>NC_059160.1:74147686-75583523 GCF_019923935.1 Bubalus bubalis | reverse complement strand
CTACTCAAAAGTGGTCTGTGGACCAGCAGTTCTGGCATCACCTGAAAGTTTGTTAGAAATACAGACTCTCAATCTGCAACTCAGACTAGTTGAATCTGAATTTGCATTTGAATGTGATCTCAAGGTCATTCACTTACAGGTTAAAGTTTAAGAGGCCAGTACCAAACTTTCCAGAGAAATGTACCTGGGACCATCCCACACAGCTTGGGGCATCCAGCCTCTTATCAATTGGTCTCTATTTTGCAGAAATTACTGTCATTTTATTATTATTTGTTATTGTTGTGATATTATTTTTAAAAATTAACTTTCCAGCTTTATTGACATATTGACTTAACACTGTATAAGTTTAAGAATATAAGTATATGATAGGATATACATATGTATCACAAAATGATTACCACAATGAGATTAGTTTACACATTCATCATGTCACATACTTACATATTGTGTGCTTGTATGTGGTGAGAATTTTTAAAATCTATTCTCTTAGCAATGTTCGAACATATAATATAGTATTATGAACTATAGGCACCATGCTGTACATGGATCCCCAGAGCTTATTCATCTTATAATGAATGCATTCCTAAGTCAAGATTTATAAATGGGTAACTAGTCTTGTGGGAACCAGGAACACATCAGCAAAAGTTTGCATCATTGTTCGGGAGTTACCTGGCCGTAATGATCATTAAACAATTATTATTGTTATTATTGATTATTAACTACAAAGCCCTGGATAATAGAGAAATGATTTGCTACAAAGTATATTCCTGGGTAGGGTCAGCAAGAGGACTGGAGAAACTGTAAGGGCCCAAGATTGTTTCATGCTTCCCAAGTGGCACTAGTTGTAAAGAATCTGCCTGCCAAGGCAGGAGACACAAGAGTCACAGGTTCAATCCATGGGTCGGAAAGATCCCCTGGTGTAGGAAATGGCACCCCACTCCAGTATTCACCTGGAAAACTGCATGGGCAGAAGAACCTGGCAGGCTATGGTTCAGAAGGCCACAAAGAGTTGGACACGACTAAGCAACCGAGCACACACACACAAGATTGTGTCAGTTATGCTCACAGCCACGCAAAAGGTTATGACTTGCCCAAAAGGCACAGATTTGTGCCAGATCTGTGAGGCTCAGGAGCCCTTTCCTTCTATAAACTGTACCCTCAAAAGTAGAATATGTGATCAAATCTCAAATTCTAAAGGAAAAGGGGAGAATATAGAACAAGATAATAGGAGCGAAGAAAGGAGAGGGGAAGACAGGAAAGAGAGTTCCATGTTGAAGGAGGTATATGAAAGAAGCAGTAGGAAGCTGGTGACTCCTCTGGTCCCATCTACAACAGTGGCTAGTGGAGACTAAGCACCCTCTGCTGTGTGCTGCCCTTGGTCGCTCAGTCGCGTCCAACTCTTTGCGACCCCATGGATTGTACCCTGCCAGGCTCCTCTATCCATGGGGATGCTCCAGGCAAGAATACTGGAGTAGATTGCAATTCCCTCCTCCAGGGGATCTTCCCAACCCAGGGATTGAATCCAGGTCTCCTGCATTGCAGGCAGATTCTTTACTGTCTGAGCCACCAGGGAAGCCTTTGTTCTAGTTAGAGCTTTCTGCACATGTGTGCTAAGTCACTTCAGTCATGTCCAACTCTGCGACCCTGTGGACTGTAGCCTGCCAGACTCTTCTGTCCATGGGATTCTCGGGGCAAGAATACTAGAGTGGGTTGCCATTCCCTCCTCCAGGGAATCTTCCCAGACC
This sequence comes from Bubalus bubalis, assembly GCF_019923935.1. Taxonomy (NCBI): domain Eukaryota; kingdom Metazoa; phylum Chordata; class Mammalia; order Artiodactyla; family Bovidae; genus Bubalus; species Bubalus bubalis. Next base: position 75,581,778 of record NC_059160.1, on the reverse strand, counting down.
CAGAGATCCAACCCACATGTCTTACGTCTCCTGCGCTGGCAGGCAGGTTCTTCACTACTAATGTCACCTGGGAAGCCCTACTAAGCACCCTAAGCTCACCCTTATCACCTTTGTGATGTGCAAATTAGCATCACTTTAGTGGCTTACCACAACAAATGATCTTGCCCTCTCCTTTGAGAAGTTCAGATAGAAGTATTTTTGCCTTTTGTGCACAACTTATTTCTTGGTGTTTCTTTTAAATTTGTACTACCCAATAATTGTCTTATATGGGTTCATCTCATCCCTAATAGCAGACTATAAAACAGTGCATATATTTTGGCTTACCCTTCTGTAAGAAGGTAGTCACTGATGAGAACACATTAAATTTCATGAAAGTTTTCTAAGAAGAAACTTAAAAACATTAGGGATGGATAGAGAGAGTTAGTTTAAGAGTAAATTCATAGAGTAGAGACTCCAGACATAAACCCATGCATATATGCTACACTAATTTTTGAAAGTGGTGTCAAGGATACACAAGGGAAAAAGATAGTTTCTTCAATAAATGGTGCTTGGAAAACTGGATATCCTCACGCAAAAGAATAAAACCTGGATGCCTGTCTTATACCACTCACAAAAATTAACTAAAAATGGATCAAAGACTTAAATTTACGACCTGAAACCATAAAACTCTTAGAAGAAAATATAGGGGAAAAAATCCTTGACACTGGTGTTGGCAATGATTTATTGGATAAGACAACAAGAGCATAGGCAACAAAAAATAAACAAGTGGGACTACATTAAACTAAAGAACTTCTGCACAGCTAAGGAAGCAATCAATAAAGGGAAAAGGCAGCCTACAGAATGGGAGAAAATATTCACAAATCATGTATCTGATCAGGGGTTAATATCAAAATTATGAAGAACTCATACAACTCAATAGCAAAAAGCAAATAATCAAATTAAAAATAAGCAAAGGACTCGAATAGATATTTTTTCAAAGAAGGCATACAAATGGCCAATAGGTATATGAAAAGATGCTCAACATCACTAATCATCAGGGAAATGCATATCAAAATTGTAGTGAGATATTACTTCATGCCTGTTAAGATGGCTATTATCAAGAAAAGACAAGAAATAACAAATGTTGGCAAAGATGTGGAGGAAAGGGAATATGTATACAGTGTTGATAGGAATGTAAAATGGTACAAGCTGTTATGGAAAGTAGTATGCAACTTCTCAAAATATTAAAAGCTGAACTACCATATGATTCAGCAATCTCTTTCCTAGGTATTGCTGGATATCCAGCAATTGAACTGAAATCAGTATCTCAAATTGAAATGAGATACAAAGGAATTGAAATTAGTATCTTAAACAGATACCTGCATACCCATGTTCATTGTCGTTTTTATTCACAATAGTCAAGATATGGAAAAAACCTAAGTGTCCATCAATGGATGAATGGATAAAGATGTAGTGTTACATACACAATGCAATAGTATTCAACCATGAGAAAGAAGGAATTCCTGCCATTTGTGAAAACATGGATGGACATTGAAGGCATTATGGTAAGTGAAATAAGTTTGTGAATAAGTTTGTGAATAAGTGAAATAAGTGAAATACAGTATGATTTCATATGAGGAGCCTAAGAAAGCCAAACTCACAACAACTGAGAGTACAGTGGGGTTAGCAGGGGTTGGGGGGTGGGAATTGAGCAGATGTTATTTAAGGGTACAAATTTGCAACTAGGAGATCAGGTTCTGGAGATCTAATGCAAAGTGATCTTAGTCAATAATACTGTATTATAAAGTTCAAAGTTGCTAAGAGACTAGATCTTAATTGCTCTCACCACAAAAAAGGATGGTAATTATGTGATACGACTGAGGTGTGAGCTAAGGCTACCACAGTAATCATATTGCAAAATATATGTGTATCAAACCAAGGTGTTGTATTCCTTAAACTTACAGTGTTATATGTCAATTATATCTCAACTTAAAAATTCAAGAATAATGAAGAGGAAGTAAAATAGATTTTGGAAGTATACTGCCAGATGTTATAAACTTATCTTATTGCTCCCAGAGAGGTGAGGGTGTCCTAAAGGGAATGACCAGTCCTCAGCTACCTTGGGAAGAGGTCGGTTTGAGAGTGGGGACCAGACTTTGGAGGAGGTGCATGCATGGTGGGGGTAGGAGAGCAACACGTGGCCCCCCTCTCAGGTTGTGGAAGTACCTGGAGCACTCCTATTGATAGGAGGTGACTGTTCACTAGTTGGTAACCTGGGAGGGACACAGAAGGGGGCAGAGAAAAAGGTCTCAGGTTAGATCTTGACTCTGCAGTATCTCTGAATCATTCTCTGTGCCACATGTCCTTTCGACATCCACACAGCCTGTTCTGCATTGGATCAGGGAAGGTCCACACCCACAGTTGGGTCAGAGTGAGACAGGGAAATGCTGGGTTCCCTCCCTGAGGTCAGAGAATGGTGCCAGCAAGGAACAAATGGGCTCAGCTGGGCACTCCCTAGGGGTGTTCCTTGGAAGAAGGCACTTAACCAAAGCACTATCTCAGTTCCCTATTTGTAATAGGAAAAGAAACTGTATCTTCCTCTTGGGGTTGTCATGAGGATTAGAAAAAAATATATGCAGAGTGACTGGAATTTATACATTCATTCAGCGTTTACTCATCTCAGGTAATAGGAGTATACAGTAGGCAAGACAGATCAAGTTCCCACTCTCTTGACTTTACATTTTAGAGAGAAGAGATAGACCATCAGCAGATAAAACACTGTCAGCCAGAGACTGCTAGACATTGTATTTGCATCCATTATGTACAGCCAGCACTTCCAGCACCCAGATTTAGCTGATAAGAGCTTCCCAAGGCAACTTGCAGTTGCTACCCATGCTGTCCACCCCGGGCACCTATATTCCTAACAGATACAGCCATTCGTCATTATGCTTGATTCTCTGAAGCCCCAATTCTATAACTAACCCCACTTTTATAACACAGAATCGGGCCTGATGAATTCAGAAGAACTACTGCCATTTGGGTGCACATGATTTATTCAGAAGAAACCTGTCAAGGGTGAGGGAACCTGTATGGAGATGAGAAGAAGCTAAGCAAGAGTGAGCTCAGATCAAAGCTCACCTCGGCCTGATCACTGAAGACTGGCATGCAAACTGCGTCTTCCACTTGTACTTTGAAGGAAGGGGATGAAGCTTTTGTAGCCCTGTCTCTATCAGTCCTTGGCCGCCCCAACTGAAGAGGCTCCTTAGTCAAGGACGAGTCTGCAGAGAAGGTCACAGGTATAGTCTGCAGCTGTTCCATTCACAGGAGGGAGTCTTCGGGCTCACCCCTGGTGAAGGGGCTCTAGGCAAAGCATCCATGCCCTCTATGAATATTCACAAGGGAAAATGTCAGAGAGTGATAAGTGCCAGGAGACAATGAACATTCAGTAACATGAGAGAGACCATGCAGTGACTTTAGCTTGGCTGGCCGGGGGAAACAAGGGGTAGTCTCAGATTTTGTAGAACCTGAGGCTTACTGTTTGGGAGGTGGGGGGGTCTTCTAAAGTAAAAAAATATAAAATCATAAATACAAAACTAACACAAATGTGAAGATTTATTCAAAATGAGAAATAACAAATTACAAATACTAAAAGCTAATAAATACCTCAAACATCACAAAACTCAGGAAAAAACCCAAATGTTTATATTAATTAACTCCCTGACATATTTCTGTAATAACTTTTCCTCCATGTTTTGATGGTACATTTTTAAACTACCTCTCCATTAGATATTTGATAATAAATTATCTGTTAAGAGAATTAACAGACTCTTTCCGACTCTTTGCTACCCCATGGCCTATAGCCCACCAGGCCCCTCCGTCCATGGGACTCTCCAGGCAAGAGTACTGGAGTGGATTGCCATTTCCTTCTCCAGGGGATCTTCACGACCCAGGGATCAAACTCAGGTCTCCTGCATTGCAGGCAGATAATGCTTTAACCTCTGAGCCGCCAGGGAAGCCCATTAGATATTTGATAATAAATTATCTGTTAAGAGAATTAAAGACATTTTGATCTTTCATGCCTAACATGGTAGATGAAAAAACATTTTTTTTTTAAATTAGTGATATTTTGTTAAAGCTTCTTTCAGTTTCAGAACTTGTTATTTGGTAAAATCATGTGACTTTTGAGGATTATTGTCAAGTTTGAGAAAGCCTCTGTTAAGTTTCTTTCATAAATGAGCTATGAACTTTGGGAAGATGTACTGCAGATTGGCTTCTGACTCCACACATTTCAAACTCACTCTCCTCCCATGCTCCTCATTCTTTGGCTGCTGGGCATTATGGAGCATATTCATAGTGAGATGCCTGTATATGACGAGAATAAGCAGTCAGAAGTGAATCCAGGAAATGCTTATTATGCAGAGTACATTTAGCAATAATATACTTCCATAAGGAAATGGCTCCAAATTACTTAAATATCTCCCCTAAACTCAAATGAAATGAGTCCCTAAATCAACTTCCTTTTAGCCAGGTCCTGAAAATGCCCATAGCCACTCTGATGCCACCTGACCAGAGGAAGCAAAAAGGTGGGATATTTGGAGTAAAAAGAGAGTAACTTTTCATTTTTACTGATTGTGCTTATTTTACAGCATTTATAAAAACACATAAACAAGTGAATAGATTACCAGAGTCCTTCCCAAGACTTAGAAAGGGCCCGTGGAAATGAGCCTAGAGTAGGAAATGGCAGCCTACTCCAGTATTCTTGCCTGGAGAATCCTATGGAAAGAGGAGCCTGGCAGGCTACAGTCCATGGAGATGCAGAGTCAGACACAACTGAGTATGCACGCACGTGTGGAAATGAGGGGCTCTGAAATGTAAGCTTCATGCACATCACCTTAAATCTGCCAGTCAGTGAGGGCCTCTGGGAAGAGGTGCCATAGAAGATGAAAACACTTAGTTGACACCCAAAAAGTTATTATTAACTGGAGACTTGGGGTGAATCTACTGTGATATTCCAAGGACCTTTGGTGCTATCCTGAGACTCAGATCAAATGACAGGAACATAACACCTCCCCTGGAAGGCCTCTTTTAAAAAAGAAGTGGCCCACATCAGAGATCCTCCCTAAAGTACCCCATTTATGGTTTTCAGCCACCCAGCATACAGGCAATGAATGGTAGCTGTCTAGGTATCTGTTGATTGCCATCAGTAAAGATTTAAAATCAGTGCATATTACTATAGATGCTCCTTGGAAAGAAAGCTACGACAAACCTAGATAGCCTATTAAAAAGCAGAGACATCACTTTACCAATAAAGGTCTGTATAGTCAAAGCTATGGTTTTTTCAGTAGTCATGTATGGATGTGAGAGTTGGACCATAAAGTTAAGTGCCAAAGAATTGATGCTTTTGAATTGTGGTGCTGGAGAAGACTCTTGCTGCTACTGCTGAGTCACTTCAGTCATGTCTGACTCTGTGTGACCCCATAGATGGCAGCCCACCAGGCTCCCCCGTCCCTGGGATTCTCCAGGCAAGAACACTGGAGTGGGTTGCCATTTCCTTCTGCAATGCATGAAAGTGAAAAGTGAAAGTGAAGTCGCTCAGTCATATCTGACTCTTAGCGACCCCATGGATTGCAGCCTACCAGGCTCCTCCACCATGGTATATTCCAGGCAAGAGTACTGGAGTGGGGTGCCATTGGGAGAAGACTCTTGAGAGTCCCTTAAACTGCAAGGAGATCAAACCAGTCAAACGGAAAGACAATCAACCCTGAATATTCATTGGAAGGACTGATGCTGAAGGTGAAGCTCCAATACTTTGGCCACCTGATGTGAAGAGCTGACTCATTGGAAAAGACCCTAATGCTGGGAAAGATTGACGGTAAAAGGACAGGATGAGATGGTGAGAGAGCATCACTGATTCAGTGGACATGAATCTGAGCAAACTCCGGGAGACAGTGAAGAACAGGGGAACCTGTAGTGTGCTGTAGTCCATGGGGTCACAAAGAGCTGGACATGACTTAGCAACTGAACAGTTAACAATAAAATAGATAACTAATGAGAACTGACTATATAGCACAGGGAACTCTACCCAATTCCCTGTGGTGACCTAATTGAGAAGGAAATCCAAAAAAGCGCGGTTATATGTATATGTAAAGCTGATTGACTTTGCTGTACAGCAGAAACTAACACAACATTGTAAAGCAACTTATTCAGTAAAATAAAATCAGTATATTATTTCACTCTGATTTGCATCTTCTCTTCCTTTGCTGGAGACGGAAATGGCAATCCACTCCAGTACTATTGCCTGGAAAATCCCATGGACAAAGGAGCCTGGTAGGCTACAGTCCATGGGGTCGCAAAGAGTTGGACACGACTGAGCAACTTCATTTTCACTTCCTTTGCTGGCTCGGGGTCTGTGGAAAGGGTGCTGGGAGTAGAGAGAGTCTCTTGTGCCTTCCAGGTGTTCCTGATTAGGGCATGAGTCTCCCAGCTTTGTGATTGATTGTTTACCTGCCTTCCAAAAACGAGCTGTGCCAGGGCAGGGGCCCTGTCTTACTTTATGCACCCAGCACACAGCCCAAGGCACTTGATTCATGTTACGAGATGAATACATTATTGCCCACCCATGAATGTATAAAGAAGGAAGATCATTTCACCAGTGTCTTTCTTTTATCTCAAATTCCCCAAGAGCAGGTAAGTTAATACTTTGTTCAATCTGTTCAGTCCTGTAACTCTTGACCCTGAGTGACTTCTCATTTACATAAATAATGTTCACTGTTGGCTAGAAAGAAATTGCAGAATAAAGGAGAAATAACACACAATATGCAGTTTTCATTCTAGTGACTCTGCACCAAAATATGAAACAGATTCTCTTTCTTATTTTTGAGAAAGACAAGAGAGCTGCTTGTCTAGAATCACTGTTCTCTTTGTCAGTGAATGAAAGGTTCTTGTGTTTGCAAGGGTTTCACATGATGTACTAAAAAAAAAGAAAGGAAAAAGGCGTGTAAAGTTTTCCATAGCAAGTGTGCTTACCAAATTTGTGTGAACTACTTAATTGCAGAGAATTCAGAGGGACAAAGCGCACTTCTGGGCAGAGTTAACAGAAAGGGTGCAGGATGTTGTGGTGTTTTTCCTTTGGTTTCCCTTTTCCTCTTTAGCTTTCACAGATCCAAAAACAACAAAAGCAGCAGCAGCAGCAACAACAACAACAAAAACCCACAAATTATTTTTTAATTAAATCTGAAAATTTGAAGCTTATTTCCAAGGGACTAACAATATTTGCCATCAAGCTAAATTAATAGCAGGAAAATAAAATTTTTTTTTCTTGTCCTTAAAGTACCAAGTGTTTAATAGAAGCAACTTAAATCCTTCAAAACTTTCTATGGTTCTTAAATAAACCCCAGATTAAGATAAAAGCTTTAACTCCAAAGATTTCCAAGGAATTACACAAATAACTATTTTTATAAAATATTAAAATCTAGATGAATCTTTGGAGAAGGCAATGGCACCCCACTCCAGTACTCTTGCCTGGAAAATCGCACGGACAGAGGAGCCTGGTAGGCTGCAGTCCATGGGGTCGCTAAGAGTCAGACATGGCTGAGTGACTTCACTTTCACTTTTCACTTTCATGCATTGGAGAAGGAAATGGCAACCCACTCCAGTGTTCTTGCCTGGAGAATCCCAGGGACAGGGGAGCCTGGTGGGCTGCTGTCTATGGGGTCGCACAGAGTCGGAAACGACTGAAGCGACTTAGCAGCAGCAGCAGCAGCAGATGAATCCTGAAACTAGTAAATGAAGATTAACTCTGGATATTTATAAAAGATCTATATGCATCAAATATCTATGTGTGCAAAGCAAGATGAGCATTGTTGTTGTTTAGTGGCTCAGTCATGTCTGACTCTTTAGCAACTTCGAGCTATAGCTCAGCAGGCTTCCCTGTCCACGGGATTTCCCAGGCACGAATACTGGAGTGGGCTGTCATCTCCCTCTCCAAGAAGAGCATTAGTTTCATTAATAAATGAACCACCAGGGGTGGTAAATGGAATTTTAATAAGTAAAAGTTAATTTATGTTAAAAAATAAAAAAGTTAATCCAAGTAGCTTCAGATGACAACCCTCTAAACCAACTGCCCTATTTCTAAGGGTAATTATGAATGATACTGAAAGGTTTTGCTCAACTTCACTCAATGGTTTTTCTGTACACTTGTCTACTATGTATGTGAAAATCTGGCACCAGCCTCATGATGGGGCTTTCTAAAATAAGTTAGCTTTTATCAATCATTAATACTTTGTTTGAGTTGGCATCTGAGCTAGCATGATGTGAAGGCAAGAACTCTTGGTAGGAAGGTAGGCTGCAGGGGTCAGGAAAGGTGAACACAAAAACTGGTTTGAGAAAAAAATAAAAACAACTGTCTCTGTCAGCAGAGACCTCCTTGGGTAGAACATTTAGAATGAAATCATACCCTGGACTGTGGCCAGCTCATCCACATCAATGCCAGCTTCTAAGGCTTTTCAGGAGATGGCAGATAATTTTTTCTTGGCCCATGTTCTCTCCTCTTTCCATGTGGCCCTGGCATAGGGCAGAAGGCAAGCCCATGGTCTGTGTAGCCAGACATACAATTCAGCTGTATGACCTTGAACAAAGTTTTTTTGTCCAAGGTCAAAATTTATTTTTCATTTATGCATGTCTGCTCCATTAAAATGCAACTTTCATGAGGGTGAGAACTTTCTCTAGTTCGTGACCATAGAAGAGGACCCAGTGCATAGTAGGTACTCAGTTCTTATTTTTTTCACAACTTAATTGCTCTATGCCTTTATTTTGTGTGTGTGTGTTAGTTGCTCAGTCGTATCTAACCCTTTGCAGCCCCATGGACTATAACCGCCAGGCTCCTCTGTTCATGGGATTTCCAAGACAAGAATACTGGAGTGGGTAGCCTTTCCCTTCTACAGGGGATCTTCCTGACTCAGGGATCGAATCTAGGTCTCCTGCATTTCAGGCAGATTCTTTACTATCTGAGCCACCAGGGAAGCCATGCCTTTATTTAGTTCAGTACAGTCACTCAGTCGTGTCCGACTCTTTGTGACCCCATGAATCGCAGCACACCAGGCCTCCCTGTCCATCACCAACTCCTGGAGTTCACTCAGACCCACGTCCATTGAGTCAGTGATGCCATCCAGCCATCTCATCCTCTGTCGTCCCCTTTTCCTCCTGCCCCCAATCCCTCCCAGCATCAGAGTCTTTTCCAATGAGTCAGCTCTTCGCATGAGGTGGCCAAAGTACTGGAGTTTCAGCTTTAGCATCATTCCTTCCAAAGAACACCCAGGACTGATCTCCTTTAGAATGGACTGGTTGGATCTCCTTGCAGTCCAAGGGACTCTCAAGACTCTTCTCCAACACCACAGTTCAAAAGCATCAACTCTTCTGCGCTCAGCTTTCTTCACAGTCCAACTCTCACATCCATGCATGACCACAGGAAAAACCACAGCCTTGACTAGACAACCTTTGTTGGCAAAGTAATGTCTCTGCTTTGAATATGCTGTCTAGGTTGGTCATAACTTTCCTTCCAAGGAGTAAGCTTTTAATTTCATGGCTGCAATCACCATCTGCAGTGATTTTGGAGCCCAGAAAAATAGAGTCTGACACTATTTCCACTGTTTCCCCATCTATTTCCCATGAAGTGATGGGACCAGATGCCATGATCGTCGTTTTCTGAATGTTGAGCTTTAAGCCAACTTTTTCACTCTCCTCTTTCACTTTCATCAAGAGGCTTTTTAGTTCTGCTTCACTTTCTGCCATAAGGGTGGTGTCATCTGAATATCTGAGGTTATTGATATTTCTCCTGACAATCTTGATTCCAGCTTGTGCTTCTTCCAGGCCAGCGTTTCTCATGATGTACTCTGCATATAAGTTAAATAAGGAGGGTGACAATATACAGCCTTGCCATACTCCTTTTCCTATTTGGAACCAGTCTGTTGTTCCATGTCCAGTTCGAACTGTTGCTTCCTGACCTGCATATAGGTTTCTCAAGAGGCAGGTCAGGTGGTCTGGTATTCTCATCTCTTTAAGAATTTCCCACAGTTTATTGTGATCCACACAGTCAAAGGCTTTGGCATAGTCAAGAAAGCAGAAATAGATGTTTTTCTGGAACTCTCTTGCTTTTTCGATGATCCAGCGGATGTTGGCAATTTGATCTCTGGTTCCTCTGCCTTTTCTAGCTAATATTAATAAAGCAAAAAGGGGACAAAAGTTCAAAAACACTTTATATAGTTTTACAAGATGCATGGCAGGGAAAAAAGTGACTAAGAAGGACAAATAGTATCCTAGGGTCTCAGTGGATGCATTCCTGGGGGCAGTGGGCCTCTAATTTCTGGTGGAGGAGGTCTCATTCCTGGATGGAAAATGCCTTCTGGTGTCACTCAAGTAGGGGAAAGCCCAATGGATGGGCCCATGGGTGGTCTTATACCATCAGAGAAGCCATAATGTCATGTAATCCATCCCCAGTTGAAAAAAGTCCATAGTCTTTCATTAACAACCAGTATCCAAAAATGGGAAATATATTCCATAAGTACTTAGGCTGAGTCTTAATTCAGTATCTTTAGAGTAATTTTAGCCATCACTTCCTCACAATGATACAATCTCTTCACAAACCCATACTTATTCATTAAATGAGTGAATGAAGCATTTAACCTCTCTGGGCCTAGTTTTCTCACTTTTATGAGGATAATGGTAGTAAAATATGACACATACACAGGTAACGACCTTTGTCAAAATGTAAGAACAGGGTTTACCCATCTGAGCGGCCCTTCCTGTTCAGAGAGAGCATGGTTTCAGGATGTGCAGCTGCTGACAAAGGGGGCAAATAGAGTCATTGCAGGTGGGTCCTGTTATGCATTGTTCAGTCATGTTTACTTGGAATTCACTCGGCTCTTTCAAGAAAGAGACTTGATCACACAGATGTCCTTATGCTCTTATTTTTGTTTTCATGACACTAATATTTAGTGAAATGAAAGTGACTCAAATGCAATGTATTGAGGAAGGAATAAGGATGGAAGTGAAATTTGTCAGTTATATTCTGAAGCCCTCATTCTCATTTGACTTCCACGTGGGTGGGAAAATATTTTTAGAATTCAGTATGCTCAGTTACAAAATAAGTGTACAAACATTGGAACCTTTCCTACAGATGGTTGTGTTCAGTTGGGAAAAAAAAATAGTGGAAATATTTTTGCAATAGCAAAACTAAATATTAAACACCAATGAATAAATTTAAGAAATAAAAAGGCCTACATGAAGAATCCTCTGCAACTTTATTCAGAGGCATAAAGAAGACATTTATATGAAGAGACACACTTTATCTATGGATGAGAAGATTCATTATTATAAAGGCATCAATTCCCTAATTCATTTATAAATTTAATGTGAAACTTTCCACAATATTTTTCTTGGACCTATTCAAAATAATTTTAAACATAAATTTTTTATATTAACCTTATAAGAATAACCAATATAATTTTAGCAAATATGGTAAAGGAAGGATTTGTCTTATCAATTGTTTAACAAAACACATTAAAAGGTATAATACTTAAAGTATAATAAGTAAGACTGCTAGTCATAACCCCCAACATTTATTTTATGGCCTGCTAAGGTTCATGAACTACAGTGTGAAAACACTGGTTTACAGATATTTTAAATGGGCAATTTGGTTAAATAGTATAGCCATAATGTAGAATACATACAGCTATTAAAAATAATGTGATAGAACTATATTTATTGGCATGGAAAGGTGTTGACAACATATTGATAACTTAAACCTACTAGAATTAATCCATTTTGAAAGAACAACAAAAATACATACAGAGAAAAAAAAATATGAACAGATAAGTGCCTATATGTTAGCAAAGGTTATAGCCCATTTGTCTTTAGCTTAAACCTTTTTTCCAATTTTTTGCTATTATAAATAACAGTATAAATACTAACTTTATGAAAAAAAAACACATGTTTTGAAATTTCAAATGATGCTTTTAGGATAGGTTCCTAGACATAGAATTACCATAATACACATTTTTAAGGTTATATTGTAAAATTATTTTCCAAAAGGCTTGCAGCAATTTTCACTCCTATCAGCAATACGTGAACCAACATGTCCTTTTAATCATATTCATATTAAGCATCTCATTTTAAAAACTAATAGATACAAAATTCTAAATATATGCATTTGTTATTTAGATAGGCTAAATTATTTTCACTGTAGTTTTAATTTGTATTTCTTTTATTTTCAGTGAGGTTAATCACTTTTCCACACATCAGTTATTTGTATTTCCTCTTTTGCGTATTGTTGCAAATGCTTTCTGCCATTTCCTTTTGAGTAAGAATGAACATTCACACCATGATGACTGCTATGACTCAATTCTTTTTTTAATTTTAATTTTATTCGAGTATAGTTGATTATGTGTTTGTTAGTGTTAGGTATACAGCAAAGTGATTCAATTATACATATACACATATTCTTGTTTTTTTAATTCTTTCATAAGCTTATACAGAATAGTGAGTAGAGTTCCCAGTGCTATTTACTTGTTGTTTACTATGACTTGACTCTTTTTGTTTCTAGAGAATATATTATTCTAAAACCCCATATCAAAACTCAGGGTCTAAAATCTTCTCTCATCTAAAGTCCTACCTCATCATATGGAAAGTTTTACATTATCTAGGGACCTATATGTTCTACAAATTTATTAAAATCATTCATTGCCATAGATATTTTTCATCCACTCTTGATTTGCTGTTGCTGTTCATTCGCTAAGTCATGTCTGATTCTTTGTGACCTCATGGACTGCAGCATGACAGGCTTCCCTGTCCTTCACTATCTCCCGGAGTTTGCTCAAATTCATGTCCACTGAGTTGGTGATGCTATCTGACCATCTCATCTTCTGCCACCCTCTTCTCCTTTTGCCTTCAATCTTTCCCAGCATCAGGGTCTTTTACAATGAGTCAGCTCTTCACATCAGGTGGCCAAAGTATTGGAGCTTCAGCATCAGTCCTTCCAATGAATATTCAGAATTGATTTCCTTTAGGATTGACTGGTTTGATCATCTTGCAGTTTGATCTTGATACTTCTAACATAATGGCCTTTAGTTATTTATTTTTGAACTTTTTTTTTTGTATTGGGGTATAGACAATTAACAACACTATGATAGTTTCAGGTGGACAGCAAAGGGGCTCAGCCACACATATACATGTATCTGTCCTCCCCCAGATCCCTCTCCTATCCAGGCTGCCACATAACATTGAGCAGAGTTCCATGTGCTATACAATAATTCCCTGTTGGTTATCCTTTTTTTTTTTTTTTGAGTGCGCAATCCTCTTTATTGAATGTGTGATATGTTTGTATCTTTTAATCTAATTCCCTGGTGTAAATCCTTTTATTTTTTTAATCTTTTTTTAAATATAAATGTATTTTTTTTAATTTAATTTTTTTTAATTTTATTTTATTTTTAAACTTTACATAATTGTATTAGTTTTGCCAAATATCAAAATGAATCCGCCACAGGTATACATGTGTTCCCCATCCTGAACCCTCCTCCCTCCTCCCTCCCCATTCCATCCCTCTGGGTCGTCCCAGTGCACCAGCCCCAAGCATCCAGTATCGTGCATCGAATTTGGACTGGCAACTCGTTTCATACATGATATTTTACGTGTTTCAATGCCATTCTCCCAAATCTTCCCACCCTCTCCCTCTCCCACAGAGTCCATAAGACTGTTCTATACATCAGTGTCTCTTTTGCTGTCTCGTACACAGGGTTATTGTTACCATCTTTCTAAATTCCATATATATGCGTTAGTATACTGTATTGGTGTTTTTCTTTCTGGCTTACTTCACTCTGTAATAATAGGCTCCAGTTTCATCCACCTCATTAGAACTGATTCAAATGTATTCTTTTTAATGGCTGAGTAATACTCCATTGTGTATATGTACCACAGCTTGCTTATCCATTCATCTGCTGATGGACATCTAGGTTGCTTCCATGTCCTGGCTATTATAAACAGTGCTGCGATGAACATTGGGGTACACGTGTCTCTTTCCCTTCTGGTTTCCTCAGTGTGTATGCCCAGCAGTGGGATTGCTGGATCATAAGGCATGTCTATTTCCAGTTTTTTAAGGAATCTCCACACTGTTCTCCATAGTGGCTGTACTAGTTTGCATTCCCACCAACAGTGTAAGAGGGTTCCCTTTTCTCCACACCCTCTCCAGCATTTATTGCTTGTAGACTTTTGGATCGCAGCCATTCTGACTGGTGTGAAATGGTACCTCATAGTGGTTTTGATTTGCATTTCTCTGATAATGAGTGATGTTGAGCATCTTTTCATGTGTTTGTTAGCCATCTGTATGTCTTCTTTGGAGAAATGTCTATTTAGTTCTTTGGCCCATTTTTTGATTGGGTCATTTATTTTTCTGGAGTTGAGCTGTAGGAGTTGCTTGTATATTCTCGAGATTAGCTGTTTGTCAGTTGCTTCATTTGCTATTATTTTCTCCCATTCTGAAGGCTGTCTTTTCACCTTGCTAATAGTTTCCTTTGATGTGCAGAAGCTTTTAAGGTTAATTAGGTCCCATTTGTTTATTTTTGCTTTTATTTCCAATATTCTGGGAGGTGGGTCATAGCGGATCCTGCTGTGATGTATGTCAGAGAGTGTTTTGCCTATGTTCTCCTCTAGGAGTTTTATAGTTTCTGGTCTTACGTTGAGATCTTTAATCCATTTTGAGTTTATTTTTGTGTATGGTGTTAGAAAGTGTTCTAGTTTCATTCTTTTACAAGTGGTTGACCAGATTTCCCAGCACCACTTGTTAAAGAGATTGTTTTTAATCCATTGTATATTCTTGCCTCCTTTGTCAAAGATAAGGTGTTCATATGTGCGTGGATTTATCTCTGGGCTTTCTATTTTGTTCCATTGATCTATATTTCTGTCTTTGTGCCAGTACCATACTGTCTTGAGAACTGTGGCTTTGTAGTAGAGCCTGAAGTCAGGTAGGTTGATTCCTCCAGTTCCATTCTTCTTTCTCAAGATCGCTTTGGCTATTCGAGGTTTTTTGTATTTCCATACAAATTGTGAAATTATTTGTTCTAGCTCTGTGAAGAATGCTGTTGGTAGCTTGATAGGGATTGCATTGAATCTATAGATTGCTTTGGGTAGTATACTCATTTTCACTATATTGATTCTTCCAATCCATGAACATGGTATATTTCTCCATCTGTTAGTGTCCTCTTTGATTTCTTTCACCAGTGTTTTATAGTTTTCTATATATAGGTCTTTAGTTTCTTTAGGTAGATATATTCCTAAGTATTTTATTCTTTCCGTTGCAATGGTGAATGGAATTGTTTCCTTAATTTCTCTTTCTGTTTTCTCATTATTAGTGTATAGGAATGCAAGGGATTTCTGTGTGTTGATTTTATATCCTGCAACTTTACTATAGCCATTGATTAGTTCTAGTAATTTTCTGGTGGAGTCTTTAGGGTTTTCTATGTAGAGGATCATGTCATCTGCAAACAGTGAGAGCTTTACTTCTTCTTTTCCAATTTGGATTCCTTTTATTTCTTTTTCTGCTCTGATTGCTGTGGCCAAAACTTCCAAAACTATGTTGAATAGTAATGGTGAAAGTGGGCACCCTTGTCTTGTTCCTGACTTTAGAGGACATGCTTTCAATTTTTCACCATTGAGGATAATGTTTGCTGTGGGTTTGTCATATATAGCTTTTATTATGTTGAGGTATGTTCCTTCTATTCCTGCTTTCTGGAGAGTTTTTATCATAACTGGATGTTGAATTTTGTCAAAGGCTTTCTCTGCATCTATTGAGATAATCATATGGTTTTTATTTTTCAATTTGTTAATGTGGTGTATTACATTGATTGATTTGTGGATATTGAAGAATCCTTGCATCCCTGGGATAAAGCCCACTTGGTCATGGTGTATGATCTTTTTAATGTGTTGTTGGATTCTGATTGCTAGAATTTTGTTAAGGATTTTTGCATCTATGTTCATCAGTGATATTGGCCTGTAGTTTTCTTGGTCTATTTTTAGCAATCAATAGCGCTATGGTGGAACTTTCAGAACATACTTGTAGAGCCATAATAAAGACAGTTATTATTTTATTTTCATGAGTTGGCTATTTTATCAAGTAAAAGCATTTTTGATCAGAGTTTTTCAAACTGTGAGTAGGTAATGAAATCAGTTAAGTGGGTTTTAATGAAATCATTTATGACTGGCTTTTATTTTTTTTCATGAAATGAAATTGAAGGCAAAACAAAGGGGAAAACAAAAAAAGAATACTGCATGTAATAAAGGTTAGTGTTAACTTCATATGATGGGCCAGGTTGCTGTGTCAAATGTATCCCTATTATGGGCTGTGTCACATAGGTATAAAAGCTCAAGACTATAGATAACAGCTAGTGTTCTTCTCATTAAGAAAAATCCTTAATTAACTATATCCTTACTTCAGCAATTACTCTCCATTAACATAGTCCTTCTAAATTGTTTTATTTTTAAAAATTTTTATTGGAGTATAGTTGATTTACAATGTTATGTTAGTTTCAGGTGTACAGCAAAGGGAATCTGTTATACATACACATAGATATCTCCCTTTTTAAGATTCTTTTCCCATACAGGCCATTACAGAGTGTTAAGAGGAGTTCCCTGTGCTATACAGTAGGTCCTTATTAGTTATCTGTGTTATATACAGTGATGTGTATAAATGTCTATCCCAGTCTTCCAATTTATCCCTCCTTCCCTTACCCCCGGTAACCATAAGTTTATTTTCTACAATCTGTAACTCTATTTCTGCTTAATAACTTAAATTTCTTTTAAAGGGGGTTATTCATTTGCTGTTACCACATGTTAGGCATTGTTCTAGGCACTGAGGATGTAGTGGTAATACTGAGATCTATACTCTCATAGAGGTCCTAAGAACAGAAGAAAGATGATGTACAGGATCAGTGGTTCTATAAGCAGGATAATAAGAAGGAGCTTAAAGGGAATGCAAGTGACTCAGGTTCAACTTTAGAAAGGATGGTCAGGGAAGGCATTGCTGAGAAAGCAACATCCGAACAGAGTTCAATATTTAATTTTTTAATCTGGGATTTTAAATGTTATTTTAAATCTTAATGAGCATCTTCATAAATAATAGTGGACAATTAGAGATTAAAATATATATAATCTATTTAATACCCTATTATGATATTTAAATTTTTGTTCATTTATATATTTAGCAATATCTACAAACCAAGAAAAAGAAAAACTTCGTTCCTGCTCTCAAAAAATGTCTGGTCTACTGGGGTATTTACACAAAGGAAATAGGCAAAGGCAATCAGAATGCAATAAGTATATAAGAGAAGGAGGATACACATTGTAGTTCCCTTCTTGGAGGATCAGGGAAGGCTTCTGGAAGGAATGATGACCTTACTGAATTATGAAAGGTGAAATAAATAATAAATTTAAATAAAAGTAAATAAATCAAAGGTGAAATAAAATTGTAAGTTCCTGGTTTTGGGGTTTTTTTTTTAAACTAATCCTCAAAGCTGTAGTTGTGATCATGAGCATTTCAATAGTATGTAACGAGAAACTCTGAGTTGTGACAAGTGCTTTTAACTTCCCATAGTACTGGATTAGACATCACCCACCAGAAGGTTAGAGAATTTCCATTAAAGTTAAATGTATCTATAATTCTTTATCTTAGGTTTCCCTTTCTCTGTTTACTAAGAAGGGCAGTGGCATGTTTTTTACTTGGAGGGACTGTTGCTTCATAACCTGGAGACTACGGAAGTTTATGCTGCAGAACTACATTCTACATGTTAGGATGTCATTGCAGAGGATTGTGTTTCTTCACCTGAGGCTGTAAAGTGTTTGTCACAGGAGGTTAAGCTAGCTCACCAACCTTGTGATAATTAACCTGTAAGACCTCAATGATGCTGTTAAAATTAACTCAACCAGGATAAAAGACTGTGGTTTTTCTGGTCGGAAAACATCTAAAGCTTTTTCCTCCTTTCTCTGATTATGCAAATAAATAAAACTAAATGGGTAAACCTAAAGCAATTAATTTTAAGCACAACTCCAAATCTCATTCTTCCTCCAAAGTCAGCACGCAACGTGGAATGGAGTCCCTCATTCCAGATCAAAGGAACTGAATACTGTGACGCCTGGGCGCTAGCACAGGCAAGTTTCAGGAACTGAAAGTCATTCAGAAGCAAAGCTTCTGGGTGAAGATGGCAGATTGAATAGATGCCTATGATTTTCCTCTCCAACCCGTACTAAATCTACCATTGCAAAATGCTCCGGAAATGCCATTTCAAAACCATCACCACCCAACTTTTATTTAAAGCATTTAGACAAAAAGATATGACACTGAAAGATGAACTTCCCAGTTCAGTAGGTGCCCAATATGCTACTGGAGAAGAGTGGAGAAATAGCTCCAAAAGAAATGAATAGGCTGAGTCAAAAAGTGGAAACAAAGCCCTGTTGTGGATGTGTCCGGTGGTGAAAGTAAAGTCCAATGTTGTTAAGAACAATATTTCATAGGAACCTAGAATGTTAGATCCATGAATCAAGGTAAACTGTAAAAGGTCAAACAGGAGATGGCAAGAGTGAACATCAACATTTTAGGAATCATTGAACTAAAACGAACTGGAATGGGTGAATTTAATTCGCATGATCTTTATATCTACTACTACAGGCAAGAATTCCTTAGAAGAAATGGAGTAGCCCTCATAGTCAACAAAGAAGTCTGAAAAGGAGTACTTGGGTGCAATATCAGAAACAACAAAATGATCTCGGTTTCTTTCCAAGGCAAGCCATTCAATATCCCATTAATCCAAGTCTATGCCCCAACCACTATTGCCAAGAAGCTGAAGTCGAATGGTTCTATGAAGACCTACATGAACTTCTAGAACTAACACCCAAAAAAGATGTCCTTTTCATTGTAGGGGACTGGAATGCAAAAGTAGGAAGTCAAGAGATATCTAGAGTAACAGGCAAGTTTAGCCTTGGAGTACAAAATGAAGCAGGGCAAAGGCAACAGAGCTTTGCCAAGAGAACACACTGATCATAGAAAATACCCTCTTCCAACAACACAAGAGATGATTCTACACATGGACGTCACCGGATGGTCAATACCAAAATCAGATTGATTATATTCTTTGCAGCCAAAGATGAAGAAGGTCTATACAGTCAGCAAAAACAAGACCAGGAGCTTACTGTGGCTCAGATCATGAATTCCTTATTGCCAAATTCAGACTTAAATGGAAGAAAGTAGGGAAAACCACTAGACCATTCAGGTATGTGGGTGTGCGTGCATGCTCAGTCACTTCAGTTGTGTCTGAATCTTTGTGACCCTATGGAGGTATGACCTAAATCAAATCCCTTACAACTATACATTGGAAGTGACAAATAGATTCAAGGGATTAAGTCTGACAGACAGAGTGACTGAAGAACTATGGACAGAGCTTCATAACATTGTACAGGAAGTGGTGATCAAAACAATCCCCAAGAAAAAGAAATGCAAAAAGGCAAAATGGTTGTCTGAGGAAGCCTTACAAATAGCTGAGAAAAGAAGAGAAGAAAAAGGTAAAGGAGAAACGGAACGATATATTCCTCTGAATGGAGTTTCAAAGAATAGCAAGGAGAGATAAGAAAGCCTTCCTGAGTGATCAGTGCAAAGAAATAGAGGAAAACAATAGAACAGAAAAGACTAGAGATCTCTTCAAGAAAATTAGAGATACCAAGGGAACATTTCAGGCAAAGATGGGCACAATAAAGGACAGAAACAGTATGGACTAACATAAGCAGAATATATTATGAAGAGGTGGCAAGAATACATAGAGGAACTATAAAAGAAAGATCTTATTGACCCAGATAACCACGATGGTGTGATCACTCAACTAGAGCCAGCCATCTTTGGAGATGATGGAATTCCAGTTGAGCTATTTCAAATCCTAAAAGATGATGCTGTGTAAGTGCTGCACTCAATATGTCAGCAAATTTGGAAAACTCAACAGTGGCCACAGGAATGTTAAAGGTCAGTCTTCATTCTAATCCCAGAGAAAGGCAACACCAATGTTCAAACTACCACACAATTGCATTCATCTCACACACTAGCAAAGTATTGCTCAAAATTCTCCAAGCCAGGTTTCAATACTGTGTGAACCGTGAACTTCCAGATGTTCAAGCTGGATTTAGAAAAGGCAGAGGAGCCAGAGATCAAATTGCCAACATCTGTTGGATTATTGAAAAAGCAAGAAAGCTCCAGAGAAAAACATCTACTTCTGCTTTATTGACTATGCCAAAGCCTTTGACTGTGTGGATCACAACAAACTGTGGAAAATTTTGAAAGAGATGGGAATACTAGACCACCTAACCTACCTCCTGAGAAATCTGTATGCAAGTCAGGAAGCAACAGTTAGAACTGGACATGGAACAACAGACTGGTTCCAAATAGGAAAAGGAGTACATCAAGGTTGTATATTGTCACCCTGCTTATTTAACTTACATGCAGAGTATATCATGAGAAACGCTGGGCTGGATGAAGCACAAGCTGGAATCAAGATTGCCGAGAGAAATATCAATAACCTCAGATATGCAGATGACACCACCCTTATGGCAGAAAGCAAAGAAGAACTAAAGAGCCTCTTGATGAAAGTGAAAGAGGAGAGTGAAAAAGCTGGCTTAAAACTCAACATTCAGAAAACTAAGATCATGGCATCTGGTCCCATCACTTCATAGCAAATAGATGGGGAAACAATGGGAACAGTGACAGACTTTATTTTGGGGGGCTCCAAATCACTGCAGATGGTGACTGCAGCCATGAAATTAAAACACACTTGCTCCTTGGAAGAAAAGCTATGACCAACCTAGACAGCATATTAAAAAGCAGAGACATTACTTTGCCAACAAAGGTCCATCTAGTCAAAGCTATAGTTTTTCCAGTAGTCATCTATGGATGTGAGAGTTGGACTATAAATAAAGTTGAGTGCCAAAGAATTGACGCTTTTGAACTGTGGTGTTGGAGAAGACTCTTGAGAGTCTCTTGGACTGCAAGGAGATCCAACCAGTCCCTCGTAAAGGAAATCAGCTCTGAATATTCATTGGAAGGACTGATGCTGAAGCTGAAGCTCCAATACTTTGGCCACCTGATGCGAAGAATTGACTCATTAGAAAAGACCCTGATGCTGGGAAAGATTGAAGGCAGGAGGAGAAGGGGACGACAGAGGATGAGATGGTTGGATGTCATCACTGACTCGATGGACTTGAGTTTGAGCAAGCTCTGGGAATTGGTGAAGGGCAGGGAAGCCTGGTGTGCTGCAGTCCATGAATTGCAGAGTGGACACAACTGAGTGACTGAACAGTAACAACAAAATGCTATATATTTTACACACTTGTTTTCTGCTCAACTCTGGGAGCAGAGTTAACATTAGAATGTCAACTCATAGAAAAAAGTACTTTTGTCTGTTTCGTTCATTAGCACCCTCAGTTGAGAACAGGAGATTGATTGGAAGTTCAAAAATAAGGCTTTGATCTTCATTCTAGGTCTAGGGTGAAATGGCTTGATATCTTTCTCAGTCTCCTCTCCCTACCCTCTAACCTCCATATTAGTATTTTCAAATATTTCACTGTGGACTAGTCAGAAATTTCATGAGAAAAGTATTCCTATCTCCTATCTTGAGGGTAAGGTTGGGCCAATTATCATATTCTGAGAGCTGAGTAGAGAGAGAGGTCTGGGAGTTTCTCTAGTCAGTGTATTTTAATCAACTTTTTCTCATTGGTTAGTAGATTCATGGGAGAAAATCCATGTCCCAGTTATCTCAGCTCAAGAAATAGAAGTAAAAAACTGATTATGTGTCCTATGCCTTCAATGTCTGCCAGTTCCTTTAGCAATCTCTCCTGAGTCCAGTTTATCAACTTAAACATGAAGATATGTCTCTCACTTACCTAAAGTCTTTAACAGTGCTCTGTGTGAATCTTTGATCTGAGGCTTCCTCACTCATTCTTCCTTGTCTTTTTACTCTCAATAAGCCCCATCTGTTCTTCTCAGTTAGGGCAGGACCTGTTCTATACAGAAGTCTTATTTCGTTTACACAAGGCAAACAGGAGCCTCATACAAGACAGAAGTTGCATGTATCTCTAATCAAAGAGAATGAAATGGACAGAAAAGGAAACAGGGAACTAACTAGGAGGCTGGGACTGCCGTAACAGCATATTTGGGTGTTTACAGAAAGTTCACGCAGTTTCTTAATTCTACCACATGTATAGAAAGGTTCCAGCTGAGTTTACATGAGCTTGATAAACTTCACTTCTCTGTAAGGTGATCCTGGCAAGAAACATGGTCTTCAAAATCAAGTCCTTCTTTGCTGAACTCTTCATTAATTCCTCTGGTTCCAAACTACTGTGCACAGATGAGCTACAGAGATGAGTCAAGGTCATTTATCCAGCATTTCCAGTGGGAGCCCTGGAACTCTTAGACTGATGATGTTACTTCCTTAAACAGTAGCAATATTTTACCTAATGATGGCTTGACTTGCTTTCTTAAACCTAGCAGTCGAAACACAAATTTGCTGTTGATGATAATGGAGCAATTTTATTCAGTGGGATTCTCTTTGAGGAGAACACTGCACTTATTTTGAAGGAATATCTTGACTAAGGCCTTTCGGGAGTACAAAATAAAAGACTAGCAACCCGTATGTCCATCAACAGACGAATGAATTGATCAATGAAATGTGGTATGTACACATGATGGAGCCTAGGTACATATGATGGAGCCTAGGTACATATGATTCATCCTTAAAAAGGAAGGAAATTCTGACACATGCTACAATATGGATGAAGCTTGAAGAAATCGTACTAAGTTAACTAAGCCAGTTACACACCAAGAAAAACAAATACTGTGTGATTCCACTTGTATAAGGTATCTAGAGTTGTCAAATTCAGAGAAGAAAGTAGAATAGGGGTTATCGTGGACTGAGGGAGGAGAAAATGGGTTGTTCAATGGGTACAGACTTTCATTTTCACAAAATGAAAAAATCCTGGATATTGGTTATACAACAATGTGAATATATATACTTAACAACTGAACTGTAAACTTAAAAATGGTGATGGTGGTAAATTTAATGTGAATTTTACCACAACTAAAAATTTTTTAAACTTACTTTAAAAGACCATGAGGGCTTCCCTGGTGGAATCACGGTTAGGAATCTGCCTTGCGATGCGAGGGACACCAGTTAGATCCCTGCTCCTGGAAAATTCCACATATTTTGGAGCAACTAAGCCCACACTCTAGAGTTTCGGGAAGCCACAGCTACTGAAGCCCATGAGCCCTAGAGCCTGCGCTCCACACAAGAGAAGCCGTGCAGTGAGAAGCCCACACACAACAGGGAGTAGCCCCTGCTCGGCGCAACTAGAGAAAGCCTGTGCTCGGCATCAAAGACCCAGTGCAGCCAAAATAAAATAAATAATTTAAAAAAAACAGATGGTGAAACACACTATTTAAAATAACCTAACTTTTTGTTTGTTTTGCCTCACTGTGTAGCTGTGGGATCTTAGTTCCAGTGACCTCTGCAGTGAAAGGGCAAAGTCTTAACTTAACTTAACTCACCCCAGGGTGAGTTCCCGAATCTGTGTTTTTTAAATGGTCTGCAAGTATTTATGATGATCAGCCAAGTCTGGTAACCACTAGATGGTAGGACAGGTATTAAAATATTTGCCTGGGCTAGTAAATACTTGGGACTAATATTCTGAAGTGATTTTGAAGTTCTTACTAAAAGATTCGCAAGTTTAAATTAGATGACCCTTTTCAGGAGAAACCCTTATATTAGAAGATTGTTTTACAGTTTTATTTTCTTTTACTTAAACATCACAATTACAAAAACAACTTGATTTCCTTCCTCAGGTGTTATAGGTAATCAGTATGCTTAATTGTAAGAATATAATTCTTCTTACCTATTCTATAATTAGGGAAAGGTAGTTTCAAAATGTCAAGTTCACTTGAACAAATCATACTTAGAAGATCTAAAATAAAAACCTAGGCAAGGCCAGCTTCCTGGGCTCAAGACCTGTGCAGCCCCATAAGGACCCCAGGCTTAGAAAAGCACCATGCTGGGTTTAATTCTCTGTTCTTGCCATCTTGAAATTCTTAACAATTTTTTGACAAGGGGCCTCGCATTTTTATTGTGTATTGGGCCCCACAGATTAGTATCTAGTTAGTCCAGGACTTGGGTCACTGATTCCAAAATGTGATGCTTAGCTGGGAGAAGTGTCATATGAGTATAGAAGAATTGTCCCTTTTATTCAAGTTTCAATATAGCCATTTTATACAAAAATTTCATACTAATTTTTCCATGTAGCATTGCAATACTAAATACTGAATCTACAATTAATTTAAAGAGAGGCTAGGCAATGGCGACCCACTCCAGTACTCTTGCCTGGAAAATTCCATGGATGGAGGAGCCAGGTAGGCTGCAGTCCATGGGGTCGCTAAGAGTCGGACACGACTGAGTGACTTCACTTTCACTCTTCACTTTCATGCATTGGAGAAGGACATGGCAACCCACTCCAGTGTTCTTGCCTGGGGAATCCCAGGGACAGCGGAGCCTGGTGGGCTGCCGTCTTTGGGGTCGTACAGAGTCGGACACGACTGAAGCGACTTAGCAGAGCACATTAAAGTTACATCCATGATTCAAACAGAAATCCTCACAAAGACGGATATAATTTTCTCATAAATATTTACAAGTTTCAAACCGATAGACATTAGTCACTCCATTTATCTTACTGCTTCGTTATGAATGAGGTCTATCCAATGTCTATATCTTATTGAAAATCTGTGAAGCTAATGAAGAAAGAAGAATCCAAGAATGCCAAAACTAAATGTTTCCAAGAATGAATCATTTGTTCATTCATATGTTAAAGAAAATGTGACCTTTTTTTCTAGTTTTACCTGTCAGAAACACAAATTCTTACATTTACTGATTCAGACAAGTCTCAAAAGCCAAAAAAGGCCATTCGTGTAAATGAACAAAAAATGTATTGATATGTTTATCTGAGACTTATTTCCAGAATCCTTTCCAAATCAGTAGAGTAACATTTACGTTTATATTGGTATGTTTTAGTGAATTTTATAAACCCCGAGGCTAACTGACTTTTGCTTATAGAGATACTAACTGATATCAGGAGAGAAAACCAGCGATATGGCAGAATGAAATGTTAGTGCATTTATATATTAAACCTGGTCATCCTTTCTCACCAGAAATCACTATAGAGTCAGCCTTCCCGGAGGCGCTGAGATCTGAAGTCTGTGTTTCGCTTCTCTGCTGTCCCTTAGACACTTACACGGTGTTCATGGATGGAAAGTACTCAGTGAAACTTTCCTTCACCCTTTTTCCAATTTTGGCCTCTGGAGAGATGGACTTCCTCCCTTCTGCTAATTTTTCTCCTGTTTCTGTCCTGATAGGGTAGTGCCTCCATGTAGCCAGCTCTTAATCTCTCTCACACTTCCAGTATAATTTACTTGTCTTTGGTCCCATTCCTTCTGATTCCCAAAATGAAAATAATCTGATTACTAATTCAGGCTTATGTTTCAATGAATTCATGTTTTAACAAGGTAGCATGAAACTTCTCTTCTCCTGTTATAATAACAATGATCTTTCAAGACAGTGGTTCATGGAGTGACTTTGAAGCTTGAAATTTCTGGCTAGGCAATTGAGATTTTGAAACATCCCTGAGTCTCATAATTTATTACATGGCATTCTATTGACAGGACTGGATTGGCTTTTTCTGAAATATGTTTTGTTTCTTTATTTGACCATCAAACGTACTGAGGACTTACACACAACATGGGACAAGGTGACCAAGTCCCTGTTCTCATGCAGCTTATGTTCTAGGCACGTGGGGAGGACACCTAGAGACAAATAATAAAATATTTGGTAATAATAAGTGCTGTGATAAAAATAAGACATGGTGATGTGAAAAGAAATGACTACTTAGGGTGTGGGCTGGAAGCTACAGCTGAGAGGTCAAAGAAGGATTCTCTGGGGAGATGATATTGATGTTGAGACCCTAATGGAGGAACCAGACATGGGATGGTCTGGAAAAAGAGCATATCTGTACATGGAAGTGCTAGTGCCAAGGCCCTAAGATGAGAGGCAACTCCGTGTGTTCAAGGTGGTTATGGCTACAATGTAAGATGATGGAGGGAGATGGAGTGGGGAGAGCTATGCAGGGGCCAGTTCATGTTGAGTCTTAGAGGACAGGAAGAGGCTTCAGGTTTGAATCTGACTGTGACTGGAAGCCACTGGAGCATTTTAAGCAGGGGGATGATATATTCTGTTTATGTTTTAAGACAACGCCTCTGGCATTTGCATTGTGACTATAGTATAGTGTGAGAGAGGGGCACGGAGGGCAGTTAGGACAGAGCTAATGGTGGCTTGGGCCAGGATAGCAGCAGTGGGGGGTGTCAGTAGCAGAGCCAGCGTGTATCTTGGAGATAGAGTCAACATAAGGATGTATTGCACGTGGCGAGGAAGAAAGGAAAGAGACGAATCAAAAATGACTCCCGGGTTTTTGGTTTGAATAACTGATTGCACTGTGGTGTCATTTTCTGAGACGGAAAACCTGCATGGAGGAGGGAGTTTGGTGAAACAGATTCAGGAGAGGAAATCAAGAGCTGTTTTTAGAAAGTGTTGAGTTTGTGATGTCTATTAAACATCCAAGTAGAATTATCAAGTGAACATTTGGATAGTAAGTCTGGAGCACATAGGAGAAGTCAGGGATAAAATTTTAAATTTGAGAGTCATGGCCTATAGATGGAAGGTAAAACCATGGGTCAGGATGAGATTATCTGAGGGAGGGCAAATGAAGAAGCTGAGGAATCAAGAATGCCACCACTTAAAAAAATACGACAAGCTAGTGAATATAACAAAAAAGAAGCTGACTCACAGACATCGAGAACAAACTAGTGATTACCAGTGGGGAGAGGAAAGAGGGGAGGGACAATATAGGGTAGGGGTATAAGAAGTACAAACTATTATGTGTAAAATAAACTACAAAGATATACTGTACAACATGGGAAATATAACCAATGTTTTCTAATAACTATAAATGGAGTACAACCTTTTACAATTGTGAATCGCTACATTATACACATGTAACATATGATACTGTTCAGCAGCTAAACACACAGACACACAGAATGCCACCACTTAGGGGATAAGCAGAGACGTTAGCAAAGGACCCATTGAGAAGGATAAAGATCTGGACTATGTGTGGCCCAGAAGCCAAGAGAGAGTCACGTTTCATGGAGAGGGGGCGTGGACTCTGCTGGGTGCAGATGAGAGACTGCATAAGATGCAGATAGATGCGTGGTCACTGGAGGTCTTTGGCAACCGTGACAAGGCAGGTTCAGAGCAACGGGAACATAGTGAGGGGGATTGAGAAGTAGATGCCGTATTCTTCCAGGTTGGGCGGTACTGCTAAAGCTGTGCTGGAGCACACGATGGTCTCCCAAAGGTTTTTTATTTCTTCTAAACTATGTGACACAAAGAAAATACACAGAAAAAAATGTTGTGAAGTTTTTATTGCCACCTACATAGCTCATAAATCTTGAAATGCCATGAAGGGACTCCTAAATAACTAGCATTAATAAATTTATGGGGTAGCTCTCCAAGACATCATGAGGGAATAACTAATAAAAGCAATTGTAAAAAGTCTAACAAAAATAGAAAACCTGACTGGGAATCACTCATACCTGATGAGTTTCTATGTTGTAATGCTAACAAAGCTACTATAAACACAGAGTATTGACTTCTGTGGTTAAGGCATTTGAGGTACAACAATTCCCACAACTAGCAAAGCATTGGTCTGGAATAGTGACAGACTTTTATTACACTTGTCACAGAGTGTTGCTGAAATCATAGCATACTCCATTTAATACAACAAAGATTTTTATTCAGCAGATAGTCGAGAGAAGGGACTGTATTGCTGGGGGAGGAGACTCAGAGATGAGTCATAAGTGATCTCTGCTTCAAAAAGCTAACGAGAACCCTCTCTACCACCTGGCCACCAGCACCACAAGGGCAGAGACTGTCTCTCTGGATCACCACTTAAGCCAACACCCAGATGCAGAAGGCACTTGTCTGTCTGTTTGGGCTGCTACAACAAAATGCCGTGGACTGGTTGGCTTGTAAACAACAGAAATTTCTCATGGTTCTGGAGGCTGGGAAGTTCAGGATCATGGCACTGGCAGATTTGGTATTTGGCAAGGGCTTCCTGGTGAATGGGCTTGCCTGGTGGCTCAGATGGTAGAGAAGCCACCTGCAATGTAGGAGACCTGAGTTAAATTCCTGGGTTGAGTAGGTCACCTGGAGGAGGGCATGGCAACCCACTCCAGCATTCTTGCCTGGAGAATCCCATGAACAGAGGAGCCTGGCGGGTTACAGTCCATGGGGTGGCAGAGTCAGACCCGACTGAGTGACTTTCACTTTCCTGGTAAATAGCAGCCATCTTCTTGCTGTGTCCTCACATGGCTGAAGCTCTGTGGGGTCTCTTTCATAAGAGCATCAATACCATCCATAAGGGCTCCAGCCTCATGACCTAAGTACCTCCCAAAGACTCCACTGCTTAATTCCACCACCTTGGACATTATGTTTTGAATGTATGAATCTTGAAGGGACTGAGACATTTGGCCCAAGACATATTAGCGCCCAAGCTAATACAAGTCAGTATTTGTGAATAAATACATCCAAAGTAGAGAAAGAAAGGTATATCTGGTCCTTAGAAGGTGTGCAATGAATACTTGTTAAACAGGTATCTTAGGACACATTACTAAATAAATAGGAAAAACAAAGGAATATAGGATTAGAACTGTCTGAAAAAAATTCTTGAAAAGATTGTGACTTCTGAAATAGGCCTTGAAGGCTAGATTAACAAATAGAATTAGAAGGAAGGATATTCCAGGCATGGAAATAAGAAAGAACTGCTTCTATAAGATTTTTAACTGCAAAAAGAGATCCTATAAAGAGAAAAGAAAAGAGAAAATATAGACATGTTGGAAAAGGCTCTTTATTACCCAATCGTGTGAAGTCTACTGTTTTGAGTTTATTATCTAATATCGAGTCAGATATTCTGAAGGACAATTTGCATCAATGTCCTAGGCTGGGTCCCACAATAATAACTTGTAGAAAAAGCTGTTTTCTAGGAACTGATATCTACCTTCTTGGCCTGACTGTATCTTCTTGAGAAATAGTAGTTTGGGTTGCTGCTTCTGCTGCTGCTGCTAAGTCGCTTCAGTCGTTTCCGACTCTGTGCGACCCCAGAGACGGCAGCCCACCAGGCTCCCCCATCCCTGGGATTCTCCAGGCAAGAACACTGGAGTGGGTTGCCATTTCCTCCTCCAATGCATGAAAGTGAAAAGTGAAAGTGAAGTCGCTCAGTCGTGTCCGACTCCTAGTACTGGAGTGGGTTGCCATTGCCTTCTCTGGTAGTTTGGGTTAGATCACCTGTAAATTTTGGATGAAGAGATAATCAGCCATCCAACCTCAGGTAACACAGGGGACAGAGCTCTTTCTTTTGATCTTCCTGTAAGCACAGCTCAGGTGTATAAGGCCAGCCACAAGTGGGTTTCCATCCTACTTGCTCTCATGGGGAAGCAGACAGACCTCAGGACCCCTGCAGGACTCACTGACAAGATGCAGCCTCCGTGGAATCTTGCCCGGCCCATCCCTCTCCCAACAACTTGGAGAAGGTGTGAAAAGATTATAAATAGGACAAACTGGGGAAACATCTCTCTTCCCTCTCTCCAGCCCGTGCTCCATGCTCCACCTCAGAAATGTCCCAGGTGTGTGTTTGGAAGAGGGGAGAGTAGAGGGCAGAGACAGCTTCATGACTGTGAGACCTGCACCAGTGAGACCAAGTGAGACCGGCTCTGGGTTTAACACTGTGGCTTCAGTGTCTCAAAATATTTAATGATGTTTGAACATGGAACCTCACATCTCCATGTTGCCCTGGGCCCCACAAACTGTGTACCCCTACCCGGAGATAGGAACTGGCAAGAAGTAGCTTTCAGGGAAAAGCAAGTTCAGGCCTGACTCCCACCTGGACTTTAAACTGGTACTTCTTGACCAGTTTCTGGTCAAGCTCTTTCTCCTCCCAAGTCCTCCCAACATCAGAACAAAGGAGCCTTGGAAGACCCACTGACCTGGGTCTGAGGGATCTGAGGGAAGAACAAGAAAAAGTTCTCTTCAATGATGACATTTCTTTGAAGGCTAATTTTCATCCTAAAACCAAAACAGTGATGTTTTCATTCTGTCCCATAATATATCTGTTGGATACATTTTTTTAAATCTTTTTTTTCCCTTAATCTTCTTTTCTTTTTTCTTTTTGGGTGTGCCACATGGCATACAGAATCTTAGTTCTCCAACCAGGGATGGAACCCATGCCCCCTGCATTGAAAACACAGAGGTTCTGACCACTGGACCACCAAGGAAGTCTGGATACATTTTTTAAATAATACAGAATTTGCCCCCAGAAATAATCTTTAAGTGAGTGGTGTTGGAGAAGACTCTTGAAAGTCCTTGAACTGCAAGGAGATCAAACTAGTCCATCCTAATGGAAATCAGTCCTGAATATTCATTGGAAGGACTGATACTGAAGCTGAAGCTCCAATACTTTGGCCACCTGATGCGAAGAGCTGGCTCATTGGAAAAGATCCTGATGCTGGGAAAGACTTAGGGCAGGAGGAGAAAGGGACAACAGAGGATGAGATGGTTGGATGGCATCACTGACTTGATAGACATGAGTTTGAGCAAACTCTGGGAGTTGGTGAGGGACAGGGAAACCTGGCGTGCTGTAGTCCATGGGGTCACAAAGAGTCGGACACGACTGTGCGACTGAACTGAACTGAACTAACATGTCAAGAACGTACACTTTCTTGATGATCTGGATGTGAAGTTCTCTGTCCCCCACCGCCAGTCACCTCGCAACGACAATAAGCAGGCACACGGGTCTAGGAGAGACAAGACAAAGGTCCAAATCAGTCAGCACCCACTCACAGACTCCAACTTCTTTTCTCTCCTCACATGGTTCTCCCGTGGCCTTCACATGATGTAACTCATTGTGTTATTCCTTTTTTCTGCCCTTCTTTCTTTCCCTCTTGTTATTAAAAAAAGTCACATTTGCAACAACATGGATGAATCTAGAGGGTATTATGCCAAGTGAAATAAGTCAAACAGAGAAAGACAAATTTTGCCTAATTTCACTTATAGGTTGAACTTAAAAAACCAAAGAAACAAGCAAACAAAACAAAATGAACACAGACTTATACATACAGAGAACAAATGGTGATTGCTTAGAAGGGAGTGGGGTGGGGAAGTGGGCAAAATAGGTGAAAGGGGTTAAGAGATACAAACTTCCAGTTATATAATATTTAAGTCATGCGTTCATGCTAAGTCACCTCAGTTGTGTCCGACTCTGTGTAACACGATGGACTGCGGCCTGACAGGCTCCTTTGTCTATAGGATTCTTCAGGCAAGAATACTGGAGTGGGTTGCCATGCCGTCCTCCAGGGATAATATATAAGTCACAGGGAGTTAATATACAGCATAAGGAACATGGTCAATTGAATTGTTATAACTTTGTATGAGGGCAATTGGTTACTAGACTTATCATGGTGATCATTTCATAATGTATACAAATTTCAGATCATTATTTAGTACACCTGAAACTAATATAATATTGTATATCAACTATATTTCAATTTCAAAAAACTCAACATTTGCTAGAACACAGTCCTAACATTGCTTTTTACTATACAATATTTCACTCCTGATCTAGGGGCACTCTCACTGCCAGACCAGTTGGCTTCTGAATGGGCCTCCTGGTTCCTGGTGGTGCCCCTCCTGGGCACTGCCTGCCTCCCACTCTCCATCCCTCCTCTCTGCTCTGGACTCAAAGTCCACTGGTGGCAAAGGCCAAGAGGGCCAACATTTGGCATATGCAATATGAACTCTGACGGTGATAACAATGATCAGACTCTGGTTGGATGGCGTCACCAACTCAATGGACATGAGTTTGAGCAAACTCCAGGAGAAAGTGAAGGACAGGGGAGCCTGGTGTGCTGCCTGTGGGGTTGCAAAGAGTTGGACACAACTTAGCAACCAAACAACAACAACTCTGATATTTACCTCTTAGGTTTGCTCACACAGCGCCCTCTTCTTAGACGGCTCAAGGGCTTCTAACTGCCTTCATGTCTCAGTTTAGATGCCACCTCCTCTGGGTATCCTTCCTGGATGTACCCCACCCCTGCCCACCACCAGTTATAAGGCGGTCCTCCCATCCTCCTCTTCCCTCCCCTTGTAGTAATATACATCCCACTATACTTAATAATTATTCCAAACTAGTCTGTATCCCCTGCTGAACTCCAAGCAAGATCGAAGCAGGGACTAGCTTGTCTATTCTCCATTGTATTCCCCAAACTTGGCAGCCTTCTCCTCCTGCCACACACACACACAATTGTTGAATATTGTTGAAGACTAAACACTGTTAAGTGATTTTCATTTATTATCTTGTGACAGTCTTAGAAGGCGAGAACTAGTGTTCCCATTTAACGGATGGGGAAAGTGAGGCTCAGAGATTAAGTTGCCCAAGATCACACAGTTAGAAGTGGTGCCATCATATTGTCAGGCTTTACAGTCTATATGTTGAAAGTCCTGTGTCAGCTGGAGTTCAATCAGAGAGGTAGCACCACTAGGAATGATACAGAGTGAGGGATTTAAGGATTGGACTTGAATGGGCAATTGTTGGACCTTGTTAAATGGTCTCTCTAAGGCTATTGCTTCTGCGTCTGGTGCTGGGGCCTGCAGTCTGTAAGGCAGGTAGTCAGGAAGGAAAGATGGACATGAAGTGGGAGAGAGCAAGGACAAACAGGAGCCTGAGGGGACTAGCTGGAACCCTCCCGAACAGACTGGAACCCACACTGGTACCCACCTGCTTCAAGCCTCCAACCTCCATGTGAGAAAGACATGAGCTTAAGCACCTTTAGGTTAGGGGTAAACACACACCTGGCCCAGGGATCATGGAAGATGAAGGAGGAGATCTGGGAGGATCTGGAGGAGCTGTGGGACCAGCTTCTCTACATCAACCAGGTGAACCAACAAAGAAGGCTGAGCTGCAACAGCTCTGAGACTCTGCCCTGATCTTCTGAGAATAGAAAAAATAGATGCTTCACTCCCACCTTCCAAATCTTGGCAAAATATCTCTTGCGGCATAGCAACCCAGAACTATGCAGGGAAAGGAGATCTGGGAAATAGGGTTCCAGCTTAGCTTAATTGCCACAATGTAAATTTTCTTCACTCTGACTCCTAATTGCTTTACTGTTACAATTTATGAAAGAAGATTTCCATTTCCTGAAAGCCAATATTTATAACATTAATATACTGCACGATATTATGCAGTATGGGCTTCCCAGGTGATGCCAGTGGTAAAGAACCTGCCTGCCGATGCAGGAGACCTAAGGTACACAGGTTCAATCCCTGGGTTGGGAAGGTTCCCTGGAGGAGGTCATGGCAACCCACTCCAGTATTCTTGCCTGAAGAATCACATGGACAGAGGAGCCTGGTGGTCCACAGGGTTTCAAAGAGCCAGACACAACTGAAGTGACTTAGCACACACATGCAGTATATTAATGCCCTTAGTAATCATGCCAGTTGCTTCCCAGGATTCTGAAGCAGGAGTGGGCTTGCCTAGGTCAGCTATCTAATTTCATGTCTAGTTTTTCTGGGACCCCCAAACTGTACTTGAAGTAGCTTTTCTGGCTGAGTGGCTCTCCCAAAGCAGTTCTACATATTCTCCAGAATGGAATGTGTTCATGCTTGATTTAATCAAAGAGGAACCTGTTCTCATAGCACTGCAATCAGAAATTTGGAATTGTGAAAACCTACAGGGTTGGAACAGGCACTGATCTATTCTGTGCACTAGTTATTCACTTTAGTATATGTGCCTCTATTGCCATCTGGGGAGTCAGACCATTTTCTACTCTTTTAGTCCGTCCGGTTTAGGATCAGCTGTCTCCACCTTCACTCCAGAAGTGAGCAGATGAACAAGGCCATTCATCACCCCTCTTCCTTCTTCCCCAGAGAATGATCATTTAAGATTATGACGCAGGTAGTTTCACACTTCCAGGGAAAACTCCAGAAAATAAATGATTAGCATTATTTATCTGATACCCATATTCCAGCTATTACAGATAGATAATGAAACCTCAGTTATTTAGGGGCACAAATCAAAGGCACAATTATAAAACTTAAGTTTCCATATTTCTGTTGATTGTGGAAAGGTGAAACAGAAATGACTCATCCATAGTCTGAAGATAATCCCCAACAGGAGTTAAATAAAGGCCTAGCCCTGCAAAAGCGCAGAACCCTTAAAGATTCGGGTCCTATTTGTTCATTTGTTAGGTTCTATTTTGGGTCTTGAGAGCTTGCTTTCAGATAGTGCAATATTGTGATTTATAATAAGAAATATATATTTGGTCTTCATCAAGTTTCTGCCATAGAGCTCCTAAAATGCTTAGAATTCTTCTCCTAAGTGTTGAGAACATAAAGATGTTTCTTGTTATGTAAAATTGAGATGACTTTTCCACCTAACTAGGACTTCCCTGGTGGCTCAGACAGTAAAGCATCTGCCTACAATGCGGGAAACCTGGGTTCAATCCCTGGGTTGGGAAGATCTCCTGGAAAAGGAAATGGCAACCCACTCCAGTATTCTCGCCTGGAAAATCCCATGGACAGAGGAGCCTGGTAAGCTACAGTCCATGGGGTCGCAAAGAGTCAAACATGACTGAGCGACT
The DNA here is from genome assembly GCF_019923935.1 of Bubalus bubalis. Lineage (NCBI taxonomy): Eukaryota > Metazoa > Chordata > Mammalia > Artiodactyla > Bovidae > Bubalus > Bubalus bubalis. The sequence goes on along the minus strand of NC_059160.1, from coordinate 75,546,944 downwards.
TCACTTTCACTTTTGCACCTAAGGATCAGGACTGGTTCCCAGGAGAACCAACCACTTGTTTAGAGAGTTGGAACTTTCCATTCTACCCCCTGGGTCAGGGAGGGAGACACAATCCATTACCAGTGGCCAACGATTTAATCAATTGTGCCGAAATAATGAAGCCTCCATAAAACTGAAAAGGAGGGGGCTCAAAGAGCTTCTGGGTTGGTGGAGATTTGGGATGAGTGCTCACCTGGAGAGCATGAAAACCCAGGGTCCTTCCCACATACACTGCTCTAGCCATCTCTTCCATTTGGCTGTTCCTAAGCTGTATTCCTTTATAGTAAACTGGTGATCCAGTAAGTAGAATGTTTCTTTGAGTTTTGTGAGCCATTCCAGCAAATTAATTGAATCCTAGGACGGTGTTGTGGAAACCTCCAACCTATAGCCAGTTGGTGAGAAGCTCAAGTGATAACCTAGATCTGTGATTATCTGATGAAGGGTGTTGTAGGCATAGAAGGATGATGGACCAATCTTGCAGAACTGAACGCTTAAACTGTGGAATCTGATACTATCTCTGTATAGATAGTGTTAAGACAATAAAAACAGCCAGCTATTTTACCAGCAAAATGGGTCTCTTTGATAAACAGCAAAGAATTGCATTTCAGGACATGCAATCTATGGAAAACCACAGGCGAGGCCAGAGAACAAAGAAGAGGACCATTCTTTTATAGAGAAGGGGGAGTTTAAAGGAGCTGTTATAAACAGAGACCATTAGTAGAAACTGGAGTTTGAAGAGTAGTGGCTTTCTATTGGTTGAATTGTGAAGTCTCATTGGCAGCGCCATGACCCAGCAAGGAGAAATTCTTCTTTCCTCCTGCTGGGTACTAAAGTAATAGCTTTCTTCCTGTTGGAGATGCAAGATAAATCTTTTGTTAGTAACGTAATTGAAGTTGAGTGGTAGGGCCTGAGAGCTCCTTCTTCTGGCCTTCCCATTCCATTTTAAACGTTTTTCTTTTTATTAAGTTTCAATAATGTCAGAAATGAATTGAATTGTAAGAGACCCAGTTTATATCCAGAGAATTGCTTGTTGGTAGGGAGGAAACTCACACAGTTCAGTTCTGTGGCTCAGTTGTGTCCGACTCTTTGCGACCGCATGGACTGCAGCATGCTAGGCCTCCCCGTCCATGGTCAACTCCCGGAGCTTGCTCAAACTCATGTCTATCAAGTTGGTGATACCATCCAACCATCTCATCCTCTGTCATTCCCTTCTCTTCCTGCCTTCAATCTTTCCCAGCATCAGGGTCTTTTCAAATGAGTCGGCTCTTCTCATCAGGTGGCCAAAGTACTGGAGCTTCAGCTTCAGCATAAGTCCTTCCAATGAATATTCAGGGCTGTTTTCCTTTAGGATGGACTGGTTTGATCTCCTTGCAGTTCAAGGGACTCTCAAGAGTCTTCCCCAACACCACGGTTCAAAAGCATCAATTCTTTGGTGCTCAATTTTCTTTATGATCCAACTCTCACATCCATACATGACTACTGGAAAAACCATAGCTTTCACTAGACAGACCTTTGTCAGCAAAACAATGTCTCTGCTTTTTAACATGCTGTCTAGGTTTGTCTTAGCTCACACTTTCATGTTGAAATTAGGTTTTCAGAACACTTTTAGATGGGCAACAGCTATCAGAATTGTTTGGAGAGTGGGGGGTGCTGGTAATAGAAAATATGACAATATAAATGTATAAAAAATGAAATGATTCATCATCTCAATATTATTTCTAATGGGTGTGAACAAATATAATAAAAACTACATGAGCCTATAAGATAAAATACATTATTCTCTTTGTCTGAAGCTTCCCTTTCTCCATCCTTTAGGTTTGGGGTTAAAAAGACACATTTTGAAAAAGCCTTCTCTGACCTTAACTCATGCCCACCAGACCTGATTAGAACCTTCTGTTAGTCTGCCTCCTAATATCCTGTAATTTTCCTTTTGTGATACACATCAAAATGTTTGCTGAGTATTTGTGGGTCTCTGTGACTTACACCTTTTCACTTTCATGCATTGGAGAAGAAAATGGCAACCCACTCCAGTGTTCTTGCCTGGAGAATCCCAGGGACAGAGGAGCTTGGTGGGCTGCCGTCTATGGTGTCTCACAGAGTCGGACACAACTGAAGCGACTTAGCAGCAGCAGCAGCAGTGACTTACACAATACAATAGGAACTCTATTAGTATGAAGGATATGTTTCTCTTTTCCACTGTGGTATTCACAGTGCTTAGTGTATTATTTGATGTCAATTATTATTTATTGACAGGCTGAATGAATCAATTAATTAAGCAATCATGAGGAGACAAGAGAATTTGTTTTGGGTGCTGTCTAAATATATTTAAAATTTGATTTCGTGGAGATCATTGTTGAATGGACACGATCTGGGCTATTTTCAAAAGGATCATTGAAAAGTAAATAATTACCCCTGGACTGCAAAGAAATCAAACCAGTCAATCCTAAAGGAAATCCACTCTGAATATTCATTGGGAGGACTGTTGCTGAGGCTGAGCCTCCATTTCTTTGGCCACCTGATGCAAAGAGCCGACTCATTGGAAAGATAGAAGGCAAAAAAGAGAAGGGAGCAGCAGAGGATGAGATGGTTAGATAACATCACTGACTCAATGGACATGAATTTGAGCAAACTCCAAAAGATCATAGAGGACAGAGGAGCCTGGCAGGCTGCTGTCCATGGTTCCACTGAGTTGGACACAATTTAGCAACTGAACAACAATAAGACCTACAACACACACAACATTGTATAACAATGTTATTGCAATAAAAAATAAAATTAATTTAATAAAAAAGAGGGAATGAGAATTTAAAAAGTAGATAATTAGATAAACTTACAAGTATCAACTCTAATCAAATAGTCTCACCTTTGTCATTCTGGTACATATACATCTTTTTCTTTCTTTCTCCACAACCCCTTTTCTCTTCTTAGCAGATATGGAATATGAACAAAATTGGAGAACCCTTTCTCAAATACATAGCTTATTTTTTCTTAATGAGCCAAAAGATAGTTATTGCTCAACATTTAAAACAAAGCAAGAGAAGAAAATGGAATTCAGTGGTTATCAGTTCAGTTCAGTTCAGTTTAGTCGCTCAGTCGTGTCCGACTCTTTGCAACCCCATGAATTGCAGCACGCCAGGCCTCCCTGTCCCTCACCAACTCCCGGAGTTCACTCAGACTCACGTCCATCGAGTCAGTGATGCCATCCAGCCATCTCATCCTCTGTCATCCCCTTCTCCTCCTGCCCCCAATCCCTCCCAGCAGCAGAGTCTTTTCCAATGAGTCAGCTCTTCGCATGAGGTGGCCAAAGTACTGGAGTTTCAGCTTCAGCATCATTCCCTCCAAAGAAATCCCAGGGCTGATCTCCTTCAGAATGGACTGGTTGGATCTCCTTGCAGTCCAAGGGACTCTCAAGAGTCTTCTCCAACACCACAGTTCAAAAGCATCAATTCTTCGGCACTCAGCCTTCTTCACAGTCCAACTCTCACTTCCATACATGACCACAGGAAAAACCATAGCCTTGACGAGACAGACCTTTATTGGCAAAGTAATGTCTCTGCTTTTGAATATGCTATCTAGGGGGGTCATAACTTTCCTTCCAAGGAGTAAGCATCTTTTAATTTCATGGGTGCAGTCACCATCTGCAGTGATTTTGGAGCCCAAAAAAACAAAGTCTGACACTGTTTCCCCATCTATTTCTCATGAAGTGATGGTTATACTGTTTCCTAAATAGATATGAGTACATTTATCATCTGCTCTTATGGCAAACAGTTTGGTAGTGACCAAACATAATCCAGTGAGCCAAGTAAATGCTGCTAAATGTTACGGCCTTGACTTTGGAAATTTGCCTTATTTGGCCTAGGAAGCTTTCTCTTAAATCTATCCTATAAATGAAGTATAGCAGGTAAAGTGAGAATTATTTTTGCACTCAGAGACCATGCTTTTAAGAGAAAAAGTCACTTCTAACAGTTGCTCCTAACAGTTAATTATCATGAGTGATCAAGATTTATCCCACTATTGGGCATATGTTGGAAGAAGCTGGGATGCAGAAATAAAGAAGCAGCAGAAGCAAGCTCTTACATCTTTTGCCTCTTTCTGTCTTGCTTATTTTTACTAGGTGGTAACAACAATGACAACAACAGCTCCAGCTTGGGGCTTATAAAGAATTGATAACACGCCACAGCTTGTACTAATAAAAACTGCAAAGCTAAGTGATTACCCTGGAGAAGGAGGAAAGGCCCAGTAACTGGGAAGTGGTACAAGAGGGAATCCTGAAGTAACTGAACCATTTTGTATCTTGACCTGAATGGTGGTCACATGAGCATTTAGCTGTGTGCTTCTTTGTATGCTTGTGTATGTGTCTGTAATACTCAATAAAAGTAACTTAAAATACATAAATACATACAATTCAACGTTTAGAAGACAATCTAGAAAAGTTAAAAGTTGACTGCATATTAATATATTGAAGAATTCTTATTTTAAAAAATTTACCATGTGCCAGATGCTGTTTGTTTTAAGTCCTTTACATATCACAACGCATTTAAAATATGCAACCCTATAAAACCCCTACAAACCTATAAGATTGGTACCATGAGTATTGCAAACACGTACACATTTTACATATAAAGAAGTGAAAACACAGAGAGGTTAAGTAACATGCTCAAGGTCAAACAGTAAGTGAGAGAGTTAGGGTTTAAACTTTGGTGATCTGGCTCATCTCCTGCACTGCAGGCAGATTCTTTACCACTGAGCCACCAGGGAAGCCCTGGCTCCACAGACAGTTTTTAGCAATTTACTGTATGGCTTATTATGAATTATATACTGAGGCTCTATCCTTCCTAGAGGAACATTTATAAATCAGCAAGCATATACTGAGCACTGCTCTAGAGGCTGTGGAGGGCACAACTCACTCTAATTGGGGTATCTTCCTGAACTAAATTAGATACATACCACATTTGTTTAGATTTTTCCTGACAGTGGTTCTCAATCAGTGTGTTAGGATACCCTGGAGTGTCAGGTCTAAGCTTTGATCTGATTAAATTTTCATTTTGCTCCACTGTCAGTAGATAAAATGTTGAGCCAAAAAGGTCATGCTATACAGTGTAGAATGTGGTCCAAACCCCTAAAGACAAGACGGAAGAGGCAGAAAGTAATGTAAGAAAGATCACAGGTTTCTTTGAACATATGAGATTCTTCAGTGGAGAATTTTGATTGTAGAATGTAAGCTACATAAGGGCAGGGATTTGACCCGTCTTGTTCACAATTGTACTCCCTAGGAGATAGCACAGTGCCTGGCACAGGGTAAGCAATAAATAATTGATTAAAGAATGAATGAATGAAAAGAGAGGAAGGAAGGAAGGAAGGAGGGGAGAAAGGAAGGAAAGAAGGAAGAGTGGGGCAGAGCAGCAAACAGGTTAACTATCACAGAGATGCACGCAGCGCTGAAGGGGGACCATGGGAATGTGATAATGGTGGATACCTTTGTAGTCACTGCTATCTATTGTTAAACTCTTCCAGGAGCTATGTCGTGCTTTGATGACTTTGCATTTTTCAGCTTTCTCTCTGTGTGCTATCAAAAATTCCAGAATTCGGAAGTTTATCATGAACACAGATGGGTACACAAATCCTTTAGTAATCTCCCAAAGGAATGCCAACATGTTTACAATTGTACCTCCAAGATAAAAGCACTATTTTGCTTGGATTTCAAGAGAAGGTTGCATAGCAAATAGAAAACACAAATCACCATCCCTAATGAAATGCTTATCATCCCTAATGAAATGTTCTCAAAAAATAAAGGAGCAAAACCAAAAACAACAACAACAAATATACAGCACAGACTAGAGTTCTTGTTTCCAACAGAGTGCTTGAGTTGAGCTGTGTTCTTTAAACTTCTGGGTCCCACTGTTTAGACATCACTCTGAGGTTGCCTAGGAGAAGGACAGAATCTTGGACCTTACTGGAAACCATCTAGCTTTCCACTGACAACTTTCATGTCAATGTCTAAAAATAGCCATCCTTCCATCCTACAACACTGTAAAGTCACTTCTTTTATTTTTACCAAGAATTAACAGATCCAATTTAAGCAGACATTTGATTTGGGGGAGCTAGTTTGCAGGAGGTAGGTGGAGGGCTGAGGGAGGGAAGTCAGGCTAACAGTAAATACCCAGCCTCTCTCAGCTATATGGAAAGCAGCAGGCAGTGGAGTCGTTGAGTGGCATTGCTACTGCTAAGTCACGTCAGTCGAGTCCGACTCTGTGCGATCCCATAGACGGCAGCCCACCAGGCTCCTCTGTCCCTGGGATTCTCCAGGCAAGAACACTGGAGTGGGTTGCCATTTCCTTCTCCAATGCATGAAAGTGAAAAGTGAAAGGGAAGTCGCTCAGTCGTGTCCGACTCCTAGCTATCCCATGGACTGCAGCCTTTCAGGCTCCTCCGTCCATGGGATTTTCCAGGCAAGAGTACTGGAGTGGGGTGCCATTGCCTTCTCCGTGAATGGCATTAGTATGAGTTATTATATTCTACAGGTGAAATGTCAAGAAAGCTAGTCTTTTTAAAAGACAGTTTGTGGGGGGCTGTTGCGCTGGTTCTTCTTTGCTGTGAGCAAGCTTTCTCTAGTTGCTGTGAGCAGGGGCTACTCTTCATTGCAGTGCTCGGGCTTCTTATTGCAGTAGCTTCCCTTGTTGCAGAGCACAGGCTCTAGAACGCGAGGGCTTCAGTAGTCGTGGTGCATGTGGAAATCTTCCCAGACCAGGGATTGAATGCGTGTCTTCTGCACTGGCAGAAAAGATTCTTAACCACTGGCCCACCAGAGAAGTCCAAAGACAATTTTTTATAGAGCAGTTTTAGGTTTACAACAAAATCGAGAACAAGGAGGTACAGAGATTTCCCATACAGTCTCTGCCCCTAAATGTGCATAACTTCTCCAGTATCAGCATCATTCACTAGAATAGTAAATTTTCTATCAAGAATGAACCTACACTGACACATCATAAACACCCAATCATCCATAGTTTACCCAAGGGTTCACTCTTGGTGTTGTATATTCTATGGGTTTGAACAAATGTGTAATGATGTATATCCATCAGTATAATATCATACAGAGTATTTTTACTGCCCTAAAATCCTAGGTGCTCTGTTTATTCATCCCCCACCCCTCCAAACCCTAGCCTGGCAACCACTAATCTTTTCACTGTCTCCAAAGTTTGGCCTTTTCCAGAATGTCCTATAGTTTGAATCATATACTATGTGGCCTTTTCAGATTGGCTTCTTTCTCTTAGCGATATGCATTTAAAGCTCATCCATGTTTTTTTAAGGCTAGATAGCTCATTTCTTTTTTAGCACTGAATAATATTCCACTGTCTAAATGCACAATGGTCTATCCATTCACTTACTGAAGGACATCTTTGTTGCTTCCAAGTTTTGACAGTTATAAATAAAGCTGCTATAAACATCTTTGTGCAGTTTTTTGTGAGGCCATAAGTTTTCAACTCATTTGGGTAAATACCAAGGAGCAAGATTGCTGAATTGTATGGTAAGAATATATTAAGTTTTGTAAGAAAACACCAGGCTGTCTTCTAAAGTGACTGTACCATTTTGCACTCCCACCAGCTATGTATGAGAGTTCACACCCTCATCAGAATTTAGTGTTATCGGTGATCCTGATTTTGCCCACTCTGACAAGTGTGTAATGATACCTCAGTATTAATTTACATTTCCATGACGACTTATGATGTGGAGCATCTCTTAATATGCTTATTTGCCATCTACATCCCTTCTCTTGCAAAGCATCTGTTAAGATCTTTGGCACATTTTAAAATCAGGTTGTTTATTTTCTTATTGTTTTAAGAGTTCCTTGTGTATTTTATATAACAGTCCTTTATCAGATGTGTCTTTTGCAAATAATTTTTGCCAGTCTGTGACTTGTCTTTTAGCTCTCTCGATATTGTCATTTTGCAGAGCAAAAGTCTTTAATTTTAATGAAGTTCAGCTTATCAATTATTCTTTTCTTGATTCATGTCTTTGGTGGTGTGTTGGGGAGGAAGAAATTTTCCTCTATCCTTCTATCCTATTATTCTGTGTTTAGCCACTCAGTCACGTCTGACTCTTTACAACCCCACAGACTGTAGCCTATCAGGCTCCTCTGTCCGTGGGATTTCCCAGGCAACAATAATGGAGTGGGTTGCCATCTCCTCCTCCAGGGGATCTTCCTGATCCAAGGATGAAATCCACATCTCCTGTGTTTCCCTGATTGCAGGAGACTTCTTTACTGCTGAGCCATCAGGGGAAGCCCTAGATTATTCTGGCTGGTCTAAAAATTAAATTGACGTGAGACAGATTAACAGCAGTAAATCAAACCAAAGTTTAATGACATGTATATGTGGAAGAGACCAGAGAAACTGAGCCACTGGCCAAATGCTGAAGCCTCATCTTGAATACCATCCTCAGTTACAGACAAAAGAAGATGTTGAGGGTGGGAAGAGTCAGTTACAGGAGGTTACTGACAGTGATCTATTTAATCTTTCACCAGTACCTCACTGTCCTGATTAATGTAGCCTTATAGTAAGTCTCGAAGTTGGACTGTGTTAGTCCAGCTTTGTTATTCTCCTTTAATTAATTGTGTTGGTCCTTCCTTATGCCTTTTCAAATTTACTTTAGCCTCAGTGTGTTGATATCTACAAAATACTTGCTGGGACTGTAATTGGTATTGCATTGAATCTACAGATCAAGTTAGGAAAAATCCACATCCTGACAATATTGAGTTTTTCTGTATATGGATGCAGAATCTCACTCTATTTATTTAGTTCTTTGATTTTGTCCATCAGAGTTTTGTAGTTTTCATCATATAGATCCTGTACATATTTTGTTAGATATATATGCCTAAGTATTTCTTTTGGGGGGATGCCAGTGTAAATAGTGGTGGTGGTGTCTGATTCTTTGACCCCATGGAATGTAGCCTGCCAGGCTCCTCTATCCGTGGAATTCTCCGGGCAAGAATACTGGAGTGGGTTGCCATACTGGTATTATGTTTTAAATTTTAAATCCTACTTGTTAGTGTGTAGGAAAGCATTTGATTTTTATGTATTAACCTTGCTACCCGCAACCTTGCAACAATCACTTGTTAGTTCCAGCAGATGTTTTTATGTTTGTTTTGTCAGTTCTTTCAGATTTTCTACACAGATAATCATGTCACTTGTGAAACAAAGACAGTTTTGCACCTTCCTTCACAATTGTGTTTAATTTATATCATTTCCCCCCCCTTTTTTGGCCTGGTTTCATTAGCAAGGACAGTCAGTAAGATATTAAAAAATAGTGGCCAGAGGGGACATTCTTGCTTTGTTCCTGATCTCAGAGGAAAAACTTCACATCTCGCATCATTAACTCTAATGTTAGCTGTAGGCTTTTTGTAGATAGTCTCTAGTAATTTGAGAATGTTCTCTTCTATTTCTAGTTTACTGAAAGTTTTTAATCAAGAATGAGGTTTGGGTTTTGTCAAATGCTTTTTCTGCATCTATTGATATGGTCATGTGGTATTTCTTTTGTTAGTCTACTGACGTAATAGGTTACCTTATTCAATTTTCAAATGTTGAATCAGCCTTGTTTACCTAGCATAAATCCAACTTGGTCATGATATATAACTATTTTTATACTTTTTTTGGATTCAACCTGCTAATATTTTGTTGAGGACTTTTGCATCCATGTTCATGACAGATAACAATCTATAGTTTTCTTTTCTTGTAATATATTTGTCTGATTTTAATGCTGGCATCATAGAATAAGTTATGAAGTATTCCCTTTGCGTTTATACTCTAAAAGAGATTATGGCAAATTAGTAAAAATTCTTCCTTAAATATTTGGTAGAATTCACCAGTGATCCATTTGGGCCTGGTACTTTCTGTTTTTAGAAGGTTATTAGTTATTGATCAATTTCTTTAATAGATACAGACCCAAACTTGTCTTTAAAAAAAAGAAATTTAAATGTTAACTTGTAGAAAATTGGTAAGATGCTCATTTTTTTTAATGTAAGGAGGGCATGGCAACCCACTCCAGTATTCTTGCCTGGAGAATGCCCATGGACAGAGGAACCTGGCAGGCTACAGTCCAGGGTGTTGCAAAGAGTTGGACACAACTGGGTGACTAAGCACAATTTATTTATTTATTTTTCATTGCACTGGGTCCTTCTTGCTGCACATGGGCTTTCTCTAGTTGTGGTGAGCAAGCGTTACTCTCTAGTTTTGGTGTGTGGGCTTCTATTTGCAGTGGCTTCTTTTGTTGTGGAACATGGGCTCTAGGGCGAGAGGGCTTCAGCAGTTGTGGTACACAGGCTTAGTTGTCCCAAGACATGTGGAATCTTCCCAGACCGGGGACTGAACCCATGTCCCCAGGATTAGCAGGTGGATTCTTTACCACTAGACCACCAGGGAAGTCCCAGAGCTAATTTTTTTGTCTAAGAGAGATACAAATAATTTTTGTCCTTTATAGATGAAAATGATTTCTACTCTGTAGAGAACATAGTGCCAAAGGTTATAGTTTATTACTCTGCAGGAATTTAATCAGATTTATATCTAGCAATAATTTAGAATGGTTTCAATATTCTTTTTTTCTTACACTGATATATATAAAATATTAGTTCCCATATCTTTCTTTGAACCAGCTTTGTTTCCTGCTGACTTCTTCAATAATAAGCTAAAAGAAAAACTTGACCTAGGGCTTCCCTGGTGGCTCAGTTGTGGAGTCCACCTGCCAAGGCAGGAGGCACAGGTTCTATCCCTGGTCTGGGAGGATCCCACGTGTCGTGAAACAAACGAGGCCTGTGTGCCACAACTACTGAGTCTGTGCTCTAGAGCCTGGGAGCCACAGCTACTGACCCTGAGTGCCCGGAGCATGTGCTCCGTAACAGAAGCCACCAAGGTGAGAAGTCCCCGTACTGCAACTAGAGAACAGCTCATGTAGCAAAGAAGACCCAGCACAGCCAAGAATAAATAAATAAATAAAATTATTTAAAAAAAAATAAAAACTTGACCTATGTTTACTCTGTATTTTTACTCTGTGTGAGAATTTTTTGAACATTTTGAAATTATACTTTTGACATTTTATCAGAATACAGTTTGGCCAAATATTTAAAACTGCATGTCTAAGAACTGATCCTAAAGAAATAAGGATATGCTCAAAAATTTAGTTCTAAGACCATTTACTGTGTATAAGGGCAAAATATCAGAAGCAAGCGTGCAGCATTAGGGGACTACATAATGCCTAAATTTATTTTCAGAATTGCTGTTACTGGGTAAGTGGAATTTGTAGATTTTAAATATTTCTTTACCTTGTTCATATTTTCTTGTGACACTTTTGAAAGAAGGAAAAAGCAATATTGAAGGTCACAAAGTCTAGTTTCACCGGTCTGCCCATTCTTGTTGACAATTATTGTGGTATTTAACCCCTGACTATAGTCACTAGTCACCAGGCTTCTCTGGTGGCTTAGTGATAAAGAATATGCCTGCCAATGCAGGAGGCAGGGGTTCCATCCCTGGGTGGGGAAGATCCCCTGGAGAAGGAAATGATAACCCAGTCCAGTATTCTTCCCCAGGAAATCCCATGGACGTAGGAGCCTAGTGGGCTACAGTCCATGGGGTTGCAAAAGAGCTGGACACGACCTAGTGACAACTTTAACAACGACAACAAAAAAATAGTCACTATAGTCTTCCCTTCTGCTCTAATTCCTGCCACTCTCTTAGGGAATTTCAGAGTCCCATGACAGAATCATCCACCTGCTCCCCGAGCTTTTAAAATTCCTTAATATCCCATTTCCAATGTCCTTCTTCACTTCTGTAATTCACTCCAGAGAAGTTTTAGATCTTGTCTTCATTGAGAATTGTTTATCTCTGACACTTCTGTGCTTTTTGCTCTTTTAGGTGAAAATGGCTTCATTGTTTTTCTGATGAAAAGAAGTAACACATGTATAACTGCAAATTGTTTTCAGAAAATACAGAAAGATTTTAAAAGAAAAATCAGAACCTTGCAACTCAAAGCTTACCACTCTGCAGTTTGTAACCCTTTAAACTTTTTACTAGGAATAGTTTTGTTTGTTTGTTTGCTTTCCAAAGTGGGAATTGACTATTCATTTACTTTCACAATCTGCTTTTTGCCACTCAATGACTTATCTTTCCAAGCCAATAAATACAGACCCACATCATCATTAATATGACTGAAAAATAATTTATTGTAAGGCTTCAAGGAGATCCAACCAGTCCATCCTAAAGGAAATCAGCTCTGAATATTCATTGGAAGGACTGATGCTGAAGCTGAAACTTCAATACTTTGGCCACCTCATGCAAAGAACTGACTCATTGGAAAAGACCCTGATGCTGAGAAGGATTGAAGGCAGGAGGAGAAGGGGATGACAGAGGATGAGATGGTTGGATGGCATCACTGACTCAATGGACATGAATTTGAGCAAGCTCTGGGAGTTGGTGATGGACAGGGAAGCCTGGCATGCTGCAGTCCATGGGGTTGCAAAGAGCTGGACACGACTGAGCGACTGAACTGAAGGCTATAATATTCTTTATCTAACCCAAGGTGTCTCAATCTCAACACCAGAATTTGGGGCTAGTAAATTCTTTGTTGTGGGAGGCTGTGTTGTCACTGAAGACAGTTTAGCAGCATTCCTGCCCTCTACCCACTAGATGCCAATAGCACTGTCCTCCTCCCCCACCCCAAATCAATCAAATATTTCACACCTATTCCCAAATGTCACCTGTGGCCAGTATCAACCCCCCAGTTGAAAACCACTGATATAATCAACCTGCCATGTTTTTGTTTATCTACTTTGTCACGATTGAAAACAGGTGCTTTCACAAACTCGGCTCAATGTTATACAGAAGCCTGGATGGGAGGGGAGTTTGGGGAGAATGGATACATGTATATGTATGGGTAGTCCCTTTGTTGTGAAATTATCACAACATTGTCAATCGGCTATACCCCAACACAAAGTAAAAAGTTAAAAAACAGTGGTGCTTACAAATATCCTAACATATAAACTTAGCACTTCTCCAAACTACTTCTATAGCTTAAGTTTTTATCAAGGAAGAGCATATTTTAAATTTCAACGTCCATTCTCCAGATTTCCTCCCAGAAATATTGTAGCAATTTATAATACCACTAAAATAGCAGGGATGTCATTTTCCCAGATCCTGTCCATTTCTAGGTACCATCAATTTTTTAATCTTTCTTGGTAATAAGCAAAACAAAGTATTAATTTGCCCTTCTAATGTGTAATTCTTTGATTGCTACTCAGGTTAGTAGCTTTTACTATGTTTATTGACGATTTGTATTACTGCTTTGGTGAACTGCCTATTAATGTCCTTGCCCATTCTTGATTTTGTAACGTCTATCAATTCTTCCAGTTTGCAATTTTTTTGGTAACCTTTGAGATTTCCTGAATAAAATGTATACGTTTTTATGATGTTAAATTATCTGCCTTATTATGGTTTTACCTATAGTGGTGTCATGCTTAGAAAGATCACCTGTGTTAACTGTAGTGTTTTAGTCTTTTATGCCAACCTTATGTACCTCCATATCTTTCACACTCTAACACTAAGCCTTTTTGACCTGTGAAGTAAAGTGAAGTGAAGTCGCTCAGTCATGTCTGACTCTTTGCCCATGGCCTCTAGCCTACCAGGCTTCTCCATCCATGGGATTTTCCAGGCAAGAGTACTGGAGTGGGTTGCCATTTCCTTCTCCAGGGGATCTTCCTAACCCAGGGATCGAACTTGGGTCTTCTGCATCGCAGGCAGACGCTTTAGGGATCATCTGGAAATCTTATTAAAATGTATGTTCTGATTCAGTAGGTTTGGAGTGAAATAAAGGATTCTGCATTTCCAGCAAACTCCCAGGTGATGTCAATGGTGTCTGGACCATACTTTGAGTGGCTAGGTTCTGGACCTTCAGCCCCCAAATCCCTATTCTCCCTACCTCCTTTCTCTGATTGGCTTTCTCCTGAATTTGCTTCTCTTCCTACCTACTATGAACCCCAAGCACAGCAATTTCAACTATACCTCACTCCTTTGTTTATCTGGAATAAGAACCCTGGCAATCTCCATCCCAGTATGGACCAAGCCATATCTTCTCCAGTCTCCAGCCACGTCACCACTAAAAGAAATCACATAACTGCCACTTGCTTCTGTAACAAATGTATGATTTTTAACATCAGGTCAGAAATCCTTCACTTTGTTCCTTGACAGTTCCCTTTCCCATTCTTTACAGTAATTTTGCCTAAATTTAATCTCCTCAACCCTATTCCACCTCCCTTCAGGCCTCTGACGAATGAATAACAAAGAACTTCTTAAAGTCATACAGTAGAAATAACAGAAGAGTAACTGCTGCATACTTTTTTTTTTGAGTCCGCTCAGCAACTCAACAACATCATCATAAGATTTTCCAACTCTTAGAAATTTGGCTTAAAGATTTATGAATTAAACTAGGTTATTTACTTAATAGACATCTCCCAGTTATTTAGGTAAGTACAATTATCATTTCCATCTTACAGACTAGGAAACTAAGGTACAGTGAGTTGACACAACCAATGAGTGTCAGAGTAAGGACGGAAACCCAGGTTAGATGCTCTTAAACCTCTCTACTCTGCCTCCTGGGAAGGTTCCTAAATGCTTGGTGTATCTACCTATCACAAAGAAGAGTGACTAGCAATTTTCAACTCTGGAAGGCACATTTCATTCACATTCCCAGGCCTCAGAAATTCTGTTTAATTCGTCTGGGGTAGTGCCCTGGCTCTACTGTTTTTAGTCTGTTAAAGGAGAATGTTATCCTAAATCAGTGCTTTTCAAACGTTTTACATTTACTGGACCCTTGGCACAAGTCTCCTGTTACCCTGATAGGTAATGTATAAGAGGTGTGTGAGGTGTTTGCCCTCCCCACACACCCTCTCAGGTTTTGGTCAAGTCCTTGCTGTCCCTAGTGCAAACACAGACCATTCCATCCTTCCAGAAAGAAGCATTTTAGGCCCTGAAACTGACCTGGGCAGCGTTGGTGGAGGGATCGTCGACATTACGATGACTCTGATGCCTTCTTACACATGATTTCCAGGTTGTCAGTGTTCAATTTAACTTTGATTTAGTCAAACTTCCCTGGTGGCTCAGCTGGTAAAGAATCTGCCCACAGTGAGGGAGACCTACTGGGTTGGGAACGGCTACACACTCCTTTACTCTGGCTTGGAGAATTCCATGGACTGTATAGTGTCCTTGGGGTCGCAAAGAGTCGGACACGACTGAACGACTTTCTCTTTCTTTCATACACTATAAATATTTGTCGGAAATTTTCCTGGATTCCACAAGATCCATTTAAAACTTCTGAACACACGTTCTGAAACGCCACGCGACCACAGGGCTGGGGGCGCCTGGAGCGTCTTAGAGCCTGGCCGTGGCGAGTCGAAGAGCGTAAGAGCCCGCCTGCAGCTGCGGCGGCCCGGGACTCACAGCGAATCTTGGGGTTCCAGGTGAGCCCCGGGCTTGCCGGCCCGCACCGCCCAACGCGAGAAGCAGTCCCAGCCCTTGCTGCAGCTGTTGGGCGGAGCGCCGGGGACCCCTACATCGGACGGAGCCGTGGCAGAGGTGAGGATACTTCCAACCTAGGGCGCCGGCAAAAACTAAGACCACGCAAGGTAACTCGGTTTCGGGAAGCTCTGCCACGCCTCGGCACAAGCCGCCGCGCCCTGGAATCCTCGCGCCGCGTGGGCGCCGGCGGGCTCAGGTGAGAAGCAGGCAGAGATGCCCGGGTCGCCCGGCTAGACCTCGCCCCGGAGTGCCTCCCGCGGTGTCTGAGTGGGCCAAAGCGACGTCAGTTAGATGTCGAGGGCGGGACCTGAACTCGCCCGCCCCCTGGCCCAGCTATAATGTCTGGTCTCGGGAAGCGGCTGCAGCCAGGCGGCGGTGTGCGCCTGGGCAGGGGTGAGGCCTGGGGCGCGCGGGGTCAGGCGCAGCTGCTGCGACTGACGGGCGGTGGGGACGTGGGGAAGGGCTGGGTGGGCTACGGGATGGTGGGCACCTGGGGCTGCCGGTGCTCTGGGTACGCTAACTCCTGAAGGTGTTACTTACAACTTTTACCTCTTTCGGAAGCAGCGAGCTTTAGTGTCGGGAGATCTGATACTAGAGAGCAGAGCGGGAGCTAGTAGCATTCACATTTTCCCTCCACCCCACCGCCTGCCTTATCTGCTCAGCTTTATTATTTTTATTCATCTCTAGAACATGGACTGCGCCCGCCTCTGGCTAGGGCTGCTGATGCCTGCGGTAGCTGCCCTGGACTTCAGCTACCACCACCAGCCAGAGATGGAAGCGTTTCTGAAGAATGTTGCCCAAAACTACAGTTCTATCACTCACTTACACAGTATCGGGAAATCTGTACAAGGTAGGGCGCGTCTCCTGTACTTTCCAAAACCCCTAGTCCTCACTTTCATTCATCAAATATACCTTAGCTTCCTGTCCCCTTTCTGTGAAGCTACTCAGAGGGGCTCCAGGCGAATCCATCACTGTCTCGCGTGTAGATTGTTTCTTCCTTGTGTGTTGCGTTGCTTTTTGTCAGGGGACTACTAAGATCTGAATTTTACTAAATGTCTCTGCTGTCATTCGGTGTCATTGAGTGCTTTGCGTGAATGGCGTTCTGATTTTGGATTTTGCAGACAGATTTCTTGGAATGAATATTTTAGTCTTTAGTTTTCTAGATAAACTTTTGCAAAGGAAGTCTGATTACCCATCTCAAGTTTCCCTTTTTGATGGCTTCTTTAAATATGATTCAGACTGTTAGGATCCTGTCTGCAAGTCTCTTTTAAATCGAAATAGTGCAGTTCTGTTGGTGAGATTTCTATATCATGTATAATTAGCCCTATGGCTTAAAGTTATGTAAAAAAAAAAAAGTGACTCGTACTGATTAAAAGGCTGTTTTAAAAATTATTCATTGGAATAAGACAATTGCTGAATAATAAGTGTACCATAGCAGTGACTGGTATTGCTCCTAGTATTTTCATGCTCATTTTTAAAATACTTTATTTTAATTTGGAAGCCATTTATTGAGTATAAACATATAAATTATATTAATTCTTTTTTAGTAGATAGGAAAACTGAATCATAGTAAAATGAGTATTTTGCCCAAGAACACCCCAGATCATGAGTGAGTTTTATAACCAGGATTGGCACGCAGATCATTCTGCTTCAAGGCTTAAATATTTGGGGGAAAAGACAAATAATTTTACCACGTATTATTAATCTTATATTGGTACTTCCCCCAAAACATACCAGTTGACTTAATACTTTTAAGCTTTGTCAAGTGTATGTAATTTGGATCTCAACTCTTTTTTTTTTTTTTCCACACCAGAATAATACTTTAACAATCTGCAAATCTGTTCTTTTGGTTTTAAGTCCTGCAAAATGAATGGTAAATCAAAGATCTGTGCACGAGTCTCTTGGATCTCAACTCTTTATAAGGTGTGTTTCAACCCCAACTGAATTTTAGCTCTGTGTTTTTCAGCCAATTTGGGAGTCTCTTAATCACCATATTCTGAAGTAATCATTTCCCAAAAACTTAAGGCCGTGGTTTATATTGTAAGCAGTGTTCCATAAGTTTGCTTATATGCAATGCAACAGAAAAATCCTAGGCTTGTGTGTAATGGCATCTTTGTTTTTAAACAGCATTGCTAAAGAGTTGGTGCCAGAATTATTCTATATAGCTCTATAATTCAAAATTATAGAGATTGAATGTATGAGAAAGCATATCTTGAATCAGCATACATATATAGCCTTTTGAAATTGTTTTCCCCAGGGGTAAAGAAGAGCAACTTTAAAAGATCTCAGAATACTAATTATATCAATAAAGGAAATACAGAGCACAGCTGACTTGAGTTATTGTTCAGTCATCATTTAAACCACAAGGCAATGTGAATGTTGTTAATTTTTAAGTACTAAGTGAGTTAGCTTTTCTTTTTTCAAGCACAAAGTGCTTGTGCAAGAAAATCAGGGACTCTCGCTCAATGTCAGCCCGCTATTTTGATCTACCCTGCATGCTATCAGACTATAGCAATAATGACAGCCAGCAAGCTTTAATTGTTTTTACCTGTGTGCACTCTTATAGTTAAAGGACTGGGGAATTATCATGTAAAAAATACAATGATGCTAGTTTAGGTCAAAAGTTTGTATTGAGTATGCTCTGAATAATTACTCTGATTAAGAAAAGTCCCAAATCTGCTATTGGGTTCCGAGCAGGAGGTTAAACTGTACACTGGTAACTGGGAGCTGGTTGCCAGGGCATCCTTGCATGGTTGTTGGTACTCTTTTTGCTAGATGGACAGTTTTCCCTGGCCATCTTGCCCTCGGATGTAAGATGCTTACTTAGCAAACATGATTTACCATATGTGTTATTTATTTTTCTTTTTTTATTATGAATGTGGACAACCTACCTAGAAGGGAAAGTAATATTTCTACCTTGCCAATTTATTTTTAGCTTTTGTAAATGCCTGTCACATGTATTATCACTGCTGTGATTATGGATTATAGTCTGCTTTCTTTCTCCCAGTTCATATTATTTCATTACGTATTTCTATGAATTGAATGGTTTGCTATAGTGTGAATTGGTTGCTATATAATATTTTATGTTGATTATGTTAATTTCTTAGTCATCTTTGAGCCATCTATATAGTTTCTGGTGGCCTCTGTTATAAAGAGTGATGCCAAAAAAAATGCATGTCATGATTAATGCCCTTCTATTATAATTGATTATTTTTTCAGTTTTTAATTTTGAAATGTTTGAAACCTACACAAAAGCTCTGCACACAACGTCATTCATCATTAGAGAAATGCAAATCAAAACCACAATGAGGTACCATCTCACACCAATCAGAACGGCTGTCATCAAAAAGTCTACAAACAATACTGGAGAGGGTGTGCAGAAAAGGGCACCCTCTTATACTGTTGGTGGGAATGCAAACTGGTACAGCCACTGTGGAGAAGAGTGTAGAGATTAGAACTACTGTATGACCCAGCAATCCCACTGCTGGGCATACACACTGAGGAAGCCAGAATTGAAAGAGACACATATACCCCAATGTTCATTGCAGCACTATTTACAATAGCTAGGACATGGAACAAAAAGTCGGACACGACTGAGCGACTGAACTGAACTCTGAGGACATGGAAGCAACCTAGATGTCCATCAGCAGATGAATGGATAAGCAAGCTGTGGTACATATACACAATGGAATATTACTCAGCTATAAAAAAAATAACACATTTGAGTCAACTTTAATGTGGTGGATGAAACTGGAGTCTATTATACAGAGTGAAGCAGGTCAGAAAGAGAAACACAAATACTATATATTAACACATATATTTGGAATTTATAAAGATGGTCATGACAGTCCTACATACAGGGCAGCAAGAGACACAGATATAAAGAACAGACTTGGGCTCTGTAGGACAAGGAGAGGGTGGGATGATTTGAGAGAATAGTGTTGAAACATGTATATTACTGTATGTAAAATAGATGATCAGTGCAAATTTGATTCATGAAGCAGGGCACCCAAAGCCAGTGCTCTGGGACAACCCAGGGGGATAGGGGTGGGGAGGGGATAGAAGCGGGGTTCAGAATGGGGGAACACATTATACCTGTGACTGATTCATGTTGATGTATGGCAAAAATCATCATCACAATACTATAATTATCTTCTCCTATCTTTTTAATTATTCCTAAGTCCCTTTGTCGAGTGTGTTTGGCACATATTCAGTGATTTTTTATGTTTGTTTAGTGGCTTGAATATTTGCCAAAGGAAAGTCTTGTGAAGCAAGCAGAAAAGTGTGCCATTTGTGTCCTGCCATCAGATAGCCCCCTTTAAAATACAAATGTATTTGTTGTATCAATAGACTCCCCAGCTTTTCTCTTCACATCCCCTCAAATTAGTTCTAGGACCATTTTAAATAAGGTTTCCTACATCTATTCTAAGAATCTTGTCTTGCCTCTTGCTAAGCCTAACCTTTATCTGAATAAGGAAGGTTGCAAAGGTCAAGGATTAGATAACAATGTTATAAAGTGCTTTCCACGTGTTGGGTGTTTTAATACGTTTTTTAAATCTCAACATCTCAAAGTAGGCATTAACGTCATTTACAGAATGGGTCCAGTGAGGTACAGATAAGTCAATTAACTTGCTGAAGATCACACAGCTGACAAGTATTAGGTCTCAAGCACATCTTTCTCATCAAGGAAGCAGTTCCACATAGATGTGGTTGCATGGAGATTGTGATAGTTAGTGGAGGGTTTCAGAGTCATGTTTTGGGCACATTTGATCTGAAAATAAAGCTTCTGCCAAGATCCAGCACAGTAGTCAGTTGCCACTTGTCTATTGAGCAGTTGAAATGTGACCAGACCAAATTAAGATGAGCTAAAAGTGACTCTGAAGATTTTAATACCAAAAAGTAAAGTAGTCCATTAATATTTTATACTGATTCCTTGTTAAAATGTAATATTTTAAATATATAGGTGAAATAAGACATTTAAAAATTAACTTCACCTGGTTTTAATTTTGTTAACATGGTTGTGGTTTCTAAAACATTTTAAATTACATATGACTTGCACTGCATTTTGGGCTGTGCTGATCTGGACAGAAATTTATTATGAGCAATTTTTTTTCTGAGTACAAAAGGAACTGAAGTTCATTTAGACATTTGGGAAGTTATAACAAAGCACCAAGAAGAAAATTAAAATCTCACCATCCAAAGGAAACATGTAGTAAACTTGAAAGACTATATGCCCTTTGTGTCTTTCTCCCCTCCCACTGAGTTAAATGACTTGCTTGCCTGTGCAAACATATTTCTAAAACTTAGCTTTTAATGCCTGCTACGTGTCCTATCAATGGATGTACTATTGTTTATTTAACTTAGACCCCACTGATGAACATTTAGTTTGTTTCTAAACTTTTCCTGTTATTAAAAAAAAAATGGAGGTTCAAAAGGGAGGGGACATGGGTAGACCTATGACTGATTCATGTTGATGTATGGCAGAAACCAACACAATATTGTAAAGCAATTATCCTTCAATTAAAAATAAATTAATAAAAAAAATTTAATGCCATAGAGAACATCTTTGTAGCTAAGACAACTAAAGTTGTCAGAGTGCACACAGGCTTGGTAACCACAAGGCCCAAGTTCAAATTCCAGATTCTCTATTTTGTAGCAGTGTGACCCTGGGTGGTTAGAATACGTTCTGGATCATGGCAAAGTATTACGTAAGCACTGTCGTTCAGGATAAGAACTGCTATTGAGGATACATTTCCAAAAAGGAAATTACCAACACTTAAAGCAGTTTTATGTTGATACATGTAACCAAACTTATTTCCTAAGAGTGTATTGATTTGATAATCGCACAAGAAATGTATGCTTAACTCTTCTAAATCTTATATCAGTGATAAATCAGGCATTAGTGGCTTTAAAGATTTCTGTAGTATTTGTCAAAGGGTACAGGGTTTGGTCATCAGGATGAATATGTCCTAGGGATCTACTGTACGGTGGAGTGCCTGTAGTTAACAATATTGTTTACTTTAACATTTGCTAAGACAGTAGATATGCTGACTGTTTTGATGATGATGATGAAAGATCACTGTACCATGATTTTTTCATGATTGTTTAAAGTATAAAGGAGAATTTACTTCTCATGCATTTACCTCACGAACTCTCACTGTCCTATATTCATTCAACAGATATTTTATTGAATTTCTCTGCCAGGAATCTTCATAACATTGCATATGCTCAAAAATCTTCCTAGAATTGGCTTAGATTCCAGCCCCAAAGAGGCATGCACTGTGTTTATGTATGCAGATCTCTCATTGCCTACTACCCTTGACTACTACTATCTCTCATTGTCTACTACCTTTGACTAGATTTTGACTAGCAATTTACCCTCGGAAAAGAACATTGTATTTAAGACTTTTGCACGATGTTCAGTTTTCTGTCACTCTGTTCATTTCCCAAATGTGATTGGACAGCCAGTTTGCTTGAGATCCTGCATAAAATGCTTTTTGTGATGTAAATATTGACATATTGAGGACTAAATACCAAGAAGACCATTAAAATCTAGGAATTTCAGCTGTAATATACATGTTTGTGATTTCAGATTACATTGAGTTAGCCTTTCCCCTTCTTTAACTTGAAATGTAAGGTCCTTTTCTGAAACATCTTAGGAATATCAGCCTTGTTTTATAACCACTCAGTTTCTTAAAGACACTGCTTTTTTTTTTTTTTCTTACAAGGAAATGATTTAGATTTCCACCATATTTGTAGGATGATATTTGAAGAGGATGAGATAGAATATCCAAAAAATAACAGAATTTTACTCTGCTTCTTGTGTCTAGGAACAATTTTTGTTCCAAATCTCAAATATATCCAAACACCAATACTCTAGGGCCATTTGAAACTTAAAGGATAGTGACAGCCGACATTAATTGAATTTTACTCTTTACCTAGCACTTTACACATACACCTCACCTAATCACTCTAGCAAGAGTGTGAAATACCATTATTACCCTTCAATTCACATGGGAAGAATTGAGATTGAATGAATCATCCATAGTCAGTAAATGACAGAGGAGTGATTGGAACCAAAGTCTGCCTTGCCCAATAGTGAACCCTTAAAAGCACTTTGCTGAAGAGAAAAGTTTCTCCTGTTACCTTTTCTCTCTTTTTGTCCCTTTCCCCTCCCCCACACATCCTTGCCTCTCCCCTTGCCCCGATCCCTATGATTCTGAAAAAGTAGACAAGCATACTCTATCATCCAAGGAAAGGCCTGTTTTAAATGCTTTTTGTGCTGAGTGATATTCTGTAGAACTCCTTGACCCCCTGTCAGTATTTGCACTTTCATCCAAAGCAGTGTGAATTCCATATTTTTGTGTAGACTTAATTTTTTTCTTTATGCCAAAACTGTTTGATTATGAGGCAAAAGGAGAAGGCTGAAGTTCTGGTTTGCACACTTTGGGGACACCCACCCACCTAAATGCCATCTCTGAAGTTGATAATAGTGTTTCTCATTAAGAGCAGTACCGCCCCCTAGGGGGAAAATTTGAAAATTGAGGGGCGGTTTAGGCCATAACCTTGAAGTCTTTGGATGGGGGACCTTGCTGATAATGCACCCCCCTGGTGTTGTTAACAATACACAGAATTGTCATGCATAGTGAAAAATCGTCCCCCATACTTTCTAATGTCTTCCATAAGTGAAAGACAAGCTTACCATCATCTGAACCTAAAACCAATTCTTTTATTTATAAATGCAAAATATTTTCCTTCACAATATTAATATGTAACAAGCTTTCCAGGAAGGTAACTATAGGTAAATCGAGGAAAATTTTATTATGTTTTTCTCTGAACTTGATTTTGAGATATTTCACATAAAATCCTGACACCAGTGGGCACACAGCTGTATCAGTCTGCATTTGTAATAAATGCCTTCACTGTGAGTCTCAAGAATTGATACAAGCATCTTTTTCATTGTGTCCTTTAGTGGACGGTGCCCAAATATTTACATATTGATAACATGTTTTATTATAAATTGCTTTCTTTTTTTCCCTTGATATATAAATCTTTTTGAAATTACCTAGGCAAATATTTTCTGTGAATTTTATGCCAGCATAGTAAATAAAGGAAGAGTTGTGAAATATTGGGTGTGAAAAGAGGCACCGACTGATGGGGTTTGGAACTGTTGGTCTAAAACCACAGATGCAGAGAGCTGATAAGGACCCTCTTCAGGTTTGTGTAGCCAGCGTCCAAAAGGTATTTGGTTTCTGTTCTTAACCAAAAAACTGTGTGTCTGGAGGTAGCACCACAGTGACAAACAGAATCTAGAGTTGAGAACTAACTGCTGTTCACCCTGTTTCCTTCCTTTATTTTGTGCATTTAGAGTGTCCCTTTCTCAAAGAATACAAAGTCAGAAAGTAAGATAAGAATATTACAGTAAAAAAAAAGGAAGTATAGTTGATTTACAATGTTATATTTCAGGTGTACAGCCAAGTGATTTAGTTTCTATATACATAAAATATGTGTGTGTGTATATATATTTCAGATTCTTTTCCCTTATAGGTTATTACAAAAAAGTTAAATTTTTAAAGATTATATCAAATACCAACATGCATTTGGGTTAATGGAAAGAGATTAAATCAGAACTTCCTATCGAGTGATTTAAAGCAATTGATATTCTTTCTAGCTCTGTAGTCATTCAATGCAATATAAGATAGTAGTTTGCTGAGAAGGTAGGAAATCCTTATTTGAGTTTGTGTGCAAATAAACATTAAATAAAAAATACAAAAACAGACATAAGTTCCACATTAAAAATGTTTTCTCATGCCTGTTTTGTAAGGACTGCTGCATGTCAGATGGTTAAAAGTGCACATTTTCTGGTCTGTGGCCTTTCACATACATAACTTTATCAAAAGCTCAACTGGAGGTTTAATCTCCACAGCATCACAAAAATGCCACCAACTTCAAACAAGTTGGCTTCAAACTGGCTCCTCAGACTCAGGCTCCTCAGGCTTCTGAACCTCCGAAGAGCTTCCTGAAGATAACAGCCTTCATGGTGGGGTATAAAGGCATTAACAACAGGGTAAACCCTTCAAATATGCAGGCACTGTCCCAAAGTCTGGGAGAAGAAAGCAAACCTGCAATCTGTATAAACAAAGAGCTTTCAGGGAGTTGTTTACGCAGTTTTTAAAAATTGCTCGGATAGAAATCTCTGAGGGAACTAGAAGCACACTAAGGAGCACAACCACAGTCACCTGAGCTGACAGTCCTCCCGACACGTAACTGAGCGCCCCTTCCCAACAGCGTGCACAGGAGTACTAGGAATGTCGTCGGGTGGACGCTGAGCACACTGCCGCATTTTCAGAGCAGGAATGGGTGTTGGGGACCACTCGATCATTTATTCCGTTGATTGAGCTGAATTCAAAGTGTTGTCTCCTCCTCGGAGCGTTTTTCTAGACGCTTGAGCAGAGGTAGACTCTTCCTGAGCATCTTCCAGCCCCTCTGTCTATATTGCACCTGGAGGGCAGGGCTTTTGTTCATCTGTGTATCATAGTTCCAAATATGCGCCGATTGTATGTGACAGGCGCTCTGAGGATCACAGCTGAAGAGTTTTTCCATGCATTGTAAAGGAAACTTGAATGTAAATACACTTTTATACAGTATAGTATATAGTATGCTATGTGTATGTATATAAGATGTTTATTTTTATGTGTACTTTTATAGACATTTATGTAGTTACACATACTATATGTAACTTTATGCAACGTTATATAGTATGTAGTATGTACCCATAAGTGTCAAGAAAATGAATTGTTTTCTGGCCATATAAAGTATTTTGCTCAAACTACAGTAAAATAGCATGATAACTTGGAGTGGTAATGGAGGACTCACAGTGAGTTACTGGCGTGTAGGAGGAGGCAATAGGGACGTTAGTGTCCTTCACGCAGTAAAGGGGATGACTGAACTGTTCACTGTCAACCTAAAGGGGTTTTGTCCCCCTCTCCCCTCAGCCCCCCAGATACTAACCAAATGTGTTAAAAGAGTAAATACAAGAGATACACACACAGACCCCTTTCCATTAACAAGAGTTTAAGTAAATATCCCTGGTTTTATTTGAACAGTGCAAAAATAATTCAAGTATATTTAGAGAATGTAAAAAAAAAGAGAGAGAAAAGGACCGTGTGATGAAGCCCTCTTCACCCCCGCCACACACACAATGTTAAGCAGGTACTTGGAATCCCTTAATTTTAAGAGTCTTTTTTTTTTTCTTCCAAACTCAGCAATGCTTTACAGATTTAAGATGTACAGGTTTGGGAAATACAGAGGTCGACAGATTGAAGGTTGAAAGCATCTTTGATTTTTAATCCCTATTAAATATTCATTCCCTTGTTCATTGTTGGTAACTCAGTCAAGCCCATCCATTAAAATTCTTTTACGGGGCCTGTTTACTCTTGTGAAAGTAAACAGCATAGAGAGTGGGGATGTGTGGAGAGTATAGATCATTTTAACATGGAGCACTTCCACAGAAGTTTCCCCATTATTTTAATAATTAAATATATTTGCACCTTGGTAATAATACCAAATGGCAACCCACTCCAGTATTCTTGCCTGGAGAATCCCATTGACAGAGGAACCTCGAGGGCTGTAGCCCATGGGGTCGCAAGAGTCGGACACAACTTAGCAACTAAACCACCAAACTACCACCAATAATACCAAATGTGTGTGGAATTAAAGCTGAGATGCAGGTTGCTCAGTTGAGGAACACACTTACTCTTAGAGACTGAATAATCTTGCTGTCCTAGAGATAAGCCTGGCAGGGTTATCATTTGTTACCAGTAAATTCCTTTCTGTTTATGAAAAAAACAGACAAGTTTGGAAATACCACATTCTAGCCTTAACAAGCATTTAGTTGGGCCTGGTCATCTCCTGAGTTTTAGGAACGTATACTTCTAAATGTACAGACTGTCTTCAGATTCAGCAGCACACTCTAGCTCACAGTGTGGGGGTGGGCAGAGAGTGAGGAGGTTTTGAGGGTAGAGGAGTCGGCTGTATTCCAAGAACAGAAACGAGGCCAGTGGCGCCGGAGCACAGCGAGCAGGGGGGGGGAATGTAGTGGGCGTGGCTGGAGAGGGGTGCAGGGGACAGTCCATAGAGTGCCCGGCACACCAATCCAAAGAAGGAGAGCTTGAATGCTCTTCTGATAATAACAGGAAACTATGAATGGTTTTAATCAAAATGATGGCATCTGATGTGGGTTTAGAAACATTGTGACTTCGGCTGCTGTTGATGTCCTTCAGTCGCTACGTCATGTCTGATTCTTTGCAACCCCATGAACTAGAGCACGCCAGCCTTCCCTGTCTTTCACTATCTCCTGGAGTTTGCTCAGATTCATATCCATTGAGTCAGTGGTGCTATCTAACCATCTCATCCTCTGCTGCTCTCTGATGAGTAGAGAGTTAATTAGAAAGGGGAAAGCATAGACGGAGGGAAAATAATTGAGTTATAATAATCCAGGCACCGGTTAATGGTGGTGTTTTGGATGAAGATGCTGTATTAGAAATGGAGAGAAGTGTAGGGATGAGAGATTTGCTTTGGAAATAAAACCAACACTACTTGCTAATGGATTGGAAGAGAGTGGGCAGGGATCAGGGAACAATAAAAGATCCAGGATGACTTTCAGGTTTCCAGCTTGGGCAACTGAGTGTCTGAGGTATTATTTACCAAGATAGAAAACACTAGAAAAGGACAAGTTTTGGTTGAAACAAAGAGCTCTGATTTAGACAGTTTTTAGAAATTTGAAATCCTTAAAAGATACCAGTGGGAATGTCCAGTAGACAGGTGTATAGGTGGAGTTTGGAGGAAAGTTTTGACTATAGAAATAAACTTGAGGTTCATCAACATGTAGATGGCATTGACACCTATGTGATTAAAAAAAAAAAAATCTAACGAGAATAGAGTTAAAAGAGGGCCAGAATAGAGCTATAGGATACTGTAATCTTTTGAATCTGATAGAGATAGAAGCCAGCAAGGGAGATAGGAAAAAAAAGCAAGGGAGATAGGAAAAAAATCAGCAACAAAGTAGCAAAAAGATGAAAAGCAGTATCATAGACATCTTGAAAGGGCAGCAGTTCAAGAAGTAGGCTATCTTGGGGTCCCATGACCACCCACTAGTAAATTGCCAAAGGACCTGTGACTCTACAAAGTCATACTCATAGCCAGGATTAATGAAGCAAAAGACACAGTGCAGGCACAGCAGAATAATGATACATTTTGCCTGGAGAATCCCAGGGACGGCGGAGCCTGGTGTTCTGACATCTATGGGGTCGCACAGAGTCGGACACGACTGAAGTGACTTAGCAGCAGCAGCAGCAGCAACGACTAGAGAAGTCAGCATGGGCTTACCTGTTTTCAGTGAGGGTTGCACAGATGCATGCTTCTCTCCAACCTGAAGTCTGTCTCCACTCACAGAAGCCCACTCGAGTATTAGAGGCCCAGAGTTCTTCACAGGAGCTGGTCACATGACTATCGTGACCAGCCAGGACACATACCCACACTAAGTACCAGGTACCCATTATGAATATTACTGTTTACTTTAAACAATGCTTTAGGCCTGGTATATACTGACCCTTTGTCTTGCGGGTACAGAATAGCATCATTAATTAGAGAACATTGAAGGAGTAGTGCTCAGAATTTGGTTAAGGGCACTATGATGAGTTTAAGTGTTCTAGAGATAAGCAAGGAGGGAGTAAAATAGACCAGCTATGTCAATTCTTTCCTTGCAGAGGTCCTGGCCAACCATGTTGGATGCAGTTATAAGTGAAGTCTCACAGCCGTAAAGTTAAGTGATAGATCCCAAAGTTGCGTTAATTATTCTCTATCTCTAGACAGATTCATTCAATTTATTCAGCAAACATGTACCAAATGCTTAATATAGTTTGTGACATGTGCTGGGATAAAAATATAGAGGTAAGAAGTCAAATGTGGCCCCTGGCCTGATGGAGCTGATGATCTGAGAGGTGAAAGGGAAGGAAGAGACATCCTAATGAATGCAGATGGGATTCACCTTGGGGGACTCAATGGCAGAGGAACTGAAGGATAGAAGTGAGTTAGGTGAAAGGTGGAAGTTAAGGCCATAAATAGTGTGTTCAAAGGTCTGGTGGTGAAGGGGCATATGGACCTTGTGGAGCAAAAGTTGAATGTGGCTGGAGAGGACAGCATGAAGGGGTGAGAGGAGGCAAGATGGGCAGATTGTGGAAGACCTAGCCTACCTTGTGAAAGACTTCATGCTTCACCCAAAGGGAGTCGTCATCATCCTAGAGACTCCTGCCTGATAAGTTTGCTTTCTTAAGCAGAAAATTTCTGATTATTTTACAGTTCATTTTGCATTACAATAAAGATTCTCTTTAAGAAGTAAAGTCCAACAGCCATGTCTGGAATAAGAAAAATAGTGAGAAAATAGAAATACGCCAGGGTCAATAAACCAGAGCACCAGCAAAGCATAATATTAAACCTACAAAAATAAGAATAGTTCATCAGAACTAATCAGCATAAAGAGTTCTGATTTAAATACCATATTTGGGTCTGATTATTCATTTAAATCTAAAAGATCATTTATTTTTAATCATACAACTTAGCTAGAAGCATTTTAATGATGCATTGCACATAGTGTCTTTTTTGCCCTCACAGAGCACAGATCACACACAGATTTTTTTTTTTAATCGGTCATTTTGGAGACAAGTTATAGTTATGCCAGACTTATATACTGAAAGTATTTAATAATAATTAAATCTAGAATTCAGAGAGAAATGTTAGAATACCTAGGAATAGATACTTAAAATTTTTTTCCCAACTGTATTGAGATATAACTGATGTATAATTTTATGTAAGTTTGAATTGCATGATGTGATGATTTGAAACACATGTAACTGTAAAATCAGAAAAAGATTAGTTAACATCTCCTCCTCCTCACGTTTATACTATTTTGTTTTGGTGGTGGTGAGAATATTTAAGTCTGATCATTCATTCAGCAACTTCATATAATACAGCATTGTTCACTATAGTCACTGTGTGTGTTAGTCACTGACTTGTGTCTGACTCTTTGTGCAACCCCATGTGACTGTAACCCACCAGGTTCCTCTGTCCATGGAATTTTCCAGGCAAGAATACTGGAGTGGGTTGCCATTTCCTACTCCAGGGGATCTTCCTGACCCAAGGATTGAACCCAGATCTCCTGTATTGCAGATGGATTCTTTATTGCTGAGCCATCGGAAAAGCCTGTAATCATTGTACTGTCTGTTAAGTCCCCAGAATTTATAACTGGAAGTTTGTTTCCCTTGATCAACTCCTCCCCATTTCCCCTGCTTCCCAGCCTCTGGCAACCACCAATCCACTCTGTTTCTGTGAGTCCAGCTTTTTCAGATTCCACATGTAAGTCAGATCATAGCTGTGTCTTAGTTCACTTAGCATAATGCCCTCATTTCCTCCATGCTGCCACAGGTGGCAAGATTTCCTGCTCATTTATGGCTGAATAAAATTCCATGCTATGTGCATACCACATTTTCTCTATCATTCATCCATCTGTGGACGTTTAAGTTGTTTCCATGTTTTAGCTATTATGACTACTACTGTTTGAACTTGGGGGTGAAGATACCTCTTGGAGATACTGATTCTGTTTCCTTCAAGTAAATACCCAGAAGTGGAATTGCTGGGTGATACGGTAGTTATTGGGGCTTCCCTGTGACTCAGACAGTAAAGAATCTACCCGCAATGCAGGAGACCTGGGTTCAGTCCCTGGCAACCCACTCCAGTATTCTTGCCTGGAGAATCCCCACAAACAGAGGAGGCTGGCAGGCTAGAGCCCATGGGGTCACAAAAGAGTTGGACCTGACTGAGTGAATAACACTTTCACTTTACTTTTTCTTCATGGTAGATATAATTTTAATTTTGGGGGGTGGGGTGGAGGGGGAACTCCATACCATTTTTTATAGTGGCTGTACCAAGGTATGTGCCTACCAACCATGCACAAGATAGAAACACTTTCTATTTTAAAACAATATTGGAGTTATCATGAAATAGAGTTGACCCTTGAATATCATGAGCTTGGACTGCGTGGGTCAACTGTGGATTTTTTTTTAATAGTAAATACTACCGACTACATGATCTGCAGTTGGTTGAATCCTCTGAGGAGCCACAGATACAAAGGACTGACTAAATTACAAACAGGACTTTTGATTGTTCAGAGGCTTGGCACCCCTGACCCTTGTGTTGTTTACGAGTCAACTCTACAACCACTCAAACTTTTCAAGTGTTGTGTAGCAGCACAGAGAGGGAACTTAATCTTGGTCTCATTTTCTAGCAAGTTATTGAGTAGGAGCAGCGAGGATGAGAAAATGAAAGACCTGCAGCTGCTGTTTACTGAGTACCTGTCATGTGCCAGGCGCTCTGCTAGGCCCTTTGCAGATTTTCCTCACTTAAGCTATACAAAAGCTCTAAGTTATTTACATGCCTATCTTAGAGCTGAGAACAAACCGATTTCATAGATGAAGGAACTGATCCAAAATTGTGTCTTGGTAACTGATAGATTTGGGTTAATAATCCAAATGTGTCTTCCAGTAATTCATTCAGTCAACAACTGATTTATTGCCCTCCTGTTGTCTATCAGAACCTTGGCAGGAGGCTGCAAAGAACCCGGACCTTTCTCTTTAGGAACTAGGGCTGGGGCCTTATACCTGGTCACCTTAACGGGAAGAGTACCATAACAGGGCTGTAAATGTTGAAAAGCCTGGTATCCAGGGTGCTTGGGAAAGTCAAGAAAGGTTCATCAGGGAAGCTGATAATTGGACAAAGCTTTGACTATTCCCAGGCAGACAGGTGACAGGGTAGGAATTCTTGGTAAAATGAATGGAGAAAACAGACTGGAGCAAGGGGCAGGGTGAGAGTGTACTGCAAGCAGCATCTGGGGCACTGAATGCTGCCCTCATACACAGTGAAGGATAAAGAATTGACAGTGGTTTCCTGGGTTTTTTTCTTACTTTTTAAATTAATTTTTATTGGAGTATAGTTGTTTTACAATGTTGTGTTAGTTTCTGCTCTACAGCAAAGTGAATCAGCTCTATGTATACATATATTCCCTCTTTTTTGGATTTGCTTCCCATTTGGGTCACCACAGAGCACTGAGTAGAGTTCCCTGTGCTAATAGGTTGGTATAAAAGTAATTGCAGTTCAGACCATGAATTTTAAATCATTATAACTAGGCTCGAACACATTTTTTTTAATCAAAATAGGAACCATTACAATCAATACATTTTTGCCAATGAGAAATAAGTTTGTTTATTCCTATAGCATAAAAATCCATGCTTTGGGATTCCATAAACTTAAGGAAAGCATTTTCTGACTCCTGCTGGTTGTGATATTGTTTCCCTGCAAAAAGTTGTTGAGATGCTTGAAGAAGTGGTAGTTAGTTGGAGAGAGGTCAGATGAATATGGTAGATGAGGCAAAACTTCGTAACCCAATTCATTCAACTTTTGAAGCACTGGTTGTGAGACATGCAGTTGGGCCTTGTGTAGAAGAATTGGGCCCTTTCTGTTGACCAGTGCCAGCTACAGGCATTGCAGTTTTCAGTGCATCTCATCAATTTGCTGAGCCTACTCCTCAGATGTAATGGTTTCACCAGGATTCAAAAAGCTGTAGGGGATCAGACCAGCAGCAGACCACTAAACAGTGACCATGACCTTTTTTGGTGCAAGTTTGGCTTTGGAAAGTGCTTTGGAGCTTCTTGTTGGTCCAGCCATTGAGCTGGTAATCACTAGTTGTCATACACATTCTTTACATATCACAATCCAATCGAGAAATGGTTCATTATTGTGAGGAATAAGAGGAAGATGACACTTCAAAAGAATGATTTTTTTGATTTGTGGTCAGCTCATGAAGCATCCACTTATCGAGCTTTTTCACCTTTCCAATTTACTTCAAATGCCACACGGCTGTAGAATGGTCGACGTTGAGTTCTTCAGTATCTTCTCATATAGTTGGGAGAGGATCGGCTTCGATGATCCTCTCAGTTGGTTGCTGTCAACTTCCGATGACCAGCCACTATGCACCTCATCTTCAAGGCTCTCGTCTCTCTGCAGACTTCTTCACCCACCACCGCACTGTACATTCGTTAGCAGTTCCTGGATCAAATGTGTTGTTGATGTTGTGAGTTGTCTCTACTGCTCTATGACCCATTTTGAGCTCGTTTTTAAAAAATCGCTTGAATTTGCTTTTTGTCTAATATCATTTCAATAGTCTAAAATAAATATAAAATAGAAAGTAATAAGTCCTTAGCAAAAAAAAAAAAAAAAACAGAAAACGAGAAATGTGCATGAAAATGCTATATAACATAACCACATTATGCTTAAGAATGTATTTCAATATCTAACAGCAAATTTCAACAATGCAAAACTGCAATTACTTTTGCACCAACCTAATATATAGTAGGTTCTTATTAGTTATCTATTTTATGCATAGTAGTGTGTTTATGTAGAATTGATGATGATTTCTAATATGTCTTAGCACCAAGGTATCTTAGTTTGTGCTCACTGGAAAATACAAAATTTTAGGAAGATTGTGTCTTTGTGAGTTTGGTTATGGTTTTTTGGAAACAGATTGTTCAAAGGACAGTGATAAATAGGGAAAATATTTTGACTCACGTAACTCTTCACTAAAATTGCATAGTTTGTAGCCCCCAGGGAACTGTGATTCCACAGAACATTCTGTTCTTTGTCCTTGGGAAAATATGTTTAAAAAGGAATAGGGACTCCCCTGGTGGTTAAGACGTCACCTTCCAACTCAGGGGCTTGCCTTCAGTCTCTGGTTGGGGAGCTAAGATCCCGCATGCCTTGTGGCCAAAAAACCTAAACGTAAAACAGGAGCAATATTGTAACAAACTCAACAATGACTTCAAAAATGGTCCACATTTTTTAAAAAATCTAAAAGAAAAGGAATAAAAAGGGGGTTTTGAGTATTAAAGTTGTATACTTTATTGAATGCTTGTTGCATACTAGCTAGCTCCTTTCACATATTATTTTAAACCCTGATGTCAATCTGGGAACTAAGTAGTGTTATCCCTGTTTTAGGGGCTTCCCAGGTGGTGCTAGTGGTAAAGAACCTGTCTGCTGATGTAAGAGACATTAGAGACGTGGGTTTGATCCCTAGGTTGGGAAGATCCTCCAGAGGAAGGCATGGCAACCCACTCCCGTATTCTTGCCTGGAGAATTCCATGGACAGAGGAGCCTGGTGGGCTACAGTCCATGGTCGCACTGAGTCCAACATGACTGACACACTTAGCATGCATGCATCCCTGTTTTACAGATGGGAAACTGGGGCTTGGGGAGAAGTTGTATAAGGCAGTTGAGCTGGTAGGCAGCAGAGCTCGGAACTCAAACCTAGAATCCAAGTTCCAGTTCCTGCAGTTTTCAAATGGTCTCTAGAACCGGGAAACTTCTGTCAGGGTGACTTGGCATACTTCGGTGGGTAGAAAGACAGACAACATGTTGGCTCCTTCAACCAGAGCAGCTCAGCTTAACTTCTTACACTAGATTTTTACATAAGAATCTATTGGAATAAAGGTTCTGTAACCCAGGGACAGGTAACATGAAAGCTACTGCATTGACTATGGAACCTTTGCAAGGACAGACTGAGAAAGTGCCATAAGCAAGGCAAACGTGCCAGACTCTGGCGGGTGCCAAGGATTATTCATTCCTGCCATTTGGAACATTCTCTTCTAGTTGGACATATATATATGTGTGTGTGTGTGTGTGGACATATATATATGTGATACTTTACAAAGGGGCTTTTCAGGACCTTCTGAAATGGATAAAAACAAGATTCTTAGAAAATACAGTATTTTATATTCCATATATTAAATATATCCTATCAACATTTTGGCTGATCGCCTGTACGTAGAAGTAGGCAAAAGATCTCACTCTTGAGCCTCCGCATGCCCACATCATTTCTGTATTCCGGGCAGGTGTAGCCTCTCTTGTTCAGTCACTAAGTCGTGTCCAACTCTGAGACCCCATGAAAAAACTGTTCAATTTTGAGGAGGAAACTCTAGGGAAATAAAGTAAGCTAATGAAACAGAATACTTTCCCAATATGAGAAAGTAATGGCCAAGCATTTGATTTTCAAAACATCCTATACACATAGGAATCAGTGTGATCATAGAGGCCATGAGTGACCAATGAGAAGTTTAATAATGTCCTCTCTTAATATGCAGTCTTTTTATAGCTGCCTTTAAAAACGTTCTCATTTGGCAGTCATTTAAAAAGATGTTTCAATGCTCATGTCAGCAGCACATATACTTTAAAAAAAAAAGATTTTAAAATTAGATGGTAGAGTGAAATTTGAGTGTTCTATCAAAGTAATCTTAGTAAGATCTTGGTAAGAAAGGGTTATTGCTATCAGATATTGAAACTGGAGAGCTATCAGAATATGGTGAGATACTGTATTTATATCCATACCAATAAATACAAATACTTGTAAATAATAATAACAGTTTAAGTAGTGGTTAAGAATATAGACCCTATAGAAGAGATTGCCTGAATTCAAATCCTGGTTATGCTATTCACTAATTGTGATCTAGAATGAGTTTCTTACCTTCTGTGCCTGTTTCTTTTTTTTGTAAAATGTAAGTAATAATATTTGCCTCATAGGGTGTTGAGAGGATTAAATAAGTTAATAGATGTTAAGTGCTCAGAATGTGATATTGTTGTTCAGTTACTAAGTCATATCTGACTCTTCGCAGTTCCATGGACTGCAGCACACCAGGCTCCTCTGCCCTCCACTGTCTCCTGGAGTTTGCTCAAATTTATGTCCGTTGAGTCGGTGATGCTGCCTAATCATCTCATCCTCTGTCTCCCTGTTCTCCTTTTTCCTTTAGTCTTTGCAGGCACTGGGGTCTTTTGCAGTGAGTCAGCTCTTTGCATCAGGTGGCCAAAGTATTAGAGCTTCAGCATCAGTCCTTCCACTGAATATTCAGAATTGATTTCCTTTATGATTGACTGAATGTGATTGCCACATTATAGATGGTACAGAAGCATACTCTGTTATATAAGTTGGGGTATTTAGCAACTTGGAACCATGGCACTGACACATGTTTTGGTGTTTGAAACACTCAAAGCTGCCCTTTATTGAAGGCATCTTGATGTCAGGCGCATGGAGGCAGTATTTGTGCTTTATCTCATTAAATCGTCTCAACACCCTGTAAGGTAAATACCAACTGACAGCTTTCAAGACTGACTTGCCAGCAGTTTAGTAACTTGCTCAGGGCCCCAAAACAAGTCACTGGCACATTCAGACCTGAGCTTTCAGTCTCTGGAGGTTGGCTCTGGCACACCTATGGGTTTAGGCTGACCTCATTCCTGCCAGCACAACCTTGTGACCTGGGCCATACAAGTGCTGGCGTCCAGGCTAGACCCTCCATTTTACAGAAGAGAGACACAAAACCATAGGATTAAGTGAATGTCCAGAGGTCAGCTTCTAATCAGAGTGTGAAGTTCAGCTTAGGAAACCAGATAAGGCTGTGTCCAGTGCAGGGTCCAGTGCTTGTGGTATGTTTGACCAAAAATTTCAGGCTAAGCTGTCAGATAGCAGAAAACTGACTCCATTGTCTAGCATATGCATGCTCAGATACTGGGGGACAGATCATCCTTTGCTTTACCTGGCTTGTATTTATATACTCGACAACTCGAATGAACTTAGGAAGATGCAGAGTTTTTTTTGTTTTTTCACTTCTGCATTTGCTTTGGAAAATCCCTTCTCTCTCTCAGTTCGGTTCACTCAATCATGTCCAACTCTTTGCGGCCCCATGGGCTGTAGCACACCAGGCTTCCCTGTCCATCACCAACCCTGAAGCTTGCTCAAACTCATGTCCATCAAGTCAGTGATGCCATCCAACAATCTCATCCTCTGTCGTCCCCTCCTCCTGCCTTCAATCTTTCCCAGCATTAGGGTCTTTTCCAATGAGTTAGTTCTTTACATCAGATGGCCAAAGTATTGGAGTTTCCGCTTCAGCATCAGTTCTTCCAATGATTATTCAGGACTGATTTCCTTTAGGATTGACTGGTTTGATCCCCTTGCAGTTCAAGGGACTCTCAAGAGTCTTCTGCAGCACCACAGTTCAAAAGCATCAATTCTTCAACACTCAGTTTTCTTTATGGTCCAACTCTCACATCTGTACATGACCACTGGAAAAAACCATAGCTTTGACTAGACAGACCTTTGTCAGCAAAGATCCTTATCTTTAAAGAGATAAAGAGTCCTTATCTGCAACCCAGGCTTCAGCAGTATGTGAACCATGAACTTCCAGATGTTCAATCTGGTTTTAGAAAAGGCAGAGGAACCAGAGGTCAAATTGCCAACATTTGCTGGATCATCGAAAAAGCAAGAAAGTTCCAGAAAAACATCTATTTACTGACTATGCCAAAGCCTTTGACTGTGTGGACCACAATAAACTGTGGAAAATTCTGAAAGAGATAGGAATACCAGACCACCTGACCTGCCTCTTGAGAAACCTATATGCAGGTCAGGAAGCAACAGTTAGAGCTGGACATGGAACAACAGACTGGTTCCAGATAGGAAAAGGAGTACGTCAAGGCTGTATATTGTCACCCTGCTTATTTAACTTATATGCAGAGTACATCATGAGAAACGCTGGACTGGAAAAAGCACAAGCTGGAATCAAGATTGCCAGGAGAAATATCAATAACCTCAGATATGCAGATGACACCACCCTTATGGCAGAAAGTGAAGAGGAACTAAAGAGCCTCTTGATGAAAGTGAAAGAGGAGAGTGAAAAAGTTGGCTTAAAGCTCAGCATTCAGAAAACTAAGATCATGGCATCTGGCCCCATCACTTCATGGCAGATAGATGGGGAAACAGTGGAAACAGTGTCAGACTTTATTTTTCTGGGCTCCAAAATCACTGCAGATGGTGACTGCAACCATGAAATTAAAAGACGATTATTCCTTGGAAGGAAAGTTATGACCAACCTAGATAGCATATTGAAAAGCAGAGACATTACTTTGCCAACCAAGATCTGTCTATTTAACCATGATGTAGTAATCTTCTGAAAAGACTCACCCGTATTTCTCTTTATCACTGATATTCAGTAGATGAGAGCTTTCTATCCTGTTGTTGTTTGGTCGCTCAGTCATGTCCGACTCTTTGTGACCCCATAGACTGCAGCACGCTAGGCTTCCCTGTCCTTCACCGTCTCCCAGAGCTTGCTCAAACTCATGTCCATCGAGTCAGTGATGCCATCCAACCGTCTCATCTCTGTCGTCCCTTTCTCCTCCTGCCTTCAATCTTTCCCAGCATCAGAGTCTTTTCTAATGAGTCAGTTCTTCACATCAAGTGGCCAAAGTATTGGAGCTTCAGCTTTAGCATCAGTCATTCCAGTCAATATTCAGGATTGATTTCCTTTAGGATTGACTGGTTTGATCTCTTTGTAGTCCAAGGGACTCTCAAGGGTCTTTTCCAGCACCATAGTTCAAAAGCATCACTTCTTTGTCACTCAGCTTTCTTTATGACCCAACTCTCACATCCATACATGGCTACTGGGAAAAACCATAGTTTTGATTATACGGACCTGTATTGCAAAGTGATGTGTCTACTTTTTAATATACTGCCTATCCTGCAGAGGATCACATGTGCACAAAGAATGTATGAGGATGTATATTTACAGCATTTATTTATAATAAAAAAGATACAGTCATTTAATTAATGCTATTGAACTGTATACTTGAAATGGTTAAAATGGCAAATTTTATGTTTTATCACAGTTTTTAAAAATTAATAATATAATATTCCAAAACCGTTGAATTATATACTTTAAGCGGGTGAACTGTGTAGTATGTGAATTATACTTGATAAAGCTGTTCAAGAACAACTATACATTCATCAACAGGGAATTGATTAGGTCATGCTATACCCAGTCAATGGAACATTCCACAACCTTTATAAAAGAATGAGTTAGATTTTTTTCTTTTGACATGGGAAGATTTCAGAATATATATGAAGGAAAAGATGTCATATCCAAACTTTTTTCTATGTAGAGAGCATCATACGCACATGTCTACAGTTTTGTTTTATGGGTATTGCTTTGTTAATATTGTTATGCAGCTTGCCTTTTTCACTTATGTGTATGGGGGCGTGGGGCAGGCATGGATTGGTACCTGTAGTCATACCTCATTGTTTTAAACTACTCCATACTATTCGTGGTTTGATTTTACCATAGCCTATTCAGTTACTTCCATGTTGATGAGTATTTAGGTCACTTAACAACTTTCAGTTATCTCAAACAGTTCTGTGATTGATACCCTTTGAATGAACACATGAGCTCAATAATTTCCTGAGGGTTGGCATTGTTCGATCAAAAGGTATGTGCATTCTTGTACTTGGTAGATGCCGATGCCCTTCAGTAGGATGTCTATTGGGCTTCCCTGGTGGCTCAGTGGTAAAGAATCTGCCTGCCAACGCAGAAGTTGCGGTAAGATCCCCTGGAGAAGAAAATGGCAACCTAGGCCAGTAGTCTTGCCTGGAAAATCCCATGGACAGAGGAACCTGGTGGACGACAGTCACGGGGTTGCAAAAAGAGCTGGACATGACTTAACGACTAAACAACAAGAATGTATATTACACCTCCAGCAGCACACGAGTGTGTGCATTTCCCCACCTCCTAACCAACACGGACATTTATTTCCAATCCAATGGGCAAAATATGTCTCCATTTAAAATTGTGTTTTCATGATTGAAACTTAAAAGGAGCATGTTTTCGCATTTTACTTCACATTAAAGAAACATCAGGGTACTGCTCCAGATGCTGGAGACAGCGGTGAACAAATTTCTGCTCCTGTGGAATTGACATTCACAGTTTATTGGCCATTTTTATTTTCTCATGCCTAATGCCTATTTTTCTACTTATGTTTAGGCCTTCTTAGGTATGTAGGATAGTCTTTGTTACATGGGTGGCAAATATTTTCACCCATTCTGTGGCTTGTCTTTAAATGTTATTTTCAACATCTTTTGCCTTATAGAAGTTTTAAATTTTTATGAAGTCATATTCATCAATCTTTTTCTTTATGCTTTTTTATTTTATGTCTCATTTTAAAAGGCCTTCTTTACCCCCAAGGTCATAAATGTATTCTATACTTTTTCTAGTACTTTGTAGTTTTAGTTTTTACATTTAGCACCTGAATCCATCTGGAATCTATTTTGGTGAATGAAGTGGTGTGTGGATGGATTTCACATCCTACAGTATATATTTTTAAATATTCAATTTTTTAAAAAGTATGCATGATTTTTGTAAGCAGAAAGAGTAATGATGGTTTTGAAAACACACTTATAAGTGGACTCCGGAGGAGGAAAGGTAAAGTGATGGGAAAAGAGGGCTGTGGCCTGTGGAGTGGATTTGGGTCATAATGAATCTAGATATGGACAGAAAGAAGAGCTCTGGCTGACCTTGTGTCCTGGGAGCTACAGCGACTCAGGAAATACATGAGTCATCTCAAATAAACACTATGTCAACTTCAGAATACAAGAATAAGAAAACAAGCCAGAGTGAATCAGAGATGGGATTCTTTGGTGTTTCTAGTAGTAATATAATAGAATTTATCAATTCATCATCTAGGACAAAAATGAGTTTGGGATAGTCTCCTATTTAAAAATAATCCAACACTACATGAATGATTCACTTCATTCCTATTAGTTCTGACTACCAGTGGTTAGTAAAAGTGGTATATTGATTAACACTCTTTTAGATATAAGAAAGCAAAAGTGGCAGAAATAAGGTAACAAATGAACAAAATTCAGGTAGATAATTCTTTAAAGGGGGGAGGGGTGGAGTGTGATCTAGTCTGGGCTAAGCCACGCAAAGCCACTTTGGTACCCTTCTTCCTTTGGCGTTAGATCCATATGATCCTTTAGTGTCTGTGTTACACTGAGTTTAAAAATACTAATCCATTTATCAAACATGTATGTTGATTGGTATGTGCCAGGCTCTGTTTAAGTGCTTTTCAAATATTAGCTCACTTACCCCTCATAACAACCCCATGAGATACAGAAATAAGCCTTATTTTACACATGAGAAAACAGACTCCAGAGCTGAGGAGGAGCCCAGCATCACATAGGAAGTCACAGAATCACAGTCTAGACCTATGTGGTCTGGCTCCAGGTACACATACCTGCTCTGTGGCACATCCATGCAGGGCTGGTGTGCTGCATTCTGAAGGAGATGGTTCTCAATATGGTTTGCATCATAGGACGAGATACTACACAGCCCTGAGGAGGAGTTACATTTACATACAACACTATGAGTAAATCCGCAGTTGGAAATGGATAGTGCCTGGGAGCAGGCACAAGCATGCTTCTACATGCTGGCTGGACATCTGTGTGTTCAGTTTATAAAATCCACAGTAAGCTGTAAAATGTATAGTTTCCTGTATGTGTACTGTATTTTACTGAAAAGGTTTTTTTCTTTTTAATGGTGTATATTATAGTCAGCTGAGGAATTAGGAAAAATGCAAACTCCTGAACTCATATCTAGAGGTTCCCATTCTGGATGGGGCCCACAAGCTTGCAGTTTTTACAAATACCCCAGAAAACACAGCTGCAGGAAACCCGGATACCTGCTCATAAGAAACACAGTGATGCTACCGACCTACTTAACCCTGGCCAGCAACAAGACTATGCAAGATGAGCAGAATTATTATTCATGGGACCTCCCTGGTGATCCAGTAGTTAACACTCTGTATTTCCACTGCAGGGGCACAGGTTTGATCCCTGGTTGGGGAACTAAAATCTTGCATGCCACAAGGCATTGGCAAAAAAAAAATTTTTTTGAAAATGATTGAACTCACACTATAGGATATAGGGTAGATAGAGATGTATCTTAATGACTTTAGAGTCACAAAAATGAAGAAACACTGTATAACATGCCCGCAACAAGGTTCCTCTGAATAATTTTCATGCTGGCATGAGAGGTATCTAAAATCCCTCCCGCATGTTAGTGGAAAGAGAGTAAACTCCAATTCTGGCTCTTTCCTACTCAAGTTTATCTCCATTAGATAGAAGTCCTTTGTACACAACTATTACCATTCACGTCCTCCACTGCCTCTTCTTCCCCTTCTATCCAAATGCACATGCCATGGTTAAAACTGTTCTGCCCGGATTCCCTGGTGGGCCTCTCTCATACCATTTCATGCCCACTTACATGTGGGTGAAGTGGGGAGGGCAGTTTGAAGAGCATGAAGTCACTGGCCTTCAAGAGTACACCTGATTCTGAGGGATGGTTGGGCACATCTCAAGGTGTTGCCCTATTAGTAACTCTGTGGCCCAGCTTGCTGGCTTGTTGAGCAATGAGAAACCCTGGCAAATCTTGTTGCCCGTACTTGAAGAATCTGCCTCATCTGTACAGCCCAATTATTTGACTGAGAGTACTGAAGTGAATTAAGTGACAGCTTGAATAAAGGCCCTGTCTCCAAATGTGTTAAACTCAACTGAAGTTAACATAGGCACACTGTCAGAGGGGATGAAGGCCGGCCACCACGTACAGCAGATGATAAGTGCGGAGCTGGCCCTGTCCTAGGAGATGTGAGATGCACCAGGGCTACACCGACCTGTTGTAGGAAAGTGTCTAATATAGTCAAAAAAGGGGTTTCTGGAATGGCCCCTTACAACTATTGGGACTTTTCACTGAGATTCTTGTGTCACAGCCCCTGAAAAAGAGGGTGCCTTTCAAGAGACCGGACGTGCATCATACACTTATGTGCTTGATCATAGCTTTTGGACATGGCATCTGGCCCACGCTCTCTTGAGAATAGTTTGCCAGTGAGCCACGTGCTATGTGAGCAAGCCACCTCATATCATTGTGAAATTGGAAAGGCATAATTGTTCATTAAATACATATAAACTAACAAAGATCGAGATAAGACGTTCTTTAGTGGGTGAGTAACATTTGGTGGCTGATTAACAGCTGCATTTTGTCTTGCTTCTTTAGAAATGGGCATTTCTCAACCCACATTTTAAGGTAGAAGCTGACCTGAGATGCAAGATAATTATACAGTCCGAAGCAGAAAAGTTGGCTGTGGGAGATTTTCTGACCTTGAAGTGTTCAGTGGCAGCGATCCATGTAATCTTGGGTCTTCTCCGGCAGACAGCTCAGGGCCTGAACATACGGTGTTGTTTCCTTGGACATATTGAGCCAAAGCCGCAGCTATAGGTACAAGGTGGCATTGTTAAAGCTATGATCTTCAGCTTAATATTTATGATCAGTCAGTTGTACATGCACAGCCAGAGAAACAGTTGGGAAGCTTCAGTTCAGTTCAGTTCAGTCACTTAGCATGTCCGACGCTTTGCAACCCCATGAATCGCAGCACGCCAGGCCTCCCTGTCCATCACCAACTCCAGGAGTTCACTCAGACTCACATCCATCAAGTCAGTGATGCCATCCAGCCATCTCATCCTCTGTCGTCCCCTTCTCCTCCTGCCCCCAATCCCTCCCAGCATCAGAGTCTTTTCCAATGAGTCAACTCTTC
The DNA here is from genome assembly GCF_019923935.1 of Bubalus bubalis. Taxonomy (NCBI): domain Eukaryota; kingdom Metazoa; phylum Chordata; class Mammalia; order Artiodactyla; family Bovidae; genus Bubalus; species Bubalus bubalis. Next base: position 75,503,787 of record NC_059160.1, on the reverse strand, counting down.
GCATGAGGTGGCCAAAGTACCGGAGTTTCAGCTTTAGCATCATTCCTTCCAAAGAAATCCCAGGGCTGATCTCCTTCAGAATGGACTGGTTGGATCTCCTTGCAGTCCAAGGGACTCTCAAGAGTCTTCTCCAACACCACAGTTCAAAGGCATCAATTCTTCTGTGCTCAGCTTTCTTCACAGTCCAACTCTCACATCCATACATGACCACTGGAAAAACCATAGCCTTGACTAGATGGACCTTTGTTGGCAAAGTAATATCTCTACTTTTCAATATACTATCTAGGTTGGTTATAACTTTTCTTCCAAGGAGTAAGCATCTTTTAATTTCATGGCTGCCATCACCATCTGCAGTGATTTTGGAGCCCCAAAAAATAAAGTCTGACACTGTTTCCACTGTTTCCCCATCTATTTCCCATGAAGTAATGGCATGATCTTCATGTTCTGAATGTTGAGCTTTAAGCCAACTTTTTCACTCTCCACTTTTACTTTCATCAAGAGGCTCTTTAGTTCCTCTTCACTTTCTGCCGTAAGGGTGGTGTCATCTGCATATCTGAGGTTATGGATATTTTTCCTGGCAATCTTGATTCCAGCTTGTGCTTCTTCCAGTCCAGCATTTCTCATGATGTACCCTGCATATAAGTTAAATAAGCAGGGTGACAATATACAGCCTTGACATACTCCTTTTCCTATTTGGAACCAGTCTGTTGTTCCATGTCCAGTTCTAACTGTTGCTTCCTGAGCAACTTCCAAAGTAAATGATCATTTCTTTGTCCATCTGGACATAGGTCTACTTTGCAGATTACATTGACCTGAAGGGTAAGAAGGGTCTCAAAACCTCTTCTAGACACAAAAGCACATTACATTCCCAAAGCTTCTTAATTAATGAGTCTAGTGCCATTATTGGAGAAGTGACTTATTGAGAACTGCTTTTGTTGGGAGGGGAGAGTGATGTGGGAGATGAAGCTGTAGGTTTATTTTGGGAGTCAGATGCCTCATGGATTCAGGAGTTAGATACCTCAAGTTCTTTGTCCCAAGAAAGAGAAACAACTATTGCATCTAAAGTGGTAACAGAGGAAGTTCTACTTTATGTTGAAGGAGCGGTGTGGAACAAACATTAATCTTAGAGTAAAACAAAAAGCCAGGTTGACTCCAAGCTGTCAGGGCCTATTCTTTCAACTGTAAAATGAGGGTACTGCTTGCCTTACCTATCTCATGGGGTTTTTGCTGAGGATTAAGTAATAAGATGACATGTGAAACTATGTGAAACACTTTGGAAATTATGTAAAATATCAGGATTTTAAGCAGATATGGTTTCCTGAAATCTTTGAATTCTTCCTCAGATACCTTGATTATGACATCATTTAAATATGCTACTTCCTCTGTAATCCTAATAATCAAATTCTCAGTGCAATACTAGAAAAGCCCCAAATCAATAGAAATTCCTCCTAGAGCAGCTCACCTTCTAATGCCCCTCAGTGAGTGACAGTTGTCAATGGGTCTGCTGAAAGCGTCATTGCTGACTCTTGTAAGCTTGAGAAATCCATTGATAATTTCTGAAGCTTGGGTGTTGCAAAGATGTGAATGCCAAAGCAGTGATTCTTGTGGTTTTGTTTTGAAGTAAATATTTATATTGACTTTGCAATGAATTTAACATGCTGCTTTGTTACAGAAGTTAATTAGCACCAGTTCATGGCTTAAATGATGTAGAACTATAATGTTAAATATGCTCATATTCTTCTTGGCTATATCAAAAATAAACAGAAACAGGGACTTGCCTGGTTGTCTAGTGGTTAAGAGTCCATGCTGCCCGTGCAGGGGGCATAGGTTCAGTCCTTGGTTGGGGAACTAAGATCTCACATACCATGCAGCATGGCCAAAAGATAGGAAAAAAATAAATCTCATACTCACCACTCTTTTGAAAGAGGTTGAGTGATTATCATGTAGCTTCTTAAGTTTGTTGACAACAAATTTATGCTGTGATTTTGTCAAAAGATAAATGAAAGGACTCTTGAAAGCCAGAAACTTTCCAAGTTCACGTCCACAGGCTCTTTCTCATCCTTGCCTTCTCAGCAGCCAGAGCCTGTCCCTGCTTCCCCTCCGCTTCCTCACTTTTAGCGATCTTACTGCTCTGTTCTACCCAAAGCCCGAACAGGAGTGGTGACCAAATTCAGGCAGAGAGAAAAATTCAGCCATCTACATCTTTTTTCCCTGATCCAAAGCCCAATCCTGAGGAAGACATGAAACTCACGATTAATGCTCCCCACCACCCAAGCTTCTTATTCTATGTTAATCACTTGACCTTTGCTAAGTTAATGACTTGGTGACCAGAAAATTCAGTGATCACATAAATTATGTGATTTAAAAATACTTCTTTAATTTTTTTCTGGTTGTAATAGAAATTTAAAAACATCCTTTAGTTAACATTCACATTTGCATCGAGGTGATTTTTCTTTCTCAATATATATGGAGATTTAATAAGCTATTTTGGGCTCTTCCCTGGTAGTCCAGAGGTTAAGACTCTGAGCTCACAATGCAGGGGGTCCAAGTTTGACCCCCAGTCAGGGAACTATATGCCACAAGTCACAACTAAGAGTTTGCATGCTACAGCTAAGACCCAGTGCAGCCAAATAAATTAAAAAAAAAAAAAAAAAAGCTATTGTGTCTCAGTTTTGGATAGTTTACATAGTAACTTCTTAACCCCCTTTCTAGTATAGTTTTGTGTTTTCATCAGAAAGAGGCAACCTGTGAATTTCTCACCTTGGGGCCTCCATCCCCCACCTACCCCCAACCATGACTTCACCTTTCAGGTGAATAACTCTGACCTCTTCTGACCCTGCCTCTCACTTTGCAAACTACGGAAACCAGTGAATCAGGCTATGATTTTTTTTTTTTTTTTTTTACCATTATCTTCTACAAATCCTGTCCCCTCCAGCTTTTGAAATGTTTCAAACCTATAGAAAGATTGCAGAAATATTAAATATTCAGTTTTCATTTATATATCCACCAGTTGTTAATATTTTGCTACATTTGCTTTCTCTCTCTCATGAGCTCGATCTATGGATTTCAGTGAACTATTAGAAATGGTAAATAGCATGCTTACTTACAAACATCTAAGTATACACCATCTAAATATGACTTCCTCTTAACCACAGCACACCATTATTGAGTTAAGAAAATAATTACTCAATGAACAATATAGTCTGTTTTCAAAGTTCTCCAATGGCTCCAAGAATGCCTCTTATAACATTTTTTTCCCTTAGAATCCAATCAAAAATTGGAAACACACTGCCTATAGTGTTCTATCTCTTTAGTCTTGTAATCTGGGCCAGTCCCCCTGCCTTTTGTTGACATTGACCATCTCCCGTTGGACCAGTTTTTTGTCATTGACTGATTGCTAATGAACCAGTTCTTTATCGACAAGCACTGGGGTTGCCCGCCTACAGTGATGAGTTGGCGTCTCTCCACGGCAGGACCAGACTGGGAATCTTAACATGATTTCCAGCCTCCGTCTCCTGGAGACTATTAAAATCTGAGTGATGGCTTCAATCACTTTGGCAACAGACCACGTAAGAACACATTGTGAAAGATGCATTTACGGTTCAGCACAGCTGGCCAAGGCAACCTGCTTCCTCACTCTCCTTGTGGCAGTTCTGCTTCCAGGCTCAGCACCAGCCTCAGGCCTCTGGGAGTTCTGAATGCGGTTCAGTTCTTGGGCTTAAGTAAATTCACCTGATGTCTGGTGGTATTAACGTTCGTGACAGTTTCATGCTGTCACCATCGATTTTGAAGGACATGTTTTCTGAAGACAGCCTGTTCATTCTGTGAATCCACACTTCAGGTTTTTAAAAAACTGTAGCTGATTTTGGTCTACCTGAACTGATCTGCACATTTTCTGAAAGACACATTTTGGGGGCATGATGGTTCTGTCCATCTGTTAGGGACACTGTTTACAGTTGAAATTTTTCTTTCATTGCTCTGACGCTGCATCATCTCCTAGGGCTTGTGGTGGTGGTGGTAGTCACTAAGCCGTGTCTGATTCTTTACAACCCCATGGACTGTAGCCCACCAGGCTCCTCTACCCATGGGATCCTCCAGGCAAGAATACTGGAGTAGGTTGCCCTTTCCTTCTCCAGGAGATATTCCTGACTCAGGGATCAAACCCAGGTCTCCTGCATTGCAGGTGGATTCTTTACCAACTGAACCGCCAGGGAAGTCCATAGAGCTGGTGGTAACATCCATCAATTCAACTTAAGGCCTTCAAACAAACATGTGCTCATCATGTTTCTGCCACTGTTTATAAAGTTTGTGAGGATTAAATGAGATAGAAATCCCATGTGGTATAGGTACCATCAATCCTATAACATAAAAACTAAAGCCACTCAACAAGATTAAGCAATTTACCCAATACCATATGGGTAGTAAGAGTCAAAGCTGGGGGGTTTAAACCCTGGCAATGTGATTCTAAAACCTGCACAAGGCATCGTTACATAAGGTGCCACAAGAGGGACATTGCATATCTGTCAAGAGCTCTCAGATGCTATTTGGAGGCATATGTTGTACAGAATTTCATAAATGAAATTCTGGTTTAGATGTACTTAACTGAATTATTGACCCAACTGTGAAACTTAAATCTCAGAATGGTAAAACCAGTGAGAATTTGTGGGATTTTGTTCATCCCACAAAAGCACCAATGGTCCTACTTTTAGGTCAAGTTTAGACCTTAAAGGAGCCTTATTTTGGCAACTCCGGGGTTTCTCCCATTGTTAGAAGTTCAGCGTATTTCTGTCTGAACCCTGGCTTCCTTTACTTTGAAATGAAAGCCTTTTAGGTACAAACGCAACAAGTAGGATGACTGAGAGACAAGGCCTTTGTTCTTCTAAGCAGCTTATGAGAAAACTAGTAAAGAAATTGCCATTATTCCTTGCCACTGAAGGATGAGTTCTTATGGTAGCAATAAATAGGCAATTAGGATGAGCAGGCCTCCAACGAACTGGGGTTTGAGGGAGGGAGCATGGAGGAAGGGCTCAAATGGATCTGAATTGACCTCATTGTAAAACACAGCTGTGTGACACCCCCAGGAATGGATAAGAAGTAAAGCCACCAACTGGGAAGAAAGAACCAAAACACTAACACTGAACCAGAATGCCCCTGGAAAACCTTAAAAGAGAACCCACCAACGGACAATAAATGTAGAGCCAGCTATAATGATTGACCTTTTAAAATAGCGTTTTTTAAAAATCTCAAGTACTTGTTTGTACTTTAAGATGATATTTAATTTGGCTGTTAAAACTGAGCCATTCTTCAAAACGAAGATTTGATTTTGTTTGACCTCTCCCCTAAGGGACCAAAAGCGGAAGTTCGCAGCTTTTTATAGTATGAGGCCTCTAGAGATTTTCACTTTGGGGATTTAAAACAAGTTTCCTGTCTCTCTATGAAAAAAGACTAGAAGGGAACATAAAAAAAATTAGGGCGGCTGGGACATGAGAATTATGGCTAGCTTTTAAAACTTAATTTAAAAAAAAATTCTCTTAATTTTATAGCTTAAAATTAAAAATTTTTAGAGGAAGTGCAACAGATTTATCAGCTTCTGACCTGGGAATCGAGTGGGAGGAATAGAGAAGGTAGAGTTGAAAGAGGAGGAAGGCAGAGGAATTTCCTGCCATCTTGTTTGGGTTGATGGTTGGTGATTAATGAGACAAACACTCAGCTTCTCTGGGAATCGTGACTAGTCTTGAATCAAAAAAAAGGAAGAAAGGAAAATGTCTTCCAATTCAGTACATCTTCAGGTTTTTCCTTTTCTCTTTTCAATTGAAAAAGATAATGTCCCCAAGCAATCAGAAGAATTTCTGATTTAGAAATTGAAACCCCCAAACTTCCCTACTGACTTGTTCAGGAAGCAATAAATGAAACTAACATCTCCATTTCTCAGGTGTCGTTTCACGGCATTAGTGCCACGGGGACAAATCAGTAAGCAAATGAAATCCCATCTCCCCATGATGACGGAAGAATCTAATCGGAAGCCAGATATTTTGTTTGGATCTCAGCAGTCTCTTGTATGGAAATATCCCCAAGAAGGTCTGAAAACCCTGGGATTGATCTAGAAATTGGAGCTTTTTCAAAGCCCACCCCAGATAGTTCTTCGTAGACTAGCTGTAAGCCTTTTCTTCAGTCCTGGACCCTGGCTCCAACTGAACTTATTTGATCATTTTTCCAGCCATCCATTCATTTAGCAAGCATTTATTGGCCACCTACTACATCTGTGCCAGGCATGACACCAGCTACTGCAAGCACAGAGGTGACAATCCTTGCCTGCAGGAAAACCTGTGGCTTTAGTGTTAGGAGAGGGGTTGCAGAAGCATGTGGGAGAAGTTCAAAAGAGAGCAACTCAGGCTGGTAAAATATAGGATCAAGGAATAAGGGTAAGAAAGGTGATGGATGGGAGGGGGCTTTTGGTTGAGCCTTGGAAAGGCAAGAGGAAGCTGGCCACTTTGATAAGGTAGATAGAGGACTATCCATGCGGGAGCAAGAGCGTACATTTATAGACATCAAGGCTGATGGTAGCTCCCATTAGAATCACACATGATTAAATTAAGACTGCCTGGATCCCAGTGTAAGGAATTGTGGTAGGAGGCTAGAGGCAGCAAGGCCACAATCCATGAGAGGCCGCTTGCCATGCTGAGGGGCTTGGATTGTACTTTGATGTCATGGGAGAAAAAGGGACCAAAACTCGGGGTCCTAGTTAGAATTTATAACTGCCGGAGGCAAGAGGCAGCCCAGTCCCACAGCTGCTTCCAGGCAGAGCAAGGCACTTGCTCTTGTCACAGTAGCAGAAGGACCTCTAGGTCGCCCAATTTCTTTCTGCGCCGCTGAACCCCTTCTTGACAAGTTCCTCCGTTCAGGAGCAAAGTCAGGAATTCCGAGCCCGCTACACAGTAAATGGCATTAAAGCTCCAGGAGGTCATGTGGCTGACTGGGGATTGGAATCATTGCATCTTACCAAGGATGGGTTCACAGCTTTACATGTACAGAATCAGACAGACGGGGCATTCACATGGGCTGGCCAGACTTCTCAACTCAATGCAGAAGCCCCAGTGATTGCTGGGCCATTTGCCATCTTGGAAGAGTATGTATGTGAATTTTTTTTTTGTCCCAGAAAAGATCTGAGTAGAGCAGTTGAGTTTTGTCCATGTCCTTCCTCCTCTTGCTACTCACCTACCCTACTTTTTCAGCCTAGTCAGCTTAGCAGACAAACCTCTGAAGTAGATCTGTCTCGAGATTCCACAGCTTTGGGGCAGAGCCACTGAGGCTTATCAGTAATCGTTGAATAGAGAGCAGTCTGGGGACAAGCTGGTGTAGGCTAGTTTGCAGACCAGTCTGAAATTTGCACACTAAAGGAAGGAGATGATAGCTTTAACTTCTCAGACCATCCTCATAGGGTCCTTGAAAGCCCTCCTCCCATTTCCAGTTCTCCAGAGGGGAGAAAGGAAAACCTCAACACCAGAAATGGCACCTGGCAATTTATGGGCGCAGGTTCACGTTTCTTTGATCTTTTCTGTCCCTTAGGTGACTGGAACAGTGCAGCATAGTGGTTAAGAACAGAGCAGGCTCTGAATAGGCCTTCCAGCTCCGTCCTTGGTTACTATGGCTCTCAAGCTTTATGTACATTCTTAATTGAAGGATAATTGCTTTACAATGTTGTTGTAGGGCAGAAACCAACACAATACCAATCAGCCATAATTATACGTTTATCTCCTCCCTCCCCTTTCCACCCCACCCCTCTAGGTTATTATGGACTGCCAGGCCGGGCTCCCTGTGTCATATAGCAGCTTCCCACTAGCTGTTTTACACATGATAGTGTAAATATATCAATGCTACTTTCTCTATTACGTCCTACCCTCTCTGTCCCCCACCGTGTCCACAAGTCCGATCTCTGTGTCTGTGGTTCTCAGACTTTAGCGAGCATGAGGATGCCCTGGGGAGCTCATTAAGACACAGACTGCAGGTCCTCACCCCCAGGGTCTCTGACACAGTACTTAGGGGTGGAGTCTGAGAACCTGCATTTCTAACAAGTTCCCAGAGGACGTGATGATACTGGTCTTGGGACCACACGTGAGAACCATGGCCTTGTGAGCTTCCCTAGGATAGCGCCTCCACCTGTGTGAAAGGATAATCTTTGTACCTACTGCTTATGGTTGTCAGGGCCACGTGAATATATATGAAATGCTCTGAACTGTGAGTCATGGCTACCGTGCAAACATAGCCATTCTGGAGATGTTGTCCCTGTTTTGTTTGCAGTTGTTTGTGTTGTTTGTCGTAAGCCACTTAGCAGGAACTTCCTCTTCCACTTCCAGGCCCGAGGTCACGGAGACTACATGTTTAACCCGACCGAAGTTATGTGCTATTTTTCAGCTCCTCTGGGACATTATTTGAGGCCGGGCTGGCTTTGTGTGTGTAGTAATGAGAATGAGCATAAGTGAGATTGAAGGTTTGGTGTTGGAGTGTTGGCTTCTTTTTTAGGGAAGACAGGAGGAGCTCGCCAGCTTTACATCAGTCTTGCCAGTAGAGCTGTTGGTCCCACTTATGTATGAAGACACAAACTCATGCATCAAAGCAAGGTCCCCTGAGCTCTGACTTAGGTCAAAGGGTAATTGTAAGGACACAAAGAGAAATATTCTAGTCTGGGAAACAACTGATCCATCACCCTGGAGGCTGGTGCCTCATGGGTTGGACCTTGCGTATCACCAGCCTTGTCCTCACTGCCGGTCTGCTCCTGGGGCCAGGCCACCCACACAGGGATTCCACTTCTCTCTGGGTGTGTGTCCAGAGAGTAGAGACACACTTGGAGTAGAGAGAGTCTAATGGGGTCGTTACGTCAACTCCTAGTATGGACCATCCCTGTAGGGCAGCCCTAAGTTCAGGTGTATTGCTATGGCTCACTGGTCATAGACAATTTGTTCCAGGGACAAATTATGGCAGTGTGATGCTGAAAGAGCTGCTGGGGAACTATGCCCCCAGAGTGGGATTGGCCCTGACCTACCTGTTACTTGCAGGAAGAGCCTGGAGTCATCAGAAGAACACAGATACTGGAATCAGACAGACCTGGGTTTGAATCCTGGTTCTACCACTTGTATCAATGAATTGTGGGTATCACCCACCACACAGAGGTGTTGTAAAGATCAAGTATTATAAAGTGTAAAGATCAGGTATTATAAAGCTCAGCACACAGTATATGAACTTAATAAACAATAAGATTTAGTGTTTTATTTTTAAAAACTAGAAAGATGGAAAAGTGAAAACAAAGTCTTGGTTTTATAACCCTATCACTTAGCCCATTTTTACTGACAGTGTGCTATTTTCAATTCTTATAGGGACTCATCAATTATTTCATTTAAGGCTTTATATGCTTTGGAGCTGTTTTGTTCCATGGTATTTTGTTAGTGAATAGTCTGTTTTACATGGTTGTAATTATATAATTTTGTACTCTGATTTCTTTGCCATGGTAAAATATTTTACATTAAAAATTCTGTACATAATTTAAGTGGACATGCTGTAATTTACATAAATTACTTATATTTGGACACCTAACCATGGAGCATTGTTGAATGAATGATACTACATTTGTGTAATAAAATATCAAACAGCCATTTTATTTTATTATTTTTTAAATTTAAATTTATTTATTTTGGACGCTGTGGGAGAGGGAGAGAGTGAGATGATTTGGAAGAATGGCACTGAAACATGCTTAATATCATATAAGAAACAAATCGCCAGTCCAGGTTTGATGCAGGATACAGGATGCTTGGGGCTGGTGCACTGGGATGACCCAGAGGGATGGTATGGGGAGGGAGATGGGAGCGGGGTTCAGGATGGGGAACATGTGTACACCCATGGCGGATTCATGTTGATGTATGTCAAACAGCCATTTTAAAAGGTGTAGTCAAAGTATATTTGTTAATATAGAAACATGTTCATGATTGTATGTAAAATGAGATGATTTTACCACCCAAATCTATCTGGACATTCACTGCCTCAATCTGAGCAGCTTTCAAACTTTAATGAGCCTCAGAATCACCAAAGGAGCCTGTTAAGTGCAGGTTGGGGACCCTCCCCCTGGAGTGTGATTTAGGAGATGGGGCTCAGGGATTGGCGCTTTTCCAAGGATCCAGTGATTCTGGTAGGGGAATAACACTCCTTCAGTTTCTCCCTGTTGACACTGTACTTTGTTTTTCAAGCTTCTCCTCCTACTTTCTCCTGAATGCCTAGAGTGTTCTGTTTCTTTGCCTTGCGGATCTTTGTGAAGCCTTTTGAATGGTAACACTTTTCTGGTCCTACAAGCAAACCCAGTTAGGTGCCCAGTTGGGCACCATGTCACATCCCTGGGCTTGGAGTCAAACCTGGAGAGGGTTCCTGGACATAGATACTGACAATTTTACTCTGTAGTGGAGAGAAAGTGGCTGAGCATTTCAGAGCTCTTGAGCACACCTAGTGCTCGAGTTCAAAGTTCAAAGTAGGTGCTCAAAGTTCAAAGCAGGAACTTGGAGTGATAAAGGCAGCCTGTCCAACCTTGATAGAAAAAAAAAAAATCTTGTTTAAATTAGCCTCACCTTGGCAATCAGGCTGTGAAAAGTCAATAGTCTGTCCTTTGTGCATTTACTCTAGTCTAAGCCAGAGATAACCCGTGTTTATTGGAGAGGCAGGTTAAAACTTTCAAGAGGCTTAGCTTTCCAAAAGCATTGGGTGAATATCTTCAGGTTTATGGGTTGTTTTCATCCTCAGGCTTGGTGCCATGGAGGGTTATTCAAGGTAAGTTTCTCATTTTGCTGCTCACTTAGGAACCATTCATGCTAAAATTGAGATTGAGTTACTACCAATATTTCTTCATTTAGATTTTATTGGTTTGATTTCCCAACTTCCTTGAACCAAAGTATACACACACACACACACACACACACCTTTTTTTTTTTTTGGCTGTGCTGGGTCCTTGTCACTGCATGTGGTTTTCTCTCGTCTCAGTGTGTGGGCTTCTCGTTGCCCTGGCTTCTCTTGTTGCGGAGCAGCAGCTCTAGGGTGAGTGGCCTTCAGTAATTTTTGGCACACGGGATCTAGGGTGCAGGCTTAGTAGTTGTGGCGCTACGTGTTTGGTTGCTCTGCAGCATGTGGAATCTTCCCAAACCAGGGATCAAACCGGTGTTCTCTGCATTGCAAGGCAGATTCTTAACCTCTGGACCACCAGGGAAGCCCTCAAATAATATTGAATACCTATGTCAAGTCAGGTTTTTCTTGTCTTACACTATCCTTTATATTACAGGTCAGCTTTGCAAATGCAGAGTTAGAAAACAATTGAGAAACATTATGTCAAGATGATGGGCTTCCCTGGTGGTTCAGTGGTAAAGAACCCACCTGCCAATGCAGGAGACATGGGTTTGATCCCTGGGTTGGAAAGATTCCTTAGAGAAGGAAATGGCAACCCATTCCAGTATTCTTGCCTGGGAAATCCCATGGACAGAGGAGCCCGATGGGGTATAGTCCATGGGGTAGCAAAAGAGTCAGACACGACTTAGCACCTATAAACAACAATGTCAAGATGATACTGAATTTTTTTCCTTGCTCGTGAGGGGACCAGACCATCAGTTCAGTTCAGTCGTGTCCAACTCTTTGCAACCCCATGAATCGCAGCACACCAGGCCTCCCTGTCCATCACCAACTCCCGGAGTTCACTCAGACTCACGTCCATCGAGTCAGTGATGCCATCCAGCCATCTCATCCTCTGTTGTCCCCTTCTCCTCCTGCCCCCAATCCCTCCCAACATCAGAGTCTTTTCCAATGAGTCAACTCTTCGCATGAGGTGGTCAAAGTACTGGAGTTTCAGCTTTAGCATCATTCCTTCCAAAGAAATCCCAGGGCTGATCTCCTTTAGAATGGACTGGTTGGATCTCCTTGCAGAGACCAGACCATATTCTATACAAATCTGTGGTTATTCTAGCCTTGAAAGCATTAATAGCTACAGAAAAGAATCCCCCAGAAGGAAACCTAAAGAGCCAAGTTTAATAGAAAAAAGCTCTTATTTGCTTCACATGAAAAATGGTAACATGCTAAATTTGAAGCCCTAAGTGATCTGAGAATTGGTAATATGGGGGAATCAAAGATTCTGGTTAATAAAGTGGTTCTGGTGGGAAACCACCAAATGGACTTTACTGATACTTGTCCACATGGCTAACTTGGAGTGACTGTTCAGAACCCTGGTCAGAAATCAACTCTAAAACCCTATGTCTGTAAAGTTTTATGTGATCCCACTCCTTGGAAAAGTTTCTTCCTTTATTCTACAGACACACCAGTACCTTATACACACTCTGTGATCATATATGTCACAGTCCAGTGTAATGATGTTCTTGCATGCTGTTCTTCTCTAGATCAGAGACTCACTGGGTGTAGAGAGCATACCTATCTGTAGGATTAAATGCCTGAATATAATAGTGCTAAATAAATGGATGTGAATTAATGACCTGAGTAGTCTGCACTGAACAAGTGGCATCAGTCAGATAAGCTGCCCTTTGGGGATGTTTTTTGACAATTTCTGCAATTACTAAATTTAAAGCATTACCCTGTCAAGATGAATCGTCCTACAATTGTTATAATAAATTAAGAATTAATGGTGGAAAAGACAAGTCCAGTATCTGCTTCTCCCTGAGTTCTTTATGGCAAGAGAGTATTCCCCCACCTATGGGATCCCCAGATTAAAGGAACTACACTAGAAATTCTGCAGAAACAGGCTCCACATTAGCCCACAGACTGCTGTTAAATTCCTTTCCTGGCTTCTTGAATTCCACAGAAGGTTTAGCTATTACAGATATGTGAACTTTGTATCTAGGTGCTAGATATCAAATATACATTTCCCCAATCTCTAGTTTTAAAGTGTATTTAAAAAAAAAAAAAAGAATGTGATTTTAGAATCGAAAGAAACCTCTTCATTTTGCTGATTAGTACACCAAGCTTCTTGAGTGACAGGCTGTTTTCATTAGTGTTAAGAGCTCTAGAATTGAGTCATATAGGCCAGAATTCAGGTCTTGGTTCTGGGGCTCAAATCACAGCCTCTTACTAGCTGTGTGATCATAAGCAGTTTATTTAATATTTTTTGAAGGTCAGTGTTTTCATTTTGTAAAGTCTGGTTAAAAATCTATCTCACTGGCTCAGGACAAGGGATTGCCTGAGTTAATATGAACCAAAGATGCAATGGTAACATCTGCCCAGAGCGAATCTTCAACGATGTTTAGCCTCTGTCCAAATCTCACCATCCCTGGCAGAGTTAGGATTTACAAGTTTTCCTTGAGGCGTTGTCAGCATTGTTTGTGGTTCCCAGCTTACACGACAGGTCGGTGCTCATCAAGGACACTCACTGCTGAGAGGCTTTGTTACATGATCGTTTGAATACAAGACTCAGGATTTGCTGTAAAAATAGTCTCCCTTCTGAGTTTCATGTTTTCTTGCTGTTGGTTTTGGAGTTATGGCTCCCTCCCAGTCAACTATCAATTATTATTTCCGTGTTATTGTGTGAATTAGCAAGATCACTTGTATAAGGCACCAGGACCTCAGAGCACACTTTTTGGAAAAATAATTTTGGAAAAATCAGATCTATGTAACCTACTAAGTCTACTAAACATTTTGGAAGAATAAGATCTATGTAACCTACTAAGCCTTAAATTTTTAAAAGTCACATTCTAGAATAAGAAGTTAAATATTTCTGCTGATTGAAAGGATTTTGGCTGGCAGTAAATTAAAAGCGTTCCAGGCACAGAGGTGTTAGTTGCATGAACTGAGATGGTCATGAAACATTCATCAGGTGGAAGAAGTAGCATCATTGTTCACTATTCTCATTCTGCCACAGTTTATTCATCATTTCAAAAGGCTACTCATTTTTCTGTACTTTCTCCCCCGTAAAGGCAGAAACCTGTGGGTTCTCGTCGTGGGACGCTCTCCAAAGGAACACAGGATCGGGATTCCGGAATTCAAGTACGTGGCAAATATGCATGGAGATGAGGTATGTATGTGGTTTGAATGTGTATCTGACGTGTCACCAAAGGACCTCCCCTCAGGTCTCTTGCACTCTGTGTAAATGCAGAGGAAGCAGCCGACATTGCAGCCAAGAATCTGGAAGGGCCTTCCTGTAAGGCCTTCTGAGAGACTGAAGGAGCCATGATCCAAAACCACCACAGCCGCTTGGCTGCTTACCCAGGGCCCTGTGCAGGTAACGGGGCTCGTGTCTTGTTTGGGGGCTGGAAGAACGACAGCTGTCCAAGTCCCTGAACGCCTCCTGGGTTGGTTTTCCCTACCTCCTGCTCAGCATCGAGTGACCCAGCAGAAGAGTGATATATTTGAACTAAGAAGGTCCCAACTGGCGATCCAGCCTCCTCCTAGCTGACTTTTTTAATGCTTTTGTCACTTTCTCTTAATCCAAAACTTAGCATTTTTGATGCTTAAGTTTAGACCATCAAGCTTAGGGCTCTGTCATCCTCACCATTCCACAAACCCTGAAATTCCATCATAACATTTTGCTCTTTTCCAGCTTATCAGATATCAACTCTATTTTGTTTCATTTATGTTATTTATCTTATAATTTGCAAAATAGCCTTTTACGACTCCTGGCTGCCCAACCATTCTAGCCAGGCATTTGAAGATGTTCCCCAAAATTTCTCACCTTACTTCCTTAGAGTATGTTTTTGTATGTATACTTTTATATATATTTTAGTATATACGTTTGTATATGTATTTTATGTACAATAAAATATATTTTAGTATATATTTATACATACTTTTGATATATATTTTAGTATATACTTCCTCAGCTCTCATATTTTTGAGACTATGACAGCTGCAGAATTTTCTGTTTCCCAGGACCCCACACAACTGGGCGATCCAGTGGAAGGGAAAGATAGTCTCCAGTCTTGACAGTAAAGAAAATTGACATAGGGTCTGTGTCACACCTTATCAAACACACTTAACTTTAGGGAATGTCAGAGAAAATGCATAATCCTGTGAGCACGACCTGCTGACTTGTTACAACACTTCCAGATCTGCAGTAGTGTGGCAGCACCCACTGCTCAAATGCTGCGCTTCCTGTTCCGACTCAACCCTCCCCAGACCCAGGCTTTATAGGAACAGGCTCCACCCTGCGTGACACACGCGCAACTCGGCCTTTCCTGTCCAGACACGCTGCTCAACCATCCTGATCAGCGAGGGGACTTCTTGTCACTGGAGCTCAAATGCAAACGTTTGCCTCTGAGAAAGTGGCTTGGCTTGTCTTTGAATCTGATTTATGGGTGGGTGGAAGTTACTTTTTTGAGCATAATAGGCTGTGCTCAAAAAGGCTTGATATTGCTGGGAGTCTGAGCAAAGTTGTTTTTAATAAAACAACTATTCAGAATAGATAGCAGCCCAGACTTCCTTTCCCTTTTGTTATCTGGTCAATTGATCGGGTCCCATGGAACCCATTTTTAATAAGAGACATGTGGCCCTCAATTGACTCCAGTAGCTTATTTATTGAATTCCTAGCATTTCGAAAGGTTGCAGTCTGCTGCTCAGAATTTAATTCTCTCAATTTAAGCTTCCAAAGAAAAGCAAGATTCCTTCCTCTTGTTCACCCCTGAATTTGCTTGTACTTTCTCAAATTTCTGACATCTTGCCTTCCAGGTAGTTAATGTATCCCGTCAAAGCGGGTCTCACTCATTTACCTTGATTCTTTGACGACTGCCAAGGACTGAGATTATGCAGGGAGGAATGTCAGTGTGTTTGGGGTGTGGAGGCCTGAAGTCCTGTCACCCTCTGTGTGTCCCAGCTGTTAACAGTGTCTGACAGCTTTGGGGGCCACTGAGAAACTTACTGTCCTGAATTTCGATCTTGTGTGCTCTGCCCTCCTGGTGCCACCAGGAGCTGGGGAAAGGGATGGCTTAACCCAGGAGCAGAAGGGTCACTTGGATTAGCTGGGTCTAACCAGCTTCTTCATCCTTCTTCTCTTAGACCTTTTGGAATTAAAGAGCATTTTCAAGGCGCACTATTAAAAAGCAGCATATATAACATTTGTGGGCAGTGGTTCTTAGCCTTCTTTGGGTGGATTCCTTGCTATTCTGGCACTAGCTTTGAATGCTGTCCTCAAGGTGCATGGATCTTCTAGGAGTTTGTGGACCTCAACACTCGGTCTCACACAATACACTACCCAGTTGTGGATTGTTGCTTCAACTTTTTTTTGCAATTGTTCTGATAATTGCGGAAACACTCATTTTCATCTATCTAGCAAGTTCCAAGTTGACTGAATTGAAGTAAACCTGGTAGAGATTTATTTTCTGCTTCCTGAGTTCTTGCCATGTTTTCTAAAAACTTTTAATTCTACCTTGGAGTGTAGTTGATTAATAATGTGTTACTTTCAGGTGTACAGCAAAGTGATTCACTTATACATGTATCTATTTTTTTCAAAGCCTTTTCCCATTTAGGTTGTTACATAGTATTGAGCAGAGTTCCCTGTGCTATACAATGGGTCCTTGTTGGTTATCTGTTTTACATATAGCACTGTGTGTATGTTAATCCCAAACTCCCTAACTATCCTTCCCCACTCTCCACCACATTCCTCCCTGGTAGCCATAAATTTGTTCTCTGTGAGTCTGTTTCTGTTTTGTAAATAATTTTATTTGTATCATGTTTTTTAGGATTCCTTTTATAAGCAATATTATACAATATTCCTCTTTCTCAGTCTGACTTACTTCACTCACTATGACAATCTGTAGGTCCATCCTGGGGTATTGCCATCTTAATGACCAGATGAATTATCAGAGAAACACTCTAGAAGCCGGTGTGCTTACCCAGCCTTTCAGGCTCTTCATTAGGGATTCTCCACACACTCACAAAAGGAAGCGAAAGCTAAATGAAAGGCTGGATAAGTCAATGGAAACACTTTTGACCACATTAAAAAAAAAAAAAAATTAGTCTCTCTAAGGTCTCATGTTCAAAGACTTAATTTTAAATGAAAAGAGACCTATACATAAAACATGAATATTTGGGACATTTATATTAAAGTTGAGAAGAATTAATTTGAATAATATGTGACATAAATTTGCTTTTACAGAGACAAGAAAATATGGTCCAAGAAAACAAAAGGACCTTGTTTAACTCTCTCCAAAATTTTATCAGTTTATCTCACCAGTTTTAAGATTATCTGACTCTTAATCAGTTCTTTATCATACCGCCAAGATTTTTATTTCACCCTATGCAGTTAAGAATTTGTGGTTTGTTTTGGAATATGGAGGCAAACAGAAGATACCTTGGTCACACATTTGTGTCCTTGAAAGAATCATGATTTTGTTTTTGTAAAAAGAACATAGGTTTTCTTTCCTTTAAAAGAACTAGAAAAATAAGAGTAAGATACTGTCACTCAGAAATAGCCATCATTATTATTTGCCAGATGCTATTCTACATATCTTTTTATTTCTGTAGTAATAGAATGAGAGGAATCAAAAGGAAATAAAATGTCATATGTGTTATCTTTAAGAAGTATGAGATTTAATAACTTTACTTGAGCTTAACAGAACTGAAGTGAAATGAAAATAACTGGTGAACTTGTTAATTTCTCAAAATAAGAAATTAATTATTTTATTAATAAGATTCTTCTGAAGTCAAAAAATTAGGAAAAGCTGAAATTATAATGATTTTATATATATATATATTTTTTTAACTTTGGATAATATCCTATGACCCATTGCTATGAAAAGTGAAGAAATTAGCACTTTGAAAACTCATCTCCGCCCCCCAGCCCCCACCCTTGCTAACTATAAACCTTAACTTTTACCTTCTATCCTATACTTACACCACTACAGTTGCTTAATTTAGTTGTATAGCTTAATCACAGCTTCTTACTCTTTGTTTTCATTTGCTTGTGGGTGGATGAATTTCATTGCCAATTCCTGTCTTGAGTTCAAGCATGCTTGAGAATGTATGATTCACAGAGTTAAGAGGAAATTTAGAATCACGTGGGGATTCCAATATGGCTCACTTCATACTTGACCTAGGACTCAGATTGGCCTCAGGTTTTTCCTGGTACATCCCTCTAAGGGCAGCATCCTGCAGTCTCAAACCAGCATTTAGAAATCTCACTTCCTCCTCCCTTTCCTTGATCTTTTTCTCCTCCCCTCCCCTTGCCAGGAAAGCCCCGCTTCAACCAACCACAAGATCCACTTGTAGAGCCTTTCACAACTTAAAATTACCAGCCCCTCCTCCTCTGGTTTTAGGGAAGGCAGTAAGGAGCTTGCAAATGTGCTTGAGCTTCCAAAACACTTTGACTCACTTGACTTTTTTAGTTATTAGTTTGTAAGGACCTTTTTCAACCTACAATTTGGACTATGAAAACAAAAATCACAGTAGTGGAAGACAGACATGAGTGGGAGAAAAAACAAATTGAAGTCAGAATGGAATTTATTTCTACTCTAAATTTATGGCTATGTATAAATATATAATTCACATATTTTAATTTGTCTTAGTTCTATTTTCAATTATTCTGTGTCCATTAGGATAACGGATTCATAAGATGTGATCTTTCTGCTTGCCAGCAAGGGGTATAGAGAGCAGCATTGTTCCTTCTTTGTCACAGCCATGAATTGCTACAATGGAGTCATA
This sequence comes from Bubalus bubalis, assembly GCF_019923935.1. Lineage (NCBI taxonomy): Eukaryota > Metazoa > Chordata > Mammalia > Artiodactyla > Bovidae > Bubalus > Bubalus bubalis. Next base: position 75,485,130 of record NC_059160.1, on the reverse strand, counting down.
ATCGAAGATTCTTTTGTTGCCCATGGCCTTCATTAATGCATTGGCAGCGCCTTATTTAACCACCTGCTGCACTGATTTCCCCTATCCTAACCCCTCAACGACATCTGATCACATGTAAGAGGTAAATATTCCTTACTTAGAAGCAGAATCTTTGAGGTCAGGGTTACAGGGGAAAATTAATGTAGGCTAATCAGATCTTTACAGAATAAGGCTGAAAATGTGAACTCCTTTTTTTTTTTTTTTTTCGAAAAAGAAAAATAGGAAATCTTTCCCTTATACAGCAAGATTTTTCACAGGCCTTCAGTTTCCCAATCATTGTTGGTACATAAGGTAATTTTAGGTGAGCAGGATCCTCTGTGACCCATCTCCCAGAATATTAGAAATAAAAGCAAAAATAAACAAATGGGATCTAATTAAAATTAAAAGCTTCTGCACAACAAAAGAAACTATAAGCAAGGTGAAAAGACAGCCTTCAGAATGGGAGAAAATAATAGCAAATGAAGCAACTGACAAACAACTAATCTCAAAAATATACAAGCAACTCCTGCAGCTCAATTCCAGAAAAATAAACGACCCAATCAAAAAATGGGCTAAAGAACTAAATAGACATTTCTCCAAAGAAGACATACAGATAGCTAACAAACACATGAAAAGATGCTCAACATCACTCATTATCAGAGAAATGCAAATCAAAACCACAATGAGGTTCCATTTCACGCCAGTCAGAATGGCTGCAATCCAAAAGTCTACAAGCAATAAATGCTGGAGAGGGTGTGGAGAAAAGGGAACCCTCTTACACTGTTGGTGGGAATGCAAACTAGTACGGCCACTATGGAGAACAGTGTGGAGATTCCTTAAAAAACTGGAAATAGAACTGCCATACGACCCAGCAATCCCACTGCTGGGCATACACACTGAGGAAACCAGAATTGAAAGAGACATGTGTACCCCAATGTTCATCGCAGCACTGTTGATAATAGCCAGGACATGGAAGCAACCTAGATGCCCATCAGCAGATGAATGGATAAGAAAGCTGTGGTACATATACACAATGGAGTATTACTCAGCCATTAAAAAGAATACATTTGAATCAGTTCTAATGAGGTGGATGAAACTGGAGCCTATTATACAGAGTGAAGTAAGCCAGAAAGAAAAACACCAATACAGTATACTAACGCATATATATGGAATTTAGAAAGATGGTAACGACAACTCTGTATGTGAGACAGCAAAAGAGACACAGATGTATAGAACAGTCTTTTGGACTCTGTGGGAGAGGGAGAGGGGGGGATGATTTGGGAGAATGGCATTAAAACATGTATAATATCATATAAGAAATGAATCGCCAGTCCAGGTTTGATGCAGGATACAGGAAGCTTGGGGCTGGTGCACTGGGATGACTCAGAGGGATGGTATGGGGAGGAAGGTGGGAGGGGGGTTCAGGATGGGGAACATGTGTACACCCGTGGCGGATGCATGTTGATGTATGGCAAAACAATACAATATTGTAAAGTTAAAAAATAAAATAATTTTTTAAAAAATTTTAGGTGAATGTGACCATATTTATTTTCATAGTTGTGCTTTTATTTTACTGTATAATGAAAAACATGAAATCTAGCAAAATGATAATTATACAAAGTTTATCATTTTTAATGTAAGTAAAAAGCAAGCCAATTTACAGAAAATGCAAACTAAATAATAGTATAGATAAAATGGAGATATGGCAAAAAGTTGTGAGGCTGATGTGCCAACGAAACATGAGACTGTGGAGATCAGAAGTACAGAGGTATGGCAAAAATTGCACAAGTGTGCAAGAGGGGAATTTGAAAATAGAAGAACTTGGAAATAGGGGAATCTGGAAATCAGAAACCTATTTAAATTATGAGCATTACCGATTTGGATTTTTCTCTGTTCAAATCTGCGTGTCTGCTGCAGGGGTTCTCCATGCGCCGTCCACCCAGACATGCAGCACAGCTCCTGTGGGGCACGTGCTCGTGAAGCTGCTCAGCTCCCATGCCTGATTTCTAGCTCTCCCTCTCGCCATCACTCCAGCAAGTATTTGGAAGACAAGCAAATTGAAAACGGGATAATAAGAAATAACCTTTACTCCACTCCAATTCATTTTTTAAAAGTAAATTATTAGATACTTTAAAAAAAATGAACTTAAAAAAACAAACTCTTAAAAAGATTTTGCAGCATACTAATGATGGCTTGCCATGTGCCTGAAGAAACGATGGTCTGACAACTGGTTTTGATTTTAAGTATCATCTGTTGTGTTTCTTGTTGGGGAATTTGTACCTTGGGGATTGTTTTCCTTGTTTTCCTCAAGTAGCCTCTTCTCTGTTTTAACACCTACAGGCTGTAGGGCGGGAACTGCTGCTCCATTTAATTGAATATCTTGTAACCAGAGATGGAAGAGACCCTGAAATCACAAATCTAATCAACAGTACCCGGATACACATCATGCCCTCAATGAACCCAGATGGATTCGAAGCTGTTGTAAAGCCTGACTGTTTTTACAATGATGGCAGGTAAGAATGGGCCCATCTATGTAAAACATAACAAAACCACAAAAGGCCCCCATCAGATCGGACACCTTGGCCCTGTCAAGAGGAATTAGTGAAACATCTCATAGCCTGCATCATGTCACTGCCATGCTGGAAACTCTTCAGGGCCACCCATGGCTTTGACTGTGAGAAGTGAAATCCTGAATAAGGCTGGGTTACTCCTGTGCCTGCCCACCCTCCACTGCTCCGGCTTTATTGCTTTTCCCACTGTCACCCTGCTGCAGCCGCTTAGATCCCTCTTTACTCCTGAAACTACGAGACGACAGGCTTCCTTCTCACCTCTGGCATTCCCACCCTCCTCGGCCCCACCCTGGCCTGTTTCAACAGCATTTCCTCAAAGCCTCCTTCCCTAACCTATTGGATGTTAGGTCCCCAGTTATACTCATATTACCTGGCCCTTTACCCTCACAGCACAATTCTAATGTCTCATTTCTCTTTTAATGTCTACCCGAGGGCAGGAGCCCTGCCCATAGTGTTCATCACTAGGAAATCCCAGGGCCTAGTATAGAACCTGGCCCCTCGATAAGCAGGTTGATTTATTAAGCCAGCCCAAAAACTAACATAAAGAAGAGTGAGTCTTGTAGTATTTCTTTTCTTTTTTTTTTTTTGTAGTATTTCTGATTTAAAGTTTATTGTATTTTAAATGGCCTCAAGGAGTTTGGAATTTTTCAAATGTCTGATAAACACTGATACTTGTGCAATTAAAATTTTGTTTTTACCAAAGATAAATCACCACTGGCTTCCCTTCCACTTTTAAGTTTTTTTGTTTTTTTTGTTTTTTTTTAGCATATTTAAACATGGCCAAGTCTTCCCAGGTGGCTCAGTGGTAAAAAATCCATCTGCCAAGCCAGAGACACAAGCTTGATCCCTGTGTCAGGAAGATTCCCTGGAGAAGGAAATGGCAACCCACTCCAATATTCTTGCCTGGGAAATCCCATGGATAGAGAAGCCTGGCAGGCTACAGTCCATAGGGTCGCAGAGTCCGACAGGACTTAATGACCAAACAAGTATGACAAACAGCCAATCCACTTTTCAGAAATATATTTGTGTAAAATAGCATGTTCCTATTATTTCTGATAACAATTGCTATGGAACAAACTGCCCCAAATTGAGGAAACAGCCACCTTTTTATTTGCTCTCCACTCTGTAAGTTGGGAATTTGGGCAGGGCAGAGCAGGGTCCATCTCTATGCCACGATGACTGGGACCTCAGAGGGGGTCTGTCTGGGGCCCTGTGTCTTGAGTTTCGGTTCTGGATCTCACCTGGGTCCCTCATTCCGTCATGTGGCCCCTTGATGTAGCTAGCACTGGGGTCTCAGTTCCAAATGGGAGTGTTCCAAGAGCAAAAGCCCCGAAACACAAACACTTATCCAACCTCTGCTTACATCCAAATCACTCCTGTCCCACTGGCAAGAACAAGTCACACGGCGGGGAACAACAGAGTACATGAATACCAAGTGCAATTCGTTGGAAGCTGACAAGGCAACCATCCACCACCTCTGTATTCATATCTGGAAAAACATCTGGAGCCCAGAGCAAAGGTCTACACTCTACAGGCATTTGCTCCCTCATACACCAACAGTAAACCCTTAAAACTTCTTTCTTTTAAAGGGAAAATAGTAACCTCTATGACCTGAATAGAAATTTCCCTGATGCTTTTGAGCTTAATGATGTACCGAGGCAGCCTGAGACCGTGGCAGTCATGAAGTGGCTGACTACAGAGACCTTTGTCCTCTCTGCAAACCTCCATGGTGGTGCCCTGGTGGCCAGTTACCCGTTTGATAATGGTGTTCCAGGTAAGCACGCATGGGCCCTGCTCTTGCTTTCTAAATCCAGAGTGAGACTGCAAACTGTCCACCTCTGAATGACGATACAGTCTTTCTCTCCCTACTTAATTTTTCTGGTGGGGTTGGAAAAAGCCTCATTTTCTTGACTCTGAGCTATCCTTCCTACAGTAGATGGGCAAGGTGTCTGAACTGACAACTAAAAATGGGATTACTTGACATTCATCAGTGAAATAGTAAAACTGTAATTTAGATTAGCACACAAGAGACAACATAACTGAAAAAAAAAACTAATCACATGAATAATAATTCCTGACTCCCCTTAAAACTGTGGGATAAGATATGTGCCAAGGAGTTAAAGCATTCTAGTGGCTTCATTTAATCCCTACAATACCTAAGGAAAGTTTACTGATCTGGAATCAATAAGAATGACTAAGAAGGTATTTAACTTTTAAGCTGATTGAGGAGGCGTTTGGACATGTACGTGGTTATTTTGTGTGATATCCCCTCTGCTATGTCCATCAAAAACTGGGAGAAGAGTAGAGAGACGTTCCTGGAAGTGGGTAGAGGATCTCTCTAGGAAATCAGAGCCTTTGTGTGGAATTTGATGATGCAGGGGCTAATATACTGTATACTTCCTCTACATCAACTAAAAGGTCTTGGTCTGTCTTCCATGTACAGCCACTGGAACATTATACTCTCGAAGCTTAACCCCTGATGATGATGTTTTTCAATATCTTGCAAATACCTATGCTTCAAGGAATCCTGACATGAAAAGAAATTCATGTAGAATTAAAACAGGGTTTTCTAATGGAATTATAAATGGATACTCCTGGTATCCACTGAAAGGTGAGTTCCTCTTCATTCTACTATTCTAGTTGTCTTTACCTAGAGGTGCCAGCTGGCCTTTGTTGACCCCAGTAGTTGCCAGAAGTTAGTCAGGCACAGTGCAGTCCCTTCGGTCGTGTCTCTGTCAGCTAATAGCACAGAGCTAGGAGGGGGACGACCGTTTGAGAGATGCTCAGACATGTTCCCTACCGCCAAAGTTGCCTGAGTTCAGACGCTTGTTTAGCCTTCACTTTGGAGCCAGGAACTGTGCCAAGAAAGATGAACAGGACACAGATCTTAAGCCCAAGTTTAACAGAGAAGAGCAACATTTAAGTTAATTGTGGTGACAGTGTCATATGAATAAGAACAGAGGTTTAGAAAAGGGACAGTGTATCGCAGGGGTGTAAAGCCAAAACACAGCAGGAAGTAGTGAAGGCCTTGGAGAAATGTAATTCTTATGTCTCATCCAATGGGGGCAGTTGCTACCTGTGTGTTAGTCACCCAGTCGTGTCCAACTCTTTGCAGCCCCATGGACTGTAGCCCACCAGGCTCCTCTATCCATGGAATTATCCTGGCAAGAATACTGGAGTGGGTTGCCATTTCCTTCTCCAGGGGATCTTCCCCACCCAGGGATCAAACCCGCTTCTCTTCTCTTCTGCAATGGCAGGCAGGTTCTTTACCATCTGAGCCACCAGGGAAGCAAAGTGTGTTGCTGCTTACATCCAGGTAGTTATTGCCATGCAGCAGTAAGGAGCAGTATTGCCAGATCTTCCAGTTTGTGAAGCAAGATGGATGTTTCCATGAAGTCTCCTGATTTTTCATGCCACTTTGCAGACTGAACAAAAGAGCCCTCTAGTCTTGCTTGCTTGGAATAGGGTAGCCAGGCGAGGGGAGGGAGTGAGGAGTTTGCCAGGTAGGGAACATGGCAGAGGGGATGTTCTTGTCAGAAGGAAGAATATCAGCAGAAGCCCAAGGGTGTCATAGTCCTAGTCTGGAAACTCTAGAGAATAGGGGGGATGGAGGACAGAAGGGTGAGAGGGGAGACAGTGGGCGGGGACCAGGTTTCCACCACCTTGGTGAAAAGTGCCCCCTTTCAGACTGGTCAGCAGATCCGGCCAGCAGCAGGTGCAGCCTGCATTTCCACACTCGGGCCACTTCCTCACTTGTCACCGTAGATGCACAGGCAGGTAATCTTGCACAAGCTGGGACTTTTATATCTGGGCAGGTTTCTGCCAGCTTTCCAGGCAACGTAAATAAGCCTAGACCATGACTGGAAGGCAGCAGGGCCAGCCAGATGCCGCAGTGCCCCAAACTTCTCTCCTATGTCTGAGAGACAGCCTCCCCTCCCACCCCCACCTCAGGGGCGGCCTAGTGTGTGTTCACTACTCTACACAGGGAGGAAGGGAGCCCTCCTGCCCAGGGGCAGCTCTGCCCTGCAGCATGCTCTCTATGTGACTTCCCAAGACAGCTCCAGACGCGTGGGAGATTGACTAGGAACCTAGTCTTGCTGTTGTGAGTTGTTCCCAAGCGCCTTTGTTGGCCAGGCCTGACTGGCCTTATCCAGAGCGGCACACACTCTCCACAGTTGGCATTCTCTATCCGGCGTGCTTTCCACACCTGTTTTGCCATTTAAGTTTTTTCTACCTGAGACAGTCATCCAGTCAAGGGCTTTTGTTTTGTTTCATTTCTCTCTTCCTTTTTTTCCTCTTCTATTTCTTGGTGAAAATAAGCTTAGAAATACAAAACCTGCAAATAAAGGAAAAGGAAGAAAAGAGTAATTCTCCCTGGCTAAAACTGGGACCTAAATGCATGTGTGTGTGCTAAGTCGCTTCAGTCCTGTCTGACGCTTTGCAACCCTATGGACTGCAGGCTCCTCTGTCCATGGGATTCTCCAGGCGAGAATACCGGAGTGAGTTGCCATTTCCTTCTCCAGGGACCTACATAAGTATTACTTAATAGTTATGTAATATTTTGACCATTTTCTGAGCATAAATATTTACTTCATTACTTCCCAAATACTCTGATGGACTTGCAAAAACTTATTTAACTAGGCAAATATCAAGTATAACTAATTAAAATCTGGCAGAGACTAATTCATTCAAAGATACCATACTTCATCAAATCTAAGATGCCAGTGATTGTAAAATATGTCCCACCAAGAAAGAAAAAGTTTCCAGCTGAACTAATAACACAATGATGCTTTTCAGCCATCAAATTTAAGATGCTTCCCAATTCAGAGCTTTTAAAATAGAAGTTGTGCATCTTAAAAAATATAAAATATGAGAATAACCATTTGAAAATAGAGTGTTGAGAGGTAAGAACTAGAAAGTGAGAATGGGCAGTGATAATCCCAGAAGTAGCAGGGGACTGGGTCTTCCCCTGCTCCCCAAGAGTCCACATGGCACCATGTCTCTCATCCACAGACAGAGTGCAGTGTGATGGGTGAGAGCACGGGGAGTCTAGGAAGATGGCATGTGCTCTGGTTTCAGCCATTCACTGGCAAGAACCCCTGGGTACATGACCTACCATTTGTAATTAAGTCCCTATTCTGTAAAATAAGGGTGATAATTACTGTGAGGGTTAAAGCTGATAGTGAAGTTCTTCAAACAGTACCTAGCAACAGCAAACACTCAATAAACATTGGCTATTACTCCTCCAAATTCATGTACTTCAGTCGCTCAGTCATGTCTCTTTGTGACCCTGTGGACTGCAGCACACCAGGCTTCCCTGTCCATCACCAGCTCCTGGAGCTTGCTCAAACTCATGTCCATCAAGTCAGTGATGCCATCCAACCACCTCATCTTCTGTCATCCCTTTCTCCTCCTACTTTCAATCTTTCCCAGCATCAGATCAGATCAGATCAGTAGCTCAGCCGTGTCCCACTTTTTGCGACCCCATGAATCGCAGCATGCCAGGCCTCCCTGTCCATCACCAACTCCCAGAGTTCACTCAGACTCACGTCCATTGAGTCAGTGATGCCATCCAGCCATCTCATCCTCTGTTGTCCCCTTCTCCTCTTGCCCCCAATCCCTCCCAGCATCAGAGTCTTTTCCAATGAGTCAACTCTTCGCATGAGGTGGCCAAGGTACTGGAGTTTCAGCTTTAGCATCATTCCTTCCAAAGAAATCCCAGGGCTGATCTCCTTCAGAATGGACTGGTTGGATCTCCTTGCAGTCCAAGGGACTCTCAAGAGTCTTCTCCAACACCACAGTTCAAAGGCATCAATTCTTTGGCGCTCAGCCTTCTTCACAGTCCAACTCTCACATCCATACATGACCACTGGAAAAACCATAGCCTTGACTAGACGAACTTTGTTGGCAAAGTAATGTCTCTGCTTTTGAATATGCTATCTAGGTTGGTCATAACTTTTCTTCCAAGGAGTAAGCGTCTTTTAATTTCATGGCTGCCATCACCATCTGCAGTGGTTTTGGAGCCCAGAAAAATAAAGTCTGACACTGTTTCCACTGTTTCCCCATCTATTTCCCATGAAGTGATGGGACCGGATGCCATGATCTTAGTTTTCTGAATGTTGAGCTTTAAGCCAACTTTTTCAGTCTCCACTTTCACTTTCACCAAGAGGCTTTTGAGTTCCTCTTCACTTTCTGCCATAAGGGTGGTGTCATCTGCATATCTGAGGTTATTGATATTTCTCCCGGCAATCTTGACTCCAGCTTGTGTTTCTTCTAGTCCAGCGTTTCTCATGATGTACTCTGCATATAAGTTAAATAAACAGGGTGACAATATACAGCTTTGACGTACTCCTTTGGGTCTTTTCAAATGAGTCAGTTCTTCGCATCAGGTGGTCAAAATATTGGAGTTTCAGCTTCAGCCTCAGTCCTTCCAATGAATATTCAGGACTGATTTCCTTTAGGATTGACTGGTTTGATCTTGCAGTTCAAGGGACTCTCAAGAGTCTTCTCTAACACCACAGTTCAAAAGCATCAATTCTTTGGTGCTCAGCTTTCTTTATGGTCCAACTCTCACATCCATACATCACTACTGGAAAAACCATAGCTTTGACTAGACAGATCTTTGTTGGCAAAGCACTGTCTCTGCTTTTTAATATACTATCTAGGTTGGTCATGGCTTTTCCTCCAAGGAGCAAGCATCTTTTAATTTCATGGCTGCAGTCACCATCTGTAGTAATTTGGGAGCCCCCCAAAATAAAGCCTCTGTTTCCATTGTTTTCCCTTCTATTTGCCATGAAGTGATGGCACCAGATGTCATGATCTTAGTTTTCTGAATGTTGAGTTTTAAGCCAACTTTTTCACTCTCCTCTTTCACTTTCATCAAGAGGCTCTTTAGTTCCTCTTCACTTTCTGCCATAAGGGTGGTGTGTCATCTGTGTATCCGAGGTTATTGGTATTTCTTCCAGCAATCTTGATTCCAGCTTGTGCTTCATCCAGCCTGGCATTTTGCATGATGTGCTCTGTATATAAGTTAAATAAGCAGGGTGACAATATACAGCCTTGATGTACTCCTTTCCCAATCTGGAACCAGTTTGTTGTTCCATGTCCAATTTAACTGTTTCTTCTTGACCTGCATACATATTTCTCAGGAGGCAGGTCAGGTGGTCTGGTATTCCTCTCTAAGAATTTTCCACAATTTATTGTGATCCACACAGTCAAAGGCTTTGGTGTAGTCAGTGAAGCAAAAGTAGATGTTTTTCTGGAACTCTCTTGCTTTTTCAATGATCCACCAGATGTTGGTTCCTGTGCCTTTTCTAAATCCAGCTTGAACATCTGAAAGTTCATGGTTCACATACTGTTGAAGCCTGGCTTGGAGAATTTTGAGCATTACTTTGCTAGCATGTGAGATGAGTTCAATTGTGCAGTCATGAACTCCTTATTGCCAAATTCAGAGTTAAATTGAAGAAAGTAGGGAAAACCACTAGGCCATTCAGGTATGACCTAAATCAAATCCCTTACGATTATACAGTGAAAGTGACAAATAGATTCAAGGGATTAGATCTGATAGACAGAGTACCTGAAGAACTAGGGACAGAGGTTCACAACATTGTACAGAAGGCAAGGATCAAGACCATCCCCGAGAAAAAGAAATGCAAAAAGGCAAAATGGTTGTCTGACAAGGCCTTACAAATAGCTGAGAAAAGAGTAAGCGAAAGGCAAAGGAGAAAAGGAAAGATATACCCATTTGAATGCAGAGTTCCAAAGAATAGCAAGGAGAGATAAGAAAGCCTTCCTCAGCAATCAGTGGAAAGAAAGAGAGGAAAACAATAGAATGGGAAAGACTAGAGATCTCTTCAAGAAAATTAGAGATACCAAGCAAACATTTCATGCAAAGATGAGCACAATAAAGGACAGAAATGGTTTGGACCTAACAGAAGAGGTGGCAAGAATACACAGAACAATACAAAAAAGATCTTCATGACCCAGATAATCAGATGATGTGATCACTCACCTAGAGCCAGACATCCTGGAATGTGAAGTCAAGTGGGCCTTAGGAAGTCTCACTACGAACAAAACTAGTGGAGGTGATGGAATTCCAGCTGAGCTATTTCAAATCCTAAAAGATGATGCTGTGAAAGTGCTGCACTCAATATGCCAGCAAATATGGAAAACTCAGCAGTGGCCACAGGACTGGAAAAGGTCAGTTTTCATTCCAATCCCAGAGAAAGGCAGTGCTGAAGAATGTTCAAACTACCACATAATTGCACTCATCTCACATGCTAGCGTATACTTATTTTCACAGAGTAAATGTGTTTATGAAAGGCTTGTAGAAATATTTGAAAAGAAATCTCACTCTAGTTTCTCTCTGTTTAAAATGTAACTTAGGAAAGAAATGTAATATGAAGAATCCTTTTTGTAGTTGTGATTTTTAAAAATACCCTTCCCTTACTCCTCAGTTGATCTGGATGCATAGATGAACATCAGTCAGCTCTGATTCAGTTACCCATATGGGACTATTTAGGATTGCTTGGTCATGTCTGGATAATAAAATGTCAAGCTGTAATTGTACGTGCCAATATGTCAAATTCATCTTTTCCTGTTTACATTTACTGTCATTGCAACTGTCTGATTCACGTGTCTCCCAGGTATGTGATACTTGTCTTCACTCCAACTTCATACTTTTTAAAAGATTTAAATATGTTTGTGTTTAGGTGGAATGCAAGATTACAACTACATCTGGGCCCAGTGTTTTGAAATTACGCTGGAGCTGTCATGCTGTAAATATCCTCGCAAGGAGAAGCTTCCAGGCTTCTGGAAGGATAACAAAGATTCGCTGATTGAATATATAAAACAGGTGCACATAGGTTTGTAAGATTTTCTTATTAATTCATATTATCATAAAATATAGCATCTGGCAAAACCTTTGGGTTGAGAAAATGCAAGGCCCTATTTCTGTTTTCTGGGTCTAGCCTCATTTTTAGTACCAAAACTAATGGTTCAGAATTCTCTCTGCATGAGCATCTGCAGCATATGAAAAATGCAGCACCCATCAGCTCATGTAAGAGAAAGCATGGTGTGTGTTACTTTAATATGGGGATGTAAAATCCAGAGTACTTCTAATTTTACATGTTGAATGACCTGGCAAAAGATCAATAAAACAGGCTGTAACTCTGTTACATCATCGCCCATTTAGAAAGAAGCCAAGTTTGCTTGTCATTTGCCATTTAATACCACAGACCCAGAGAATGTTGGACATGCCATTTTACATTTTTTCCTAGAACTGGTGGTGACCTAGCACCATTAGCTTCAACCCCTCCCACCTCTCAACTGTGCCAAATGACCAGGCACTGGGAGTCTTTGCAGCCTGTTTTTTTGATGCCTGTCTGACCTTTATGACAGATGAGCAGACAATGTGAGAAGAGCAGTCATTCTCAGACATGTGCAACAGATTCACCAGGAGGGTTTGTTAAAACATGGATTGCCAGGCCCATCCTCAGAGTTTCTGATTTAGTGGGTCTGGAATGATTGACATCTTCCCCGGGGATGCAGATGCTGCAGGTCCAGGGACTACTCTTTGAAAACCATTGCATGAGAACAGCACATCACTTGTGGTGATGGTCGAACCTTGGGCAGGGTGTGGAAGGCTCTTCTGCATTGCCCGTGTTATTTTTCTCCATTCAGAACAGTTGGGGGAAGCAAAGTGTCAAGAATTCGAGTAACGGTTATGCTACCATATGAAACCAAAGTGGAGTGTGTGTGTGTTGAAGAAGTTTTCATCATGGACCTATTGCATAATTGCAGAATTCCTGGATTTTCTGCATGCTTCACACCAAAGCTTCCCACCTGCTGCAAAGAGATGGGGTAGTTGAGGGGTACAGGGCTGAGTGCAGAGACAATCAGAAGCTTCTCTTGGCCATACATCCCAAACATGGATATTCCTTCCCCCTTTCATACTTGACCCCCAACCTCGTGCCATCCCAAAACACAAGTACAGAAAGATTATGTATTTTTTTAATATTTATTTTTATTTATTTGGCTGCACTGGGTCTTATTTGTGGCACGCAGGATCTTTAGTTGTGGCATGGGAACTCTTGTGTGCATGTGGGGTCTAGGCCCCCTGCATTGGGAGCACAGAGTTTTAGCCACTGGACCACCCAGGAAGTTCCCAGAAATAATATTTTTGAATTGGCAGGACTGCATCTAACTGGCTGAAACATTAATGGAGTAGGTTGATGGGGGATATTACAAAATGTAGTATTACCAGCATCTTAGTGTACTTTAACCAGCATCTTAATAATTTTTATTGAGCTTATTATTGGGTCTTTTTCCTTTTTCATTATGTCACCAGACTCCGTTCTGGTGTTTCTCCTTTTGACTTTTTTCACAAGGCACACTTCTACTTTGGCTGTAGCTTCTACCTATACCAATCTTTTAGTGTAAACTCTAAAAATTCTCCTATAGAAGAGTAAAACTAGGAATGCGATGGAACACAAAATACACTCTATGAATTTCAGACTAGCTGGAAAGATTAGGGTACTACTGGGCCCCATTAAGGTGGGCTCTGAAATATAATGCTGAAATAATATTGTCAGTGAAGGAGCTTTGTAAACTGTTAAACAACATACAAATTATGGCCTAAGCATTATTGTTATTAATTTAAAGCATTTACAAGTCCATTTAACTAGATTTTATAAAGAATATTCATCTCTCTGCGTGTCCCTATAATCAGATGTGCACAGTTCACTTAAACCATATGTATTAATGTATATTAATACATCAACACTGCCCCCTTGTGGTGTAAGACAGGGTTTTTGTTTTTGTTTTCCTCCCTAGTTTTTTTATTTTTAAACCTGAAACACTGTATTAGTTTTGCCAAACATGAAACCTTATTTCAAAATACTGATACAGCATGGTTACTGTTACCTGATAGAGAGGTTCTCTCCATATTGGTGCCCAATGGGAAGCCAAAGAGTATGTTTGTGGATAATGGAAACAAACATTTCTTTACCATTATTGCTCTGTTTTAAGAAAATTATTGAGGTTCGTCAAGGTGCATCACATTCATTGGTTCAGTTTCACCACTTGCTGTGATGCTAAGATCTGAGATTTCCCGGTGGGTCAAAGACTCTGGTAAGTCGTCCTGGTCTGGGAAGGAAAGGCCTCTTGCTTTAACGGAAGAACCTGGTCTAGAGCAGGGGTCCCCAGCCTCTCTAGTGCCTGGTATCTGAGGTGGAGCTGAGGTGGAGCTTATGTAGTAATAATGGAAATGAAGTGCACAGGAAATGCAACGTGCTCGACTCATACCAAAACCATCCTTCCACCGTGGTCTGTAGAAAAACTGTCTCCTATGAAACCTGTCTGTGGTGACGAAAGGGTTGAGGACCACACTGGTCTAGAGGGCAGGAGCCTGGGTAAAGCCTAAGCTGTTCTGTTATCTGCCTTTGTGAAACCTTGCAAGTCACTTGCCTCGACTGTTTCTAGTCAACTGATAGCTGGGACTAACAGCATATGCCTTGCCTCACCCCAGCTTATTCTAAGGTTCTGATTGGTCATTCTTTGAATTAAATCTCACCTCCAACCTCAGTCTAAACTCAGGCTCTTTGTTGCTGTGCCATCAAGCTTAAGAGGGTTGACCAGGCTCCCGTTGAGATGAGGGTAAGGCAGACATTAAGGTGAGTCTGAATTCTAGGGACCTGGAATGTCCCAAACGTTCCCTCTCTGGGGAGAAGTAAAGATGAGCAAGACATAACGTTATCTGCTGCTGTCCTCTCTCTGAACTCCTTAGAGCAGAGCTGAATCCAGAGGTTAGGGGATGCCCACAGCACCCAAAAACCTACGCCCAGCAACCTGGGCCCAAGAGAATCTGGTATGTGCTGAGTGCCAGAAGCCTGAGAGACACGGATAACGCATCTGTCATGGGATCCAAAGTCAGTGACACCTGTGCTCATCAGGCGAGGACATGGGAATGAACAGTTTCCCGAAAACCACCAGCTCAGACTGCGCTCTGGCCAGTTCTTGCCCAGAATGTGCTTCTCATCCACGGAACTTGATACATCCCCAAGGGATGTACATTGATTTCTCCCCCTCATTTCCAGGTGTGGCCACAAAATTTAAGTCTCAGATTTCATTCTCCTTTGCCTATTACATGAACTTTTTTCAAAATTTTGCCTTTTGTTCTCCTGATGTCATACTGCTGACTTTTATCTGAAAATCTTTGGATCTACTGGTCTTTTTTATTTTTTCCCCATTTTCAATTTTAACGTATCAAAATAAATCATCTCTTTTGGTAAAACAATCACTTGTAAGTGAAAAGTTTGGCGGTGCCTGGACAGAGTATTGAACAGACATATAAGATCAAAAGGTAGCTTACAATTGGCTGGTGGTATGGGGTTATCCTCTAATAGAAATTCTGTAGTTAAGCATGGTCTGTGTTTGTTCAGTAACAGTGATGTTCAGATATTCCCAACTTGAACTGCTGTCTCTAGGTTTGGGTAAGGGGTATACAGAAATGAATCTTTTAATCTTTAAGGACATTGAATGAAAGTCAAACTCAAATATGAAGACTTTAGCAACTGACCTGAATCCAAATTACTCTTCGTTTCCCCGTACTTGAGGATAGGCAGACTATAGGTCCCTGGAAATCTTTCTTCAGTTTCACAGATGATATAGGGGGGCTGTGTGGGTATCTAAGGTCATCCAAAAACACTGTTCATAGGCTGTCAAAAAATTCAGATCTGTTCTGTTAAAGCGTAACAACCATTTCCAGCCAAGAAGGAAATGCTAACTTTTTTTTAATTTGAAGTATAATTGATTTACAATGTCTTAATTTCTGCTGAACAGCAAAGTGACTCAGTTTTATATATGTATATATAACATATAATTTTATATATTTTTCATATTCCTTTCTGATTTATCACAGGATATCGAATATAGTTCCTGGTAGGACCTTGTTGTTTATCCATTCTAGACAGCTTGCATCTGCTAATCCCCAACCCCCAGGACATCCCTGTCCCACCCCCTACCCCTTGGCAACTGTTCTGTCTGTGGTCTGTATGTATGTACATCATCTTTATCCATTCATCTGCCAAAGGACATTCATGTCTTGACCTTTGTGAATAGTGCTGTTAACACAGGGATACATGTATCTTTTTGAATTATAGTTTTGTCTGGATACATGCCCGGGGTGGGATTGCTGGATTATATAGCAATACTATTTTCAGTTTTTTGAAGCATCTGCATACTGTTTTCCATAGAGACTGCACCAACTTACATTCCTATCAACACTGTAGGCAGGTTTCCTTTTCTCCATACCCTCTCCAGCATTTGTTATTTGTAGGCTTTTTAATGATGGCCATTCTAATCAGGGTGCTGCTGCTAAGTCGCTTCAGTCATGTCCGACTCTGTGCAACCCCATAAATGGCAGCCCACCAGGCTCCCCCATCCCTGGGATTCTCCAGGCAAGAACACTGGAGTGGGTTGCCATTTCCTTCTCCAATGCATAAAAGTGAAAGTGAAGTCGCTCAGTCCTGTCCGACTCTTAGAGACCCCATGGACTGCAGCCTACCAGGCTCCTCCATCCATGGGATTTTCCAGGCAAGAGTACTGGAGTGGGGTGCCATCGCCTTTTCTGTAACCAGGGTGAGATGGTATCTAATTGTAGTTTTGATTTGCATTTCTCTAGTAATTAGCAATGTTGAGCATCTTTTTATGCCTGTTAGCCATCTGTATGTTGTCTTTGGAGAATTGTCTAGTTCTAACCATTTTTTAAAATCTTTTTGAGTTGTATGAGCTGTTTATATAGGAGGTTTAGTCACTAGGTCATGTCCGACTCTTGTGACCCCATGGACTGTAGCCTGCCAGGCTCCTCTGTCTATGGGATTCTCTAGGCAAGAATACTGGAGTGGCCATTTTCTTCTCCAGGGTATCTTCCCGGCCCAGGAATTGAACCCAGGTCTCCTGCATTGCAGGCAGATTTTTTACCAACTGAGCTATAAGGGAAGCCCTGCTGTTTATATATTCTGGAGATTAATCCTTTGTCAGTTGCATCATTTGTAAATATTTTCTCCCAGTCATCTTTTCGTTTATGATTTCCCTTGCTGTGCAAAAGCTTATAGTTTGATTAGGTCCCATTTGTTTTTGTTTTTATTTCTATTGCCTTGGGAAACTTAAGAAAACTGCTATGATTTACATCAGAGAATGTTTTGCCTATGTTCTCTTCTAGGAATTTTATAGTGTCATGTTTTATATTTAAGTCTTTAAGCCATTTGGAGTTTATTTCTGTGTATGGTATGTGTTCGAACTTCATTAATATACATGCAGCTGTCCAGCTTTCCCGACACCACTTGCTAAAGAGACTGTCTTTTCTCCATTGCATGTTTCTTTTGTCTCCTTTGTTGAAGATTGACCATAGGTTGGTGGGTTTATTTCTGGGCTCTCAGTTCTGTTCCATTGATCTGTATGTCTGTTTTTGTGCCAGTACCATGCTGTTTTGATTACTGTTTGCTGATTCTTTTAAAGTACCATGGAATTTTTTTCTTGGTATATTCTGCCTTGCATCCTGAATCTTTTTAAACTTTTTTATATTGGAGTATAGCCAATCAACAATGTTGTGATAGTTTCAAACATCCTGAGTCTTAGTCTAGCATTATCTTAGATGTTAAAGGATGGTATAAAGTCAATTTCAAAGATAGCTTACTTTTCTATGAGCTTTGGGTGTTTTTTTTTTGGTTTTGAAGAAGATGAAAAATACAAAAGATGCCAACACACATACTGCTAGTACCACAAGCTATCTTGCGTAAATGCAGATTTTCCAAGTGGTAGGAAGACTATGAGCTAGTTCAGAGCCCTAAGGAAGGAAGATCTAAGCAGAGCTTCTTTCCTCACATATTCTTGCTCCTGAGGAACAAAGTTGAATTGAGATCCCAGCAATTTATGTAGTATATCTATTTAACTTCAGACTTACACAGCTGGGGTCTTTCTATTCCCTTGTATCCTTTTTCTTATCCAAATAAGAAAGAGAAGGATTAAGAAATGGATTAATATTTGTTGAGCCTCCTCTTGTATTTGATCTTCATGACAATCCTGGAAGGTTTATACATATTATGCCCATTTTATAGGTGATGGAATTGAGGCTTGGGAATGTTTGACTTGGGACGTGATGGAAATCTCTCTTCAAAAAAACAATGCCACCGAAATTCAATGAATAAATACAGAATCAGGTTACTAAATTATGACTGATGTTTAACAGTTGAGTACTACCTGAAGATCAAAAGGATACATATGACCCTTGAACAACACATGTATGAACTGCATGAATGTACTTATATGCGTGGGGTGGAGTGGGGGACTGGTTTTGTTTTTTCACTAAATATGTACTCTAGTAATACCCAATTCATGGTTGGTGGACTCTTCCAGTGCTGAGAGAGCAAACCATAAAGCTGTATGTGGATTTTCAACTGTGTGGAGGGTCGATGTCCCTAACACTTGCATTGTCCAAAGGTTAGCTCTAGTAGGAATAAGTATAAATGGAACCTATTTTTTTTTAAATGCAAAAGAGGAAAAAAATCAAAGTGGAGATTTATATTTGATTACATTGAAAAAAAAATGAGAAGGAAATATGGAATTTAATAACTTTTATCTTTGTGGCCTCTTCTCATTTATGTCATTAAGATAACATTTGTCAACAAAGTAGACAAACTGAGATGGGAAAACATGATTTAAAATGAGTGGAGTCTTAAAATATATATGGCCTTTTATTAACTGTATTCTTGAAATTTCAAGGTGTCAAGAATACACCTTGGTCTAATGTATCATTTAAGGTCTGTGTTTCCTTATTGATTCTCTAACCGATCTGTTCAGTGATGAAAGTGGGGTATTAAAGTCCCCTACTATTACTGTCAATTTCTCCTCTTATGGCTGTTGGTATTTCCCTTATATATTGAGGTGGTCCTAGGCTGGGTGCCTATATGTTCACAGTTGTCATATCTTCTTAGATTGATTCCTTGATCATTGTGTAGTGTCCGTCTTTGTCTCTTACAACAGTCTATTTCCACCATTCTGTCTTCCGGCTTACTCGTCCATTCTTCTGCCTGTTACTCCATTGATTCCTTCTAGGGTACTGTTTCATTTCAGTGATTGTGATTTTTGATCTCTTTGTTCTTTAGTTCTAGCTTTTCGTTGAACATTTCTTGTATCTTCTCAATCTATGCCTCCATTCTTTTTCTGAGATCTTGGATTATCTTTTCTATCATTACTCAGAATTCTTTTTCAGGTAGATTGCCTATCTCCCCTTCAATTAGTTTTTGTCCTGGCATTTTACCTTGTTCATTCATCTGGGACATAGTTCTCTGCCATTCTGTCTGATTTTCTGTGATTGTAGCCTCCATTCAACAGGCTGCAGGGCTGTAGCTCTTCTTGCTTCTGCTGTTGGCCTCCTGGTAGATGAGGCTGTTTAAGAGGCTTGTACAGGCTTCCGGGTGTGAGGGACTGATTTTTGCCCATTGGTGGGTGGATATGAGTTTTGTCCCTCTGGTGGGCAGGGCTGTGTCAGGGGGTGTGGTTAGTGGGCAGCTGTGTGCTCAAGAAGACATTAAACAGTGTGTGTGCTGATGGGTGAGGCTGTAGGAATACATATTTTGATTCTTTGGCCTGAGGCTTCAACATTGGCGCCTACAGGCTTTTGGGTGGGGACAAGTCTTGGTGAGAAAATGGCAGCCTTCCAGAGGGCTCGTGCCAATGAAAACTCCCCAGAACTACCACCGCCAGTGTCCCTGTCCCCGCGGTGAGCCACAGCCATCACCCCCTCCTCCACGGTAGACCCTGCAATACTGGCAGGTAAGTCTGGCCCAGTCGATTATTTGGTCTTTGCTTTTTTTCCTGGGTCCTGGTGCATATGAGACCCTGTGCGTGCCTGCCAATAATGGAATTTTTGTTTACCCTAGTTTTGTGGAATTCCTGCTATCAAACCCAACTGGCCTTGAAAGCTAGATTCTCTAGGGACAACTCCTCCCCATTGCCCAACTCCCAGGCTGGGGAGCCTGATATGGAGCTCAGAACTTTCAATCCTATAGAACCTCTGTGGTATAATCATTCTCCAGCCTATGGATCATCCACCTAACGTGTATGGAATTTGGTTTTATCAGGATTGTACCTCCCACCTACTGTCTCATTGTGGCTTCTTCTTTTTCTTTGAAGGTAGGGTATCTCTTTTAGTAGATTCCAGGGTTTTTTTTTTTGTCAGTGGTGTTTCCGTAAGAGGTGAGCTCTTGTCCTTCTACTCCACCATCTTGTCTCCTCTCTAATAACAGTGAATTTAAATGTGCAGTTCTAAAGGTTAGAAGTTCAATACCAGTCTCACTGGGCTAAAGTCCAGGTGTCAGCAGGACTAGTTCCTCCCAGAGACTCTTGAAACACATAGCTTTGAAGATGAGAGGGCATGCATCCATGAGACCCACAAAGCTATAGCAAACTGAGAAACAGTTCTTCAAGGAATCACACAGACTTACCTGGCTATCCCCCAGGACCTAGTGCTAAGGCAGCTGATGGAAAAGTGCCCAGTCTTCCTGTGAAAGAAGCCTAGTTGCCTGTCTGAAAGCTTCAGCCGGAGGGGCAGTCATTCCATTTAACACTTATCTAGGGGTCAGCTGAAATACTCTCCAGAGATGGAGGCTGCCATCTTTGCCCTGTCCCTCCACCTCCCTGCAGGATCCCAGTGTCTCCTGGAAAGGAGTTTGTGCACTTGTCTGGTGCCCTGTTTTCTACAGTTGCCACCCAGGGGCCACCCCTTCATTTCCTGGTTCTGTCTGACTAGCAGGGCTTGTGTTGATGGATCCCACAGGACTGTAACAAACAGAAAAGGAGTTCTTAACCAGCTACACCCAGGACACAGTGGGAGAGGCAGCAGTAAAAAAAAAAAAAAAAAAAACAGAAAAAACAGTCTTTTGGTGAAAGAGGACTATTAGTTTATCTTCATAGTTGTGGCCTAAGGAGCAGGCTTCTAATTAAATTTACATCTAGTGGCTGACTACAATCATCTCTAGATGTCACTGGGCACCATCTTCACTCTCAACTTGTCTCCAAGAAAGGAGCTTGTATACCCATCTAGCCCCTTGGCTTTTGTGGCTACTACCCAGAGAACACTTTCTTTGATAGCCTGATTCTCACGAGTTCAAAGAGATGATATCAAACAAAGAAATGGTTCTTAACTGTCTGTCACCCCAGGGCTCAGTGCAAAAGCAATAGACAGAAACACTCATCTCCCAGCCTTCCCCGAGAGAGAGATATTTGTATACCTTCAAAGCTGCTGTCTGAGGGTTTGGCTTCCAGTACACCCGAACCTTTGTGCAAAATATTCCCCTTTGAGACACTAACAGGTCTTGGCACACTCCCAACTACGGGAGTCATTAAGACTAAAGTAAGCAGCTTGGGTAATCACAAAGATTTGAGACAAAACCCAGAGCTGGGGCAGGGTTGAATAGTAAGTTCATGTCTTACATGAACCCACTCCTTCAAGACTGGGAGCAATAGTTGTTTTATCTAATGCATATAAACCAACACAGTGTCAGCACAGAGGACTACGTTCCAAATCAAAGAACAAGATAAAACCCCAGAAAAGAGATTAATGAAATAGAGGTAAGTGATGTACATGATAGAGTTCAAAATAGTGGTCATAAAGATGCTCACTGAGTTCAGCAGAACTATGCATGAACAAAATAACTGCAACAGAAAGAAAATATAAGAAAGTACCAAATAGAAGTCATGGAGCTTAAAAATACAGTAGAGGGGTTCAACCACACACTAGATGAGACAGGAGAAAGGTACGTAAATCCAAAGACAGGACAATGGAATTCAACCAATCAGAGCAGCAAAAAGAAAAAATGAAAAAGAGTGAAGATGCCTTAAGGAACTTATGTGACAACATCAAGCAGACCAACATTTACATTATAGGAGTCCCAGAAGGTGCAGAAACAGAAAACTTACTTGAAGGAAAAAAAGGCTGAAAAGTTCCCTAACCTGGAACTTCCTAGAAGGAAGCAGACATTCAGATCAAGGAAGCCTGGAGAATTCCAAATAAACCAAGAGAGACCCACATCAAAACATATTGTAATTAATATGTCAAGAGTTAAAGACAAATAGATATCACCTTACCCCTGTTAGAATGGCTGTTGTCAAAAGACAAGAAGTAACAAGTGTTGGCAAGAATGTGGAGAAGAGAGACCCCTTCTGCACTATTGATAGGAATGTAAATTGGTGCAGCACTATGGAAACAGTATGGAGCTTCTAAGAAAAACTAGAAATAGAACTACTATATGATCCAGTAATTCTACTTAAGGGTATTTATCCAAAAGAAATGGAAGCAACTTAATCAGATGGATAAATAGATACAGAAAATGTGGTATGTTTAAATAAGTCCTGGGGAGGTAGTGTACAGCATGGTAAATATAGTTAATACTGTTATTGTATACTTGAAATTTGCTAAGAAAGTAAAATAAAAGTTATCACAAGAAAAAAGTGTAACTATGTTAACTGAGCATATTTTGGTGAATATTTCACAGTACATACATATATTTAGCCATGTTGTGTACCTAAAGCTAATACATTTTTATTATATCTCAATTTTTTTTTAAGTTTACCATCCCTTCTCAAATACTCTATTAACTCAGAATAGCTAATAAATATTGGGCTTATTTTTCTTAAACAATTATAAGAATTTTTTTTCTTATGCTATAAAATGTGGTGATAACACTTAATTCTTTTTTTGTCTTGCAGGTGTAAAGGGCCAAGTTTTTGATCAGAATGAGACTCCATTATCCAATGTAACTGTAGAAGTCCAAGACAGAAAACATATCTGCCCCTATAGAACCAACAAATTTGGAGAGTATTACCTCCTCCTCTTGCCTGGATCCTATGTAATAGAGGTAAGTATACAATGCTAGTTACTGTTATTAAAATACCCAGAAAGAGTCTGGAATATGCAAAAGGATATACATCAGGACAGAATAAAAAGTCAATGTCAGATTTACATCTGTCAGAGGGAGAGGGTAAAGTGGCAATAGTAAAAACAAACTCAAAATCATGTTTTTTCCCCAACTGGAAATTTTTAAAATAGAAGCCAGATCACATTTCTCGTGATAAAAAATGGAACAAACCCTATAACAACAACCAATATAGTCAAAGTTCTTCCAAGGTTCATGAAATACCAGTTTAACACCTATTCCATGAACCATAATTTCTACTATTAAAAAACTGAATTGGGACACAAGTTCCTTAGAATTCATTACAAATAAAATGTGATCCACAAAGTCTACCAGTCTATTAAGTGACACACATTTTTGCAGCCTTCTCATAAGCAGATGAAGGTCAGTTTTTCAATCAATCCAAGTAAAATTCCAGATTTTAATTCTATTTAGATGAATGTCTCTGAGGCTTTTCTTCTGTAAGGATACATGGCCTAGTTTGAGGCTGAGTGGGATTATGCAAATGAACTAAATGAATAAGTAGCTGATTTAGTAGGCCAGATTGTGCCTCTTCCTTTTTGACGTGGCTTTATCTAGAATGTCAAGTTATATCTAGTTTGTTTAGTGGGTCTCATGCCAGCCATAGCATACATTCCATACAGAGCTATTCCTGAGAAGGTAGTCATTTATTCTATAGTAAAAACTGGCCTTGTAGTTACTTTGTCTTTAGGACATAAAAAAAGGCATGATTTTCAGTTCGTAAAACTCTGTAGGATTAAAAACTCCCGCTCCAGAAAGTGAAAGTGAAGTTGCTCACTCGTGTCCGACTCTTTCGACCCCAAGGACTGTACCCCACTCTCCGTCCATGGGATTCTCCAGGCAAGAATACTGGAGTGGGTTGCCATTTTCTTCTCCAGGGGATCTTCCCAATCCAGGGGTTATCCCCAAAGTGCCCAGCACTCTTGGAGTGAGGTACTCATCCTTTTCTTGAGTGTCTCTCCTCCTACAAGGAGATAAACAGAACTGGAAAGACCCAACTCACTGTGAATCTTTGCCTTAAAAAGGCCCTTTTTTTCCTGGGACATTTTCATTATATTAAAAAAAAAGGGTTTTCCTTGTGGTGAATCTAAATTGTTTTTATGCAGTCCCATAAATAAGCCACATCTTGGATATATGTATACGTATAACAGATTCACTTTGCTGTACACCTGAAACTAAAAACTTGTAAATCAGCTGTACTCTAATAAAATTTAAAGTTATAAATTGTTGATTTCCAATTAGTTAGACTAACGCAGCACAAATCAGCTTTTGTTACTAACTCCAGGACAAAAGGGGAAGGTAAGACTGTGGAAGCGGAGATGAATAACTAAATACAGGCTAGTTAGTAGTCATGTAAATGTTATTCCCCATTCTCTTCTCCCTCTACCATATATAATGAAAGCATTTCTCAGTAAATAACAGTCCATAGTTTAGCATTTGTCGTTCTTTTCCTGATCATTTCCTCCACCAAAAAGATAAATCTAGCTGAAGATTCAGATTCATGGACAAAACCAGGTAAAATCAAAACTTTTTAAGGAAGCAATAACATTATATATATACAGAAATATATAAAATCAGTTGCAGGAAAATGGAATAAATTGAGAAAAGATTTCCACTTATAAATAATCTTGATTCCAAATCAGGATAGTAAGTAGAGATTGGGACAAAGAGAAACAGTCAACTCTTTTACCTTTGCAATCTGTGATAAATGATGGGGACAGAAATCAGTCTGTTGCTTTTGAATTCTGACATCTCCAGATAAAGGAACTGTCTTTATTTCACTTTGTAATTCTCGGCAATGGCATTAACAACAGCACTCCGTATCAACAGGATAACTCATTCAGCGAGCAGGACTGAAGCTGTTTCTAGCGCCCGGGGAGACCTGGCAGGTTGTTGCACGTGTTTCATAAAGGCTGCATTTTAGAGATGGATATCAGTGTTTTCAGTGCTGGCACCACAAAACATCTGAAATCACTCAGATAACTGTTTCTCGTTTCCTCTCAGGTTACAGTCCCTGGACATGATCCACATCTCACAAAGGTGACTATTCCCCCCAAATCCCAGAACTTCAGTGCTCTTAAAAAGGATATTTTACTTCCATTCAGAGGGCAATTGGATCATATCTCAGAATCAAATCCTTTCTGTCCCAGGATTCCTCTTTACAGTGAACTGCAAGGCCACTCAGCTGCAACAAAACCCAGTCTGTTCTTATTTTTACTGACTCTTTTTCACATATTGTTCAAATAAAGCAAAATGTGAAACTCAACCCCCATCATCACCTGGAATCAGGGATTAATCATGCCAGGTTACTGCAACTCTTAACTCCCTCTGTGGGACCTTGATTGGATAAACTCCATGATCCTTCCCTAAGAAGAGAAATGTTTGTTTTCAAATCCTGCAACGAGCAATGTATGGTGATAATGAAAGGAATGATTTAGTCTTAATATGGAAGATACCTGCCTATCAAGTACTGCTCACTTACACTTAATCTCGAAGTGGTCTTAGAAATTTATAAGAAGTTAAACTTGAGAAGCTAAAAAAAGTTCCTGCAAGGGGAAAAAAAAAGAACTAATTTTGTATACAGCCAGCCATTTGAATATAAGCAATGAAGATGAATATTTATTGATTACCTATTACATACATGAGTCGGGAAGATCCCCTGGAGAAGGAAATGGCAATCCACTCCAGTATTCTTGCCTGAAAAAATCCCATGGACAGAGGAGCTTGGCGGAGCTACAGTTCAAAGGGTGGCAGAGTTGGACACCTCAGTTAAGTTGAGTGAGCATATAGCATACTATTAAGACATGCAAGACCTTGTGTGCTCTGTGTGAAGAGATGGTGCCATATATAATTTTCAGTACAGGGAGAAATGATATAGGACTGGGAATATTAAGTTCTGCCAATGTTCTAAGGAAACGTAAGAGAAAATAGGCAACCATGTCCCAGAAGCCCAAGAAAATACAGACCTGATGGGATGACAAATTTGTCTACAGAGCCCCCAAAATAATAGGTTAAGTAAGGGTCCCTGCCTTTCTGAAACCGGATGCCACAGTCCTCAGTTATTGATGATCCCCAAATGCTGGACTTCAGACTCAGGTCTGACTGCCCACTGGACACATCTACCTGGGTGTGACCCATAGATACCTCAAACTCATCATGTTGAAAAATTGTACATACTTTTCTCCCCAGAGCTGCTTTTCCTCCTGCATTCTCTGTCTCAGTTACTGACAGCACCAAACTAAAAGCCTGGAAGTCCCCCTTAATACCTCCTCCAGCTCCTTCATCCCCTCTATTCAGTCAGTCCCTGACTTTCATTTACAATAACAAATAACAAAGATTGTTATCAAATAACAATATGAAAGGAAAAGGATTCAAATTATTATTATTCAAATATGAAATCATTCCTTTCACATGTTATCAAATAGCAAAGATTTCAAACAACAATAAAGATTGTTATTTGTGTTGATGATTCTTCGTTGTCTTGGCTACTAAGACCACCAGGTTTAGGCCATCATAACTCACCCGAACCACAGCAACAGCTTTACTGGTCTCTTGCTCCCAGCCTTCTCCTCTTCAAACGCAACCTCCAGGTAGCACTAGGGAAAGGGGTCTATAAAAACAATCAGCAATCAACTGCATGTAGTTCCTACACACAGAACACGCTGTGTGTGTCCCCTGTGTCTGGCAGTGCCATTCTGACCCACTGCATTTTCTTTCCCACTCCACCTTTAAACCTCAGTTAAGGCTGTCTATTCGGTGCAGAGTTTCTGTTTAAGGTAAGGAAGTTCTGAAAATAGTGATGATGGTTGTACAACATTGTAAAGTATTTAATGCCATTGAATTGTATACTCAAACTGGTTAAAATGGTAGGTCTTATGTATAAAGATAGTAACTATTACATATTAAAATAACGTTTCATAAGGTGCTTTGTGATCATGTACTCGACAAAGTGAAGGTTTCAAGGCATACATGCTATGTAAATTACATCTTTCTTGTTGATGTGAAACTACAACAGAAATAAAGAAAGACTAGTCTGTTAAGAGTAAACAAGGAAAACTTAAAGATCGATGATTCCCTTTAAAAAAAAAAGGAAACCTCAGTTCAGGTTTCAATTCCCTTGGAAAACCTTTGCTGTCCGTTGTCCATTTCACTTCTCAGTTTCACTGCGCCACCCCCTAACCCGTTGATCCGAGGACCCTGCCTCTTTGCTCCCAAATTACACAGGTTACTTCTGTTATGGGACTTACCACACTGTATTATGATCTTCTACTTCCATGGCTGATTTTCCCTGGTAGAGTGTGAGGTCTTTGAGACCAAGGTCTACTTAATTTGTTTGGAAAATTTATTCTCAAATCCTAGCACACGGTGAGAACTGAATAAATGAACTAAGTGCTCCAGCAAACTGCTATACTTAAAACATTATATATACGAATTAGGTTAAGGGGGTCGGGTGGTTATCAAACAGAAAAATATAGCAACTGTGGCAAGCAGATTTCTGAGTGCTGTGTATTCCTCATGGAAAGTGAGTTGCTTGAGTTCTTAAACTGAAAGTTCTATACGATCTGGAAACAAAATATCTTTTCCTAGGGAATATAGAAAAACGAACATAGCATATTGTCTCACTGTAACAGGGAAAGTTGCTTATTGAGAAATTTGGTTCTTATTCTACCCAGTGATAATACAGTTGATGCCTATTTTATGACTGATTTAGACAGGGTGGAAGGGGAGAAAATTTTGGTTCAAGAGAAAAAACTTCACAGCACCTCAAGCAGAAATTTGGGGAGACACTCTAATTTCATTACAGACTTTTACATTATATCACTGATAAGTAGACATTGTACTGTATTGATCATAAATTGTTTTATCATACTTTAGCATATGAACTACTCCATAGCCTTTTATAGATGTTGCATAAGATGATTTTACAAATTTTCTCAGTGACTTTCTTTTGTACTATAATTAAGAAATTAAAACATACAAATTGTTTAAGACTATAAAGTCTTGTTGGGTAGGGGCCATGACTACCTCTGAATTCAGTAAAAATCAGAATATTTCTGATTCTCAATAAAGAATTAATATTCCTATAAATAATGAGTGCTGCTTCTTTCCATTATGTTACTTTGAAAACACATACTTACACCAGTGTACAAAGTCCACATACCAGAAAAGACTGATTGTCATCAATCAAAGCCTGGGAAAGACCAAATCTAATGACCTTTTATGAGGCAATAATATTGCAATAACTCTTCAAAGCCTAGACAGCCCTTCCAGGAGAGACACATATGACATATATGTTATATGACATATACTCATCCAAAGTAGTTTGTGCATGGGGCGGATAATGGATGAAAAGTATGCCTGCTGCTGCTAAGTCACTTCAGTCGGGTCCGACTCTGTGCGACCCCATAGACGGCAGCGCACCAGGCTCCCCTGTCCCTGGGATTCTCCAGGCAAGAACACTGGAGTGGGGTGCCATTTCCTTCCTGACACAAAAAAATCAAACACACAAAAAAAATCAGACAAAAAACATACCATATACACAAAAAAATCTTTGGAAAATTCCCAATGCATAGTAATGTAGCAAAGGGTCTGAGAAATCATGCAGGAAAAAAGTGGATTCCTCCAACAGACTCATCCATGGAAACTTTGCTTGAATAATTTAGGCTAGTGCCATCTCTTAGAACTGACTTATCTAGATTTCCAAACACATTTTGGGAAATGCTGATATAGTGAAGGGCCTTTTGTCCTAAATAATGTCTTATTGATTTCAAAGTGCTTTTGAAACACAGAAGAAGAATTTGCCTCTTCCAGGAATTGGAAAACTAATAGCCCTAACCCTCATTCTTTGATTGATGCAACCTCTTAACATTGAATTTCTAGTCATAGGGCAGAGAAGTTGGACGTAAGTGTCTATATGCCCCCTGAAACATGCTAAACAAATAATATAGTTTAAATGAGACAAGACTGAGGAGGAACTAATTTATAGGTACCAATTTTTTAAAAGTGACAAATGTCTCAATTTAAAAATAAATTAGGGACAGTTTTTCTATTTTCAAAAGGAAAAAAGGAAAGAGCTTCCCTGGTGGCTCAGCTGGTAAAGCAGCTGCCTGCAACACGGGAGACCTGGGTTTGATCCCTGGGTCGGGAAGATCCTCTGGAGAAGGAAATGGCAACCCACTCCATTACTCTTGCTTGGAAAATTCCATGGATGGAGGAGCCTGGTAGGCTACAGTCCATGGGGTCGCAAAGAGTCAGACACGACTGAGTGACTTTTCAGACACGACTGAGTGACTTCATTATATAGAAATGCCTTTAGCAGGAATTTCCTGGTATATCTTACCTAGACTTTGATACTTTAAAAAAAAAATTCTGGCTGCATCACAATCAGAGTGAGATCATAGTTTACCCAACCAGGAATTGAACCCACACCCCCTGCAGTGAAAGTGTAGAGTCTTAAACACGGGACCCCCAGAAGTCCCTAGATTTTGATACTTAAATTTGCAACTCCTTATAGCATTCATTACTCCCATTACACCCTCCAAAGAAAAATACAATTTTTAACTAAACTAAGCTTTAAAATAATAGACACAGAGGAAAAAAGTAAAAGAAGGTAAATTCTAAAAAGGATTAGTCCAGGGGGCTTCTCTGTAGGCTCAGTGGTGGAGTCTGCCTGCCAATGCAGGGCTCCACCCCCGATTCGGGAAGATCCCACATGCTGTGGAGCAACCAAGGCTGTGTGCCACAACTATTGAGCCTGGGCTCTAGAGCCCAGGGGCTGAAACTACTGAAGCCTGCACGCCCTAGAGCCTGTGCTCCACAACCAGAGAAGCCACTGCCATGAGAAGCCTGAGCACTGCAACTAGAGAGCAGCACCCACTCACTGCAACCACAGAAAGGCTGAGCACAGCAATGAAGATCCAGCACAGCCAAAAATAAATAAATTAAATGTATTAGTCCATATTTGGGGATGGTAGTATGTTTTTGTTTTTCCTACTTCGTTTTTGAAACTTTCCACTTACTACTTTTGTAATGAAAGAAGTACTAGTCACTCAGTCGTGTTCGACTCTTTGCAATCCCATGGACTGTTGCCCACCAGGCTCCTCTGTCCATGGAATTCTCCAGGCAAGAATACTGGAGTGGATAGCCATTCCCTTCTCCAGGGATCTTCCCCATCCAGGGATCAAAACCAGGTCTCCCACATTGTAGGCAGATTCTTTACTGTCTGAGCCACCAGGGGAAGAAATACGACTGATTTAAAGAATGAAACCTCAAATTTCAGAACACCAGCTTATACAACTGCTACACGTTCTTACATATTCATGGAGATTTCCAGAGCTTATATGAAAATAACAGTTGATTTAACTTAGGTTAAATTTTTTCCTAATTGATCAAGGCAAGGACATGTTCTTCAACATGAAAGCATAGTATTATTACGCACAGTGTTTATCTCATGAAACCCTTAAGGGTGACTAGTGAAGGATTTATGTGTAATAGAATTTGTATTATTTCTTTGCTTTCTAGTCTGGCAATCTGTCTTGTGGGAGTATTCTGTACATACTGTTAGGAGTCTACCTACCATTAGTGATGCCTTCTGAGAATGCCCAATGCGGTGCTTGCATCTGGTGGTTAAAGAAATTAACTACAGAGATTTGGTCTTCTCACATGTCTCTTAGAAAAGAAAAATAAATGATTGTGAGAAAAGGTGAAAAAAGTATTAATACAGAGGGATGCTCTGTTTTTAACTGGGAAAGTTATTCTATTATACGTCTGACACCATATCAACTTTTTAATATCACTGTTTCATTAGAATGTTTCTCTTGTCATTTAAGTAATAATTTATTGCATGGACAATAACAACTGTCTTTTCCTCTTGTAAATTTGAGAAAACTGCACAGCTGATTTCCCTGCCAAGCAATATCCTTTACTCAATGCCTACTGTGCACAGGATGCAGTACATGAGGCCCCTGGGGTTAGAAGACAACTCAAAATGATGTTATAATCTGCTGTGGAGAGAAGATACAAAGCAGCAAGGCAGTGAATGTAAATGTGAGTAGAGTATTCAGGCAACACAGGTAAAAAAATGGGGGCGAGTTGAATTCAAATATAGCTCAGTGGACTTGTGGTCATAATGGATGCAAGGAGGATATGATTAAAAGAAGTCCTTCCCACTGGCCAGACTCCATTCCAGGATTTGTGTATTTATTGTCTCTAATTAAAAGATGCTTACTCCTTGGGAGGAAAGTTATGACCAACCTAGATAGCATATTCAAAAGCAGAGATATTACTTTGCCAACAAAGGTCCATCTAGTCAAGGCTATATTTTTTTCCAGTGGTCATGTATGGATGTGAGAGTTGGACTGTGAAGAAAGCTGAGTGCCAAAGATTTGATGCTTTTGAACTGTGGTGTTGGAGAAGACTCTTCAGAGTCCCTTGGACTGCAAGGAGATCCAACCAGTCCATTTTAAAGGAGATCAGTCCTGGGTGTTCTTTGGAAGGACTGATGCTAAAGCTGAAACTCCAATACTTTGGCCACCTCATACAAAGAGTTGACTCATTGGAAAAGACTCTGATGCTGGGAGGGATTGGGGGCAGGAGGATAAGAGGATGACAGAAGATGAGATGGCTGGATGGCATCACCGACTTGATGGAAATGAGTTTGGGTGAACTCCGGGAGTTGGTGATGGACAGGGAGGTCTGGCGTGCTGCGATTCATGGGGTCACAAAGAGTCAGACACGACTCAGTGACTGAACTGAACTGAAATCTAAGGTCACTAAGCAAGTAAGTACCAGATCTGCTATCTGAATTTAGCCTGTCCTGCCCCACTGGGATGAAAATGAAGTCATGAGAAACTCAGGAGGCAAATGACCTTTGTTGCAGCAAGAAACCTGAGAGAATAGAGTGGTGAAAAGAAAGCTTTCATAGAGAGCTCTACAAGTCTAACATGATTGGGCAAACATCTGAGATAATGTCCAACAAGCAGTAAAATTATTGAAGGTTTTTTTTCAATATTTAAATCAGGGAAGCAACATGAAGATATCTGTAAAGTATCTATAAATGAATTTTTTTAAAAATGTGGTGAAGTCAATCTAAGCAGATGTTACTGTGATCTCAGAAGAAGGCCTAGTACAGGATGTGGCCAGGGAAGGTGTGAACCAAAAATAAGCATATAAAAATACTGAAACTTAACTGAGAAACAAATGAAATCCACCTAACATGATAGTAAAAAAATCTTCTGAAAAGGTTGAAATTTTGAAATTTGGAATATGAAAGATATTTTGATAAGCTGACCAGTAGTTGGGTGAACAGCTAAATAGTTGTATTCTGAAGGCAGATCTGTAGGACTGAAACAAGGATGAGAGGGCAACACTGGGAATTCCCGGGTGGTCCAGTAGTTAAGACTCCCTGCTTTCACTACCATGGACCCAGGTTCCATCCCCGGTGGAGGAACTAAGACTGTAAGCCATGCTGAGAGAGAGAAGGTAATATCTATCAATTTTTTAAAACAGGAATTTTTAAAGGAGAGTTTTAGAAGAGAATGGTAAGAATTCAAGGATGTTTTAGGATCACCATGCTCCTAAAAACAATCAATGATGGTGCTCTTATCCAAAATAATAATATTGTAACAATATTTTAATATATAATTTCACATGCATTTCATACTAGTAAACTACTAACCACATGGGGACTCTCACAATTGCTTGTCACTTCACACTGCCCTTGTTCTATTTTCTGTTTCTCTTTGCTAGTTCCTGTTAATAATTTATTATACAATTTGCCATTATATTAAACACTTCTGAGCAACTTCTAAATGTGCTGGTGCTTTCAGATATTTATCTTTTTAAGGCAGTATTTGTAAATGTCAAAAATTCCCTGTATTATTGAAAACTGGCTGTGTGACAGACAATATGTCCACAAACTTTTAAACCAGTTTTTAAACAAATTACTAAAATATAATTTTTGTAAATAAGTAGTACTAAAAAATAATTTAGTATATCAAATCAAAAAACTTAGTAAACTAAATCAAAAAACACAATTCAGAATCCAAATAACCAGAAAATGCAACCATCACCTTTTCACAATACAATGAATATTTGCAGTTACTGTCATGAACCCACAGATCTAATCAGTAGCTTTAAAACATTTATTTGAAGTACTCACCTAGAGCCAGACATCCTGGAATGTGAAGTCAGGTGGGTCTTAGGAAGCATTACTATGAACAAAGCTAGTGAGGTGATAGCTGAGCTACTTAAAATCCTAAAAGATGATGCTGTTAAAGAGATGTACTCAATATGTCAGCAAATTTGGAAAACACAGCAGTGGCCACAGGACGGGTAAGTGTTCATTCCAATCCCACAGAAAGGCAATGCCAAAGAATGTTCAGACTACCACACAATTAATTCATTTCACATGCTAGCAAAGTAATGCTCAAAATCCTTGAAGCTAGGTTTCTACATTACGTGAACCAAGAACTTCCAGATATACAAGTTGGATTTAGAAAAGGTAGGGAAACCAGAGATCAAATTGCCAACATCTGCTGGATCACAGAAAAAGCAAGGGAATTTCCCAAAAAATCTACTTCTGCTTCATTGACTATGTGAAAGCCTTTAACTGTGTGGATCACAACAAACTGGAAAATTCTTAGAGATGGGAATACCAGACCACCTTCCTGTCTCCTGAGAAATCTGTATGCAGGTCAAGAAGCAACAGTTAGAACTGGACATGGAATGGACTGGTTCAGAATTGGGAAAAGAATACAAAGCTGTATATTGTCACGTGCTTATTTAACTTATATGCAGAGTACATCATGAGAAACACTGGGCTGGATGAAGCACAAGTTGGAATCAAGATTGCCAGGAGAAATATCAATAACCTCAGATATGCAGATGACACCACCTTAATGGCAGAAACCAAAGAAAAATTAAAGAGCCTCTTGATGGTGAAAGAGGAGAGTGGAAAAGCTGGCTTCAAACAAGTAAAAAATGATCATGGCATTTGGTCCCATCACTTTATGGCAAATAGAAGGGTTGAAAAAGTGGAAACAGTGACAGAGTTTATTTTCTTGGGTTCTAAAATCACTGTGGACGGTGACTGCAGCCATGAAATTAAAAGACATTTACTCCTTGGAAGAAAAGCTATGGCAAACCTAGACAGCTTATTAAAAAGCAGAAACATCAATTCCCCAACAAAGGTCTATATGTAAACCAAAGCCATGGTTTTTCCTTTTCATACTGTTTGTGGGGTTCTCAAATCAAGAATACTGAAGTGGTTTGCCATTCCCTTCTCCAGTGGACCAGATTTTGTCAGGCCCTAACTAGCAGGGACATGCCCTTCAGATTGCCAACATAAGCTGGATCATAGAAAAAGCAAGGAAATCCCCACATCCACCTACTTCTGATTCACTGACTATGCCAAAGCCTTTTACAAAAGTCCACATAGTCAAAGTTAGGGTTTTTCCAGTAGTCACATATGGATGTGAGAGTTGGACCATCAAGAAGGCTGAGCACTGAACAATTGACACCCTCGAACTGTGGTGCTGACAAGACTCTTAAGAGTCCTCTGGACAGCACGGAGATCAAACCAGTCAATCCTAAAGGAAATCAACCCTGAATATTCATTGGAAGGACTGATGCTGACCTGCCTCTTAAGAATCTGTATGCAGATCAGGAAGCAACGTTAGAATTGGACATGGAACAGACTGGTTCCATATAGGAAAAAGAGTACATCAAGGTTGTATATTGTCACCCTGCTTATTTAACTTATCTGCAGAGTACATCATGAGAAACACTGGTCTGGAAGAAGCCCAAGCTGGAATTAAGACTGCTGGGAGAAATATCAATAACCTCAGATATGCAGATGACACCACCCTTATAGCAGCAAGTGAAGATCTAAAGAGCCTCTTGATGAACGTGAGAGAGGAGAGTGAAAAAGTTGGCTTAAAACTCAACATTCAGAAAACTAAGATCATGGCATCTGATCCCATCACTTCATGGTAAATAGATGGGAAAACAGTGGAAACAGCGGCTGACTTTATTTTGGGGGGCTCCAAAATCACTGCAGATGGTGACTGCAGTCATGAAATTAAAAGATGCTTACTCCTTGGAAGCCAAGTTATGACCAACCTAGACAGCATATTAAAAAGCAGAGACATTATACTTTGCCAACAAAGTTCCGTCTAGTCAAGGCTATGGTTTTTCCAGTAGTTATGGACTATAAAGAAAGCTGAGCACTGAAGAATTGAAGCTTTTGAATTGTGGTGTTGGAGAAGACTCTTGAGTCCCTTGGACTGCAAGGAGATCCAACCAGTCCATCCTAAAGATCAGTCCTGAGCATTCATTGGAAGGACTGATGTTGAAGCTGAAACCCCAATACTCTGGCCACCTGATGCGAAGACTTGACTCATTGGAAAAGACTCTGATGCTGGAAAAGACTGAAAGCAGGAGGAGAAGGGGATGACAGAGGATGAGATGGTTGAATGGCATCACTGACTCAATGGACATGAGTTTGGGTAAACTCCGGGAGCTGATGATGGACAAGGAGACCTAGAGTGCTGGAGTCCATGGGTTCACAAGAGTTGGACACGACTGAGTGGCTGAACTGAACTGAGCTTCAATACTTTGGCCACCTGATGCATAGAGCTGACTAACTGAAAAGACCCTGATCCTGGGAAAAATCGAGGGCAAGAGAAGGGAGTGACAGAGGATGAAATGGTTAGATGGCATCACTGACTTAATGGAGACGAGTTTGAGGAAACTCAAGGAGATAGTGATGGCCAGAAAAGCCTGGAGTGTTGCATTTCATGGGGTCACAAAGAGTTGGACACAACTTAGCGACTGAAGAACATGGTTTTTCCAGTAGTCATGTATGGATGTAAGAGTTGGACTATAAAGAAGGCTGAGCACCAAAGAACCAATGCTTTCAAATTGTGGTGCTGGAGAGGACTCTTGAGAGACCCATCGACAGCAAGGAGATCAAACCACTCAATCCTAAAAGAAATCAACCCTGAATTAGCACCTTAGCGACTGAACAACAAAAAATAAAAAAATCAGACTTACCAACTGAACAAAAAAGTTAAAAACCTAAACTAAACTATGCCAACAGCTAACCCTGGTTTGCCTTTGGGACCCACAATCTCCTGCTTTAAATCCAGCTTCAAGACTCATGTTCCAGTGCTTAGACTCATTCAATATCAACTCTTATTAAGCACCTGTATGTATATCAGTCAAGAAGACATTCTTGGCCTCATGGAATTTAGGTTCACAGACAACACAGAGAAGTCACATGAGATTACAACAGTGCCTTTCATGCTGACAAGTGATAGGGTAGCTAATCCTAGTCCCATCCATGCCCTAGCTACATCCCTTTCAGACTGTTCAGAAGTACCACTTGTTGAGAAACTACTTAAGCCAGCCTGCTGTATGGTAACAAAAGTGAACAAGATAGGGAGACGGCATTTCGTGGCCCTACTAAATTGTGTCATTATCCTCAAGTTGGTCTTATTCCATGCCTTACAAGCTCCCAACTGGGTCATGCTGCCCATATATGTGTACTTCCATAGTGGGCAGGCATGGCCATTCTAAACGCAGCATCATATTTACACTAGTGCCGCTGGTTACCCAAATAGATGATATTCCAATATAATTTTTAACAAAACTCATTATAATGGAGGTGTGGCCAAATCAGCAGAGGAGGAAGACCCTGAGCTCACCTCCTCCCACAGGCGCACCAAAATTACAACAGGGAAACGACTGATGAGAAAAACTGGAAAACTAGCAGCAAGTATCTTCAACCAAAGATACAGAGAAGGAACTGCAACAAGACATGTAAGAGGGCAGGTGATGCGATGTAGCTAAAACGCATATCCCCAGGCGAATGACCCACAAATGGGAGGATAATTAAAGCTGCAGAGGTTCTCCCACGGAGTCAGTGGTCCAAGCCCCACAGTGGGCTCCCCAGCCCAGAGAATCCTGCACCAGGATGGGCCCTTAGAACATCTGGCTTTAAAGACCAGCAGGGCTTACTTCTGGGAGAGCCAGAGGACTGTGGGAAACAGAGACCCCACTCTTAGAGATGCACACAAACTCACATACTCCAGGACTCAGGCCAGAAGCAGTAATTTGAAAGGAGCCTGAGTCAGATCCACCATCTGATCTTGGAGTCTCCTGGTGAGGCAGGAGGCAATTGCAGCTTGTCCTGCGGACACAGACACTGGCACAACTATCTTTGGGAGCTTGTTCTATCACATGAACACTGGTGCTGGCGAGTGCCATTTTGGAGTCCTCTCTCTAGCTTATTAGCCTCAGGATCCAGCCCCTCCCACCAGCCTGCTGGCATCAGTATTGGGATGCCCAGGCGAAGCAACTAACCAGGTGGAGAAACAGTCCCACCAACAGGCCTGCTGCCTTATGATCTCGAGCCCATAGTCAACCTGGCTCAGATCCTGGTTGGGTCCACCAATGGGCACTACTCACAGGACCAAGCTCACCCATCAGTGGGTAGACACAGGATCCTATGGGCACCACACACCAGCAGGACAAAACATCAACTGTGGGACCCCCAGGACCCTGGGCTAAAGACCTCAGGTCCTGGATCTATCTCCCAGTGAATAAGCATTAGCCCCAAGATACACTGGGCCTTGGCCCTGCCCACCAGCAAGCAGACACCAGACCTAGGACTACTTCAACCCTGCACCCTACCGTATCAAAACCCAGCCCACCCACCAGTAGGCTTGCACCTGCCACAGGACCCCTTGGGTCCCTCAGTCAGCTGGTCCAGGATACGTCCCCACCTACCAGCAGAACACTACCAGCTCTAGGACTTTCGGGGCCTTGCAGGCAGAGACCTGGGAACCCAGTTCTGCCCACCAGTAAGTTGGCATTAGCTCCAGCACTGTCTCCCTGCAAGACACCACCAGCCCCAGGAAGCCCCAATCCCACCCACCAGCAGGCAGACACCTCCAAGACACCTTGTAACCCTTAGCCAGCTGCCCCAGGATCCAGGCCCATTCATTCACCAGTGAGCCAACACCACACCTCAGACCTGGCAGCCAGCTGTGTTAGCAACTGGCCCCACCCACGAGCAAGCCAACATTAGATCTGGGACACACTCACCCCCCTCATTCCCCACAAGCCCCCACTCCACTTCGCTCACCCCACTGGTGGACTAGCTGGAGCCCAGGATCCCCTAAAGCTCCACAGCCAGCAGCCTTGTAATCCAGCCCTGTCCACCAGCAAATGGCAGCCTCTGCACAAGGCAAGGCCTGGAAACCAACCGGGCTTGGGCCAGCCACATCCATCAGACGGCCCACAGTAATCAGCCCACAACAGATGAGTTCACACACAAATAGGGGGCACCCCTACAGCATACAGCCCTAGTCACCAGGTAATGATCACAATGATGTTCCATACCTGAGACAAAGTGCTGTGGGTGAACAGAGCAAAATGTTAGACAGTTTTAACAAAGAATTGTAAAATATAAAGAAGGGCCAGAGACAAAGAATATAATAACTGAAATAAAAAATACACTAGAAGGAATCAATAGTAGATTAGACGATACAGAGGAATGGATCCACAAAGCTAGATAGAAGACAGCAGTGGGAATCACTGGAGCTGAACATAAAGAGCAAGCAAACAAAAAGAAATGAGGACACCAGTGTTCACAGCAGCATTATTACAATAGCCAAGGTATGGAAGCAACCCAGGTGTCCATCAACAAATGGTCAGATATGGTGTGTGTACACACACACACACACACACACACACACACACACACACACACACACACACACAAATGGACTACTACTTAGCCATAAGAGAATCAAACTCTGCTGTTTGCAACATGAATGGACATGAACCATGTTATGTTTAGTAAAATAAGTCAGAAAAAGCCAAAATAATGTATGCTATCGCTTACTCCTTGGAAGAAGTTATGACCAACCTACATAGCATATTCAAAAGCGGAGACATTACTTTGCCAACAAAGGTCCATCTAGTCAAGGCTATGGTTTTTCCAGTGGTCATGTATGGATGTGAGTTGGACTGTAAAGAAGGCTGAGCACTGAAGAATTGATGCTTTTGAACTGTGGTGTTGGAGAAGACTCTTGAGAGTCCCTTGGACTGCAAGGAGATCCAACCAGTCCATTCTGAAGGAGATCAGCCCTGGGATTTCTTTGGAAGGAATGATTATAAAGCTAAAACTCCAGTACTTTGGCCACCTCATGCGAAGAATTGATTCATTGGAAAAGACTCTGATGCTGGGAGGGCTTGGGGGCAGGAGGAGAAGGGGACGACAGAGGATGAGATGGCTGGATGGGATCACTGACTTGATGGATGTGAGTCTGAGTGAACTCCGGGAGTTGTTGATGGACAGGGAGGCCTGGCGTGCTGCGATTCATGGGGTCGCAAAGAGTCGGACACGACTGAGCGACTGAACTGAACTGATCACTTATATGGGGAGTTTAAAAAATAAAACTTGTGAATATAACAAATAGAAACATAGAAAACAGGCTAGTGTTTACCAGAGGGGCAAGGGGAAAAGGAAGAGGGGAGGGACAAGATAGGGGTAGAAGATTAAGAGGTACAAATCATGATGTATAAAGTAAGTTACAAGGATATATACAATATTTTGTAACTATAAATGGAACATAAGCTTTGAAAATTGTGAATCACTGTTCTATCCCTGAAACTTACATTCTGCATCAACTATATTTCAATTTTAAAAAAAGAAAGAAAATGAGTTTAAGAGACCTGAGGGAGAGCATCTAGTGGAGCACCACTCACATTACAGGAGTCTCAGAAGAGAGGAAGGGACAGAGAATCCATCTGAAGACATAATAGCTAAAAGCTTCCCTAAGCTAGGAAACAGACATCCAGGTCCAGGAAGCCAAGAGAGTCTCACACTCAAAGAGGACTACACCAATGCAAAAATTAAAGAATATTAAAGCAGCAAAGCAAGAGCAACTAGTTAAGTCCAAGGGAACTCCCATAAGGCTATCAGCTGAGTTTTCAGCAGAAACTCTGCAGGCAAGAAGGGAATGGCACAATATACTTAAAGTGATGAAAGGGGAAAACACACACGTACACATACACACAAAAACCTGGCAAGGCTTTCACTCAAATTTGATGGAGAGATCAAACATTTTACAGACAAGCAAAAGCTGAGTCCAGCACCACCAAACCAGCTTACAAGAAATGTTAAACAGACTTCCTAAGGGGGCAGGCTAGGGGGCAGGGCACAACTAGAAAAATGAAAATTACAAAAGGAAAAAAAAAAATCTCACTGGTAAAGGCAAATGTATAAAGCAAGTAAGAAGATTAAAAGACAAAATTATCCATAGTAAAACTGCCTATATCCACAATAAGTACTTAGGGAATACAGGAAAAAAAGATGTATAATATGACATCAAAAACAGTAAACATGGAGGGAAATGGTCAGTAAAAATGCCAGGATTGTTAAAATGCATTTGAACTGAAGAGATCGGCAACTTAAAATAATCATAGATAGGTAGTTAGACAGATAGATAACTTTATGGTAATCAGAAAACCAAAAACCTGTAATGGATACACAAAAAAAAGAAAGGAATTAAAACATAACATTAAAGAGTCTTCAAATCACAAGGGAAGAGAATTAGGACCAAAAACTATAAAACCCTCAAACAATTAACAAAATGGCATTAAGTACATACCTATTAAAAATCACATTAAATGTAAATGAACTAAATGCTCCAATCAAAAGACACAGAATGGCTGAACAGATACAAAAACAATACCAATATATATGCTGCCTGAGACTTGTTTCAAATCTGAAGAAACAGAAAGTAGATGGGAAAATAAGCATTCTGTGAAAATGGGGGTGGGGGTAAAATGAGGTAGCAATACTTAGACAGAATAAGCTTGAAAATAAAGACTCTCACAAGAGACTAAGGACAATACATAATGATAAAGGGATAAACCTAAGAAGGCATTAACAGTAATAAATGCATCTAACACAGGGGCACCTAAACACATAAAGCAACTATTAACAGACACAAAGGGAGAAACAGAGTAATACAATACTAAGGGACTTTTACTACACCACAAAACAAGTTTCCATAAATTTAACAAAACTGAAATCATATCATCTTTTCTGACTACAATCTTATGAGACTAGAAAATAAATACAAGGGGGAAAAAAACTGCAAAAAAAACACAAAACACACACACACACAAACATTCCAAAACAATTAACAAAATGGCCATAAGTACCTATCAGTAATTGCATTAAATGTAAATGTGATGCTAAACAATATGCTACTAATCAATGGATCACTGAAGATACCAACAAAAAAGGAACTTAAAAATACCTGGAAATGAAAACAAAAACAAAACAATCCAAAATCTATGTGATGCATCAAAAGCAGTTCTAAGAGAAAAGTTTATAGTGCTACAAGCCTATCTCAGGAAAGGAAAAAAACCTCAAATAAACAACCTATTCTTACACCTAAAAGAACTAGAAAAGGAAGAACAAATAAAACCCAAAGTAAACAGAAGGAAAGGAATTAAAAGATTAGAGCAGAAATAAAAAAGACAGATTTAAAAAACAATAGAGACTAATGAAACTAAGAGCTGGTTCTCTGAAGAGATAAAATTGATTACCCAGACTCAACAACGAGAGCCCAAATCAAAAAAATCAGAAATGAAAAGGGGAAAGTTACAACTGACACCACAGAATTACAAAGGATCATAAGAGATTACAACAAATAATTATATACTGATAAACAGACCACCTCAAAGAAACGATAAATTCCTAGAAATGTACAATCTCCTCAGACTGAACTAAGAACAAATAAAAATGTGAACAAACCAATTACCAGGAATAACACTGAATCAGTAATAAAACAACTTTCAGAAAACAAGAGCTCAGGACCAGACTGCTTCACAGGTGAATTCTTCCATCCAGAGAAGAGTTAACACTTATCCTTCTCAAACTATTTCAAAAAACTGTAGAGGAAGTAACATTTCCAAACTCATTCTACAAGACCAGTATCATCCTGCTACCAAAACCAAACAAAGATAACACTAAAAAATAAATTTACAGGTCAATATCACTGATGAACACACATGCAAAAATTCTTGACAATACATTAGCAACAGAATTCAACAATTCATTAAAAGGATCATACACCAAGATCAAACATCATTTATCCCAGAGATGGACTAATATCTGCAAATTAATCAAAGGGATACAATTAACAAAGTGAAGAACAAAAATCATATGATCATCTCAACAGATGTAGAAAAATATGACAAAATTCAACATCCATTTATGATAGAAAGTCAACAAAGTGGTATAGAGGGAACATACCTCAAAACAGTAATGGCCATAAATGACAAGCCCACAGTTAACGTCATACTCAATGGTGAAAAGGTGAAAGCATCTTCTCTAACACTAGGAACAAGACAGTGACGCCCACTCCTGCCACTTTTATTCAAGATATTATCGGAAGTCCTAGTCATGGCAATCAGGTAGGAAAAAGAAATAGAATCGAAATTGCAAAAAAGTAAATTGTCACTGCTTACAGATGACATACTATACATAGAAAATCCTGGGAATTCCCTAGAGGTCTAGTGGTGAGGATTTGGTGCCCCTGGGTTGGATTCCTGGTCAGGGAACAAAGATCCTGCAAGTTGCACAGCACACCAAAGAAAATTCTCAAGATGCCAACAAAAACTACTATAGCTCAATGAATTTGGTAAAGCTGCCACAGACAAAAATCATTATACAGACACCTGTTGCATTTCTATGCACTAACAACAAACCATCAGAAAGAGAAATTAAGAAACAATCCCATTTAGAACTGCATCAAAAGGAATAAAATATTTAAGACTAAGGTAACTTAAGGAGGTTAAAGACCTGTACTGAGAAACTACAGGACATCAATAAAAGAAACTGAAGATGATATAGATAAATGGAGATATACGGTGTTCACGGACTGGAAGGATTTGTTAAAAAGACTATATACTACTCAAGGAAATCTACAGATCAATTCAATCCTTATTAAAATATTAATGGTATTTTTCACAGAACTACAACTAATTTTAAAACTTGTATGAGAAAACACACACACACAAAATGGTATTTTTCATTGAGAACACACACACACACTCTGAACAGCCAAAATGGTATTTTTCACTGAGAACACACATGCCCTGAACAGCCAAAAGTCTTGAGGAAAAAGAAGCAAGCTGGGGGCCTCTCACTCCCTGGTTCAAACCATACTATAATGCTACAGTCATCGTAACAGGGTAGTACTGGCACAAAAACAGACACATAGGTAATGGAACAGAATACAGAGCGCAGAAATAAACCCACACTTATGGTCAATTCATCTATGACAAAGTGGCAAGGATATACAATGAGAAAAACACAACCACTTCAATAAGGGGTGTTGGGGGATTCCTCGGTGGTCTAGTGCTTAGGAATCTGCCTTGCAACGCAAGGAACACCAGTTCAGTCCCTGGTCCAGGAAGATCCCACAGGCTGCGAGGCAACTAAGCTCATACGCCACCTACTACTGAGCCTTCGAGCCCTAGAGCCAGTGCTCAGCAACAAGAGAAGCCACCGCAATGAGAAGCCCTCGCACTGGAACTACAGAGCAGTCTCCTCTCACCACAACTAGAGAAAGCCCATGTGCAGCAACCAAGACCCAGCACAGCCAAAAATAAATATTCTGAAAAAGCGGTGTTAGGATATCTGGACAACTACATGCAAAAGAAACTGGCCTACTCTCACACCATTCACAAAAATAAATTCAAAATAGATTAAGGAGTTCAATAAAAACAAGCCTATTGAAAAATGGGCAGAGGCTCTGAACAGCTATTTCTCCAAAGACTACATACAGATGGCCAAACAGGCACATGAAAAGATGCTCAACATCACTAATTAGGGAAATGAAAATCAAAATCACAATGAGATCTCACCTCACACCTACCAGAATGGCTATTATCAAGACAGCAAATAAGGTGGAAAAAAGGGAATCTTTCCTTGTACTCTTGGTAGGCACATTAACTGGTGCAGCCACTACAGAAAACAGTATGGAGCTTCCTCAAAAATTAAAATAGAGCTACCATATCATCCAGCAACTCCACTCCAGGTATATACCTTGAAAAGCCAAAAGCACTAATCCAAAAATTTACATGCACTTCAATGTTTGCAGCACTATTTACAACAGCAAAGATAAGAAAGCAACCCAAGTATCCATCAATGCACAATGAGTAAAGATGTAGAGATGTAGTGTACACACACTGTGCAAGACTAGCCATAAAAAAGAACAAAATCTTGCCATTTGCAACAATATAGATGGACCTAGAGGGTATTGTGCTAAGTGAGATAAATCAGAGAAGACAAACACTGCATGCTTTCACTATGTGTGGAATCTAAAAAATGAACACAATAAATTAGAAAGGGGTGGTTGCCACAGAGATCAGAGGAGAAAAGAAATAAGTGAAGATTAACAGGTACAAATATTTCGTTGCAAAGTAAATGCCTCAGGTGTGAAATGCACAGGGTATGAATAACAGGCAATAACTATGTAAATTTTTGTACAGTAACATATAATGAGACATTATATTCATTTGAAAATGTATAGAATACCACATGACTTGGTTGTATAACAGGAACTAACACAGTATTGTAGGTCTTTGTATTTCCAAAAAACCCAAATAAACAGAAAAAGATTTGTGGTTATCAGGTGGGGAGTTGGGGGAGGGGAAATGGATGAAGGCAGTAAAAAGCTACAAACTTCCAGTTAAAAGTACTAAAGATATAATGTACAACATGATAAATGTAATTAGCACTGCTATATGTTCTACATTAAAGT
The DNA here is from genome assembly GCF_019923935.1 of Bubalus bubalis. NCBI lineage: Eukaryota > Metazoa > Chordata > Mammalia > Artiodactyla > Bovidae > Bubalus > Bubalus bubalis. The sequence goes on along the minus strand of NC_059160.1, from coordinate 75,440,694 downwards.
TGAGAATAAACCCTGAGTTCTCATCACAAGAATAAAAATTTTGTCATTATAATTTATCTATTTAAGATAATGGCTGTTCACTAAACTTACTGTAATAATCATGTTATTAATAAGTCAAATCATGCTTAACATCTTACAGCAGAGTACTGTATGTCTATTATATCTCAATAAAACTGGAATAAAAAACTCATTCTTGGAAAACTGCTTATAAGATCCAATAGCCACATTTTTTAAACAATTCTTAAGCACTCAGTACCCCTTTTATTTGTAAATAAATAAATACATATGCTACATCAAAATATTTAGACAATGAAGACTGAATTAGTAACGCATGTGTATGTTGAATGAAATTATCTGCAGCAGTTTGATCAGATCAGATCAAATCAGTCGCTCAGTCGTGTCCGACTCTTTGTGACCCCATGAATCGCAGCACGCCAGGCCTCCCTGTCCATCATCAACTCCCGGAGTTCACTCAGACTCACGTCCATCAAGTCAGTGATGCCATCCAGCCATCTCATCCTCTGTCGTCCCCTTCTCCTCCTGCCCCCAAGCCCTCCCAGCATCAGAGTCTTTTCCAATGAGTCAACTCTTCGCATGAGGTGGCCAAAGTATTGGAGTTTCAGCTTCAGCATCAGTCCTTCCAAAGAACACCCAGGACTGATCTCCTTTAGAACGGACTGGTTGGATCTCCTTGCAGTCCAAGGGACTCTCAAGAGTCTTCTCCAACACCACAGTTCAAAAGCATCAATTCTTCGGCGCTCAGCCTTCTTCACAGTCCAACTCTCACATCCATACATGACCACGCAGCGGTTTGAATGTTTTGTAAATAGCATAATTATTGAGTTACATTCTAAATGTACAGCTGTCCTTCAGTATCCATAGGGGATTGGTTCTAAGATTCCCCCTGATCCCTGGGATACCAAAATCTGAAGATGCTTAAGTCCCTTATATAAAATTCTATGGTTTTGCACATAAACTATGCAAAGGGTCTCCTTCTCCCATATACTTTTAAATCTCTAGATTACTTATAACACTAACTATATCACAAATGCTATGTAGTTGAGAGTGTACAACAAATTCAAGTTTTGTTTTTCAAACTTTCTGGTATACTTTTCCTATTTCCAAACCAAGCTAAAATTCATGGATGTGGAACTCACAGCTATGGAGACTATAGCCCTAGCTTAAGTATTATAAACCCCAAATTAAGCTTTACTCTATTTGAGGAACACTCTGGCTAAAGTACCATTACCTACCTATCTATATACATGGGTAAGTTGTATATGTGTGTTGGGCGGGGCGGGGGGGAGGGCGGGTATTTTTAAAGTTTAATACCATGTTCTGTAACTGGCACACAAACTTGCTGTACAAAATTACCCCTCAGTTCTATCCTAAATTCATAGTTCAGTTGTTTTTATTATCCTCACTTGAGTATGTACAACTGTCATATATAGGAGAAAAACACTGGGACCTTGTAAATCAAAGTTACTTTCACTATTCTGTTGAAGATTTAATATAAATCAAGATGTTAATCTACACAGTTTGAGAGTTATTTTAGAATTTTATGTTCTGTTATTCTTAAAATAATGTATAATTTTTGGAAAATTTAGAGGTTATGACATTTTCAGCTAGTCTTTGCTTTTCGGCTAAAAACAAACAAGTCTCCTGTCTAGTCTATCCCTGACAATATCCAAGAGACTGGAGAATGAGAAATGTGTAAGTGCTACTCATGTAGCACCAATATTTCTTTTATCTAGAAAGAGCACAGTAAGCCCCCTACATACAAACAAGTTCTGTTCTAAGAACACATTTGTTAAGTCCAATATGTTCCTTAGTTCAACCGAGTCAGCCTAGGTACCCAACTAACACAACTGGATACACAGTGCTATACTGTAATAGGTTTATAACTTTTCACACAAATAATACATGAAAAACACAAAAAAATAAAATATTTTTTATCTTACACAGCAGTACCTTAAAAAAAATACAGCAATCCACTATACTGGTACAATTCAGTTGGTACACAGGGATTGGCACCAAGTGAATAGGCAAGAAGAGTTACTGACTAGAGGGAGAAGGGGTGGGAGACGCTGGGGCTGAAGGACGGTCAGCAACAGGAGACAGAGCAAGCTGCAATTGCATTCATGCCTCACGCTGACGGCACAGGTTCTGGTTCCTTACTAGATTCAATTCTGTCTACCCTCTTGGAAAAACGATCCAGGGGATGTCTGGGTGGTAGCTGTTTTTTCTCAACACAAAATAACATGGTAACACTGGACTGCATTCTGAATGGCTGCTGCGACCTTGTTTTGTGTACTGTTCTACATTTAGCTCCTGTGTCTCAAAAACGAACGGTAACTCCTCAAAGAAAAGCCCATGCCATTTCCTGTGTTGGGAACCATTTTGGTCCGTCAGCTACTTTTTTCCTCTTGTCAGTCCACTCTCTTAACTGTTTTCACTTTCGTGTCCACTGTTACCACTTGGTGCTTTTTTTTTTTCTTGGCTATATGAAACTTTTAGTATTTTATTTTCATAGTTTTACAGTATTGGTAAAAAATAATGACCATTATAAATAAGTATAAAAGGGAAGCTGATGAAAAAATAACCCCAAGTCTTCCTTGACTCCCACCCTCCCACCAAAAAATTAGGTAATATATAGCAAATACCCTTTTCAGACATTATCTTTAGGCATATATTCACTTTGTAGTGGTGGATGGTTTAGTTGCTAAGTTGTGTCTGACTCTTGCGACCCCACAGCCTGTAGCCTGCCAGGCTCTTCTGTCCATTTTCCCTGCAAGATTACTGGAGTGGGTTGCCATTTCCTTCTTCTCACTTGGTGCTTCTCAGCAGTAACAACTGTATCACCCCTGCTTTTACACTTGCTTCTGGACATCCTGAGCTTGAAATAAAAAATACTGTCACAGTAGTGTACAGTATACAAAAGCACCGGCCGCAGAGGATGCATGCATGTGACAATGTATAAAAGACACGAGAACTCAGTGGCTGAGCATGGAAATGCTTGTTTGGCTCTTTCAAAGTTCGCAACTTCAAGGCTGCAAATCTTCACAGCTAGGCTTACTGTATTTACGGCTTACTGTATTTTAAGCATCTCCGAAAGACTACAGAAATGAAGGATTGGAAGGTTTATGAGTATCTAAAATTTAAATATTACATCTTTCACAGGAACTTTTTTTTTTACATGAAAGGTACTAAATCCAATCTAAATTACACTGAAAGCCAAATATAAAATAGCAACAGAATAGGCATTTTCCTAAAAGGAATAATCGCTATTGGGAGAAATCTACATGTAAGGTATTACCTTGCTTTGATACACCTAAAAAAATAAAAATAAATTTCATGTCTAAATTTTCAGGCTTATAATATATAATTCTGTTTTTACAGGTAGTTCAACTAGGGGAAATAAGTTAGCACAATCATTTGAATTGGTTGCCTACATACTGGACAGGGCTTATTCCTTTTTTTTAACTTCTTTGCACATGTAAAGCATGCCATAAGATGTCCTGTTTTGCCATGGACAATGCAACCATTTTTAGGTCGACCCTGGCAAATCACACAAGGTTCAATGGCATTAAGGGGAAAACTAGACTCCATACTTTCTTCTTTGTCTTGTGTTTCTTCTCTCTCAAACTCTTTGACATCTTCTTGGCTACTATAAATGATGCTATTAGAAGTCGATGGCTGAGAATAGTCCTCACTTTCTTGAGATAGAGAGGCTTGTGTGATTTTATCATCATTTTCTTCAACACATGATTCTCTGGAATCACTGACTGTAGATTTCTTACAGTCAGGGACATCAAAGCCCTCGTCTTCTTGCATCGAGTCTCCTAGTTTGGCTTTCTCAGACATATTCCCTTTATCTTTTCCTTTATCTTCAGGAAGCCAATTTTCACGAAGGGCCCAACATCTGTTGCAGTGAGGTGGGAGGGGAGGATTCATTTCACTGCATGAAGTACACTTCCAATAGTCCTTCAAGGAAACAAGAGAGTTAGCTTCTATAACCCTTCAATAACCAACCCAGCAATGCTAGCAACTTGTTCACTATGTCTAAGGCAAAATGTTTATCATACAACTCAAATTTCAGCATTTCATGTTTTATATAAAACAATGTCTTTCCTCAAACATGATCTGATAAATACCTATTTTTTCCCAGCCAAACTACGCTGAAAAATTCTAAAATGAAAAATGTATTCACCATGACCTTAACATGTACCTATAAAGTTACAGATACGGTTGGTTCGTTTAGTGTGTGAGTGCTCAGTCGTGTCCCACTCTGCAACCCCATGGACTACTGCCCATCAGGCTCCTCTGTCCATGGGATTTTCAAGGCAAGAATACTGGAGTGGGTTGCCATTTCCTCTTCCAGGGGATATTCCTGACCCAGGGATCAATCTCACATCTCTTGCACTGGCAGGAGCCACCTGGGAATCCCTAAGAAATGGATATACAGTTTGTGTGTGCTCAGTCGTGTCCAACTCACTGTGACCCCATGGACTGTATGTAGCCCACCAGACTCCTCTGTCCATGGAGTTTTCCAGGCAAGAATACTGGAGCAAGTTGCCATTTCCTACTCCAGGGGATCTTACCAATCCAGGGATTGAACCCACATCTCTTGCGTCTCCTGCACTGGCAGGCAGATTCTTTACCACTGCACCACCTCCTTTGGTTTAAGCCAAGTACTATGCTATGGGATCTTCTCTGTAGAGGCCTGTACCCACTCTACTCCCTTAAAAGCTCAGATCTGATACCTTGCCCAGAGTTCACCAAATCAATCTAGACAAAACTATTATCCAGTTTGCCATTGACTAAATCTCTTTTAGAAGTTCTATAAAACCAGGGTTTAAATGGGTGTTCCCTAATTTCACCCACAAAGGAAATGCTAAACGTTCTCGGCAATCACCACCAGCTAAACTCTGCCATCCTTGTCACTAGCCAAAATGCATGCCCTTACTTGTCTATCCTTTTCTGGGTTCTCATCTCTGTAACTGCTCACTGCTTCATCCTTATTTCAACTTTATTTCCCAAATCTTCCCACCCATGATGCAAGTTGGGTAACAAACTCCACATCACATGCCTCTTCAATGAACTATCCTTATATCCCTGCCTTAACAGAAGCATTGTTCTTGCCTGAAACACTGTACATGTAAAACTTGCCCTAGAGGTCCCATTTATCTTGCCATGAATAATATAACCAATAATATAACTAAATCTCTTTTAGAAGTTCTATAAAACCAGGGTTCAAATGGGTGTTCTCTAATTTCACCCACAAAGGAAATGCTAAACGTTCTCGGCAATCACCACCAGCTAAACTCTGCCATCCTTGTCACTAGCCAAAATGCATCTTCCCACACTGGTTCTTTCAAGTTGTAAAAGCAGGGCTCTACTAAATGATAAAACCAAAGACAGAAGTCTTGTAATGTGGGAGGAAGGAAACGGCAACCCACTCCAGTATTCTTGCCTAGGAAATCCCATGGACAGAGAAGCCTGGCAGGTGCGGTCGCAAAGAGTCAGACATGACTGAGCACACACACTCAGTGGAGGAAAGTGCTTCAAGAGTTCAAATAAATTGTAAGACCTATGTCTAAAATACTTAATTCAACCTGACATCAAATGAGTCAATTAGTTATTTGAATTATTTTCTAATATAGTATAGTATTTTCCTAAAGTTTTACAATTTCTCTTTTGCTTTAACTGGATAATAATTGTTTCTATCTCAGAAAAGAGAAAAATGTGATTTCCTACCTAAATAAAAGGCAATATTAAAAACAAAAATTAAACAATATTTAATTTAAAAAATACACATTCAATACCGCAAGAACTCTGAGGCATAATGTAAATGTTTAAGTCCAAATTTAATAGAAAATCCTGTATTTTCTAATACAAATTAATATGAAAATATTTATATTTGGTAAGACTGGCAAAATGTTGGTAAATGTTAGAACTGAATGATAAGTACAAAGGAGATACACTGTACTATTCTCTATGCTATATATACTCAAAATCTTCCATAATACAGTTCTTTAAAAGTTCAAATTCCAGCACCAAAAAAACCTAAAGAGTAGCAACAGATTCCAACCCAATAAAAGAACAAAAATACTTATTAAAGTCATTAAAACTTGACAATTTTAACTTTATAAAAATTATCTGTCAAGAAGTAGGAGACTAGATATATTTTTTTAATCCTGATCTCAATGCTATTTTTTTGATTCCTTGAAAAAAATAAATGTATACTTACAGCTAAGGAAATTTCAGGATCTTCTTCAAATGAATCTGTATCACTCTCGCCTGCCTGATACACAGTAACTCGATATACCTAAAACAAACAAAACAACATTAGCATCCATTCATCACCCTTCTTCTTCAATCAGTAAGACCTGTCAGTGGTAAGACCTGTCAGTTGTAAGTCCTAAACAAACAATATGTACTAGTCATCCCTATGTATCTGTGGGGAGACTGGTTCCAGGACCCCCTGAGGATACCTAAATCTGCAGATACCTAAGTCCCTTGTGTTAAGACTGCACAGTATTTGCATACAACCTATGTACATCCTTCTCTATATTTCAATCATTTCTAGATTGTTTATAATACTTAATACAATGTAAATATTATGTAATAAGTTGTAGATGCAACATGAATGCTATGTAAACAGTTGATGGCTCACAGCAAATTCAAGTTTGGCATTTTGAAACTTTCTGGACATCTTTTTTTTAACTTGAATATTTCCAAGCTGCACTGAGTTGCATCTGCGGATGTGGAAACCATGGTCCAACTGTGCTATATGTGAGAAATCTGAGACAAAGGTCACATGGAATGAGCGACTACAAAGGGAGAGAAATAGAGGACAATAAAATCCTCACCCACGACCGTAGAAAGTCAACACAGAGGATGTTTAAAATGAATAAAGTAAAAAGTTCAATACGAGCAGTTTTGTTTTATAAATATGCAGGTATTAAATAATAGTGAGATAGCTAGAAATGTCCAAGCTGGTCATTTCTAGGAAACAGATCTGGTGGTAGTATGTGACTTTAATTGCATGCTTTATTTTTATAAAAAGTAAATTAACAGTGAAAAGAGGAGAACTGGATTAATTTTAAAATGAGCAGACTATTATAATGCTCATTAAGGCCTACTGACTTCTTGCCACTGTATTTTTAAAAATATAAATAAGACAACAAGGAATTACAGAGCCTCAAGTCCACAAACCAATATTCAAGTTTGAATAAATTAAGTGTCAAAAATTGTGATATGAAATCTGATAACATTATTTCAACCTCAGTTAATGAATATGGAACGTATATAAGAATTTTAGAATATAATCAGAGAAAAGAAAAAAACTACCTCATCATCTTCATCCGAGAGTTCTTGTCCTTCTTCGCTGAGGCTATAATCTTCTGAATCAAGAGACTCAACTTCAAATTCTACACTGAATTGATCTGAAACTGAATCCTGATCCAACCAATCACCTGAATGTTCACTTACACCAGCATCCAGATCCTAACATCAGGGGCAAAAAAAGATGACTTAATGGACATTACCTGTAACAGCTTCTTAACTCACCCTGTGCACCTAATTTCCCCTCAGTCCCATTCTACACATGGACACTAGGTTAAGTTTCTGAGTTACGGCTATATAAATATTTTCTCTGTTCAAAACTCCATTTAAGAAAAAGGCCAAATTCCCTTGGCATTCAAGGTACATACAGTAACATCTATATTAACCTTTTCATATTTTCTCCAACTAAACACCCTGCTTCCCCTTCACTAAATATGAAAAATTAGCCAGATCCAGATTGTTTTCTAAACCAAACTTCAACTTCCACACACACAATTCCTCCCTAACTGGAGTAACTTGAGTTTTCAAATCCTGCTCATTCTTTTTTGCCAAAGGCTTTGTCATTACCATAACTAAAAAAACACTCCCACCTTTAGTATCTGTGCTACTCATACTATTTTCACACACAAATTATACAAAACATGATTTTGCATGCATATTTATCTGAATTACACATACTTTAAGAGTTAAGACAATTTCTAATCATCTTTATATCTTGATGCTAGTAGTTATAAACACTTACAATAATTATGATTTATATTTAATGAACTTTGAGAATTTCTTAGGAAGAGCTTTCATATATAATTTTTTAAATTTATTTTAAAAATTTTGTATCTGCTCATGTGATTCCTATTTTAAAACTCTGATTAACAGTATAAGAAACTAAGACCTTCAGTCCTGTAATATTTGCCATCAGTGGCTAAGGGTAAGAACATACATAAAGCAGAAGGCTAGAAACAGAAAAAGTACTTTGGTCTAGTAGTCAGGATACATACAATCTTATTTTAGACTTGCCACTAAGTGCCTTTAATCTTAGACACATTCAGTTTGTAAAGGCCACAACGATTTCATCCATGAAACATGAGTTTGGATTAAATGATCACTAATATTTAATCATTTATAAAAACAAGGTATATTATTTTATAACCACTAAGGTCAAAAGACTAAAATATTTTTAAATCATGATGTTAGGAAAATAGTAGAAATAACATTCAAATTGCAGTTCTAATTCCTAAAAAAAAGGGGGGGGGGGTTCTATTAACAATCACACTAAAATCATAAGTCAAATCAGAATACAGTAACTATCCATCCTTTCACAGAAAAAGTTGGCCCATGCTGACCTAGGGGGTTCTCTGAAGAAAGCAAAATTTAAAGTAGTTTTCAAAAGTTTCACCTGATGTTCAAAAAAGAAAAACCTAGAAATTTTTAAACACTGTGTATTTAGAAAACATCAGACAGCCTTGATCTGAAAAAGTATTAAAATCTGTTCTTCTGAATTTCGATTATGACAATTATTAGTTATGTGATCTAAAGTTATTTGAAACCCCCAAATCTTATTTTCCCATCTATAAATGGAGTTTGAGGCTACTGAGGTGACAAAATATGGTAATTGCCTAGTATAGAGCCCAGACTGAGATGAGCTAAAATGAAGAGGGAAAGAAAAAAAAAAATCAACCCAACCAAAAGCTTTCACAACTCGGGACTTTACCTGAAAAACAACAGAATTTTATTTTAATAAAGAGGATTTTTAGAAGAGAACATAGAATAGGACTAACAACAACAACAAAAAAATACCCTCTACACTGCTTTGGTTACAAGGCAATATTTCAGGTAGAATGAACAAAAACTTTTAATATCACTTAGCTAGAATTCTGAAACAACTTTAACAAAGACTGTAAGTTTAAATGGGGCATTGTTATTGTATTAAAACCATCTGTAAGGAATCAGATCAGATCAGTCGCTCAGTCGTGTCCGACTCTTTGCGACCCCATGAACCGCAGCATGCCAGGCCTCCCTGTCCATCACCAACTCCCAGAGTTCACTCAGACTCACGTCCATCGAGTCAGTGATGCCATCCAGCCATCTCATCCTCTGTCGTCCCCTTCTCCTCCTGCCCCCAATCCCTCCCAGCATCAGAGTCTTTTCCAATGAGTCAATTCTTTGCATGAGGTGGCCAAAGTATTGGAGTTTCAGCTTTAGCATCAGTCCTTCCAAAGAAATTCCAGGGCTGATCTCCTTCAGAATGGACTGGATGGATCTCCTTGCAGTCCAAGGGACTCTCAAGAGTCTTCTCCAACACCACAGTTCAAAAGCATCAATTCTTCGGTGCTCAGCCATCTTCACAGTTCAACTCTCACATCCATACATGACCACTGGAAAAACCATAGCCTTGAATAGACGAACCTTTGTTGGCAAAGTAACGTCTCTGCTTTTGAATATGCTATCTAGGTTGGTCATAACTTTTCTTCCAAGGAGTAAGCATCTTTTAATTTCATGGCTGCAATCACCATCTGCAGTGATTTTGGAGCCCAGAAAAATAAAGTCTGACACTGTTTCCACATCTATCTCCCATGAAGTGATGGGACCGGATGCCATGATCTTCGTGTTCTGAACGTTGAGCTTTAGGCCAACTTTTTCACTCTCCACTTTCACTTGCATCAAGAGGCTTTTGAGTTCCTCTTCACTTCCGGCCATAAGGGTGGTGTCATCTGCATATCTGAGGTTATTGACATTTCTCCCGGCAATCTTGATTCCAGCTTGTGTTTCTTCTAGTCCAGCATTTCTCATGATATACTCTGCATATAAGTTAAATAAACAGGGTGACAATATACAGCCTTGATGTACTCCTTTTCCTATTTGGAACCAGTCTGTTCCATGTCCAGTTCTAACTGTTGCTTCCTGACCTGCATACAAATTTCTCAAGAGGCAGATCAGGTGGGTGGTCTGGTATTCCCATCTCTTTCAGAATTTTCCACAGTTTATTGTGATCCACACAGTCAAAGGCTTTGGCATAGTCAAGAAAGCAAAAATAGATGTTTTTCTGGAACTCTCTTGCTTTTTCCATGATCCAGCGGATGTTGGCAATTTGATCTCTGGTTCCTCTGTCTTTTCTAAAACCAGCTTGAACATCAGGAAGTTCACGGTGCACATATTGCTGAAGCCTGGCTTGGAGAATTTTGAGCATTACTTTACTGGCCTGTAAGATGAGTGCAACTGTGCGGTAGTTTGAGCATTCTTTGGCGTTGCCTTTTAAAACTATCCAAACATGAAGTTCGTGACACATCAGTTTAATTTAAGTGAGTGAAGTTGCTCAGTCGTGTCCGACTCTTTGCGACCCCATGGACTGTAGCCTACCAGGTTCCTCTGTCCATGGGTTTTTCCAGGCATGAATACTGGAGTGGGCTGCCATTTCCTTCTCCAGGGAATCTTCTCGACCCAGGGATCGAACCCGGTCTTCTGCGCTGTAGGCAGATGCTTTACCATCTGAGCTACTAGGGCGGATTCAATTTTTAAATCACACATATTTGCTCTCAAGAACCTATTTTTTCCCTCACAGAATTTATTGACTATTTAAATTATTTGTTTGATTGCTGATGACCTATCTCCCAATGAGGGTAAGGATCATATCTACCTTGACTACTACTGTATCATTACTACCAAAAGGAACCTGGCACAGAAAAGGCACAAATATCTACCGAATGAAGAACTTGCTCTTGGAGGAGAGCTCAACATGCCATCTAGTGGCCTATATAAGTAACAGCTCTATTAAACGTTGTATCTAGAGGGTGCATCTCTATCGATAAAATCCCTGCTTTAGAAGAAAAAAATGCAAAGATAATAAAGTAACAAGAATACATAAAAAGAACATAGTTACTATCATAATTGGTTCATTCCTTTACATATTCTAGAAAACTATAAAACAATCACTAATATACAGAATGGCCACGAGACATTGCCATATCACAAATAAAGATTCCAATTTTAAAGACAAATGTTTAATGACAAGAAAATATTCCATTTGTTAAGTGTTCTTGTTGGCAAAAACTTCTTTACAAACCTCCCTTCAGTGGTATCTTAAAAACATTAATGCTGGCTAATACTTTGGAATTATTCTATCAGTAATCAACAAGTACTGATATTTTCCCATCATCCATGCAATAATATACAAATATTTCATGGCCTTAGGAAATACTTTCCCTGATGTCTAGACCTATATATGGAAAATGTGAAGATCAGATTACAGCTGAGAGCTGTGATAAGGTATTTTTACTATAAATATTCAAGACAAAATTGTTTAGAATTCTAAGATTATCTTTGGTGCAGTGGCTCACAAAGATTCTCCAATATGTAGCGTGACATCAGTAACTAAACACTGGTACGAATTTTACCAACACACTCCAGTGCAACTCCATTATCTTCCACCCTTTTCGCCAAACCTGGGTTAGGAGTAGGGAAGATCTATCAGTTCAGTTCAGTCACTCAGTCGTGTCCAACTCTTTGTGACCCCATGAACCGCAGCATGCCAGGCCTCCCTGTCCATCACCAACTCCCAGAGTCCACCCACACCCATGTCCATCATGCCATCCAACCATCCCATCCTATGTCGTCCCCTTCTCCTCCTGCCCTCAATCTTTCCTAGCATCAGGGTCTTTTCTAATGAGTCAGCTCTTCACATCAGGTGGCCAAAGTATTGGAGTTTCAGCCTCAACACCAGTCCTTCCAATGAACACCCAGGACTGATCTTTAGGATGGACTGGTTGGATCTCCTTGCAGTCCAAGGGACTCTCACAAGTCTTCTCCAACACCACAGTTCAGAAGCATCAATTCTTCAGCACTCAGCTTTCTTTATAGTCCAACTCTCACATCCATACATGACCACAGGAAAAACCATAGCCTTGACTAGACAGACCTTTGTTGGCAAAGTAATGTCTCTGCTTTTTAATATGCTGTCTAGGTTGGTCATAGCTTTCCTTCCAAGGAGTAAGCATCTTTTAATTTCATGGCTGCAATCACCATCTGCAGTGATTTTGGAGCCCCAAAAAATGAAGTCTGACACTGTTTCCATTATTTCCCCATCTATCTGCCATCAAGTGATGAGACCGGATGCCATGATCTTAGTTTTCTGAATGTTGAGCTTTAAGCCAACTTTTTCACTCTCTTTCACTTTCATCAAGAGGCTCTTTAGTTCTTCTTCACTTTCTGCCTTAAGGGTGGTGTCATCTGCATATCTGAGGTTACTAATATTTCTCCCAGCAATCTTGATTCCAGCTTGTACTTCCTCCAGCCCAGCGTTTCTCATGATGTACTCTACATATAAGTTAAATAAGCAGGGTGACAATATACAGCCTTGACGTACTTCTTTTCCTATTTGGAACCAGTCTGTTGTTCCATGTCCAGTTCTAACTGTTGCTTCCTGACCTGCATATAGGTTTCTCAAGAGGCAGGTCAGGTGGGTGGTCTGGTATTCCCATCTCTTTCAGAATTTTCCACAGTTTATTGTGATCCACACAGTCAAAGGCTTTGGCATAGTCAATAAAGCAGAAATAGATGAAGGTGCCCAATATGCTACTGGAGATCAGTGGAGAAATAACTCCAGAAGGAATGAAGGGATGGAGCCAAAGCAAAAACAACACCCAGTTGTGAATGGGACTGGTGATAGAAGCAAGACTTGACGCTGTAAAGAGCAATATTGCATAGGAAGATCTATAGTTTCATTTGAAAGAAAAAAAATTTACCAAGTGCATAGCAGCAATCATACATCATACACATATATTCTGTCTGAACGCCTATTAGGAATGCCAGAACTAGACTTTAGAGGATTACCGGATTTGATGGAGTTCCTGTTGATTCACTGCTACTGCTTCTTTCACAACATATCTCCCTTATTACACACAGAGCAAGGCTTTCATCAAAGGAAAGGGAAATATTATCAGATTTGTGGCGCTTTCTCTGTCGTTCACCAGGTAATTCATCTGAATTTTCTTCTGAATATGTAAAGAAAAACAATTAAATTGCTATACTGTAATTTATTTAAAAATTGAGCTGTCTTAAGTTACATCTGTACTAAAACTGTTTCAATGAAATTAAACAGAAAAATAATCAATGCTTCAAAAGTCAACACTTCTACTGATCTGTCCAACTGATGGCAGAACATTACATTTTTAAAAAACTTTTAAAGCTTGTTTCAGGACTTCCCTGGTGGCTCAGACCGTTAAGCGTCTGTCTACAATGTGGGAGACCCGGGTTCGATCCCTGGGTTGGGAGGATCCCCTGGAGAAGGAAATGGCAATCCACTCCAGTACTATTGCCTGGAAAATCCCATGGACAGAGGAGCCTGGTAGGCTACAGTCCATGGGGTCGCAGAGTTGGACACGACTGAGAGACTTCACCTTCACTTCACTTCAGAACTTTATCCAGTCACAATTAATTTAATCCATCTAGAGTTTTTACTAACAAGTCAGGATTTTTCTGTCAAACTTTAAGATTTCAAAATTATTTAATTTACTTAGAAGGTATTCTTAATGTTCGGTTTCCTTAGTACTCAGTATTTTTAACAGGAATCACAATTAGCAAAATTGGTCCATTTATTATTTATTTGGCCATGTGGCTTATTTATTTATTGGGCCAGGTGGCACGCACAACCTTAGTTCCTTGACCAGGAATTGAACCTGTACTCCCCGCTATGTAAGCTCATAGTTTTAATCACTGGACCACCAAGAAAGTTCCTGATCCATTTTATTTTAAATAAGAAATTATCTCTAACTTAAACTCAGAATGTTACCAAATCTGTCAGGAATATAAATGAGAGTCCTACCTCATACCAGACATAAAAATAAATTCCAAGTGGATTAAAAAACCAAACACAAAGAACAAAACCATCCAACTATTTTTATATAAGAATGGGAAGGGTGGGAAAGTATAATGTAACACTACAGCCCTCAAGAAAAAGATTATCAAGATTAGGTTATGTTAATTAAAACTTAATAACAATATAAAATACAATAAATAAAAGTGAAAAGGCATTGTCAAACTAAAAAAGAACTGCAATATATATTAGAAAATGGTTAATATCCATTTACACAAAGTCCTCCTGCCAATCAAGTAAAAGACAAGATTTTTAAAAAGTCAAAGGACAGTTCAATTCATAAAATACAAATGAATAATAAATATGAAAAAATGACTTATCTTCTAGTGATCAAAGAAATGCAAACTGAAATGAGATACCATTTTCCACCCATGAGAATGACAAAAACCAAAATGAGAAAGAGTCTCAAGAGACTTGGGAGAAAGGACTTTTTATACACTACTGGTAAAAATCCCAAACAGTGTAACATTTTATAGGCAGTTTTTCGATCGCAGATAAATACCTACACAATCATTTATAAACATATGTGCAAGGGTGCTCACTGCAGCCTTACATGTTAAGTACCCAAAAGGGTTATGAGATTTAATAAAATATAATCCTAATCTGTATGCCTGAAACAGGTACAACTCACACCTCTGCTCATTCCATTTCCCTCTCTTGACCTTCCTGGTCAGAAGTAATCTTTTCTTCCTCTGAATTCCCAAAACACATTTATATCCTCTAAGATCACAAGTTTCTGATATAAGTTCTTAATCATGTTTATACTATTAGAAAAGGTGACCTTGACTGAAAGATGTAGGCTAGAAGGGTAAAACCATGCTGTTGATGCATATTTTTTCAAAGTCCAGAATATTTTTTTAACTCTATTAAAAAATAACCTTTGGGGCTTTTTCTGGCACTGGGATGTATGTGTCCACAGCATCCAGTAGCTTCTGCACGGACTTACTTATTATAGAAATCTCTTTAGAAATAGAAATTTAAAAGTAAATCATCTATAATATTACTATTGAGATAACTACTATTAACACTTTAGTAATTTTCCAGCTGTCAATTAAAAAATTTATTTCTTCTTAAACATACCTTTATCACACTGTACGTATAATTTGGGACTGTTTTCTAATTTTTTTTTTGGCTGCACTGCATGGCTTGCAAAATCTCAGTTTCCCAACCAGTGATCCAACCCAGGCCCTAGCAATGAAAGCATCAACTCCTCACCACTAAAAAAGAACTGCAGAACCACGAAAAAATGACCGCCAGGAGCTGTTTTCTCTTAAATATTTTTTTACATTATTTTTAATGCCTCAGAATATGGTGTCCATAATGTATGTTCATCATAACTGAACTATTTAGTCCACAAATCTGAGCACTGGCTTCTGTCTGGCACAGTGCTAGGCAGTGGGTGTAAAAGTGAAGTCAGCCCTCATCCTTACCACCAGAGGAGGTTTACATTCAAACATCAAGGCAACCAAAACAAGCATTTATAAGCTATAATGAGTAGTATGAAGGAAAAAAGCAGGGTACCAAGGAAAAGAGTAACAAAAAGGGATCTACTTTTCTGGGTGGTTAGAGGCAGCCTCTCTGAGAAAGTAATAATTAAGCAAAAATTGAAAAATGAGGAGTTGGTCTTGCAAGGCTGAGACAGAAGAATTCCTGCAGAAAAAAAAATTAGGTGCAAGCTGGAAAGAATTCTGACTTGTTTGAGAACCAATCAATGTAGCTGACACACTGAAAGTGGGGGAAAAGGCCAAAAACCAGGATAAAAATAGATCAGGCCTTGCAAGCCAATGTAAAAGTGTGGGTTTTATTTGAAGGTTAATAGCTTCAAAACAGCTAAAGGGGATCTGGCATACCACAATCCAGTTTACCTTTTATGATCCCTTTTGGTACTATGGTAAAGGACAGAAGCAGCAGTAACTAGAAACAGAAAATCAGAAGCTGCTGCAGTGGTCCAGGTAAGAGATGACAATGGCCTGGACTAGAGTGATGACATTCTCTGGCATTGTGTATGTTTTCAACTATGCATAATGCTTTAATTAATATCTTTACATATAATCTTTGAATTTCTGACTATATCCTTAGGAGAGATTCCTAGAAGTGGAGTTAACCATGATAATGTTAAGGACCCCAAGCCTTTTTATAATTCACAAAGGTCAACCAATTTATACTGACTGATGCACCACCGGTGTATTAGTGTCAACACTTGCATTAGCAAGAATTAAAAAAAAAATTATCTTTGCTAATTTGAAAGACCAGAAAAGACATCTTTTTTGCATTTTTTTGTTGTCTATAAAGCTAAATCACTAAAATCTACCCCTCCTCATATTTATTAGTCATTTGTATTTACTATGAAATTTGCAATTCGGATTTTTAATACTTTTCTTATTGATTTTTTGAAACTTTTAATATAGTAGAAATAGTAACTGTCGAATTTTAAAAGTAAATCTATTTCAGTATGTTGTAATTTTTAATTTATCTTTTAAACTCATTTAGTATTCATTTTGGCATAATGTACAGATGTAATTTGATTTCCAACCCACCCCACCCTCGGCCCCAAATAACTAACCATTTGTTCTAGTCCTATGTATTTAGTAAGACATCCTCTGCACTTTCTGCCCTTCACCCTCATGTACAAAACTCTACCCTGAGTTTATCTATATTACTTCACTGATCTGCTAAATTCCTTTTTTCACTTGAAATATACAGTTTAAGTTATTATGACTTTCACTGGGTAACAGCCTCCTCCCCCTACGCTTTTCTCTGTTAAAAATGCTCTCAGCTATTTTCTTTACCTCATCTTCATTTCTAAGATGTTACTTTCTGTTTTTAAACTCATTGCTATGTTTTATTTATTAGAAATAACAAATACTTTAACTGTAAAGGTGACTAAGAATGATGACTAAAACAGAGTTTCAATTCTTGTCCTCTATTATGCTGACTAGTAGAGAGCCAACTATAAAATATAGGACACAGGAAACTGTGCCTGCTGTAGTCAACCAGAAACATGTTGCTAAGAAAACAATTTTTAAGCCAACTAAATCATATAAAAATAAGAACCTTAGAAATTCATTCACATAAACCACAAAAAGCACAATTTAAGTCTAAACATACTAGTATCAGCAAAAATGAAAAATGAAAAGCAGTTTGAAAGTGCCAATTAAATATTCATATATACCTGTCTCACTAACTGCTCTCCTTCTAGATGAGGTAGATGGTCTAGAAACCATATCTGAAGATGAAGGTTTCTCTTCCTGTAGCTCTTGCACAAGGTCCTAAGCATTCAAGGAAGAAACAAACAAAAAAAACCCACAAACTTATAACATCAGGAAGCTAAAAACACATTGTTTTAAACAACCTTCCCCAATTTTCAAAAAAACATCATAGTAGAATGAGTTCGTATCAGTATTACCTTTTGATTACTCCCACCTTCAAGGTGACACCTGTTTTCACTCATAGATGTGCCTGAATCTGATGGTTCTGATAGAAAATAAAAACAAAGAATCACAAACTAAGAAAGGAAGGGCTACTCAATAGATGCTGTCTAGGACAAACTCCTTATACAGTTTAACTTTCAACCAACATTGAACATGTAGTCTCCCAAGTGCCATCCTGTGCTGGATACTAGAGATGTAAATAGATAATTCATTTTAATATAGAAGATACATAAGAATCATCATAAAGTACAATAAACACACTAAAAGAAGTAAATTAATGGAGAAGATGGGAGTATGGAGTAATGATTATTTGGCAGAGTAAGGCAAGGTCTGAGTAACAAAGAATCAGGAAAGGTTTCATAGTTGAATATGTGGAAATACAACTGGGAAAGGCTATTTCAGACTGAAAGCCCTGTGTGAAAAAAGCATACAGACGTGAACTACCTGTGTTTGCTGTAGAACTATAGGTAGTTCATTACTATGGGAATGTAAGCAGGATCATCAAGGATCCGGCATGTCTTGCTAAACAACACAAAGATAAACAAGCAGTATGCATGCCACCAACTGCAAATCACTGCATCCTTCTCAGCTAATATTTCACATTCCTCCCTAGGGCACGGCTGCAGCCACTCACCATTAAAAAGGTTTAATCTAAGAAATAAAATTGATCTGCTAGTTCACAAGTATTTTGGCCAGCGAGTAATAAGGAACCCCTAAATGGTCACTTTAAGCAGAGGAGTGACAACTCACTCTGCCAAAATAGAAGAGAACGGGGCAGTGAAACCAGTGTTAGCAACTGCAATTACACACATGAAAAGCACTAAAGCCTAAACTAAAACATGGAAAAAAGGCCAATTCCAGGGAAATTAAAAAAGGTAAAAACCAACAGAAACCTCGTGTCTAATAAACAAGACAAGGGAGAAAGGAGTCAAGAAGGATTCCAAGGTTCTATCTTGGGTAGATAAATGGGTGGCGTATCATTCACCGAGAGAGAAACTTCAGATGAAAAACAGATTTGAATGGGAAAATAATGAACTGAAGTGGGTAACTTTCAGGTAGGCAGGTTTAGTTTGTATGTGGATGTATAGACCTGTCACAGCGCAAGTCAAAATTTCAGATATGGAGTATATACAATCACCAAAGATCATAATCAAATACCCTTTATTACTCCCTTGGAAACATTTCACCTTAACAGTGAAGCCAGGTCTGAGTATTAACATTTTAAAATGATATGCATTATCATTAAAAAGTTTCTCTTTTGTATTATAGGTAAAGGTATTATATTGATTTTAAGTTGTCCATATGAATAGGTTATATTTTGTTTTAGTATAAGAGATGTTATAAAACAGACATAATAAAAGGGAAGTGCCAAGTATAATAAGGTTGAGAACCATATTATAAAGGAGTTCTGAAGTTAATTAAGTAAACTAAAACCTGAAACAAAACTCAGAATCTAAATAACATAGGTAATCTACAGGTTACCACCTCATTAATACAATTTTCCTAGCAATCAACAAAGGTTTATTTAAATGAATGAATACATCAGGGACAATAATTCAGAAAACTGAAAATACTACAACAGATACTGTAGTTGTTTATTTGCCTTCATTTGATTTCAAAAAGTGCTCTGTAAAACAAAATCTCAAGTTACCAGCCTAATAATTACTTCTATTCTAGGATAAGATGGTGATGCCCTTTTCTGGGTCTTAAATCCTAACTCTGGAAGAATAGGTATTCAACACATTTACTAAAAGACCTTATTACCAAACACTGTACTATGTGATGCAGATTGCAAACCTGAATAGGACACAAATGTATAAGCAAGTAAGGGTAACAAAGTAATATAACAATAAAATCTAATACGGAATAATAGGAGCTCAAAGGGGTGGTCAGTTCATTCTGGAAAGTAAACAAGCTTCTGAGAACAGTTCTTAATTACAGACCAAAAATAGACTTTGAGAAGTCTGTGGTATATTGCAGCCAGCTCCTACCAGCATTCCCAAGCCAAATATACATTTCTTCCTAACCCCATGTTTGTAGTTGAAAACGGTCAAGGTCAGAGTATTTATATCATGAAAATCAGTAACCACACCTGTATATGTTTAGGTTTATCTTTAAGGAATAAGAACCTAGCACTTTCATCAGATTATCAAAGGATTATGTAACCCAAAAATAACCAGTTAAGAACTACATCTAAAGGAAGGGAAGTAAAATGGCACTCACCTGAAAAAACTGGTAAACAAAGCTTTGTCTACTATAAAAAACACACAAGCAAAGGGCCCTTCCATTCAAATGGTCCTACCTAGGTAGCTGGATTACTTCCCAAAGTTTTTGAATACATGTTTCAAGGTTGGATCATATGTCTACCATGCAGCATCTTTTGAAATTATCTACCTTTCAAACAAATTCTAACCTGGCATCCCAAGGTTTAAATTTATTTAATAGGATATAGTGCAAATGTGCATAAGGAACTTAGCCTTATGTTATTTGTGTTCATATGTATTTCTTCCTATTAAATTTATCATACCCTTACTATAATTAAATATACAATTAGAGCAACTTTTAAAGAGAATCACAATTATAAAATGTCTGCACATCCACAAAATGTCTTTAAGGTATTTTTACAGTATATGGTTTATGGCATTCAAAATTAACTTACCTTGCTGACTGACTACTACCAAATTTCTGTAGATCATTGTATATATTTTCCTTGTAGAGAAAAAAAAAAGACGTACATTTTAAAATAAAAATATATTAAACTGGGCTGAACAGGACTTTTAAATATATATTAGTATAAACTATCAGATTACAACCCAAATTTTAAATTATTACATTCAAGTACTGATAAACTCCTAGACACTAAAAAGCACCAAAATAATTAGTTGCACAATGATTTACATACAGCCATTTTTAATAATCACTAAGGTCTCCCTAGCTCAAAGATTTCCCATCTCCATTTCCTAAAACATGCATGGTTTAGACTTTAGCAAAAGTCCACAAAAACTGGTATGAACACATGAGGCACGTTAACATTCTTATTTTCAAACAGAAATTATCTAGCTCTGGGCATAGAAGTAGACTTAAAAAGGTAGTAGGTTATGTAAAACCCAATACATAGGAACTTGATTTATAGTTTTGACTTTTCATCAACCTTGGATCAATCATCTAATGGATTTTCTTTCTTGATCTGAAAATTGAAAGATGAAATAGTATGCAGTCATTTAATACAGGCTGACTACTAGTCACTGTTCTAGAAATTGGGGAAAACAAAGAAGGAAATAAAAACAAATCTCTGCCCTCCTGGAACATAAGGAAACAATTCACTTATGCCAGTACTCAATGAAGTCATGGTACTTCTTTTTTTTAAATAAATTAAAGATTTTAGAGAACATTTGTTGGTCACAAGACATTTCTAATTCTCAAGGTTAAGGGGAAAGTGCCAATCCCAGATAATTGTTTTCATCCTTGAGACTAATAATATAGCTCCTTAAACTCACAAAAACCAATATTCCTATTCATATCTCATTCCCAAGTCAATAGTTTCGCCAGTGTTTAACCTTAACACATTAGACTTCAAGTCAAAAATAATTTTAAATCTGTACTTTCAGTATCAGAAATTACAGCTCCAAACATTATCAAAATTTAATACATAGTACAAAATTATCAAGTTATTTATTTTATAAAATTAAAGCTTATATTCCAAGGCCAAGTATAAAATAAAGTATTAAACATAAATGGTTTGTCAATGGAAAGATGCTTATGTTAGTTTAATAGCAAGATGAAATCAAATAAAGTATATTCACCAACAGTTAAAACACATCTGTGCATACTATCAAAATGAGTAAAAATACCTTTTGGTGACAAGCTGTAGTCACTTCTTCCCTGTCCTTAGCTTTCTCTCTCAATGTACAATAATGAATATATATTTTTAAGTGAAGTTGTTTTAAAGTTATAAATGTCCCAATTCAATTATCTTTTTAGCTATATTATTACTGAGCCTTAAATACCAGAAGCTAGTTAAATGTTTCAGGTGAAAAGTATTCATCTCATTAATTAAGACACTGCAAAGAGACTAACTGTCCTAAACCAAATGAAAGGAATTCCAAATGTAAAGTAAGAATGACTGAAAAAAGGGTCTTCAATTCCCAGTAGAACAATTGTAGAAATGTTACCTGGGTTAAATGCAGCTGATTAAGTGTCACAACGGTATATGACAAAGAGAAAGATCTCCAAAGTAACTAGAGCTCAAATTTAAGCCTTTAACCACAAGATAATATAAAGATTGTCTTTGGAAATGATTACAATAATTTTTTTTTAATATGCAGTAACTTGTAGCTAATAAATGCTTTCCATGTGCCAAACACTACTTTTTTTTTTTTACACACTGCT
Source organism: Bubalus bubalis (assembly GCF_019923935.1). Taxonomy (NCBI): domain Eukaryota; kingdom Metazoa; phylum Chordata; class Mammalia; order Artiodactyla; family Bovidae; genus Bubalus; species Bubalus bubalis. Next base: position 75,418,662 of record NC_059160.1, on the reverse strand, counting down.
TCCTTATAACCTCTAGGATATTTATATTATTCCTACTTCATATTCAGAAACTTAAGGCTTAACCCAATTTACCTAGTTTAACTGCTAGTAAATGACTGAGCTAGGTCTTAAACCCAAGCCTATAGGATTCCAGAACTCAGGTTCTCAAACAATATGCTGTAATACTAAGAAATTAAACTTCAGTTATCTTTTATACATATTATAACAATTTTCTCTGACAAAATGGTGTGAAGATGGAGGTGAACTGAAATGTTTGCCCAGTTGGCATTTTACAGACTAAAGACTTACCTGTGTTCCTTCACAGAGAAGCTTGGGACTCCAAACAAATCTCCTAGAAGATCATTTGAACAATACACAATATGTTGTTGTTTTTCATCATATAATCGTTTAGTCATGATATACTGGCCAAGATAAAATATAACCTGAAATAGAAATATGATTTCTGAGCATTAAAGAAAATTAAATGTTAGTTTCAAATACACTCAATAACATCTCATTTATCTGAAGAGGGTTAAACAACCAACGACCACATCAATAACCACATCTAAATAACAACCATCCTATATTCTTTAAAAAAAGAAACGAGCTGATTATTTATGTTCTCCTTTTAATTTGACGAAGTAGAAACACTGCTTCTGATTTACTTAAACTTTAAAATGTGTCTTTGGCCAGGGGTGGGGGAGGGCAGACTTCACCTTTGCCCAGATATCTAGGTATTACTTATTAGGAAGAAAGTGAAAGGCAGCAAAATGCAAAACCAATGATAACAATAAAAAGCTGCAGAATCAAAAAAACATCAATTAAAATATAGCAGTGACCTGGAGTCATTTACTAAATAGTTCTGGATACCATATAACTCAATAACCTGAGGTCATCACAGATGAGGAAGACAAGATAATGATCAATTAATTACATCTATGTAACAGCTGGGGAGAACTCAATGCATGAAATAAGCCCTCCAAGATACCAACATAATGCATACAGTAAGTAACCAAAATAATGACCCTGAATCATACATATATGGTTAAATATTTTACAGTTTACAATGTACTTTTATGAGTACTTTCTCTTTCTTCTGATATTTCATAAATCATATGAGAAGTAAAAAAACTGACCAGGTCTTTTGACTCTTAGTCCAGTGTTTCTTTCTTTCTACTACTCCATACCAGCTTTCATTACTCTCCCACATACCACAAAACAAAGATTCTACAACTGGAAACTGTGTCAGACAACATATACATCACTCTACACGGTCTAACATAAGCATTTGAAGTCTTTATCATGGTCTTGATCAGTTTTCTCCTTATTTCTATCTGCTACAAGTCATATTTTTTTGTTTCCTTAACTGATTATATAATAACATAAGGTCAGACCCAAGTTAACATTCCTAAAATCATCATTTACCTTGATACTTCCCTGCAAACACCATCTATAGACTTAACTGGCTAAGCAGGTTTCAAACTTAAAGGAATAGCTGTATGTGACTGTGGATCAGAAATGGTAGACAGTGAGAAAGGAAGAAGGAAGACAACCTAGACTCCTTCCACAAAACATCTTGTAAGAAAATTTCTGGTGTGGCTAAAAATGGAAAGGATCTGAAATCTCTTCTTGCCCACTATCCTGATGTAGATAAAGTACTTAAGTATTTTAAAGTAATCTGAGCCCCATAAACTGTGAGAGATGGGGAAGAGGCACATTTCATTCACATCAAATTTTGCCCAAGACAGCCCAATCTCTCAGTGAAAAGCATGCTTTTGTACACAAATTCAAAGCTAGAGAACAACACATTGAAATGTATCCATTAAATAGAATGTATGTTCACAAATCAGCTCACCTCTATCCCAGAAAGATCAGTATACTGTACTCATGTATCTCTAGTGCAGAAGTTCTTAACCTGGGATCCATGGATGCCCAAATCCTTGGATAGAATTCAGGGGGTCCATTAATTTGGGTGGAAAAAAAACTGTCTATCTTTATTCTCACTACCTTTTAACTGAAATTTAGCTTTTCCTTCAATTATGAATACAGGCAACAAATCACAAAGTATTAACAATAACTGTGATTTTGTCACCAATAAAAAAAATCACAAGCATTTCTCATATCATACTATGCTTGATGTAAACATCTCAAAATACCAATTATACTTACAACTTTCAAATTAATTTATTAGATCTGTTGCTGAATTAAAGTGGTCATAAAAAAGCATGTATCACAAACTTGTTTACTATTTTGTTAACTGTATTTTAATGTAATTTTTCCACTGTAATCCTATATATTTTATTTCATCCATTTAAAAACATGATTCTAGGAAAGAATTACCAGTCTGAAAAGTCTTTACAACAGTGCATCAAGTGGGTTAACAGCACAAAAAGGCAATAAACTCCTATACAGCTTCCCCTTGTCTGAGGTTCCCAGCTGAGAAATGAAATTCAAGTATAAACTGAATTTTCAACTTCAAATTATAGTCCAAATGAGCACAATACTTAATACTACTGCCTACTGAAAATCCCTCTATATGGCCAATTTCTCACCATGGCTATATGTAACTAGGAAGACTTTTTTTTTTTTTTAACTTAGTTCAACATACCTCTTTCATAGTATAAGTGTCCTTCTGTGCACCAACAGACTTCAACAACTTCAAAAGCAATGGCTTTGGTCTAACCTATAAAGAACCAAGAGTTGCTATTATACTTTTAAATCATTCCAGAACCAAAAGCCCTGCAGGAAACTCATCCATAAAGAATTTCAATAAGGGTAGCAAACACAATGTCTCGCAACCTCACAAGGTTAGACCCAAAAAAGTCAGTCATAATGTCTTCACTAAATATAACAGACTACGTAAACTGAATACCGCAGACTGTGTTTGGGGAAAAAATACTGAGATGGAATTATTATGCAAGTAATCAGAGGAACTGAAGTATTATCAGCTGTGATCAACATTCATGCCAAGGCAGTGAAACTTTTTCCTCCAGCTATTTCTATCATCTGCTTACTACCTTACAAGCTCAACTATAAACTGAATACCCAAATGAGCTTACTGTAAGCTAAATGACAAAATCTGAGAGAAAAAAATAAATGTAATTTACAATGAGTCCCTTTACCAATCTTTTCTTTCTGCAGATTAGGTTCGTGAAGGTTAAGGAACTTTAACCAAGCTGACAAGGATAATTAAGAGCAGATCTGAATATTCCAACTCACAACCCTCAATGGCAAGCCAGCATTTTCCTCCTACTCTAGTATCACGCTGACTCTTAGCTGGCTACGTTCCCCATATCTACTTGACAAGCATTTTTTGAGCTTCTGCCATGAACCAGATAGTGCTGGTTATTGCACAAACACAAAAATGACAAATACAAAGAACAACGTGCATTGAAAGAGCCAGCCAATTAGATCAAGGGGTCATTTTTTTTCTTTAAAGAGCCCGATAGTAAATATTCTAAAGCTTTTCTCACCAGACAGTATGACTCAGAAGCATAAATAATATGCAACCAATGCATGTGGATGCATTTCAATAAAACTATTCACAAAATTAGGCAGCAGACCAAATTTGGCTCATAGCCTGTAGTTTGCCGCCTCTGATCTAGAGGCTCTGCAAGTTGTATTGACAAAATAACTGGCAAGGGGGCAGGGATGTAACATGTTTATGTTCCTTCTCCCTATCTGTTGCTATATTAAAATCTTCAAAATCTTTACAGCTACACAACCACCCCTACAGGCTGGTGCTTCTGCACCTCCCTTCAGTACAGTCCAGTCCTATCTAACTTTGAAATCTGACAGCAACCCAGTTTGGGATCTAATTCTCAAAACTAGATTAAGAAAACTGCCTGTTTCCTGCTCATCAACAGAACATTATTTAATAACTGAAAATTTTTAAACACACAATAAATGTAGTATTGAATCATTAATTGTTCTCATGTGTTTTTTCCCCATGTGCTTACATTATGAGCTTTATTTTCAAGTTATTCGAAGAATCAATTCTCCCAGAGAACATATTTTTCTAAAATTTTGTTATATTAACTTCAAACTATATAAAACAATGCAAAATGAAAAATTTGCAATGAAAAGCCATAGCTTTTTATTAAGACTTAAAAGACATGCATTAATAAGAAAATTATTATAAAAAATACCATTCTTTAATCTTACATAAATAAAATTCTAGACGAGAAAAGAAAAGGCACTAGAAGAAAATACAGCAATATATTTGCATCATCTTGGGAGGGGAGAGTTCATCCAAGACATGATATGAAATTCAAATGCCAGCAGAAATCAAATTTTACTTAAAGACCACATAAGCAAAGTTATTTGTAATATTTATAAATGATAAAAACCAAATACACTTAAAACAGAGAACAGCTGCAAATTATTAAGAAAAACCAATTAGCCTAAAAGAAAAGTATACAGATAAGACCAAGCAAACCCCAAAAGACACAAATTCAACAAATGACAAGATGCCCAACCTCACCAAAGATTAGGGAAATACAAATTTAAACAATACAATTTCTTTGTCAAAACAATGGCAAAATAATAAAGTGATAATACTCAGTTCTGGCAGAGAGAGGTAACACTTGTGTTAAGATATATAAACAAAGTGCTATTTGTAATACTCAAAAACTAAAAGCAATGTAAAAAAATCTATCACTGAAGGCATAAATTTTTAAAATGGTATGCAAACACTGTGGGTTACCACGCAGCTGTTAAAGAAGAATTCTATATATTTATTGGCACAGATATTATTTGCCCAATATATACACATAAAATCCTATTTTACCAAAATAAACCAAACATAATTAAAACTCACAAGTACACATATATATGTGGATATGTACATACAAAAAGATCTAAAAAGTAAACGTGATCAAAAGACACGAATTTTCAGTTTTTACTTTATACTTTTCTATAATATCTAAAATCTTTACAAGAAGCATGAATTATTTTTGTGACTTTCAGAAACCATTTAAAAGTTAAATACTAACAGGTCAAAATCGAAAAATCAGTCACATAAACCATAACTTCACCATCCATACTTAAGATAATGAAACTGACTTTTAAATTCAGTTTGGTAAAAAGCTAAGAAAATAAATAATGATGCTTCCAATTAACTTCTGCTCCACAGTTATAGCTGAGTGGCAGAATTTAAGCTATGGACTACAATTTCACTTAAAAGAGCCAGGCTATAATCAGGGTCTATGGAATTTAGCAGATCACCTCATAAAATAACTTTTTGTTAAAGTTACGCTGGGGACAAAATTACCAACCAGGGTCTCTTGTTCCGAAGCTGGAATCTGTGAGGTGCTTACAGCACCATCAGTAGACACAGACATGCTGGTATTGCACATTTGCCTAAGAGTAGGGAAAAAAACACACGATAAAAACTTGAAATAATGAAACACCTATTTTTAAAAAAGACAAAAATCATATAGAAATGAGACAAATAACGCCTTTACTAAAAGTAAAGCCGTTAGCAAGTGGGTCCTTACCTGGATCAGCATAAAGTGCTATATACGTAGGTGACTACAGGTTCTCTCTCCCAAACAGCCAGCGAATACAGCTGGGAAAAGGCATGGTTTAAATAGCCTCAGCTGGAGACAAGTCAGGGCTTAGCTCCTTCCACTGCAGACTCGGAACGTGTCCGAACTTGACCAGCCCATCAGGAAAAGCTGAGTCAACCTGCCCACAGAACCAGCCCAATCTTGCCCAGACTCAACGTCTGGGTAATAGAAGCTACCGAACAGGCACCTGTCATTACTACGACTCCGAGTCAAGAAGCTGCCCGCAGCCCGGCAGCTGCCCCCGCGCACATGACCTTTACCCCGGACGCCCGCGGAGCCCCCTCCCAAACCCCCCGCCCGCTCGGAGCGCGGCCCTAAGACCCCGCCCTCCTCCCGGGCGGCGACAATCTCGCCTCCTACCAACAAAATCTCTCCAAACCCACCTGCCCCGCGCCCCCCACCACGAAAACCTACAGGCTGCGCGCGGGGCCGAGAGCCAGCCGGAAGACACAAGTCACAGAGCAAACCAAGAACTGCCCACGCGCTTCCTCGCCGATACCTGATGCTCACTAACTGGGGTTTTCCGCGACTGGAGTCGGAGTTGGGGGGGTCCCCCGAGGCTCCCCAGTTTCCGTCACCGGGCGCGCGGAAGCCCGACGCCCCGGGCCTTGGCGACCATTCCACTCGCAGGGCCCTGGCCGACGGGGCGCTCGAACGCAGTAGATCCGGAGAAAAAAAGAGGCTCCTGGCAGTGAAAACGGCAGGACCTCGGTCAGAGGGGTGAGGGCTACCCCTCAGACTAGGCTTCTTGCTCCATTTTCCTTTCAGTCACACCGGGCCGCATAGGCCCCTAAACCCGCGAGCTGGCCGAGGTGCGCCGGATGCGCGCCCCCTGCCGTCCGAGAGCACCGCGCCGGAAGCCGCGGCCCATCCGGGCTTTTGAGCGCGCGCGCGCGCGCGCCAAGGCCCCGCCGCCTCCGCCCAGTAGGGGCGGGGCTGGACCCGGCGGCCTCGGCAAAGGGGCTCGTCTCGGAGCAGGCGTGAGGCTTCCTGAGTGAGGAAAGGTTACTGGGCGCGCGCGAACGAACCAGATCGCGAGTTCCCAGCGAGTGGAGGGGATCTCTGGTCCTTCCCGCCGCCGCCTAGTTTGGGCGCCAAACTTGGGACTTCTTTATCCGTTGGTTATTTTTGTATTTGGTGTGTTTACACTTCCAGATCGCGATGGAAACTCAGGCAGATGTGAAGCTAAGCGCCGCTACCAAAAGAGAAACCAAAATTAACAGCTGTGCGATATATTAAGCCCGCACCACCGGTTGCTGGAGTTGTATACAAATAAGTTATTTCAAAGCTTGTTTTTTAAAAGTATGATTAAAAATAGCACAGTGTGGGCTTGTTGAGGGATGCATACAGTATTTTAGTTGGAGGAATAAAAGACTGGTGGTTAGCGTTCAGACGAACGGGAGTAGAGAACGGTTACCTTAGGCTTTTAGAGTGGGCTTTTTTATCTATATATGAATGTATTCATTCCCATTAAAAATATATTTATTAGGCATTCAGGACTGAAAGACTCACCTACTTTGTCTCTTTTTGCACATAAGCCTGGCCGTCTCAGAAATGAGCCAGGACGTGAGAACTGAGTTGGCTCAACCCAAAAAGTAAAGAACAGCTCATTATTTGAACTGTTCATTACAAAGAACAGCTTCTTCGCCCAGGAAGCGATTAGTTCCTTGTAAACAAAGAAGTTTCGGATAAAGTTATATCTTTCCCTTCTCCCACCCTCTAATCTTCTAGAAAGTAATCTTTTTTAAACATCAGTTCAGTTCAGTCGCTCAGTCGTGTCCGACTCTTTGCGACCCCATGAATCGCAGCACGCCAGGCCTCCCTGTCCATCACCAACTCCCGGAGTTCACTCAGACTCACGTCCATCGAGTCAGTGATGACATCCAGCCATCTCATCCTCAGTCGTCCTCTTCTCCTGACCCCAATCCCTCCCAACATCAGAGTCTTTTCCAATGAGTCAACTCTTCGCATGAGGTTGCCAAAGTACTGGAGTTTCAGCTTTAGCATCATTCCTTCCAAAGAAATCCCAGGGCTGATCTCCTTCAGAAAAACATAGTGGTCACTAAATTGATTTAATCTAATTGCTAACATGATCTTCAGGGATTTATTCGGGCTTTATAAAGAACTCATCTTTATCAAATATAGTTAAGTTTCTGGTTGTAAAAGTGTGTGCTTGACACAGGATAAAATCTCAAGCGATGAAGAAAACAGCATAAAAAGATAAATTATGCAATTTGTTAACGCCAAGTAAAGGAACAGGTGTGTGCTCTGAGTTGAAAAACAGGATTGCTCAGTGAATACTAGGCAGTGCACAAAGGCTTCAGAGACCTTTAGATACAGTCCAGGCACAAGAAAAATATTCAAAAAGCCCAAAAGTGAAAATATAAAGGGCTGTTTCAGAAACAAGTTTGTCTTGCATAAGAAACAAGAAAAAGAATTTTAAGAATTTGGATGTTTCCTTAAATGTCCAACAAAGGAAATTTGGGCTTTGGACAGGGTAGGCAGTGGACAAAGGGGAAGAATGTAAACTGGTGAATTGCTTTAAACTGTTTTTAACAGCATCACCATGACCAAATTCATGAATAGTCTGGCAAGCCTCCTCTGGACCAAATTTCCCCCTTCTCTTTGGCCTCGTATTTGAAAAAATCTTCTTGGCAGAATTAGTAGAGCAGAAACAAAGGGCAGAACTGATCAGATTAGTCTTTTTTTTTTTCTAATGGAAGCAAAAAAAGAAGGGCAAAAATGAAGTGATAGTATTTGGAGTGTTGGGGGAAAAAAGAGATGAGGCAAGGATTCTATATTTCAGGGAAAAGAGACTGAAAATTAACTTAGTGTAACAAGCACTCTCCAAGGCCCCTACTGGTAAAGAAGATGGTCATACTCCTTGCCATCATAGCACCTAGCAGGAAGACTATGAATTTACACACAAAGAAATAATGATACTGCTGACCAGAAGCCTGGAAGAAATGAAGTTGAATGAGTTGTTGCATTTTGGATGATGCACCACAGAATGAAGAGCTCATGGTAGAAAATACAGAAATGAAACTCATGCCGAAGACAGACTATCAAGTTTAGGTATCATTTCAGGGGCCTCCAGAGAGCTCCAGTACCACAGTCCCTTCTGTCTCAGCACAGAAAGAATTCAGTGAGAGGCAAGGTGATAGAGAAGAAGTGATATACAGATAGGCTCTTGTGAGGCTTACAAGCAGGAGGGCAAGGGGATGCCACACCCCAAGAACTTGGTATAGTTTTATAATCAACGGAAAAGTGGGGAGGGAGAGAAGAACTTCTTTGTCTTGCTCAAATAGATGTCATGCTTCCATTATCAGTTCCTCCTCCAGGTTGAGCAAGGGAGTTTTCTTGTCCCTACATGGTCAAACTAGGCTTCCTTGGTGGTTCAGCAGCAAAGAATCCACCTGTCAATCCAGGAGACGTGGATTTGATCTCTGGGTCGGGAAGGTCCCCTGAAGAATGAAATGGCAACTCATTCCAGTATTCTTGGCTGGGAAATCCCATGGACAAAGCAGCCTGGTGGGCTACAATCCAAATGGTTGCAAGAATCAGACATGACTTCGCAAGTAAACAACAACAGCAACACTGCCAAGCTAGGTCCACAAATTGTTTTTTACATCTGCAAGAGCACATTCTAGGGATTATTAACTGAGCTCACTGGGCAGGATGTGTGTGTCATGCCACCATTGTTTTATTGTTTTGGGGCATGTTTTGTTGTCTGGTTTTATTGCTAAGCAAGCCTGCTTGATTTTGTGGTTAAGCAAACCTGCTTTCTTGAATAATCATTAACTTACAGGAGTCCTCCCTATTTTTTTCCTACTTACAATCCCCTAGTGGGATTAACAGTTTAATCACTTACTTTGTCCATTTACTCTGTCCCTATCAGTTGGCTCTACACTTAAAACCTGATGAGTTCCTCAAAGGAAAGAGACTAAATTGGGATAAAGTAGCAAGGGAACAAACAGCAGAAAATGAGAGATGACCAGAAGGCCAACCAATGCCTGGCCATATGGTAGTGTCTCAAAAACCACAGAAGCCAAGTAATGGTACTGAATACTGCAGAAGTCAAAGAAAATGAAGAAAGAAAACACACTGGATCCGTTCACTCTAAAAGCAGTTCCTGGAGGGGAAAGGGGTAGCTAGGGAGTTTGGGATGGACATGTACACACAGCTGTATTTAAAATGGATAACCAATGAGGTCCAACTGTATAGCACAGATAACTGGGCTCAATGTTGTGTGGCAGCCTAGATGGGAGGAAAGTTTAGAGGAGAATGGACACATTTATATATGGCCGAGTCCTTTTGCTATTCATCTAAAATGATCACAACATTGTTAATCTGCTATATCCCTATACAAAATAAAAAGTTTTTTAAAAAAACAAACCAGTTACTGCTGTTTGCGACTTTACTATTAAGGAAAAAATGCAGACCAGCTGCTGCTGTTTCCCTGCAGGCATCCATCCCATCCATGGATGTCCTTTATTACTCTGCCCTTGCTGTGCTGCCTGGAGGCTTCTCTGGAGGCACCTTCTGCTTAATATTTAGCAACATTGTTCTTGATACCCTCCTTTGTTCTAAGAGATGGAGATACCTTGAGTATCTTTGCGGTCTTTGGCACCTAAGCTCTGCAAACACAGGTACAATAGACTTTTATCCTGGTCCAAGAGCCACTTCTTACTCGCATTTATTCAGTTCAGTTCAGTCACTCAGTCATGTCCGACTCTTCGCAACCCCATGAATGGTAGCACGCCAGGCCTCCCTGTCCATCACCAACTCCCAGAGTTCACTCAGACTCACGTCCATCAAGTCAGTGATGCCATCCAGCCATCTCATCCTCTGTCGTCCCCTTCTCCTCTTGCCCCCAACCCCTCCCAGCATCAGAGTCTTTTCCAATGAGTCAACTCCTCGCATGAGGTGGCCAAACTACTGGAGTTTCAGCTTCAGCATCATTCCCTCAAAAGAAATCCTAGGGCTCATCTCCTTCAGAATGGACTGGTTGGATCTCCTTGCAGTCCAAGGGACTCTCAAGAGTCTTCTCCAACACCACAGTTCAAAAGCATCCATTCTTCGGCGCTCAGCCTTCTTCACAGTCCAACTCTCACATCCATACATGACCACAGGAAAAACCATAGACGAGACGGACCTTTGTTGGCAAAGTAATGTCTCTGCTTTTGACTATGCTATCTAGGTTGGTCATAACTTTCCTTCCAAGGAGTAATCGTCTTTTAATTTCATGGCTTCAGTCACCATCTGCAGTGATTTTGGAGCCCAGAAAAATAAAAGTCTGACACTGTTTCCACTGTTTCCCCATCTATTTCCCATGAAGTGATGGGACCGGATGCCATGATCTTCGTTTTCTGAATGTTGAGCTTTAAGCCAACTTTTCACTCTCCTCTTTCACTTTCATCAAGAGGCTTTTTAGTTCCTCTTCACTTTCTGCCATAAGGGTGGTGTCATCTGCATATCTGAGGTTATTGATATTTCTCCTGGCAATCTTGATTCCAGCTTGTGTTTCTTCCAGTCCAGCGTTTCTCATTGATGTACTCTGCATATAAGTTAAATAAGCAGGGTGATAATATACAGCCTTGACATACTCCTTTTCCTATTTGCAACCAGTCTGTTGTTCCATGTCCAGTTCTAACTGTTGCTTCCTGACCTGCATACAAATTTCTCAAGAGGCAGGTCAGGTGGTCTGGTATTCCCATCTCTTTCAGAATTTTCCACAGTTTATTGTGATCCACACAGTCAAAGGCTTTGGCATAGTCAAAAAAGCAGAAATAGATGTTTTTCTGGAACTCTCTTGCTTTTTCCATGATCCAGAGGATGTTGGCAATTTGATCTCTGGTTCCTCTGCCTTTTCTAAAACCAGCTTGAACATCAAGAAGTTCACAGTTCACGTATTGCTGAAGCCTGGCTTGGAGAATTTTGAGCATTACTTTACTAGCACGTGAGATGAGTGCAATTGTGCAGTAGTTTGAGCATTCTTTGGCATTGCCTTTCTTTGGGATTGGAATGCAAACTGACCTTTTCCAGTCCTGTGGCCACTGCTGAGTTTTCCAAATTTGCTGGCATATTGAGTGCAGCACTTTCACAGCATCATCTTTCAGGATTTGAAAGAGCTCAACTGGAATTCCATCACCTCCACTAGCTTTGTTCGTAGTGATGCTTTCTAAGGCCCACTTGACTTCATATTCCAGGATGTCTGGCTCTAGGTCAGTGATCACACCATCATGATTATCTGGGTCATGAAGATCTTTTTTGTACAGGTCTTCTGTGTATTCTTGCCACCTCTTCTTAATATCTTCTGCTTCTGTTAGGTCCATATCATTTCTGTCCTTTATCGAGCCTATCTTTGCATGAAATGTTCCCTTGGTATCTCTAATTTTCTGGAAGAGATCTCTAGTCTTTCCCATTCTGTTGTTTTCCTCTATTTCTTTGCATTGATCACTGAGGAAGGCTTTCTTATCTCTTCTTGCTATTCTTTGGAACTCTGCATTCAGATGCTTATATCTTTCCTTTTCTCCTTTGCTTTTTGCTTCTCTTCTTTTCACAGCTATTTGCAAGGCCTCCCCAGACAGCCATTTTGCCTTTTTGCATTTCTTTTCCATGGGGATGGTCTTGATCCCTGTCTCTGGTACAATGTCACAAACCTCATTCCATAGTTCATCAGGCACTCTATCTAGTAGATCTAGGCCCTTAAATCTATTTCTCACTTCCACTGTATAATCATAAGGGATTTGATTTAGGTCATACCTGAATGGTCTAGTGGTTTTCCCTACTTTCTTCAGTTTAAGTCTGAATTTGGTAATAAGGAGTTCATGATCTGAGCCACAGTCAGCTCCTGCTCTTGTTTTTGTTGACTGTATAGAGCTTCTCCATCTTTGGCTACAAAGAATATAATCAATCTGATTTCGGTGTTGACCATCTGGTGATGTCCATGTGTAGAGTCTTCTCTTGTGTTGTTGGAAGACGGTGTTTGCTATGACCAGTACATTTTCTTGGCAAAACTCTATTAGTCTTTGCCCTGCTTCATTCTGTATTCCAAGGCCAAATTTGCCTGTTACTCCAGGTGTTTCTTGACTTCCTACTTTTGCATTCCAGTCCCCTAGAATGAAAAGGACATCTTTTTTGGGTGTTAGTTCTAAAAGGTCTTGTAGGTCTTCATAGAACCGTTCAACTTCAGCTTCTTCAGCGTTACTGGTTGGGGCATAGACTTGGATTACTGTGATATTGAATGGTTTGCCTTGTGATGACTAATCTTTAAAGAATGGTAAAAAAAATAAGATTTATCTCAGAATGTTTAGAATGCTATAAGTTTTACAGTATTTATGAGACCATCTAAAATTACAGAAGTAGATCAAATTTCTCATATCTTTGCAAACATCTGAAGATAGTGTTAATTCAAAAGCAAATCCCAGCAAACAGTGTCTATAAATACAGCATTTTTAGTTCTATTTGGAGAAACAATCAACTTTTTGCTTATTTTCAAAAGATTCAAGTGCAGAAATATTCACAAAATAATTATTACCCAATGTCACCACTGCTTATAATACACATTTGTCATTTCTACTTCAGATATATTTTAAAAGCGAACATTAAAAAATGAAATTCCCCCATTCTCATTCCTAATCCTATTCCCCTCCCTCTCTTGAGGCAATCATAATTATCAACTTGATATTTATCTGCTGATTCCATGTTTTTAGACATTGACTCTATAAACAGTAAGTACAATAGACCATATGCACAAAACAGTAAGAGGAATTGCTGAGCTGTAGGGTAATACTCTATATGGTAAGTTTCAACATCTAATAGGGAAAGCTAGCCTTATCTTTTTGACTATTGTTTTGACTCTTCTTTAATGTCATTTTTAGAATCTGGTTGTCTAATTCATAAAAAAGAATCTCATTGGAATTTTGATTCAATTGTATTGGATTAATAGATTAAACTGACATCTTTTCAGTTTGGATTCTTCCCGGATGAAAACATAACAGATTGTTCCTTTTTTTTCATGTCTCACTTTAGCATTCTTTAATAATGCTTTATCATTTTCTCCCCAGGGCTCTAGTATCTTTGACTATTTTTTCCTAAGGTAATTTATAATTTTTATTGCTATTGTATAATTGCTAAGTTATATCTTTTTCTGTTTTATTTCTAGTTGGTCATTCTTGGCATATAGGACAATTACTGATTTTTGTATTTTGATTTTAGAGCCAGTAACACTGCTGCATTTTCTTTTATAAATATAACTAATTTTCCAATAGATGCTTTTGAGTATTCTATGTAATAATCTCATCTGTAAAAATCATCAAATTGTCTCTTTCTTTCTTGTGCATACATATATTTGTTGTTGTTTAGTTGCTAAATCATGTCCAACTCTTTTGTGATCCCATGGACTGTAGCCTGCCAGGCTCCTCTGTCCATGGGATTTCCCAGGCAAGAATATTGGAATGGGCTGCCATTCACTTCTCTGGAGAATTCCATGGACAGAGAAGCCTGGCGGGCTATAGTCCATGGGGTCACAAAGAGTCAGACATGACTGAGTGACTAACACTTTCACTTTTGCTTTCTCCAGGGTATCTACCTGAACCAGGGATCAAACCTGAGTCTCCTGCATTGCAGGCAGATTCTTTACCACTGAACCACCAGTGAAGCATATATATATATATATATATATATATATATGTATTTTTTTTTTTTGGCAGAACCACGTGGCTTGTGGGATTTTAGTAACTCAACCAGGAATGAAACCCAGGCCCTCAGCAGCGAAAGCACAGAGCATGGCATCCTAACTGCTGGTTTGCCAGGGAATTTATTTATTTCCTTGTCTTAAAACGATTATAAAAATTATTACTTTAGGAAATAGTAGTAATGATAGTAGGTATCCTTGTCATATGCTGAACTTTAATAAAAATGCTTTTGAAGTTTGATTTTTGCTGTCAGTTTTAGGTAGATGCCCTTTATTACACTATAAAAGTTTCTTCTATTCACAGGTTTTTACTTTTTTAAATATATAAGTGTTCATTGCTATATTTAAAATGAATAACCAACAAAAACCTATTGTATAGCACATGGAACTCTGCTTAATGGTATGTGGTAGCCTGGATTGGAAGCGGTTTGGGAGAAAATGGATACACGTATATGTATGGCTGAATCCCCTCACTTTTCCCCTGAAACTATCACAACATTGTTAATCGGCTATATTCTAATACAAAATATTTTGGTTGTTAAAAATAAAATAAAAAATATTAGAAAACGTAGATAATAAATTGCTAATAAAATGACCAGAAATCCATAAATATTTATGAAAGTATATTACTGTTTAATAATTATTTATACTTCTCAACATGTCATAAACATTTTGACACGTGTCATATGTATTCTTCTGTAACAATTTTTAAAAATTTTTATTTTTAATTGGAGGATAATTGCTTTACAATGTTGTGCTGGTTTCTGCCATACAAGAACATGAATCAGCCATGAGTACATGTGTCCCCTCCTTCTTAAACCTCCCTTCCATCCCTCAACCTCATCCCACCCCTCTAGGCTATGTGTCAGTATTAAAAACTGGTCAAGTAAAAAAAAAAAAAAACTGGTCAACTAATATATATATATATATGTGTGTGTGTGTGTGTGTGTGTGTGTGTGTGTGTGTTCAGTTTCATCAAATGCCTCTTTATGCATCTGGAGATGAAGTGTTTTTCTCTTTAATATGTTAATATGGTAAGAGTATAGTGATAGATTTGCTAATATTGAACTATCCTTGTATTCATTTGGATAAACTCTACTTAGTTATTATTTACTTAGGGCTTTTTTCTTATAAACACACTAATGAATTAAATTTGTAACAAGAATCATGCAACAGGATAATATATGGAGCATGTTGTGTGTGTGCCTGCTAAGTAAGTTGTTTCAGTCGTGTCCAATTCTTTGTGACCCTATGGACTGTAGCCCGCCAGGCTCCTCTGTCCTTGGGATTCTCCAGGCAAGAATATTGGAATGGGTTGCCATTCCCTTCTCCAGGGGTTCATTCCAACCCAGGGATTAAACCTGTGTTTCCTGTGACTCCTGCTTTGCAGGCAGATTCTATACCACTGAGCCACTGGGGAAGCCCCAATATGGAGCATAACTGGTATCCTATCCAGTCCTCAGAGGTTATCGGTGGCTAGAATCCTCAGGATTTTATTGGGGATGTTGCTCTATGAAGAACAGTTGCTCAGTTCTTCAAGACTAAGTTCAAATTAGGCCCAGTTCTTGACTTGAAACTCTGGTTCCCACAGGGGCAATACAGGTTCAACCAGTTTGATAACTTTTACCACTGAGAGTTTAAAGGGAGGACCAGGAACAAAATAGGAACAGAGAGTTTATAACATCCCATACCCCCAACTAAATCTGAAACTGATCATATCTTGTCTGGAAGTTGATGAACCACTCAACTGGCAGAAGAGACATACTGAGTTCGAGTGGTATCTCCTGCCTTGGTGTGGAAAGCTTGCTGGAGTTTCTCACAGGCCCTTAAGAAGATGGCATGGGTGTAAGGAGTTTTACTGTAGCCCCTAAGATGAACACTGCCTTTTAACAGAATCCCAGCAGCAAGAGACTGCAGATGTGTATGGTGCAATATGCTGAGTTGTTGCAAAAGAAATTTAATTTCATTCAGATCCCCCTGTCCAACTTCCCACCAGGACCAAGTCAGAGGATCCCTTTGGAGAGCTAGCTTTTGGACACCAGCCACATGGAGGGAACTGATGTTCAACTGGTATTAAACAGAGAATCTGAAACAACTAACAGAAAGGGGGCAGAAATGTCTTCATCATGTAGCTGGGATTGTTCATATAAAGGAAACATGATTATGCACAACTCATAAAAGGGAAACAAATTCGGAGGGCAATCATGTAAAGAAGGTCATTTTCCCCACCCTCCACCTTCCCAACCCAATATCAAAAGAATAACGTAATGGTTCTCTATTGCTGTGTAACAAATTATCACAGAGTGGCTTAAAGTAAAACAAATGTATTAGCTCACAGTTCTATGTATCAGAAGTCCAAGTGAGGGCTTCCCTGGTGGTTCAGTGGTAAAGAATCCACCTAACAACGCAGAAGACATGAGTTTGATCCCTGGTCTGAGAAGATCCCACGTGCTGCAGAGCAACTAAGCCCATGCGCCACAACTACTGAACCTATGCTCTAGAGACCTGGAATGGCAAATACTATAGAGCCTACCCACTGCGACTAGTGAGCCCAAGTGCCCTGGAGCCCACGCACTGCAACAAGAGAAGCCACCGCAACGAGAAACCCGCGCACCCCAACTTAGAGAGGAGCTCCCACCTTCCACAACTAGAGAAAAGGCCACGTAGCAGTGAAGACCCAGCACAACCAAAAACAGACAAATAAATAATTTTTTTCTTTTTTAGAAAAAGAGCAGTGTAAGTGAACCCAACTGGGTTTCTCTGCTCCGGGCCTCATGAAGTCAAACCCAAGATTGGCAAGCTTGAGCTCCTACCTGGGGGTTCTAGAAAAGAACCCACTTTCTTGCTCCTTCAGATTTGGGGCCACATTCAGTTTGTGTTGGTTACAGAACTGTGACCTCCTTTCCCTGATGACTGTCAGTGGGGGCTGCTCTCAGCTCCTGAAGGCTGCCTGCGTTCAACACATGGCTCCTTTCACTTTAAAGGCAGCAATAGTGTGGTGAGTCACCTTATGGGGCATACTTCATTTTATTATGCTTTGCTTTATTGTACTGTGGATGCTGCTTTTTTTTTTTTTTAACAAATCAAAAGTGTATGGCAATCCTGTATTGACCAAGTCTATCAGCACCATTTTTTCAATAGCATCTGCTCACTTCATGTCTCGGTGTCGTGTTTTGGTAATTTTGGCACTATTTCAAACTGTTTCATTATTACATATATTATGGTGATCTGTGATCAGTGATCCTGATGCTAATATTATCATTGTTTTGGGGTGTCACAAGCTGCACTCGTATAAGAAGGCAAACTTAACCCGTAAATGTTGTGTGTGTTCTGACTGCTCCCCCAACCAGCCAATCTCCTTCCTCTCTCCCTCTTCTTGAGCTTCCTATTTCCTAGGACACAGCAGTATTGTAATTAGACCAATTAATAACCCTACAATGGCCTCTAAGTTTTCAAATGACGGGAAGAATCCTAAGTTTCTCACTTTGTCATCTCTCACGATTTTGGTTTATTATGTCTCTCACATCATCAAAAGCTAAACATGATTAAGCTTAGTGAGGAAGGCATGTTGAAAGCCAAGACAGGAGAAGAGCTAGACCTCTTGTGCCAGTTAGCCAAGCTGTGAATGCAAAGTAAAAGTTCTTGAAGGAAATTAAAAGTGCTACTCCAGTGAACACACAAGCGGTAAGAAAGCAAAATAGCCCTATTGCTGAGATGGAGAAAGTTATAGTGGTCTAGACAGATGATCAAACCAGGCCATGGCACCTCTGTTTACAACATGGTTTACTGAATATTTTCAGCTCACTGCTGAGACCTGCTGCTCAGAAAAAAAGAGTCCTCTCCAAATATTATTGCTCACTGACAATGCACCTGGTCACCCCAGGGCTCTGATAGAGATGTACAACTATTTAATTAATTGATTTTGTTTTCATGACTGCTAACACAACATCCATTCTGCAGTCCATGGATCAAGAAGTAATTCTGACTTTCAAGTCTTAGTATTTAAGAACTAGATTTCCTAGGGCTTCGACTGCTATAGACAGTAATTCCTCATGATGAGTCTGGACAAAAGCCAACTGAAAATCTTTTGGAAAGAATTCACCATTCTAGATGCCACTAAGAACATTCACAATTCATGAGACAAGGTCAGAACATCAACACTAACCGGAGTTTGAAAGAAGTTGATTCCAACTCTCAAGGATGACCTTGAGGAATAAAAGACTTCAGTGAAAAAAGTAACTGTATACTTGAGGGAAAGAGCAAGAGAACTAGAATTAGAATTGGAGCCCAAAGATGTGACTGAATTGCAACAATCTCATGATAAAACTTGAACGGATGAGGAGTTGCTTCTTATGGATCAACAGAGTGAGAGCTTTCTTGAAATGGAATCTACTCTTGGGGAAGATGCTGTGAAGATGGTTAAAATGAAAACAAAGGATTTAGAGTATTACTTAAATTTAGTTGATAAAGCAGTGGCAGGGTTTGAGAGGACTGATTCCAATTTTGAAAGAAGTTCTGTTGTAGGTAAAATGCCATCAAACAGCACTGCATGCTACAGAGAAATCTGTCATGGAGAGAGTCACTGATGTGGTACACTGCCCTGTGGTATTATTTAAGAAACTGCCCCAGCCACCCCAACCTTCAGCAGCCACCACCCTGATCCGTCAGCAGCCATCAACACTGAGGCAAGACTCCACCAGCACAAAGACTACAACTCTTTGGAGACTCAGATGACAGTGTTTTTAGAAACAAAGTATTTTTAAATTAAAGTTCATACATTGTTTTTTAGGCATAATGCTATTACACACTTAATATGCTACAGTGTAAAGGAAATAATTTTTATATGCAGTGGGAAACTAAAGCACTTGTACAACTCTCAGAGAAGGAAATGGCAACCTACTCCAGTATTCTTGCCTGGAAAAGTCCATGGACAGAGGAGCCTGGCGGGCGGCAGTCTATGGGGTTACATGACTGAGCATGCGTGCCTGAGGGTGGAGGGAGATGGGTTGGTAGCAATAAACTGGTAGAACTAAAAAAAAAAAAAAAAATTGTGCAACTCTCTTTATTGCAATATTCACTTTTCTGCAAAGCTAGGGAACTGTCTCCAAGGTATGCCTGTATTTTGAATCTCAGATTCCCCCCTGTGCCACTAGCCAGAGAAAGCTCTGAGTTTAAAGGCTCCTGTGTAGAATTCGGAGAAGGCAATGGCACCTCACTCCAGTACTCTTGCCTGGAAAATCCCATGGGCGGAGGAGCCTGGTGGGCTGCAGTCCATGGGGTCACTAAGAGTCAGACACGACTGAGCGACTTCACTTTCACTTTTCACTTTCATGCATTGGAGAAGGAAATGGCAACCCACTCCAGTTCTTGCCTGGAGAATCCCAGGGACGGGGGAGCCTGGTGGGCTGCCGTCTATGGGGTCGCACAGAGTCGGACATGACTGAAGCGCCTTAGCAGCAGCAGCAGCAGTGATTAGAATTAGCCAACCCACACAATCTCCCTTTTGCCATCTGATGTAACATAATCATGGCTCTACTGACACCTTGATTTCAGACTTCTGACCTCCAGAATCATGAGACAATAAATTTCTATTGTGCTGAGACAATTTCATTTGTGGTACTTTGCCAAGACAGCCATAGCAAACTAATACAGTTAATTTCTGATACTTACCACTGAGAATCATGACTAATGTTAATTTTGTATTGAGTGAATTACAGTACAACCCAGAACTGGAAAATTTGGCTTAGGAAGGGATAGGTGCCTCTGAATGGCAGGTCCACATGAACTTCCAATTAAAGTCTCACAAAAGCAGTACTGCCTTGCAGGACTGTGGAGCAGTCTTTGGTGGCATTAAAATCTTCCTCCCAAGACAAGTTGGAGTGGTTGTTGCCATGCTCAGTGGATGCCTTGAGGGAATCAGAGCACTCCTGCTCTGAAGATGAGCAGTCTCTGCCTGACCACTCAGTTTAAACTGCTGCTGGTGGCTGAGGTGTTTGGAATTGTCTAGTATCTACCACAGGTTCCAGAGGTTTCCACTATTGATCTTCAAAGTGTTTACAAAGACACTGTGCCTTCCCCATGAGGAGGAGCTGCCTCATACGCAAACAGATCAAGCTTTTTCTCATGTTGCCAAGTCTAGAAGGGGAAGCCAACTTCTAATTATCTATCTCCTATTTCAGGTCACCCTAACACGTGTGTGGGTTTCTTTTTTTTTCGATGTCATGGTATTTTTTGTTTCTGTATTGTGAGCCAACACTACCACTTACATAGATTATGTCAGCCATTTTGGGTCAAACTGTTCCCTAAAACCCAGAAAACAGCAGAAAATTAAAACCAAAACAACACAAATGAGGCACTTGCATTACACTAAACAGAGGGGAATTCAGGATACTTTCATTGGCTAAGAGTCTTGGCAGCATGGTACACTTAATCTCATTGGCTGGAGCAAACAAAACAACTGCCTTACCAGCTCTAATTAGTTTTGACCATAGACAATGCTGAAAAGATAAGGGAAATAGATCTGTAAACAAAATTGTAATGGATTATTATACAAATAATGAGGTTGCACATTTAACACACCACAGCTCAGACAAGCAAATAAAAAATAACACTTTAATTTTGCTAGAATTATTCCTAAGGATGTACCTGGAGTTTAATAGGAAAAGTAATTAAATGTCCAATATTATTTATATCTGGTTATTTAAGTCATTTAAACAGTTCCCAATGTCTTTTATTATTGGTAAATATAAGTCATATTTTTTTTAAAAAATTATTGACATATAGTTGACTTACAATGTTGTGTTCGTTTCCAGTGTACAAAAAAGTGATTCAGTTATACAAAGATATATATCTCTTTTTTCATTCCTTTCCATTACAGATTATTACAAAATATTGAATATGGTTCTCTGTGCTATACAATGGGTTCTTGTTTGTTACCTATTAGTGTGTACATGTTAATCCCAAACTCATTTATCCTCTCTCCTTTCCACTTTGGTAACCTCAAGTTTGTCTTCTATGTCTCTAGGTCTATTTGTTTTGTATATAAGTTCACCTGTGTGTGTGTGTGCGTGTGTGTGTGTGTATATATATATATATTGCACATATAAGTGATTTCATGATATTTGTCTGTCTAACTTACTTCACTTAGTACAATAATCTCTAGGTCCACTCATGTTGCTGCAGTGTCCAATCGCTTTTAAACAGAAATGTTCATAGGTGCTTATGGTATTTAACAGTTTATTCTAAGAATTTCAGTGCAATAGTCTGGTTTTTAAAAATAAATAGGTAGATAGATAGATAAATAGAAATGCTCATCTTTCTATATATAGCAACCCACTCCAGTATTCTTGCCTGGAGAATCCCATGGACGGAGGATAGTCCACAGGGTTGCAAAGAGTACGACTGAGTGACTTCACTTTCACTTTCACTTGCACACCTGGAAGCAGCAAGAGATGGAGCATTGCTTGAAATAATTACTTCTCACCAGTAGATCACCCTTTTCCTCATACTTACATTGCTGCTCATCTACCTGAGGGCTAAATGTTTTTCCATATGTGTATAAGAGCATGGGTATAAACATGAGCACTGAAATCCTGAAGAAAAAACATAAAAGGATTCTCACAGAGAAAGCCAGAACAGAAGAAAACTACAAACATCCAGTGTTGGCATCCTTTAGGGGCAAAGCCTAAGAGGCTGGAAACTGGGTTGGATCCCATCATTTAACTCAGTGTGTGGGACCTTGAGAAAGTCATCTGTCTTCTCTCCTTCTCAATTTCCTCACTGGAGGGTAGGTGCTTTTCTAAGTTGAAATTCTAGTATTGGGGTGGGAGTGGAGGTGGTCCTGGCATGCGCTGTTCTATATCAATTCTGCTCACATCTTTTGCTTTCCAGTTAGGTGATTCCCTTTGACCACTTGGTTACTCCACAATCTGTTAGCTTCTGATGCTAAAATCTAGAGGTTATAGCCCCAACCCTACTAATAAAGTCTAACTGATTCTCTTGCTGTGTGAGCCCCTTGGTTTTAGCACTTACTGCTTAGATTTGGGGGCTCCCTTTTTATTATTTCTGGGGCTTCCCTGGTGGCTCAGAGGGTAAAGCGTCTGGCTGCAATGCGAGAGACCCAGGTTTGATCCCTGGGTCAGGAAGATTCCATGGAGAAGGAAATGGCAACCCACTCCAGTATTCTTGCCTGGAGAATCCCATGGACAGAGGAGCCTGGTAGGCTACATACAGTCCATGGGGTCTCAAAGAGTCGGACACAACTGAGCAACTTCACTTTTTATTTCTGGTACAAAAGAAAACATCTCTTTCTTGATTTCAAGTTATGCTATATATGTATATATGTGTATTTAAGTTTATATGTATTTAAATTTTATTTGATGTATTATGCATCTCTAAGTGTTTAAAGGGAGTGCACATATTTCATCTGCATCAGTTAATAATCAGAAAATGAACTTTTTAAAAATAAAATAAGTAATAAACACATTACCTTTGTTTAAAAAAGGGGCAACATTTGAGATCGTTTTAAGTCCTACCTGCACTCCTGTCCCTCATAGAAATATATCTGTAACTTGCTTTTCTTTTAAGACTTTGTTTAGGGACTTCCCTGCTGGTCCAGTGGTTAACACTTCACCTTCCAATGCAGAGGGTGCAGGTTCGATCCCTGGTCTGGGAGCTAAGATCCCATATGCCCTATGGCCAAGAAACCAGGACATAAACAACATAAGAAATATTGTAACAAATTCAATAAAGACTTAATTAAAAAAAAAAGACTTTGTTTATATTTTTTAAGTCTTTATTGAATTTTTTACAACATTGCTTCTGTTTTATGTTTTGGTTGTTTTGGCCACAAGGCACGTGGGATCCTAGTTCCCTGACTAGAGCCTGAGCCAGTACCCCTGCATTGAAAGGCCAAGTCTTAACCACTGGACCACCAGGGAAGCTCCTGCAACTTGTTTTTTACCCAACCGCAGGCGGCTGGGTAGGTTGGCAGAGACCTACCACACCCTTTTAACTGCCTCAAACCACCACATACACAGTTTGAATACACACTTTATTAGCCATTCTTTTATTCATGGTTCTGCATTTCCTGTTCTTCCCTATGAGGAACTCCGCAATGGACATGCTTGTACATGTTTTCTTGTGTAAAAGTACTGGTGTTTTTGAAAAGGAGATGCTACATCTATAGGGGCTGGCTCATAGCATATGTGTATTTTTATTTTATTCAATATTGCCAAATTGCCCTGTTCAGTGTGGCTGTATCAATTTTATATTCCCATTAGCTGCTGCTGCTGTTAAGTCGCTTCAGTCGTGTCTGACTCTGTGCAACCCCATAGACAGCAGCCAATCAGGCTCCCCTGTCCCTGGGATTCTCCAGGCAAGAATACTGGAGTGGGTTGCCATTTCCTTCCCATTAGCAGTGTGTATGTATACTCTACCACATTTTACATTTTATTAATGAGTTTAATTTTTATAATAGTTGAAAATTATCTCAGTATTCTATCAAATTTTCCTGATAATTGGTGACATTCAGCTTTTATTTATATGTTCACTGGCCAATTACATTTATTTTTCTACAATTAATTTATCCTATGATTTTTTTCCTAGGTTCTCATTGGTTTATTTGAGTTTTCCATTTTTGTAGGAATATCTTATGGATCTAAATACTAATCTTTTCTGTGTTCTATGTTTGGCAAATATTATCTCCTACCTTGTCACTTGTCTCTGAACTTTGCTTCCATACGCTAGACATGTTATTGAAGGCTTATGATGCCTTTTGTAATAGAGAACTTATACACGCTGTTCAAATTTATCAATCTTGATGCAGTAAAACATATCAACTCATTCCCTAAAACTGACTTCTAATTTTCCAGTCACAAACATTTTCCTACATTTTCTCCTGATACATTTAGGATTTTGCCTCTTAACATTTGAGTCTTTAATCCCTCTAGAATTTATTTTCATGAATGGTGTTAGGTAGAGAATCTAATTTTATCAAAACAAATGATCCACTTTCCCAAAGCCATTTATGGAATTGTTAGTGCCTCCTCACTGAAACTGATTCACTCTCTATCGTACATAACACTCTAACTTTGATGAACTAGCCATTTGCAGGTATAACCCACAATAAGAAAAGCCTTAAACATCATCTGCTGGAACTACGCAACTATCCCCTGACTTATCTAAGTGAGCAGGATGTGTCCTTAAAATGAGATTGCTACATATTTTAGAGCCTGTCTGGAATAATATGCTTGTCCCACCGTATCCATGGGGGATTGGTGTATTTGTATAATAATCTATATGTATCCTCCATATCTCTTGACCTCCTATTTTTGCATTCTGGTCCCCTGTAATGAAAAGGACAGATTATAGGGGACTGGAATGTAAAAGTAGGAAGTCAAGAGATACCTGGGTTTGATGCCCAGGTCACAAAGATCCCCTGGAAAAGGAAATGGCAACCAACTCCAGTACTCTTGCCTGGAAAATGCTATGGATGGAGAGCCTGGTAGGCCACAGTTCATGGGATCACAGAGTCGTACACGACTGAGCAACTTCACTTAAGAGACACCTGGAGTAAAAGGCAAATTTGGCCTTGGAGTACAAAATGAAGCAGGGAAAGACTAATAGAGTTTTGCCAAGAGAACGCACTGGTCACAGCAAACACCTTCTTCCAACAACACAAAAGAAGACTACACATGGACATCACCAGATGGTCAACAACGAAATCAGACTGATTATATTCTTTGCAGCCAAAGATGGAGACGCTTTATACAGTCAACAAAAACAAGACTGGGAGCTGACTGTGGCTCAGATCATGAAATCCTTATTACCAAATTCAGACTTAAATTGAAGAAAGTAGGGAAAACCACTGGACTATTCATGTATGACCTAAATCAAATCCCTTATGATTATACAGTAGAAGTGACAAACAGATTCAAGGGATTAGATCTGATAGAGTGTCTGAAGAACTATGGACAGAGGTTCATGACATTGTATAGGAGGCAGTGTTCAAGACTATCCCCAAGAAAAAAGAAACGCAAAAAGGCAACATGGTTGTCTGAGGAGGCCTTACAAATAGCTGAGAAAAGAAGAGAAGCTAAAGGCAAAGGAGAAAAGGAAAGATATACCCATTTGAATGCAGAGTTCCAAAGAACAGCAAGAAGAGGTAAGAAAGCCTTCCTCAGTGAGCAATGCAAAGAAACACAGGAAAACAATAGAATGGGAAAGACTAGAGATCCCTTCAAGAAAATTAGAGATACCAAGGGAACATTCCATATAAAGATGGGCACAATAAAGGACAGAAATGGTATGGACATAAAAGAAGCAGAAGATCTTAAGAAGAGGTAGCAAGAATACACAGAAGAACTGTACAAAAAAGATCTGCATGACCCAGATAAGCATGATGGTGTGATCACTCACCTAGAGCCACACATCCTGGAATGCGAAGTCGAGGGCCTTAGGAAGCCTCACTACAAACAAAGCTAGTGGAGGTGATGGAATTCCAGTTGAGCTATTTCAAATCCTGAAAAATGATGCTGTGAAAGTGCTGCACTCAATATGCCAGCAAATTTGGAAAACTCAGCAGTGGCCACAGGACTGGAAAAGATCAGTTTTCATTCCAATCCCAAAGAAAGGCAATGCCAAAGAATGCTCAAACTACCGCACAATTGCACCCATCTCACACGCTAGTAAAGTAATGTTCAAAATTCTACAAGCCAGGCTTCAACAATACGTGAACCGTGAACTTCCAGATGTTCAAGCTAGTTTTAGAAAAGGCAGAGGAACCAGAGATCAAGTTGCCAACATCCGCTGGATCATGGAAAAAGCAAGAGAGTTCCAGAAAAACATCTATTTCTGTTTTATTGACTATGCCAAAGCCTTTGACTGGTGAATCACAGCAAACTGAAAAATTCTTAAAGAGATGGAACTACCAGACCTTATCTGCCTCCAGAAAAATCTGTATGGAGGTCAAGAAGCAACAATTAGAACTGGACACGGAACAACAGACTGTTTCCAAACTGGGAAAGGAGTACGGCAAGGTTGTATATTGTCACCCTGCTTATTTAACTGACATGCAGAGTATATCATGTGAAATGCCGGGCTGGATGAAGCACAAGCTGGAATAAAGACTGCCAGGAGAAATATCAATAACTTCAGATATGCAGATAACACCACCTTTATGGTAGAAAGTGAATAAGAACTGAAGAGCCTCTTGATAAAAGTGAAAGAGGAGAGTGAAAAAAGTTGGTTTAAAAGTCAACATTCAAACTAAGATCATGGCATCTGGTCCCATCACTTCATAGCAAACAGATGGGGAAACAATGGAAACAGTGGCAGCCTTTATTTTCTTGGGCTCTAAAATCACTGCAGATGGTGACTGCAGCCAAGAAACTTAAAGACATTTGCTCCTTGGAAGAAAAGCTATGACAAACCTAGACAGCATATTAAAAAGCAGAGACATTACTTTGCCAACAAAGGTCCGTCTAGTCAAGTCTATGGTTTTTCCAGTAGTCATGTATGGATGTGAGAGTTGGAGTATAAAGAAAACTGAGAGCCAAAGAATGGATGCTTCTGAACTGCGGTGTTGGAGAAGACTCTTGAGAGTCCCTTGGACTGCAAGGGGATCCAACCACTCAATCCTCAAGGAAATCAGTCCTGAATATTCACTGGAAGGACTGATGCTGAAGCTGAAATTCCAATCCTTTGGCCATCTGATGCAAAGAACTCACTCACTGGAAAAGATCTTGATGCTGGGAAAGACTGAAGGCGGGAGGAGAAGGGAACCACAGAGGATGAGATGGTTGGATGGCATCACCAACTCGATGGACATGAGTTTGAGCAAGCTCTGGGAGTTGGTGATGGACAGGGAAGCCTGGCGTGCTGCAGTTCATGGGATAGCAAAGAGTCAGACCTGACTGAGCAACTGAACTGAACTGTACTGTATCCTCCCATATAACTTTAAGTCATCTCTATTTTACTTATAATTTTTAATATAAGATACACTATGTGTAAATAGTTGCAAATAAAATCCGAATGCTATATGAAAAGTTGCCAGTGCGTGGCAAATTCAAGTTTCGCCTTTTGGAACTTTCTGAAATTTTTTTCCTCAATTTCTTCCATCTGATGTTGGTTGAATCCCCAGATGTAGAACCTGTGAATACAGAGGGACAACTGTATATAATAAAGGAATGTTACATTTATATACAGGAAGTATATAAAAAGGAGAAATAAATAGTAAGAATTTGATCTTAGAGAAATATAAAAATAGATAAAAATTTCCAGACCATTCCATGTTTTGAAAGAAACAGCCTTCTACTTAGTCTACTCCCTTCTCTCTGATTATATGCCCATTACAAAACTTTTGACTTTAATCCGTTTCATAGGTACTACGATGCCAAAGAAGCAGATGTCCATAAGGAAGAAATGAGTAAATCAATCTTTCTGAATTGAAAAACATCCTCTGTCATAGAAATAAGTCCTTTAAGAGACTTTAATTCTGTAGTTTAAACAGTTCAAGCCATACAGTTTTCTGGAATTCAAGTCTACGGTCTTAGCTCTAGTGCTTGCATCAGTCAGTTCAGTTCAGTCGCTCAGTCGTGTCCAACTCTTCGCGACCCCATGAATCGCAGCACACCAGGCCTCCCTGTCCATCACCAACTCCCAGAGTATACTCAAATTCATGTCCGTTGAGTTGGTGATGCCATCCAGCCATCTCATCCTCTGTCAGCCCCTTCTCCTGCCCCCCATCCCTCCCAGCATCAGGGTCTTTTCCACTGAGTCAAATCTTTGCATGCAGTGGACAAAGTATTGGAATTTCAGCTTTAGCATCAGTCCTTCCAATGAACACCCAGGACTGATCTCCTTTAGGATGGACTGGTTGGATCTCCTTGCAGTCCAAGGGACTCTCAAGAGTCTTCTCCAACACCACAGTTCAAAAGCATCAATTCTTCTGAGCTCAGCTTTCTTCACAGTCCAACTCTCACATCCATACATGACTACTGGAAAAACCATAGCCTTGATGAGATGGACCTTTGTTGGCAAAGTAATGTCTCTGCTTTTGAATATGCTATCTAGGTTGGTCATAGCTTTCCTTCCAAGGAGTAAGTGTCTTTTAATTTCATGGCTGCAGTCACCATCTGCGGTGATTTTGGAGCCCAAAAAAATAAAGTCTGACACTGTTTCCACTGTTTCCCCATCTATTTGCCATGAAGTGATGGGACCAGATGCCATGATCTTAGTTTTCTTAATGTTGAGCTTTAAGCCAACTTTTTCACTCTCCTCTTTCACTTTCATCAAGAGGCTTTTTGGATCCTCTTCACTTTCTGGTGTCATCTGCATATCTGAGGTGATTGATATTTCTCCCAGGAATCTTGATTCCAGCTTGTGCGTCCTCCAGCCCAGCGTTTCTCATGATGTACTCTGCATATAAGTTAAATAAGCAGGGTGACAATATACAGCCTTGACGTACTTCTTTTCCTATTTGGAACCAGTCTGTTGTTCCATGTCCAGTTCTAACTGTTGCTTCCTGACCTGCATATAGGTTTCTCAAGAGGCAGGTCAGGTGCTCTGGTATGCCCACCTCGTTCAGAATTTTCCACAGTTTATTGTGATCCACACATCAAAGGCTTTGGCATAGTCAATAAAGCAGAAATAGATGTTTTTCTGGAACTCTCTTGCTTTTTTGATGATCCAGCAGATGTTGGTAATTTGATCTCTGGTTCCTCTGCCTTTTCTAAAACCAGCTTGAACATCTGGAAGTTCACGGTTCACGTATTGTTGAAGTCTAGCTTGTAGAATTTTGAGCATTACTTTACTAGCGTGTGAGATGAGTGCAATTATGCGGTAGTTTGAGCATTCTTTGGCATTGCCTTTCTTTGGGATTGGAATGAACACTGACCTTTTCCAGTCCTGTGGCCACTGCTGAGTTTTCCAAATTTGCTGGCATATTGAGTGCAGCACTTTCACAGCATCATTTTTCAGGATTCGAAATAGCTCAACTGGAATTCCATCACCTCCACTAGCTTTGTTCGTAGTGATGCTTTCTAAGGCCCACTTGACTTCACATTCCAGGATGTGCTTGCATAGTGCCTGGTATATAGAAAGTACTCAGTACATTTCTTGAATTAATGGATGGCTAAAACCATCACTGTTGTTTGGTTAGGTGAACATTTGAAATGCTATGAATCACAGTAATTTCCCCCCTGAAGTATTACCATGTAAATGATATATTTCTGCAAAACAGTACAGGCCTACATCTTGAAGTAGAGCTCATCACATTCAAGGCAGATCACAAATACCACATTAATTTACTCACTCATTCAGTAAAAATTAACTAAGTACCTAAGCTAAGCTCTGGGGAATACAATTATTAAAAAAAAAAATGACCAGGGTTCTTCTATTTAACTAGAGTGGAAGGCAGAGGGAGTTGCAGTTGCAAATACTTGGAAGATTTTTTTTTTTTAAGCAGCAGACTGAAAACACTGGGGAAACCAAGGTATCTGTACTCAGAAATGGGAGACTAGTAGTCATTAACTGGAGAGGCCCCTAGACCTCTAGGGTCCCACTCATCCAAATGAGGTTCATGGATATCAAGTACAAAGTTAAAAACTCCAGGTCTTTCCAGAGGACTGCGGAATCACATAGATCAGCGGACCAAGAACTGTTGGACTTTTAGGTGCTTTCCAATTTTTTGCTATTATCAATAGTGCTATGGTAAACTTCCCTGGACAAAATCCTTTTGCACATTTGAACTTCCCAAAAGTGGATTCTCTGGGTCGAAGATTATGTCAATTTACAGTTTTATGAGCAATATAAGAGGGTACTTGTTTTCCCATAGCCTTGACTATACTAGATTTGGAAAGATATGGAGTTCTAGGTCTCTATGAAAATGAAAACAAAATTTTTTCCAATTTTATATGTTAAAAGTTTCTGTTTAACTATTCATTTCAGAACTATTTTCATCAGTTAGGAAAACTTCTGTTATATTTATAGAGAAAGGAATTCACTTTACATTATATTGCAATGATTGCTAGAGTCTTGTTTATTATGTATTAATATTCCCGAGTTGATGGGACTTCCCTGGTGGTCAAGTGGTTAGGACTCCCCTCTTTCATTGGAGGGGATGTGGGTTCGATCCCTGATTGGGGAAGTAAAATCCCACATGCCTCATGGCCCAGCCAAGGGAAAACAAAAGTTTTTTGAGTCAAAGAAGACTGAGTCAAAACAGTTAAAGAGCACTGGTGGGCTTAAGGAAGAGGTCTCTTAGAAGGAAAAAAGGTGGGAAAGGTTAAGAAGAAAATGGAAGAAGATAGGAAACTGAGACAAAAAGAGCAAAAGCAAGAAAGAAAACGATGTAGCCATGAGAGGGTCTGACTCCTGCCACCACGCCCCTGCCTGCGCTTGCCTGCTTTCTTGTGTAGTTTCCCTGTCTGATGTTTTCAGTTGAAACATTGAGCAACAGCAGCTTCCTTTATTATCAGAGGAGGAAATGAAACAGCAAGCATAATAACACTCTGAGAAGTAATTACTGGGGCCAAAATGAGAAATCAGGACATAATGTTTTGTCAAAGGGAAAATCGCATGTTGCGCCTCGCTAAGTCACAAGGATTTTAGGGTTCTGACCCTCCAACATTAGTCATTCCTTCCTTTTCAGCAGTTCCCTCTCTAGTCTTCTAACTGGTCACTGTGCTGTTAATGAACACAGCAGGGCCCTTCAAATCTCTCTGAAAAGTCTGGGAATGAATGCAAATTTTAATAAGCAGCATTTCTGAATGCTGAAATATAAGTCAGTTGACTACTTTCTTTCTACTTCTCAGCGTTTTCCCCATTTAAGGGAATTCACTGAACTAAAATTTAAAACTTTTAAGAGGGTTTCATTTTAAGATAACAGAAGAGAAAGTTTACAATAAAAGCCAAGAGTAGCAACTGCTCCATCTAAGGCCCAGAAAAATGTTACAATCTATCCGTGGTTTTATTTTCAAGCCTAGAGGCCAGCTGTCATTTCTTTTAAAAATCTTGGTCAGGCTGTTTTCTATCTCTCATCACCTTATTAAAAGTGTCCTCATCACTTTAAGTTGTTTGGAGACATAAATCTAAATATATCACATAAAAAACAGGAACAAAAAATTAATAAAGTAATTTTAAAGTAAATTACTATTTTTAAAAGTAGACCTGGGGTAGTGGGGCTGAGGGAGATGTTGGTCAAAGGATTAAAAACTTGGAAGATGGGAATATTCTGCACCTGCCAAATAGGGTCCTGATTGCAGGAGACGGGCTCAGGCTTTTATGGGAAGAAGAGAGGAAGATGAGGCAAGTAGTTTTTTAAGAGGAGTCTGTTGGTAAAAGATGAGGTGATCAATCAGAAGTGTTCATTGGTAAAAGATGAGGAAAAGCTAGAGGCCACTAGGTTAAAGTTCACTGATCGGTCCTGGTATTTCAACAGAATAGCTCCTTTCTCATTTCTTTTCTGACTTCTCAGACAATTGGCAGTTTGGTCCAGTTCAGAAGTCAAAAAACAGGACATGCGTGGCAGTTCCTCCAGAATGTCTGTTCCAGCCCTCTTTAAAGAGCTCCAGTTATATCATCTTCCACAGTATCAATTTACTCGATTTGTCATATGTTTCTGCATCAGTGGATGTTTAAAAACATTTCTTTCTAAAATGTCAGTAAAGCTGATATCACTTATACTGTGAAAGTATATCCCTTAAAATTTAAATACAAATTTTAAAAAAAGTAGAGTCCTTATCACAATTAAAAATAAATAAAGTCTTTAAAAAAGGAAACCAGATCAGAACTTTGCCCAGCACAGCCATTTAGCAATAACATGGAAAGATGAAGCCAATGTGACCAGCTGTGTCAGAAGTTTCTGGTATTACCACTACAACCCTCTGAGCCAGGTTTCAAAACATTTTAAGGAGGAATTTGGCTGTGGTCTTTATTTTTTTTTTTAACAAATATTTATTGGCACAGTGCACAACATTTGAAAGAGCCTGATCAAAACATACAAAGTCCCTGCCTTTCTGGAGCTTGCAGTGCAGTGAAGGAGAAAGGCTAGAAACAAAGAAAAGTATAATTGCAAATTGGGATGAAGCATTAGGAGGAAAAGAACTGGGTTCTTAAAAGAGAGACTAACAGGGGCATCTGGACATAGATGTAGACATAGCCTCCTGAGATTTATATTAGGGAGAGTCAACCAAGCAGAGGGTGGGGACAGCTTTGTGGGACGGAAACACTGACAAAGTCACCATGAGTAATGATCACTCAATTACTCAGAGAGCTGCAGTGTTTTGGGACATGTTAATATTCTCTTGTTCACATATGTGTCACTGCCCAACAGTTTAGTATTTTGCATAGGGCTGGGTTCTCTGGCCTTTAGATTGAGAGTTCTCAATCTAAACGATGAAAGGAAATGTTTTCCTTTTCTTTCTACTTTCCTTGATTTAGCAGTGTGGTGCACACAAAGGTCTCTTGATTCATGCTACTCACTGAATAAAGGACCATTTCTTGGAGTCCACCTAATTGGGAAAGTCCCCTTGGTTAGACTGCTTCGCCCATGGATTTTGTATTCCTAGCATCAAACAGAGTGTCTCCCAAATCAGTGCTCAATAAATATTTTTGGAATAGTGAATAAAAGGCCGAGTGGATGACTAAATCTTCCACTCTATCCATATATCTGTTTCCACGTGTCCAGGGAAACCACTCAGCTAGTCTTTAAATGAATGAATAGGATGTGTCAGGCATTGTGCCAGGGATGGGGGTATAAAAGTGAGCAGAAACAGACAAGACCCTGCCCTCGTGGAACTTCTAGTCTACATATTACAAAAGTCAGAAAACAAGCACATACTGTATTTTCTTTGTTGTCAAGAGAGACTAGGTACAGAATCACACCTTGGCTGAACCATGTAAGTTTTAAAAGCCCAGAGCAGGGCTCCCCAGAGCAGACGCCAGAGTCTACTATTTGGGCTAAGGTACAGATGGCGAAGCCATGGAAAGGGGTTGGCCTTATAAGAAACACAGTTCTGTTGCAAACCAGAGGACAGAGGGCTCACAACCAGAGAGTAAGTCTGACTTCAAGTGACAGTGACTCTTGGAGCTAGGTTCCATCCCTCACCCAGTGCTGCAGATGGGATGCGGCTGAGAAGCAAAGCAGAGAAGTTTCCACAGACAGGATTAAAGACATGCTGCAGATCTGCACAAACGTCTCAAGAACATGACATGGGTGGTCTCAATATCCTTATTTCCAAAAGGTTGACCTTTCCTGGTCAAAGCTGACAGGTCCCCTCACTGAGAGTTGGGGTGAGGATGAGGGAGTGGATGGGTGTCTCAGGCCAGGTTTGCTCCTAGACAAGGAATTACAACCTTCCTGAATCTCTGCATAGATTTGGCAATAGGACAATACACTTTTGTAACATTACTATCAGACCCACCATGGAAGTTAGACTAGTCACTCAACCAGCAATCTGCACAGAGGAACTTGTCAGAGGAGACTGCTCAGCTTCACAGCTCACTGCTCTCTGTCTACATAGCATTTAGAATAAAACAAAAGCTTCATAAAGAATCAATGCCTCTTGGATTACTGACATTGAGAGAAACTTTTCAGGAGAATTATTCAGAGAAACTTCATTCACCAAGCTGATGGCTACTGTTCCTTTCTCAAGAGATAGATACCTGTCTGTGACTTTAATAGCTTCTAGTTCTCTAGAAGAGATTAAGAAGAGGTGATAAGAACACTCAGAAGAACTATACAAAAAAGATCTTTACAACCCGGATAATCATGACAGGTGTGTTCACTCAATTAGAGCCGGACATCCTAAAGTGTGAAGTCAAGGTGGGCCTTAGGAAGCATTACTAAGAACAAAGCTAGTGGAGGTGATGGAATTCCAGCTGAGCTATTTCAAATCCTAAAAGATGATGCTGTGGAAGTGCTACACTCAATATGCCAGCAAATTTGGAAAACTCAGCAGTGGCCACAGGACTGGAAAAGCTGACCTTTTCCAGTGTTCATTCCAATCCCAAAGAAAGGCAATGCCAAAGAAATGTTCAAACGGCTATACAATTGTGCTCATTTCACGTGCTAGCAAGGTAATGCTTAAAATCCTTCAAGCTAGGCTTCGCAACCTATGAATTGAGAAATTCTAGATGTATACACTGGGTTTAGAAAAGGCAGAGGAACCAGAGATCAAATTGCCAACATTCATTGGATCATAGAAAAAGCAAGGGAATTAAAAAAAAAAAATCTACATCTGCTTCACTGACTATGCTAGAGCCTTTGACTGTATGCTGCTGCTGCTGCTAAGTCGCTTCAGTCATGTCCGACTCTGTGTGACCCCATAGACGGCAGCCCACCAGGCTCCCCCGTCCCTGGGATTCTCCAGGCAAGAACGTAAAGAGATGGGAATACCAGACCACTTTACTTGTCTCCTGAGAAACCTGTATGCAGGACAAGAATCAACAGTTAGAATTGGACATAAATAATGAGCTGGTTCAAAATCAGGGAAGGAATACAGCCAGACTCTAGACTGATGTGGAGTAACAGTGTCAGACTTTATTTTTTGGGGCTCCAAAATCACTGCAGATGGTGATTGCAGCCATGAAATTAAAAGACGCTTACTCCTTGGAAGGAAAGTTATGACCAACCTAGATAGCATAGTCAAAAGCAGAAATATTACTTTGCCAACAAAGGTCCATCTAGTCAAGGCTATGGTTTTTCCTGTGGTCATGTATGGTTGTGAGAGTTGGACTGTGAAGAAAGCTGAGCGCCAAAGAATTGATGCTTTTGAACTATGGTGTTGGAGAAGACTCTTGAGAGTCTTCTTGGACACTTGAGAAGACTCTTGGACTGCAAGGAGATCCAACCAGTCCATCCTAAAGGAGATCAGTCCTGGGTGTTCATTGGAGGGACTGATGCTGAAGCTGAAACTCATATTTTGGCCACCTCATGCGAAGAGTTTACTCAGTGGAAAAGACCCTGATGCTGGGAGGGATTGGGGGCAGGAGGAGAAGGGGACAACAGAGGATGAGATAGCTGGATGGCATCACCAACTCGATGGACATGAGTTTGAGTGAACTCCAGGAGTTGGTGATGGACAGGGAGGCCTGGTGTGCTGTGATTCATGGGGTCAAAAAGAGTCGGACACAACTGAGCAGCTGAACTGAACTGAACTGAACATCATGCTAAATGCCAGGCTGGATAAATCACAAACTGGAATCAAGACTGCTAGGAAAAATATCAATAACTTCAGATATGCAAACGATACCACTCTAATGGCAGAAAGTGAAGAAGTAAAGAGCCTCTTGATAAGAGTAATAGAGGAGAGTGAAAAAAGCTGGCTTCAAACTCAACATCCAAAAAAACTAAAATCATGGCCTCTGGTCCCATCACTTCATAGCAAATAGAAGTGGAAAAACTGGAAGCAGTGACAGATTTTATTTTCTTGGGCTCCTGCAGACAGTAACTGCAGCCCTGAAATTAAAAGACACTTGCTCCTGGGAAGAAAAACTATGACAAACCTAGACAGTGTGTTAAAAAGCAGGGACAGCACTTTGCTGACAAAAGTCCATATAGTTAAAGCTATGTTTTTTCCAGTAGTCGTGTACAGATGTGAAAATTTGAGCATAAGGACTGAGCGCCAGAGAATTAATGCTTTTGAATTGTGGTGCTGGAGAAGACTCTTGAGAGTCCCTTGGACAGCAAGATCAAACCAGTCACTCCTAAAGGAAATCAACTCTGAATATTCACTGACAGGGCTGAAGCTGAAGCTCCAATACTTTGGTCATCTGATGTGAAGAGATGACTCACTGGAAAAAATCCTGACGCTGGGAAAGACTGAGGGCAAAAGGAGAACGGGGTGGCAGAGGATGACATGGCTAGATAGCATTATAGACTCAATGGACATGAATCTGAGCAAACTCCAGGGGATAGTGGAGGACAGAGGAGCTTGGTATGCTGTGATCCATGGGGTTGCAGAGTTGGACCTAACTTTGTGACTGAACAACACCAAAAGTTCTTCAGACGCCAAGAAAAGAGGGATACATCTGCCAACTTAAAAATATGCACAATGTGAGAGTTGGGAGTTAATTTTTATTTGGGACAAAATGAGGACTGTGGCCTGGGAGACAGCAACTCAGATAACTCTGAGAAACTGTCCCAGAGAGGCAGGAGGAGAGGGGGAAGGTGAGTATAAATGTGGTTTTGGTGAAGGGGGAATACATGCAATCAAGCACATATTTTTTCAAAAGGTTTCTACCAGTCTCGTGAAGAGGGACAGTCATCACCATTAAGGATTTTAGTGCTTTTCTAGATATGAGGAGATACAAGAATTGGGCTCGTGAAATAGGCTCCTGAAAATACCTATCTGAAGACCTGTCCTGCCTGTTGTTCCCTGAGCACAGAGTGCCTCATTTTCTGCCCTTCACCCCAAACTCTTTTCAGGGGGTGTTGAAGGTCAGTAGTTGTAGCAGCAAATGCACTTAATCCTTGCAGAGGTAGAGAGGTAGATGGCAAGTGCCCATGGCGAGTGCCAATTTGTAGTTGACACATTAGATATATCACACACACACACACCCTCGAGGGTTTATGTGCACTAACAAAAAAAGTTTTACCTATTGAGTAATTGTTTTCTCAAAAACAGGCTCTAAATTATGAGTATAGGTTCCATGGCCATACAGCCTGGTGTACTAGCCCTGACACCAACTTTCCTATTCTCTGCAGGCCTCAGTTTCTTCATCTGTAGAATGGAGATAACAAGATTATTGCAAAGATTCAACAGATTAATACATATACTATTATTGTTAATGATAATAACATGGAAATTTCCTACAGGAATTTTAGGGGCCATAAATAATACTGCTGTTATCGCATCCTGACTACCTTCTTTCTTGTCTCTTTCAAATGCCAAGCTCTTTCCTGTCTCAGGATGTTGGCCTTTGCTATATATAATCTTCCTAGGATCCTCTTCCCCAGTTTGCACATGGCAGATCTCCTTTCATCCTTGAGCTCTAGGCTCAGATGTCACCTCCTCAGAGGGGCCTTCTCAAAGACAGCCCCTCCCCCATCCCTCATGACAGTCTATCACATTCTTTTTTTTTCCTTTTTTGGCTGCACCGCTCAACACGTGGGATCTTAGTTCTCTGACCAGGGATCAAACCTGTGTCCTCTGCACTGGAAGGGCAGAGTCCTAACCACTGGACCACCAGGGAAGTCCTCTACATCCTTGTTTATGCTCTTCACAGAGTTGATCACCCTATGAAGTCACCCTGATTACCTCACCACTTGTCAACTGTCTTCCATCATTAGAATGTAAGCTCCACAGGGGCAGCGACATTGTCGTCTGTTTACCATGACATCCTGAAGGCACAGGGCAGTGGTTTACCATGACAGCCTGACATCCTGAAGGCAGTGGTTTACAATGATATCCTGAAGGCACAAAGTATGGTCCAAGCAACCCCTGGAAAGGTCTTATAAGGTCAAAACTCTTTTCATAGTAACACTAAGACTTCTTTTGCTTTTTTCACCATGTTGACTTTTGCCCTGATAGTGCAAAGGCAACCGTGGGTGAAACTGTTGGCACCTTGGCACGAAGTCATGAAACCAGCTATACTAGCAGCCATTATACTATTCTTCAGCTCCATGCACTCACAGGAAAAGAAAAAGCCAGTTTCACTTTAAAGTCATTTAAGAATATCCTTGAAGAAGCAATGAAAATTATTTTCCTTTACTTTTTACCCTTGAGTACATGAATTTTCAGTATTCTGTATGATAAAATGGGAAGTACACAAAACGCTCCAGCTCTGCAGTGTATATATGCTGGTTATTTTTAGGAAGAGCGCTCTCCTGAGTAAGTTGCCTTTTTTTTAATGAACATAAATTTCAGTGGAAAGCACAACAATGAACCACGGATAAGAGCATGGCACTAAAGATGTGGTTTTGAGAATTGCCAACTTAGAGCTGACAGTGAAAGATAATGTCTAGTAAGTACCTGACACTGTTTCTGCCCAATGGCTGACAGACAAGTTTTCTGCTCTCAAGGATCTTCTAAGAAAGTAAAGAGTAGAGGTCAGGATGGAGGTTTGCTGTATGTTTGAAGCTAGAGAAGAGGAAGGAAAAAGAGGCCAACAGGAAACCACTTAGGAAATGCATCAGTTAAAGAAACATCTCTGCAAAGCAATATTGCTTATTATTAGCAAAACAGAGTGGTTATGGGCTACATGCCAAGATGTCGAGACAATCCTCTTGTAACGGTAACTGTTATGGTTTTATTCAGCAAGATGAGATTCTACTTATATGAATACTACTTTAATGGATGTTGCTTTTTTTCCCTTTAACAGAGGATCCTTGCTCATCCAGAGAACTTTCAACATGAATTAATGGGCATGCGGCAACATCACAGGCATCAAGTCCAGAAGTTTGTCAAAGGATAAGTCCTTATCCTTTGCCTGTCACCTCTGGGTTCTGGCCCATCCAGAATGGAAGAATAAAAGATAGGAGGAATGAAAGACAGGGAGATGGGAAGGGTGATGCAGAGCACAAGAATTCCTGCAGTTCTTAGTGGATAATTTAACCTGTGCATCTTCACAGCAGGACAGAGGAGACCAAGACTGGGTTAGAAAGGAGGTAAACAGGATAGCATTTGCACCCATGGGCACTAGTCAAGTCTCCATGATGAGAGGCCATGCTTCTCTGGAGCCATACAGTGCTCTGTCAGGGGAGGAGTACACAGAAGTTTCAGCCTGTTTCCTTGGCAAAATCCCTGAGTTTCAGAAAAGCATTGAGTTTGAGGGATAAGAGGTTCACAGGCTTGACATCCCTATGAGGAATGTGGTTTGAGTACAAGCACTGGATGTTCTCAAGATGTTCCTTGATTTCAGAAGAATAGTCCCCTGTTTGGCTGAATTCTCCATGGCAATCTTTTCATTATAACAAGGCGTTTCCTCTCAGCACACAGGTTCTGGCCAATGTCCATACTCCTGTATGTGTGGGCACTGGGAGGCCCTCTAGTGATGCTCCATCTTCCTATGGTTTTACAGAGGTCCTGGACTATTGTGAGAGTGAGTTTTTCCTATGTCCTTTATAGAGTATCTGTAGAACCTTCATACAGATGCCCAGCTCCAAGACCCAGGCATGACCTTGCAGTCACTGGTGATATTGTTTCCTTCAT
This sequence comes from Bubalus bubalis, assembly GCF_019923935.1. NCBI lineage: Eukaryota > Metazoa > Chordata > Mammalia > Artiodactyla > Bovidae > Bubalus > Bubalus bubalis. The sequence goes on along the minus strand of NC_059160.1, from coordinate 75,379,261 downwards.
CTATCACCTCAAACTGAAGAATTGCGAAAAGTAGTGGAGATGAGGTAGTGACTGAATAGGTGGAAGGCTGCTGGGGCAAGGGAAGCTTGGGGTAATTAGGGATGACCAAAGTTAGACAGAAATGGTATGGACCTAACAGAAGCAGAAGATATTAAGAAGAGATGGCAAGAATACACAGAAGAACTGTACAAAAAAGATCTTCATGACCCAGATAATCACAATGGTGTGATCACTAACCTAGAGCCAGACATCCTGGAATGTGAAGTCAAGTGGGCCTTAGAAAGCATCACTACGAACAAAGCTAGTGGAGGTGATGGAATTCCAGTTGAGCTATTTCAAATCCTGAAAGATGATGCTGTGAAAGTGCTGCACTCAATATGCCAGCACATTTGGAAAACTCAGCAGTGGCCACAGGACTAGAAAAGTTCAGTTTTCATTCCAATCCCAAAGAAAGGCAATGCCAAAGAATGCTCAAATACCGCACAATTGCACTCATCTCACACGCTAGTAAAGTAATGCTCAAAATTCTCCAAGCCAGGCTTCAGCAATATGTGAACTGTGAACTTCCTGAAGTTCAAGCTGGTTTTAGAAAAGGCAGAGGAACCAGAGATCAAATTGCCAACATCGGCTGGATCATGGAAAAAGCAAGAGAGTTCCAGAAAAATATCTATTTCTGCTTTTTTGACTATGCCAAAGCCTTTGACTGTGTGGATCACAATAAACTGTGGAAAATTCTGAAAGAGATCGGAATACCAGACCACCTGATCTGCCTCTTGAAAAATTTGTATGCAGGTCAGGAAGCAACAGTTAGAACTGGACATGGAACAACAGACTGCTTCCAAGTAGGAAAAGGAGTACGTCAAGGCTGTATATTGTCACCCTACTTATTTAACTTAAATGCAGAGTACATCATGAGAAATGCTGGACTGGAAGAAACACAAGCTGGAATCAAGATTGCCGGGAGAAATATCAATAACCTCAGATATGCAGATGACACCACCCTTATGGCAGAAAGTGAAGAGGAACTAAAAAGCTTCTTGATGAAAGTGAAAGTGGAGAGTGAAAAAGTTGGCTTAAAGCTCAACATTCAGAAAATGAAGATCATGGCATCTGGTCCCATCACTTCATGGGAAATAGATGGGGAAACAGTGGAAACAGTGTCAGACTTTTATTTTTGGGGGCTCCAAAATCACTGCAGATGGTGACTGAAGCCATGAAATTAAAAGACGATTACTCCTTGGAAGGAAAGTTATGACCAACCTAGATAGCATAGTCAAAAGCAGAGACATTACTTTGCCAACAAAGGTCCATCTAGTCAAGGCTATGGTTTTTCCTGCAGTCATGTATGGATGTGAGAGTTGGACTGTGAAGAAGGCTGAGCGCCGAAGAACTGATGCTTTTGAACTGTGGTGTTGGAAAAGACTCTTCAGAGTCCCTTGGACTGCAAGGACATCCAACCAGTCCATTCTGAAGGAGATCAGTCCTGGGTGTTCTTTGGAAGGACTGATGCTAAAGCTGAAACTCCAGTACTTTGGCCACCTCATGCGAAGAGTTGACTCATTGGAAAAGACCCTGATGCTGGGAGGGATTGGGGGCAGGAGGAGAAGGGGACGACAGAGGATGAGATGGCTGGATGGCATTACCAACTCAATGGATATGAGTTTGGGTGAACTCCAGGAGTTGGTGATGGACAGGGAGGCCTGGTGTGCTGCAATTCATGGGGTTGCAAAGAGTCGGACACGACTGAGAGACTGAACTGAACTGAACTGAACTGAAGGACAAAATGAAAACAGGAAAAAAAAATGAAGACATATGGTTTATTCGGATCATTTCATTTTAAAAGGAAAAATAATCTCATATGAGTAGTGAAAAAAATCAAAATTTAGAGTGAATATGAATCTAAAATGGCTCTAAAGACTAAAGTCCTCTTTACAAAAGACATAGTACTGTCTGGTTAAATAAATATGGAGGCTTGCTCATGTGGCATGCCTAGTGTTCATGAGATTTTAGTTAAATAGAAAAATGTGAATTACTATGGTTTGGGTGATGAGCTGTTTTCCAAATTAAAAACAGTATAGCAAAAATAACCTCCAGATATCTATAAATAATTAAATTGGCAATAATTCACCTCCCAATGTGAATTGGGATTTCATGTTAAGTGTAAAGCAGCTTTGATAAATCAAATTAAATCATGTCTTCTAGTATTTTATAAAAATAAATCCATTTAACATTTTGCATACTTTCTAAAAATAGAATATATGAGTAACAAAGTGCATATGAACAAGAAACCAGCTCTCACAAGGACCAAACAAAATCTTTCTCATTAAATTCATCTACTATACTCTCAATATAAGCAAATGAGAAATTATAATTTTAATCTAAAAAAGCACACTCACGGGATTTCAGAGATGGAGGGTCCCTTGGAAATCATTTGGATCCAAGCCCTCATTTTACAAGTGAAGAAACTGAGAACAAGAGTCAAGGGGCTTCCCCACAGCCAAAGGTCACCCTGGTCAAAGGCAGAGTTTGGACTGGGAGCCATGATTCTGAGGTCCAAGCCAGCCCTGCTCCACAGGGACTCACCTGCCCCGAGACTGGTCCTTTTCGTGGCAGGTTTATATCCCCTTTTTTAACTTTAGTGGTAACAGAGATAAGAAAATGCATAACTGATCACCCCTTAGTGGGCTTGAAAGATTGTTTGCAAGTAAGCCAGCAGTTGGCAAAAGTAACTGTTGATTTTATTAGCAGTAACCCACATCTCAAGAATATATTCAATAACCAAAAATAAAACTCCTTTTCAGAGTAAAAGATCATCTCTGTTACAGAAGTATCTTCCAGAGGTACACAGGAATATTTGGTGCTTTGCAATTTTAATCCTGTAATAAAAAAAAGCAAAACCCATTCATGTCAAACAGCATTCAATATTGCCTGCAATAGTAATAGAACTGTCTGTACTCTTGGATCCATATCCTCTCATGCACCGACCACTCAGCCTACTCCAACCTGCTTTTTGCCTCTATCACACCACAGAAACAGCCTCATTAAGGTCCACAATAAACTGTCAATAAACACAATGCTTGTTTTTCTGTGCAGGTCTACCTTGACCTCCCAGCAATACCAAAGAGTGGTCACCTTTGGCCACCCTCTCTCCCATTATAACATCCCTGTTTTCCTCCTACCTCTTTGAACTCTTCCTTTTCATCTTCCTCTGTAGAAATACCTACCACTACCAGTATATGCTGGAGTTCCTCAGGGCTCAGCTGTAGACTTCTTGCATTATACTGTCTTCCAAGGTAAACTCATTCTGGTCTGTGTTTTCATCCTCATCAGGTGTACCCCAGAAACTCCCTGTTTATCTCCACTCCACCACAAAATCTCCTGTCCCAAAGACATACAGATAGCTAACACATGGGAAGATGCTCAACATTGCTAATTATTCAGTTCAGTTGCTCATTCGTGTCTGACTCTTTGCGACCCCATGAATCGCAGCATGCCAGGCCTCCCTGTCCATCACCATCTCCCGGAGTTCACTCAAACTCACATCCATAGAGAAATGCAAATCAAAATGATGAGATATCATCTCACACCTATCAGAATGACTATCATCAAAAAGTCTACAAACAAGTATTGATGAGGATATGAAGAAAAGGGAACTCTGCTGCACTGCTGGTAGGAATGTAAACTGGTGTAGCCACTAAGGAAAACAGGATGGAGGCTCCTCAAAAAACTAAAAAGAGAACTCCCATCAGTTCAGTTCAGTTTAGTCGCTCAGTCGTGTCTCTTTGTGATCCCATGAACTGCAGCACACCAGGCCTCCCTGTCCATCATCAACTCCCGGAGTCCACCCAAACCCATGTCCATCAAGTCAATGATGCCATCCAACCATCTCATCCTGTCGTCCCCTTCTCCTGCCCTCAATCTTTCCCAGATTCAGGGTCTTTTCCAATGAGTCAGCTCTTCGCATCAGGTGGCCAAAGTACTGGAGTTTCAGCTTCAACATCAGTCCTGGATATTTATTGGAAGGACTGATCTCCCAGGACTGATCTCCTTTAGGAGGGACTAGTTGGATGTCCTTGCAGTCCAAGAGACTCTCAAGAGTCTTCTCCAACACCACAGTTCAAAAGCATCAATTCTTCGGTGCTCAGCTTTCTTTATAGTCCAACTCTCACATCCATACATGACTACTGGAAAAACCATAGATTTGACTAGATGGACCTTTGCTGGCAAAGTAATGTCTCTGCTTTTTTAATATGCTATCTAGGTTGGTCGTAACTTTCCTTCCAAGGAGTAAGTGTCTTTTAATTTCATTGCTGCAATTGCCATCTGCAGTGATTTTGAAGCCCAGAAAAATAGGTCAGGGGCGGCAGCCGAGAGAGACTACCCCGCACCCGAGGTTAGGGGCAGTGGCCGAGAGGAGCTACCCTGCCTCTGAGATAGGGAGCAGCAGCTATGCTTTGCTGGAGCACCCGTGAAGAGAGACCCTACGTCCAAGGTAAGAGAAACCCAGGTAAGACGGTAGGAACTGAGAGAGGGGAACAGGGGGCAGACAGACTGAAACTACAGTCATGGACAACTAGCCAATCTGATCACATGGACCACAGCCTTGTCTAACTCAGTGAAACTAAGCCATTGTCATATGGGGCCACCCAAGACAGACAGATCATGGTGGAGACATCTGACAGAATGTGGTCCACTGGAGAAGGGAATGGCAAACCACTTCAGTATTCTTGCCTTGAGAATCGCATGAACAGTATGAAAAGACAAAAAGATAGGACACTGAAAGAGGAACTCCCCTGGTCGGTAGGTGCCCAATATGATACTGGACATCAGTGGAGAAATAACTCCAGAAAGAATGAAGAGACACAACCCAAACAAAAACAATACCCAGTCGTGGATGTGACTGGTGATGGAAGCACAGTCCGATGCTATAAAGAGCAATATTGCATAGGAACCTGGAATGTCAGGCCTATGAATCAAGGGAAATTGGAAGTGGTCAAACAGGAGACGGCAAAAGTGAACATCGACATTTTAGGAATCAGCGAACTAAAATGGATTGGAATGGGTGAATTTAACTCAGATGACCATTATATCTACTACTGTGGGCAAAAATCACCTAGAAGAAATGAAGCAGCCATTATAGTCAACAAAAGAGTCCAAAATGCAGTACTTGGACGCAATTTCAAAAACGACAGAATGATCTCTGTTCGTTTCCGAGGCAAACCATTCAATATCATGGTAATCCAAGTCTATGCTCTGACCAATAATGCCGAAGAAGCTGAAGTTGAACGGTTCTATGAAGACCTACAAGACCTTTTAGAACTAACACCCCAAAAGATACCTTTTCGTTACTGGGGACTGGAATGCAAAAGTAGGAAGTCAAGAAACACCTGGAGTAACTAGCCTTAGTGTATAGCATGAAACAGGGCAAAGTCGCTAATAGAGTTTTGCCAAGAGAACGTACTGGTCATAGCAAACACCCTCTTCCAACAACACAAGAGAAGACTCTACAGATGGACATCACCAGATGGTCAACAATGAAATCAGATTGATTCTATTCTTTGCAGCCAAAGATGGAGAAGCTCTATACAGTCAGCAAAAACAAGACCTGGAGCTGACTGTAGTTCAGATCATGAACTCCTTATTGCAAAATTCAGACTTAAATTGTAGAAAGTAGGAAAATCACTAGACCATTCAGGTATGACCTAAATCAAATCCTTTATGATTATAAACTGGAAGTGACAAATAGATAAAGGGATTAGATCTGACAGACAGAGTGCCTGAAGAACTATGGACATAGGTTCATGACATCCTACAGGAGGCAATGATCAAGACCATCCCCAAGAAAAAAAGAAATGCAAAAAGGCAAAATGGTTATCTGAGGAGGCCTTACAAATAGCTGTGAAGAGAAATGAAAGGCAAAGGAGAAAAAGAAAGATATACCCATTTGAATGCAGAGTTCCAAAAAATAGCAAGGAGAGATAAGAAAGCCTTCCTCAGTGATCAATGAGGAATGAGAAAGACTAGAGATCTCAAGAATACTAGATATACCAAGGGAAAATTTCATGCAAAAATGGGCTCAATAAAGGACAGAAATGGTATGGACCTAACAGAAGCAGAAGATAGTAAGAAGAGGTAGCAAGAATACACAGAACTATGCAAAAAAGATCTTCATGACCCAGATAATCACGATGGTGTGATAACTCACCTAGAGCCATGCATCCTGGAATGCAAATTCAAGTGGGCCTTAGGAAAAACAATGCTAGTGGAGGTGATGGAATTCCAGTTGAGCTATTTCAAATCCTAAAAGATGATGCTGTGAAAGTGCTGCACTCAATATGCCAGCAAATTTCGAAAACTCAGCAGTGGCCACAGTACTGGAAAAGGTCAGTTTTCATTCCAATCCCAAAGAGAGGCAATGCCAAAGAATGCTCAAACTACTGCACAATTGCACTCATCTCACACGCTAGCAAAGTAATGCTCAAAATTCTCTTAGCCAGGCTTCAACAGTACATGAACCGTGAACTGTTCAAGCTGGTTTTAGAAAAGGCAGAGGAACCAGATATCAAATTGCCAACATCCACTGGATCATCGAAAAAGCAAGAGAGTTCCAGAAAAACATCTACTTCTGCTTTATTGACTAAGCCAAAGCCTTTGACTGTGTGGATCACAGCAAACTGTGAAAAATTCTTAAAGACACGGGAATACCAGACCACCTGTCCTGCTTCCTGAGAAATCTGTATGCAGGTCAGGAAGCAACAGGGAGAACTGGACATAGAACAACAGGCTGGTTCCAAATTGGGAAAGGAGTACGTCAAGGCTGTATATATACTGTCACTCTGCTTATTTAACTTATATGCAGAGTACATGATGTGAAACGCTGGGCTGGATGAACCACAAGCTGGAAACAAGATTGCCAGGAGAAATATGAAAAACCTCAGATATGCAGATGACACCACACTTATGGCAGAAAGTGAAAAAGAACTAAGGAGCCTCTTGATGAAAATGAAAGAGGAGAGTGAAAAAGTTGGCTTAAAGCTCAACATTCAAAAAACTAAGATCATGGCATCTGGTCCCATCACTTCATAGCAAATAGATGGGAAACAGTGGAAACAGTGACAGTCTTTATTTTGGGGGGCTTTTGAACTGTGGTGTTGAAGAAGACTCTTGAGAGTCCCTTGGACTGCAAGGAGATCCAACCAGTCCATCTTAAAGGAAATCAGTCCTGAATATTCATTGGAAGGACTGATGTGGAAGCTGAAATTCCAATATTTTGGCTACCTGATGCAAAGAACTGACTCATTTGAAAAGACTCTGATGCTGGGAAAGATTGAAGGTGAGAGGAGAAGGGGACGACAGAGGATGAGATGGCTGGATGGCATCACTGACTCGATGGACGTGAGTCTGAGTGAACTCCGGGAGTTGGTGATGGACAGGGAGGCCTGGCGTGCTGCAGTCCATGGGGTCGCAAAGAGCTGGACACGATTGACAGACTGAAGTGAACACCTGAAATTAATATTGTAAATCAGTTACACATCAATTAAAAAAAAAAAAAGACTCCTGACTTCTAGACCTATATATCTGGTTACTTAATAACTTTAACTGGATTTCTCAAAGACACTTCAAAGTCGAGATAGCTATGTGTGAGTTCAGTCTCCACACTCCCCAGCCCAACCTCTTCTCGTGTTTCCTATCTTGAGTGGTACCTTCCTCTTTTAAGCTGCCCAAATCATACACGTGTGATTCCTGACTTCATCCCTTCTCATGCTCTCCATTTCCAATCTATCTCAAGCTCACTTGATCCCATCTATAAAATCCTTTTGCTCTACCCATTTGTGTCATCTCACCACCACCTCTCCAAGCGATCACATCTCACTACAGCTGTCTCCTCTCCTGGCCTCTCTCTGGTTCGCTTTCATGTATTTCAAAACAAAGGTGCTGACTGTGGCAATGCTCAGAACACTCCGTCTTGCTCGTACTCGATTCCTAACCTGTCTATGAGCTGTTCTGTGGTCCAAGGGCTGGCCTTCCTTTCCAATTCTGTGTCATACCACACCTCCCCTAAATGTAGTTCCTACATTCCATCCTTTTTGCAGTTTAAAACTCATCACAAATTCCTCCATAGGGCCTTTGCATGCACTATTCCCTTTTACCAGAATGCAATCCCCCCTCTCTTTACTCAGCTCCTTCTTTGCTCAGCTAACTTCTACATGGCCATCAAATTTCAGCTCAGTTTTCCTCTCCTCATGGACACCTTTGCTGACAGCCAATCCTGGGACAGTGGAAACAGTGTCAGACTTTGTTTTTTGGGGCTCCAAAATCACTGCAGATGGTGACTGAAGCCATGAAATTAAAAGACGATTACTCCTTGGAAGGAAAGCTATGACCAACCTAGATAGCATATTCAAAAGCAGAGACATTACTTTGCCAACAAAGGTCCATCTAGTCAAGGCTATGGTTTTTCCAGTAGTGATGTATGGATGTGAGAGTTGGACTGTGAAGAAAGCTGAGCGCCGAAGAATTGATGCTTTTGAACTGTGGTGTTGGAGAAGACTCTTGAGAGTCCCTTGGACTGCAAGGACATCCAACCAGTCCATTCTGAAGGAGTTCAGTCCTGGGTGTTCTTTGGAAGGACTGATGCTAAAGCTGAAACTCCAGTACTTTGGCCACCTCATGCAAAGAGTTGACTCATTGGAAAAGACTCTGATGTTGGGAGGGATTGGGGCAGGAGGAGAAGGGGACAACAGAGGATGAGATGGCTGGATGGCATCACTGACTCGATGGACATGGGTCTGAGTGAACTCCGGGAGTTGGTGATGGACAGGGAGGCCTGGCGTGCTGCAGTTCATGGGGTCGCAAAGAGTAGGACACGACTGAGCGACTGAACTGAACTGAACTGAATCCTGGACCAGACTGTTTTGTTACATGCTCCAGAGAACCATGTGCCTTCTACTATTTGAGTCTGAAATAAAACACTTTAATTAATTTCTACCTTTTCTGCTGGAGTAATGTTTAATATCACAGGGAACACAGGACTGTCTTTGCACAGTGTGTGGCATAGTACCTGGCACATAATGTAAGTCTTTGTTCAATGAATGAAATGATCATCCTAGTCCTGATGTTAGCAGGTATAATCTAGTTCAAGTTTGCAAACAGAAAGGCAAAACAGAATATATCTAATAAATATGGTCTTCATTCTTTTCTTCAGACCTTCTCCTTTAACCATTCTGCATATTCAGTCACCGAACAACTCATCACCAATGGGGTCAACGTGGAGTGCTCCATTAGTTGCTTATAAATATATTTTTTAGAAAAGATGACTAGTGATTTGAAACTAGAAAGGTTTAAAAAGTATTTTTTAAAATGAACAGAACATTGGCTTCATTTCACAGAGAAGAGGATTTCTTCTTTTATGTGATTTTATTTATAAAAATATTTATTTTTTGACTTATTTGGTTATGTCGGATCTCCCTTGTGGCACACCAACTGTAGTTGTGGTATGCGGGATTAGTAGTGTGGCACAGGCTTAGATGCCTCAAGTCATGTGGGATCTTAGGTCCCTGGCCAGGGATCGAACCCACACTACCTGCACTGAAAGGCAGTTCCATAACCACTGGACCACCAGGGATGTCCCTCCTTTATGTTATTTTAAAAAAGAGATAAGGACTTTCTTTGTTGCTGCTGTTTAGTCCCTAAATCATGTCCAACTCTTTGCAACCCCATGAACTGCAGCGAGCCAGACCTCCCTGTCCTTCACCAACTCCCTGAGTTTGCTCAGACTCATGTCCATTGAGTCAGTGATGCCAGCCAAGCATCTCATCCTCTGTCGTCCCTTAGGTGATGCAAATTCGGGAGCTGGACAGGCCAGCGTCACTCCTGCATACACATAGATGCCATCCTTCCTCTACTGGTTCTAACATGCAACTTCAAAGTAAAAACATCAGTTTCTCTTTATTTATAACAGGTAAAAACTGCAGTACAGTCATCTAACATACAACAAAAAAACAAGTGTAATTATATCCTTAACAAAAGGACAGCCAGCATGTTTTCTTCCATAGCACAGAATTACTACTGGTTTGTCTCCACGGTTGGTCCTCATCATCTGGTACATTTTCCCCCCAGGAATTTCCTTTTCAAAGGAAGACGGTCTTCAGGGCAAAAAATGTTTATCAGACTCTAGTTCCAGTAGTATATACTTTATTCACTTATAGATCCATAACCACCCCACCCCACGCTATCCTGCTCCAGCCTTCCTTGAATTCCTATTGACATCAGTCATTTATTACAACTCTCCCCCAACATTTATTATAACCCCCCCCAAGTTGAATTTACAGTTAAGAAGAATCTGTAAATGGCACAAATCGACTCAGCTGTTAGTGCACAGAAGTCAAATGATCCTCTCAAATACTGAAGTACTTTTCTCCAGCTTTTGGTAAACAATTATATGTTCATTTAAAACACAGAGAACATTCTTTAGACAAACATAACTCCTGAAGCTCATCTAGCAAGACAAATCGCTTTGTATTTCTTAGCACAATAAAATGTATCTTTGGAAACTGAGAAGAACCAAAATTATTTAAAACAATAACAGAACACCACACATAAAAATCACACAACAGATTGACTGATCCATTGAAATTGTCAAAATCGATTTTTAGTGAGGCTCTGCATTTCAAATAGGCCAGGAAAAAAAAAAAAGGTCCTAAAAGGTGTATTTTACACATGTGACGTTTCATCCTCCAAAGAGCTGTTTTTCTCACTTGAAGTTTCTAAATAACATTTAGAAAAAGAAATATTATAAGAGAGATTATCCAGCTCAGTCAATTTATTGTCAGAGGTTATCCACAACTGCTTTGAATTTTCAAATGTCAAGAGTGGGAAGCCAGTAATAGATTTGGCAGTTCAATATGTGACACTATTATATTTTTAAGTAAAATCATGCATTTCCCCTAGAATTTATTTATTATCCCTTTTAAAAAATTCATGGAACTTGTTAAATATTGACTATTTCTCTACTTCTCTTTCAAATCTTTCCTCATATCTTCACCAAGTTTCTGCTTAATCTCTGATAACATCTACCTTGACTTGCTGCTCAAGAATTTTCCTTAGCCCACTTAGAAAGGCTGACACAATTCACTCCAAACCCTTCAGTGTCAAAGAGAGCGCCACAGATACCTCACATGTGGGCGTGGGAGAGTGATGGCTAGGAGGTAGTCTTAAGCAATTATCAACATGAATTGCTCAAAGAAGCCAGGAGAACAGTCACGAGGATAAGAAGAAACCTACTCAACTTCTCCTGTAGTCTTTTCTTTATTTAAACATGGAGCTCTTTTATTTTTTAACTTCATGTGTAGTTTCTAGAGCTCACTGAGAGCTCACCAAGAGAACATCCATAGAAACTGTAGTTTTTTTGATAACATTAACTTCTTACATCCACTTTCTACTAGAGGAATAATACTTTTAGAACTGGTTTTTGCCTTATGATCTCCTTTACTGCACTTTGCTTTCTAACAATCATATGTCATTTCTGTAAATGAAAAAAGCAAGAAGTTATACTAAAACAACTAAAATAGAAACGCTAGCCTTAAATTCTGACTTGAATACTTTGGCTTCAATTATAACAGAACTCGTATTGGGGACCACCTATGAGCAAGTCAAGGAATCCTATGTGTCTTTCCTTAAAAGCCATTACACATTTGTGGTACAGTGATCTGAATTTCTTTGTCACCATTATAAAACTTTAATTTCATGTACTTCATTTGATATAACCAAACCATCCTATATACTTCATAGAATTACCTTTGAAAGGAAGCATGAGCCATGCTTTAGAGGATAAAGTTTTTCTTAAAAGGTACTCTAAAAGAGAAAGTTATATTTATTTTACTTTTTAATTAATTTTATTATTATTATTTTTTGGTCATGCCACACAGCTTGCGGGATCTTAGCTCCCTGACCAGGGATTGAGCCTGTACCCTTGGCAGTGGAAGTATGGCATCTCAACCACCAGACCACCAGAAAATTCCCAAGTAAGTCATATTTATGAATAAAATTTCCTTTGCATGACTTTTTGTAAACGATCATTTAATGAATTTTGCAACATAATTTTCATTTATTCTTTGAAAGTAACTTGCCCACCTAATACTTTTTCTGTTATCTTCAGGTGACTTTTTCTCTACAAAAACCTAATTAAGGACGTTGCACCAATTTACTCTTACTTCCTTCTTGTTCACTGAGTTTAAAATGGGTATAGGCAAGAATGCCAAATAATGTACATAACATGCCAAGACCCTGATTAATTGACAATGGATCCTTGAATAAAACATATCCTCCAAATAAAGTAATGCAGAACTTGAAGTGTCCAAACATGTTATAGCTGAGGTTTATAGATAAGGATAAAAAAGAATAACAAGCTAGATGTTTTATATTCTCTCTCCTCACACACACACACACACACACACACACACACAAAGCAAAGGCTTCCAATGGCTGGAGAGAAGTACATGAAACACAGACTGAAGAGCAGCTCCCAAGTCTAAAGAACAGGAACTTCAGTGAAGTCCTGGGTGATCCTAGTTTCTTTGGGTAGCTTTTAGTAATTAATCAGTGACAGGAGACTCCTTCAACTCTCCCTGCTGACCTCCCCAAAGAAGAGAGAAGGGGCTGCAATACAAAGTTGGGAAAGGGATTCAGAACAAGGTACAGAGAAGCTCTTTTGTAGAGCAATTTGTGATGCTGTTTTATGGAGCCATTTCTAAACTTCCCTTGGCAAGTGAGATGAGACGTGTAAGGCGCCAGAGGGCTGACTCAAGGGCAACACAGCCAGTGTGCTTAAGCTTAGGAGGGAATCAGGGACAGGGGAGGGACTAGCACTGAGCACCAGTGACATGCCAGGCACTATGCCAGGTGCATATCTAACACCATTTTATAATATTTAAGCATCGTATTTCCCTTCACTGCAATATCACTCTTCTCGTTTACAACAGTGGAGGCTCGAGGATGTTAAGTAACTTAGATCACAGAATTAGTAAGTGGCAGGGCCAGAGGTCAAACATAGATGGGTCTATTTAACTCTAAAGTCCATGTTTGAGTTGAATTTAGTGCCCGTAACTTGCTGCTGGATTAAGGCAGTTCCAAATCACTGTTCATTTAAAAGGCTAACTAAAGACACAACTGGTACCTTTGCAAATTATTCTTACTGAATTTTAAATCGTTTTTTCTATATGAATTAGTACTTTATTATATTTCAGATGTCTGATACGTACCCATGTACTCTTTCTAATAATACTAGAAAGAGCTACCACTCTGTCCCGGCGTCATTGTGAAGATTAACTAAGCTAATATATGCAAGGCTTCGAGCACCCAGTAAGGTCCCTGTATGTGAGCTATTTACAGCAGTGTTGTGCTGCACTTAGTCGCTCAATCGTGTCTGATTCTTTGTGACCCTATGGACTATAGCCTTCCAGGCTCCTCCATCCATGGGGATTCTCCAGGCAAAAATGGGTTGCCATTTTTTGGGTCTCCCACATTGCGGGAAGATTCTTTACTGTCTGAGTCACCAGGGATGCCCAAGAATACTGGAGTGGGTAGCCTATCCCTTCTCCAGAGGAACTTCCCAATCCAGGAATTGAACCGGGGTCTCCTGCATTGCAGGTGGATTCTACACCAGCTGAGCTACCAGAGAAGCCCATTAACAGCGGTACTTACACCTAATAAACACTGGCCAGGTGCTGGACACATATTCTCTCAGACACTTACAGCAACCTAATCATGTAGGTACCATGACCCCCATTTCATAAATGATGAGAGTGGGACCAGAGATCTCCCACAACTCGCTGAGGCAGCAGCAGAGCTGCAGCTGCATGCCTGGACCTGTCCAACCTCAAAGTCCAGGTTCCCTCCTCTGTTCAGAGCCAAACTAGGCAACCAGGAAGTTCCGTCTGGGCAGGAGAGCACAGGTCAGGTCACCAGAGTACCTGTGCTTGCCTGCCTCAACAGCGGTAATTTTCCTGTGGGACAGAGGACCTTCTCAAGAATGTTAATTATAACCATAATAAAACAGGCTTCATTTTCAATTATGAGCTATCTTCAAGTGCACTGGCTCCCACATGTCAGCATTTCCTTACTCCTCAGCCTTTCTTTTAAGTGGTCAAGGTCTGTTAAAGATAATTATATGAGAGGAAAGGCAAATTTAAAGAAATTCTTCAGTGAATCCTTTTGTAAATTAGGGGAAAAAAAAAAAAAAAAAAACAGGAGCAAGCTATATTCAACATCTCCAACTCCTCAAATTCTGCACTTTCTTCCAGTCGGCTTCTACATGGACACTCTGAAGTTCTTGTCAAAATCATCAGTGCCTCCACCTCACCAAGCCCCTTCCTCAATTACCTGAACCTGACCTGGCAGCAGCCTTGGACACAGCTGACTCCCCTCCTCCTCACTTGGTTTCTACACCCTCTCCTCCTTCCTCCCACCTCGACTGCTCCTTCATGGCCCCTTCCGCCTGGCTCCTGTCATCTCTGCAAACTCTAAACACTGAAGTGACCCAGGACTTGGTCTTTAGACACCATTTTCCCCTCTTCCTGTGTGCTTAAGTAATGTCAGCCAGACTCACTGCTTCAAACCACGTCTATACACCACCAACTCTCTCCAGAATACCTCCAGCCAAGACCTCGATCTTGAACTCTCAGACTTGTTTCACCCCAAACTGAGTACCTGGTCTTCCTCCCCACCTCCACACCTTCTTCGGGCTGTCCTATTTCAGTCCACGGCAACTGTACTCCACCAGGGGCTCAGGCTCAAAGCTGGGTGAGTCAACCTTCTTTCCTCTCTCATTCTCCACATCCAATCTGCCTGCAAAACCTGCTGACTCTATTTGGAAATATATTCAGAGTCCAATCACTTCTCACTGCGTCCACTGTGACTCTCCTGGTACCAAACCAGTGTAGTTTCTAAATTAGCATACTGCAGTAGCAGCAGATGGCTTCCCTTCATCTCTTGCCCCTTTCAATGCAGTAGTTCTCAACTGGGAGTGATTCTGTCACCTGGGCAAGGATGTTTTTGGTTTTCATAATTGGGAAAAAGGGTGCTACTGGTATCTGGTGAGTGGAGGCCAGAAATGCTGCTAAACATCCTCCAATGGACAGGACAGGCCTCTGCAACAAAGAACTGTCTGGATCAAAAGGTCAGTAGCACTGAGGTTGAAAATCCTTGCCTTGCCTGTTCTCAACACAATAGCCCAGAGGGATCCTACTAAAACAGACATAAAATCGTGTCCTGTCCCTGCTCAACGGCTTCACATCTCATGTAAAAGCTCTGCTCAGTTTGACCCCCTATTACTCTGAGTTCTCCTAAAGCCACCCTGTGTTCCCCCTGCTCCAGCCACACAGGTTTCTTGTTCCTTCCAGTCTCTCGCCTGCTGTTCCCTCTGCCTGGCAATGCTATCCATCCCACTCTGCGTGGAGCAACCTCACTTCCTTCAGGTCTTTACTCAAAAGTATCTGTTTTGCTGAGGCCTTCCTGTCTACCTTCCATAAAACTTCACCCTGTCCCCAATATTTCACAACCCCTTCCCTGCTTCATCTTTTTCTCCTTATCACTTTACACTATAACACTGCATATGCACATTTCGTTTCTTATTTATAGCCTTTCTCCCCAGAACTTAAGCCTGTGAGAGCAGAGATTTTTGTCTCTTTGGTTCACCACTGTATCTTCAATGCCTGACATACAGTAGATACTCAGTATGTGAATATTTACTAAGTCAAGAAATGGTTTACAGTGGGCGTTTAGTTAATATTTGTTGAATGAATGAATGGATGTTCTTAGGGCACATACTTGGATGCCTTGATCTGGCAGCATAAGTCCTGGCTAGACCACCCAAGTTCAAACCTGGACACCACACTTCTCGGCGGGTGACTCCAAGTGAGTTATTCAACCCCTCCGCACCTCCACTTCCTCTTCTGCAGAGCAAAGACAGAATTTACTTCATTGAGCTACTATAAAAACTAAATGTTAATACACAGAAGGTGTTTCAAACACTGCCTGGCACAAAAGAAACATTTAGTTAAGTGTTGCTTTTGTTTTTAATTTTTTTTTTTTTAAGTTTATTTATTTATTTATGCCAGGTCTTAGTTTTGGCATGTGGAATATGGTTCCCTGACCAGGAATCAAACCTGGGCCCCTTGCATTGGGAGCCCAGAGTCTTAGCCACTGGACCACCAGGGAAGTCCCTGTTTTTTTTTAATTATTACTATTAGAACTGTTGTTATTTATTGATAGCTGTCAAATACGCTGCTTTTATACTTTGTGGACAGCTCAGTGTTCACTCATTACAGATGAAATGCTAAAAATGGGCAGCTGAGTTTGATTAAGATCTTCAAGTCATGACTTCACTTCTTGATGTGAAGTAATATTGAGAAAAGCAGGCACACCCAGCCAGACAAGTACAAAAATAAACTCACAAGTCAGAGTGACTAGTCTGAAATTACTGTTACTTAGATTAACCACTCCTTTGTATTATTATCAAACTATCAATAACTGAAAAGTGATGGGAAACCTAAGTATTACCTCAGTATTCACTCAACAAATGTTTATGTGCAAGGAGTGGTGCTCTGCATTAATTCTGATACGGGAAAAGCTCACTTAAGAAAATTCAAAAGCATTTATGATACAGAAAGCTAACCCATCTCCCCAGTTGACAGTTTGTTAAATCTCCATAAAGACTAAAAATAACCCAATCTACTCAATTTAGGCCATGCAATAGTAAGTGTGAGACTCAGATAAAGAAATCAATGTGACAGAGTTTTGGAGAATATAAAAGACTATACATTTGAGAATTGTTAGGAAAAGGATACGTGACTGGTGAAGTGTTCCCAATGATCCAATAAATCGACAAGTTCACCATGAAAGCTATGACTCCAGAGAGCAGGACCATCAGCTACAAATAAACCAAAAGAATCATTAATGAAAAGCAGCTGCAATCATTACAATCATCAAGTGAAAATATACTTCATCAGGAACTTCCATCAATCATTAAAAACAAGACGTTTTTTTCGGCTGCACCGCAGTGCCTTGTGGGATCCTAGTTCCCCAATCAGGGTACCAAAACTGGAACCCCCTGCAGTGGAAGCGTGGAGTCCAAACCACTGGACTGCCAGGGAATTTCCCAAAATAAGGTTTTTAAAAAGAGATAATCAAGTTCGGAGAAAGCAAGAACTGAGGGTAAAAAAGCAGAATGAGTAGTATTTGAAACTGTAATTTTGTCTACAGAATCCAATGGAAAATCCTTCAACAATATGCTGACTCTGAATATAAATTTCCAGGTTAGTTTTTCTTATCTATTCAGTGAAAAATTATTTTGTAATAATTTCTTATTATAAAAGTAATATATATTCATTATGGAAAAATTAGAAAATAAAGATGAACAAAAAGAACATAAGGAATTTTTTTCCTTTTACTTTTACCAAGATGTAATTGACACACAGCACTGTGTAAGTTTCAGGTGTACAGCATCATGATTTGACCTACACACATTACAAAATAGGATTCCCTTGTAGCTCAGTCGGTAAAGAATCTGCCTGCCATACAAGAGACCCATGTTCGATTCCTGGGTGGGAAGGATACCCTGGAGAAGAAAATGGCAACCCACTCCAGTATTCTTGCCCGGAGAATCCATGGACAGAGGAGCCTGGCAGGTTACAGTCCATGGGGTTGCAACTGTCGGACACGACTGAGCAACTAAACCATAAACCAACCAACCATTATGGAATGGTTACCACAGCAAGAATAGAGAACATCTACCATCCCCACATATACAAAATTAAACATATAGGAAAAAGTATTTTTCCCTGTGAAGAGAACTCATAAGGAATTCTTATAATCCCAACCACTCAGCACAGTTAATACACTGGCATATATCCTTTCACACCTTTTTTCCTTTGAATTGCTCATTTTATTCTTATTTAAATTCAATCAGTAGGCATTCATTCGATATCCACAAAACTAGGCCAGGCCTTATAAGGAGCACAATGGGTTCTTGCCCTCAAAGATTTCAGAAACCACTCAAGGACATCATAAAAATCTTTATAATATAATCACAGCTTATACTTACATAGTGCTGACTAAGCAACAAGAATTGTTCTAAATATATTACATGTACTAATTCGTTTAATTGTTGCAAACAGCCATGAGAGAATAAAATATTTTCCCTTTTTACAGACAAGAAAACAGCACAAAGAGGTCAAGTAACTTGCCTAAGACACACAGTGTCTTAGTAAGTGGAAGGGCCAAGATCTAAACTCAGGGCAGTCTGCTTCTGGAGTCTCTGCTCCTAACTGGCTCTGCTCTGCTACCTCTTAACCAAATGAAGCTTCCCCAGTGGCTCAGCAGTAAAGAATCTGCCTGCAATGCAGGAGGCTTGCACGAGATGTGGGTTCAATCCCTGGATCAGGAAGAGTCCCTGGAGAAGGAAATGACAACACGCTCCAGTATTCTTGCCTGAAAATTCCCACGGACAGTCCATGGTGTCAGAAAGAGTCAGACACAACTGAGCGACGAAACAGCAGTGCGATACAAGACGCACAGCTCAGGCAAGAAGAGAAAATTAGTCTTGAGCTCTAACCTCATTAATAGGCAAACAGGCAATAGATTCTATAGGCTTCTCTAGACAGGAGATGTCCTTTTGGGCTGGAATAGCAAGAAAAATCTTTGGATTTCAATGCATGTTTAGATTAGAAAAAGAAATAACAGGGGCAGGAAACAGTATGGGTCAAAGCAGAGGAACGAAAGCCGAGGTGTGTGCATGGGACATGAGTAAACCTGCTCGGCTGAGGATGGGAGACAGCGGGCTGTCCCACTGTACACATGCATGACATTCTGTCCACACATATCCCGCAATTTCATGTTAAAAGTCAGGAAACAAGTCAGAGAGAGAGAAATATCATACGATATTGCTGATATGCGGAATCTTTAAAAAAAAAAAGATACAAATGAACTTTTCTATAAAACAGAAAGACTCACAGACTTAGAGAACAAACTCATGGTTACCAGGGGTGAAAGGTGGGGAGGAAGGATAGCGAGGGAGTTTGGGATGGACATGTACCCACTGCTATATTGAAGATGGACAGCCAACAGGGATTTACTGTAGAGCACAGAGAATTCTGCTTAATATTCTATAACCACTAATTGGGAAAAGAATTTGAAAAACAACAGATACATGTATATGTATAACTGAATCGCTCTGTTATATACCTGAAAACAACATAACACTGTTAATCAACTATATGCCAATATAAAATAAAAAATTTAAAAAAGGTTATAAAACCATTATCTACTGCTGAAATAGAATTCAGAGAAAATATCAGTTACAATCTGAATTATTACAGAGTTTAAATTCCAAAGATAACATGTCATATTTGAAGACTCTTTCTGTCCCATATGGGTTTTCTCAGTTTTTAAATCAGTACAGTAGTAACTAGACCAGGGGAGTTGGATTCACAATCTTTTAATTAGAAACAGTAATGCCTTACTTTCTTATTTTAAACAAGTGAGGCCCACTAAATTTTTAACTAAGAGAAATTTGCCCCTTAAAGATTTTAAAAATTGTTTCTAGGAATGTATCATTGTTAATTTTACAGAGTTTGCAGTATGTCACAAGCCTATTTCTTGATGACCTTCACATCATTAAAAACACAATTACACTTTGAGACAATGATGCCCTCTAGAGACAAGAAGAAATGAAGGTGATTCTCCCTTTTCAGTGGTCTCAGACTGCTGTGCTCTGTTTCTTTGACCTTTTTTTATGGTCTTTCTGCTGAGGTCCTCATTTTTAAATGTCAGAGGACCAGTCACATAAAGCCTCTCCCCTCCTAGTCTAAGGTGCCCAAACTACAGTGGTTTGATAAATTACCACCACCAACAAAACAGACATGCCCATGCCCTGTGTTAAATGTATGGGAAGCAGAAGTTCCTTTCCTAAGTAGGGGGACTATACTTTCTAACTTTATTAAAACAATGTCCCCAAAGTACAGACCCCTTTGATCTGGCAATTCCATTCTAAGACTCTATTTCACAGAATAAAAAGTCCCAGTTCGTAAGGCCACATGTACAAGGCTGTTTATGCAATACTGTTTATGGTAGTTAAGAACTGCAACTATTATACAGCCATCAAGAGAATGATGTGAAGATATTTTTATGAGACACTGTTAATTGAGAAAAGCAAGATACAGAAAATCATAAGTCCCTGCTAACACAGCAGGGTCCCAATAAAGCCTTGCTTGAATTTCTAAAAAAAAGAAAATCTGTGTAATATGATCCCACTTTTGTAAAAGAAACAAGTGTATAATTTAAGTATACATATGTGTATGTATGCTTGGGCATGTTTATGTGTTTATATGAGGGTATGTACAGCACAGAGAAAAATAGGCAAGAACAAACACTAGAGTGTTAACATGACTTACTTCAAGGAGAAGGAGTTGGGTAATGGGATGATGAAGTGTGTATGGGTAGCGGGGCTGGGGAAAAGGAACCCAGGATAAAAACAGCATAAGTAATATGGTTACATATATATGAAATTAAATATACACACACACGCATGTATCTGTGGATTCAAAAAAATCCATGAAATGATCATTACCAAAGCGGTAAAGGTGATTATCCTAGTGTGGCAGGATTCACGGGGACTTTCACTTTATAATTGTATGTATGTTCAAAAATATATACAATACGAACTACTTTTTATTGTGATATTATCACAATAAAATCAACAAAGCTATATTTTAATTATAAAACAATAAATGCCCAAAATATTTGTGGGCTATACAGCCTGGCATCACTGTGGAAGGTGACTGAAGCCATAGTGGAAAAGCCAATATGGTTTTTCCAACAGTCATGAACGGACATGAAAGCTGGACCATAAAGAAGGCTGAGCGCTGAAGAACTGGTGCTTTCAAACTGTGGTGCTGGAGAAGACTCTTGGGAGTCCCTTGGCCAACAAGGAAATCAAACCAGTCAATCCTAAAAGACATTGACCCTGAATATTCATTGGAAGGACTGATGCTGAAGCTAAAGCATCAGTACTTTGGCCACCAGATGATGTGAAAGGCCGACATGATGCTGGGAAAGATTGAAGGCAGGAGGAGAAAGGGGTGACAGGATGAAATGGTTGGATGGCATCACTGACAAGGACATGAGTTTGAGCAAGCTCCAGGAGACAGTGAAGGACAGGGAAGCCTGGCGTGCTGCAGTCCATGGGGTCGCCAAGAGTCAGACACAACTAAGCGACTGGACGACAAATAGGCATGCTCAGCATAGTAACCAGGCATCAGAAGACCTGAATTGTAGTCCTGGTTTTACCACTGACTAGCTGTTGCACCCTAAGCAAGTCCCTTAATCTTTCTCTGCCTCAGTGTCTTCATCCAAAGAATCATCTTTGGGCTTCCCTGGTGGCTCAGTGGTAAAGAATCCACCTGCCAATGTGCAAGAACAGGTTCAATCCTTGGTCCGGGAAGATCCCACATGACTCGGAGCAACCAAGCCCATGCACAGCTACTGAGCCTGTGTTCTAGAGACCGAGAGCCCCAGCTACTGAGCCCACAGGCCGCAACTACTGAAGCCGCCCGCCCCAGAGCCCACCTCCACAAGAAGAGAAGCCACCACAATGAGAAGCCCGCGCACCGCAACTAGAGATCAGCCCCTGCCTGTCACAGCTAGAGAAAAGCCTGCGCATCAACGAAGACCCTGAACAGCCCCAGAATCATTACTAAATAAATAATAAAATTAAATTTTAAAAAAAAGAATAATCTTACCTTGCCTCCCTTAAAGTGTGATTATAAAGATTAAATGTGAGAATGGATCTGAGCTAGCACTCTGAAAACTAAAAATTGCATTAATAATTATTACTGTCTTGTTTCTTAGACACCCACCCAAACAATTAGAACTTACCAAAGCAGAGACTGACCAGGGACCAAATATTCCTCCTTCTGCGAACACTGGCTCAAAGAAGGGCACGGCGACCAGCAACATGGCAGATGACATCGGGGCCTGGTAGTACAGCAGCTGCATCGAGTTTACTTGCAATTCATGCTGTTTGGCTCCTACCCACTGAAATTCAGGAAAGAGAACAAGTTAGGCAGAAAAAAAATAGTGGTACTCAACAAAGAAAAGATGCAACTTTGGCCACAAACACGGGAATGAGGGGCAGGGCTCAGGGAAGAGGAAAGGCCTAAGATTTCAAAGATCAATAATATATATGTATATCTTGTAAGCTCCTTGGATAAAAGGAGTTTTCTATATTCCATGTCTGATCATTGATTTTCTTCTTACTATTAAAGGAGGAAAAAAATCCTCTCTTCCCTCCAGATCCTAGTAAATATGGAAAATCAATGCATAGGTATCAGAGATCTTGGGAAAATTAGGCAGGAATGGATATTTATAAGCAGGAATAAGCAGGCTTTTCTTCATAAGCAGGATAAGCAGGAATACAGATGCACTGTCAGACTTCATTTCTTTCTAAAAATGGCCCCCAAAATGAAGACTGGGAGGCAGGGCGGACTCTTAACTGGAGACGAACAGAAACCTCATTTATCCCAGGTGGCCACCAACGTGTGTGGTCAGAAAGGTATGTGAGGGCTTTTCGTTAACTTCAGAAAACTCACAGTGGCAGAGCAGAAGGAACCTCCCTCCCTATGGCTGACTTTTCTGTGAAAAATCCCCCCTAATAAACTGTAGATAATCACAACCCCTAAAAAGGCTATCCTTAGAACAGACACTCCACAGCCTCAAACCCTTTCAGTTCTCAAAATGCTTCAGAAATATAACTGAAAAAGAGGTTTAAAGAAAGTTTGATAGGACTGTCTGAATATAAGACCTGGCAAGAACAGCCAGGCTTTTTTGAATAACTGCTCCTACATAATTCTTTTTCCTGTAGGTCCGGGTATCCTGTTACATAAATGCTAAGTCTATAGAAATTCACCAAGACAAAAATAGAAGAGCAGGAAATGTGAAGCATTATCCTGCCAGCCTTAATAAGAGTCTGCTGTGAACACGAAGGACAAAGAGTTGATTCTTTTGCTTGGGACACCACAGTGAGTGAAAATGAATGCAGAGGGTGTACGCACAGCCCTGCGTGGCCTCAGCAGCCTCTATGGGCAGCCGCGTGTCTGACACGAGGTAGCAGGCCCAGCTGGAATGGTGGTGACTCTCGGGCCTCCGCTTGCCCTCACTGCAGCACAGCCTGGCTTCTGCTTGTCACCCTTCTCATGAAACTGCTCCCCGACAGGGCACCTTCACCTCCAGCGGCCACACTGATGGACTGCCCTCGGCCCCCTTCCAGCTGGAGCCCTCTGCAGAACCTGCAACTGCTCTTGGAATAACTTGACCTCTGGTTTGTGCTGCTTTCTTACTCACCTCTTCCTTCCCTACTATCTGTAAGGGAGATGTCTGGCTTTCCTCTTTTACCTCCCCAACTTATCTTTTCCTATCCACTGACACCTAGAGCTCTGACCTTCTTCCTTGAGCATCCTTTAAGTCACTCCTTTAACAGCTTACTGATCATTTCACTTAGATCATCTGCAGGAGCTTATTTAAGATTAAGCTGATTACTTTTTTCTCCAAATGAGCTCCTCCTGTGTTGTTCCAATAATTAATGATATAATCTCCTCCAAGGATCAGACTCATTTTCAGTAGGGTCTGCACTCACATTCAGTTGGGTCTTACTAATTCATTCTCCAAAAGCTGTCTGAAGTTTGTTTTTTCCTTTCCATGTCCAGTACCACTGTCCTTGTTCATGTCCTTCCTGTCTTCCCCTTAAACCATGGAGCACTTCCTGACTGCTCTGCCTGTCAACCTGTCTTTCCTCTTATTCATCCTTCACTGCCCCCAGAAGTTTCTATAACACAGGGAATGATCAAGTCACTGCCCTCTCTGAACTCCTGTCCTGGTGTCTGCAAGATAAAGGGCACATTTCCTCCACATGATACTCAAGACTGCCATCTGGTCTCACCCACCCCTCAGCCTTGTCTTTCCACCATGCAACTACAGTCCAGTCTCACCAAAAAGAACCAACTTCTCCAAAAATGCTCTGTATTTTCACACATCATTGCAAAGAAAGACCTCTGCTATATTACTCTGCTAAGCAAATTCCTATGCGTTCTTCAATTTGAACTTTCCCATAAAGCCTTACCTCACCACCACCTCCTTGCAGAACTGTCTCTCTTTCCGTGGTGTTCCTCAGAACTTTCCTCATACCCTGAGCTACACTACCTGTGATCAGCCTTCTCCATGCATTTCTTCGATACAGGATTATAGCTGCTTTTCATCTCTGTATCAGGGCTGAGTATAAAGCAGAAGAAATATCTGCTGAATGGAGGAAAGACTCAATCATCTTTCTACAACTAAATCTAACAGCTCTTAATTCATCTTAACTCTTTCAGCTCTTAACTCATCTCTTAATTCTTTTCAATGCCCTAGTTGTATGAGAAGAAATAACTTGGAAATTATACAAGGATACAATAGGGAAATACAACTTTCCTTAAAAATAATTTTTTGGGGAATATATCTATTCCGTAACCATACCTTTACCATTTACCAATAATCAAAAACTTTGCCCATAACTTAGTCTAGTCTACAATCATTCCTTAGTCAATCTCATTTCAAACATCTACCTGAGAGATACAGAATTCTTTGACTCCAATCTATAGCAATTTTGAAACTTGTCTGAACAAAAATGGTCATATTGGCATGGCCAGTGAGTACCGTGAGTACTGTGAATTGAAGTTATATGTAAAGGATACAAGAAATTCTAACGTTCAACAAATAAAATTTCTCGCTCTAACAAATAATTCATACTGAATCCAAAAAGTCCATTTAACAAAAAAGATAAATAGTATCTAACTAAAAATTTAAACTCATTGAAGTATGCCCAAATGCAGTTTTCTTAAAGCACAAACCTGAGCTTCCTCTGATTTCTCTCTGGAGTAAAAGAATATCTTGGGGCCAAGTGACAAGACTGAGTGGGTGCTCCATCCTTTCATGTCACTGCTCTCTTTTATTTAAACTGCTTCTCTGCCACTAAGAAATTTATTCAACCCCAGAATTTTCACATAACAATGTTTCTGAACTAACCAGTACTAGAAAATGCTAAGGCTGCATTATTAAATTCCTAACATTCATAATAAAAATGCCTTAGTTTACAACTAGTGGATGCTTGTGAACAAAGTAAAATTGATCACACATTTGGCTCTGATTCCCCATGCAGGCATACCCAGAATTTTCAGTCCAAGGTTTTCAGTATAGAGAAAATACTGTTTCACTGTACCCTTTGTCATTCATTATTCTTTTCCCCACTATATAAGAAACAAACAAAAAATACTTGTTGAGGTTTTACGGTAATGAAGTAAATAAATCCATGAACAACTTTTCAGTAAATGCCTCCCACAGGCAAGGCATCAGGCTAGTGCAAGAAGTGAAATACCCATTGCTATAAAATACTGACAGAGACAAATCATTAGAATATATAAGCTGTTAACAGCAGCATATCTTTTGAGGCAAAGATTTTAAAAATCTGAAATTTTCCTTTCCTGTTCAATTTTTTGGATCTGTACTTACTCCTTCATAGTAACATCAAAATTAATGAGTAAATGATAAATACCATAAAACCCATGAACACAATCCTCAAGTAAAAAAGTCTTATTACTCATTTTGTAAGGATTTCCCAAAAAACATTATACCATCACCCGAAACTCAGACTGTAAAGTGTGGGTATTATACACTTACAGACAGGTAGGAGGACACTTGGTGAACACCATACACCCACATTTCTGTCTCCTTTCTTCTCTTCAACTTGAGTCAGACAATTTATGCAATTATCCTTTCTTCCCAACAGTCTATTGTCTCTATACTGTGTTGCCTAAACCTTGGGGCACAGCTTCAAAATTTATGAAATCTGCTAAAAGGCACATAAAGAAAGAAAAAAAATTACCAACCACTTGATAAAGGGATGTAACTAAAACACCAAGAGCAGCAAACACCGTTCCAAGGAAATTAAACTTCACATCGTAATAAGAATTTAGGATTACACCTAAAGTTATAGGAATCTGTAAAGAAAAAGAAGTAGATGTTGTTCAGATTAAAGTTATGAGACATAAAATTAGTATTCCTTTCACAGTGTCTTACACGGTTAACCATAAAAATGCCACTAGGAAACAATGAACCTCTACAAATATTCTTCCATGTGAAAAAAAAAAAGAACTGTTAATCCTACTTCCTCAAAATTGAATAAAATAATTCTATATTTTTGTTCACATTTAATTTTATTTAAAATTCTGGGTAAAATAATGAGTCGATGTATTGCACTTTGCATGAAAATACCACATGCGAGCACATCGGAGTAAATGGACTACAAAACTAGTGTCTAAACAACATATAAACACAAGGGTATAACAAAAAAAGCATTAAGATTTTAAGTTCTGTAAGTTATGAAGTACTAAAATTATTTTAGCCCATCTTTTTTTTATGTAAAGACTATGAAACCTCTGCAGTATGTCAACACAAACATATCCTGAGAGACATTTAACGTTTATCATAAAGTCAGTTTGAGATTTTCCACTTAATCCGATACGGATTTGCATCACTCAATACAGCTTTCTTTCTTACTCAGAAATCACAGCATAAGGATTTCCATCAAACAGTAGTTACTAAAACTCACACAAGTACACTCTACTGTGCTGAAAGCCCAACAGAGCGCCAAGATGGCTTTTTTTCACCTTTCCCAAATAAGCGTGAAGTTCACAAATGACTCGTGTGGATTTTACGATCATGGGAAAGAGGATGGCGCAAGGTTACGCAAACTTCCCGCGGGAGAAAGATGGTCCAGGTGAGTTGTTAGAGGCGCACCTCACCCGCCTGAAGCTACTCACCAGCGTGAGCCGTATTTTGGTGGAGAAGGTTTTCTTGTAGCAGAGGGTCTGGATGACTATGATTACCGGCGTGGTCATGGCCTTGGCCAGCTGATAGGTGCCTATGGTGTTATTCTGCAAAGATAAGTTGGTGAAGACCACGAAGCCACAGAAGCTGAGGGCCAGGAGGAGGAGCTTGGAAGGCGGCAGACTTTTGGGGGCAAAGATGTCCAGCTTCTGACAGACGTACAAGCCCAGCCAAGTGACCACGAAGTGAACCAGGGTCAGGCTCATGTTGGGGAAGCCGTAGTGGACATAGATCCATTTGTTAAGGAATACAATGCAGATGGACACCAGTAGGTTGAGTAGGAGCCCGGCCGCGATGCGCCCGTTGCCCCGTACTCGATCCGCCAGCGATGCCATGACTCTTGCGTAGCCGGGGGCCGTCAGCCTCCGAAAGGGGCGCCGGGCCTGTCTCCGGCTGCCCTCTCCCTCCTCCGCCGCCGCCGCCGCGTTCTCGCAGCCGCCGGCTTCACGATCCGGCTGCGGAGAGACATTCAACCTTCGGGTCCCAGCAGAGTAGCAACCTCAGTAAAGCACACATGCTCTGCCGCCGCCCATTCAGTCTGCGACTACGCGGCAGCACGTCCCGCGCGCCCCGCCCCCTTTCATCCGTGGTCACGTGGCTCAGGGCACCCGCGCTTCCGCCCTCGAACAGTTAGCGGAGCAGCCTCACCTGCGCAGGCGCGTGGCACACTGGATGAGGCGAGCCGTATCCTTCTTGCCCTACCACCTGAGTTAGCTAAACCCGGCTATACCAATCAGGGACCCCTTTCTTGTTGGACATCTCCTGTGTGTTGGTTGGATCGACTTGTTAGCTACTGTTAGTGTTGAGCACGGAGAGGGCAATGGGACCCCACTCCAGTACTCTTGCCTGGAAAATCCCATGGACGGAGGAGCCTGGTAGGCTGCAGTACATGGGGTCGCTAAGAGTCGGACACGACTGAGCGACTTTACCTTCACTTTTCACTTTCATGCATTGGAGAAGAAAATGGCAACCCACTCCAGTGTTCTTGTCTGGAGAATCCTAGGGACCGGGGAGCCTGGTGGGCTGCCGTCTATGGGGTCGCTCAGAGTCGGACACGACTGAAGTGACTTAGCAGTAGCAGTGTTGAGCAAATTAAGTCCTTATCAGACACGGGAAACCATTACTTCTTGAAAGCATATTTTTAAACATTTTATTTATAAAATCTAAACATACAGAAGAGTAGACTGTACGATGAACCTACGTATATACTCATCATAGTTACTGTTCAGATTTTTTTTAAGTTTGGCTTTTCATTGTTCTAGAAAAGTGTCCATTTTACTTAGAAGTTCTAGTGTATTTCGTCAGAACTGTGCATAGTGTTTTACCATATTTTCAATTTATTTCGTCTGTTGTTATATCACTTTATTTATTCTAAACATGCATTTGAGTTTTCTTTGTCCTTTGATTAGCCTTGTGGGTAACTATTTTACTGACCTTTTCGAAAATTCTGATTTTGTTTCATTACTTTTTTCATTATTTCTCTCCTGATTTATTCAATAGAAAGTTCAATTCATTTATTTTTATTTAAAAATAAAAAGATGTAAAGCTGTGAGTTCCCTCTTTTAGAATAGCTTTGCACACAGTCTTCAGTTCAGTTCAGTCCCTCAGTCATGTCCGACTCTTCGCGACCCCATGAATCGCAGCACGCCAGCCTCCCTGTCCATCACCAACTCCCGGAGTTCACTCAGACTCATGTCCATCGAGTCACTGATGCCATCCAGCCATCTCATCCTCTCCTCTGTCGTCCCCTTCTCCTCCTGCCCCCAATCCCTCCCAGCATCAGGGGCTTTTCCAATGAGTCAACTCTTCGCACGAGGTGGCCAAAGTATTGGAGTTTCAGCTTCAGCATCATTCCTTCCAAAGAAATCCCAGGGTGGATCTCCTTGCAGTCCAAGGGACTCTCAAGAGTCTTCTCCAACACCACAGTGCAAAAGCATCAATTCTTCGGGGCTCAGCCTTCTTCACAGTCCAACTCTCACATCCATACATGATCACTGGAAAAACCAAAGCCTTCACTAGACGCACCTTTGTTGGCAAAGTTAATGTCTCTGCTTTTGAATATGCTATCTAGGTTGGTCATAACTTTCCTTCCAAGGAGTAAGCGTCTTTTAATTTCATGGCTTCAGTCACCATCTGCAGTGATTTTGGAGCCCAGAAAAAAAAAGTCTGACACTGTTTCCACTGTTTCCCCATCTATTTCCCATGAACTGATGGGACCGGATGCCATGATCTTCGTGTTCTGAATGTTGAGCTTTAAGCCAACTTTTTCACTCTCCACTTTCACTTTCATCAAGAGGCTTTTGAGTTCCTCTTCACTTTCTGCCATAAGGGTGGTGTCATCTGCATATCTGAGGTCATTGATATTTCTCCCGGCAATCTTGATTCCAGCTTGTGTTTCTTCCAGTCCAGCGTTTCTCATGATGTACTCTGCATATAAGTTAAATAAGCAGGGTGACAATATACAGCCTTGACGTACTCCTTTTCCTATTTGGAACCAGTCTGTTGTTCCATGTCCAGTTCTAACTGTTGCTTCCTGACCTGCATACAAATTTCTCAAGAGGCAGATCAGGTGGTCTGGTATGTCCATCTCTTTCAGAATTTTCCACAGTTTATTGTGATCCACACAGTCTTCAGGACAATGTAATATTCTCATTTTCCTTAATTCTTTAGTTTGATTGATAGTTTTCATTTCCTCTTTGAATTCAGAATTATTCAAATATTGAGCACCTGTTTTGTGCCAGGCACACTGTATTTGGTACTTGGGAGATACTGGCAAGTAAAGCCAGACAAAACCCTTTCTCATAGATGTCAGTGAGAGAAGACATACAATTATAAACCACAACAAATTAAAGTTCTGAAGAAGTAACAAAACATGATTCTATGACTGTGTACTAAAAGAACCTGATCTAACGAGGAGGAAGTCATCCCCCAAGGAAATGATTCAAATTAAGATGCGAAATTAATTAGGGAAAGTCTAAAGTCTGACTTTCCTAACAGGGTCTTCCCAATAACGTTTTTCTTCCTGTCATGCCACCAAACTCTACCAATTCTTACTAGAATTGTGTGCCTTTTCAATTGTATGTTTATACTGCCATCCTCTCTTCCAGTTTGAATCTGCAGAACTCAGCAGTGATTTACTGTTTACCCTCATTTGCTCCCCAGTTAAGAACCTAGCCTTAGATAGCCTATCTTCTTTTAGTCTACTCAATTCACTGTTTCCTTGTGATAACAGATTTAGAGTAATAATCTTAACATGATTGATAAATTTTATTTTTATCACTTCTCTATTTCTCTTAGAATATTTGAAGTTAAAATATGAACTCTGAAATTTGGGTTAAAATATAAAAATATTTAATGGATTACAACTGCCTTGATTCAAGGCATCCATGAGCCTAACCTCAATTTCTGACATTCACCACGTTGCCCATTGTTTCTGAACTTTTGTACATCTCCATGCTGATGTAGTTGGTTAAGTGGCTTTCTCTACCTTCTTCACCAAAGCACAGGAGCCCTAATCCTTACCAGTCCTGAAACGTGATTACGTGATTATTATCCTTAGTCTCATTGACAGATGTTGGAATAGAGGTAATGAATGTTATCTTGCAGCTAGAATAGATGAGTTCAGCTCAGTTCAGTTGCTCAGTCGTGTCCAACTCTTTGCAACCCCATTAATCGCCACACACCAGGCCTCCCTCTCCATCACCAACTCCCAGAGTCCACCCAAACCCATGTCCATTGTGTTGGTGATGCCATCCAGCCATCTCATCCTCTGTCGTCCCCTTCTCCTCCTGCCCCCAATCCCTCCCAGCATCAGGGGCTTTTCCAATGAGTCAACTCTTCGCACGAGGTGGCCAAAATATTGGAGTTTCAGCTTCCGCATCAGTCCTTCCAATAAACACCCAGGACTGATCTCCTTTAGGACGGACTGGTTGGATCTCCTTGCAGTCCAAGGGACTTTTAAGAGTCTTCTCCAATACCACAGTGCAAAAGCATCAATTCTTCGGGGCTCAGCTTTCTTCACAGTCCAACTCTCACATCCATACATGACCACCGGAAAAGCCATAGCCTTGACTAGATGGACCTTTGTTGGCAAAGTAATGTCTCTGCTTTTGAATATGCTATCTAGGTTGGTCATAACTTTCCTTCCAAGGAGTAAGCGTCTTTTAATTTCATGGCTGCAATCATCATCTGCACTGATTTTGGAGCCCCCAAAAATAAAGTCTGACACTGTTTCCACTATTTCCCCATCTATTTCCCATGAAGTGATGGGACCAGATGCCATGATCTTCGTTTCTGAATGTTGAGCTTTAAGCCAACTTTTTCACTCTCCTCTTTCACTTTCAAGAGGCTTTTTAGTTCCTCTTCACTTTCTGTCATAAGGGTGGTGTCATCTGAATATCTGAGGTTATTGATATTTCTCCCGGCAATCTTGATTCCAGCTTGTGCTTCTTCCAGCCCAGCGTTTCTCATGATGTACTCTGCATGTAAGTTAAATAAGCAGGGTGACAATATACAGCCTTGACGTACTTCTTTTCCTATTTGGAACCAGTCTGTTGTTCCATGTCCAGTTCTAACTGTTGCTTCCTGACCTGCATATAGGTTTCTCAAGAGGCAAGTCAGGTGGTCTGGTATTCCCATCTCTTTCAGAATTTTCCAGTTTATTGTGATCCACACAGTCAAAGGCTTTGGCATAGTCAAGAAAGCAGAAATAGATGTTTTTCTGGAACTCGCTTGCTTTTTCGATGATCCAGGGGATGTTGGCAATTTGATCTCTGGTCCTCTGCCTTTTCTAAAACCAGCTTGAACATCTGGAAGTTCATGGTTCACGTATTGCTGAAGCCTGGCTTGGAGAATTTTGAGCATTACTTTACTAGCGTGTGAGATGAGTGCAATTGTGCGGTAGTTTGAGCATTCTTTGGCATTGCCTTTCTTTGGGGTTTAATAGATTCAAACCCAAATTTCTATGGCTTCCAGCCCATTTCACCTCCTTCTCATTATGAAAAATTCCAAACATATGCAAAATTAAAATAGTATAGTGAACCTTCCTGTACCCATCTCCTGGCTTCACTAACTGCCATTTTTGTTTCTTGTATACCCACTCCCACATTTAATTTTTAAACAGCCAATTTACATTCATTCAAATGCACAAATCTTATATTATGCAGTTTTTGCTACTTGGATTCACTTTGTAATCCACACCCCTCTCAAGGTATAGAACATTTCCACCACCAAATTCCCTAGAAAATCCCTACCCCACACCACAGAGGAAATCACTGTTCTAATTTTTCTTCACCTTAGGATAGTTTTGACTGTTTTAGAACTTCATATAAATTATCATATAGTATTTACTATTTGTGGCTAGGTTTTGCTGGACAGATCAATTCTTTCCTTTTCATGTTGCTGAGTAGTACTCCTTTGTTTAGTCATTCTCCTATTGATAGGCATTTGGATTTCCAGTCTGAGGCTATTATAAATAATTCTGCTATGAATATTTTGTACAGGTCTTTTTGCGGAATTTATTTTCATTTTTCTCATGTAAATATGTAGGCATGAAATTTCTAGGTTAAAGAGTAGGTGATTATAATAGTCAAAACATTCCCCCAAAGACTACCCATTTTACTGTGTCCAAGTAAGTTAATCCACATCTTCTCATGTATTTCGTTGTTAGCCTTTTTGATTTTAGCCATTCTGATGGATGTGTAGTAACATCTCATGGTTTTAATCTGTGTTCACCACTGAGCATTTTTCATGGGTACACTGGTTAGGTATTTGTCCTCCTTTAAGAATCATCTGTTCTAGTATTTACTTTTTTTTTTTTGTCTTTGTATTATTAAATGACCTAAATCAAATCCCTTATGATTATACAGTAGAAGTGACAAATAGATTTAAGGGACTAGATCTGATAGAGTGCCTGATGAACTATGGAATGAGGTTCGTGACATTGTACAGGAGACAGGGATCAAGACCATCCCCATGGAAAAGAAATACAAAAAAGCAAAATGGCTGTTTGAGGAGGCCTTATAAATAGCTGTGAAAAGAAGAGATGCAAAAAGCAGAGGAGAAAAAGAAAGATACAAGCATCTGAATGCAGAGTTCCAAAGAATAGCAAGAAGAGATAAGAAAGCCTTCCTCAGCTATCAATGCAAAGAAATAGAGGAAAACAATAGAATGGGAAAGACTAGAGATCTCTTCAAGAAAATTAGAGATACCAAGGGAACCCTTGGTATAGGCTCGATGGGCTTGATAAAGGACAGAAATGGTATGGACCTAACAGAAGCAGAGATATTAAGAAGGGGTGGCAAGAATACACAGAAGAACTGTACAAGATAGATCTTCATGACCCAGATAATCATGATGGTATGATCACTCACGTAGAACCAGACATCCTGGAATGTGAAGTCAAGTGGGCCTTAGAAAGCATCACTACGAACAAAGCTAGTGGAGGTGATGAAATTCCAGCTGAGCTATTTCAAATCCTGAAAGATGATGCTGTGAAAGTGCTGCACTCAATATGCCAGCAAATTTGGAACACTCAGCAGTGGCCACAGGACTGGAAAAGGTCAATTTTCATTCCAACCCCAAAGAAAAACAATGCCAAAGAATGCTCAAACTACCGCACAATTGCACTCATCTCACACGCTAGTAAAGTAATGCTCAAAATTCTCCAAGCCAGGCTTCAGCAATACGTGAACCGTGAACTTCCAGCTGTTCAAGCTGGTTTTAGAAAAGGCAGAGGAACCAGAGATCAAATTGCCAACATCCCCTGGATCATCGAAAAAGCAAGCGAGTTCCAGAAAAACATCTATTTCTGCTTTCTTGACTATGCCAAAGCCTTTGACTGTGTGGATCACAATAAACTGGAAAATTCTGAAAGAGATGGGAATACCAGACCACCTGACTTGCCTCTTGAGAAACCTATATGCAGGTCAGGAAGCAACAGTTAGAACTGGACATGGAACAACAGACTGGTTCCAAGTAGGAAAAGGAGTATGTCAAGGCTGTATCGGAGAAGGCAATGGCACCCCACTCCAGTACTTTTGCCTGGAAAATCCCATGGGCGGAGGAGCCTGGTAGGCTGCAGTCCATGGGGTCACTAGAGTCGGACACAACTGAGCAACTTCACTTTCACTTTTCACTTTCATGCACTGGAGAAGGAAATGGCAACCCACTCCAATGTTCTTGCCTGGAGAATCCCAGGGACGGGGAAGCCTGGTGGGCTGCCTTCTATGGTATCGCACAGAGTCGGACACGACTGAAGCGACTTAGCAGCAGCAGCAGCAGCAAGGCTGTATATTGTCACCCTGCTTATTTAACTTATATGCCAAGTACATCATGAGAAACACTGGACTGGAAGAAGCACAAGCCGGAACCAAGATTGCCGGGAGAAATATCAATAACCTCAGACATGCAGATGACACCACCCTTATGGCAGAAAGTGAAGAGGAACTAAAAAGCCTCTTGATGAAAGTGAAAGAGAATGAAAAAGTTGGCTTAAAGCTCAACATTCAGAAAACGAAGATCATGGCATCTGGTCCCATCACTTCATGGGAAATAGATGGGGAAACAGTGGAAACAGCGTCAGACTTTTTTTGGGCTCCAAAATCACTGCAGATGGTGACTGCAGCCATGAAATTAAAAGACGCTTACTCCTTGGAAGGAAAGTTATGACCAACTAGATAGCATATTCAAAAGCAGAGACATTAGTTTGCCAACAAAGGTCCATCTAGTCAAGGCTATGGTTTTTCCAGTGGTCACGTATGGATGTGAGATTTGGACTATGAAGAAAGCTGAGCGCTGAAGAATTGATGCTTTTGCACTGTGGTGTTGGAGAAGACTCTTGAGAGTCCCTTGGACTGCAAGGAGATCCAACCAGTCCATCCTAAAGATCAGTCCTGGGTGTTCATTGGAAGGACTGATGCTGAAACTGAAATTCCAGTACTTTGGCCACCTCATGCGAAGAGTTGACTCATTGGAAAAAACCCTGATGCTGGGAGGGATTGGGGTCAGGAGGAGAAGGGGATGACAGAGGATGAGATGGTTGGATGGCATCACCAACTCGATGGACATGAGTTTGAGTGAACTCCGGGAGTTGGTGATGGACAGGCAGGCCTGGCATGCTGTGATTCATGGGGTCGCAAAGAGTCGGACACGACTGATCGACTTAACTGTTCCTTTTTTTTTTTGGCCTCGCTGCAAGGTGTGTAGGATCTTAGTTCCTTCACCAGAGGTCTAACCCAAGCCCCCTGAAATGGAAGCACAGAGCCCTAACTACTGAGACCGACGGGAAATTGCCCTGAGTTGCATGAGTTCTTTATATATGCTAGAAACAAGTTTTTCGGGGGCCAGTTATCCTTTGGCAAATATTTTCTCCCACTCTGTGCCTTAAATTTTCTTAATGGTATTTTAAAAGAGTATTGTTGTTCAGCCACCAAGTTATGTCCAACTCTTTGTGACCCCATGGACTGCAGTATGCCAGGCCTCCCTGTCCTTCACTATCTCCCAGAGTTTACTCTAACTCATGTCCATTGTCAGTGATGCCACCCAAATATCTCACCCTCTGTTGCCCCCTTCTGTTGCCGTCCATCTTTCCCAGCATCAAGATTTCTTTCCATTGAGTGGGCTCTTTGCCTCAGGTGCCAAAGTATTGGGAGTTTCCCCTTCAGCATCAGTCCTTCCAATGAATATTCAGGG
Source organism: Bubalus bubalis (assembly GCF_019923935.1). NCBI lineage: Eukaryota > Metazoa > Chordata > Mammalia > Artiodactyla > Bovidae > Bubalus > Bubalus bubalis. The sequence continues at coordinate 75,343,600 of NC_059160.1, read as the reverse complement.
ATGATGCCCTTTAGGATTGACTGGTTGGATCTCCTTGCTGTCCAAGGGACTCTCAAGAAATCTATTCCAACACCATAATTGAAAGGCATCAATTCTTCAGCAGTCTTCTTTATGGTCCAACTCTCACATCCAAACATGACTACTGGAAAAACCTCAGCTTTGACTATATCGATCTTTGTTGGCAAAGTGATGTCTCTGTTTTTTAATACACTGTCTAGGCTTGTCAAAGTTTTTCTTCCAAGGAGCAAGCATCTTTTAATTTAATGGCTGCAGTCACCATCCGCAGTGCTTTTGGAGCCCAAGAAAATGAAATCTGTCACTGTTTCCACTTTTTCCTCATCTATTTGCCATGACGGGATCCGATGCCATGATCTTCCTTTTCTGAATGCTGAGTTTTAAGCCAGGTTTTCCACTTTCCTCTTTCATGTTTATCAAGAGGCTCTTTAGTTCCTCTTTACTTTCTGCCATTAAAGTGGTATCATCTGCATATCTGAGCATAAATTTTGTATTTGATGAAGTCTAAGTAATCAATCTGCTTTCTGTCTGTTGTATAGTACATCTTTACCTACCCTCTAGGTTACAAAGATATTCTCTATTTTTCCTAAAAGTTTTGTAGTTTTAGTGTTTTTATTCAGGTTTATAATCTACCTCTAATTTTTGTGTACAATATCAACTAAGGGTCAAGGCTGACTATTTTCCATACAGATATTCCATTGTTTTCTTCATAATTTACTAAACTCTACCCCAATTTTTTATTTGCACAAATTTAAATCTTGTGCCCTTCCCATAGATTCACTGGTTAACCTTTTTTCCTATTTGCTTTATCTAGGTAGACTTTTATTTTAAAGCTAAACCATTTCAAAGTAAAGCACAGACTTCATGACCTTTCATTTCTAAATATTTTAGTATGTTTCCTACCCAGAACACTCTCCTACCCAGCCACAAGACCAGTATCACACCTAAGAAAATTAGCATTAATTCCACCATACCAATTTGCATACTCTGTCTCATGCTAGAATTTCATAGGAATTGTGTTAAACCTGTATACCAACATGGGGAGAATTAAAATTTTTACTATGTTGAATCTCCAATTAATAAACATGGTATCTCTCCACAATTATTTTGCTCCTTTGGTTTCATTAGCATTTTGTAGTTTTCTGAATAAAATCCAGTACACACTTTGTTAGATTTACACTTTCACGTCACTTCATACAGCTCCACCGAGGTATAAGAATTAAAGAGGTTTTGTTAGGTAAACAATTCATCTTTAGAACACTTGAACTAGCATAAATCAAAACTTCAGGCAGAGTCTGAAATCTCTACACCTCTTCCCAAGTGATGCCAGGCCAGTTTCATGGTCAACTCCTGCCGTTTGCCTTGGACACAGAAGGATCAATACCAATCTCTGATTTAAGCCAGGATGTCCTGAACTTAGATCACTTATGGTGTATTAAGATCAGTTATGGTGTATTATATTTACGCCAAATACAAATTCTATGACTCCCATCCTAGGCTCTTGGGACAGCATCTGTAAATACATATCAGAAACTCACCAGACGAGTCAGATGATCAACCAGCTCTGGGAGCTGCTAATCTACATCTCCTTTCCTCTTAGAGTCACATTCTCCCTTTTGGTTAATCTCCTATTTATGAATGCTACATGCTAGTCAATTTGGCGCAAATGCTGATTCACAAACATGCACTCATCATTTGCAGGCCTTACTCATACTGATTTCTTAAACTTGTAATGCCTTACCTTTCTTGATCTCTGTCTTTGCAAATTCAATGCATTACCCAGACTCCAGCTCAAATACTACTTCCTCACAAATCTCTTAGCTGGAAATAGCTCCTTCCTACTCAGATTCCTTGTATTTTTAAATGGCATTTAAAAGACATATTTATTGTATTTCCCCTCCTAGAAGGGCTAGATAAGATCTTACTCATTTTATAGTCCCCAGTGTATTCAGTGTTTGCTGTGTGCCAGATGCGATGCTAAGTCTTTACATGCTGCAACTTATGAGATCAGGTTTACTGAATGCAAATTAATAAACTAGAAGCAGCTTCAAAGTAAAATAACAGCATATTATTATTTTAGAAAACATTCTTGCTTTGTTCACCTAATTAATTGTAATATTTAAAAAACACTAAATTTTATGAGGAGGAATTACGTATCTGGCTTAAAAAATGTATCAGGACTTTCTGTTTTTATAATTTTAAGATTTCAGAGTACTTATGATCACAGGGAAAAAGTAGAATAGAAAATTTAACTTATTACACCAGAGAGGGGCATTCCTGGAATTCATATGAACAAAAATTTTAATTTTTATATAGTTTTATTAATAAACACAGGGAAATGATATAATACATTAAATTTTCAAAGTCTCACCATAATATTCTTAAAAGTACAAAATTCAATGCCTAAATTTTACATTTTCCCCATGATAATGCAAAAGAAAAAACCCAGTAATTATAAATACATATATTTTACAGAAAAACTCCATTTATCATGGAAATTATCTAGATTACAAAGAATGAATGAATCATGACTGAATTTCATATCCTAATGGATCAAGGCCCTGGTCGAGGAGCATTAGAGAGGATTCTCTTAACTTCTGTAGCAATTTCCTTAATTCTTCCTTAGAAAACACCTGTTTTTAAAACAGAAAAAATGTTAAGAATGAGAACAAAGAAGAGTGTAAATTTATAGTCACCTAACCAACCTGATTAGCTTAATGCAAGAAGAAATTCCTCTTTAAGATTTATGTAGCCGGAGGTCAGTATATTAGCATAGCTCAAAGCTACTTCTCTGGGCCAGTCAATATACTTCTAACTGCTTAGATATGTAAACATATTCCGTATTAAAAAGTACAAACATTAAAACTGGATCATTACTTTAAGAAAATCTAAAAACATTTAAAGAATATATACATCTCAGAAAATTAAACATTACTACGTGCGTGCATGCTAAGTCACTTCAGTCTTCTCCAACTCTTTGCAACCCTATACACTGTAGCCCACCAGGCCCCTCTGTCCATGGGGATTCTCAGGCAAGAATACTGGAGTGGGTTGCCATGTCCTCGTCCAGGGGATTTTCCTGACTCAGAGATTAAACCCGAGTCCCTATGTCTCCTGCACTGACAGGTGGGATCTTTACCACTAATGCTACCTGGGATGCCCCAAATATTACTACAAAGGACATCAAATCATTAAAATTTAAAAGTGCAAACACTCTAGAACTTACCAGATACAGTTTGTGGCGCTCAGAGGACACCATATCTGCTAACTGCAGGCATTCCTGATACTGACCAGTACTATGCAATATGGTGTGAAGCAGGAAACACAACATTGGCAGACAAAGCTTTCTCAGTAAAACCATTTGATGTATTCTTTCATGGTCTTCCTCAGCATCCTACACACAAACCAAAATGCAACAAGTAGAAGCTAAAGAGTTTCTGTAAAGCTTATTAGGCCCATTAAAAATAAAACAAGGCAAGGTTTTTTTTTTTTTTTTTGCCGTACCACTCGACTTGTGGGATATTAATTTCCTGACCAAGGATCAAACCTGTGCTCCCTGCAGTGGAAGCTTGGGGTCCTAACCACCGGACCACAAACATATTCCCAAGGTAAGGTTTCACTCACAGTATCAAGTAGACACGATTTTTTGGCAAAAACCATGAAGATGAACAAAATACACTTCAGAGGAGTCACAAGTCTGATAATGAAAACAAAATGCTTCTGAAACTGTATTTACTATGTCTTAAATAAATATCTACATAAAAGGAAAAATGTTAAGACTAGAGCAAAAATCAGAATAGAAAATAATAACTATTCCCCTGGATATACATAGAAGGAAACAGAGGCAGATATTGGGCAGTCTGAAAGGGCATTTCATACCCTGTGATTCCTGCTGGGAAGAAGGGTCAGGATGAGGGGAGAGGTGCACAGGGAGGACAACTTCACTGCGAATATCTTTTTTAATACTTAGAATGAATTTATGATGCTTTTGTATAATTTTATAAAAATAGAAAAATTAAAAAGAATGCAAAGATTTGAATAATATAGTGAATGGGACAGAACTAACATATGTGAGAAAACTTACTGTAGAGAAAACAATGAGCATTTCTTTGTAAGTATACAGGGATCTTTCTAAAAAGTTTTGTAGACACTCAAGAGTACAGAAAAAAGAATAGACCTCTTATGTTCACTACATTTTTTTATAACAAAGTTGAAAAGTAAAATAATTTAAATAATAAAAAGGTACCCCAAATTTCTGAAATAATCTTAAAACTTGAAAGGAAATCCATAGGACTAAGTGTAAAACAAACATAAGGAGTTTCCTGATGGCCTAGTCAGGGATTTGGATTCTGGGCTTTCACTGCCATGGCCTGGGTTCAGTTTCTGCTTGAGGAAATGAGATCCTGCAAGCTAGGCAAGACAAAAAAGGTAACATGTATCATATGTTGTGTGCTGTGCTTAGTTGCTCAGTAATGTTCGACTCTTTGTAACCCCATGGACTGTAGCCCACCAAGCTCCTCTGTCCATGGGGATTCTCCAGGCAATAATACTGGAGTGAGTTGCCATGCCCTCCTCCAGGGGATCCTTCCAACCCACGGATTGAACCAGGTCTCTCACATTGCAGGCGGATTCTTTACCGTCTGAGCCATCAGGAAAGCCCAAGAATACTGGAGTGGGTAGTCTATCCCTTTTCCAGAGGGTCTTCCCAACCCAGGAATCGAACTGGGGTTAGCCTGCATTGCAGACAGATTCTTTACCAGCTGAGCTACCAGAGAAGTCCTGTGTAATAGTGTGAAAGAAAACGGGACAAGCAAAAATAACAACTGCTCTTTTGAAAAGCCTAATAAGATACCTAATTAATTAAAATTTTTCCTTATGACAATTATATTCATCATTAAAAATATGTTCACATGAGATATTAAATTGTTAAAACATTTTTCGAAGGTAAATGTAAGTAGAAGTGTGAAGCAACAGAATGTAATCTGGAAATTATACCAAAGAATAACTGTACTAACTTTGACATATGTCAGGTTTCTATGCATAGGAAAAATTACTATCAATCTTTTTGTTCTGTTTTGAGATACAGATACATGGAAGCAAATATTAAAATGCGTGCTTTGTATTTTCTTAGCTTTAAAAGGGAAAGCACCTTCATTTATTTTCTCAAATAAGCACTCATTCCCTTCAGAGGTAGATTTAAAACACCTTGAGGCCTCACTCGTAATTCACACTGGTGAGTCCCACCTGGAGCCTAGGTAAGGATGAGAGGACTGCTGCCTTTTGGGTCATGCCATTTGTGCTCCAATATACTCCTTCCCCTGTGCTGAAGAGGCAAAGTACCTGGGGCTCCTAGATCTCTTACCAACTGAAAGGAGCAGCTGGCTTTTTGATAACCTGGTCTCACAGGATGGATTCTGGCACCTGCCTCTCCTAAATCCTGTTGCTGCCAAGTATTAGGGTGTGATCTCTTCTGCTGACTGCAGGGGACCCCCACACCAGCAGACTGGTTGCCATCAAGTATCCAGAATCATGCCTGATGGGCCCAGCAGTCTCCCTCAAGGAAACCAACAAATTGCTCTGCTACTACCTATGATATTTTTCTCATCTGAAATGAACAAAAGCTTTGAAAAATCCTGTAAATATGTATTAAAAAAAAAAGATTCTTTCCATCAGGGATGTACAGTGCCTTATATGTGAGAAAAGATCATTAACTGGGATGTGTTGATATGTATATATACGTATGTACCCTATTGAGGATGGGGAGCAGGGCTGCAGCAGGGTCTCTGGAGTACGCTGCTAAGGAAGTAAGGAAGTCATCCGTGCAGATATCTCAGGGAAAGAGCACTGTAGGCAGAAGAACAGCAAAGAGGCCGGAAAGTTAGAACAAATGAGGGGAGAAGAGTAGGATACAAAGACTGGGGAGGCAGTCAGGACCAGTGTATGTGTGACTTTGTTGGTCAAGAAAAGAACTTTGGTTTTTATTCAAAGTGTAATGGGAAGCCATCAGAAGGATCAGAGTAGGAGAGTGGTCTCTCTTTGATTTTAAAAGAAAATACTATACGAAGGGGCTGCATACAGAAGAGTGGAAGCAAGGCAAAGACAGCTGACGCTTCAACCAGAATGTGGTTGAGGCAGAGGTGGTGAAGAGTAGATAGAGATGGCCTGCCTGCTCCATTTGCTCTGCCATCCCTGTGTGCCACCAGCCTCCAACATGAATGGGACCATTCTGCAGTTATGTAAAAAGTGAGGTACAGATGTAAGAGCCAGCATATCAGGTCAGGGCTTTGTTGAACAGTTGCGCCTTGCACAGTGGTGCTGGACAGTAAATGAGTGGCCGCTGAAATCTAATCCGTGCTCCATTCTACAGGTCATGTGCACTTGACATGAAATCTATCTGTGTAAGAGAGTGGGTACCATTTCCTAATCCTTATACAAGTTATGTAAGTGCTAGCAGGAGCCCTGAATAATTTTCTGCTTCACTGAATATGTAAGAGTATTAAGCTAAACTCAACTCAAAATATCATCCTTTATAATTAGTTCAAGAAATCACTTCTTGTTTGGATTAGATTTGAAGAAGTGATTGACAGAGAATGTTGATTTAAAAATGTTTGTAAACAAAATGGTATCATTCATAATTTTCCATTCCAACTCCATTTTAAAAATATTACAAAGTGTCTGTTCTGTGACTTTCACTATCTAAGATCAATTCTTAGAATAACAAATACATAAGTATAAATATTTATGCATAAATAAGACATTGAGTCTTTTCAAACCTTAAATACCGATAGCATTTTGCAACATTAACATTTTATCTTCATGAGCACCAACATAAATCAGGAAAGAAAAGTTTAACATTAAGGAACCTGCTAAAGATTCAAAACTACTGTACTTCCCTGATAGCTCATTGGTGAGGAGTCCGCCTGCCAGTGCAGGAGACAAGGGTTTGGTCCCTGGTCCAGGAAGGTCCCACATGCCATGAGCAGCTGAGTCTGTGTGCCGCAACTACGGAGCCCATGCACCTAGAACCTGCGCTCCCCAGTAGAGAAGCCACTGCAATGAGAAGCTGATGCACAACTAGGGAGTGGCCCTGCTCACCGAAACTAGAGAAAAGCCCGTGCAACTACGAAGACCCAGCACAGTAAAAAATAAATTAATGAATTAATTAAATAATAATAAAAAGAACCCCCCCACACACATAAAATGGTTCAAAACTATGAAGTTAGCAGGGTTCTATTATGAATTTATATATAAGATGTGGAGACCTGTAACATAATTAGTAGCAAACAGTAGTAGTAAACTAAAAAAGAAATACTGGGTTTCACCTCCATAGATTCTGGTTTAATTGCTCTGAAGTAGGGCTGGCCTTTTTTTTTAAATTAACTTGCCTAAGAAGCTTTAGTATTTAATTTACCTGGGAAGCTTTAGTATTTTTTAGTATTTAAACAGCTGCTGCTAAGTCACTTCAGTCGTGTCCGACTCTGTGTGACCCCATAGACGGCAGCCCACCAGGCTCCCCCGTCTCTGAGATTCTCCAGGCAAGAATACTGGAGTAGGTTGCCATTTAAACAGCAAGCTGTCCTTAATGTTTTGCTTCTGGTCAGAAAATGGAAGCCAGTAAAGTGAGAAAAAGTGTAGTAGCAAAAAACAAAACAAACAATAAAAAAGAAGTGACTATATTAGGATTCAGGGAATGCAGAAGGAAAGATACCAAAGACACTCTTAGGATTTTTCTATTCAAAATAAGGTTATCCAAGAATCTAGCATTTATAATAATGCACTGTTTCTGTCACGCCCCAGGAGCGAGCCTCAATACCTTTCCCTCACAGCGTTATTACTTCCAGCATTCTTCCTTTTGCCCACTTCTACTCATCCAAATCTACCCCTCATTCAAGGTTCAGTCAAATGCTATACCTTTTAAGCATTCTGTCCAGATCTCTTCTGGGTAGAAGCAGCCTTTTCTTTTCCTGAAGTCACAAAATACTTCATCTGTGCTTTTTTTTTTTTTTGGCATTTAGTACTTCTGTAACCCAGGCTACACATTAACGCTTTCCAGGTAATTTAAATTTTTTTTTTTTAAAGCCCAGCCCTACTTCAGACCAATTAAACCAGAATCTGTGGAGGTGAAACCCAGTATTTCTTTTTTAGTATCTAAAAAAATTTTTTAATTGAAAATCATTTCAAACAAACTAAATTACAACAACAGTACAAAGAATATCTCAATACCCTTTACCCTGCTTTGCTCAATCTTTACCCTATTTTATGATTTGCTTGTGTGTGTGCATCTATAAACACACTTTCTTTTTTTTAAACCCTTTGAGGGCAAGTTGCATAATCATGTTCCATTACCTCTAAATGTTTCAGAGTTTATTTCCTAACAAAGAGAATTTTTTTCTAATATAGTCACAGTGCAGTTAACGACTTCAGAAAATTTAACAGTGATATAATACCTTAACATCACTGACTCAACACTGTCCTTTATAGCATCTTTTTTTCGCCAACACAGGATCCAGTTCAGAATCACATATTGTATTTAATTGTCATGTCTTTTTGGGACTCTTTAAAAGGTTTTTTTGTTTTGTTTTAATACAATCTTTAAAGGTTACAATCCATTTAGCTATTACAAAATACTGGCTTTATTCCCCATGTTGTACAATATGTCCTCGTAGCCTACTTTACACCCAATGGTTTGTACCTCCCACCCCACAACCCCTATGTTGCTTCTCCTTCCTTCTCCCCACTGGTAGCCACTAATGGAATCAACCCAGTATTGTTTAAAAGTTCTCCAGGTCACTTAAATGGACAGTTCAGAGGTGAGAGCCACTGCCTTATGTATGTCTTACTCACTCTACTAGACTTACCTTCACCTCTACAGACGGAGTTGAATACACGAATAGTTGATTTTTGGTCCAGAATTTTAAAAAATTAGATTTTACTATACTATACTGAGTGAACATATTAAATATGGAGAAACAGTTTACCTAGGAGTCAGACATTCATATATTCCCTAACTAGTATTTCAGGTTAGACTTAAATTATGGGATGTTCAGTTATAATATAGTACAAAGGTTATACAAGATCCATAACTGCTCCTATTCAGAGAAAGAAGTTTAAAAAAAAAAGATGTAGCTTGTTTGTTTTTGCTTTTAGCTATAAACAATGCACAGAGCTTACCTCTCTAACATCCACCATCCACCCTCCATCAACAAACAACAAGACATTGTACATTTTTTCCTTCACATCAGCAGTTAGGGCATCCAAATGCCCTTTCCAAATACCATAATCCATCTGGAAAACAGATATAAGGCAGATATATAATGGACTATATTTGCAAAGTACAGAGATGTACATATACGGAACATCATTCTAAAGAACTAACATTCAGCAAGCCAAATACAAAATAAACATCAATAGACTGCAGTTCAACAAAACACTAAATGCTTACCATGTAAATGAACGCTACTGTCACCTGAAGGTACATTTCATGTTTGGTTAATTATCTACAAAAAGGTAACTAACAGATTTCTTCCTTCAAAGTAGAATAGTAATAAGGAACATCAACTCTTATAATAGGACTATAACTGTTGAAGAAATGATCTCCTTACATATATGACTTGTATTTTTGAGATGCAATGAGACATGTCTCATCTACATTTAACTTACTTCATATTTCTTTTCTTTGTGTTCATGAGCCACTTTCTCAGTAAAAGTTGCTTGAGTTGTCAAAGTAGGTTTTTGTGGAGCTGAATTCATATGCTTAAACCACTCATTAAAGGTTTCATGGGCTTCCTAAAATGTAATGTAAAATAGAAAAATACAAAAAATGAAAACTTTTCACATATGTTCAATAAAATTTTTAAAAATTTTGTTCTTAGAAGTAATTTTGCAGCAGTTAAAAAATAAAATTGTTCAATATTTCTTTTTTATACAAAAAAATAACGGTGAATAAGTATTTTGTTTGTGATATTCACGTGCTTATCCGTGTCCTTGACGAGCCTATTAGCTTCCAGAGGGAAGCAAAGAAATTCAGACTTAGTCCTAAAACCTAGCTAATCACGTCATTTGTTGAATGAATTTTGAATGAGTATGTTGTTATTTTAGTCATAATACAGATTATCTTGCCTTTTTTCAGTTGTTGCCAAAAGCAGAAATGCTAAAGTTGAGTTAAGAATTCAAAGAATCTTAAAGAAACACATTGTGTGCTGGTTAACAATGATTAGAGGCTCACGCACATGAAGACAAGGTCAGGACTTCCAAGTTCTTAGGGATCGGTGATTCCCACAGTCACAAGGGAGGTAAGATAGTAAGTCAATCACCACTTTTTAAAAAAGTAGTTTAAGGTTTGAGAGTTAATCAGGAAAGTCGTCATAAAGGACACTTCATGGTTTTCTCTACAATCTCACCAAGTAAGCTCTGATGCACAGATGTTCTCGGATAGCATTATCATCTTCAGCAGGAAGTGGGCTGTCCATTCCTTGTTCCTCCCACTGGTTATAGATCTCTGCTATTGAATCCTGAGGAATTTTCACAAATACTTCTTTTGCAGCTTCATGCTTTTTTGAGGCTGTGAAAAAGATATATAGTTTTCCAATATATATGGATTTCTGTGTAGTAGTTTCTAAAGCAGTCAAATTATTAGTCTGTGACTTTCACAATGACCTGTAACCATTTCAGGGCCCAAGGTACTTCTGTTAAAGGTTTGGGTGATCTTTCTACCTAATGGCTGGGCTTTTCCTTATTTCAGTGTGACAGTCACATAAAGGATTAATTAAATGTAATTACTTTTGTTTTCATTATTTATTTCAATTTTTGGCTGCACTGCAGAGCATGCCAAATCTTACTTCCCCAACCAGGGACTGAATCCAAATCCATTGCAATGAAACACGGAGTCTTAAACACTGGATCACCAGGAAATCCTACAGTTACTTTTACATACTGTCTTAAAAAAAAATTCCATCTTTCAAAACCTTGAGATTATATATAAAATTGAGTGGGACATAATAAGTCACTATTAAATATGTTTTGTTTCACAATATCAGCCATAAGAGTGGGTATTTTGTACCTTACCCTACTGGAAGGGTTAGAAAAACAACAAAATTTCAGAACAGAAAAAAAAAACTTTGAAAAAAGAATATAAAATAGAGCATACCCAAGAATTTCCTCATTATCGCATTGCCTTGTTTCAGTGCTTCTGCTCTCTGTGCTGGGTCGAATACCAACCAGTCAATTACATCAATTTTTAATCGGTCTTCCTATTCATTTAATTGGAAAAAAAGAAATGTCAATTGTGCTTTTTCCCTAAGATATTCTGCACCTTAATAGAATTGGCTTACATCTGTACTACTAATGAATATTTTCCTTCAGGTTATACAAAATTATGAAAGAAAATAGCTTTTCTTGGTTTATTTTCACATTTAATAGCTCTCTATTAAATTACAGAAAAAACTTACTGGACTGTCAGTCTGGAATTATATATCTGATGTGCCACCAATTTAATTATCTGATTCCTTTAAGTGCTATTCTACAGCTTTTTCTTTCCTACATAAAACTTTATATTCTTTTCTGAAAATAAGGAATAAGTCAACTACATAAAAATTAGTTAACTGATCAGGTATCTAGAATAATCTGATGAGTAAAAATTCAATGCTCGAGTTTTTACTATTCAAGAAGCTTCCTTTAACATAAAACTACTACTAAGCAATTCCTTACACAAGACCTTAAGTTTGCTGCCAATTTTCATAACTTGGCTGACAAAGAAAAATTCTTAAAAAAAGAAAGAAGCCCGAGTATTTTAATGTAGACATTTAGAAAAAGCTGAACATGAGGGATTATTCAGTTACATAATATACCTCTTTTACCCTCATATTACCTCAGTAGTACCCGTATCCAGTGCTGGGGACAGGTCATGATGACTGAATTCACCATCATCTTTCTTTCGAATATTCTCAACTACAGTTTTTGTTATAGCTGCAATATCCAAATCTAAAGAATTTTTTGAAAAGGACGAAAACAAGAATTAATCATTCACACTAATATTCTTTAAATAATCACAATGATTTAGTAAATCTGGGATAACAATTCATTAAAATATGAAAGAAATTATAAAAGAAAATGCCAAAATTAAAATATATTTTACACAAGATTCCAAAACAGAATTTCATTGAAAACTTCATTCCTTCTTTTCCTCTCAAGAGAAACAGGATTTAAAACTAGAAGGATATATGTTACTAAGACAAAATGATAATCTGCCTACAGAGCCCAACAGGGGAAGCCTTCCATTTTTACCTGCCTCTTTAGCCAGCTCCAGGCAATGGTGGCGCTGTTCAAACTCTGTAACCCCTTCCAAAAACAATGCATACTGGGCAACAGCAAGGTCTCGAGGCAAATGACAGGTATAAAATGCTATGAGATTTGTATGTTTCTCATTTATTAAAAGCTGAAAAACAGAAAAAGACCAAAATGTTAATATGTCAATAATAAAGCAAGTTCTAGGAATAACAGCATTATTCAATTCAAAATTTTAAACATATTTAGGAGAGATGCATACAGACATAGAGTTGTACTGCTAAACAGGATTAATTTTAAATTCCAAAAGAAAGTGTTTATGATAATTAAGATATTTATGTATTTTGATAACCTTTCTGCCACTAGATATTAAAATACTATCATTCTGATTTATATTTTCATTTAAATAGTCAAAGGAAAAAAAAAGAATCAACCTGTGGGTTTGATTTTACCTGTTTTACCAGAATTTACCTGTATGTATGTCTTTAAAACATCAATGGAAATTTCTTCCTTCATAGGAAAAAAAAACATATAATTAAATTATAAATACAGCTGTTTATATGTACCACCAATATATCTAATAAAAATCCCGCCATAATGATTTTTAGTACTTACCACTGAGCAATTACTACATGCCAGGCTAACTGCTTAACAAATTTCTTGTATTAACTTACCCTAACTCTTTGTGAGTAATTACTATTATTGTTCACATTTCAGAGGAAGAAAGTAAGACTTAAAGAGGTTTTATTTACCCAGATTTACACCACTAGAAGCTTCTGAGTAAGAATGTGAATCCAAGATTTTTAATCCAAAACCCCAGCTTTCAACTACTACATCATTCTGCCTTCTATGCATACTCTGCCCAAAATGTTACCAATCACTTAGGACAGAAGAAAAAGAAAGAAAACAAAGGTTTAAAATCCCACAGAAAACTTAGTCTGGTTCAGTTAGCTTAGCTGGTTGATTTAGAGTTGGGTACTGATGAGGACTGAAGTTATAAACTGTCTCCAAACCAGGTAACCATCAGCACTCTGTACTCACAGATTAGAACATTGATGAGTCATCTGCAGTGAGTTATCACTGAGCGACAATGCGAGACTATGGTCACCATTTCTAGAAAACAAAACCCCAAAGTAGCATGTTTTCCTGACAATAGATGTATCAAGCGTCAGCCTTGCAGAGAAGAGTATACAACTCATTTTTATTTACTTTGGTCTGTAGTCCCAGAGTGCGGAAAAACAAAATGAGGTGAGTCATGAAGCGGAGGAGGTGTCCAGGTAGACTGTTCCTGCTTTTGGAAAGCCATTTGCTAAATTCATCCATCAAACCTACAAACCATTAAAGCAAAGATTTAGATGGATACAAACCAAAAAAGAGATATAAACACTATCCAAGGACATTTATTATATTCATATAGCACTCTATCAATTCACTGTCTTATGAACTACCATATAAAACAGCCTCTGGATTAAATTCGAACTTTATTTTCTAAAAATTATATAGTTGCAGTCAAATAGGTTGAAAGAGATGACAAGATGTGGTAAGTCATATGCACTGCTTTGATAACTTTTTAGAAAATTACTTTAAAAAACCAAAGAACTCATGCAAAGTAAAATAAAATATATCTTACCATCAATGTCTCCCAGGATAAGGAATTTTTGAACTATATGATAATGTTCTTGATTCTCTTCTAGAACTCTCTGAAAAAATTTTTACATTTTCTATAAATTTATTATGGTCATTCTGTAGCATATACTCATTGGTAAGCTAAAAACATACAGTGTTGAAGGAACATATACAAACAAAGGGCTTCCCCGGTGGCTCAGCAGTAAAACAGTCACCCTGCAACGCAGGAGCCGCAGGAGACATGGGTTTGATCCCCGGGTCGGGAGGATCTCCTGGAGCAGGGCATGACAACCCACACCAGTACTCTTGCCTGGAGAATCACAGGGACAGAGGAGTCTGGCAGGCTACAGTCCATGGAGACACAAAGAGTCAGACACGACTGAAGCCACTTAGCACACGTGCATGCAGACAAAGAAAAAGCTAGAAATGAAGGGTATTAGGAAACCTAAATAAAGTATGAGAAAGATACTGCCGTTGGGACTCAAGGTTGAACATTATTTTTTGAAACAGAGAACTGTGATAAAACAATTTAATCTCTGTGAATGTTATGAAACTTTTATTTGTTTTAATGTATTTTACTGTTTTCCTTGACCATCCATGGTGAACCAGAAGAGAAGGGGACAGGTGACCAAAGCAAAATAAACTATAAGATGTCCTTCAACATAAACAGTGGTTTCTGAAAGCATTCATCTGCAAATGGCACCAATAAAATCCATCAAAATAGTGATTAGGCACAGAGTAGAAAAAATTTACAAGTAACCTGCTGTTAGATTTTTTTCCTAAAGAAAATAATTCCTATATTTTTGGTCAAATTTTTTTTTTTTCTATGTGAGATGGTTAATCTTGAGCTTGCAGCAAGGAAGCTCGCACCAGACTTCTCCAAATCCACATTTCCTTGCCTCCAATTCTTATGTGTCCAAAAGATAGGAAACCATAGACCTGCCTTTGTAGGAGGGTTTTAATTTTTATTTGTCTAAATTTTCTTCCAGCAGTCTTTCTGTCTTTTTTACAAATATCTGCTCCACCTAGAACTGATTGTAATGCATGTCACGAGACAGAGATCTAGCTCTGTTTTATTTCAGATGGAAAATCAATTATGTCCATACCATATATGTAAATAAACCACCCCTCTTCATCTGAAAGGAAAGGTCATCTGTCCTTAGGTTCTCATATATATTTGAATCTAATACAGACTTTTATGTTCTGATGATCTATTTATTCCTGTGCCAATTCCATTCTGTTTTATTAAATCTTTTTTATTATTTTATTATTAAGGAACAACATAACTACTATTCTTTTCTAAATCTTATTTCTATTTTCACTTACTCTTTTACATGGAAATTTTCTGTCCAGAAATAATACCCCAAAGCAATAGGTTTCAATGTTAACTTTGGAATGACTGATATTAACAACAAATCATCTCATCCAGGAATGTGCTAAATCTATTTATTTGTGTCTTTCAATAAGATTCTATCGTTCTTTAATGGAGGTACTCAACCCTTGGCTATTTATTCCTAGGCATCTTACATTTTTGGTCAGTAATTTAAATGAGACTTTTGGGGGATATTTAACTTACATGCAGAGTACATCATGAGAAACACTGGGCTGGAGGAAGCACAAGCTGGAATCAAGATTGCCAGGAGAACTATCACCTCAGATATGCAGATGATACCACCCTTATGGCAGAAAGCGAAGAAGAACTAAAGAGCCTCTTAATGAAAGTCAAAGAGGAGAGTGAAGAAGTTGGCTTAAAGCTCAACATTCCGAAAACTAAGATCATGGCATCCGGTCCCATCACTTCATGGCAAACAGATGGAGAAACAGTGAAAACAGTTGCTGACTTTATTTTGGGGGGCTCCAAAATTACTGTAGATGGTGATTGCAGCCATGAAATTAAAGGACGCTTACTCCTTGGAAGGAAAGTTATGACCAACCTAAATAGCATATTCAAAAGCAGAAACATTACTTTGCCAACAACGGTCTGTCTAGTCAAGGCTATGGTTTTTCCAGTAGTCATGTATGGATGTGAGAGTTGGACTATAAAGAAAGCTGAACACCAAAGAATTGATGCTTTTGAACTGTGGTGTTAGAAAAAGACTCTTGAGAGTCCCTGCAAGAGACTGCAAGGAGATCCAACCAGTCCATCCTAAAGGAGATCAGTCCTGGGTGTTCTTTGGAAGGACTGATGCTGAAGCTGAAACTCCAATACTCTGGCAATCTGATGCGAAGAGCTGACTCATTTGAAAAGACCCTGATGCTGGGAAAGATTGAGGGCAGGAGGAAAAGGGGACGACAGAGGATGAGATGGCTGGATGGCATCACCGACTCAATGGACATGAGTTTGGGTAGGCTCCGGGAGTTGGTGATGGACAGTCAGGCCTGGTGTGCTGCAGTTGATGGAGTCACAAAGAGTCAGACACGACTGAGTGACTGAACTGAACTGAAATCCTTTTCTTACTAGCTGTAACAAGTATAAAAAGGCTATAATTTTTTCATAACTTTATCTTGAATTTAGATACTTTAAAAATGCTCTTAATTATAGTAACTTATTGAGTCACAAATTTTCTAGATTTATCCTTTTATCATATGTAAACATTCCCCTCTTTTTAGATTTGTATTTATTCCTTGACTTTCATTTGCTGGAAAATAAAATGAATTATTTTCATTTGCTAGAATCTCCAAAACAGACTGATTTAAAAAAAAAAGAAAAATCTGATAGAGAAAGTAACTTTTTTCACTATACAAAGAGATCTTATACAATAAAAAGGAAAAGATAAAATTCAACAGAAAAATTAGTGAAAGTTCTAAATAGGAAATTCAAAAATGGTCAATAAACACAGGAAAACTTGCTCAGCCTTATGAATAGACAGGGAAATATGAGAAGAACAGTGAGTTTCTACTTCCCACCTTCTCTGATGGGTTGGCAAAAACAAACAAAGTATGACATGTGGGGCTAGTGAGAAGGTAGGGAAATGGTCATATTAATAACTTATTTGTAGGAATATGAATTAATTGCTACAACCGGGGAATTAATGTGAAATACATATACCCTTTAACTCAGCAGCCCTGCTTTCAGAAAACTTATTGTAAAGAAACAGGACTCGTAGATAAGCATAAATAAGACTAACAAGAACATTCACCACAATGCTAGAAGTAACCCAAATGATTACCAAAAGGGGAATGATTAAAAAAGGATATATAATTCTATAGAATATTATATACCTGTTAAAAATAATAAGTTAGGTTGTTAAATTTATATGCATTAACTCAAAGACAGTCTCATTAAACAGGGGTGGAGGGGGTGGGGCAAAGGAGGGAGCCATAAACGAATGCAGGTAGAATGACACGAAAAACAACCCCAAAAAACAAAATCCTATATTGGAATATCTACATATATTTCTAAGAGTGTGGAGAAGGATACGAAGGATACATATCCATGTTTTATCATCTCAGTGAATGAGAATAATCAAAAAGAGGCTGAGAGGAAATTTTATAAAGGTCTTATATAATACATTTTTAGATTATTTTGTTACAAGTATATACTAAGGTCATTTTTTTAAAGTTTTAAGAATATGACTTTAAAAAATACTAGATTATTTTGAGATCTAGGAAAATAAAGTTTTGTTAACTTTCCATTCCAATTTAATTTTTCAAGAAGAAAGAAATGAACTAGCCTACATGCATGCCATATATTTCAATGAAATAAATTCTAAACCAAATAAACAGAAATGATATATCATTTAAATATGCAATTAAATTTCTTCCTTTTAAAGCAATCTCTTACTTGAGTAAGCCATGAGGAAAGAAAGAGAGAATATAACAAGATTCCACATACTTTTGTGCCTTTCAGCTACAGTACACAACAATGTAACATTTAGTTTCTGATTCCAATTATCCTGAAACATTAATATTTACCTTTTTATCAGTAGCTTGAAGTTCTTCAAAAACCTTTTCTAAGGTCCAACTTTTGAAACAAAAATCAAGAAAACGGATAAAGTAACATTAATATATAATATGAACAAAGACTATAGAATAAAACTTCAGAGCATACTACAAATCCTCATGATGAAAAACAAGCCAATAGACTCACTTTGCTTCCAAATATTCTCTAGGGAGTTCTTCGGTTTCATCCAGAGTCATTACTGATGTCCTGATCTCCTGTTCGACCAGACTGTCCACCATCACCCTGAAGTAGGCCCACACTGTGTCCTCCCAGGTGTCACAGACAGGAAGCAGCTTTACCCGTTCCAAAAGAGAAACATGCAGACACAGTCAACAAAAAAAAGGAAAAGCAGCGAAACCTCTTGATATGAACTATAAAATCACTATAATAACATAAAACACATGGATTATAAACTATCACACCAAATAACCCTGTGTCTCCAACTTCTCCCCAAACCACAACTTTTTTTGGTGGAGGGGCACAGTGGGCAGCATGTGGGATCTTAGTTCCCCCATGGAAACAGTGGGATGGAACCAGCAGCTCCTATAGTGGAAGCGCAGAGTCTTAACCACCATCAGGGAGATCCCTCAAGCCACATCTTCTAAGAAGTTTGGACTCTTATAGCATCAATTTTCCATGCTGATATAAGATGGTGTTTCAACTAATTAAAATAACATCCCTCAAAATAGCTATAAAATGTAGGGGATAGAGGGGGTTGAGAAGCACACATACGTGAGACAATTCAAAGTCATACTGTGCCTTGGTGGTACATTTCTGGATAAAGCCATGGTAACAAAAGTTATAAATGTGTATTGTAATTATATTTACAATTCTGAGAAACTGAAGTCTGACTGCACAGATTAAAACATCATATGGGATATGGGATACATCAAATTAAGTAGCTCAAGTTACCATTCTATTTCATAATAATCTTATCATTGCTATTCTTAGAAACTAGCTTAAGCTTATATGATTACTATATTAGAATATTTTATTCAGCTGATTCTATTCCATAGGAAAAAAGATTAAGATACATTGCATACCTGCTTGAGATTCCCACTTAGAGCTGCATAAATTGCTCTCTCATATCTATTAAAAAGCTCCTGAAATAAATGAATATAAATAAAATTAACTACTGTTTATCTCAGTATGTCAATTTTTTTCATAATCTGGAATTCTGCAGTATCTTCTAAACTGAACTTATTTGTTCCCAAACAGTTTCTAAACTTTAGTAAAAGATCTCCTAGGGGACTAAGAAGGAAGGATCCCTTAGTTTGATGTAGTCAATAATGAAATCTTCCAGAAAAGTCAAACAGCTAAATTTCAAATACAGAGTGAAAGCAGATTCAACTCTAATGGATGCTTTGATTATTTTATAGTCAAATTTTATTCCAGATAGAATCCGCATAGATGTTTTCTCCTATAAAATTTCTAAATACCTAACACTACCTGATACTGATCTAAGAACATCAAACAAGGCCCTTGGAGCCTGACATGTACCAGTTTGCATCAAATTCCTAAGCACAATTAATTATTTTCACCAAATTATCCCATTTTACTTTTGGATTCTATTAATGACATTTCCTGTTTTCTCATCATCCAAACAAGAGACTTCAGAGACTCTCACTACATAATTGAGTCTTCCTCTGCCTTCTATTTCCAGTTTCTGGTCCTGACCAAAATTGTTCCTTTCTTTTCTACTCGCCAAAGTAACCTAGGACAGGCCCTTATTTCTTAGTGTCTGAATAATTCTGACAGGCTTCTAACTAGTTTCTCAGTCTTTAGTTCATTCCATTTTAAGCCCATTTTCCACTGCCATGCTAATCTTCTTAAAGCACTGCTGCCACATGCCCTCAAGGTTTAGATGGCTCACTACTATCTATGGTACAAAGTTCCCATTCCTTGGAGCAACATTTGAGGACCACCATTGCCTGCTCTTAATCTTTTTCAGTCATCTTAGGGCAGCATTTGAGGATCACCACTGCCTGCCCAGTCAGTTCGGCTACAGTGCTTGTTTTGAAAATGTGAATTTGTTCCAATGCAATTGATTTATCAAGGAACAATTTGAACATAATACAAACTTCCCATTTCTTTATGCACAATTTCATCCACAAGAAACACTGGTTGAATACAGGAAACAACACCTAACTGAACCAAGCCGCTTAGAAATACACAAAACTGACACTCCTCAAACATCTACCAGCCCCCTGGGCTGTCCAGGTGTGTGTTAAATTAAATCCTTTTGCATCAATTGTTACAATTTTGTTTGACTTCAGATAGCAACCTCCTATCACTTCTCAGTAACTCACAAGCTGCAACCCTCTCATATCCAGTACCACAAGCAAACTCCAGTTCTTTTTTAAGGTAAACTTTCTATTTATTGCAGTTACTTATGTATTTCTTGTTTATTTAACAGAGTGAAACTGTGTGGCTTTTATTAAGTTTTTATCTTTTTAAGCATTATTGATGGTTTTTGAGTACTGTGCTCTTAACTCCATTTTCCCTCAAAGCTCTGGATTTTCTGCAACATTTGCCCTGCTGCAATGACTGCTAGGAATGCATAGGTCATGTCACAACAGAAATGACAATATTTCCTTTCGTGAGCTTTCTGCTCCAACCTGACAGACCTGCCTTCCCTTGAGTTTTCCCAACCTAGGCATCCTATTTAGAATTTCCTCCTCTGTTTTTCATGACCAATAACTCAAATTTTTAAAAGATCGATTCAGTGCTCTCTTGGGAACCCAGCCCAGTGCTTATTCTGTGACTTCATTTGCTACTCTTTCTTTTTTTTTTGTATTTTTGTCTTATTTCAGCACTTAACTCTTAGTGTCTGAATGTGAAAGTGAAGTCGCTCAGTTGTGTCCAACTCTTTGCGACCCCGTGGACTGTAGCCCACCAAGCTCCTCTGTCCATGGGATTCTCCAGGCAAGAATACTGGAGTGGGTTGCCATTTCCTTCTCCAGGGGATCTTCCCGACCCAGGGATCGAACCCAGGTCTCCTGCATTGCAGGCAGACGCTTTATACTCTGAGCCTCTGATTAATAAAGCCTACCCTATTCTTCAGTCTGACTGAAAGTTCTAAAAAACAGGAACTTTAGTTCTTAACTACTCTCAAAATTCCACAGCATTTTCAGCAGGCCTTCCGTGTATTAAAAGTAAAAATCAGTATCAGTAAATATTTTATTATATCTTACATCTTCTGCCATTCTCCAACAACTTATTTTCCAAATGCATCTATATGGATTCCCTTCAACAGGTTCTAATTCTGTTCCTATAAAATAGTAGAAGAAATAAAGTTTACAGTTTAAAATGATATCTTACTTCAATAATTTCTAAAAACAAAAGCTATACTTCACAAAATTGCTATTTAGAGTTAAATATATCCCAACTCTCAGAATAAAATCTATTAAAATACCTCCATTAACATTGGGGTCATGATAGAGTTTCCAGCCTTCAAGTGTTGCAGCTCTCCATGCCTGGCCACAGCGTTTGCAGAGTCGCTGTGCCTTTAGAAACAATAAAAAGATGGTTGGCCATATAACCAATGCAGTACCAAAGAAATACGTGTGCTTTGTAGAAAAATATAAGTGATTTAACAAAGGATTATATAACTTATGGCACAGATGTCACAAAAGGATGGTGTAGACAAATTAGTAATGGCATTTCACACATGCATGTCTTTCTGTGGTCCCTATCTTTCTTTCCCTAATAATCCTTTTGCTCTTTGATTTTAGGCTCACCACTAGATGCTTATGGTACCTGCAAGCATTTAATTCTGCTAAAGACAAATGGGTTAAGAAGGTTGATGACCCCTGATTTATGTAAAAATAGTGTCTATAATGACAGGGGTGCTACTGATCATTCAGGCCATAAACATGATATGTCTTTATGTTAAATGTGACCAATCAGATGAACCTGATGAACCACTGAGATAAGACACATGTTTGTTGGTCCAGAATCTCTTCAGGAACCATCTCTCCCCCATTTAGTTCACATGGTTTGAGTAGATCATATGATTCCACCTCTGAACTCAACCATTAGGCATGTGATCTAACAAGAATCACTCCTAGGACTCTTGCCAGAGATACTGGGAAAGAGACAGTCCTTTTGCTAGGGTTGTTCGCTTGCAGGAAGGTATAAGGATGGAGCTGCTGGTGGCTGTTATTGACACAAATGGCTTCCTGAGAATGAAATCACTGAGAGGATGCAGAGTCAAGAGCCTGGACAGTATCTAATGACATCTTCTGAGTCCCGGGATCCTGCCAGATATAACGCTCTACACTTCTCTGTTCCAGGAACCACTCAATTCCCTGCTTGTAAGTAATCTGAGTTAGGTTTCTATCATTTGAACCTACAGAATCTGATTAATACAACCAGTTAAAAAGCATCATACTCCAAACATATTTTGAATTTATGGCTCATAAAAGTTTTAAAAGCTATAATTAAAGCTATAGTGTAGCAACATGGAAAAATATTTTTAAAATATTTGATATGTTATCTGAAAAAAGGCAGGACAAAATCTGAACGTAGAATCTTAAAAACATTTGTCTAAGTGAAATTAGCTAGACACAAACGAGCAAATATTATATGATTCCACTTACATCATAGCTAAAATAGGCAAATTAACAGAGACAGAAAGTAGATCAGGTTACCAAATATTGAGGGAAAGGAAAAATGGGAAATTACTGCATAATGATTCGAGTTTCTGTTTGGAGTGACAAAAAAGTTTTAGAAACAGACAGTGGTAATGAGTGCACAACACTATGAAAGCACTTAATGCCACTGAAATTAACATTTGAAAATGGTCACAATGACAAATTTTGTTATATATCTTTTATCATAATGAAAAAAATCAATATTGCAATATACCAAAAAACTACTGAGTTAGTCACTTGAAGTGGGTGAACAGTACAGTATTTGAATTATATCTCCATAAAGATTAAAAAAAAAAAAAAACCTGGAGGTATACTGTGTTTACAATTATGTTAAAAAGAGGTACAAAAGAAAAAGGGTTGTAAGTAAATTTTTATTTAAAACCTCACTATCTGTGATTATATAAAAGCAGTAGGACCTTAAAAGTTTTTGTTTTTCAAGCCTCTCAGTAATGTGATTATATTTTTGTTTTCTGTTGTTAAAAATACATCTCGTTTGCCATTGTGACTCCTAATATCCTGCTCGTGGCTTGGCACAGTGGCTGGCCGTTAAATATTTTCTGAATAAATGAATATATGTTACTTCTTTTCTTAATTAAAAAATAAGAATGATGTTTAATAATCCAAGGGTTACTACTATAAGAAATTATTTAATATATGCTGGTGGTTTATAACAGAGAAGAACAAACAACACTTTGAACTAACATATTTCTATCTAACTATCACAAAGGAGGTTACATTTTAAAGAGGTGAAGTTAAAAGGAAGAAGTTTGAGGGCATCATAGTCTTCAAATGCTACACAGTGTCAACTAGAAGAGCAATCAGGGTCAGATTTATTCTTAACCCTTAAAAATCCAAACCAGAAATAATGAGGCTATGCCTAGAGTACAAAGTACAAATATGGGAAGCCAAGGCTTAACTTCTTATAAAGAATTTTCTACCAGAGATATGCAAACTAAAGTGCACTGCTTTCTGAAACAATGTGTTCTTTATCATTGAAAATGTTAGGTGTTAGACCCAGAAAATATTGTGAAAAACATTAATGCATTGAGGAAGTATACTAAGTTGTCACAAAGATCCCTTCTAACTTACAGTCTGTGACTTTTTGACACTGGACAAGCAGGGTATGTATCATTTACCTCTTCTGTCATTCCAGCACGAATTAGAGTGAAAAGATATTTGAGTAATCTGACTTCATCTTCTCTATCCAGATCATCAAGTGGCATCTTCTGTCTTATGGGAGCATCAGGGTCCTACAAAAATTAATCAATCAACTATAAATCCTTTATATACATATATGATTTAAACATCATCGAGACATGATAAACATCTCCTGAGTTTATATACTGAAATAAACTAATTTAATTTAGTTAGGTAACAAACAGAATGAAAAAGTGGTAAATGTTCCAAATAGACGTAACTGTCTGCTGCCCATTCAAAACAGACTCCACTGGTCCACAAAGCTGCATGCCTTAGTCAGGCAAGGCAGAGAGATCACTAGCCCAGCCCAGAAACTCTAGAAATTCTACTCATAATTTAAGTAGACTTGAACTCTACCCTGCTGTAGCAACTATGTGGCCAACTTAATCCTAAGTAGAATTAGGCCTAGATGGAGAATGAGCAGAGAAACTCCAGGAATCACAATGCATGCCTTGACTAGAAGGTACATAGTTCTTCCTGAGAATATATGAGAAGAGAGCCCAGTATAGGATTAAAAGTACATAAAAATAAATCCATGTCCAACAAAAGAAATTGTAAAATAGATTTCTGATAAATACCTCTACCCTCCGACAGTTATTCCTAACTACCTTTCATGAATAGAAAGAAATGTGCATTTAAACATTAAGGATAACACTGGCCTCACTTCTGCAGCAAAGAGCACACATTATCTACATGATGAATTTCAGATGAAAAGCTATTTTCATGTGACTTAAAGGGAGGAAGTAATTCTTATTCCAAATGTTACTGAGTAATATGAGTATCAGTTCAAAAAATGGAATGCATAATAGGTCAACTGGCTAGTTCCACAAATATTTTTGCAGATATAATCATTCAATTTTGGAAGATGGTTTCTTTCTGACTAAAGGAAATCACTTTCCAGAAATTAAGGATAAATGATTTTTAGTTGTTTGTTGTGGGATAATTTTGCTACAATTTATTACAAGCACTGTCAGTAGTTTCCAAGTAATTTTCATCAAAACACACTTTTGTTACAAAATAGAGTTTTACTCTATTTACTCATAGAGTAAAAGAGTTTTAGTCCATTTTTTCAGTTCTTACTTACTTCTCTCACTCTTCACTATAAACTTTTAGTTCACATGCCTCCACCTATCACAAAGCTCTGTTTTGTCATTTCTACAATTATTAGACTCTCATTTTTTCAAACCCACTGTTAGTCCCATTACTCATATTCTAGAATGACTTTTTTCTAACCTCAAGCTAATTCACAAAGCTTTATTTTCTCTCCCTGCTTTCTACACAGAAGAACCTTCACAGGTCACCATCTTATAGTTAAAGAGTTAAAACTTGCTATAAGATCAAAATTAATTTGTTTTAATGCTGGCAAATCAGGAATACTTTCTACATTCTCTTTTACAATTTACAATCCATTGGCCACAGATGGGCTCAATACATGCCATTAAATTCAAATGCAACTTAGTGCTTTTTAAGAGTTAAACAGTATATGCAGTCCTTCAGAAATCTAAAACAAGGATCCAAGAGAAGAAAATTCTGTCTTTAAGAAAATCACTTAACTTTGAGGGCAACTTTCATTTCAAAGAACACTTACCAATTCAGTGACAAGAGGACGGACACTTCCTATATAAGAAGATAGCTGCCGCTGTTTCAAGGTATGCAGAGTATTTTCCCTGAAAATATATGTACAACTTCTTTTTAGAAGAACTATTTGTATAGGTCTACTTAAAGCATCAAGTCAAGTCACAGTAAGAGTACCAACTCAGAAAAAACATGCACAACACTAAATACAAAGGGGCATTTTAGCTCAGATGACTAACAATGTTGAACATTTTTTCATGACTTATTGACCATTTATTTACCTGCTTGTGTAAGGTATCTGTTCAGATCTTTGTCTTTTTTATTGGGTTATCTCTTTGTTACAAGTTGGAGTTCTTTATGAACTACAGGTTCTTTATGTTTCTTCCAATCTGTGGCTTGCCACCAATTCATTTTCTCAATTATGTCTTTTAATAAGAAGTTTTTAATTTTGTTAAAGTCAAATCACTCTTTCCCCTTTACTGCTTTCTGTGACAATCACTTACTCTCCAAGTCACAAAAATGTCCTCTTATATTTTCCTCTAAAAAGCTTTAAGTTTTAGCTTTTACAACTGGGATTATGATCCATCTTGAATTAACTATTGGGTACAGTCCAAGGGGGGGCTTCCCAGGTGGTGCTAGTGGTAAAGAACCCACCTGGCAATGCAGGTTAGACCTAACAGATGCAGGTTCGGTCCTTGGGTCAGGAAGATCCCCTGGAGGAGGGCACGACAACCCACTCCCATATTCTTGCCTGGAGAATGCCATGGACAGAGAAGCCTGGCAGGCTACAGTCCACAGGGTCATAGTCAGACACGACTGAAGCACCTTAGCATGTACACACGGTGCAAGGGAGGTATCAAGGTTAATCTTTATTTACACAGATACGCAGTTTTCTCTGTATGGTTGGTTCAAAGAACATTTCTTTCCATCCTGGGCTGCTTCCATGCCTTATTAAAAATCAAATGACCATATATGTGTGGTTTTGTTTTAGGATTCTCTACTCTCTTTTATTGATTGGGAAAAAAAAAAAAAGACCAACAGGTAAAAACTTGCCAAAATCTTAACAGATATTTTAACTTAAAGTTTTTTTTTCTGGGGCTTCTCTGGTGGCCCAGTGGCTAAGACTCCACACTCTCAATGCAGCAGTGGGGGCTGGGTTCAATCCCTGGTCATGGAACTAGATTCCATATGCCACACAGTTAAACAAGCTTATTTTTAAAATTTTTTCTGAAAATGGAAATTTCTTTCAGAAAAGTCAACACGAATCAAGATTTAAAAACTATATATATTTGGTAGCATTAATTTTCTAGTTAAGCAGAAAAAAATTGATTTGCAGACTTTATACACGTTACTGAATTCAAAGGCAAACTAAATGTTTCTCTTTTTTATATTACTTTTTATTGGAGCATAGTTGCTTTACAATATTGTGTGAGTTTCGGATGTACAGCAAAGTAAATCAGCTATATGTGTACATATATCCCCTCTTTTTTGAGTTCCTTCACATTTAGTGAACTTTTCCTTTAGCTCTTGAAATAAACTGTCCCTTTAACCTGGGGGCTGCTTTCTGGTTTCAAGGTTTTAACAATAAATTAGAAGCATTGCAGAATGTAAGGAAAGGGGGAAAAACACACACACATAAGTAGCTAGAAACACAGTAGAATTCTCTTGATGATCAAGCTATGATTATTAAGAAAATGAATGCTTGATCATGATAACATGATCATGTCATTCTTTTATTCTCAAGGCTTCCTATCACATTTAGGATAAAGTTCCAAACCCTTAGCTCGGCTGACTGTCAATATATTAGCTGGCTCTCTTCAATCTCATTAAGTACTATTCTTTTTCTTTGCTGTGTTCACACTGGCCTTCATGTGCAAATACTTTACCTTCTTAAAGTCTCTGCAGTTCCTGCTCTTGCCCAGAGCACTTGTCACTCAAGTTTTGCATGCCTGACCTCCTTTATTTCTTAAAAGCCTCTTACTCTTACTACCTGTAACCTTATTTCCCTAGAGAGGTTTTCCTTGGTCACCTCTTCTACTTAAAATAACTCCCCTTATTATCCTCTATCCATCAACTCTTGATTCCTTTTTCTTTTAAAGCTATTAACACCTAACAGGATATATTTATTTGCTGTCTAACTCTTGCACAATTATAAATCCCATAAAGGTAGGGCTGTCACCTGTTTTGCTCACAGACTGAATTCAGCAAGAACTGAATAAATGGTTGTTGAAAGATGGATAAACAAAATCAACATTAAGTGACTTCAGGAATAAAAGTTTAGTGACTTACCAATATACTGATTTTGCATAAAATTCAATATTATCAGAAAAATCTCCAATCTCATCTTTGGCAATGCTTTCTAACCAGTCTACCACCAGCTAGGGAAGGAGATAAAAAAAGAGCATTAACTATAAATTTTGTTAAGGATTTTATTTGAAGTAGTACTACTCCCACAATTAAAACAAAGTTTCTAATTCAAAAAATACCAATAACTTTTTCTACCACTATTTTTACTTTTTAAAGATGTATAAATATTATGGCAAAAGAAATTTTCTAGAGGAATAATACAGTTTTTAACAGGCTATTCCTGTAAATGCTAGGGCTATTATTTGAAAACCAAAAAACAAGGTGCTTACTTCCTTTTAATTATAAATTAAAAGATGAAAAAGAAAAAAATTTAAGGAAAAAGTTTCAAATCTAAAAAACTTCATTTTTTAAATGTCATTTACCTTTTCTCCATATTTTGCCCCCAAAATGTAAAAACTCTAGTCATACCTGACTTTGTCGGACAAGTGAATCTCTCTGAAACAATGCTTCCACAACTGCTTTTTCACTGGCATTAAGAGCCTATTTTAAAAATTTGATGGAAAAAAAAAAAAAAGATGCTCAAGGAACATTATTTCAGCAGAATGGTAAAAGAGAATCTGAAATAAGTATATTTTATCACCCATAACTATTTTAAGACAGCAAATCTGTATATTCATCTTTGAAAATTTTTTATAAATAAATTTCAAACTGCTAGATCAATGAGCAGCTACTCTTACTTGATATTTTAATTCTTGGTTACACTTAAAATTTTTAAGTTCTATTTCTCCAGAGATGTTGTTTTAGAGAACAATAAAACATAAAACAAAATGAAACAATTCACAATAAAGGGCAGGATGCAGTCACGAGGCATATTAGGAAGTTAACGTTTAAAAATTTTTGAATCTTTTCATTCTACACTGAAGTTGATGGACAATAAAACTTAGGAATAATTCAAGGTTCTAAAGACTGACTTAGACAACTTGACATAAATACTAACAAGTTAAATCAAGCAATACAGTAAAAGGATAACACACAATGACCAAATCTATTAATTCATCTTATTCATGGTTCAAGGAAAAGAGATACACATGAATCTTGTGAACATGTATGTGTGCTCAGCCGTGTCCAGCTGTTTGTGACGCCATGGACAGTAACCCGCCAGGCTCCCATCCATGGGATTTTCCAGGCAAGAATACTGGAGTCTGTAGACATTCCCTTTTCCAGGAGATCCTGATAGATGCCAAAATGTCATTTGATAAAAATATCCTCATAAATTAGAAATAAAAGAATATTTTGCCAATGTAATGGAGTATCTATTCATAGTTGAAGCCTATAGCAAATATCAGAGAAGGCGATGGCACCCCACTCTAGTACTCTTGCCTGGAAAATCCCGTGGACGGAGGAGCCCAGTAGGCTGCAGTCCATGGGGTCGCTCAGAGTCGGACAGGACTGAGCTACTTCACTTTCACTTTTCACCTTCATGCATTGGAGAAGGAAATGGCAACCCACTCCAGTGTTCTTGCCTGGAGAATCCCAGGGACAGGGGAGACTGGTGGGCTGCCGTCTATGGGGTCGCACAGAGTCGGACACGACTGAAGCGACTTAGCAGTAGCAGTATAGCAAATATCAGATCAGATCAGATGCTCAGTCGTGTCCGACTCTTTGCGACCCCATGAATCGCAGCACGCCAGGCCTCCCTACTTAACTGTAAAGAGAGACACTCCTTTTAGAATCCAGAAGATGGAAAAAATAATTGCTGAAATTACTCAAATTTACTATTAAAAGTTCTAGCTAATATATAAAACCAGAAGAAGCACTAAGTAATTAAAAATATGGAAGAAGAGTCACAGTCATCACTATTTGTAGATTAGCAGGAATGCCTACCTAGAATAGCATGATAATCAACAAAAACTATTAAAACATGTAAGTGAGTTCAATAAATAGCCAAATATAAGATAAATAATCTTCCAAGATGTGCATCTCACTAGCTGGGAATGAAATAAGTATTTGTAGAATAAATAAATTAAAAGATTGAAAAAATATTTTAAAGTATCTTAAGTGAAAAAGCAAGTTAACAAATGTGGTTGAAATCATTTATTATAAAATAAAAGTATCTTTTCTTCTTTTTTGACTATTCATAGTTGCCTTAAACATAGGTCACTTTTTGTAATGAGAACACAAAAACAACTAAACCCTAAAAGAGCACCTGGTCTTTATGGTTTTAAAGGCATATTTTTACTAAGGATTCAAAGAACAGGTTAATTACTATAATTTTCAAACAAAGCGCACACACACGTGCACACATACACACACACACACACGCACACAAAGATGGAAGATGTATGAACTTGTTCTGCAGAGCTGGCACAATTCTAGGCATTAGAACTAGATATGAAAAAGTAACTAAAAAAATATATTTGGGAAACTTCTAAAAAAAATCAGCTAATAAAATTTAGTAGCATATTTATTAAGAATATATCATGACTTAAAAGTTTATTCTGTTTGAGGACAGTTCAACATTAGGAGAACTATTAATGCAAACCATTATGCCAATAAATTAAAACAGTTATCTATAGGACTTCTCTGGTGGTCCAGTGGTTAAGAATCCACCTGCCAATGCAAGGGACATAGGTTTGATCCCTGGTCTGGGAAGATTCCACATGCCACGGAAAACTAAGCCCATGAACTTCAGAGACCACGCGCTGCAACTAGAGAAAACCCATGTGGCAACAAAGACCCAGTGCAGCCAAAAATAAAATACATTTAAAACAGGCATCTACAGAAGATGAAAAGCATTTGACTGCAACTCTCAGCTAGTTAAGAGAAAAAAAAATTCTTATTCTTCACTAAAACAAAATCATTCTTATCAAAAGTCAAGTACAAGAAAGGAATACCTGCTATCATTGATATAACTGTATGGGAGTTCTTGGCCCATGATATAAGGCAAGTAAGAGGAATAACAGACTATGGACTTCCTTGGTGGTACAGTGGATAGGAATCTTCCTGAGAATGCAGGGAACATGGGTTTGATCCCTGGTCCAGGAAAATTCCACATGCTGTGGAGCAACTAAGCCCATGTGCCACAACTATTAAGCCTGAGTGCTAGAGCTCCCATGCTGCAACCACAGAGCCTGTGTACCCCAACTACTGAAGCCCACTGGCCTACAGCCTGTGCTCCACAACAAAAGAAGCCAGAGCAATGAGAAGCCCATGCACTGCAACCAAGAGGAGCCCTTGCTCGCTGCAACTAGAGAAAGCCCATGCACAGAAAGGAAGACCCAGCACAGTCAAAAAAATTAAAAAATAAAAATAAAGAGTAAAACTTTCCTTAAAAATATACCAGAGTAGAAGGATTAAAAGAAATTAATTATTAGTAGATGATTTCTGCCAACAGGGAAAACCCAATAAAATCAAATTTAAAACTTGCTGGAGCTAATAAGAGGTCCAAAAGATGGTCAAATATGAGCTTTACATGTAAATCACTAGAAAATGTAATAGGAAAGGAAAGTCATTCTCAACAGGATTAATGTAAATCCTTTATAAATGACTTTTATGAAGAGCACAAATCTACATAATCTATAAAAGATCTAAATAATCAGAGATGCCATATTCATGAATAGGAAAATCCAACATAGTTAAGACGTCAGGTCTTCCCAAATTAATATACAGATTCAATATTATTTCAACAAATTTCCCAAAAGGATTTTTAAAAAAGGAAATGAAAAAGTTTATCTGGGAAAACGTGTGCAAAAATAACCCCAAATGTTTTTTAAAATGAAGAGAAGACTTAAAATAGCAAAACTCCTGAGCTAGAGTGACTCAGTTGTGTAGTCCTGGTTTTCAAATAAAGCAATCAAAACAAAAAAGATCTATGTATAAATATGATAGGGCTTCCCTGATAGCTCAGTTGGTAAAGAATCCGCCTGCAATGCAGGAGATCCCAGTTCAATTCCTGGGTCGGAAGATCCACTGGAGAAGAGACAGGCTACCCACTCTAGTATTCTTGGGCTTCCCTGGTGGCTCAGCTGGTAAAGAATCCACCTGCAATGCAGGAGATCTGGGTTTGATCCGGGATTGGGAAGATCCTCTGGAGAAGGGAACAGCTACCCACTCCAGTATTCTAGCCTGGAGAATTCCATGGACTGTATAGACCAGGGGGTAAGAAAGAGCCAGACACGACTGAACGACTTTCACTTTCATAAATATAATAAAGGGTGTCAGGATAAATGGATCTCTATTGGGGAAAAGTTAAATCTCTTGCTCCCTTCGCAAACAATCTGGATGAATTAACTTCTTGTATCGGAAAAAAAACTTCATGTAGAAGAAAACATTGAGAATAATTTTCACATGGGTAAGAAAGGCCTTCCTTAACAAGATACGGTGAATGATAAAGGAAAGCAGGATGGATGTTATCAGTTAGATGGAAATGCCTGCCTGACAAAGACCCCTGAAACAAAGCTGAAAGACAAGTGACAGAAAGACTATCTTTACCATGTTGAGGAAAGAAAAAGAAGATCATGAACAGACAAGTGAGCAAAGAATAGAATTCATACAATATAAATACTTCAGAATTAAAACACTCCATCTTATTAATGATTAACGATATGCCTGTTAAAGTGAGGTACTTCCCCTCCAACTGGCAAAATCAAATGATTGATAGCAGAGCAAATATTTTCACATACTGTGACAGTGTGAACTAGTACATTTCATTAGGAAGGCAACACGACAATCTCTCAAACTTTGTCCCAATGATTTCACTTCCAGAAATATAGGAAATCCTCAAATGTGTAGGTGCGAATGTTCATTGCATTGATTACTATAAGAAAAATACTGGAACAATTTAAGTATGTCCAGCAGAATGTCTAAAAAAAATTATGGTACATTTATACTTTAGCGTACTATGAAAAAATAAGGTAAACTTATACGAATTGACCTGAAAATATATATTTATATTGATGAATAATAAAAACTCTCCGTGGACTTTCCTGGGGGATGAGAATTCGCCTGCCAATGCAGGGGACACAGGTTAAATCCAGGAAGATTCCACATGCCACAGAGCAAGTAAGACCCTGAGCTGCTGCTACTGAGCCTGCGGACTACAACTACTGAAGCCCATGCACGCAGAACCTGCACTTCTCAACAAGAAAAGTGACCACAGTGAGACACCTGCTCACCGAAACTAGAGACAGCCCACACAAAGCAATGAAGACCCAGTGCAGCCAAAAATATAATAAAGTTTTTAAAAATTTAAATAAAAAAAATAAAAACTCTCAGTATCATGTATAAATGAGAGCATACTATATGGTAAAAAAGAAAAAAAAAAAGAGAACCCCCACCCAAACCATCCCTGCCAAACGAAAGCCAGGGAGACTAGACAAAAGTTACTGGCATAATTCCTAAGAAAAATGATGAAAGTTCTGGCTTAAGTGGTGGCAACAGAAACAAGATGAGAGAGCAGAAGTGCAACAGAAGAGACAGAGTCAGCAAAGTCTGATACACAACGTGCAGTTGTTTCTGAGATGAGGCAGAGACCAGTCTAGACCCTGGCTACTCAAAGTGCAGTTTACAGACCAACTACACCAGCACCATCTGGGAGCCTGTTAAAAATGCAGACTCGTAGGCCCCTCCCAGACCTACCTAATCAGAATCTGCACGTTAACAAGATCCCCAGGTGACTGATGTGCGCAGCAAAGTTTGAGAAGTGCTGGCTTAGGGAATGTTCATTGGTCATGGTGCTATCCACTGAAAAGCAAGAGTGGGCTTGACTTCTGACAGGCTGGAGTTATGGTACTTGAAAATTATTTTGCTTTAAAAGAAAAAAAGAAATACATTTGACCTTGGAACAATGCAAGGGTTAGTCAGGGTTATCAATCCTCCTTGTACTTGAAAATCCAAATATAATTTTACAGTTGGTTCTCTACACTGCTGGTTTCCTCTGTATTGGAGGTTCTGCACCTGAGGATTCAACCAACTGCAGATTGCATAATACTGTAGTATGCGTTTAGTGGGGGAAAAACCGATCTGCGTATTAGGTGGACCCATGTTGTTCAGGAGTTAATTGCAGAAGGTGCTGACTTCTGAAGGGGGGCAAAGTGGCTAGGTTCCCACAGGTCTGCTGGGAGGTGAAGAAAACTATGAGAAGACGATTTACAGAATGAGACCAAGTCGGGTGACTCATTCCCTTTAGGCTCTATCTTCTCTCTGCTTGGAGTCTCTAGGAGAGGACAAAATACATTCAGCACTGCAAACAAGTCTGCACAATTTAACAACCTGACTAATACCTGGCGTGCTGCAGTCCATGGGGTTGCAAAGAGTCGGACACGACTTGGCGACTGACCAACAACTAATACCTTTGCTAGGAACCAAGTCACTGCAACACCCCACCCAAATTGCACTAAAAAAAAAGCTTCTGCTGAATGGCCTAAGGGACAACTCCTTCAAATTTCCTAGAAATTCAATGTTTCAAGTTCAGTGAGACACACCCTTCACTGTCTTAGAGGGTCCTTGGTCTGAAGGAAGGCAGTTTTAGAACACTGTGATTGCTCTTCCCAAGGTTTAACTAAATATTTCAAAATGACATTCTCAACTTGATCTTAAAAAAACTCCCATAAAACTTCTGTGTATATATATGTATAAAGATGCAAAGAAAATGTCTGGTAGGATACATACTGATTTGTTAGACTGAACAGTACGAAGGATAAAACAGGACTTACACCTTTCACTCTACACTGTACATCAGTTTTGCTTACTGTATCTTTTATTTACTTGTAAAATTTTAAAAATGGAGAAACTCTAGAGGAGCGTCAAAAATCAAATTCTACTATAAAAACCATTTCAATTTTTAAGCATTTATAAAGAAAAAACAATATAAAACTTACAGTAATTGCAAACATACTTTCATCTTCTAATGCAGACTGTATTCGGTCTCTGGGGAAAAACAACACAAAATGAAAAAGCCTTATTTCACAAGAGTAAATGAAATCACCATTAAGCTAACACATGCACAAACTTGCATTCCATCTGGGGTAACTTAGCCAACATGCTTTAAAAACAAGAATCAAGTAGTAAATGCCTTCTGACTCTTATATTGACAAAAATAGTATTTACTAAAAATAAACACAATACAAAGTCTTTGACGGCCACCAGCTAATGCATAAACTTAACTTTTGAATGTAACGTTTTCACATGGCCAAAATGAAAAAATACGATTTTCTCTTTAGGTATTCTCACTGGGATGAGAAAGGAACAGAATGAGAGCCAAAACCAAGGAGTATCTAAGAAAAATTTGGTTAACTTCTCTCAGACTTCTACATTATATCAAGTGTATCTGCCACTTTTTTCCTTAATCTATCTTCTTCTAAATATTGCTGTGTTTTTAACACTTTCCTTAAATCTTTACAAATATCCAATTTTTGGTAGTTACCAACTTTATGATTTAATATTCCCCTCTTTCCTCCTAACTCACCTCTGACAACTAAAGGCATTAGACAAGATAAGCATCATAAAATGGCAGAACTGCTAACTGCTAAGTCGCTTCAGTCGTGTCTGACCCTGTGCGACCCCACAGACGGCAGCGCACCAGGCTCCCCCGTCCCTGGGATTCTCCAGGCAAGAACACTGGAGTCGATTGCCATTTCCTTCTCCGATGCGTGAAAGTGAAAAGTGAAAGTGGAGTTGCTCAGTCGTGTCTGACTCTTAGCGACCCCATGGACTGCAGCCTACCAGGCTCCTCTGTCCATGGATTTTCCAGGCAAGAGGACTGGAGTGGGGTGCCACTGCCTTCTCCGATAAAATGGCAGAACCTATTTCCAAACACACCTATTCTATCTTCTAAGTTAATCACCAGTTTATTTCTGAGTTCTACACAACTTTACCTATACAAAGAAGCCAGCAGCCTCCATGTGACCATCTCCTGTTGAAGAAGCCAGAGCATACTGGCTGTTTTTGAAAACTTCTGAAGTCCAGGTGTTGCTCGGCTCACTATTTTATTCAGTATATTTACCTGAATTAAAGACACAAAGTAATTCTGAGTCACAACTTTGTATTTTTCAAGTACATAGTGCCAAAAGTATACATTTACATTACAAATTTTTCCTGTCTATTGCCTTTTTAAATTAAATGTAATATAACATTCCCACTAGAAAGGGCCTTACTTTGAAGTAAGGTGTGTCTAGGTGAGCATGTATGTAAAAGTTTAACATATTCTAGACTTCAGATTCAACAGTAACAGCCATGAGTACATTTTTCTCCCTGTAGATCAACCCAGAAGATGGCTAAATCTAACCTATGCCTGGTAAAATCATATATCATGGACCAACAGAGCAGAATGAACATTAAAAATAAGATACTTTCAAATTATCTGAAAAATTTATACCATATAAAAAACATTAAGAAAAATTCTCCTACTGGTACAAAGACTTTTGTACCAGTCTTTTCCTAAGACTCCTTTTCCTATTTGGAACCAGGCTGTTGTTCCATGTCCAGTTCTAACTGTTGCTTCCTGACCTGCATACAGATTTCTCAAGAGGCAGTCAGGTGATCTGGTATTCCCATCTCTTTCAGATTTTCCACAGTTTGTTGTGATCCACACAGTCAAAGGCTTTGGCATAGTCAATAAAGCAGTTTTTCTGAAACTCTCTTGCTTTTTCGATGATCCAGCAGATGTTGGCAATTTGATATCTGGCTCCTCTGTTTTCTAAAACCAGCTTGAACATCTGGAACTTCACAGTTCATGTACTGCTGAAGCCTGGCTTGGAGAATTTTGAGCATTACTTTACTAGCGTGTGAGATGAGTGCAATTATGCAGTAGTGTGAGCATTCTTTGGCATTTCCTTTCTTTGCAACTGGAATGAACACTGACCTTTTCCAGTCCTGTGGCCACTGCTGAGTTTTCCAAATTTGCTGACATACTGAGTGCAGCACTTTCACAGCATCATCTTTCAGGATTTGAAATAGCTCAACTGGAATTCCATCACCTCCACTAGCTTTGGTCATGGTGATGTTTCCTAAGGCCCATCTGACTTCACATTCCAGGATGTCTGGCTCTAGGTGAGTGATCACACCTTTGTGATCATCTGGGTCATGAAGATCTTTTTTGTACAGTTCCTCTGTGTATCCTTGCCACCTCTTCTTAATATCTTCTGTTTCTGTTAGGTCCATACCATTTCTGTCCTTTATCGAGCCCATCTTCGCATGAAATGTTCCCTTGGTATCTCTAATTTTCTTGAAGAGATCTCTAGTCTTTCCTATTCTATTGTTTTCCTCTATTTCTGTACATTGATCGCTGAGGAAGGCTTTCTTATCTCTCCTTGCTATTCTTTGGAACTTGGCTTTGGAACCCATTCAAATGGGTATATCTTTCCTATTCTCCTTTGCTTTTGGCTTCTCTTCTTTTCACAGCTATTTGTAAGGCCTCCTCAGATAGCCATTTTGCTTTTTTGCATTTCTTTTTCTTGGGGATGGTCTTGATCCCTGTCTCCTATACAATGTCACAAACCTCCGTCCATAGTTCATCAGGCACTCTATCAGATCTAGTCCCTTAAATTTATTTCTCACTTCCACTGTATAATCGTAAGGGATTTGATTTAGGTCATACATGAATGGTCTAGTGGTTTTCCCTACTTACTTCAATTTAAGTCTGAATTTGGCAGTAATGAGTTCATGATCTGAGTCAGTCAGCTCTCGGTCTTGTTATTGCTGACTGTATACATCTTCTCCATCTTTGGCTGCAAAGAATATAATCAATCTGATTTCGGTGTTGACCATCTGGTGATGTCCATGTGTAGAGTATTCTGTGTTGTTGGAAAGAAGGTGTTTGCTATGACCAGTGCATTCTCTTGGCAAAACTCTACTAGCCTTTGCCCTGCTTCATTCTGTACTCCAAGACCAAATTTGCCTGTTACTCCAGGTGTTTCTTGATTTAAATGCTCAAAATAGTTGGCTATTACTATTATTTCAATTATTCTTGAAGCTGTTTTCCTTTTCTTTAAAATAGACAACTTTTTGAGCAGTTTTAGATTCACAGCAAAACTGAATAAAGTACAGCAAGTTCTCATTACTTTCTGCCCCATATATACACACTCTTACCCCTCACTATCAATATCCAGTACCTGAGTGGTACATCTGTTACAATCAATAAAACTACACTGACATGTCATTATTACCCAATGTCCATAATTTACAGAAAGGTTCACTCTTGGTGCTGTACATTCTATGGGTTTTGACAAATGTATAATGCTGTACCCATCATATAATATCATTATAATGTGCTCAGTCTCGTACAGCTCTTTGCAACCCAATGGACTATAGCCCACCAGGCTCCTCTATCCCTGGAATTTTCCAGGCAAGAATACTGGAATGGGTTTCCATCTCCTACAAATCCTACTTCTACTCATTAAATATCACTCCCCTAAAACTCTAGTGTGCTTCACTTTCTATCTTTATCTCTCCTTGAACTCTGGCAACTGCTGATCTTTTTATTCTCTTTAAGTTTTCCCTTTTCCAACATATCATACAGTTGGAATCATGCCATATGTACCTTTGTATATCGGCTTCTTTCACTTAGTGATATACATTCAAGGTCCATCCTCAACTCTTTATGGCTTGATAGTTCATTACTTTTAAGGGCTGTGTAATATTCCACAGACTGGATGAGCCACAGTTGACTTACCCATTCTCTTACTAAAGGACATCTTGATTGCTTCCAAATCCAGGTTACTATGAATAAAGCTGCTATAAACATCTATGTGTAAGCTTTTATGTGGACATAAATCTTTTAATCTTTGGGGTAAATATCAAAGACTATGAATGTTGGATTATATGGCAAGGGTATGTTTAGTTTTCTAAGAAACTGAGAGATTATGCTCCAAAGTGCTATCATTTTGCATCCCCAAAAATAATAAATGAGAATTCATGTTCCACATCTTTGTCAGCACTTGGTTTTGTTAGTGTTTCAGATTTTGGTCATTCTAACAGGTGTATAGTAGCATCTTTTTTTAATCTGCAACTCCCTAATGACACACGATGTGTTTTAAAAAATTTTTTTCAATCTTCACTTTATATTGGAGTAGAGTTGATGTTCAATGTTGTGTTGATATTAAACATCTTTTCATATACTTATTTGCCGTCTGCAGATCTTCTCTGATGAGGTGTCTGTTTACATGTTTTGTCCATTTTTTAATTAGATTGTTCATTTTCTTATGGTTGAGTTTTAAGTTCTTGGTATACTTTGGGTTTTCCTTTGTCAAAGTTGCAGAATCCTTCTGTCCTTAAAAGAAATACTATAAGATTCTCAATGTGTAAAAAGTAGATCTGCTCTGGCTGACTTTCTAACTATCTCTAAGACATCCTCCTTAAATACAGGAAGGAAATTCACAAGCTAATGTTGTTCGGAAAAAAACTTGATTACTGAAGTCTGACCAACAATGACGTGAAGTAACTTACCTGACTACTACAAATGTTCTCATACTCTTCTACAAGGTCAAAAACAGTAGTTGAAGAGTGTTTCAAAAAAGACTGCAGGAAATCAGAAAACATACTCATGGATGCTAGAACACAATAAACAGAAGAGGAACAGACAAATTAAGTGACATACTTCCAAGTCATTCTGTTTGTTTGAAAACTTAAAACATAGCTCTAAATACTTTCTTGAAACTACTGTGTTTTTAAAAATACATAATTGTGGTAAAATACACGTAACCAAATTTATCATTTTAACCATTTTTAAGTGTTTAGTGGCAGAAAGTACATTCACAGAGCTGTGCCACCATAACCACCATCCGACCACAGAACTCTTTGCTTTTTGCAAACCTAAAACCCCAGAGAGCAAAGGCAATCCTGAGAAAGAACAAAGCTGGAGGCATCAC
The DNA here is from genome assembly GCF_019923935.1 of Bubalus bubalis. NCBI lineage: Eukaryota > Metazoa > Chordata > Mammalia > Artiodactyla > Bovidae > Bubalus > Bubalus bubalis. The sequence goes on along the minus strand of NC_059160.1, from coordinate 75,304,136 downwards.
ACCTGATTTCACACTATACAACAAAAGCTAGTATTCAAAACAGTACTGGCATAAAAACAGACACACAAATCAATGGAACAGAATAGAGAATACAGAAATAAACTCCACCTATATAGTCAAGAAATATTTGACAAGGGAGCCATGAATATTGAATGGAGAAAGAATAGTTTCTTTAAATAAACAGTGCCAAGGAAACTGGAAAATCACATGCAGAAAACCAAAACTGGATCCCTATCTTACACAACTCATAAAACTGAACTTGAAATGGATTAAAGACTTAAATGATGACTTTCCTGGTGGTCAAGTTAAGAATCTGCCTGCCAATGAAGGGGATAGGGATTCAATCCCTGGTCCGGGAAGAATCCACATGACTCGTGACAACTAAGGCTGTGCATCACAGCTACTGAGTCTGCACTCTGGAGCCCATGTGCTGCAACGATTGAACCCTTGAGCCCTAGAGCCCATGCTCTGCAACAAGCAAAGCCATCGAAATGAGAAGCCCATGCATCGCAACTCAAGTGTAGCCCCAGCTTCCCCCAAGTAGAGAAAGCCCATGAGCAGCAATGAAGACCAAGCACGGCCAAAACTTGGAGAGAAAAAAAAAACTTATATGAAATCTAAAACTGTATAACGCTTAGAAAAAAACAGGGAAAAGCTTCTTGACACCTGTCTTGAGAATAATTTTTGGATATGACACCAAAAGCACAAGCAACAAAAGCAAAAAATCAACAGGTGGAACTATATCAACTAAAAAGCTCTGCACAGCAAAAGATACAATCAACAAAATGAACTGGCAACCTATGGAATGAGAGAAAATATCTGCAAACCATATATCTGATAAAAAGTTAATCTTCAAAATATATGAAGAATTCATAAAACTCAAAAACAAACTATACGATTTAAAAATGGGCAGAGGAACTGAACTGACATTTCTCCAAAGATGACATACAAATAGTTAACACGTACATGAAAAGATGCTCAACAACACTAATCAGCAGAGAAATACAAAACAAAACCATAGTGAGATATCACCACACATGTATAAGAACGAAATATCACAATCAATAAGAAAGAAATGGCAAGTGCTGGTGAAGATGCAGAGGAAAGGGAACACTTGTGCGCTGCTGGTGAGAGCGTAGATTAGTTCAGCCACCATGGCAAACAGTATGGAGGTTTCTCAAAAAATTAAAAACAGAACTACCAAATGATCTAGCAATACCACTTCTGGGTATATATTCAAGGGAAATGGAAACAGGCTAACAAAAAGGTATCTATAGGAACTTCCCTATAGATACAGTGGTACAGTGGATGAGAATCTGTCTGCCAATGAAGGAGACACAGGTTGATCCCTTGTCTGGGAAGATTCCACATGCCGTGGAGCAACTAAACCCGTGGGCCACAACTACAGAAGCCAATGCACCTACAGCCTGTGCTCCACAAGGGAAGCCGTGGCAACGAGAAGCCCGTGCACTGCAATGAACAGTAGTCCCAACTCCCTTGCCCCAACTAGAGAAAGCCTGCACACAGCAATGAAGACCCAGTGCAACCAAAAATAATAAATAAAAAGAAAAGGCAGCTGTACTCTCATTTTCACTGTGGCATTGTTCACCACAGACAAGACAGGGAAAAAACCCAAGTATGCATCACCAGATAAATAGATAGAAAAGCGGGGTGTGTGTGTATACACACACATACATATATGTATGTGTTTGTATGTGTATATATATATATCAGCCTGCCCTGGTGACTCAGAGGTAAAGAATCTGCCTGCTGATGCAGGAGACGTGGGTTCGATCCCTGGGTCAGGAAGATCCCCTGGAGAAAGAAATGGCAACCGGGAAACTACACAGCCTATGAGGTCACAAAAAGAGTTGGGCATGACTTAGCAACTAAACAACAAGATATTAATACATACATAAACACACACACACAACACCAGAATATTTTTCAGCCATGAAAAAGTGATCTGCTATTTGCAACAGGATAGACCCTGGATAAACCCTGAAGGCATTAAGTAAAATAAATCTAACAGCTAACAGAAAGACAAATACTGTACTGTATCACTCATGAACAATCTAAAAAAGCCAAACTCAAAGAACCAGAGCCTGGAACGGTGGTTTCCAGGGTCTGGAGGATAAGGGAATTGTGAGATGTTGGTTAAAGTGTACAAACTTGCAGTAAGCAGATGAGTAAATTCTGAAAATCCAACACACAGCATTGTTATAGTCAATAAATCTGCACTACATAGTTCAAAGTTGCTGAGATGAGATCTTAAATGTTCTTATCACAGAAATGATAATTATATAATGTGAAAGTATCATGGAGGTGTTAGCTAACACTAATAATTATATTACAATATGCAAGTGTATCAAAGCAATATGTCATACACCTTAAACTTACAGAATGTCAATTTCAAAAAAACAAAAACAAAAAACTCTAACACTATAACTCTCCATTCTCCCCTGTCCCTAGACCTCTGCAATCATTATTCCACTTTCTATGTCTATGAGTTTGACTACTCTAGGTGTCTCATATAAGTGAAATCATACAGTATTTGGCCCCTGTGCTACTGGCTTATTTCATCAGGCATAAAGTCCTCAAAGTTCATTCATGTTGTAGCATGTGTCTGAATTATATCCCACTAAAAAGTATTTATCATATTTTATCCTTTACCCATCAATGGGATTTGGGTTCCTTCTATCTTTTGTTCACAGGGCTATGAACAAGGAAATACAAATCTCTTTAAAATCTGGTTTTCACTTCTTTGGGAATATACCCAGAGGTAGAACTGCTAAATCAAAAGATAATTCTATTTTTAATTTTTTGAGGAACGACCGTATTGTTTGCCATAGTGCTGCACCATTTTGCATTCCCACAACTAACACACAAGAGTTCCAATTTTCCCATATCCTTGCCAACATTTACCGTTTCCTGTTTATTGGGGGATTTTTTTGTTTTTGAGAGTAGCCATCTTAATGGGTGTAAGGTGCTGTCTCGCTGTGGTTTTGATCTGCATTTCCTTAATGATTACTACCTCCATCCAGTGGTCAGTTGTGTCCGACTCTTTGTGATTCCCTGGACTACAGCTCACCAGGCTCCTCTGTCCATGGGATTTCCCAGGCAAGAATACTGGAGTGGGCTGCCATTTCCTTCTCCAGGGCACCTTCCCGACCCAGGGACTGAATCTCCATCTCATGCACTGCAGGTGGATTCTTTACCACATGAGCTATACTGAGAAAATTTTCATGTGCATAATAGCTACTTTTGTATCTTCTTTGGAGAAATATCTATACAAGTTCTCTGTCCACTTTTTAGGTGGACTGTCTTCTGTTACTGTTGAGTTGTAGTTCTTTTTATATTCTGAATATTAATTTTTTGATATATGACTTGCAAATATATTCTCACATTCTGTGGCGTTTTCACTCTATTGACTATATTTTCTGACCCATATTTTGATGTAGTCCAATTTATCTATTTGGTCTTCTCTCACCTACAAGTCTTTTAAGATTCCAAAGATACATTAGTTATTAGTCTGTCAACAATTACTTCAAAAACATGAGCCAAATTTTAAAACACCTGAATTATATTATAAGCACACCATAACAAAGTAACTGGGAAAGATATAGCAGATCCTAAAACGACATGCTTTATTCAGGGAAAATACTTACATCCTACTATAATACTGTATAATATCTCAGGCCTCAGCCATGGTTCATACTAAACATGAAATTCTTATATATTAAGTACAAAGCATTTTTAATGCTTATCACTGGCATATACCTACAAAGGAGTAGTAGTCACCACATTGTTAAGAGAAGGGTGCTAAAATCAAACTGCTCAGTTTTAAATCCTGGTGCCATCACTTCCCAGGGATGGGGAAGCCTGGCGGGCTGCCGTCTATGGGGTTGCACAGTCGGACACGACTGAAGCAACTTAGCAGCAGCAGCAGCAGCCATCATTTCCTAGCCAGGTGAGCTCAAATAGGTTAATTTTTTTGAGCAGCTGTTTCCTTTCCACGAAAATGAAATCGTTATTGTATCTATTTAATGGACCATGAAATGAGTTAACGTGCACACAGTGGTAAGCATGCTGACTAGCACTCCTGTACGTTAGTCTGTGATGATAAACTAACGAAGAATCTATGTCATAATGTGCAGGTACAAACACACTAAAAGCAAATGTTTTTTCTCAAAAGGGAATGGTAATAACCAGCCTAAAGTCAGAATGGTCACAATACTATTTGAAGAAACAGCATTAGCATTCAGGCCAAAATAAAACATGTCAACGTCAGACAAAAATTAAACAAAAAGAGAAGCTCTCTCAGCAGCACAAGTTTGGAAAGAATAAAAGCATTAACGACTAGTCTAATAACCTAACAGGGAGCTATTTACACTGAAAAGATTAAATGGCAGGATGCTGCTCCAATTGAGAACTAAGGTGAGGTTCTCAACCTTCTAGAGTTACTACTGGGTTGGCCAAAAATTTCACTGAAAAACCCAAACAAACTTTTGACTAACCCGTTATCATCAAGTGGCACAGCCATTACCATAACTAACAAGCATAACAAAAAATATTTTTAAATATTCAGGAATAGGAGATGATTTCCTTGATGTTAGTAAAATGACAAACTACTGTGTTATAAACAAAGACCAAAGCTCTTTCACCAGCTTCTCCAGGATCATCCTCTCGTAACATGACAGCACTGAGGGTAGCGTCCTCGGTTACACCGTGGGGCTCTGCGTTTGTGAACAGCCCTGCACGCTGTGATGAGAAGGCAGTGGTCCAGTTACTGTCATCCAGGTTAGTCACCTGAAAGATAAAGGACATGCAGAAAAGTAATGTAGTTATTGCCACTGAGTGAATCATGACTTTAATACTATTACATTTTTTTTTAAACACATGTGTTTTTCACTTTTAAAAGATAGCCACATGATTATTTTGTTAAGGATATTATGGCTTTGTTTTCTTCTTTGCACTACTCCATGCTTTTATGCTCTAGTGAAAGTGTTAGTCACTCAGTTGTGTCCAATTCTTCATGACCCCATAGACTATAGCCCACCAGGCTCCTCTGTTCATGAATTTTACTCTCTAGGACTACTTCAAATCAGTTTCTTTAATTTGGGGAAATATTATGGGATGAATGACTCAGTTTCTTAAACAAATAAATGGTAATGAAAAAAAAGGATGATTTATAAACTTACAGATTTAAGTACTGGAGACATACCAAGCAAATGCAATATGTTAAAAAATCCAGGCATGAGCAACAATAAAAATTTCCTTTAAATTAGTCTCCCCAAGGGAAAATGCTAAAGATGGGTGCCAGGACCCTATATATTAATGAGATAGTAACTATGGGCTGAGGAGACTTTAGCTTCAGCTCTCACAAGACTGATTTCCTTCTGGGTACTCATCATCATTAGCACCCAGATCAAACTGAAAATCTTACACAGTGATGATATTCTGCATTCATAAAAATGTTTTGTAGGTAGACACATGGTGTACACATGGTGTACTTAAAATCAACCAAGGTAACAAATAACTGTACTTCCTTCAACCACCTCTCACAACTGACACTAAAATTGGCAAAACAAAATCAAGAAAACATTTTTTACTACAAAGTAACTTCCAAACATTCTGTGATAATCAATACATATTTACTCTATCCTGGCCTTTAGAAGAGTAATAATTTTACTATTAAACTTGCAGTTCTAAAGCACTAAATAATAAAACTCATCATCTTATGCTGAAACCTAGAAGTAGTCAATTCACTTATGTTTTTAAGTGGAATAAGAATAAATGTTCCCAAAATAAACCAGCTTCATAACCAGAGTAAAATTGTTCAATGACTAGATCACTATCAGATACTAACACTCTAAAATATTTCAAAGATTCATTTAACCTTCTAAGACAAGGAGAGGTTTAATATGCAAAACCATTCCTTTGAAAACACATAATTTAGACAATTTCTGGTGTGTGTAAAACTCTGTTTTTTCAGTAACCACAGAGCCATTTCTGATGTGTGTAAAACTCTCTGTTTTTTCAATAACCACAGAGCCAAATAAAGAACCCTTTTCATCTTGTTCTTGGAACTAAATGAGCCATAACACTCTACTAGTCCGACAAAACTCTTCCGTTTTCATCTTCTCAGTTAGGCACAATTCTTTCTTTCTCTATAGGGTATTTTAAGCACGTAGGTCAGGTCATTCTGGATCACAGTCTATATGACATTTCTTTTGCTATTTTAATACTGTATCATAATGATTCCTGAAGAGTGTCTCACTTAACTTTTCCTCAAATTTTCTCTTTTCTCTCCTTTAATGCTTTGTTCTTCTTCCTTATAACAGTTTTCATTGATTACTCTTGGCCTCCTCTTCTATGCTTCAAAACAGGGCTCAGTTTTTACGCCACTAGCAACCAATCGGTAAATCTGATCAGTAAACTGTCAGATTAACACATTTTATCTGCATCTAACTGCTGCTGGTGTCACAGTTTCCACCTATGACGTGAGATGCTTACGGGTCTCAGTTTTCTGGAAGTCTAACCAAAAAATGATTTCAACCTACATAACTGAGTTACTTTTATTATGAATAAGACTTCAATTCTCATAAAAAAATTTTTAAGCTAAATATCATACCATAGTTAAAAAAGGGAGAAAATTTCAGCCCCATTTTTCTACATACCATAGACAGATTTCCTAAGAACCCTGAAGACTGTGTAAGCCGGGGAGACCTCCCTCCAGTTGCAAGAATGCAGGATATATCTGGTTGCCTCAGTAAGCTCCGGCTTGGTGGAGTAACTACAAGCAAGAAGTTAGTAAAAAGAATTCGAAGTGCGTGAGTATTGATCATGAAAATGAAACAAGCAAATAAAAACAAATAATTAAAAAAAAACAAAATTTAATTTTTCAATTATTTAGATTCTAAGTGAATAAATACTTTCAATATTAACATTTCTATAATATAAAGATTTAACTTATTTTTCTAAATACGAACTTTTGGCACTACTGAGCCCACCAAAAAAAATTTACTGCAAACAGAGATGCTTTCATTATAACATAACTGAACATTAAAAAAAAAATAAATAAAGACACTCATGAGTTCATGAATTTATCAAATTCTAATTTTATAAAGCATACTATAGTATAGAAGATATGGGCTCTGAAGTAAGCAGATTATGATTTGAATTTTGGTTCCATTACTTACATACTTACCTAGCTATTTTATCTGCTTTAATCAACTTCTCTAAGTCTCATGTTCAGATTTGCAAAATAGAGACAATATCTACTTCACAGCTCTCATGCAATTATGTAAAGCCTTACACATGGTAAGAGTTCAACAAACAGTAAGTGCAATCCCTATCATTTGCTCTTAATTAAAAATAACTTAAAAATATAATATATATTATAGTATTAGCTGCTATTACTATTATCATTATTAAATGCTTTAAAAGCAAAAAAATCTTACAAGGTTGTCGAAATGAGCTGGGAGTTCGGGGCATAACCTGGTTTCTTGGAGTGGTATTAGAAAAAATTTCATCTTGGGCTGCCCGAACTACAGGAAATGTTAAGGAGTTTTTCGTATAGAAAAAAACATCATTAAAGTTAGAATGAACCATATTTCAGTTCAGTTCAGTTGCTCAGTCATGTCCGACTCTTTGCAACTCCATGAATCGCAGCACACCAGGCCTCCCCGTCCATCACCAACTCCCGGAGTTCACTCAAACCCATGTCCATCGAGTTGGTGATGCCATCCAGCCATCTCATCTTCTGTCATCCCCTTCTCCTCCTGCCCACAATCCCCCCAGCATGAACGATATTTACACTATACAAAATATGGGAATATGTTTTTCAAAGACAAGGTATTTTATAGCTACCATATTTTCTATGCAAAGAGTAAATAATTCCCTTTCCCCTTTAAATTCTAGTTATCAGTTACTACAGTCTTGAACTAAGAGCTCAAGTCTTAGGTTACCACACACTGAACTAAGAGTTCTTAGATCTCAAATAATAAAGAAAATCTAATCTCAGCAAAAGCTAACCACAATATGATAGTTAGCAGTAAAATGGAACATCTTTATTTTCAAGGAAATATGAATCTCACTGAATTTCAGCATTATATTTACCAAATAACACATTGGGAGAGTTAAAAAAATTATTTTCCACAGTATTTTATTACAGCTAGTGTTTAACATCGCTCATGAAGTCTATAATGCTAATTCCAAACATGTTACAATTTTTATAATGATGCTTAAAATGCAAAGGATACTTAAAGCTCTTTTTTGGGCACTCTGTTTGCGTGCAGTCCGAGTCACCTCTGCCTCCCGGATCACAGGAGATGACATCTCTCCAAAGCCACTCCTAAAATGGCAATAATCAAATTCACGTGAATGAAATGAGAATGGAGGATTTGCAAAAAACTTTATCATTATGACTGAAGCAAAGGATCCTAAGTCAGTTAAGGCACAGATCATCACAACTGCCAAGTCTTTGTTTTTTTGTTGCTAATACTTCTCTGACTCCAAATCCAGCTTATCTTTCAAAGTCCTGCTTACATTTTACCTGCATAAAGTCTTCTCTGACTTACTTGTTAATTTTTTCCTCCTCTGGAATTATTTTAACACTTGGAATCTAAATCTGTATTCTAACAGTGCTTTAAATAATTGCTTCGTGAAGATAAACCTTTCTTCATTGGACTGAGGAGGTTCCTAAAGTTGCAGGAACTCTTAAAAGGATGTTCTGTAGTCTCCAAAGTACTTCAAACCATGGATACTTCTATTTAAGCTGGTGACTTGGGAGACTAAGTAAAAAACAAATCTAATATATTGGAAAGAAATGATCCTTCAAGCTTTTCTTCCCAGAGAACACTAAGGGTGTCTCCTGTCTCAGCACTATTAGTCACAGAGGTACAGCCCAACGTCTAGAAAATAAATTGTATTATGAGATCTGTATCTTAAGAATCTAATGTGTATTTCCTCCACTTAAAATCTTCAGATAGATATCTTGGCCTACAGAATCAAGTTCAAATTTCCTACCATGGTTTTTATAATCGGACCCCAGCTTACCAATTCAGCCACAAACATCACTTCCATACAAACACACACTGCATGTGACCATTCAGCTACACGTTCATATCCTTACACCTTTGTACCCATGCTTCTTTTCAGAGGCCTACACTCACCTCTTTGGTCTATCTGGTGAATAAGTCTTACTCATCAAACAGCTCCCTAGAATCTAGAAACACATATCCAGGTTGGCAACTTGGTTCTTAGCTTCCTTTGTTAGTTTCCTAACTGATCAAGTTCCTTAACCTCTTTTAGCCTCAATGTTATGTGTGAAAAGAGGATCACAGTAGCTACCCTCATAGGATTGTTAGAAGGATTAAAATAGCTAATATAGCATCACAAATGCTTACACACACACACACACACACCCGCCGGCAAAGCAGGAGACGCGAGTTCGATCTCTGGGTCGGGAAGATCCCCTGGAGGAGGACATGGCAATCCACTCCAGTATTCTTGCGTGGAGAATTCCATGGACAGAGCAGCCTGGCCGGCTGCAGTTCATGGGGTCGCAAAAATCGGACACCACTTAGCGACTGAACAACAACAACGATATATTTAAAGCGGTTAAGGCACTCGATGTAGGCTACTGCCACTATTCAAAGACCACCTAGAATGTACCCTCCTTTGAGAGGTCTTCTTGATGCTTTCCATGACAAGGAGACTTCATTGCTCCATTTGTTTCCCCACAAAATAGTACAAAACATTTATCATTCCGCACTGCTCCGCAATGTCTCCTTCACTATACATTCCCCGAGGTCAAGAACTTTGAATAACTCATCTTTATGCAGGAGCCTACCATAGTTCCCAGGTCACATAAAGATTAACTATCTGGTGTTGACACCTGTAATCAGGAAGTCTAGGGTGAGAGCCCGTTCCGTCACTGTCTGGCTTTGTGATCTCGGGCAGTAACTCAGCATCTCGAATGCCGGGCCACCTCCGACCTCGCCCACCCCTGGAGCGTAAGGTATTGCGTAAAAAAGAGTAGATGGCAGAGTTGCCGTGGGAACCAGATTATCATTAACCATATCCGTCCCTGGCCCAAGCGGCCTTTCCCCCTTAGCTGCAGTCTCCCAGCCGGAAAAGGAGGCCTAGGGTCAGCTTCCAGGCCCTCGTCTGCTTCCTCTGAGTCGGGTTTCACCTGTTTCATTCCTCCAACACGCTGGAAAGGAAAGTGACCGACTTCAGCCGTCACCACCAGAACTTACCTGTCCATGGCTACAGCCTTCTCCACCGAGAACTCCGCAAACTCAGCTCCAGTTTAGCAACCGCGTTTCAGTCTACCCGCTCACCGGAAGTAAACCATTCGACCCGGAAGCAAGTTCTCACATTCTCGCGAGGGGTGGGAGGGGAAAAGAACCAACTTTCCCTTTAGGCGCATGCACAAATTCTTTTCGCCGGCAGCCGCACTTTCGGTCTGCGCAGGCGCAAAGTTGGGTCGGCGATTAATGGCTCCGGGCTGGGCAGGACCGGACCAGGGGCGGGGTAGGAGTGGGGTAGGAGGCGGGGCCTGATCGTTTACCCGTGCTGCGCGGCCGCCACTTTGCTTGACTGTCATTTGTGGGCGTGGTCCAGGCGACGGGGTTCTACTGGAGGTTCTGATGTATATTGATGGTATAGAAAAACGTGAAGCCATTTCCTCATACCCTGGACGTTGAATTCAGACGTGCCGGCTCTGCCCTACATCTTGGAGGTTTTTATATCTCTGACTGTACGCACCTTGTTTGAGCTGTAGTGTAAACCGCTTAGTTTTTGAAACTGTTTTCCATAGTGGCTAATTATTCTTTACTTGGTATATTTACCTATTAAGGAGAAAATGATCACCTGTCTTAAAAAGTATAAAAGGTGTTGGTATCGCCCTCTATTTCAAAGTGCAGTAGTCAAAAAGCTGTGTATTCTAGCCCTAAAGGAATAAATTTGTGTTTTCCTTAGGCATTTGTTGATACATTCCACCCTAATCCTGGGAAATGTCGTTCCAGGAGGACTTCATACCTAATTCCTGCTGAGACAGCGTGGGGTTTTGAAAAAACGTGGCGTTGAGCTCCATCTAGGTTAGAAACCCCGGCGCTGCAGATTCCTTGCCTGTAAAACGGAGATAACGCGTTCATCACAGAGTTGTTGGGAGGAATAAAACGAGATGTCAAATGTGCATTGTACATAGTAGTCATCGAAATGTTAATTTTCTCCTCCATCAATAACTATTTGAGTCTCACCCTAGTACCCTCGTTTTTCCCCATATTCTAATTTTTCTTGTACAAAAGAGTACTTGTCTCTTAATGGAAAATGAAATGTGGCCTTAATGATTTTTGTCAGTACTGGAATCAGGTTTATTCAAAGTAGGAGCCTGTTTCAGGTTCTTGCCATGTGTCCCCTGGCAAATGAATTGTAAAGTGTTTTATTTGTAAAATGTATTTGCAGTGATTGACCATAAGGCACACAGTAAAAGGGAAGAGCAGTTTGGAGCAAAGGATTACCTCCAAGGTTCAGTTCATATGTAAAGAGGGATCAGATCAGATCAGTCGCTCAGTTGTGTCCGACTCTTTGCGACCCCATGAATCGCAGCACGCCAGGCCTCCCTGTCCAGAACATTTGTGTAAAAAGTGTACCAGGAAACTACCCTGGAGGTCCAATTGTTAAGACTTTGCCTTCCACTGAAATGGGTGTAGTTTTCATCCCTGGTCAGGGAGCTGAGATCCCACATGCCTCTGAGCCAAAACAGCAACAACAACAAAAAAAGCCCAGAACATAAACAACAGAAGCAACATTGTAACAAATTCAGTAAAGACTTTAAAAATGGTCCATATCAAAAAATTAACAATTAAAAGTGCCTCATTCAAAAGGCAATAGGAAGCCCAGAAATAAGGAATGATTTCTATGGGCTGGGTAATTTCATAGACTGGGGCTTTCCTGGTGGCTCAGTGTAAAGAATCTGCCTGCTAAGCAGGAGACGTGGATTCTATCCCTGGGTCAGGAAGATACCATGGAGAAGGAAATGGCAACCCACTCCAGTATTCTTGCCTGGAGAATCCATGGACAGAGAATCCTGTAAAGCTATAGTCTATGAGGTCCCAAAAGATTCAGACATGATTTAGTAACTAATCAGCAGCAGTAATTTCATAGGCTAACAAGTGGAAGAATTATTTCAACTATTTTGGGGAAGGCAGGAGGATTTCGAAGAATTAGGCCACCACCACTTGATGGCCTTTTACGGTGGGTGGGCCTCAGAACTGTCATGGCAACTGTTATTTAGATGCTAATATATCACAATGAGCTTATAAGGCTCAGGCTTCCCTTGTGGCTCAGCTGGCAAAGAATCCACCTGCAATGCGGGAGACCTGGGTTCGATCCCTGGGTTGGGAAGATCCCCTGAAGAAGGGAAAGGCTACCCACTCCAGTATTCTGGCCTGGAGAATTTCATGGATTGTATAGTGCATGGGGTAACAAAGAGTCAGAAAAAACTGAACAACTTTCACTTCACTTTATGAGGCTCAGTGTCTACGGGAAGTTGAATCTTCTGTCATCTTGGACCTAACTGGTTCTAACAGTTTATGTCATATTCTCAAAGGCTATGTCATTTTTTTAAATAACAATTTTATTTATTTTTGGCTGTGCTGGGGGTTCACTGCTGAGTGGGATTTTCTCTCCTTGTGGCAAGCAGGGACTGCTCTCCAGTTGTGGTGTGCGGGCTTTCCATTGCAGTGGCTTCTTTTGTTGAAGAGTACAGGCTCTAGAGCACACCAGCTTCAGTAGTTGGGGCTCCTGGGCTCTAAAGCACAGGCTCAGTTGTTGTGGAGCATGGGCTTAGTTGTTCATGTGGGATCTTCCCAGACCAGGGATGGAACCCAGATGTCCTGCATTGGCAGGTAGATTCTTTACCACTGAGCCACCAGGGAAGTTCAAAGTCTATATCATTTTTTAAAAGGATGTACCCTGCCCCATTCTCTTCTGTTTCAGTTTTACACCACTACATTTGGGGGTTGCTTGTTACATAGCCATAGATAACTGGAACAAATGGGATTAGACTATAACACTGTTTTATAATCTGCTTTTCCACTTAACAGTGTGAACATTTTATCATGTCAAGTATTATTCATCTCCATCATTCTTAAATTAGCCAAATATTTTGAAAGAGGAAACTTTGTCTCTATTTACATTAAGAATACAGCTTAACACAGTCTGACTTCAACCCTCACTGCTAAATGAAAACTGCTCCAAGAAAAGTCACCAAAGATCTCTTTGTCAGTAAAAGTTTACTTTTCATCTCTCATCATCTTGGGTGCCTCTGACCCTGTAGACCACTTTCTTGTTTGCCGCCTTCCTATAGGTGGGTGTTGGGACTTTACTAATGGGCTTCTCTGGTCTGAGTCCTCTCTGGCTTCTCTTAACTAGTCTCCTATGTGGGCTTTTGAAATCTGCCTTTCCCTTAAATGTTGATTCATTTTCTTCAGAATCCTAACCTAAGCTCTCTTTTTTTTCAACCCTGCACAATCCTCAGTCTTTAAACTACCAACTTTTTCCTCCAAGATTCTCAATCTATACTTCTTGTCCGTATCTTGCTTTTAACTGGATATGTCCACTTTGAGGATACAGAGTACCTGAAATTTAATATGTTCTGATTCTAAGCTTGAACTCAACAGATCTGCCTCCTCGCTCATGTCCCACCAAAACAACAGAACTACAACCCTATCTCTCCTATATTTCGCATCTTCGCAAATGGCCACATGCAGTTGCCCAAGCCAAAAGCTGGGGTTTGATTTCAGTAGGAGGGAAGTTTCACAGGGCAGAGGTATTCATCTCTTCACTGTAGATCCTCCAGCTGAACTTATTTCTTCCTCTTGCTGGGAGAGTGATCTTCTAAAAATATGTCTGATCATGTCACTCAAATTTCAGTTCCTATGTGATCTCAATTTTTAACTTCAAACTACTCGACTCAGCCTTCTGGCATCATTTTACCACTCGCTTTATCTCAAATTCTGTGTTGTAGGCATGTTCAGCTACAATTCCACACATTGCCATACATTCTCCAGATCTACCAAGCAGAGGCAAGTAAGGAGTAATCAATGCCCACATCACAAATGCTATGCAGTCATAAAAGGATGTTTAGAGATAGTTCATAATAACCTGGAAATGTTTCTGTTTTAAGTCAGTAAAGTGGGTGGACATGTATTATACATCAGTATGTTCAGAAACAGTGTAAAAATACTAAATAGGGGCTGGGATGATAGTGATCAAGGATGAACTGGTCACAGAGGTTTTTTTAGGGCACTGAAAATATTCTGTATGATAATATAATGGTGGACACAATCATAAATACTTGTCCAAACCCATAAAATGTACACCAAGAGTGAATGAACCTTTATGTCAATATCAGGAGTAAACCCTTTTGGAAACTCTGTGTACGTTGAATGATTATGATGTTAATGCAGGTTCATCAACTGTGAAAAAAATATCCCACTCTGGTGATACAGGCTGATAATGGGAGAGGCACTACATCTGTGAGCGGGGGTCAGGGGGAGATATGGGAAACTTGTGTATTTTCCTCTAACTTTTGCTATGAACCGAAAACTGATCTTAAAAAAAAGGAAGTCATTAAAAAAATATCTGAAAGATCACATGAAATGTTGATAGTGGTTGTCTTTGGTGAGATTTGAAGACTGTCTTGTTTTTATTGTCTAGTTTACTGTGCCTTTTTATAAAAAGCAGTTTATTTTCATAACATATAACATAGGTGAATTGAAATTCAAAGGCATATTTTAATAATTCATTAAAAATTCAATAAAAAAAAAAGGAAAAACAAAAAAAATTCCAGTGAGTCAGATATGAATCAGGTGAATTAAACTATGGTAGATGCTGAAAATTTTTTGCCATATCCAAAACAGTGAAGAATTTTGAATATAGTTGTAAGATACACTATCAGTCAGTCAGTTCAGTCACTCAGTCCTGTCTGACTCTCTGTGACCCCAGGGACTACAGCACGCCAGGCTTCCCTGTCCATCACCAACTCCCAAAGCTTGCTCAAACTCATGTCCATTGAGTCAGTGATGCCATTCAATCATCTCATTCTCTGTCGTCCCCTTCTCCTCCTGCCTTCAATCTTTCCCAGCATCAGGGTCTTTTCCAATGAGTCAGTTCTTTGCATCAGGCAGCCAAAGTATTGGAATTACAGAATTGGAAGGAATTACATCAGTCCTTCCAATGAATATTCAGGACTGATTTTCTTTATGATTGACTAGTTGGATCTCCTTGCAGTCCAAGGGACTCTCAAGAGTCTCTCCAACACCATACTTCAAAAGCAGTTCTTCGGCACTCAGGTGTTTTTACAGTCCAACTCTCACATCCATACAAGACTGCTGGAAAAACCATAGCTTTGACTAGGCAGACCTTTGTTGGCAAAGTAATGTCTCTGTTTTCCAATATTCTGTCTACTTTGGTCATAGCTTTTCTTCCAAGGAGCAAGCGTCTTTTAATTTCATGGCTGCAGTGATTCATCTGTAGTGATTTTGGAGCACAAGAAAATAAAGTCTGTCACTGTTTCCATTATTTCCCCATCTATTTGCCATGAAGTGATGGGACCAGATGCCATGATCTTAGTTTTCTGAATATTGAGTTTTAAGCCAACTTTTTCACTCTCCTCTTTCACTTTCATCAAGGGGCTCTTTAGTTCTTCTTTGCTTTCTGCCATAAGGGTAGTGACATCTGCATATCTAAGGTTATTAATATTTCTCCTAGCAATCTTGATTCCAGCTTGTGCTTCATCCAGCCCGGCATTTCTCAAGATGTACTCTGCATATAAGTTAAATAAGCAGGGTAACAGTATACAGTCTTGACGTACTCCTTTCCTGATTTGTAACCAGTCTGTTGTTCCATGTTCAGTTCTAACTGTTGCTTCTTGACCTGCATACCTTACCTGCCTCATGAGAAATCTGTTTGCAGGTCAAGAAGATACTCTGTAGCTTATATAGAACAGTAAGTAAGTAACAGGATGTTCAGATATGGTTCAGATAATGGTGGCTTTTGTTTTAATTTTAACATTTGGGGAGCAATTTTCTTCTCTGAGCTCAAAATATTGCCAGTTCAGCTCAGTTCAGTCGCTTAGTCGTGTCCGACTCTTTGCAACCCCATGAACTGCAGTATGCCAGGCCTCCCTGTCCATCACCAACTCCTGGGGTCCACCCAAACCCTTGTCCATTGTGTTGGTGATGCCATCCAGCCATCTCATCCTCTGTCGACCCCTTCTCCTCCTGCCCCAATCCTGCCCAGCATCACAGTCTTTTCAAATGAGTCAGCACTTTGCATCAGGTGGCCAAAGTATTGGAGTTTCAGCTTCAACATCAGTCCCTCCAATGAACACCCAGGACTGATATCCTGTGGAATGGACTGGTTGAATCTCCTTGTAGTCCAAGAGACTCTCAAGAGTCTTCTCCAATGCCACAGTTCAAAAGCATCAATTCTTTGGCTCTCAGCTTTCTTTATAGTCCAACTCTCACATCCATACATGACTACTGGAAAAACCATAGCCTTGACTAGATGGACCTTTGTTGGCAAAGTAATGTCTCTGCTTTTTAATATGCTGTCTAGGTTGGTCATAACTTTCCTTCCAAGGAATAAGTGTCTTTTAATTTCATGGCTGCAGTCACCATCTGCAGTGATTTTGGAGCCCAGAAAAATAAAGTCAGCCACTGTTTCCCCATCTATTTGCCATGAAGTGATGGGGCCAGATGCCATGATCTTAGTTTTCTGAATGTTGAGCTTTAAGCCAACTTTGTCACTCTCTTCTTTCACTTTCATCAAGAAGCTCTTTATTTCTTCTTCACTTTCTGCCATAAGGGTGGTGTCATCTGCATATCTGAGGTTATTGATATTTCTCCCGGCAATCTTGATTCCAGCTTGTGGTTCCTCCAGCCCAGCGTTTCTCATGATGTACTCTGCATAGAAGTTAAATAAGCAGGGTGACAATATACAGCCTTGACATACTCCTTTTCCTATTTGGAACCACTCTGTTGTTCCATGTCCAGTCCTGACGGTTGCTTCCTGACCTGTATACAGGTTTCTCAAGAGGCAGGTGAGGTGATCTGGTATGCCCATCTCTTTCAGAATTTTCCACAGTTTATTGTGATCCACACAGTCAAAGGCTTTAGAGTAGTCAATAAAGCAGAAATAGATGTTTTTCTGGAAATCTCTTGCTTTTTCAATGATCCAGCGATGTTGGCAATTTGATCTCTGGTTCCTCTGCCTTTTCTAAACCAGCTTGAACATCTGGAAGTTCACGGTTCACATATTGCTGAAGCCTGGCTTGGAGAATTTTGAGCATTCATTACTTTACTAGTGTGTGAGATGAGTGCAATTGTGAGGTAGTTTGAGCATTCTTTGGCATTGCCTTTCTTTGGGATTGGGATGAAAACTGACCTTTTCCCGTCCTGTGGCCACTGCTGAGTTTTCCAAATTTGCTGGCATATTGAGTGCAGCACTTTCACAGCATCATCTTTTAGAATTTGAAATAGCTTAACCGGAATTCCATCACCCACACTAGCTTTGTTCATAGTGATGCTTCCTAAGGCCCACCTGACTTCACATTCCAGGATGTCCAGCTCTAGGTGAGTGGGAGTGATCAGACCTTTGTGATTATCTTGGTCATGAAGATCTTTTTTGTACAGTTCTTCTGTGTATTCTTGCCACCTCTTCTTAATATCTTCTGCTTCTCTTAGGTCCATACCATTTCTGTCCTTTATTGAGCCCATCTTTGCATGAAATGTCCCCTTGGTATCTCTAATTGCCAACATGCTATTAAAATTTCCTAATAGTCTTTTTATCTAAAGAAGTAGAATTACAGAAAGATGAAGTGATTTATTTCAGGTCATGGACTTGAACTAAATTGAATCACAAACCAAAAGTATAGTAATTAACAATGAATCAATTGAATACAAATATCAGTTTTTGGCTGAACCAAAACCACATGTATAAAGAACCCACCTGCCAATGTAGGAGACATAAGAGATGTGGGTACAATCCTCAGGTTGGGAAGATCTCCTGGAGGAGGGCAGGGCAACCCTTCTTGCCTAGAGAATCCCATGGACAGAGGAGACCGGCTGGCTACAGTTCATGGGGTCGCAAAGAGTTGGACACGACTTAAGTGATTTATCACGCAGCACATTTGCTGTCAGAATGTATATCAAAACTGTGTGCAGGTTTTAAGATCTAGCTTGACTCAGGAGACAATATTGCCTAAAGGAATCAAGAGGGGTCTTGGAATTCAGGTTTCCCAGGTTTGGATGTCAGTTCTGCAATTTATCAGCTATTTATACTAACTCTCACCTTTGGAGAAGGAAATGGCAACCCACTCCAGTATTCTTGCCTGGAGAATCCCATGGACGGAGGAGCTTGGTGGGCTACAGTCCATGGGTCGCAAAGAGTCGGACACGACTGAGCGACTTCACTTTCACCTCTGAAAATGAAAATATTCTCTTAGGGTAGTTGAGGACTAAACACAAAAACAGCAATAGAGCAAAGTGGTCAAAAGCTCAAATTCAAGAGTTGGATTGCCTGGGGTTACATCCTAGATCCTCTAAGTACTAGCTACGTGACCTTGGGTGCAAGTGTCTGCCTCCATTTATTTTTTTTTGGGTGTAACAGTATACAAGATCATAAGGTTATTAAGAAAATTTAGTGAGTTGGTGACTGCAGCCATGAAATTAAAAGACACTTGCTCCTTGGAAGAAAAGCTATGGCTAACCTAGACAGCATATTAAAAAGCAGAGACATTACTTTGCCAGCAAAGGTCCATCTAGTCAAAGCTATGGTTTTTCCAGCAGTCTTGTATGGATGTGAGAGTTGGACTGTAAAAAAAGCTGAATGCCAAAGAATTGATGCTTTTGAACTGTGGTGTTGGAGAAGACTCTTGAGAGTCCCTTGGACTGCAAGGAGATCCAACTAGTCAATCATAAAGGAAATCAGTCCTGAGTATTCATTGGAAGGACTGATGCGGAAGCTGAAATTCCAATACTTTGGCCACCTGATGCAAAGAACTGACTCATTGGAAAAGACCCTGATGCTGGGAAAGATTGAAGGCAGGAGGAGAAGGGGACAACAGAGGATGAGATGGTTGAATGGCATCACTGACTCAATGGACATGAGTTTGAGCAAGCTCTGGGAGTTGGTGATGGACAGGGAAGTCTGGCGTGTTGTAGTCCCTGGGGTCGCAGAGAGTCGGACACGACTGAGCAACTGAACTGAATATGTGTAAAGCCTTACAATAGTAGCAGTCATTATATGTGTGGCATGTTATACATATTAAAATTTTTCTTATTTTTACTGATAATAATTATCCATTTGTTTTACAACATCAAACTTGAGATGTAGTGATAGAGGCATTAGTAACATAGACTGAACTGAACCAATTCCAATCTTTTTTTTTTTCTTGTGATGCATTTTTTTGTGATGCAGAAGCGTTTTTCCCTGTTTATATAAACTCAAAATAGTTTATATTGATACTTTATATTTAATACTTTATATTGATAAATATGGGCTTCCCTTGTAGCTTAATCGGTAAAGAATCTGCCTGCATTGCAGGAGATCCAGGTTCGACCTCTGGGTAGGGAAGATTCCCTGGAGAAGGAAATGGCAACCCACTCCAGTATTCTTGCCTGGAGAATCCCATGGACAGAGGAGCCTGGAAGGCTACAGTCCATGGGGTCTCAAGAGTCAGACACAACTTAGTGAGTAAACCACCACCACCACTGATAAATATAACTGCAAAGCTTCCTTTTATTCTCTGTATAAAGAAGTTCAATAGACATAATCTTGAAGAATCCTTATTCATTCATTCACAAATAATTATAAAGTATCTATTATGTACTAGCACTGTGCTTGTACCTAGAAGATATTGATTGGGAGATAAAGGCCTTTGCTGATTTTTTTTTTTAAATCATGCAAACTTACCTATTCAAACATCCTTAATTGGTAATAAACTTGGAATACATAAATATTTTAGGTCACCATTGTAGTCATAAAATTTGGCCATTATTTTCTTAAAATAGTCTCAAAACCTATTATGAGGTAAAACTGTTAGATCTTGTAAATTGATATTAAGGCTTGGTTGGCAATGTTTTATTCTTTTTTTTCCCTTCTTGACATTGACTAGATCTTTTAGCTTTTATTTATTTTAAAAATTGTGGTGACATACATATCACATAAAACTTAACATTTTAGCCATTTTCATGTGTTCAGTTCAGCAGCATTGAATACATTTCACATTGCTGTGCAAAGAAATATTTTAGCCTTAAACATATACACCAAACTATAAACCAAAATGAACCTTAAATTATTTTTGTTTAATTTGGCTTCCTGCTCAAGCTGCATCTTGGTGGTCAGAATCAAATTCTGACACACATTTTATGCATAAGTAGAAGTGATATTGTAAAGCAGTTAAACACCAGTGATGGTAAGCAAAACAGAATTTGAATGGATTTTAGGGAGGAATCTGCAAGATATGAATTTGTTCTGGAGAGATCATGGAGCAAAAAGGACAGAAAAAAATGTTAAATTTTAAGAAGTTCATAAGTCAGGGAAGGAAAAATATACTTAAGTGTGGAGTGTAAACTGTGTGTGCTCTCGAGGATTCAGATGTATTATTGGAATTTCATGTATAAGAGAAATGCTAATGGAAGGACTCCTGGAGACACTGACAGGAGGCCAGGAAAGGATGTGGTCATTGTGGTGATCACAGAAGCTACGGTTTGAGTACATTATGTCTTTTCAGGTATGAATTTTTTTTTTTGCAGAAGGGGAGGGGTGGTGGTGGTATCTGGTTTGAAGGCAAATGCTTTACCCTGAGGTCAAATGGGGTCAAAGTTTAAATACGGAGCCTAGTTGACCCTTGTTTGTCCATCTTAGGAACACCGTGTGTGGTGGGTAGGATCTTGTCAGTTAACATTTGATGAGTTATTTCACCTCTTCAGACTTCAGTTTCCTCTTCTGTAAAATTGAGTATTGTCCTCAAAAATTT
Organism: Bubalus bubalis; assembly: GCF_019923935.1. NCBI lineage: Eukaryota > Metazoa > Chordata > Mammalia > Artiodactyla > Bovidae > Bubalus > Bubalus bubalis. Next base: position 75,283,078 of record NC_059160.1, on the reverse strand, counting down.
GCCCTGGTGATTAAATATTATTTGTGTAGAAATTTGAGAGGTGGCAGAGAACACAAAGACTTCTTGGGTTGAATCCTGGCTCCCCTACTTACTCTGTGGAGCTTTGGACAAATTACCTCCCTGCTTCTGTATAATAACAGTACCTACTGAAGAATTCGTCATGAGGATTATATAAACTTACATAGACAAATCACTTAAAACAGTGTTTGGTATATAAAACCACTCAATGCTGTTGCTGCTTAGTTGCTCAGTTGTGTCTGACTCTTTGCCATCTCATGGACTGTAGGCCACCAGGCTCCTCTGTCCATGGGATTTTCCAGGCAAGAATGCTGGAGTGGGTTGTCCTTTCATAAGTGAAGTTGCTCAGTCGTGTCCAACTCTTTGTGACCCCATGGACTTTAGCCTATCAGGCTCCTCCGGCCATGGGATTGTCCAGGCAAGAGTGCTGGGGTGGATTGCCATTTCCTTCTCCAGGGGATCTTCCCAACCCAGGAATCGAACCCAGGTCTCCCGCATTGCAGGCAGACGCTTTACCTTCTGAGCCACCAGGGAAGCCCTGTATTTCATAGGCTAATACAATGACAGATCACATACAGTCTTGAATGGATACCATATATGTAGCTATACAAAGGTTCAGTATGTTCAACTCCAAGAAGCCAGGGACTGTATCTGTTTCATTCATCTCTACCTTTTGTCACTTTGTAGGTGCTCAAACTTTTCTTGAATGAGTGGGTCATCTCCAACTAATACAACTACATTCAAAGTCAAAGTGGAAGCTGTTCAGTCATGTCCAACTTTTTGTGACCCCATGGACTATATAGTCCATGAAATTCTCCAGGCCACAACTCTGGAGTGGGAAGCCTTTCTCTTCTCCAGGGGATCTTCCCAACCCAGGGATCAAACCCAGGTCTCCCGCATTGCAGGTGGATTCTTTACCAGCTGAGCCACAAGGGAAGCCCAACTATATGCACTACATTCAATTCCTCAACAAAGAGTATCTATCTTTATATAATCAGACTGAACTTAACTTGCATTTATATTATTTTCAGTCATATACAGATACCTCACAGTACTCTCTACCACTTCAAAAGATTTCTTTATCATCTCAATCTTGTGGAGCTTAAAAACAGGAAGAACTCTTGAATAATTTATGTTACAGCTTCTTCTCTTAATCCTTTCAAATTGTGTGCAATGTGAAGAGGAAAATGGAATGGTGAAATGTAAAATTTTGTAATTTCAAGTTACTGGTATTGCTGAATTGTGATTTAAACAGTGATGTCTGAGAGATTTTTAACATGAAATCATAAATATATTATTGCTTCTTAGACTTCCAACAGTAAGGGTGAGCTCAGGACAGGTTTCATTGTGGCTTGTGCTTGAAAGCATTGAGCGGTCAGTGACATTTTGAAGGTAGTGGTGAATTTGCTGACAGAAAGTTTGCTGGACAAATAAATCAATTTCAGTGATTTCTTACAGACATCTCAGGCATCATCAATAGAGAACATGATCTTGGGGGTGATTGAAAAACTAAAATCATTGTTCCCTGTTGATACAGGACATTCTCCAGCTAAATAACAAACTAGTATTGCAGTTTATGCATTTTGCTTTGCTGTTTTTGGATACTTCTCTGCTTGGCATAGAAATCCTGTAAATCAAATATACAGTCTCATTTCTGATGAATGATTTCTTAGGGCCCTTGAGACAGCATTGCTTTGTTCTGTTTTCTCTAAATAGCATGATTTACACTCTGTTTAGCTTTTATTGTAAAAAGAAGGGAGCTAGCATGAAACCTACCCCATAAATTTGACTAAGAAAAGTCACGTTAAAATTTTTTCCTTATATGATCTTATTTCTAACTGAGCCCTCATCTTGCCTGGTTTGGAGGTTTGAAGGCAGGAAATTCAACCTCACACATTACAGGGGTTCTTTCCTCTTCTCTAGGGTTTGCATAATCCATAGGGTGGATTCTATGGTGCTAGGCACACAAATAAAGATATCTAGCCCTCACTCCACTTTACCAAATGCAGGTCACTGTCCAGATCTCTGCGTCTGACAGATGTCAGAAAGATGGGAAGCATATGCAGCATACCCAGTGGAAGAGGGCAAGGAGGGGTTAAAGAAAACAGGGAAAACAAGCACATTATTATTATGTGACTAAATGGTAATTTTTTTGAGAAACAATGTAGCAAATAATTTTAAAATTGGAATGGACACCATATGTGTACAGTTATCTTTTTCTCTAAGTAAATACTATTAGATGTTCTATGAAAATGTATCCTCAAGAGGATGCATCATGCACCCACGATGCTATGAATCTGTTCTTTAACAACACAATTTTCAAGGGGTTATTTTCATGACTGAAAATGTAGCATATGTAGTTCATAAATCAAGAGTGGGAACTGACTTTTAAAATACTTTAAGGATATTTTGAGCCACAAACATATTGTCATATAGGAGCCAACTATGCAGGTTCTATAAATAGAAGAACATTTAAAAGCCTAAAATGATATAATGTAAGTATTGGCAGTGGGATATAATGCCAAGAAAAAGCTGTGTCGGTCTGCCCTTGAAATTCGTTAGGAAGCTGGAGTCTGTGCCACAAAAGGGCATTAGGTACGTCTGTGCTTCCAAATCCATCCTGGTTTCCTATTTGCAATCTTTAAATGATTGAGTTTAATTCTTTAGGAAACTGCCTGCCATCCTAGGGGAGTCCTTCTGCTTCTTTGTCCTTCACAAGATCAACTGAAGTTCTTCAGCTATGTAAGAAGGTTGAATTTCAAGTAATAGAAGAAAGCTAAACTCCTTTGGCTTTTTGAACAATGACTTTTTTTCCCCCCTGATTTAGCTTCATAAAGTTATGACTTTACTTAAATTTTTAAAAATTTATCTTTACTTAGATGTAGCATAAGAATGTTGGGGGAAAAGGAATAATTTAAGTCATCCATATTACAACTGCTAGGACAATAATTTTTATTATTGCATGTTATCTCCCGCATGTTGACACTGATGTTTTACATACAGTAATGATATTCAGATAGCTTTTATATTCCAGAAACTTATTTACATATTACTGACAATGAGGAATTCTCTATGTCTTTGTGATCCTGATTTGTTTTCTCATAGGTATGTTTTTGCTTTTCTTCCCTTTTGTACTCAAATCTCCCTAGCTCTAACTTCCTTAACCTTCCTCTCCTCTATAACCATGTTAACAACCTGGAAGGTATTTCTCAGTACCTTTTCCAAGCTCATGTAATACACACACACACACACACACACACACACACAAGCCTTCCCTGCATTTTGTTTACTTTCAATACCTGAGAAATCCCTCTAAGTCAAATGAATGGATCAAACATCACATTCATTTTTAATGGATGCATAATATTCTATGTGAAGAATGCATCATAATTTATTCACTTTTGATGATCATTCACCCTGGTTCTGTTTTTTCTACTACATTGTATCAGCCTTGTATGTATGTGTGTGTGTGTGTGTGTGTGTGTGTGTGTGTGCGCGTCTTTGGTATAGTTATCAGGAATAGGATTGCTGAGTCAAATATGCCTAGTTTGACTTTTAATAGATAATAGCAGACAGCAAATTATGATTTTTGCTTACCAAAATCTCTACAAGGCACATTTCCACCAGCCATACATGACTCCTTTCTTGCCCTCACACCTTCCTTCTCGGATTGTTAGCTCCGTTTCAAATTTTGCCTGTGTTTGGGGTTCTTTGGTACATGGTTTTGCACTTCTCTGGCTACTAGTTCCTTTCAGCAACTTTTTATGTTTATGGGCCATTTGAATTTGCTTTCCTCTGAACTGCCTACTAACATCTTTCACCCGTTTTTCTTTTGGACTGTTTCTTCTCCATTCTTAAGAACCTTTTGTATTTTATAGATATTAACAACTATATATACGGAGAAGGCAATGGCATCCACTCTTGCCTGGAAAATCCCATGGATGGAGGAGCCTGGTAGGCTGCAGTCCATGGGGTCACAAAGAGTCCGACACCACTGAGCAACTTCACTTTCACGCATTGGAGGAAATGGCAACCCACTCCAGTACTCTTGCATGGAAAATCCCATGGACGGAGGAGCCTAGTAGGCTGCAATCCATGGGGTCGTGAAGAGTCGGACAGGACTGAGCGACTTCACTTTCACTTTTCACTTTCATGCATTGGAGAAGGAAATGGCAACCCACTCCAGTGTTCTTGCCTGGAGAATCCCAGGGACAGGGGAGCCTGGTGGGCTGCCGTCTATGGGGTCACACAGAGTTGGACATGACTGATGTGACTTAGCAGCAGCAGCAGCAGCAATTATATATTTTGTTGTATTTTCCCAAATCAATTGACTTTGTAATATATTTTGCCAAATTTTAAATTTATAAATTATTTAATTTCATTAATTTAAATGTATAAAATATTTTCATTTAAAGTAGCTTTTGAGTTTCTTAAATTTGCTAATAAGTTCTCCCTTATCTCCAGACTATACTTCCAGTCTCTCAGCTTTGTTTTACTTTATACTTAATTTAAAAAATTTAATATATCTGGAATTTGCTTTTTGTGTGATAAAGGGGTTGCACTTTCCTTTTCTTCCAACAGATAGCTAGTTGTGTTAGCATTTTCCAAGGAACATTCTTATTGAAATAAAATTTTGTCATAGAGTAACTCGTTGTATACTAGAAGCTACTTCTGGATTCAATTCAACTCTACCAATTAAGGTTATTTCTCCTTTCACCTGAACTTTTAAGATCATTTAGGTCAATTTCAATAGTTCACCAGTTGAAATTCAAATTAGAATCGTATTACATTAAAATGTTAATATGGGGAAATTTTATGATGCTGTCTCCCCATTCAAGAATAAAGAATTTGTTTAGATTTATGATTTATGTTCTTTTTAATAAGACTTATTTTTTAAAATAGTTTTTAATTTCCTTTTGGCTGTGCTGGATCCTTGCTGCACGGGCTTTTCTCTAGTTGTGGGGTGTGGGGGCCACTCTCCAGCTGCCAGGTGCAGGTCTTATTGTGGTGGCCTCTCCTGTGGAGCATGAGCTCTAGGTGCACGGGCTTCAGTAGTTGTGGCTCGTGGGCTCAGCAGTTGCAGCTCTTGGGCTCCAGAGCACAGGTTCTGTAGTTGTGGTGCACCAGCTTAGTTGCTCTGTAGCATGTGGAACCATCCCAGATCAGGGATTTGAACCTGTCTCCTGCATTGGCAGATTCTCTACCACTGAGCCACCAGGGAAGCCCCAATAAGACTTTTATATAACTCTTTCTTGTTTGTTTTATTCCTTGAGACATTTATAATTTTTGTTATAATATTTACCCTCATATCAACTCCTAAGTTGATATGATAGGAATTCCCTGGTGGCTCAGATGGTAAAGAGTCTGCCTGTAATTCGGGAGACCCGGGTTTGATCCCTGGGTCGGGAGGATCCCCTGGAGAAGGAAATGGCAACCCACTCCAGTATTCTTGCCTGGAAAATCCCATGAACAAAGGAACCTGCCAGGCTACAGTCCGTGGGGTCACAAAGAGTCGGACACAACTGAGCAACTTCACTTTCAACTCCTAAGTACTTATTGTGAATACAGAAAAAAAGCTATTGATTTTTGGCTTATTTATTCTGTATTCAGTTACCTTCCTTAGTGAAAGTCAATGGCACCCCACTCCAGTACTCTTGCCTGGAAAATCCCATGGACGGAGGAGCCTGGTAGGCTGCAGTCCATGGGGTCGCTAAGAGTCGGACATGACTGAGCGACTTCACTTTCACTTTTCATCTTCATGCATCGGAGAAGGAAATGGCAACCCACTCCAGTGTTCTTGCCTGGAGAATCCCAGGGACGGTGGAGCCTGATGGGCTGCCGTCTGTGGGGTCGCACAGAGTCGGACACGACTGAAGCAACTTAGCAGCAGCAGCAGTGAAAGTCGCTCAGTCATGTCCAACTCATTGTTACCCTATGCATTATACAGTCCATGGAATTCTCCAGGCCAGAATACTGGAGAGGACAGCCTTTCCCTTCTCCAGGGGATCTTCCCAACCCTGGGATCGAACCCAGGTCTCCTGCATTGCAGGCGGATTCTCTACCAGCTGAGCCACAAGGGAAGCCCTACTTTCCTAAGTTCCTGAATAATTACAATAAACTTTTTGAGCCTTTAGGGTATTCATTTATAATAATTTCATTTTCTAGTGTTTCTAATGTTTCAGTCTATTGACAAGGCATCCATAAGCACTACTAGGGAACACTAGTATTTTATACCATTTTATAGCATTGTTCGAAAAGCTAAATAAGATAAACACCTGAAATTGCTTAGAGCAGTGGGTAGCACATAGTAAGGGGTCCAAGAAATAATTAATATTGTTATTACTTCTCAACTATCAAGAGTTTATGTGTTCTTCAATCTCAAGTTTCTCATGGGAACATCATGTCAAAGAATAAGAACTCAGCTATCACTGATTTTTCTTATTCTTTTATCATTCTCCATTTTAATTCGTTTTGGGGAGCCTTGATAACAACTTTCTTAAGCTTTTATTTGTGATTCTTTCATCATGATACAATGACAGCACGAGAGCAGAGCAATTTAGTCTATGTATAGATTGTTATTATGTAATAAATAAAAATTAAAACTAGTACATAATTTTTAGAACTATCTCAGGAAACATTACCACTTCACAGTTATCTTCCTTTCAAAAAGAGAAGTTACACACTAGGTTTAATGCTAGATACTGAATATATTTTAACTCTTGGGGTGTTTTTAAGTTTATTGTTTGCAGGTCAAGGAGACCTGTCACAAAATCTATGGCTTCCTAGAATTTGTTCTCTCTTCTTCAAAGTGAGAGACAGCAGTTGAGCCAATTTTGACTAATTCTACTGCTCCTCTCAGTGAGTTTTCACAAGTAACTGAGCTAAGAAAAAAAGTCCTCCCTTATGCAATAGCCTTGGGGAGATGAGCTGTTGGTATCTTCCAGCAGACAACTGGGGGGAGGTGGCACTGTCTTCACTGTCCAGGGGTGACATGGTTTGACATTTTACTTCTATCCTATTTAGATGACATCCTGATCTGTCCTCTTTACCCTCCCTGCAGGGAGCCCAGAGCAACAAAATCATTAGTTCTGTATCCAGCATTAGCCACATCCTGACAAGGGGAGGAAGCCCTGACCATCAGAATATCCTGTACTAGCTCAGAGTAGGATGAAGGGAGACGTGCTGGGTGCCTCTTTCTTCCATGGCGCCATCCTTAGAAGGATGAAGGGAGACCTGCTGGGTGCCTCTTTCTTCCATGGCGCCATCCTTAGAAGGATGAAGGGAGACGTGCTGGGTGCCTCTTTCTTCCGTGGTGCCATCCTTACAAGGATGAAGGGAGACCTGCTGGGTGCCTCTTTCTTCCGTGGCGCCATCCTTACAAGGATGAAGGGAGACGTGCTGGGTGCCTCTTTCTTCCGTGGCGCCATCCTTAGAAGGATGAAGGGAGACGTGCTGGGTGCCTCTTTCTTCCGTGGCGCCATCCTTAGAAGGATGAAGGGAGACGTGCTGGGTGCCTCTTTCTTCCGTGGCGCCATCCTTAGAAGGATGAAGGGAGACGTGCTGGGTGCCTCTTTCTTCCGTGGCGCCATCCTTAGAAGGATGAAGGGAGACGTGCTGGGTGCCTCTTTCTTCCGTGGCGCCATCCTTAGAAGGATGAAGGGAGACGTGCTGGGTGCCTCTTTCTTCCGTGGCGCCATCCTTAGAAGGATGAAGGGAGACGTGCTGGGTGCCTCTTTCTTCCGTGGCGCCATCCTTAGAAGGATGAAGGGAGACCTGCTGGGTGCCTCTTTCTTCCGTGGCGCCATCCTTAGAAGGATGAAGGGAGACCTGCTGGGTGCCTCTTTCTTCCGTGGTGCCATCCTCTATGACAGCATTGGGTGGCAGGGTGGTGGCATCATCTTGCATGATCCAAGTCATGCTTTAGTGAAGTTTGAAGATCCAAAGGAATAAATGAATGAAACGAGAACATTTTCCACAACAGTTCTGGTAGAGAATGATTCAATCAACTTCTGGGAACTCTAAGTTTGTAAATCTTAAATGCGTAAATCCTACAGATGGTTACTCTCTCCTTTTACCATTACCTCAAATAGTTACCAGAAATAATAAACAGATAAAGCCTATCTGGAGAAGGTCCAAATTCATTTTTGAGAAACCCTGCAGAAACCCAATGCAGTATGTCCTAACAAATATAAAACCCCAAACCCCACTGGACTGAATTAACCCCTACTTTGCTTGAATGTTCAATGTAGTTTACTCCAACCAAATGAATTTTTACCATTTAATTATTGTGCCCATCCATTATTCTCATTTCTAAAAACAAAGGCAGTAAACAAACCATTCAATTCAGTGTGGGAGTTGAATAAAACCTTCTAAATCATGACACTGGTTTCAGAAGCATTCGTTTTCTTCTAATATGAATCATTCAAGTCTGATTAAAGGTGAGAGGGTGAGGTGGAGGGAAAACCCTTTTTGTTGTGTCTGGAAATGAAAAGCAGAGAAAATAAAGTTTGCTATTTATATCACTCCTAAATCTAAGTCAGTAGAAGGGGGAAGTTTCTGTCATCATTGATCAATGAATAATACAAAACATGTTGCATAGACAGGATGTGTGCTAACCCAAGTGGAAGGTAATTCAGTAATAATAAAGTAATAAAGTAATTCAGGGATAATGGTTAACAGAATTTCACTCTATTGGTTCTAGAATTGTGGGAACAGCCCAGACTGGACCTCATATTGTTTCCTGAAGGTCTCTACTGACTCTCCAGGTTTCCCTTAGAAGGATCTCTGCAGAGTAGCTTTAATTCCGAAGCTTTCGTAGGTAGGATCTCTCTAGAGACCCTTGGTTCTGTTGACTCAATTCGGCCCATTTTGGATTATCCTAGAGTAGACCTATGCTGGTCTTTGTCATTGCAAAATTAATAAAACACTGTGTGGGAGGCGGATAATGGCTTCCAAAGGCATGTTCACGTCCTAATCCCCAAACCTGTTAATTTTATCTTTATTGGGAAAAAAGGGTCTTTGCAAGTGTGATTTAGGATCCTGAGATTATGCTGGATTATTGAGGTGGGTCCTGAATGCCAACACAAGTATCTTTAAAAGAGAGGTGAGACACATACAGATATATGGAGACAGAGGCAGTTTGGAGAGACCAAGGCCTCATGCCAAGGAATATGGGCAGGAACAATTTCTCTCTTGGAGCTATTAGAGGGAGCGAGGCTTGCCAACACTTTGATTTTGGACTTTTGGCCTTTAGAATCCTCATAAAGTTTCTGTTCTGAGTCACCAAATTTGTGGTAATTTGTTACAGTAGCCCTAGGAACTAATATATACTGCCTAGCTAGGACAATAGTATCTTTTTAGAAGATATTAAGAAAACATGTTGTAAAAATAATGAGAACCCAGTTAACAGTAATTTACCTTCCTAAGACATTTTTATGGGGTAAAGCACCAAGTTGTCACATTAAAAAAAAATAATGTCACAAGAAGTCAATTCTGACTCCATGTTCAAACTATTTGACTTGCTTTCTGTTGTTTTTGTTATTATAATCATACATAAAGGTCTGCCTCAGAGAATCCTGCCCCTTACCTGTTCAACTATAGTGCTTTTGTTCAGAACCCTGTCCACCTGAAGATGGCAGGAAAGAAGTAAACAGATTCCCTGGAAAAGGCTCGCCATTCTAGAAGATATCTGCAAGATTAATGGCCTTACTTCGCTTCCTCATCTCTGATCCATAAAAAGAAACCTGGCATCCAGACCCAAATAAGATGGTTGAGACATTAGTCTGCCATCTTCTCAGTCAGTTGACTTACTGAATAACGTTGTATTTCTTGTCTTAATACCTCAGCTCTCGCTCTCATTGGTCTGCTGTGCCGTAAGCAGAGCAAGCTTGGACTTTAACATAAAGAGGAACAAAAATGTTTGTATCATTGGAAAGGAGAAATATTTCAATGATACATATTTGAAAGATGCCTTGTGGACTTGGTACAGCTGTCAACACTGGTTCTGAAACAGACTTTATACATGCCTCACTTTATTGCAATTTTGCAGATACAGAGTTTCTTGGAAATTGTTTTTGGCAACCCTGTATCCAGTAACTCTAACAGCACCATTTTTTCCAGCAGCATTTGCTCACATTTTGCTTGCTGTCACATTCTGATAATTCTTGTAATATTTAAACTTTTCCACTATTATTATATTTGCTACAGTGATCTCTGATGTTAGTATTGTAACTGTATGGGATGCCTGTATATGGCCTCAAACTTTGTGCATGGTTTTCTGTTCCACTGACTGGCTATTCCTGTCTCCTGCCCTCTCCTCAGGCTTCCTTATTTTGATACACAACAGTATTGAAATTAGGCCAGTTAATAACCCTACAATGGCCTCTAAGCGTTCAACTGAAAGAATGAGTTGAATGTCTCTCATCTTAAATCAGAAGCCAGAAATGATTAAAATTAGTGAGAGAAGCATGTCCAAAGCCTCTTGTACCAGTCAGCCCTAGTGTGAGTCTAAGAAAAAGTTCTTGAAGGAAATTAAAAGTGCTTCTCTTTATTGCTGCCATAGAGAAAGTTGTAGTGGAACTACTAAGCCAGCCACAACATTCCCTTGAGCCAAAATCTAATCCACAGCAAAGCCCTCTGTTCAATTCTACGCAAGTTGAGAGAGATGAGGAAACTGCAGAACGAAAGCTGGCACAAGTTGGTTCCTGAGATTTAAGAAGCCGCCTGCATAACATAAAGTGCAAGGTGAAGCAGCAAGTGCTAAAGGAGAACCTGCAGCAAATTATCCAGAAGATCTAGCTAAGAAAATTAATGAAGGTGGCTACACTAAACAATAGATTATTGATGAGACAAAACAGTCTTCTATTAGAAGATGCCATCTAGGACTTTCATAGCTAGAAAGGTCAATGCTTGACTCCAAAGCTTTAAAGGACAGGCTGACTTTCTTGTTAGGGTGTAACATGACTAGCAACTTTAAGTTGAAGCCAATGCTCATTTGCCATTCTGAAAATCCCAGGGCCCTTAAGAATTATGCTAAATCTACTATGATTTAGCATAATTTAGCGGACTTCCCTGGAGAAGGAAATGGCACCCCACTCCAGTACTCTTGCCTGGAAAATCCCATGGACGGAGGAGCCTGGTAGGCTGCAGTCCATGGGGTTGCTGAGGGTTGGACACGACTGAGCAACTTCACTTTCACTTTTCACTTTCATGCACTGGAGAAGGAAATGGCAACCCACTCCAGTGTTCTTGCCTGGAGAATCCCAGGGACGGGGGAGCCTAGAGGGCTGCCGTCTATGGGGTCGCACAGAGTCAGACACGACTGAAGCGACTTAGCAGCAGCAGCAGCAGTGGACTTCTCTGGTGGCTCAGATGGTAAGGTGTCTGCCTACAATGCGGGAGACCTGGGTTCAATCCCTGGGTTGGGAAGATCTCTCGGAGAAGGAAATGGCAACCCACTCTAATATTCTTGTCTGGAAAATCCCACGGATAGAGGAACCTAGTAGGCTGCAGTTCCATGGGGTCACAAAGAGTCGGACACGACTGAGTGACTTCACTCACTCACTCCCTCCTATGATTATGCACTATAAATAGAAAATTAAAGCCTGGATGACGGCACACCTGTTTACAACACAGTTTACTGAGATTTTCAGCCCACTGTTGAGATCTATTGTTCATAATAAAAGATTCTTTCAAATTCAGTACTGCTCATTGACAATGCACCTGGTCATTCAGGAGCTCTGATGGAGATATATAAGGTGATTTATGTTGTTTTCATGCCTACTAACACAACATCTGTTTTACAGCCCATGGATCAAGAAGTAATTTTGACTTTCAAGTTTTATTAAAGAACTACATTTTGTTAGGCTATAACTGCCACACACAGTGATTTCTTTGATGGATGTGGGCAAAGTAATTTGAAAATCTGGAAAGAATTCACCTTTCTAGATGATATTAAGAATATTCCTAATTCGAATGGCCATCATTAACAAGTCTACAAATAACAAATGCTGGAGAGGGTGTGAAGAAAAGGGAACATTCTGGCACTATGGTGGGAATGTAAATTGGTGCAGCCTCTATGGGAAACTAGATGGAGTTTCCTTAAAAAAACATACAGTTGCCCATATGATCCAGCAATCCCACTCCTGGGCACATATATAGACAAAACAATAACTGGAAAAGACACGTGTACCCCTATGTTCAGAGCAACACTATTTACAGTAGCTAAGACGTGGAAGCAACCTAAATGTCCACTGACAGAAGAATGGATAAAGATGTGGTGTGTACACACATACACAGGAACAGCACTCAGCCATAAAAAAGAATGAAGCAGTGCCATTTGCAGCAACATGAATGGACCTAGACATTATCATACTAGGTGAAATCAGAAAGACAAATACCATATGGTATCACTTACACTGGAAATCTAACATATGACACAAATGAACTTATTTCTGAAACAGAAAATTCACAGAGAACAGATTTGTAGTTGCCAAGGGGTAGGGAGGTTGGGGAGGGTTGGACTGGGAGTCTGGGACTAGAAGATGCAAACTATTATATATATAGAATGGATAAACTACAAGGTCTTACTCTATAGCACAGGCAATTATATTCAATATCCTATAATAAATGATAATGGAAAAAAAAAACCCAAGAATATTCCTAATTCAGAAAGAGAGGTCAAAATACCAACATTAATAGGAACTTGGAAGAAGGTGACTCCAGCTCTCATGGATGACTTTGAGGAGTTCAAGATTTCAGTAGATGAAGTAACGGTAGATGTGGTGGAAGTAGCAAAAGAACTAGCACTAGATGTGGAGCCTGAAGATGTGACAGAATTGTTGCGCACTCACAATAAAACTTCAAATGGATGAGGAGTCACTTCTTACGGATCAACAGTGGTTTCTTGAGATGCAATCTATTCCTGGTTAAGATGCTATGAAAATGCTGAAATGACAACAAAGGATTTAGAATATTATGTAAACAATACAACAACAGCAGGGTTTGAGACAATTGACTTCAATTTTGAAAGAAATTCTACTGTGGGTTCAGGTCAGTTCAGTTCAGTCGCTCAGTCGTGTCCGACTCTTTGCGACATGGATCGCAGCATGCCAGGCCTCCCTGTCCATCACCATCTCCCGAGTTCACGCAGACTCACGTCCATCGAGTCGGTGATGCCACCCAGCCATCTCATCCTCTGTCATCCCCTTTTCCTCCTGTTAAATACTACCAAACAGCATTGCATGCTACAGAAAAGTTGTTCACGAAGGGAAGAGCTGACCCATGTGGCAAACCTCACTGTTGCCTTATTTTAAGAAACTGCCACAGCCATTCTGGCTTTCAGCAAGTACTCCCCTGATCCATCAGCAGCCATAAACACTGAGGCAAGACTCCCCACCACCAAAAAGATTAGGAGACGATGAAGGCTCAAATGATGATTAGCATCTTTTTAGTAATAAAGTACTTTTAAATGATGTTTGTAGTTTTTTCAAGACATGTTATTGTACACTTAATACACTACAGTATAGTACAATTTTTACATGCATCGGGAAACTAAAAAAATTTGTTGACTTCCATTACTGCAATATTCACTTTATTAGAGTGGTCTGAATTAAACCTGCCAATAACTCTGAAGTGTGCCTGTAGCTGCTGCAGACATACATGGACCTGGTACTAACAAGAAGATGGTATTTCCAAAGGTATCCTATCATTTCCTTAGATCAATAGCCAATTCCCCACCAAGAAGTATATGAAGAGACAAATATAAATTATGATACATCTAGAGAATGAATTACTGCTGGCCTATGAATGTGAGAGTTGGACTGTCAAGAAAGCTGAGCCGAAGAATTGATGCTTTTCAACTGTGGTGTTGGAGAAGACTCTTAAGAGTCCCTTGGACTGCAAGGAGATCCAACCAGTCCATTCTGAAGGAGATCAGTCCTGGGTGTTCTTTGGAGGGACTGATGCTGAAGCTGAAACTCCAATACTTTGGCCACCTGATGCGAAGAGTTGACTCATTGGAAAAGACTCTGATGCTGGGAGGGATTGGGGGCAGGGGGAGAAGGGGACGACAGAAGATGAGATGGTTGGATGGCATCACTGACTCAATGGACATGGGTTTGGGTGGACTCTGGGAGTTGGTGATGGACAGGGAGGCCTGGCGTGCTGCGGTTCATGGGGTTGCAGAGTCGGACATGACTGAGCGACTGAACTGAACAGTCAGTGCAAGACAAATAGTAGGGTCACAGTCTTACTCTTGCCATCGAAGATGCTGTATTCTCTGGCTATAGAAGGCTATTTGCTGCCTCCTCTGCCCTTATCTTTCTAAGAACAATCCTTTGCACTCCAATCTTTCTCTTCCCCACCCCATTCAGCCCAGGTTTTCTTATATTTCTCTATACTTAATCCTTATAATTTTATTCACTATGGTTTCAGTTGCCTCTTGTACACCAATGACTTCAAAGTCTGTTAAAATCCATCTCTCCTCAGAAGATACTCTTTAAAACATCTCACTTAAACTTTGTCATACCAAAAAGTTCTTTACTCATGCACTAAAACCCGAAATTCCTTGCTGGCTTCTGTATTTTATCACCATTGGTGTTCATCTCCTCCAAATTGGCTAATATAATCCACTATGTCTGTCTTTCCTTCAGCTCCCACACCTATGCCACTAACCAATTCTCCGATTATTCCTTTTAAAAACTTTCTGGGCTCCCTTTCTCACCACAGCTCCAGCGAATCACTTCATGCTTACAGAATCAAGCAGCATACACACTGGGCGGGTTGGCTCTAGCTCTAACATCACACTTCCTGAGCTATCTTTCACACAGCTGTCAAAATTTGTTGCTTTAACCTAGATGTCCATTAGCACACAGACAGATAAAGGAACTGTAGTACATATACACAGTGGAATATTACTCAGCCATTGAAAAGGAATCCATGAGTCAGTTCTAATGACATGGATGAACCCAGAGCCCATTATACAGTGAAGTCAGTCAGAAAGAGCAATATTGCATAGGAACCTGGAATGTTAGGTCCATGAATCAAGGAAAATTGTAAGTGATCAAACAAGAGATGGCAAATTTTAGCAATCAGTGAACTAAAATAGACTGGAATGGGTGAATTTAACTTAGATGACCATTATATCTACTACTGTGGGCAAGAATCCCTTAGAAGAAATGGAGTAGCCATCACAGTCAACCAAAGTCTGAAATGCAGTACTTGGGCACAATCTCAAAAACAAGAGAATGATCTCTGTTCGTTTACAAGTCAAACCATTCACTATCACATAAATCAAGTCTATGCCCTGAGCAATAATGCTGAAGAAGCTGAATGGTTCTATGAAGACCTATAAGACCTTCTAGAACTAACACCCAAAAAAGATGTCCTTTTCACTATAAGGGACTGGAATGCAAAAGTATGGAGTTAAGAAATACCTGGAGTAACAGGCAAATTTGGCCTTGGAGTACAGAATAAAGCAGGGCAAAGGCTAATAGAGTTTTGCCAAGAGAACACACTGGTCATAGCAAACACCCTCTTTCAACAACACAAGGTAAGACTCTACACATGGACATCACCAGATGGTCAATACCAAAATCAGATTGATTATATCCTTTGCACCCAAAGATGGAGAAGCTCTATACAGGCAGCAAAAACAAGACAGGGAGCTGACCGTGGCTCAAATTATGAACTCCTTATTGCCAAATTCAGACTTAAATTGAAGAAAGTATGGAAAAACCACTAGACCATTCTGGTATGACATAAATCAAATCCTTTATGATTATACAGTGGAAGTGACAAATAGATTCAAGGGATTAGATCTGATAGAGTATATGAAGAACTATGGATGGAGGTTCGTGACATTGTACAGGAGGCAGGGATCAACACCATCCCCAAGAAAAGAAATGCAAAAAGGCAAAATGGTTGTTTTAGGAGGCCTTACAAATAGCTGAGAAAAGAGAGAAGCGAAAGGCAAAGGAGAAGAGGAAAGATATACCCATTTGAAAGCAGAGTTCCAAAGAACAGCAAGGAAGGTAAGAAAGCCTTCCTCAGTGATCAATGCAAAGAAATAAAGGAAAACAATAGAATGGGAAAGTCTAGAGATCTCTTCAAGAAAATTAGAGATACCACAGGAACTCTTCATGCAAAGACGGGCACAATAAAGGACAGAAACAGTATGGACCTAACAGAAGCAGAAGATATTAAGAGGTGGCAAGAATACACAGAAGAACTATAAAAAAAGATCTTCATGACCCAGATAATCACCATGGTGTGATCACTCACCTAGAACCAGACATCCTGGAGTGCGAAGTCAAGTGGGCTTTGGAAAGCATTACTACAAAGCTAGTGGAGGTGATAGAATTCCAGTCAAGCTATTTTAAATCCTAAAAGATGATGCTGTGAAAGTGCTGCACTCCAAATGCCAGCAAATTTGGAAAACTCAGCAGTGGCCACAGGATGGGAAAAGGTCAGTTTTCATTCCAATCCCAAAGAAAGGCAATGCCAAAGAATGCTCAAACTACCACACAATTGCACTCATCTCACACGCTAGTAAAGTAATGCTTAAAATTCTCCGAGCCAGGCATCAACAGTACGTGAACCGTGAACTTCCAGATGTTCAAGCTGGTTTTAGAAAAAGCAGAGGAACCAGAGATCAAATTGCCAACATCACTGGATCATCAAAAAAAGCAAGAGAGTTCCAGAAAAACATCTATTTCTGCTTTATTGACTATGTCAAAGCCTTTGACTGTGTGGATCACAATAAACTGGAAAATTCTGAAAGAGATGGGCATACCAGATCACCTGACCTGCCTCTTGAGAAACTGTATACAGGTCAGGAAGCAACAGTTAGAACTGGACATGGAACAACAGACTGATTCTAAATTGGGAAAGGAGTATGTCAAGAATGTATACTGTCACCCTGCTTATTTAACTTATATGCAGAGTGCATCATGAGAAACGCTGGGCTGGAGGAAGCACAACCTGGAATCAAGACTGCTGTGAGAAATATCAATAACCTCGGAAATGCAGATGACACCACTCTTATGGCAGAAAAGCAAAAAAGAACTAACAAGCCTCTTGATGAAAGTGAAAGAGGAGAGTGAAAAAGCTGGCTTAAAACTCAACATTCAGGAAACTAAGATCCTGGCATCTGGCCCCATCACTTCATGGCAAATAGATGGGGAGCATTGGCAAAAGTGACAGACTTTATTTTCTTGGGCTCCAAAATCACTGCAGACGGTGACTGCGGCCATGAAATTAAAAGATGCTTGCTCCTTGGAAGAAAAGTTATGACCAACCTAGACAGCATATTCAGCAGAGACATTACTTTGCCAACAGAGGTCCATCTAGTCAAGGCTATGGTTTTTCTAGTAGTCATGTATGGATGTGAGAGTTTGAC
Organism: Bubalus bubalis; assembly: GCF_019923935.1. Classification (NCBI taxonomy): domain Eukaryota; kingdom Metazoa; phylum Chordata; class Mammalia; order Artiodactyla; family Bovidae; genus Bubalus; species Bubalus bubalis. The sequence continues at coordinate 75,265,662 of NC_059160.1, read as the reverse complement.
TATAAGGAAAGCTGAGTGCCAAAGAACTGATGCTTTTGAATTGTGGTGTTGGAGAAGACTCTTGACAGTACCTTGGACTGCAAGGAGCTCCAACAAGTCAATCATAAAGGAAGTCAGTCCTAAATATTCATTGGAAGGACTTATGCTGAAGCTGAAAATCCAGTATGTTGGCCATCTAATGCGAAGAACTAACTCATCTGAAAAGACCCTGATGCAGGGCAAGACTGAAGGTGGGAAGAGAAGGGGACGACAGAGGATAAGATGGTTGGATGGCATCACCGACTCAACGGACATGAGCTTGAATAAACTCTGGGAGTTGGTGATGGACAGGGAGGCCTCGCGTGCTGCAGTCCATGGGGTCACAAAGAGTCGGACACAAATGAATGAACTGAACTGAGTCAGAATGAGAAAAACAAATATTGTGTATTAATGCATATATATAGAATCTGGAAAGATGGTACTGATGAACCTATTTACAGGGCAAAAATGGCAATGCAGACATAGAGAACAGACTTATGGACATGGGCTAGCGGAAGGGTGGGCTGAATGAAGAGAATAATGGAAGGATATATACCACCATGTGTAAAACGGATAACCAATGGGAATCTGCTGTACGACTCAGGGACTCAAACCGGGACTCTAAAAACCTAGAGGGGTAAGACGTGGGAGGGACATTAAAAAGGGAGAGGACATATATATATATATACACACACACACATATATATATATATATACACACACACCTATGGCTGACTCATGTTGATGTATGGCAGAGGCCAACACAATATTAATACTGTGAGGCGATTTTCCCTCAATTAAGTTTGAAAAAAAAATCACACTGCTTTCCTTTACTCCCATTTAGAACAGCAGAGCGGCTCTCTAGTAACTACCCACTCTGTACTGTACCTACTTTATCTTCTCCATTTCCCGTATGTAAAGACACTCATTTCTTTCTGTCTAGTTTTCCATCACTGGTTGATTTGCTCTGAGAATCTAATTAACACTGACCTGAATAAAAGAGAAATATAAATCAACAGTCCATACATTTTAAAGCAAAATACAATTTTTTATGTTAGTGACTTGGATTAGTATGGATAACGGAGCATGAACTCTGTGGTTAGAAATGAGGTATTGGATTTTTGCTTATTCTGACTGGCCTTCCCCACCAGTGAAGCATTAAGAACCTTGGCAACAGGGACTGGGTTTATTCTCTCATTTACTTTTTGCTACTCCCCTCTCCTCCAAGCACAGCACCTTTCCTATTCAGAAGTTTGACAGTAACAGAATTTCCCATTATGAACCCAGTTCTCCCAGGGGACATAAAGTAACACACTATAAATAGAAATTTGAATGAGTAATAATGACAGATGACAAAAACACTGAAGGCTTTTGAAAACTCCTGTAACCTTTTGATGTAACTGAATACATTATTCATATTCAAATTTTGTAGAATCTGCATTATTTAGTTTTCAGGAAAAAAAAGCTGTGTTCTGACTCAAACACTAAATATGGATAATTTTGCATTTAAGACATTGTATAAGGAAAATCAGGTTAAACGAAGTTTAACCTGCTTTTGTAAGGTTAAAAATCAGGTTGACTGTTTTGTAACACAACAAAAGAACAGTAAAAATTCTCTCCGTACCCTTTCAGACAATTCTGCCGATAAATGATAAAATCTTTATACATATTAAATGATACTATGCTTTCCTAAATCATTCAATTGTCCCAAATGAAAGTTCTGAGATATTTAATAGATTACCAATTGACCTTTGCTCATTTGATGACTCCCCCTCCTCCAGTAGACTCTAAGCTCTGTGAGGGCAGAACATCCCTGCTCTATCCACACTAGCATAGTAAACAGTGCTTGGAACATAGTAAATATGATACCAAATGCGTTTGTTGATGCTTTATGATACAAAATGTGTGTGGATACCCCTAATTTTGGAAAAAATAAATCATTCCCAAGGTCAGTAATCTATAGGTAACCCAAAGGGCAGAGTATGTGCAACACATGGAATGCTTCTGCAGCATTAAGAAAACTGACCTATTTAGCAGTATTTTATTTGTACCTTTCAAAGATAAACTAATGTTAAGCCTACAAACTTAGTTGTTCCATTAATAGGTTTAGAGTTTTGACAAGTATCATCAATATCATAACAAGGACTCATACATTCTTCTTTTAATGGTCAGTTAAGGGAACAGAAGTTTAGTTCTATTTTCAATCTATTTCACTTCTCTCATGCAGTCATAAAATACCAGATGTATGGATGCATTGTAACAAATTACAGAATAGATTAAAATTTTTTGAGTCTTATAAGTCACAATTTAAGGCTCATTGCTAGTTTGAGATAAAACTGCAAACACTGATTTCTAAGACAAGGTCATAGGAATATTAATTATAAAATACTAACAAACTCTACACTTCATGATTTAAAGAGGCAGAATAATAGATAAGGATTAAATTCAATGAAAACAGATAAACTAGAATAAAAAATGTTGCACTAAAAAGTACTGATTCTAAGTTTGCTGGCCCACATCTAAAGATGAGATGACCTTTATAAAAGCAAACATTTTCATAGAGATATTAAAACTTCCTACTCATAATATCTACATGTAGTAAAGACTATACATTTAAGAAAAAGAGCTGAATCAACATGAAAGTTAAAACAGGGTTTTTACACTTTTAGAAAAAAGTGAAATACCACTGTTTTCTCCAAAAACTTAAACCTTTCTCTAAGTATCCTTAGGGACATGAAAAAGAACTCGAGTTTTTTGACTTATTTTAGGCCCCCCCTCCCCGCCCCCCCCATTTAAGCACCAGAAAAGTCCATTATTTGCATTCCTAAGCTGCAGTTATTTTGTATGGGAGACAAATGGTGCATTTGCCAAAGCCCAGCCCTATTTCTGTTAGCAAGATACAAAATAAGGAACAACACAAATACTGACCTGGAGGATGACACTAGCCAAGTACTTCACTCTCTTTGTGCATGCATGCTAAGTCGCCTCAGTTGTGTCCGACTGTGAACCATGGACTGTAGCCCACCAGGTTCCTCTGTCCATGGGTTTCTCCAGGTAAGAATACTGGAGTGGGTTGTCCTTCTCCAGGGGATCTTCTCAACCCAGGAATCGAACCCGCATCTCTTATGTTGCAGGGTTTTTACCACTAGCACCACCTGGGAAGCCCCTTTAAAGCCTATGAAATAGATGTTACTAACATTCCATTTTACAGATAAAGCAACTGAGGAACCTACCCAGGCTTACATGCTAGGAGGTGGCACAGCAGGGATTAGAAATCCAGGAAATATGGTTCCAGAGCCCATGTTCTTATTCACTATAGTAAACTGTCCACTCTGTATCCCTAACCCTTATCTATAATTAATGTTCTGGTTCCCATCAGATCGACAGTTCTCAACTGGGGCAATCTAGCCCTTCAATACCCCTCTCCCTCTTCCCTGAATCTAACTTAAGGACACCTGGCAATATCTGGAGATAATTCTGGTTGTTTCAACCTGGGGGTGGTATTACATCCAGTGGGTAGAGTCTAGAGATGGTGCTAAAAATCCCATAATATGAGGGGAAAACTCATTATCTAGCACACAGCATTTAAAGTGCTGAGGCTGAAAAACCCTAAATGGAGTATAAATTCTAGGAGGGCAGGGTCCTAAATTGACCTTGGTTTCTGCTCTATCCTCAGATATAGAAATTACTCAAGTTTATCTGTTGAATATTTATGTTTTTAAGAGCCTAGAATTCAGCCTGGCACATAGCTGGTAGGCAACAAACATTTATTAAAGTTCCTGAATTAATGGTGGTGCTCCCCAAAAGGACCAGAGATATAACAGGACATAACAAATTGAAGTGATTTCAATGCTCCACAATGCCACTTTTTTCAGATTTAATTTTCTCCCAATGACTATAAATAAAAACAATTCTGCCAAAACAAGTGAGTTAAGTGGGATTTCTGAGAGAACAAGTTTTTTCTTTAGATACACTGAACCTTTAAATACATGGAACTCTGTGAGTTAAATATGTAAGGAATAAGATTTCTTTCTTTTTAAAATAAAAGCTTCTAAATGTCTCATTCAAATACCAAGTATCTAAGGGATTAACAGACATCCCTAAATTAGATGGTATTACTAATTAACTGCTGATATTCTCCAGTGGCTGGAAAATATTTTGAGAAAGTTTAAGATTCATTTACAGATTTCAAAAAAGAACGGAATTACAGCACATATGAGACAAAGACCCATTATATAAAACGTAGTACTTGAGTCCACTTCATTAAAAGATTTTTATGACCATAAGTCTAACTGCATCCTCTAGTTTAAAAAAATCTGTAAGTGTAACACCTGCTGAAGTATTTTCAATTCTTCCTCCTATACCTCAAAGAGCTACTGAACACTACCCAGAAGGCATACGTTTATAAGTAATATTGCTTGATTTACAGAACTCTTTCCAAAGGAAAAATTCAAAAGATGGTTATGTGGGATATTCAAACAATACTAAGAAAAATACCTGACATTTTTCTCTCATCATTTCTGTAATTAATAAATGAGTCTGGCTTGCCCAAACATTAAATTATGAAACCACACTATGCAAAATGCACCTATCACATTTAAAAAGAAGTTAAACCCATATTTATTTAACTAGCACTGTTAAACATTACACAAAACACATTCAAGTGGCAAGTAATTATAATGCAAGCCCTTGCATGGCAATCCAAATTTATTGAACTACTGATGCTAAGTTATACAAAATTGCACCACTTTAATTAAGGCTTTTAGTTTACATTTGGCCACCTCAAAAGTAGTTGTAACATTAGGTTGGTCAATTTAAATACTGTGGCTCCCTGTTGGATAGACACACAATCTTTACACCCAAACTTTAATGCATACAGAGCAACAAGGCATTGTTAAATAAAACAGCAATAGTTACTGCAACTTAGGCCTTGTGACCAATTACACATGATTAAAATTACTTCCCACATTCACATCCACAGTACTCTTCCACCATTTAACATCTCAACCAAAACGTTACACATGGGAAACAATCACTAACAGGCAAAAATACTAAACCTGTATATTTGGTATTGCAAATACACTTATGCATGAGCAAGCAGGGGATTCACAGTGAGAATCTACAGCTGCAGAAGCCTGAAAATGATTTACAAAAATTGTTAAATCATTAAAAAATTGTTTGAAAATATACACTTCTTGTTGTAGACCCCCACTGTACACACAACTATAAACATTGTTCCCTATGTAAACAAAAAAGGAAACATATAATAAAAGATTTGAAAAGTCTGGACATTTCCTTCCCAACAGATATTAAAGGCAACGTCTTTAATCTAAGACATTATACTGAAGGACTATTATATTTTAAAGACAAGATCACTGTCTCCACAGGTTTTTTAAAAATTAAAAAAACTATATAGCTGTGTTAATCAAAGCGCTTATTTGTACAATACAATGATAATGACCTTGAATTTCTTAAAAAAAATTACAATAAGCTACAAGTATCAAAGAAGCAAAGTTATCTGGAGTAGTCTATATAGGAGCTCTTTGGACTTTCTTTTATTATGCTAAAATAGTGGTGCTTTTAGGATTTACATTATTGTACTCTCCAATACAAAGTATGGGGTGTGTTAAAGTATACAGTACACCATTTTCATACATGTACAACATTGGTGGATGAAAAATGTCTCTTAGCAGTAATACTGGATTGTAGCCTCTGGTTTTACCAGCTGCATACTCTAGGACTATTATATAAGTAAAAATCTCTCTGTGATACTGGAAAGTGATTAGAATGTGCAAACTGATGTAGTAGTTTTCATCCGCCTCTTAAAGGGTACCACCACAGAAAGTCCATTTAAGATGTTGGTAGGTTTAACAAAGTTGGAATGCTGGCACTGTTGAATTGGGCAACAGTTCTTCAGACCTGTCAAAAGGAGAAAATTAACTGAAAACACAGGTTGTAAATAGCACACTAAAGATCCAAAGGACATATTAAGACAACAGTGCTAAAGTGTCAGAAATAAATATAATACAGCTTCCTATCCTCATCATTACATTATGACCATGTACTATGATTCACAGCAAAGCACGGGTAGACATATTCTGCTGCCTTCTTGAAAGCCACTCAAATGAAAGTTGAATGTACAAATTTCTTTGTATTACCTCCCAAAGATTAAAAGCAGGAAAACTAAAAACAAAAACAAAACCCCATATTAAAATTTTACATCAAGTCGACTTGACTAGAATCAAACAGACAGCAATACTAACAAAATGGCTGGTCTGTAAGAGTGTTTATAATCCTAGAATGACATCATGAGTACAGAATGCACATCTAACCAAGCTTTCCAAGACTTTTCTTCCCTACTCTTCCAGTAAGTGGCTAAAAAGCTGGTGTAGAGAAGTCAATAAAATAAATTTATTTCATGAAGGCTCTCTACAGTTGACAGTTATATATATATTTAATTCTATAAAACAGATCCTACTTACTTTAAGAGAAATGTCAGAAACGGCTGTTATTACACTAAAATCTTATCTAACTAAACTTAAAAGGCTAAAATCAGAATTCATCAGTCTGTCATTTATTTATTTACTTTGGATGATTTTCTGTACATATGCCTGGGCTAAAAAAATCCTTCCTTTTTATATTGGTTTTCTGGGAATCAGACTTGCTCCAAAATGTTAATATAGATGTGGCTGATGAAATAATTTCCACAAATGCTTTGAACTTTAAGCCCTTGTTTAGAGACTGAATGAGTTTCCTAAGTTTTCTAAATCTTAGCAGATCGAATGGAGCAAATTGGAAAGGACAGATGGCAATGTGAGCTCAGGCACAAGTGTGCTGTTAAGAATGGGCAAGTGGTTGGAAAGGAGAGAATATAAAAAATGAAAAGTTGTATCTCTAAGCAGAAAATCATTAAGTGGAGAGTAGGGACAAAACTCTAGAAAACTACAGAATCAGAGTACTATGGTTGTACAGGGTCATTTAACATGGGAAGAAGCAGAGCTAGTAACATCCGAAGCTCCCAAGGGTAAGAATACAGTAAAAACAAAATGGCTTAATGATACTTGGCAAACAGCAGCTAACAGATGAGGGGTTACCACGGTGCCAGGTACTGAACTAACTGCTTTGAAAGTATTAACTCATTTGATATAACTGTTTTCAAAAACTATGTTATAGTGATGTTTGCTCAATTTTTCTTTGCTGTCTCATCTCAAGGTTGTATCCATGGTTCTCTCTGCCCAGGAACTCTTCATCCTCTAATTTCTACTTATCCATCAGATTTCAACTTAGATGCTTTCACTCTGAGACTTTCCCTGAATCCATAGTTCACATCTGACTGGTTTGGTGCCCCAATTAAATACTCTTGATAGTACCCATAATAGCATAGTGACTAATTATGGACTTTGGGAATCAGTTCAAATTCTGAGCCATGTACTCAGATCATTCGATTCAATTCTGACTCTGCTATTCACTAACTATAGGGCTTGAACAATCTTTCTGTGCCTCAGTTCACTCATCTGTAATACGGGAATATATAATAATTCTGCCACACAGAATTGTGAGAATTCAAGTAACATATAGGCAGTACTTTGTCTGGTACATGATGTCAGGGGTTTTAATTATCAGTACCATGCTGCATTTATTCCGCCAACAGCATTTATAATATTTTGCAATGGTTTGTCTGACTTTTACACTAGACCTTAATTAGCTTAAGGCAACAAAGAGAGCAGAGAAGATTGGTTTTGATCATCACTATGTTGTCAGCACAAACCAGTGACCCACTGAGACGTGAGTATATATCAGATAAACTCATTTAGAATACTTATGTGGAATATCTTACTTCTCATGATCATATATAAGTGAAATAATTATTTCAATTACTAGGATATCATATTAACTCGTAAGAAGTAACCATTTGTTTTCTACAACAGAAAATTCTATACTTGCCTTTTTGACCTTTAATAAAGCTGAGGTTAAAAATTAGAGGAAACAAACAAAACAGAAGAAAAGATAAATTAACATACCTGGCTCAGAGCTACAATGCATTTAGTATATTAAAGCAGCTGACATGACGACTTTTTGCGGGCCTTCCCAGGCACTGGAGTTTTTCTGTTAATTTGTCGCACTAGGTCATAAAAGATCTGCAAATATTTATTAATTTTTTATTTTGATTTGCAGGGAAACCACCCCCCCACCCCGCACCCAAAACTACAAGTGAGAGAGTACAATGAAAAAATTAACTTTCCATAACTCTTCTCCAGAAAGCAAATATTCTGTTCGTTTAAGGAATGAGAGTAAAGCCAGGTATTCCTGTAATTGTCAAGTGCTTTTCTGTTTATTTTTTGGGAGGGCTAACATCATTCTCCTTAAAGTAAATACTGAGTAGCTGCAGAGACCTTAGTTTAGTCAGAACATTTACCATCATCCAAGAGAACAATCCTTTACTCTTCTTTGACTCTATGTATTCTTATTCTACAACATAATTTTAAGTTCCTTTAAGGCAAGAGCCATTCATGCCTTCTTGAATTTGTCTTCATCTTTTACGTAACATTGTTCATACATCTGAAGATTAAATCTGTCTTCCCCACCCCTATTCTTTTCCATCTAATCTTATCTCATTTTATGGTAAATTCTACTGTACCACCAGTGTTTAATAAAGAGGTTCAAATAGTAGTATTGCTTGTTAGCATGCTAATTAACATATTTAATTAACTTGGGGTTGTGTTAATACACACTCATTATTTTCCATTAATTCTGAATGCTAAATTCCAAATCAAGAGTTCTATTACACCATACCTCATTAACATTTATTTTTGATTTTGCAGAGGATTCTAAGAATGCACAGTTGTTCCACTGTCTTGCTAGATTTTGACCTTGTTCCTTTCCTACAACTCTTTCATCTTCCAAGTCACACTTATTACCAACCAGAATCATTGGAACCTAAATGGGTAAAAACAAATAAGTAAACAAATATGCTACATAAATTCAAATCAAAATTCTAAGAGTCAACCATAAGGATTAGATTTTATTTTATGCCAGAGAAAAACACTAAATTAATAAGGTGTACTAAACTGATAGTTAAATATAAAAGCATTAACAATTAACTTAAGAACTTGTCACATAAGGGTTTTTTAGAAAACTAGCTATGATCTACTTATAAAACAGGGAGGAAAAACCATTAAAATTGTATCAAAACGGACTTTTAATTTAGGCACCCTGGGCAGCGCGCAGGATCTTAGCTCCCTGATCAGGGACTGAAGCCATGCCCTTGCAGTGGAAGCACAGACTTAATCACTGGACTGCCAGGGAAGTTCTTCACAACAAACTAATTATAGTAAGAAAACACAAAACCTATTAAAAAGAAAATGCAAAAGGAAGTATCATAAAAAGTCAATATATTCCAAAATTTTAAAGTGTTTCTCCAAGGGACATAAATAAATTTCAGATTTTTTGGCTTCTTAACAAGTATTTATCAAATAACTCATTCTCAATTTCGTAACACAAAAAAGGATAAATTTAGAAGGTAGATAAAATTCAAGGTAGAATTTTTAGCTTTTCATATAGTCTAAATGAAAAGCCAAAAATTAAAATCACCTTAATTTACTAAAAATCTAGACCATATTAATTATGTTTTTGGACACTACAGGGAAAAATAATCCTTATTCTGTAAAACTCCTATTAATCCTTTAGAGATTGGCTCTCTGAAGTAGTTTTGGAAAAAATCCAAACTAGAAAATCAAGATTTGTGGCTTTTTAAGGAACAGATACCTAGTATTATACTAATAAATACCTGTTTAATGTAACTGATAGAAAACTATAGTAGTCACCAGAGACACTGGTGAAACAGCTTTACTAACTAAAGCTGCTTTAAGTATGTTAAAGAAAGAAAAGAAAGAAAGTGAAGTCTCTCAGTCATGCCCAACTGTTTGCGACCCCATGGACAGTAGCCTGCAACAAGCTCCTCCGTCCATGGGATTTTCCAGGCAACAGTACTGGAGTGGGTTGCCATTTCCTTCTCCAGGGAATATTCCCAACCCAGGGATCGAACCCAGGTCTCCTGCATTGTAGAAAAACGCTTTACTGTCTGAGCCACCAGGGAAGCCCTAAGTATGTTAAGGTCCCCCCCAAAGTCCTCCTGCTTCAGAAGTCCAGGAAATGAGGATATTTCTAATAGGTGCTCCCAAGCTCTCGAAATATTTGCTATAATTAAACTATACCTAGTACAGTGGTTCTTAAAAGTGTGATGCCCAGACCAGCAGCACCAATACCATCTGGAAATATGTTAGAAATGCAAATTTCTGAGCCCTATTCCAGACCTACTGAATCAGAAACTCTGAGAGTGGGACCTGGCAATCTGTTTTAACTAGCTTTACAGGTGATTCTGATGCAAGATGAATTTATATACACAGCGTGACAAGGAATTTAAAAAATCCTTTTGTAGTTTCCTACAGGGTTAAACTCCATTATGGTGTACTCGGAAGGGGCATGTTACTTAACATTAGAATTGAATATATTTGTTGGCTTTCTTGCTCCTTCTGTCACAGTTGCTTGAGATGTGTTCACATGTTGTTCTGATTCCTATTAAAAAGGCTCTTAAATCTACCAGAACATTATCTGCTCTATTAGTAATATTTGCCACCGACACCTCTCCCGCTTCTCCACCAAACGCAAGATTTAAAAATATGAAGGAAAAAATAGGAAGGATATAAATTTTATTTTACACAAGAGGAAGGTATTTCTCACTTTTTACATTATATATAGTGTTAAAGGTACGTTTTTCCCTTTCAAAGAAAAAGCTTTTGAAAAACAAACTCCTCAAAATAGATGAAGGTTAAATTGGATTTAAATTCAAACTTTTAAATCAGATATCACTACAGTAAGTGTTTGAAAGAAAATATATTTATTATGAAGCCAGCTTACATCATCCGTGTCTTTAACTCGAAGAATCTGTTCTCTCAGATCTTGTAAATCATTAAATGTGGACTGTGCTGTGATGGAATAAACTAATGCAAAGCCTTGTCCATTTTTCATGTACAAATCCCTCATTGCTGTGAATTGTTCCTATAGTCGAAAGAAAGAATCATTTTAAAAAAATAATGTTTTGACAGTGAATTTGACAATTTTCTAAGTCTATAATTAGAGCTCAAAGAAGCATGTAGTAGTGTTATGTAACATCTCTTAAAACTGTAGTCCGTGGCTATTTGAAAAATTGGTATTTCAAGAAATAAGTGTTTTATTTAAAAATAATATACCAGAGCAGATTTTTGTGCAGTAAATGCACTCAAGTGGAAATGTCCCATCTTCAAATGCTGCTTGAAGGCAGCTTTTCAAGACACCATATGGAAGGCACCCAAATCGAATCACCGTTACTCACAGCTAGCTCACAATGCTCCAGTTCTCCGAGGTCCACCAGCAAGTTACCTACATGGTGCCATTTTCCCACACTTCCTCCTTTGCTAGACTGTAAGCTTTTGAGTGTAAGAATACAAGCCACGACATGTATCAGGTACTCAAACATTAGATGAATGAATACCACACATCCAGAGTAAATCTTCCCTTCACTTTCAGATACCATCAGATCTAGCTGTTCTGTAAATATATTGAAGGATGAAAGATACTATTCAAAATACTTCACAGTCACTGAGGAATCTCAGGCATTTTCCGCATTATTCAATATATGGAAATACAGTCTAACTTGCATTAAAAGTATTAGTGAAGCTATGAAAATTTTCATACAAATTTTCTACTTATTTCTTCAGTAAATGACCCAGGCACACAAGAAAAGAATTCAAGAGGATAAGACAGCTTTAAGATTTAACGCAAGCCTTACTTTTAAATAATGTTTGTCTATAAGAATGCTAGCATTTATAAGGTCAATACTGCACAAGTTGTGCATATACTTTGGTATTGTTTTACATACCGTTCCTGCAGTATCCAGGATTTCAAGCATACACTGCTGTGCATCTACTTCAACTTGCTAGGGGGGAAATTAAGGTAGATCTTCATTTTTTTTTTCCTGTATATAAGACTACTTTAATATATATAATATTAATACGATATTTAAAACAGACACAGATTATAGCAACTTCGATACTAATCTCAAGTAATACATACTTTAACAGGAGAAAAAAATAGCTGGATAACTAAAGTCTACTGACCCTCAAACTGCATTAAGTGTAAAAACCATGAGTTCTCAATTTAATATAAGGATATCTACAAGATATACAAGCTCTAACCTCAATGTGAATTACTCAGCAGCTAATTCTGGAGAGGAAATAATTTCAAATCAGCTCAAAAAATTTTTATTTAATGCAGTAATAGTTCCAATAATGTCAGAATAAACTATCTATATCAATTCTGCCACACTTTACTTTCCTTTTGCTTATAACTACATCCCCTTCACTATATTGGAACAAAGTTTTTGGTAGCAAGGAAGGAGAGCTATCAAATAAATTATATATCCCTGTTACCCTTTAAACCTAACATTTCCTAGGAAAAAAAGATACAGATGCGGAAAAAAGAGTAATGCTGCCTCAGAGCTGGGGTCCAGAAAGGGTTTCTAGTTTTAGCAGACTGTGGACACAGAAGAGGAATGGAAACACAGTGTCTGCACCGCAGCAGGGGCCAGGCTGGCTGCTTTAAGGTAGTGGGGTGATTCTCTCCCTTCTAAATTAAAAATGTCTGCATATCAAGTTTTATTGTCACGTGTTATATAAATGAACATAGAAATAAACTTTTCTACTATTATGAGCAGTGGAAATTTCTCAAAGAGTTGTAAATAGGAAGGTTAGGGAGACTTTTGTACTTATATCTTTATATAAAAAGCAGGGAGCCTGAGAGTCATTCAGTCTTTGGTGGGCAGAAAGGGGGGAGAAACATGGAACTACCACCTGAAGTGGATGTCTCAACTCTAAAGTCAAATAGCAACAAATTACAACTTGGGGGTCAGTGTAAACCTAAAATTCTTTGTGAGCAAGAAAGAGAGATAAAGCAAGAGTGATTAAGATTCTTGGTAAACATGCAATGCCAGGAAATAATCAGATGTGAGTTCTCCCCACTAATTTTATAAATTAACTCTGTTCCTCATCCTATACTCTATAGACAACATTTAATATTTATTAAGCCAAAAACAATAATTTATGTTTACAGTAAAGTTGAAAGCAAAGGCCTTCTAAAGTAACATACCTTTCTATAAGAATCTTCTATCGTAGGATCATATTTTTCAACAAAAATTCCTTGAACAAACTGTACAGTCTGAAAAAAATTAACATACCATTATACTCCCTCAAAAAGAACAAATCCAAGTCTGCACATTAAAAATATTAATTTCATATAAGTAGTTATACCACTGATAAAAAAAAAAATAACCACAACTACCTTTGAACATAAATATTTGGTGGGAAAATTACCTCAGAAAGCTTTTTTTAAAAATTAATAATCATAACATTCTTTATTGGGTAGGTCTAAATTTAGAGCTCATATATTTAAAAATTGTTAAATGGTTCCTATTTCAGTTTTAGGGCTTAAATGTGAATTTTAGTTAGAAAGTGGCTAATTATTTGGTGAACACACATACGTGCACACTCACAATGCCTCCCCATCACTTTGGATATATTTACAAATGAAAACACAGTTCATACTCCATTGTACACACTTCTCAGTTTGATCCAAGCAAGTCAAATTCAGTGCTGGGTGTTTATGTGACAAATAAGTGGCAAAGTAAGATGGTTAGTCTATCTTGAGGTGGGGCTTTGCTGAACTCTGAACTATCCACCAAGTTATTTCCCCTAAGTTTCTCCCCTTCCTACCTACCATTGTCAAGTTGTGTCTTCCTTCTTACTTTACTATTTCTTGATATAAAAAACATTGTGGGACAGTCAAAGGTAAACTTGGAAAAAAGTTTTAAAAATATAGTTATTTAATTTTTATAACATAAAATTTATATTTTAAGCCGACTCACAATGAAATGGACCAAAATTTATTTCTATCTTGCTCTGAAATGCAGACAGACATAGACCTGTATGTGCCCAAGTCCAAACTGGGCTCAAGTCCAAACTGTATTCTGGTCTGGAACCCATGTTCCAGAGAGAATATGATCTACTCAGATACAACTAAAAGTTGACTAAATTATAAGAAAAATATTATATTACTTCTAAAATCAATGAGATTTCACCTTAACAAAAAAAATAAGCAAAACCTAACACTCAACAGAAAAAGAACATGTCTTAAGAGTGAATAGCTTGGGTACAGTGAGAATGTCTTACCAGAGCAGATTTTCCAACGCCTCCCGAGCCAAGAACGACTAGCTTATACTCACGCATGGTGCAAACTTGTAAAAGCTAGTACCTTATTAAGAGAAAAAAAAAAAGAATTCTTAAGTAATATCTTTGCATTCATGTGCTTCTTATATAAACAAAACATTCAAGCATTTATTTAAAATGACTACTATACCATACCAAGATGGAGCATTTCACAAACAAACTTACTAAAGGATGCTACTGGTAGGGCTCCTTATAAAACATCACAAGAAAGAAACTGCAGAATTCTAGACATGATTCTTAGTCCTATCCTATATTCAGTTACTATAAAATACTCTATCAAGAAAAAAGGGGGGGAACTGAAAAACTGCATTAAGGGGCATTCTGTTGGCTAAAAGATGGCAGTGATAGACATGGTATCTCTTTTCTGAACCACCTGTAATCCTGAATCACAAGTACTTGAGGTCTACTAAGTACAAGGATATCCCCGATGAATAGCAAATAAAATTCCTGCCCTCAACTGAGCTAACTTTCTGGTAAAGATGAACAGGACAGACGAGGGATTTGCAAACAAATCCAACTCCCTGTTTTTGTACATAAAGCTTCATTGAAATACAGCCACATCCATTCATTTGTGTATTGTCTGTGGCTGCTGTCTTGTAATGGCAGAGTTAAGTCCTTATAACAGAAGCTATCTGGTCCACAGAGTCTAAAATATTTACTATTAATATGAAGCATTCACAGAAAAAACTTGCTGGCCTCTGAGATACATAACTGGTAAATGAGTTAGCAGAGAAAGTTGACCAAATATCTATTACTGAAGTTTGTGTGCGTGTGTGTGTGAGAGAAGGTTGAGGGTGGTGTGTGGATGGGGTGGCACAGAGAATCAAAAGTAAATCTCAAGAGCATGAGTGTCCAGGCCGATAAAAGTCTACTGATGAAACGGGTATGATGAAACGGGAAATCAAATAAACATAA
Organism: Bubalus bubalis; assembly: GCF_019923935.1. Lineage (NCBI taxonomy): Eukaryota > Metazoa > Chordata > Mammalia > Artiodactyla > Bovidae > Bubalus > Bubalus bubalis. Next base: position 75,250,411 of record NC_059160.1, on the reverse strand, counting down.
AACCCAAAAGAAACAATCCATACCAAGGCTCATCATTTTAAAATTTCAGCTTACTATTGAGAGAGAAAAAAGCTCCTGAGAGTTTCCAGGATGGGGAATAACATGAGAATACAAAGCTCCCACATTTCTAGGAAAAAAAATAATAATTTGCCAGTGGCTATGGTACAAAAGTAGCCACCAGACCAGGCTTTAAATCCTCTTCAATCAAGAGATGACAGTTCTTTACTTATAGTAACACAATACTAGGACTGGTCTGAACACATTTAACCCACCAATAACCATTTACTTTAGTGAATATGCTTCTGTGACCAGCCTATTATTGATAGCCTCTTACTTCTGAAAGTCAGTCAATTAAGAATGGACTCACTTTGACATATTTCTTTGTATTAAACCTCTTTATATGTTCTTTCCTTCTGGTCCATACTCTTGGAAGAAATCCTGTGCTTTATCTATCTGGTAGCTCAGATGGTAAAAGAATTTCCCAGCAATGCAGAAGACCCAAGAGACCTGGGTTCAATCCCTAGGTTGGGAAGATCCCCCGGAGAAGGAAGTGGCAATCCACTTCAGTATTCTTGCCTGGAGAATTCCATCGACAGAGGAGCCTCGAACAGGGCTACAATCCATGGGGTTGCCAAAGGGTAGGACACGACTGAGCAACTAACACTACTACTATATGCCATCCTTTTATTTCTCCTTAGGATGCCGTGTTTAATACCAAGGACAACTTTTCAAAAATTTCTCCTTCACTTGTGCCTTTAAATACATGGATCACGTACTGTATTTTTCTCCATTCCTTAATTGGGGGGTGGGGGTGGGGGGAGCTGGAAGAGACCAAATTAAAAAAATACCAAAAAAGTCAGTTGCTAACTTTCCCACTTACTAGTTGCTACATTTTATTTCTAAACTTAGTGAACTTATCATTCCCATAGACTTCTCTCCAGTCCTGGAACACTGTCTCCTTAACTTTTGTGAACTGCACAGTTCTTACCAGATATTTCATGAAAAAAGATATTAAATAAAAGTTGAACCACCTTTCAGTTTTTAAGAATATCCCACATGGCAGTGTGCATTTAATTTATGACAAATAAGTTGTTTTCTGTAAATGTGTAGCTGAAGTCAGATTTATTTATTTTAAAGTCATTTAAAAATAGGATTACTTAGGTGGTAATTCTATTCAGTTCCACATAGACATTATCCAACCACACAGACCTACATTAATATTTGGGAAATATTTAAGAATAAACTTAGGACTCTAATGAAAGACACCTTCAAATTTGTGTTTCTTAGCCCAGCTAGAGGGAACATGGTAACTTTGGGGTCAATAATTTACTAAACAGCATCCCAAAGAGCAAATCAACTAACTTTAACACAGACAGACTTATTTCCCTGCACCTTTTATCCTTTAGGTAGCTGGGCTGTGCCACTTTTTGATTCACTTCTTTGCAATTGTTATAACTTAAAAAAAAAAAAAGAGAGACTTCAGTGAACACCCAGCAAAATGCCAACAATCAGCAACTGTCTCACTTGACTGACACTGCTTTTACAGTTTGTAATTAATTCATTCCTGCCTTTGAAAGTTTGTGGATCTTTGGACTTTGAAATTCCCTAAAGACTCTGTAAGACTAATAGTCTGCTCTGTTCAGGGCAGGCAATATCAGACCAGGGTAGCTTTTCCTTAAGTAATCAATAACTTCAGCTATTGAATGGTGTTGCTCATTCTTTGATAGTCCACTTAAGATGCTCATCTGGCATCATTCCAAATGATGCCCTCAGACAAACAAGTGTACTGAATGGGCTGCCTGTGTCCAACTTGTTTGTTCTCAGATTTTCCTATCACATGAGTCAGTAACAACAACGATGGGCGCTCCAATCAGTCCCTTGAACTCACACTGTTAAATCTGTTATTCTAGGATTTATACCAAGTAGGTTTTTGTATAAGGCAATTTAGGCTTTTGATTTTGGCCTGGAGTGTACTATTTAATACATATTTTTGCCATTAGTTCATAATTCTTCAGCTACTTGCTTTGTTTTTTGTACTTGTGCAAAATTTTGTCTCATGTTCTGTTTTGTCCTGAACTGTTTTGTTTACATTCACTGTATAAGGGAGAGCTGTTTGGAATGGATGGACACGTAGGTCTGAAAAGCCTCCAGTGAAATTGAAACTGGCCCCAAGCACTAAAGGTTGAAGATGAGTACAATCAGTGACCAATTTAGGCAAAGGTGAGTGATGGGCCAAACTTCACCGTGGGTCACTCACTTTCATGACAGCATTACAGGGTCATGAACTGTGGGGCTGATAATGGGGCACGTTCCTAATTTCTGCTTGGTCAAGAGACCTGAAGATCTGTTTGTAAGAACACATTTGTTAAGAAGAATTTTTTAAACTCTGTGTGCTGCTATAATGGTGCACACGAAAGTCCCAGCTGATGTTCTCAAGAGCATCAATAATGCTGAAAGGAGAGGCAAGTGCCAGTTTCTTACTAGGCTTGCTCCAGTCAGTTTCTGTGCTAATATGATAATGAAGCATGATTACACTACTGCTACTGCTGCTGCTGCTGCTACGTCGCTTCAGTCGTGTCCGACTCTGTGCGACCCCACAGACGGCAGCCCACCAGGCTCCGCCGTCCATGGGATTCTCCAGGCAAGAACACTGGAGTGGGTTGCCATTTCCTTCTCCAATGCAGGAAAGTGAAAAGTGAAAGTGAAGTTGCTCAGTCGTGTCCGACTTTTAGGGACCCCATGGACTGCAGCCTACCAGGCTCCTCCGACCATGGATTTTCCAGGCAAGAGTACTGGAGTGGGGTGCCATCGCCTTCTCCGATGATTACACTAGTGAATTTGAAATCAATGATTGCAGAGTTGAGAAAACTGTTGTGAACCTCACAGGCAGGTCAAACAAGTGTGGAGTGATCAGCCCCTAGATTTGAGGTGCCACTAAAAGATCTAGAAAAATGGCAGAATAATATGCTCCTAACCTGTCAGTATGGTTTCACTGAACTGACAACTTCAGCTGGCATCACGGACCATGAAGAAGCAAGATAAAAACACAGGAGAGAAATTCCTGGGATTCTTTTTCTAGGGATAATACAAATATGAAAATAAAATGCCTCAACGGAAAAAAAAATTAAAGCACACTTATATCATATCATATTCCCTCATAGCTCAGTTGGTAAAGATCCGCCTGCAATGCAGGAAACCTCGGTTTGATTCCTGGGTTGGGAAGATACCCTGGAGAAGGGATAGGCTACCCACTCCAGTATTCTTGGGCTTCCCTTATGGCTCAGCTGGTAAAGAATCCACCTGCAATGCAGGAGACCTGGGTTCGATCCCTGGGTTGGGAAGATCCCTTGGCGAAGGGAAAGGCTACCCACTCCAGTATTCTGGCCTGGAGAATTCCATGGACTATACAGTCCATGGTGTCGCAAAGAGTCAGACACAACTGAGTGACCTTTACTTTCACTTACTTTCATTTTCACTTTATATCATATTGAGGAATAATTTACATCCAGTAAACAAGCAGATCTTAAGCATACAGTTAAACGAATTTTGGCATATGACAATACCCTCCAACCTCAAACACATCTCTCATTAACATTTAAAACTCTTCCATTATCCAAACAGTTCCCAATGTATCTCTTTCCAGTTAATTACCCCAACACCTTTTTTTTTGACTCTAGTGATCTCTTTCTTATTTGTCAAGGCCATACCTTTTCTAGGAAAATCTTCTGTGTCTTTTATAAACTTCCAATATAATCTTTTGACTCTTGCACTTACATCAGTAAATTACAAAAATGGGGACTTTGACAACTACATACAGCGTAACAACAGGACTTATGGCCAACTTTTAAAATGTAAAAATTAACACTTTCAAAGGAATTATAAACACAGAAAAATTATGAGAAAAAAATAACATTCAATAATTAACTCCTCTAATTGGTATTCCAAAGATTCAAAATAAGATGACTAAGACAGCCTTCCTTTACTCCCCTGCTCAAACCTTTGGAAACCTACCCTCTCTGAACAATTGTCTCTTCATACTTCCCAAAATGTCTTTCTATTCCACTTACTCCTTGACCATACCACTGAAATGCACTACCTTTCTTAACAGTTTCTTAGCAAAGAAATCTCTTAAATTGCTAGAGTAGAAAGAAGTCAGAGCTGTAGAAACTGAACTTAAAAACTGGTCTAGAATTTAGTTGGAGTAATGTTTAAAGATTTTTCTAAATCTCAGGTAGACAAACAGAAATTTGTTGTAGAATCCCAACTGAATTACTAAGTACTTAATTTTATCATAGAAGAAAGAGATTAAGAGCAGGACAGTAAAGACCAGATTCAAACAGTCCAGCATATTAAAAAAAAAAAAACTGGCCTGGAGAGAAGAAAAATCTATTTAGGAAATATACTATTTCAGGGGTAGATTGGTCAACATTTAAAACTATAAACAAAATGAACACAGGAAACAAAATTAAAAAATTAACTTCAGGAAATTTGAAAGAGAAATATGTTCTTTCTTTCTGTAAATGGTCTAAAGACCTGAACAGGAAACTGAAAATGAAAAACTGGAAACTCTACAGTAGTTGAGCATTTTCAGAGATCCTCACAAAGTAAACAAGCTAGAAAGAAAAACTAAACCAAAAGGTTTTTGTTTTCTAAGAAATGGGAAGCTGTGAACGAGGACACTTGTACATACTATAAAAAGTAAACATTTCTGGGAATTACATTTCTTAATGAGATGACTAGGGTCCTTCTTTCTTCCCAGTTGCTTCATTTATCCATAGTATTACTTATTGCTAGAATGAGACAGGTTCACCCACATTACTGCTTTATTAGTAATTTGTTCCTTCTATTTATTATTGATAAAAAGCATAGTATGGATATAGATGATATTTTCTTTATCCATTCACCAGCTCATGGATATTTTGGTTTGTTTCCAGCTTGTGGAAATTATAAATAACACTTATCAATTTAATTTTAGTAACACAAACAAGAATTGTAACTGCAGAGCCCTAAGTTCACAAGAAATTGAAAACTTTTCAAATTTTCAAGTAGGAAATATGAAAATTATCAAGACTTTCAAATACAAAAACACAGTGACAAAACACATTTAACTTACCAATAAGCAGCTTTCTAACAAGAAACACTGATAAGAAGGAACCACAAATGAAGTTAAGTCATCCTCTTTCATTAATTTTTTTGCCAATGTTTCCTTATATGGACAAAAAAGCAAAATATTTTTATTTAAATCCTACTAAGTACCAACTCTTGGGATAGTATTTTCCTTAAAAAAAAAAAAAAAAAAAAAAAAAGCCAAGACTGGAACTACTACCTATTTTTCAAATCTGTGCCTTCTACTACACCAGCTTTGAAAAACTGTTTACAGATTCTAAGCCAAAGATAAAAAGAGGATTTCATTATGAATGCCAAATCCGACTGGCTGGCAATGGCCATTAGTTCAGTTTTTAAAATTTCATGCATAATTTTAAGATGGGTAGAGTTATATCAGAATTTCAAAGGGGTTATGATAATTGTTGTCTGAGTCACTGAAAACAACCGCTCTCATTCACTGACCCCCAAAGAAGGACAATTTTGACAGCATAGCTGTCATGCTATGAACAGTGGTTCATAGCATCTACATTTTAAATCCTGATTTTGTATAATCTTTGGCAAGTCATGAAACCTTTTAGAGCTTCACCTTCCTTACAGGGAAAATGGAGACAGTAATGCCTATTCGCTAAGGTTGTGAGATGGATATACAAGAACGTAAACTCCACAAAAATGACAATGTTTGTCTTTTATTATATCCCCAGAACCTCAAACAATGACTGGCATATGAAATGTGGTAATTTCCCTCAAGAGTCCTCGCACATAGTAATAATCAGTAAAAGCTTTAAAAATAATTGTAATAGCAATGGTCTGGGCTACTGCTCGATACAGTGTAGCAGAACTGATGTTCCCTCATCTGAGAATCACTGCTCTACCCTTTTACCTACTAGTTTAATAAAACACTAAGAAAGTAGGAGAAGCACTGCTATTCAGTTTTTGTCTAGTTTATTAATAGAAAGTTTCTTCTAGGTAGGCAAAAAGATACAATGCATAGGCTAAAACTATTTTCCAGTCATATGTGGGTTTCCATCCATAATTTAGTCCTCCTATTACTACAACCAGTTTGGAATATGTTATGTTAAAAACTAACTGAACTACATTATAAATTTAGCTATACTTACTATATTCTACTAAAATCTAAGAGGCATTTTTAAAATATATTTTAACATCTCTGAAACTGGAATGTATCTTATAGGAAACTCTCACTGTCAATACAAAATGTTATATATATATATATTAATATATACTAATCTATCAGTATTTTGAATCATTTTAAGATGTAGTTTTTTTTATGACAGTTTTATTACTAATCAACAGTAAATTTATAATACACAAATGAAAATGAAAGCCAGAAGGTGAAAAAGGAGTCATGGAGTTGTCTTGTAATTGTAGCATGTTATTATAACTTAAAAATGGTGAAATCTGTTGGAATTAAAAAAAAGGGGGGGAGTACACGAAGGCAGTCAGAAGGTATAAAGGTAGTATAAATAAAACTAACACTGCTTATGTTATATAAAAGTTCTTAACAGAGTAAATCTTAAAAGATCTCATTACAAGGAAAAATACTTTTTTCTACTTTAATTTTCTATGTATATGAGACAATGGATGTTCACTAACTTGTGGTAATCATTTCACAGTGTATCTAAGTCAATTCATTATGCTGAACACCTGAAAGTTTTACAGTGCTGTACACCAATTTTATCTCAATAAAACCAGGAAAAAAAAGGTGGCCAATATAAACTCAAAAATGCCAAGTTTAGCCAATCACTCAACTCACAATGAATAATAATTATAAAATATTGATAAAAATATTTACTATTCTGTATTACATATAATGGGCTTCCCCATTATATGTGGAAGTGGTAAAGAACCCACCTACCTATCAATGCAGGAGACGCAAAAGATATTGGTTTGATCCCTGGGTCAGGAAGATACCCTGGAGTAAGAAATGTTAACCCACTCCACTATTCTTGCCTGGAAAATTCTATGGACAGAGGAGTCTGGTGAGTTCCAGTCCATGGGGTCGCAGAGTCAGAAATGACTGAGACTGTGCACATACATGTGCATACGCACACATGTTGCATATAATATTCTTCATTAATGAGACCCAGGGCACACCCAAGGTCAGACATTACTGTCCCTAATTAAGATCTACAAGATTATAAATCTAAAAATCATTGGGGAGGGACTTCCCTAGTGGTCCAATGGTTAGAGTCTGCCTTGCAGTGCAGGGAACATGAGTTTGATTCCTGGTGGGGGAACTAAGATCCCAGATGCCATGGAGCAACTAAGCCTACACGCCACAACTAGAGAGCCCACCTGCAGAAACTACTGAGCCCATGCACCACAACTAGAGAGTCCGCGTGCCCCAACAAAAGATCACGCATGACACAACCAAGATCCCATGCGCCACAACTGAGACCTGATGCAGTCAAACAAACAAACAAACAGAAAACACCGCGGAAACTTTAAACACCATTACAAAATGAAAAACATATGTAGTAAAAAACCTCTTGGCTCTTTAGTTCATGTTGACATTTACTGAAGAACTACTCTGAACAGAGAATTGTGCTAAAACTTGAGAATTAAAAAAGAAAATCTAAGAAATAACAACTTCTATCAAGATTACTGTATTATAGCACTTAATATTCAACATGCATATATGAGTACCTTCTACATGTTAGGCTTTGTTCCAGGCAAACAGAATAAAGCAGTGAATAAAATACCCTGCCCTCAAAATTTACAGCTGGGGGGGGGGGGGTGGTGGTTTGAGACAAATAAAATCAATACAAAACATGGTAATTTGACAAGTACTACGGAGAAAAAGCTATAAAACTAGTTAAGGGAGATAGCAAGGAATGGAGAGATTATTTTAATCAGGGTGGTAATGAAGGACTTAAAGTCAAAGTACTATTTAGCTCAGTACTCAATCATTTCAACAAATTGATATTAAATCCTATTTTCAATAAAAGACTATCAATCAGGCTTTGTTCTGCTCAGTATTTTTAAATCAACATCTTTGGTGGGGTGACGTTCAATTAATTTGTGGCTGAACTTAAATCTGGATTTGAGATAGTTATAGACATTTGTTTAGGATCCACAAGAGAGCTCAAGACTTCAATGTCCTTCCTTCCTTTGCTATTTGGGGTATAAATGGGATTTCTGGTGGCTTAGACCGTAAAGCATCTGTCTGCAATGCAGGAGACCCAGGTTCGATGCCTGGGTTGGGAAGGTCCCCTGGAGAAGGAAATGGCAGCCCACTACAGTATTCTTGCCTGGAAAATCCCATGGAGGGCAGAGCCTGGTAGGCTACCGTCCCTGGGGTCGCAAAGAGTTGGACATGACTGAGCGACTTCACTGTCACTTTTCAAACATAGTTGGTCTTATGAGGTAGCATTATTCAATATGCACAAAATGCCCCTTGGTGATTTCCTTTGCTAACTCTATATAGGAGAATATTATTATCCTTCACTGTAGGAAAAAAAAAAAACACATGGACCAGGACAGAATGTTCCTGACTCACAAATACTTGGGATGCAGTCCTTAGGAGGGTAATGTCAGAAACATCTGAAGTATTTTCACACTATCTCAGCCCATAGTGACTGTTCCTCTTTCTGACAGGCTGCATCAAATACTTTAGGACTTCATTATATATGCTCTTGTTTTGCTTTCTAAGAGGAAACAAAAGGTTGTAGAAAGCAATATTATCTTTTGATTTAAGAGGTGTGGCTCTATTTTAAAACTTGTAGGCATGTAAACCCTCCAGCAGCAAGGTGTTACTATTAGGGAATAGTGTGGATTATGGCCAAATAAAGTGAACACTTATACAGCTCAAGTCATTCCAAATCTAAAAACTGTGAATATTGTGAAAACCAACATACTTATTTGAGTTATGGAGATCTGGACTCTGGGCCACCAGTTTTTTTTTACTTCTGGACAAGATGAACTCTAAGGTCCCTTTCAATTCCAAAATGTTATTGTTACATCAAGTTTTGAAGAATTATAAAGAGAAACAATTTTTTTTAAAGTCTCCTACTGTTATACTCCTTCTTAATTAGTATAAAATGATATATCACTGTCCATTGAACAACATGGGTTTGAACCATGTGGGTCCACTTATTTAAAAAAATAAATTCGTATCACACAACTGGAGGTGGGCTGACTCCTTGGATGCTGAGGGCTGACTGTAAAGTTATACCTGAATTTTTGTCTGCCGAACCTTCACGCTATTCAAGGGCCAACCATGAAGTTCTGTTTTGGTAATAAAATTTAATGATAATGTAAATATTTTTTTCCTAACTACATAATGGAGGTTTAATATTATAGACATTTTAGAATTATCTTTCAAATACAATACAGATAAAGCTAAATAAAAAGGCTCAAAACAATAAGGACAATCTTCCTGTTCATTTGCTGTCCTATCTATCAACACTACTAGGCACCAAGGCAAGATACATTTTCTTCTTCCTTCTGGCATGCTAGTCCAAAATGTTCTGTGAGGTCAATCAAGGGTTCTTTCAAACTAATTTAAGATTAGGGCCTAGGCATGAGGTTCTCCCTCAGGAAATATACTTCAACTATCAACCCAAATGAAGAGACTGGTTGTACAGGATTATACATATTGATTACAAGGATTAAGACTGGGGAGTAAAGTATAAAAAGAAGCAAAAGGTTGTTCCAAGAGGAAAGTTTACATATAAAATATGCAAAAATATGGACTGGGGACCAAATGTCACCAGGGTGACCTATAAAACACTGAATAATGGATTCTAATTAAAGACTGCTTTACTTCTATTCCAGATAAAATACAATACACCATCAAACCAAAGGAACTTGGTAAACTTTGTTTATATTAATCCAGTAACAAAATTTGTATCCATAAAGTTACCCTGAAAATGCTTGAAATCAAGATTATCTTAAAAAGCAAACACATATTCTTTTTTTTTTTTTAAATGATGGACCTATGTTTTAATAAACAAAACAATCCTATATTTTAAGAAGGTGAAACCAAACAAATACTCAACTGACATTTTTAGCAACTTTCCTTAGTCAAGTATGGCCAATTCAGTTATCAATAAGGAAGTCATTTAGATAAGTTTGAGGACCAAAGTTAACTTCTCCTTATACCATAAAAGTAAAAACTATACTACCTTTGCAGGCCAGGGTTGTAAAACATGGATTCCAGAAATAAGAAGATCTAGAAAATTGGCTATTTATTCAATTTACCAGTGAGTTTTCACTGATTTCTAGGCTTGTGCTTTATCTATAAAACAGTGATTCCAATTTTCACAGAGTTAATGGGCAGGTTAAATAAGAACACATATTGTCTATAAAAGCCTTAAATGTCAGTCATTACCGTATTTATTTTGGTGTTCCCTATTTGGTTCAGAAATGTTTGTCAAATAAAAGAATGACTTAAAGACTAATAATTCATTTCAGCAAAGCAAAGAAGTATTTAAAAATTTTTAAAGGCCACTAACAAGTTAACTCGGAGAAGGCGATGGCACCCCACTCCAGTACTCTTGCCTGGAAAATCCCATGGGCGGAGGAGCCTGGTAGGCTGCAGTGCGTGGGGCTGCGAAGAGTCGGACACGACTGAGAGACTTCACTTTCACTTTTCACTTTCATGCACTGGAGAAGGAAATGGCAACCCACTCCAGTGTTCTTGCCTGGTGAATCCCAGGGACGGGGGAGCCTGGTGGGCTGCCATCTATGTGGTCTCACAGAGTTGGACACGACTGAAGTGACTTAGCAGCAGTAGCAACAAGTTAACTACTTTTAGATAAAATGCCATTTAAGTTCATTAGTTGTTGACAGATTATCATGAATTCCAGTGGAAAATGAATTACACAAATCCTGACATTAAACACAAATTAAGGGTCTTCCCTGGTGGTCCAGTGGTTAACACTCTGCACTTCCACTGCAGGGGACACAGGCTCAATCCCTGGTTGGGGAATCAAGATCCCGGATGCCATGCAGTGCAGCCAAAAAAATACATACATACATGAGATGCTCTGGGCATCTATCTCAAAAATTCAATTAAAAAAAATTAGTTTCTTATACTTGTCCTGTAGGAACTGTAACTTCAGTTGAAAACAAAATGCTCTACAGCAGGAATAGTACGAAAACCAACAACTTTTGGGTTCCAGAGACACTTACCTGCTCTTAACTCTATAATCAGAGAAGGCAGTGGCACCCCACTCCAGTACTCTTGCCTGGAAAATCCCATGGATGGAGGAGCCTGGTAGGCTGCAGTCCATGGGGTCACTAAGAGTCGGACACGACTGAGCGACTCTTAGTTTCACTTTTCACTTTCATGCGTTGGAGAAGGAAATGGCAACCCACTCCAGTGTTCTTGCCTGGAGAATCCCAGGGACGGCGGAGCCTGGTGGGCTGCCGTCTATAGGGTCACACAGAATCGGACACGACTGAAGTGACTTAGCAGCGGCAGCAGCAACTCTACAATCTTATTCTTTAAATCAATCTCATTAATAAATGTAGAAAATAGGTTATAAGAAAGTGAAAGAAAGAACGTGAAGTTGCTCAGTTGTGTCCAATAGCTACAGTCAAATTAAAATTCTCCCAAAATTGCTGTGTGACACAAGGAGCTCAACCCAATGTTCTATGACAACCAAGAAGGGTGGTAGAGGATAGGACAGAGGTTCAAGAGGGAGGGGACATATATATACCTGTGGCTGATTCATGCTGATGTAAGGCAGAAACAAACACAACATTGTAAACCAATTATCCTCCACTTAAAAATAAATAAAAGACTACTAAAACATTGGTAATTCAAGCGATTTTCCTATCCTTAAGTTGTTTAGCTACAACCCTCCCTTCATATCCCTACCCCACTCCCATTTGAAAATTCTGTGATCTTAAACTATAAAGGGCTAAGTAAAAACACTTAACTACTGGTTCCTAAAGTCAAATGACACTACCTCTCCCACTGAACACTTTCTGGAAGAGATATTTGATTTCTCCTTTCTGCTTCCTACTCCCAAAGTAGTATTTTAGTAGCTAAAGAGGATTACTGTGTCCTCTTCTCACTCTTAAATAAAATTAACTAATTCAAATGTTGAAAGAATCTGGACTAATCTTTTAGACACAATGTTAGAGTACAAAACTTCTGAGTAGATTAAAAAATTATTTTTTTGGAGGAAAAATTAAGATGTCCAACCACTAACTCGTACCCTCTCTTAAAAATAAAACGTCTGGAGCTTCTGGAACTGAAAGGTCCAGTGGTTAAGACTCTGCACCCCCAGTGCAGGGGCACGGGTTCAATTCCTGGTAGGGGAACAAAGATCCTACATGTCTCACAACACAGCCAAAAAACAAAACACCCTCCCAAACAAACAAAACCAAACAACTACTAAATTGGAACTGCAAAATAAACAGTAACTTAAAAACGAATACTACTGATATGAGAGGACAAATGGAAAATGTTTGCAATCTTACTAATTTTATACTCCACCAAGAAAAAGGCTTTTTCGTAAACTAGATTTCTAAATCTACTTAAGCACAGAATTTGCAGACCATCAAACTGTTCATAGCATTTTCTCTAGCCTGACCGTATTTATAACACTTCACAAGAGGAAAAAAATTCTTCCTTTCACACTTTTCATGGATTAATATTGTCTGTAAATGAAGCTTATTCCAACATACACTATGATGTGCAATTTAAGCTGTTTCCAGTTTTATTACTGAACTTTTTACTGCAGCTACCTTTCAGTTCAGTACCTGATGACATCTCTGAGAGAATATACTAACTAGAGTATAACTATTAGTAATCTGACAACTGCAGAAGAACCACATAAAGAAATCTTAATAGATTTCTTGTCAATACATGAGCAGGGTAGTTAAGTGAACCAAAAAAAAAAAAAAAAAAAAAATCACAAAAAAGGAGAGCCCAACAATGTTTCAAAAGCAGGCAAGAATAAATTAATGGGGGCTCAAGATTACCTTATTAGTTTCTATCAGCTGGATTTGTGTCCCCCCTTGTGCCCCAGGTCCTCGGACATGTCCTAAAAATTACCTGTCAGCTTTTTACCTCTTGTCAGATCTAGCTGTAAACTGTAAATGCTATAGGCATACATAATGACTCAAAGATCTGCTGTGCTTGCCGAATTGAATTTAGGTAACACAGTGTGGACACTGGCTTTATTATTTGCTACATATCTTAGAATTCCATACATACACATAACTAAGAGGCCTTAGTTAACTATATTTTAAATTGGAAAAAAACCAAAGTTTGTAAAATAGGAAAATATAACAACAGTTAAAGAGCACAGATTTTAGATCACCCAGGTTAGAATGCTGGTTCTAACACACATTATTAGCTAAATGATCTTGGTCATGTTATTTAACCTCTCTGTGCCTCATTTCCTCATCTGAAAATGGGAAAAAATAGTACTTCTTTAAGCTAAAAAAAATTCAAATAAAGTAACTAATTCCATGCAAAATGCTTAACACAATGGTACTTAAATTTTTTTAACCTAGGCTGTCTACAGTGCTTAAAACCTGAAGCACCTGAAAGGCTTCAAAAGCACACTATAGTATACTAGGAAACCGTACACCCCAGGGAGTTGTCATTTGTCTCTCTTTTTCACCCCATTACCAAGTCTGATCCATTCTACCTCGATGTCTCTGAAATCAATTCCATTCTCTCCACTCCATTACCTTATAAGGGCTCTCATTATTTCTCATGTGGAAAAAGGGAGATATAGGATGCAAATATGAAGGGAAAACATTAATTTATTACACACTTGAATGTTCATGACCAGATGAGAGATGTTAGCCTTAATTGCAAAGATAAAGAGGCAGGGCATTCCAGAGACTTGAGAAAAAACAAATATGACAGCTATATTTCAGTAGCTTTTATATCCTAGAAGATGCTTTGTAAGTTTAGAACTTTAAAATGTTTATAGCATTTGTACTGTGTTAGCTCACAATCAAGTAGAGTTTATAGAACAAAACACTACTGCACAGAAGAGAACTGACTGCCTAGGAGGATATGCTTAGTCGTGTCCGACACTTTGTGACCCCATGGACTGCAGCCCACGAACCTCCTTGTCCAAGGAATTCTCCAAGCAATAATGCTGGAGTGGGTAGCCATTCCCTTTTCCAGGGTATCTTCCAGACCCAGGAACCGAACCCACGTCTTCCACACTGCGAGAGACCACTTGCAATGCAGGAGACCTGAGTTCAATTCCTGGGCTGGGAAGATCCCCTGAAAAAGGGGATGGCAACCCACTCCAGTCTTCTTGCCTAGGAAATCCCACAGTGAGGGAAGCCTGGAGGAATACAGTCCATAGGATTATAAGAGTCGGTCATGACTTGAGAGACTAAACCACCACCAAGGATATGGCTAGGCAAGGTTTCCCTAAATGGATATTTAATCCAGACCAAAGGCAGATTCACGGGGAGATGAGGGCGTTCTGGGAAAAAAAGATTAGCATGAGAATTCATTACATCATGAGTACATGGGAAAGGGTGGCAGGTCAAAGAGGATGGGGAATCCTGACCTGTATTCTGTAAGAAACTGAGAAACAAAGAGTTTCCAAGTTGGGAAATGAACATGTGTGTTTTAAAAGAAAACAGAAGAAGAGTATTAGTTTTCTGAACTCTAGGAAATAGTTTAGTGCAGGTAAAAGATCACAACTTAAGTCAGGACAGTGATAGAAGGAATAAAGAGAATGGATACTTGAGAAATGTCTAAGTCAGAATCAAGAGAACATGGGGACAGACTAGAATGGGTGAGGAAAGGAAAATGAGATGTAGCATGATCAAACAAATGGACATAGAGGAACTAAAGAGCCTCTTGATGAAGGTGAAAGAGGTGAGTGAAAAAGCTGGCTTAGAACTCAACATTCAAAAACAAGATCATGGCATCTGGTCCCATCACTTCATGACAAATAGATGGTGAAAAATGCAAACAGAGAGAGACTTTATTTTCTTGGGCTCCAAAGTCACGGCAGAGAGTGACTACAGCCATGAAATTAAAAGATACTTGTTCCTTGGGAGGACAAACCTAGACAGCATACTAAAAAGCAGAGACATCCCATTGCCAACTAAGGTCCATACAGACAAAGCTATGGTTTTTCCAGTAGTCATGTATGGATATGAGACTTGGACCATAAAGAAGGCTAAGTGCTGAAGAATTGATGCTTTCAAACTGTGATGCTGGAGAAGACTCTTGAGAGTCCCTTGGACAGAAAGGAGATCAAACTAGTCAATCCTCAAGGAAATCAACCCTGAATATTCACTGGAAGGACTGATGCTGAAGCTCTAATAATTTGGCCATCTGATGCAAAGAACTAACTCATTGGAAAAGACCCTGATGCTGGGAAAGACTTGGGCAGGAGGAGAAGGGGGCAACAGAATGAGATGGTTGGAAGGCATCACTGACTCAAAGGACATGAGTTCACGAGACAGGGAAGGACTCTGTCAAACAGTGAAGGACAGGGAAGCCTGGTGTGCTGCAATCCATGGGGTCACAAAGAGTCGGATGCGCCTTAACAACAACAAATCTCAATTTTAAGGTTTTATAATTTTAGTTGTAAACCTTTATCAAATGAACTCTGATGGAGTCTTTTGCCTGTTTATGAGAAAAAGAAATAGGAACAGAAAAAAATGCTGTACAAAACCAAAAACCCTTCTAGGCCTAATGAGTTTCTCAGTATAAAACACTCAAATGACTAGCTTGTACTGTACAACCAACCATAACATATAAAAATTATTTGCCTACACTGTGTCTTTGGACGTTGTCTTTTTCCTCTTTATCTTTTTACGCGGGAGAGTAAGCACGTTACATCCTATTTCTGATTTCTCTAGGAACAGATACAACTGCTATGGTGACACTATTGCCAGTGTTTATTCCATAGTTTTTAAAGAAAGTCTAGCCTAAAAATAAAATGTATCTATTAAAAATCAACAAAAACTACTATAAGCAAAAAAGGGCAGATTTCTTTCTCATGTGAAAAGGATATAGCTCTTCTCAACTTTAATGTAACCTGTTCCTGTTTTCTTGTCTTCTCAAGTTTTTTCAACATCCAGATCCCTCTTTACATTTCTATAGAAGACTTAACATTGGATATACTAGCTTTAAGGGAACAAGTAATTTTTCTACAACAATGTGGTCCAGGATATAAGCCTCAAGTCTCACAAGGTGGCAAAGAACCATAAAAAGCTAAAATACCAAATGGAGTCTATTCACATTCTTAAAACAAGAAAAATAACAAAAGAATAACCACCAAAAAAACCATCCCCAAAGAGCCTATTTTAGCCCTCAAATTAAGGACACTATTTAGTGCATGTCCCAGAACAGTTTCTGTCCCACAATGGCTTAACTGCTGACAAAATTTCTAAGGATTTTTAGTAGCCACTTTAAGTTATACACCTGCTATTAAAGATATTCTCAGCCAAACTCTGATTTACATAACATGAACAGACTCAAAAGCTAATTCCTGCACAGGAATGACTATGCACACATTACCCTAGATGTTTCTTTACAAACACAGTCTCTGTTAATCCATGGTCCAAGCTTAAATCACTTGAAGAGGTAAATTTCAAGCTGCTTTGGACTTTGCTGTATCTTATAAAAAAGTACATTTAAATAAAGCATTAATCATGTGACAGATGTTAAAAAATTTAGCACTACGTTCTGATAAAGGTACCACTATGTTCTGATAAAGAAATACACATATTCCTAAATAGATAATTAGTCAAATGCATTTTTATTTGAACATTAAAGAATGTCTGTCCAAAATAAGTAATATTCAAAAACTTAATAAAAGCCCAAGTGTCCCAACGCTCCTCTCCTCTGAAGCCAATCATCTAGTTACCAGGCATTTATTAAACTGTCCTAACAATTATAGGGCTTTCGAGGAGGCTGAGTGGTAAACAACCTGCCTGACAATGCAGGAGACACAGGTTGGATCCCTGGGTCAGGAAGACCCCCTGGAGAAAGAAACGGCAACTCACTCTAGTCTCCTTGCCTGGGAAATCCCATGGAAGGAGGAGACTTGGCAGGCTACAGTCCATGGGGTTGCAAAGAGCTGGACACAACTTAGCGACTGAATAACAACAAACAGTTATAAGCAAAAAAGACAGCTACGTCATAAAGTGGACGCAGGGTGACCAACAGTCGTGGTTTTAGCATTCCAAGCCTTGTGTCCCAGGAACTTCTCAGTCCAAGCAAAACAAGGTAGCGGTCACCTTTGGTGGAACACATACTGATAGGAATTTTCTTCCTCTCATGCTTTATAGTTTTAAAGATGTGAAACTGTGAAAGCTTAGAAAAAATCTTGCAAATATACTACAAAGCTTATCTTTTTTCACTATCATTTTCTTCTCTGAAACAAAACATGGAAATTAAAAAGCAAACTGTGCATAGCAGCACTTGTATGAGCCAAGTTTGAATGTTTATGGTAACAAACAGTATTTGTACAGTCTTTACAATTTGCAATGTATTTTGACATGACTTTTCACATTTGGATAAAAATCCAAGGAATTTGTCATGAAGGAACAGTGTCCCTTGCTTAAGCAGGAAATTACAGCTTTCTTCGAATTAGTATCTGAAGATGTATATATTCAGTGCAAATGATCATGAGGGTTATTACAAAGATGAACAAAACATACTTATTCTCAAGAAGCTTACAATTTTTTAAGAAAGATGAGACAAAAATCATGGAAACTGTGAGAAACACAACAATACTATGGAAATTGAGGAAAAGGTCAGGAACAGATTTATGAAGAAGATAGCAAATGACTAAAAGTTTTGGCATTAAGGAAAACATACCAGAGAAAAGTGAAAGCAAAGGCACAGAAGGCAGCAAAATGTAGGAATATGATTAGACTACAAGAGAAAGCACAGTCTGAGTGGACCTTAAGGTAAAAAAGAACAAGACGGTAAAAATAGCGAGAGAGTCTACAGTTAAGATAAAACGAAGATCTCTGAGTTCTGGTCAAGAGATCTGACTCATTTTGTTATCAACCATAGTGGATATTTTGAAGAAAACTATACCAATATGGTCGCAAAGAGTCGGACACGACTGAGCGACTGATCTGATACCAATATGGAGAAAATTAAAGGCACTTCCCCTTTTTAGCACAAGGCAATGGCACCCCACTCCAGTACTCTTGCCTGGAAAATCCCATGGACGGAGGAGCCTGGTAGGCTGCAGTCCATGGGGTCGCGAAGAGTTGGACACGACTGAGCGACATGACTTTCACTTTTCACTTGCATGCATTGGAGAAGGAAATGGCAACCCACTCCAGTGTTCTTGCCTGGAGAATCCCAGGGACGGGGAAGCCTGGTGGGCTGCCATCTCTGGGGTCGCGAAGAGTTGGACACGACTGAGCGACTTGACTTTCACTTTTCACTTGCATGCATTGGAGAAGGAAATGGCAACCCATTCCAGTGTTCTTGCCTGGAGAATCCCAGGGACGGGGAAGCCTGGTGGGCTGCCATCTCTGGGGTCGCACAGAGTCAGACACGACTGAAGCGACTTTAGCAGCAGCAGTAGCAGCCCCCTTTAAAAATCTATTAATTTTTAATTGAAGGATAGTTGCTTTATGCTTTACAGTGCGGTGTTGATGTCTGCCATACCTCAGTGTGATTCAGCCGTGTGTGTGCGCCCAGTCACTTCAGTCGTGTCCAACTTCTTGCGACCCCATGGACCGTAGCCCGCCAGGCTCCTCTGTCCCTGGGATTCTCCAGGCAAGAATACTGGAGTGGGTTGCCATGCCCTCCTCCAGGGGATCATCCCAACCCAGCAATCGAACCCAGGTCTCCTGCATCTTCTGCACTGCAGGCAGTTTCTTTAGCACTAAGCCACCAGGGAAGTCCCATACATACATCCCCTCCCGCTTGAAGCTCCCTCTCACCTCCCACCCCATCCCAGCCCTCTGTTGTCACAAAGCCCTGGTTTGAGTTCTCTGAGTCACCCATCTGGTTTACATGCAGTGTTGTGTATGTCTCCATGCGCCCCGCCCTCTCCTGCCGCCCCCACAGTCCAGGAGTCTGTTCTCTATGTCTGTGTCTCGACTGCCGCCCTGCAAATTGGCTCATCAGTATCTTTTTTCTAGATTCCTATATATATGCGTAGTTAATACATGAGGTACTTTTTAAATGAATAAAAGGAATTCTAACAGAAACCAGGATAATACATATAGAAAAGTTCAGCATTTGATTAAATATGATTAATATATGACCTACTTTTAAAATGGGGAACACATGTATACCTGTGGCAGATTCATTTTGATATTTGGCAAAACTAATACAGTTATGTAAAGTTTAAAAATAAAATAAAATTAAAAAAAAATAAAAAAATAAAAAAATAAAATGCATGAATTGATCTGTAAGATAAAATCTATTAACAAATATGATGAAAATCAAAATTAAGAGGTTAGAAGCAATATGCTGCATAGAGGAAAGAAACTGCAAGAGACCAACAGAAGACAGTTAAAACAACTGGTCATTTCAGTTTTATCCCACAACACCGTATGACTACGAAGCAGCTATTACATTCAGACGAGCAGATACTAGACCCAGGCATCCTAGGTGCGCCCCCCTCCTTTTTATAACAAGATGCTAACTTTCACACCTCGCCATCTGGTATCTAAAGCATCCTGAGATTACTGTTAGTAACACTACCATAGAACACCGCACTTAGGGTACTTGCCTAAGATCTCATCTGTACTGACAAATGAGGCAAATATATGGGGCAGGCCGTATTTTTTGGATTTCCCTGAAGCTCAAACAGTAAAGAATCTGCCTGCAATGCAGGAGACCTGGGTTTAATCCCTGGGTCAGGAAGATTCCTCTGGAGAAGGGAATGGCAATCCACTCCAGTATTCTTGCTTAGAGAATCCCATAGACAGAGAAGCCTGGAGGGCTACAGTTCATGGGGTCGCGAACAGTCGGATATGACTGAGCAACTAACACTTATTTCTTACATTTTTCCTCAAGCTGCTTTGAGTATACCTAAAGCATTAAAGGGCTTCCCTGATGGCTCAGATGGTAAAGAATCTGCCTGCAATGCAAGAGACCTGGGTTTGATCCCTGGGTTGGGAAGATCTGCTGAAGGAGGGCATGGCCACCCACTCCAGTATTCTTGCCTGGAGAATCCCCATGAACAGAGCAGCCTGGTGAGCTACAAGCTGCGGGGTCAAGAAGAGTTGGATATGACTGAGTGACTAAGCACATATAAAGCATTAAAAAAATAATCAGTTAAGGCTTAAATACCTCATGGCCAGAGATCTATATATAATGTTAATTGCCATATAACCAACACTTAACACAGTGCCTAGAATACAAAGGCAATTATTTGTTGAATGAATCAAAACCAGTTTCCAGCCCTAGAGCACAGGTTGGCTAACTCCAGCCCACAGGCCAAATTTTACCATGTCTGTCTTAGGTAAATAATGTTTTGTTGGAACACAGCCATGCAATTGCGTACTGTCTACAGTTACTCATACTAAAACAGCAGAGTTGAGTGGTTGTGACTATATGGTCCACAAAGCCCGAGACATTTATTAACTGGCCCTTTACAGAAAGTTTGCTGATACTGTCCTGGAAGAGCTAAGGATAGACCTTGTCTATTAATTCACTGGTGGCAAAAGGGCTTTAGTTCAAACAGCTACTCAAAATATTAATGGCTACCAGGAGTGCAGTTGTTAATGATTCGGGACACAAAGGGAAAAGAGTACAGTCCTCAATGATCAATGTCTATTATGGGTTAGGGAAAGCAGAAACAGGATTGTAAATAAAAAACCTTTGAAAACTTCTGCTGTAGAATATTTTATAAAGTTAGCATTGTTGTCTGATAGTTTCGTAAAGATGAACTAGCTGCAAAATAATATGCAAAAACCTCAACAGAAAACCCCAAAAGGAATAGAGAATGGTCCACGTGAATGCTTAGGACTGTCTCACAAACAACAATTTTGGTTCTGCCATGGTTGGTGTTGCTCTATTTTACAACATTCAAGAGGCACCTTATTCACTTGGTCCACAGATTCGGTTGTTTATTTGTGAGGATGAAAAAAGTATTATTAGGAGAACTTAAGGTAAGACTCCAACATATCCCAAAACTCCATCATGTTTCACAGATAAAACAGAAAAGAGTATCTTGGTTAAAGCATATTCTTTACATGTGAAGCTAAATTTGATTTATTAAATCTTCTCACTTTGATTATGGAAGTAGTTAATTTAATAAACAGCCTAACATTAAAAGTATTCATGCCACTAGGGCTCTGCAAAGTTTTCTTTCAGATTATTTTAAAAAGTTCTTTGTTTCTTGGGCCCATGTCAAGTACTTGTGCCCCTGCTACCAAGGGAGTCTGCAAAAGCTTGGCATTTTCAGATTATCCACCAAGACTCATTTAGGTCTGCATGTTTTCAGACACTGAGTCTCTCTAAAGATAAATGTGAACACCCACATCTGTATGTTCATATACGACACTTATAGTCAGATATTATGTTTCTGTTAGATGCAGCCTGGCCAGGGTATTAGCCATACCCTGGCAGGATAGGAAGTAAAGAGCCATGCATTCGATATTTAAGTGGCAAGGCACTGATGGGAATGGTTGGATGGGATGTCTCAAGGTCAGATCAAATTTAAATCTTAAAGCCCCCAAAGTCTAGGAGAATTAAGTGATATTAGACCAGTGGTTATCAGTAACATCTCTCAATATCATAGGAATTGGATATGTGTGTTTTTAAAGTACTGATAAAACCTCCTTTCCTCAAGATCCTAAGACCTATATCCCTTTTTTTTTGCTTCCAATTAAGTGTTCCCAATTTACTACAGAAAGGTCTTTGTGTTCCCAAGACCTCCAGAATATTTTAAACAATCCTTAGTCATTCAAATAATCCATTCTTAACAGCTTAGCTTCCACACATCACACAAAAGAAGAGACACCACCACTCCAAAGGGATGACTATTTGGGGGAGTAAGAAGGTTAACCAGGTATTTTACTATGTTCCTAGTGAAGCCACATGTTCTCCAAGCCTCCTGAATTTGTGAGTCCAGATTTAACACTTACACCAAAGGTGCTCAATACTGTTTGCTGAACAGGTTGCAGAATGAAATGATTTTATCAACTACAAAGACATCCTTATTAGTTAGGAAAAGTATTTGTTTTCATGCATCTCGAGAAATTAGAAGTGAAGCTCTTTACTACCAGCAGATAGATTAGAATTCAAGTTAAGGGTAAGGATTCCAGAACAAATCACATTCATTTCTATGAATGGAAAAATGTCACTACCCTCCACAAGGATGGGGGAACACTTTTTAAACAGAACTTTACAGTCTGTTTCAATATAAGGCTGAATTCAGAAATAAACCGAATTAGTCTTCTATGAGAAAAGGAACAAATGACTATACAAATTTTTATTTCATTTTAGTGTTACCTTCCTGAGATTTTAATGACAAAGCTTAATATGACTGTTCCCAAATACATTTGAAACCATAATAAGAATTGCCATAATTTTAGATTATGGGTTTATATAATTTGCATTATATTCTAAGTGAAATTTCAAGACCAGGGCACTCCTAATGGAAAATTTCCTAATAAATGTGCCACAAGTTCAGAGGAGAAAAATTAACCAACTAACAAAAGAGAGTGGAAACACAGGTACTTAACATAGTTTTCTCTAATAATGTTATTATCTTAATCTAAGCAGCAGTTTATGTTAGCTAATGCCCACACTGGTGTATGTAGCTAGCTGTCTAATTTAATAGTTCTTCCTGTTACACTCTAGCCTCCTCAGTTTATTTACAGTTGCACTTAGTACCCAGTAAAATAAAGACCACTTAGAAAAATAAAAGGCATACCACACTTTGGAAGCCGTAAACAATGCTTACATTTGGCTTTGTCATACATTATTCCACTTATGAGTATAATTATTAGGTCAATAAGCACTTTTTAAAATAAAGTAGCTTTGAAACATGCCTGCCTTGGCAATTATGGATACAAGTCAATATCTAAAAATAGCACACACATTTGCATTCTTGGACATTCACATACACCAAATGAATGGATAAAGGCAATGAGGACTGAAGTTAGAGGTAATTAGGCTGCTAGAATAAGGTGAGCATATGTGGAAAACACAAAAAGTGGGCAGGTACTTCTTATGATCAATCCTGAGTTTCAAAGTAGGATCTTCAGATTTTTAAAATTCTTTCCTTGTCAATACCAAGTAATTCCACCAAGGATGTTACAATAGAGATTATGTTAGTCCTACAATATGCCTATTCTAATTTTCTCTTGTGCTTTCAGCTCACAATTAAATGTATTATATAATTCTTAGAAACCTATCAACTGGGAGACAAACTGCAGGGTATAAGACTTTCAAAATCAAAGAAGAAACCTTAGCTAAAATATGAGCTCTCAAGCATTAAAAAAAAAAACAAAAAAAAAACTACTCCTTTCCAGGCACTAATATACACTCATGAATCTCTACTACTTTCAAACATTTAACTGGACTCAAATTAGGTGGTTCTCCTATACCTTTAAAGACTTAACACCCTCAGCAGTGCCTTCCACCCTAAGTCTGTGTCAAAATGAACTCCTTGGCAGAGACTGTTTCTTTACGAACTGCTTCAAAGTAACATTTTCAGACCCTGATGTCCTCACCAAAGACACAAAGTAATAAAGAATAAAGCTTTTCCAACTATTTAAGACCCATTTCTCAGAAAATCTGAAATCAGAAAATCTGAAACCTAAAGTTTAATTTAGTGGCAAAACCTGACCTAATATATTTTTATACAGCCAGATTTCACTTAAGCACTGATGTGAAGCTATTTACAGTTTTTGTTTATCCTATTTACTGTAATTATTCATGCTTCACTTTAGAAATATTAAGTGCTTGATTACTCTTAACTAAAATTCAAAACAAATTTTTCCCCAAAGTTCTGAATTCCTAATTACCTGGCACCAAGGGTTATAGGTAAAGTATTATGGACCTATAATCCATTTCATAAACATCTGCTACAGCAAAATACTCGAACAACTTTTCACCTTTCTAATTTGTGCTGTCTACCTGGGATTCACTGTTAGTCTAAAACTTACCCCTTCAATATCATGTACACTCTCACCTCATTTTCAAGGTCATCTTAGACTACTAAAGTTTAAGAGTTTTCACTTCTTCCTTTGATTCTATAAGCACTCATCTATATCACTCATTTGGGTATTATTTGGAACTTCCATTTACATTTTGTGATTATTAAATTTTCATGTCTTTGCTAAGAATCTTTTGTGCATAATAATGCAATTTAATCATAACATACAGTAACTGAGATCAACTAGCTCTCAATTACAGGCAGTCAGATGAGTCCTCAAGAGACAGATGCCCTAAATAATGAGGGATTATAGCTGGAAATAAATGTAACACTTAAAAAAAATTCAGTGTAAGAAATAGCCTATGATGGGAATTGATAAGGACAAACCACTGAACACTGTATTCTCTCAACTAAAATTACACAATTTGTCAGACTAGCCATCATCAAAAATCCACAAACAATAAATGTTGGAGAGGGTGTGGAGAAAAGGGAACCCTATTGCATGGTTAGTGGAAATGTAAATTGATACAGCCACTATGGAGAACAATATGGAGATTCCTTAAAAAACTAGGAATAAAATTACCAAATGACCCAACAACCCCATATACTGAAAAAGACACATGTACCCCTAACGTTCACTGCAGCACTATTTATAATAGCTAGGATATGGAAGCAACCTAGATGTCCACTGACAGATGAACGGATAAATAAGTTGTGGTACATATACACAATGGAATATTACTCAGCCATAAAAGGGAATGCATTTGAGTCAGCTCTGGTGAGGTGAATGAACCTAGAGCCTGTTATACAGAGTGAAGTCAGTCAGAAAGAGAAAAACTAATGCCATATATTAACGCATAGATATAGAAATGTGGTACTGATGAACCTATTTGCAGGGCAGGAATAGAGACGCAGACATAGAGAACAGACTTTGGACACAGCAGGGGAAGGAGGGGGGACAAACAGTAAAAACAGCAAAGTACTCTCAACTCACACACATAGTGATCAAACTTTTACTCTAAAACCATAATTTCTAACTGATGGATAATATTGATTTATCCTCTACAGAGGACCCTCTGGTGAACAAGCTATATCAGTCACTAAAGCACCATAGTGCTTTTCAAAGTGGAGTTTACCACTTTTGCTCAATAGCAGCCCTGCTCCTTAGAAAGAGAATTTCTTAATCACCATTCTCATTCTTTTTCTGTTCTACTTCCTGCCCTTTCACCTCTTCATTGCCTATTATTACCATCATTACTACTACTACTACTAAGTCGCTTCAGTCGTGTCCGACTCTGTGCGACCCCATTGACTGCAGCCTGCCAGGCTCCTCCATCCATGGGATTTTCCAGGGAAGAGTACTGGAGTGGGGTGCCATTGCCTTCTCCCATTACCATCATTACTTTCATGTAAACAATAGAAAAGTGTTATAAATGCTCTTCTGTATTTAAAAGCTTTCAAATCTAATCTTTTCTTTGTTGGTGGTGGTGGTGGTTTAGTCGCCAAGTCGTGTCCGACTCTTGCGACCCCATGAACTGTAGCCTGTCAGGCTCCTCTGTCCATGGGATTCTCCAGGCAAGAATACTGGAGTGGGTTGCCATTTCCTTCTCCAGGGGATCTTCCCGACCCAGGAATCGAACCCAGGTCTCCGCATTGCAGGCAGATGATTTACCAACTGAGCTATGAGAGAAGCCCTTTCTTTGTTGAAGGATGACCAAATACGAGACAGAGCTCTCAAAAAAAAAAAAAAGAGCTTAAGTATAAAAAATCCTAAAATAGAGGGAATTTCAAACATTTTTTTAGCTAGCAAATAAAACTATATAAGCAATAGCAAGTGGCAACTTTGTGACTAGTTTGCATGTCCAGGACATAAAATATGATCACAGTATGTTCTTTAATTCAGAACAACCAGAATGGCTGACCAGTTAATTATTTAATACAGGGAGCATGAAAGCTTCCTATTAAACTCCCCTACCTTACTGCAGGATTAGTTCGTGGAAGCAGGAATTCTAAATACTTAATCCCTGAAACCATCCTGAAGTTATTACCTTTTCACACTTTTCTAAACCACGTCGTATCCTCTTTCTGATACAAACCCTGTTCTTTCA
This sequence comes from Bubalus bubalis, assembly GCF_019923935.1. Classification (NCBI taxonomy): domain Eukaryota; kingdom Metazoa; phylum Chordata; class Mammalia; order Artiodactyla; family Bovidae; genus Bubalus; species Bubalus bubalis. Next base: position 75,224,136 of record NC_059160.1, on the reverse strand, counting down.
AGTAGTGATGTTCAGACTCAATTCTGTTTCCTCACAGAACGTACCCATTATTTCCAGGGAAACAACTGGCACTAAATTTCCAAGAAACTAGGTACACCACAGATTATAATTTATGTATCTTACTTCTTTCATAATCTGAAATTACTTGAACTGCATGCAGGTTAGCTTAAAAATCCTTTAAAAATTTGGAATAACCCTAAGACACGACTTTTATAAAAATGGTTGTTTAATAAGGTTTGTTATTAAACAAACATAAAAAAGAAACAACTTTCTTCTAGAAGGTAAAAACATCATTTGTTTTGGAGAACTATCACGTCAAATTCTCAGGTCAAGGAGACATTATTAACCTCGAAAGGGGAAAAAATCCATAGCTTCACTGTATGAAAGCTACTGTGCTCTGCTCAGTCGGTCAGTCATGTCTGACTCTTTCTGACTCCATGGACTGTAGCCCGCCAGGCTTCTCTGTTCTGGGGATTCTCCAGGCAAGAATACTAGAGTGGGTGGCCATACCTCCTCCAGGGGATCATCCCAACCCAGGGGTCAAACCCAGGTCTCCCACATTGAAGGCAGATTCTTTATTGTCTGAGTCACCAGATGAAAGCTACTACATATCCTAAAATTGTGAAAGACAACTATTAAAAATACATTCAAGGTTATGTGAAAACCTGAATACAGCATATGCAACCTATCTATGGTTAAGTCATCAGATGTACAAAACAAGTATTAAAACCAGAAAGTGGCTTAAAAAATTACATAATCTATTACTGTGATCAAAAATTGAATGGGAGGAATTCCCTGTTGGTCCAGTAGTTAGGACTCGGTGCTTTCACTGCCAGGAAACCTGCAGTTCAATGCCTGGCCGGGGAACTAAAACTCTGCAAGCAGTGAGATGTGGCCCACCCCCACCCCCCAAATGTTGAATAGACTGTTCAACAGGAAAAAACAAACAAACCAAAAACTGCCAAGAAACTAAACTTGCCTCACAGTGTTCATCTATGGTTCCTATTCTTCTCTTCCCCCGCAACAAAAATTTGTTCAATATATTGTAAAGCACGGAAAAATGAGTAATACACACAAAAAAGTAATAACCAGACGAACAGATGGGAATATCTTAACAACCTTTCAAATAAATGTTGATATTCTCTTTTGATGCTATACCAACCTCTATTAGCTGCAATATACTGGAATGTATCAATAAATCAATAAACCTTGTGTTCTCTATTACATTACGACTCAGTGGTCTAGCTAGAAGTTTGGAAGGATTTCTTATCCCCACATGATTTTCATGCACTGGTGACTTGGAAAATACTTGCTTATAGAATCACGTCGATCTTCAAATATTGACATGTTTTATTACATAGTATTTTAAAAACCATGTTCATTAACATCACCAATATCATCAGAAAACTTTTTTAAGATATTAAGAAGCTGTGAGGAGTACAGTTGCTTACTAACACAAATTTTACGAAATTCTAATTTTCACTTGAAAATTAGAACTTTAGCCATTGCTCATAAATACTGTCAATCTTTTCCTTTTAAAGCAACAGGTTCACTTTAGAGAAAATGTCCCAAGTCTGAAAAACTTCTTCAGTCTGTCAAGCATTCTTTTAAGTAAAAACAGAGTTCATTAAAAAAGTGGCTGATTCAGCTTGCAACTCAAATAATTACACAAATGCTTTCCGTAGAGACAACCATTATACTTCAGTAAGGAGCGAAAAAAAAAAAGAAAAATATTTTAAACACACTTTCTGTTTAGTTATAGTATACTAAAATGATGTGTATAAAGTTGACCTCTGATTTTTTTTTTAAACTTCTTCATCAAGTGTGTTTAGGTTTTCTTTTTTAAAGTGTGGGTATATGGCAATGAAGAATACAGACAATGACTGCTAATACGGTGTGGTACTCTGACCTGATTTAAGATGTCAAGCTTTATCGACTTTTGCTTTTGTGCTCTGGTACAGCTATCAATACAGTGAAAACGCAAAGGACATCTCAGTATTACTGTAAAAAGTTTTCTACTTGTAGACTCCCTGCAAATGTCGAGGCAATCCTCAGGATTCCTTCGACCATTCTTTGAAAACCACTGAGCTAGACAATTTATTTGTTTACAATCACAATTTTATTCCTTAGTTCTCATTCACATCTTAGTAGGAATCTTAAAAATTAAGTAACTTAATCAACTTTACTTGGCACCAGCAATGCTAAAGGTGAAGAGAAGTTTTATCATAAAGAACAAGAATACTACCCATTAGTGTATTTTATAAATATTTATGAATAATACTGCACTGAATCCTCAACATCTCTAAGTAGTATATGCCATCTTTCCCACCAAGGAAGCAAAGAGGTTAGGAAAACTTCAGAAAAGAAGTACAAATTTTGCCTTAAAATTCACTGCACTGGTAAAAATTACAAGTGATACTAATTTTCTTCATTATACTTATCTGTATTCAAAGCACTTTTGTGTAATATCTCAAGTTCAACAATTTCAAGAGCAGCACAATAATAAATGCACATGTTTATATACCTCATTACCATCCTTTGTTATTATCTGTACAGTACAGAATTCAAGGTTCCTGAGGGATTCCTCAGTTTTGCTATAGATACTGAAGAGCTTAATTACAAATCTTAGAAGCAGCAGACCTAACTATGCTAGCATAATGTAGTCTCACTACAACCTTAAAACACAAGGTGAAAGCTGGATGCAATATGCACACCACTTTGACACCAACATACTATTAATTAAACAAAAAGAGCTTTTATTTATAGTCCTTATTCCCAGTATCTAAGAACTTTTAGAAACTCCATTTTTTTTTAGAACACAGTGACTTGAAAAATATATTCTAATAAGGAAAAATTATAGAAAACACAGATAATTAGAATTTTGAGTAACATTTTCCATTTCCTCTTTAGAAGCTTTTGCCAAAAACTGCTATTAAATGGACAAAACAGATTTTCTTTCATCTTTGTTTCTTTCCCAGAAGGCAAAGAAGAGGAAAGCAACAGGTAGACGTGATCCACCAACAGGGCAATTAGTCCACTGTATACTTTCAAAATAAAGTTACTTAGCAAAATGCTAAGTTTTAAATACAGGAGAGAAAACTATTTTATTAAAAGTACAGATTTACTGAAATAAATACTCAAAGCAACTACTGAAAAACTCAAGAAGCAGCTCTATCATGTAGTAAAAGTGATGATTTCAAGAAATCAGTAGTGATCAAAATGTAACCGCTTTAAATGGATGCTCTCTTCCTTTAATATCTTTTAAGTCTACCTGTACAAGTTAAAACCTCTCACCATCCACCACTGGACAAGACCACCTAGTGCACGCACAACTACAAAATTACAAAATAGTAAAAGCACAAATGTTAAGCATTAGGAACCAGTCCAATATAAAATTCAAAATCAGAACATTAGATATTATTCTATAAGTTTTTAATAGACTAAGATTCTTAATTTAAATGTGAACATATTTCTAGTACTTGAGCACCTCATATACAATTTTAGACTTAGTAATATCCCAGAATATTGTTCTACATAGTAAGCTCCCGATGGAAATTCTTCAGTTCATGTGGCAAATATACATCCTTTTTCTTTTTTTGGCCTCAGGGTATCTTGTGGGATCTTAGTTTCCTGACCAGGGATTGAACCCAGGCCCTGTGCAGTTAAAGTGTGTTCTAACTTTAAACTTAAAGGAGTTTAAGTTTAAAGGAGTTCTAACCGCTGGACCACCAGGGAATTCCCCCAGTATTTTTTCTTTTGATAAGTAATTTAAATATTATTTAAAACCCTGGTACATTTCCTCAAATTGTCATTTCTTTCTTTTATAAGTTTTAAGGCTGGCTCCTTTAAAAAAGTTTGAATATCTTGATCCATTATTGATACAATGAAAAATTTTTTAAGACATTACTGAAATAATAATCAGTTGCTATGTAGCCTTTATTTGACTAATATCAGTAATAAACACACTAGTATTAGGAAGTATGGAGAACTGATATTTCTTTTTGTTAGTGGTGTACTTTAAAAAGTGATTTTAATTTTTTTAAGGCAGCAAAAAGTTCCTGGTAACTTTTCTTCTATAAAATATAAGATTAAAAGGATTGGTCTTAGAATCCAGTGACCAAACAGGTTCAAACAAACTACGAGATTAAACAGCAAGCCAGTCTTTACTGCAAATAGATAAAATTCATTCTATTCCTTGTACCTACTGCTTCCATTGTATTCATAAAATTTCCAAAGGACTAATAAATGACTTAAAAGTCTTTCACGACTTTTAAGTTCTCAAAAGGTAATAATTAGTACCTTTTAGTAGTACTGCAAAATATTTTAAGAACACTGAAAAACATTAGGTTCTCAGCACAAGGGCAAGTCATTTGCAGATGTCTAATGTTACAATGAATCATTACATCAGCCAAAATATGTTTCTTAACTTTTTCTAAAAGAAATCCAATTTGAAAAGGGTAACTCTTATTAAGAGTCTTCAAAAATGATAGTAGAAGAAAAAAAAATCAAGGCATAAATTTAGTTACAACCTTATATGGTCTTACAAAGTTTATAACCAATCTTTATCAAGATTTTCTATAGACTGAACATGTGACATCATTGCCATAATAGAAGACAGCTTTTGACTATTCAGTTCATAAGTACTAAACTACTCCCCGTGTCAGTCAAATCTGAACACTACAGATCAATAACCACTCCCTCTTTACCAATACATAACCCAAAAACATGGAGAAGCAACTGGCAACCCACTCCAGTGTTCTTGCCTGGATAATCCCAGGGAAGGGGGAGCCTGGTGGGCTGCCGTCTATGGGGTCGCACCGAGTCGGACACGACTGAAGCGACTTTAGCAGCAGCAGCAGCAACCAAAAAACACATTAAGTCTTTGGGAAAATGACACATGCATACCAATAAGATCCTGATATTCAATAATAAAACTGTCTACTTACACTTTTGGAAGAAAAATAAATGACACCTTTGAAAAATTAACCAAATTCTATTTGTATGAGATCCATTCCCTATTTAATTTCACTGCCTTAATAAACAGTGATCAAATACCTACAACAAAAGTCAAAGAAAACTGAACATGGATAATTTCTCAACCAAAGCTTAGGCTTTATATTTAAAACAACGTATATAATTAGTTACTATGTTATCAATCTCCGCAGCAGCCTTCTACCAATATTGAATTATATCAGAGGACACACTTGATAACGCCCTCCTTACATGGTGGCTCCTTACCATGGGGACTCTTTCAGTTTATACAGCTAAGAGAAAATACTGAAACGCCACAGTACAAGATTGCTTTGAGGATAAAAATCAATCTGTAAAGTTAAAATGGCTCCAAAGCCAATGTGGAAAAGTTTATTTTTGGAGGAATACAAAGATCTCTTCAAATATCATCTCTTTTAAATATTCATTAGTTAATACCAAATATAAATGCTAAACACTGCATGCATAGGCAAGGTTCTAGGAACGAAGATACAGTAGAGAATAAAATGGATCAAGTTCCTACCCTCATGGTACTTACATTTAACAAACCAGTATTATCTCTTTTAAGATACTATGCCTGTGTTTCAGGGCATACAAACAATACATGGAGTTTATAATTTAGTGGGATAACAAAAAACAGGTAAAATAACAGACGGCAGGAAGCGATACTTGTAATAGAAGAGACGATTTTCATAGGGTGGGGGAGGGTGGGTGTTAGGGGGCAGAAGGAACAACACTGTCATGAACCCATACCACATTTTAAAATTAAGTCAGTTTATTATTGGGTTCTTCAGTTGTATTCCCATACCTGGCACATTAAAACCAAACTGGATACAGGTGTTTCAAAGATTTACTTTCTGGCTTCTTCAGATAAGGGAGTCTCACAATTTATTATGAATGACAAAAAGAAAATGCAAGTGAAACCACCTTCACAATAATGCAGAGACCAAAAGTATGGATGGGCTCAAATAAGACTATCATTCACGGCTTTGTGTCCTTAAAGTTATTTAATCATTCTGAATATCAACTTCCTCTCTTAAAACCTGGTAATGAAACTACCCAAAGGGTTCTTCTACACTGACTAAGGTACTTATATTTTTGGAGTATGATGGGACGTCTATCCTCTACAAAATGTAATAATTCACCATAAAAACGTCGTATTTTTTCCTCCAGCTTCTCTACTATGGATAGACTGCTGCTGCTAAGTCACTTCAGTCATGTCGGACTCTATGCGACCCCATAGACGGCAGCACACCAGGCTCCGCCATCCCTGGGATTCTCCAGGCAAGAACACTGGAGTGGGTTGCCATTTACTGTCCTTCAAGTCAGCAGGACCACTGACTAGTTATCTTATCTTTTCTAGGCCTCAGTTTCCTCCACCGTAAATTCAGAGGGTGGGAGTGGATGATCTAAATAGCCCTTTCCGGCCCTTAAAAAGTCCCATGACTACATTATGACTCAAATACTATTCAAGGTTCAGCTTTCACGAGTGATACCAGCTTTAAGTTAAATGAACGTCTCCCCTTTTTATGTTATCTCTTGCTAAAATTTTGTTGAGCAACTCCAAACAGCATTCTAATTACAAAATAAGAGGATAAAAAAATTAATTTTCGAGTTGAAACCTTTAAGTTTTATAAGAAATATAAATTATATTTTAGATATTTATATAGTAGATGCTATGCTACTAGCAAAACAAAAATCCAATCAGCTTGAATTTTAAAATATTAAAATCACAATCTTCATTATCAACTTTCTACCCCGTTAAAACGTGATTTCCCATTACCGTAACACACAACTGCTCATCTTCATTCCGAACAAGAGCTGCAGGGCAAAAATGTTGTTCTAAACTAGTAAGAGGGAGCAAGCGAAGAGGAAGCAAACCGTCAGCTTAAACTCAGCAAGAACAGTCTTTTCTCCAAAAGCTATCGGTGTTTTCTGAAGAAAAACTAGGATGGCTAGATTCAATGGGGGTAGTTTTAAATAATATTCATGGTGCTGACAGTCAGTGTTAGGATTAGACACACCGAGATGTCCGAAAAAGAGAAGAGGACAAACTTCCTGGATTTTCTTTCCCTCTGTAAGAGAAAGAGATTTCCTCTTGCTGACGATGGGAAAGGCCCCTTTAACAGTTTTTCTCTTCGCGGTGGCTGCTGCCAGATTAGGTGGGGCTCCCTCCGCTGCCTTCCTCCTGCCACTTCCCGCAACAAATGGAGCAAACCAGCCCGGTTTCAGGCAAACTTTTCCCCTGTCAGGCTCGAGCCCGCAAGGCGCCGGGGAGTGGTTTCCCCCGAAAGCTCTCCGCCCCTGCTCGGGACGAGGGGAAGCTGAGTCTCCGCAAAAGACAACTTTCTGGTTTCCGTTCTAACTTCCACTCACACCCGGGAAGGAACCGAGGCGGCCGGCAAGGGGGCTCCGGGGCGGGGAGATGAGTCTTCCGGCGAGGGACGGCGGGCAGCTGAGAGGCAGCGGCGGCCGCGGCCAGAAAAGAGCAGGCGGGTGGGGGGGTCCTCGGGCTCTCACTTCCTCCGCCATATTTCAGACATTTGACCCCTTCCGCAAAGCGCGCTGTTCCCCCGCGGCGGCGGCTCGTCCCCGCTGGCCTGGGAGGCAGCGCGCTCGCCGCACCGGCGCCGGGCTCCAGCACCACCTGCCGCGCTGCGAGGCAGCCGTCGCCGCCGCCGCCCTGGCCCCCTGACCGTCGCGCGCGCCCCGCCCGGCCCGCGCCGCACCCCATCAGCTCCCCTCAGCAGGCGCCCGGCCCCCGCCCCGCGCGGCCGCCGCAGCCGCTCCCTCAGTGGCCACGCACGCACTCTGCGAACCTCTCGCGCTGTCACCGGGTGCCCGCAGCCAGCGTCGCCTCACGCTCCCTCCGGGTCGCTGCTCCCGGCGCCACGGCGGTCTTGCCGCTACCGCTGCTGCTGCTGCTGCTGCCGCCGCCGCCGCCGCCGCTCCGGCTGGTTTACACGCCTGACTCTGGGCGAGGTTTGGCGGTGTCGCCTTGACGTCAGGCGTTCAGCCTCGCTCTCGCTTCCGTCCGCGGGCGGGGCGCGCGGGTGCGCGGCCCGGGAAGGGGCGGCACCGAAGGGCGGGGCGAGAGAGTCGAGGGGCGGAGCCACTTGTGCCGACGCCGGGCCCCTTTCGCAGCGTTTCCTCCGCGGTGTTTCTCTTCCTCCTCCACCTCGCCCCTTCGACCTCGCCTTGACTTCTGAGACCTTAGTGGGTTTACACTGGTGCCGAGAGCTTAGAAACCGTCCGAAACTCAAAAGATGCCTTTAGTGCAAACTGTAGTTTAATCAACGACGCCACCAAACAGTTGGTGCTCGCGTATTCCTTTGTGTTGGGGAAAGTGGCCGGAGAAGTAACAGCGCTGTTTCCACGCCTAGAGCTCCCGCGGAGGTGCCTAGGCCAGGGCACAGTCTTTTTCAGTCTTGAAATGGTTTCTCATGAAGGGTCGGGTGTCTTAATCTAGTACAGTTCTTTCCAAATTACCCCGTCAAACTCAGTTAATCAATACATAATCCCGAACAACTTTGTACCTAAATCAACTATATGAGTGAAATAAAGCGTATATTTAAATGCATGACTCGAGCGCTCTTAAAGAATGACCCATAGGGGTCTTTATGATGTGACTACTGGGCAACAGAAAGCACTTGATGTTCCAAAATGCCTCGTTTCAAAAAGGGTGGGGACTTAACAGTGGAATTCACCACAATTAGAGAAAAGACTAAAATACAACTACCCTTTATACAAGATGTTAGCTTTTATGAAATTGAGTTTTGGTGGACAAAAGTATTCAAACAGCAAAGTGCAGGGAGAAGTTGGGATTGAGAGGTCATTAAAGATTTATTTTTGCTTAGTCCATAGTTTAACTGGACCCTGTTATAAAGCATTCTTGAAATAAATTTTTATGAATTTTTGTAAATTTGGAAGATTAGCAAAAATATGATTACTTTTACTCTTTTTAAGAATACTAGTAATTGAAAACTAAGTTAAAGGAATAGGTAAGAATGAACTATAATTATCCTTAGTTTTTTTGTATGTAAGTGCTTTCTAGATTTTTCATGATTTAGGTTGATTGAATGTGTTACGTATTTTGGTAATTTGTTTCCTTAGAAAATCCTTTTAAAATGGAGATTTCAAAGGCAAGTGTCAGAGCAGTCTGTAGGAATTATTGTAAATTCTGAATGAATGAATCTCCAATACACTTAAATTTATTGACCTTTCAATTATTGCATAAAACTTTGAAAAGTCTGAAAGCCTGAAACTGAGTTCATGGGAGCAATGTTACTTGGCTATACTGTTTTTCCCTCTCTCTCTCTTTTTAAACTCTTTGACCTTTGGGCAAGTGATTTTCTTTTTTCCCCAGAAAGAGTAGGTTTTAGAAGATTGGAACTAGTATTATTTCGAGTTTGAGAGAATATGTAAACTAGTTTAATTAAAATATATTTGTAAGAAAAGAAAAACATTTGTTTTCTTCTGTTAGACTGGAAATCGTTCCACTCGTATTAGGCTATTATCTCTATGCGGAGAATGCCAGACTGTACATCTTTTAAGCATGCATGTATGCTCAGTCACTTCAGTCATGTCTGACTCTTTGCGACTCCATGGACTGTAGTCCACTAGGCTTCTCTGTCCATGGGATTTTCCAGGCAAAGATCTTTTAAGCACTGAATTCATTTTTGGGTTTGAGTTCTTGAAAACTCCTGTCACCTTAAAAACTTCACCACAATATTCCACTGGCAACTTTAACAGGTCATGTGTGCAAACTGAACTCATCACCTTTGTCACCAAACCAGTTTCTTCTTTGTTAATTATATCATCTTTTAAATTACCCTAAATTGTCTAATTTAAATTAGACTACATTATCAGTCTTAAATCCTGATACTCCTTTTTCTGCCTTTCCTGAAGCCATCAGTCAATTGGCAGGTCTATCAGATAGTAATTCATTTCTCCTGAGACCGCGCTATTTGGCTTGGCATTTCTTCTCAACTGTTGGACTTCAGGAGCACCTTCCTACCTTGCCTGTGGCCTCCTTTCTGTTCCTACTGTCATCCATTCTACACATTGTTGCCAGATATTACCTTAAAGCTTACAAAGCAAGCCACTCTCTTCCTAAGAGAGTATTCAGTTACTCCCCTGCCCTACTAAAATTAAAATCCTTGTATCTTATTTTTCCCTTCCACTTAAAAATGGCTTACAGTCAGAGTAGACTTCTCATCTTGCCCAGACATAGTGCTTCCCCACCTCTCCAGTGTGCAGAGGCGATTTCCTCTGTCTGGAATGCCCCTTCCTACCTCTGCCCTTCATTCAAGGTCCATTCACTTTCTTCAAGAAAGAGCATCTTTTCTGATAGTTCCAATTTAATGTGGTCTCTTCTCTACTGAATCCCCGTAACACTACTGCTCCCTTTTTTTGTCACATATTTTCTACTTTCCTACTAGGGCAGTGGCTTGCAAACTTTTTATATAAAGCCAGATAGAAAATATTTAAGGTTTTGTGGGCCAGATTTACAGCTACTCAACTCTGCCTTTGTTGCGCAAACAGCCATAGGATACATAAAGAATGAGTGTGACTATTTCTAATAAAACTTTATTTATGGATACTAATTTGAATTTCATATAATTCAAATATTTTTCTTTTTAAAAGAATCATTAAACATGTGAAAATTATTCTTAGCTCATGGCTGTAACAAAAACAGGCGGTGGGCTGCCATTGTTTGCCCGGCTGTACTCAGGGCCAGCTTTGCAGGCATGTGATAGGGCTCTATGCTTAGAAAGTCCCCATAATTGTTTCAGTGAGCTCTGATGTCACCATCTTGAAATTTTTAATGATATTTGAACAAAGAGGTCTGCGTTGTTATTTTGCTCTAGGTCCCTCAAATCATCTAGTGGGTCCTACTGGTACTAGGAGATAGTCTATAAGATAAGGATATATATTTCTCATGTTTGGCATGGTGGTTTTCCTCTAATAGGCAGTGTTAGATTTTCTGTTCCTTAAGTACTGTGGAATAGTGGAGAACACCAGAGTCAGAGTTCAGCTCCACCCCTTACTAGCTGCATGTGATGGTGGTGTTCAATCTTTCAGTCATGTCTGAATCTTTGTGACCCTATGGACTATAGCCCACCAGGCTCCTCTGTCCATGGAATTTTCCAGGCAAGAATACTGGAGTTGGTTACCGTTTCCTGCTCCAAGGGATCTTCCTAACCCAGGGATTGAACCACATCTCTTGCATCTCTTGCTATGGCAGGTAGATTCTTTACCACTGTGCCATCTGGGAAGCCAATTAGCTGCATGCTGCTGCTGCTGCTAAGTCGCCTCAGTCATGTCCGACTCTGTGCGACCCCATAGACAGCAGCCCACCAGGCTCCTCTGTCCCTGGGATTCTCAAGGCAAAAACACTGGAGTGGGTTGCCATTTCCTTCTCCAACGGATGAAAGTGAAAAGTGAAAGTGAAGTCCCTCAGTCGTGTCCGACTCTTAGCGACCCCATGGACTGCAGCCTACCAGGCTCCTCCGTCCATGGGATTTTCCAGGCAAGAGTACTGGAGCGGGGTGCCATTGCCTTCTCTGAATTAGCTGCCTAGTCTTGGGCAAATTCCTTAATTCTATCAAGGCATAGTTTTCTCATCTGCAACATGGGGATATATAACCTCTGCCTTACAAAACTGTTGTAAGATAGAGAAAATAACCATATCTTAGCTCCTGGGACTAGAAGAAGAAGCTTAAAATTAGTTTTCCCCTTTTTAGGGTAAGTGAATTAATAGTGTGAGTTCAGTTCAGTTCAGTTGCTCAGTCGTGTCCGACTCTTTGCGACCCCATGAATTGCAGCACGCCAGGCCTCCCTGTCCATCACCATCTCCCGGAGTTCACTCAAACTCACGTCCATTGAGTCCATGATGCCATCCAGCCATCTCATCCTCTGTCGTCCCCTTTTCCTCCTGCCCTCAATCCCTCCCAGCATCAGAGTCTTTTCCAATGAGTCAGCTCTTCGCATGAGGTGGCCAAAGTATTGGAGTTTCAGCTTTAGCATCATTCCTTCTAAAGAACAGCCAGGGCTGATCTCCTTTAGAATGGACTGGTTGGATCTCCTTGGATCTCAAGAGTCTTCTCCAACACCACAGTTCAAAAGCATCAATTCTTCAGTGCTCAGCTTTCTTCACAGTCCAACTCTCACATCCATACATGACCACTGGAAAAACCATAGCCTTGACTAGACGAACCTTTGTTGGCAAAGTAATGTCTCTGCTTTTGAATATGCTATCTAGGTTGGTCATAACTTTTCTTCCAAGGAGTAAGCGTCTTTTAATTTCATGGCTGCAGTGATTGGACCACAGCCACCATCTGCAGTGATTGGACCACAGCCTTGTCTAACTCAATGTAACTAAGCCATGCCTTGTGGGGCCATCCAAGATGGGCGAGTCATGGTGGAGAGGTCTGACAGAATGTGGTCCACTGGAGGAGGGAATGGCAAACCACTTCAGTATTCTTGCCTTGAGAACCCCATGAACAGTATGAACAGTATTAATAGTGTGCTCACCCATAATTCTTGCTGTATTTAACCTGATATTATATTTCTGATTGTCTATGTACTTGCTCTCTTAAATGTTGTACTTCAAATACCGTTTATACCTCATTAGTTTCATTTCAACGGTCCACATAAGTAAAGGTCTTATTGCAAATGCAAAATTAGATTTTAAAGAACCTTCACATTTACAACTTTTCTAATTAACAATTAATGATTATTCGCATTAACAAGAGTCATGCTGTTTAACTTCCAATTAAGCATGGTTATCAGTAGCATTGAGAATCATTAATGTTAAATATTATTATATTATTTCATTCACAAATGGATAATATTAAAATCTGATCCTTTCAAGACACTTTGTTACAAGTTTTTCAAGTGTGTAAGTGTGTACATGTGTGTGTAATATATGATTATATAAATGTAGTTCTGTTTCTTTGCAACACCCTGCGTAGCTGGGGTTGGAGGTTGAGAAGGATAAGAAGGCTGTTTGTTGATACAATAGAGGAAAAACAATGACTTAAATCCCAGGTTACTTTTGTTCTGTTTTCTTGGTTCGTGATTGTGTTTCAAACTCTTTGCAGTTATTTTAGAAATTCTAGCATTTAATCATGTGAGAGAACAGGCAAGCATATTAGACCATCGCTATTATAGGAAAACAACTTAGGACTCATACTCTCATAGGGTAGTTTGTGTTTCTCTAAGATTTCTGATTTGGGGAAACCTCATACTTATATATAAGAAAAATGAGGCAGTTTGGCATGGTTTCTACTCTGTGTAATAGTTATAACTGCTTATTTGTCTCAAGATATGTTTCAAATTCTGTCTGTACTCTATTTCAGTAGTTGTAGGCTCGACCACCAGGTCTGCCTACACCACGTCAAATAACTCTTAACAGCTCTATAATTTTGTCATTGATAATGTCTATAGTGTAAGGAACAGATTATACTTCAATTTTTTTCCCCTTTCTTAAGCTATAGCTGAGAAAAACCATACAAATGAAAATGACATTCCCAGAGCCATCATGTAAATGAATGTTGAAGCAGAAAACCACTGGAAGAACCAGCTTCACAAAATTCCCCCTGTCGTGAAACTTTCAAAAGAAACTTAAGTTAAGAAAATCTTCAAAAACCACATAAAAGTACTTTCAGAATCTGGGCGTTCTCCAAATCAAGCATCTAATAAAAGTATGCCAAAGATGTCCAAAAGTTAGGTGTCCTCTCAGACTGTCATTATGACAGTCCCGGCTTGTATTCTCAATCACTCCCCAGTCCGGTGTATGAATCACAGACTTAAGTAATGACCAATTCCAGGAGGTTGGTTTGAATAATGTATTATGCAGATGAGAAGGCCAAAGCTTAGAAAGGCTAAGTGACCAAGGCTATATATAAAAATGTGGGTAGAGTTGAAATGTGTATCTTAGTTTACCTACCTTCATTTGGCACCATACTGTCCTGTTATTCCTTTATTAAGGCTGTTCTTTCAGCCAGAAAATCTCTTCTGTCTCTTTTGTAATTTTCTAAATCTTAGTCATCGTTCAAGACCTTGTGGTTTCTTGCTTCTTTGAATTTCCTTAATAAATATTGTTTTTAACACTCATTTGGTACTTTTCAAACATTGCCTTACTTAAATTGCTTTTGTCTTCTCTCCATCCTGAGATCTTTGAGAACCCAAACATATCTTATACTTCTTTGTACTTACCAAACTGCTTGGCATCACATATTAGAAATAAAAATGTAGTTTGAGGGGACATCTTGCCAATCTTGGTTGGATTCTCCAAGCTGATCGAAGTGGATTTGTGACCTCTGGTAGTTATTTAACCTTTCAGAGTTTCTTATTAGTAATCTTTAAAATGTACATAAAAGTATTTAAAATATAGTTTTGATATTTTAAAATAAGGGATCCTGTATAAAAATGGAAGTAATATAGAGTAACAATTAAGGGGATTGGTGCTGGCATCAGATTACAAGTTCAAATGGAGTCTCCATTCATCTTAGGGAACTTATTTCTGGTTCCTGTTTTCTCATTTGTAAAAGGAGTACACCAATAGAACCTATGTTATGGTTTTATTGTGAGGATGAAAAGAGTTAACAATGCAAATAGATAGTACCCACCACAAACTAAGCACTCTATAAATGTTGGCTACGTCATCATGAAAAGATTCTCAATAAATGTTGGTTCATACTGCATCCTCTGGCACAATAAAACTTTGTACAAACATAGTAAGAGTTCAACAAATGCTTGTTAAACTTTCCTTTTGCTTTTTTTATGACAGTCGGACATGACTTAGTGACTGAACAATGTGACAGTCCTCAGTGCAGGATTGGTTGTGTTCTAAACTTTCTTCACGTCAACAGTTCGTAACTTGAAAATATTTATGGAATGGAAACAGTGCTATAAAGTTTATAGTGTGGCTACCTTAAAATATGACTGGATTATTAGGAAAGGTTAAAAAAAAAAGCCTGTTTTAATCCACTGACACTGAAAAACACAGTTCCAAAAGTACTATTTCAACTACTACTAATCAGCATTTGTAACACTTTTCCCTTAATTTTCATGGCACCTTATTCTCATGGTTCTTTCTCTCCAGCTTTCTCATCTTCCCCTTGGTATTGCTATCCCTTCTTCCTCCTGACCTTTAAGGGTTGGAGTCCCCAGGGCTTGATCCCGGGCCTTTTCTTCTTGGATACTTTCTTCTGGGCACTTCTAGTCTTTCCTGTGGCTTTGTATGCCACTTAAGTGCCAGTGGCTCATAGGTCTATATCTGCAGTTCAAACTTCTTTGCTGAGCTCCACATGCATAGAACCAGTTGCCTCCAGGAAACCTTTCCTTGGCTGACCTCCCCAAACATTCTCTTCCTCCAGGAATCCCCCTATCAACAAATGGTATCAACTCCCTACAACTGAGAACTATCACTTCCCTTTGCCTTACTCCACATATCAAATTCTTCACCAAGTCCTGTTGATTTTACAGTTGACCTTTGAATAATATGGGGATTAGAGCCACTGACCCTCCACTCAGTCCAAAATCTGAGTATGATTTGTAGTTGGATCTCCTTATGAGTTGGGAGGGTCCTCTAGATTCTCAGTTCCTCATAGGCAGATTCACCCAACCTTAGGTACTACAGAGCTGTAGTTTTTACTCTTGGAAAAATATCTATATATAAGTGGCTCGGCACAGTTCAAACCCATGTTGTTCAAGGATCAGCTGTACTTCCTAAACCACTAAAATATGACCACTTTTCTCCATTTTCATTGTCTGGTTCAGTTATGTACTTTTGCCCTTCCTTCCATCCATTCACTAAAAGTGATCTTAATTTTTTAAAAAAACTTTTTATAATGGAAAATTTCAGTTACACATAGAAGAATTAATGAGCCTCCATGTACACATCCTACAATTCCAACATTTATCCTAATTTTTGCCACTCTTGTTTCATCTGTCCCCTCTTTTTTTTTTCTGGTTGGAGTAGTTTAAGGAAAATCCTATAAATAATTTAGTATGTATTTCCCACAGATAGGAACATTTAAAAAATATAACCGCAAAGTCATTATCATACCTAATAAACTTTTAAAAGATTCCTTAACAAAATATGATCCCCAGGCTAAATTTAAAATTTTCTGATTGTATTGACGATGGCTCCTTACTGTTGATTTGTTCCATTTGTCATCCAAGCAAGTTCAAACACAATATTTAATTGAATATTATCTTAAATGTTGAATATTATCTTAAATCTCTTTCAATCTCTAATAGCTCTCTTCCTTTTGTTGAGTGGATGACCATTTGTGTTTTTCTTTTGTGATGTGCCTTTTTTTTTTCATCTTTCAACTTCTATAAAAATAATATGACTTTTGGTAGATAACTGTGGCAAAATCCTATAGCTTTAGAAAAAATCCTATAGCTTTGATATCACACATATTTATCTACAAATGCTAGACTGAGAAAATAAGGATCTTCCTTTCACATATTTACATTATGTCGAAAAATATGGAAGATGGATCGAAAACTATTTATTTATCTCAAAATCCAGATAAGTGAACATACTCCATACTAGAACTTATCTCATTTGCTCCTTTAAAAAATCCTTTGAGTTGGATATTTTTATCCCTGTCTTCAGGTTAAGAAACAGATTGAGAGAGGCTAAGTAAAAAATATGGGACTATGGCATCAGTCTGAAACGGGGTCAGAATCGAAGCCCCAGACTCTTTCCCAGCTGCTCATGGTCTCTCCATCCAGCCACGCTGCTATAGTAATAAAGCAATGAAAGATGGTTTCAATAGGGAAAAACTATCAAAAGACAATTCTGGTAGATCCTTCACCCAGCTTAAAAAAAAAAAAAAGAAAAGAGTCCAAGTCCTACTTGAGTGTATATCAGCGGGAGTAGATTATTTTGATGTAAGGTAAATGTATATGAGAAAGTAACTACTCAGTGTAATTCCAATGAAAATTGGTAAAAGTCTGATAAAAGTTGAACAGTGACAGAAACAGCCTCCTAAGGACATTTATCTCTCAGTGCTCTCCTGCTCTAGCTGATTCTGTCCATTTCTTTTTTCTGTTTAAATTATATCCTTTTGCCTTTTTAAGATGGACTTTAACATCATTAATATGCTTATACATTTCCTTCCTGCTTTTCTGTAGACCTCAGAACCACAGCTTCTTTTCACTAGGATCCCTTGCCCCTCCTAACTGTCTCTATCTAAATTCTTCAGTGGCTTGTCATGTCCTTAATGCCTAAGAAGGCATGTTAGCCAAGGGAGAGAAATTATGTTTAAAATATATATGGCTTGAAAAATTCTGTCTGTTTCACCAGTGTGCCTGCGTGTTCCTGCATTTACTCCAGCTGTGAGCCAGCCTGGCCTCCTCCTGCTGTTCTCCATGCTACTATCTTAAGATGACACAAGAATTGCCCTGAAAAATCACACATTTATAATTGCTTCATGAATAGAGATATCCACAAACAACAAACAAAAAGCAAAGAATAACTGACCAATAGCCAAGAGAAGGAAAGTATTTACAATGTCTTGGTTAATGGGTATATTTCCCAAAGAACTGAAGTGTCAGGGAGAATAGATTATTTCGTTTTTAGAAGCATTGCTCACAATAGCCAAAAGGTGGAAGCAACCCAAGTGTCCACTGACATATAGATGGAGAAACAAAATGTGGTGTATACATACAATGGAATATTATTCAGCCTTAAAGGAAATTCTGAAACATTTTATATCATAGGTGAACCTTGAAGACAGTATTATGCAAAGGGAAATAAAGCAGCCATCAAAAGACAAATTTGCATGAGTCCAATTATATGAGGTACCTAGAGTAGTCAAATTCATAGGGACAGAAAGTAAAATGGTGATTGTCAGAGGCTGGGGGTAATGGGGAGTTAGTGTTTGGTGGGTACAGAGTTTTAATTTGGGAAGATGAAATTGTTCTGGAGATGGATGGTGGTGAAGGGTGCAGAGCAATGTAAATGTATTTAATGCCATGAAACTGCACACATAAAGGTGGTTAAATTGGTAGATTTTAGGTTACCCAAATTTTACTATGATTAAAAAAAAAACGGTTAAGAAACGACTCTGGGTCAGAAAACCTGTGTTCAAATTATGACTCCTTCACTTCACTTAGCTTTGAGAATCCACACTATTTCCACATCCTAAGTTTGAGTTGCTTCACCTAAAATCTGGATTAAGAAGAGTACATATTTAAATACATGATGGGGAGAGCAACAATTCCTAACTAAACCTGTTTCCTCCCTAAACAAACAAGCAAAAGGCTTGTGAGAATTAAATACAAGTCTCTCTAATATCATTTATATTAATATGTTGCTTTGCACATAGCACTCAATCAATGTTAGACACTGTAATTTTATGACCATTTATTTACCTTTAGCTCACTTCTAAAGATTATACTACTTCATCGCTCAGTCGTGTCATACTCTTTGTGACCCCATGGACTATATAGTCCATGGAATTCTCCAGGCCAGAATACTGGAGTGGGTAGCCTTTCCCGATTACAGGGGATCTTCCTAAACCCAGGGATCAAACCAAGGTCTCCCACATTGCAGGTGGATTCTTTACCAGCTGAGCCACAAGGAAAGCCCAAGTTAGATGGGTAGATTTTCCTATGGGTTTTGGAAATTTACTCCAGATTTAGATCTCTTAATTATGTGGATCCAGGAAGGTGATTCAGGATCTAGATCAGCTCCGAAGGTAATCCAGAGATATTGATGAACAGCATGACATGTTGATGAGTTTGCAAAGTTTGGTGGAAAAAACAAAGATATTGGAATCATGTTAAAAGTATCCCTTTATGTTTGGGAAATGAAATTTTCAGCCACTTTCTCTCAGCAAGGAAATAAGTAGCAAGGAAAATAATATTGATTTTTGAATAATCTGAAACTTGAGATCATTTTTCAATAGTTTCGTGGCATTTGCTGCATAATCCGAGAGATACTCTCCAAGTTGCAACCATGGGGAAATTTCCTCCAGCCTGGATCATGGCTCTCTGGAAAGCTGGCACTGAGGATTCATCTGCTAACTTGAATAATTACAGAACTATAATTGTGAAATGTCTCAATTTTACACTCAGAATTATGATCTCTTTATGAATCATTTTTCATCTATGTGCGCGCGTGTGTGTGTGTATAGAAGAAACAGTAGAAAAAGCTGTGAAGTTGCTGCTTTTGGCAAAGGGTAAACCTGAATAATACAAAGGAGAAAGCGTGCCATGCTTTTTGCAAACAAATCCTCAAACCTTCAATGTGACCACTGTCATCATTGCATTTTTAAAATTTTTTAAAAAGTTCTATTTATTTATTAAAAAACTTTTTTTTTTTTTTTGGCCATCACTGCATTTTAAAGATGAGGAAACAGGCTCGGATCTTGCCTGTGCAAGCAGTGAACTGGAATTTAAATGTAGATTGGCTCCAATGCTGTGTTCTTTCTCTCAAACCACACTCTCCAAGCCAGAACGTCTTGCCGCTTGTTACTGTTATGGGAGTTAGTGTCCCTAGCTGCTCAGGTTCTGAAATCAGCCTCTGGAGATGGCCACTGTCCCTGGATGGTTGTGATAGCGGCTCTGCTTGCCACCCATCCTCTGCTAAGGCGGGAAGCTGCCACTCAGAAGAGGTGAACTAGAGGCCACAATAAAGCCCCCCTCATCCTGAAATATTTCTTCACCTCCTTCTTGACCTGAAATAGCCACTATTGAAGCCACTCAGTTTGGAAAACAAAAGGGCACTTGTCTTCAGAAAGCCCTAGTTAGAGTATATACCTGGGAGTCAGAAGCAGGAACTTCCAGTGTGTGCTCTCTCTCATTAGCACAGTTTATGACATAAGCTTGTTGTCTCCTGGAAAGCCTAGAAAGACTACTTCTGGGAAAACACACTTGACAAACAAGTGTCACCAGTGCTCCAGGAGCCCAGCAGGTCTGGGTAGGGATCCTGAAACCCACATAACGATGGGGCCGACTGTGGAACCTGGGACAGTGTGGGCCTCAGTCACGGCTGCCTGGGATAATGATGGTCTGTTGGGTGTAAATAGCAGATACTAGCCTGAGGTACCTTAAGCAGAAAGGGAGCAGATTAAAAGAACAGGGAGGTATCTCGGGAACCCTGGAATTATGGGGCAACCAGGTCTTAGGAAATTCCCTTGTGGCTCAGATGGTAGAGAATCTTGCCTGTAATGCAGGAGACCCAGGTTCAATCCCTGGGTTGGGAAGATCCCCTGGAGGAGGGCATGGCAACCCACGCCAGTATCCTTGCCTGGAAAATCTCATGGACAGAGGAGCCTGGTCCATGGGGTTGCAAAGAGTCGGACACGACTTAGCAGCTAAACCACTACAGATCTCAGGAAAAGAGGAACCAAGGAAGGTTCTGCGATGACAGTGGTAGTTGGTAGAGGTCCCAGCCTATAGTAATCAGTGACTTTACTTGGCTCCTGATTCCAGTATATTTTAAGCCTCAAGTTAGAGTGAGAATACTGTGTTCAGCTTAGGTGACTGTTCACAGTTGACTTGATCACCAATGGCTGTGGGGGCAGGAAGGGGCAGGGATCCATACAGTGATAAGTTTACACAACAGAAACAGGAACCCTCCCCGTGGGCAGTTTCCAGAGAAGAGGGGCTGGGCTAACACTGTATTAGAGAACTACCACATATTCCTACAGACGCAGATTTTATCTGGGGAGTCATTCTGAATAGGGAGTTGCTTGGACAGAATAGTGTGAGGTGGTCAAGAGCGCTGGCTCTGGAGCTGCATTGCCTGAACTTGAATACCAGCACCGTCACTTCCTGGGCAACTCGCTTACGTATCTGTGTGCTTTTCTCTAGAGAGATGATAGTCATAGTATTTACTACCTGAGAACATCAGGATTAAATGAGCTAGTACCAGCAAGGAGCTTAAAACAGTGCCTGGCACACAGGAAGCCCTGGATAAATCACTATCATTATCTGGCTTTTGAGGCATCATAATATTCATTGAAATTACCAAATGGGCTCTCCTCACTTTAAAAATACCCAGTGGGGCTCTTTTAATATGTAACTTTAAGAAAGAAAGAGGAACACAATCAGATAAACACTTCATTATGAAATACCTATTTGGCTGAACTCAGGCATAAATACAGATGCAACAATATCAGATATCAAGAAAAGAAGTAAAGCAAAAATAAAAACAATAAAAGAAAAAATATGGATGCAACATCAAAAGCACAATCTACAAAGAAAAGAATTAGTAAATTGGGCTTCATCAAAATTAAAAACTTAGGATCTTTAAAAGGTACCATTAACTGATTCATGATGTTTGGCAGAAACCAACACAATTCTGTAAAGCAATTATCCTTCAATTAAGAAGTAAATAAATTAAAAAAAGAAAAAATAGAAAATAGGCTAAAATGGTTAAAAAAAAAAAAGGTGCCATTAAAAGAATGGACAAGCCAAATACTTCTAGAAAAGATTTGTAAATCATATATCTAATGAAGAACTTGAGTCCAGAAGAAAAGAGCACTTAAAATTTAATAATAAAAATAATAAGACAAACTGACTAATTGAAAAATGGGCAGAAGATTTGAAAGGTATTTCACCAGAAGCTATCTGAATGGCTAATAAACACATGAAAAGATGCTTGACATCCTTGTTTTGGGAAATGCAGATTAAAAATCACAGTGAGATACCAATATAAACTCTTTGGAATGATGGTGATGAAGAGTGACTTTATCAAGTATAGGAGGTGTGGGGAAACTGGAATGCATTCACAGTACTGGTGAGAATATAAAACAATACATCCACTTTGGCAAATAGTTCCGCAATGTCTTAAACAGTAAAACATAAATTTAGCATATGACCCAGCCATGCCTTTCCTAGGTACATGCCTAAGAGAAATAAATAACATATGTTCACACAAAGACTTGTCTAAAAATGCTCACACAATCATTGTTCATAGTAGCTAAAAAATGTATCAGGTGGCACTAGTGGTAAAGAACCCGCCTGACAATGCAGGAGACGTAAGTGATGCAGGTTCAATCCCTGGATCAGGAAGATCCCCTGGAGAAGGAAATGGCAACCCACTCCTGAATTCTTGCCTGGAGAAGCCTATGGACAGAGGAGCTTGGTGGGCTACAGTTCATAGGATTGCAAAGAGTCGAACATGACTAAAGTGACTTAGCATGCCCACATGCATTGGCTCTTGGCAAAATATGGATACAATCTGAATGTCCATTGACTGGTTAAATTGAATGTGATATTATTATGTAATACTATTTAGCAATAAGAAGAAACATATTATTGATATATGCACAACACAGATCAGATCAGATCAAATCAGTCGCTCAGTCGTGTCCGACTCTTTGCGACCCCATGAATCACAGCACTCCAGGCCTCCCTGTCCATCACCAATTCCCGGAGTTCACTCAGACTCATGTCCATCGAGTCAGTGATGCCATCCAGCCATCTCATCCTCTGTCGTCCCCTTCTCCTCCTGCCCCCAATCCCGCCCAGCATCAGGGTCTTTTCCAATGAGTCAACTCTTCACATGAGGTGGCCAAAGTACTGGAGTTTCAGCTTTAGCATCAGTCCTTCCAAAGAAATCCCAGGGCTGATCTCCTTCAGAATGGACTGGTTGGATCTCCTTGCAGTCCAAGGGACTCTCAAGACTCTTCTCCAACACCACAGTTCAAAAGCATCAATTCTTCGGTGCTCAGCCTTCTTCACAGTCCAACTCTCACATCCATACATGACCACAGGAAAAACCATAGCCTTGACTAGACGAACCTTTGTTGGCAAAGTAATGTCTCTGCTTTTGAATATGCTATCTAGGTTGGTCATAACTTTCCTTCCAAGGAGTAAGTGTCTTTTAATTTCATGGCTGCAGTCACCATCTGTAGTGATTTTGGAGCCCAGAAAAATAAAGTCTGACACTGTTTCCACTGTTTCCCCATCTATTTCCCATGAAGTGGTGGGACCGGATGCCATGATCTTCGTGTTCTGAATGTTGAGCTTTAAGCCAACTTTTTCACTCTCCACTTTCACTTTCATCAAGAGGCTTTTGAGTTCCTCTTCACTTTCTGCCATAAGGGTGGTGTCATCTGCATATCTGAGGTTATTGATATTTCTCCCGGCAATCTTGATTCCAGCTTGTGTTTCTTCCAGGCCAGCGTTTCTCATGATGTACTCTGCATAGAAGTTAAATAAACAGGGTGACAATATACAGCCTTGACAAACTCCTTTTCCTATTTGGAACCAGGCTGTTGTTCCATGTCCAGTTCTAACTGTTGCTTCCTGACCTGTATACAGTTTCTCAAGAGGCAGGTCAGGTGATCTGGTATGCCCATCTCTTTCAGAATTTTCCACAGTTTATTGTGATCCACACAGTCAAAGGTTTTGGCATAGTCAAGAAAGCAGAAATAGATGTTTTTCTGGAACTCTCTTGCTTTTTCGATGATCCAGCGGATCTTGGCAATTTGATCTCTGGTTCCTCTGCCTTTTCTAAAACCAGCTTGAACATCAGGAAGTTAACGGTTCACATATTGCTGAAGCCTGGCTTGGAGAATTTAGAGCATTACTTTACTAGCGTGTGAGATGAGTGCAATTGTGCGGTAGTTTGAGCATTCTTTGGCATTGTCTTTCTTTGGGATTGGAATGAAAACTGACCTTTTCCAAAAACCACCATGCAAAGTGAAAGAAGAAAGACACAAAAGATTATATATTGCATGATCCTATTTACATGAAATTTCTGGAAATGGTAAAGCTACAGAGACATATAAACAGAACAGTAATTGCCTGGGCTGGGCATGGGAGTGGGGATTAACTACAAATGGGAATGATAGAAATTTTGAAGGTGATAGAAAATATTCTTAAGCTAGATTGCTGTGATGGTTGTACAAATGCATGGATTTACCAAAATCATTGAAACATATACTTGTTAAAGGGTGAATTTTATGGTATGTAAGTTATATCTCAATAAAGCTTCTTCTGTCTTCTATTCAGTCATTTTGACTGAGTTACCAGTAAAACCTATAGGTAAAAATAATTAAGAAAGAAGAAATCTCTATTTTAGTCCAACATTATTTGCTGAACCTAGTTTGGTCTTCATAATGTTTTATGCTCAGTCCCATTCCATCCCCTCACTGATCCACCCTAGTGTAGTGAATTTTTCTTATCAGAACTGGTAACTCATGTATAGACAATGGAGTCTAAGCATTGAACACTAAGCATTGAAACTTTAGGGAGGGAGTCTTTTAAGAACTATATTTACATAGCTCTAGCTATTCCCCAGAGAAGGCAATGGCACCCCACTCCAGTACTCATGCCTGGAAAATCCCATGGACGGAGGAGCCTGAAAGGCTGCAGTTCATGGGGTCGCTGAGGGTTGGACACGACTTCACTTTCACTTTCACTTTTCACTTTCATGCATTGGAGAAGGAAATGGCAACCCACTCCAGTGTTCTTGCCTGGAGAATCCCAGAGACGGAGGAGCCTGGTGGGCTGCTGTCTATGGGGTCGCACAGAGTCGGACATGACTGAAGCAACTTAGCAGCAGCAGCAGCAGCTATTCCCATTCTTATTTGCTATTGTACAGATTCAGGTATTACTGGGGTATAAGAAATCATTCTCCAAGGAAAATGCTGATTTCTACAGTTGCCTGAGAATACCCTGAAATTTTTCTGTCTCTTCAATGTGTCATACTGCAGTAACCATGACAGGAAGAAAACAACTTTTAGATTGAGTACGACATCAAAAAGGCTTCTCCTGATACTAAAAAAAAAATCATCTGCTTGATAGCTATTTCCTGTGTCAAACTAAAACTATCAAATGTTTCTGCAGCCATCTGGGGGTTTGTTGTTTATTTCATGCCAATGCCAACATGTTAACACAAAGGACCAGAAGGGAACAACATTCATTCATCCTCCCATCCATCCATCCATCCTCCCCCCATTCATTCATCCTTCCATCCATCATCTACACATTCAATAATGATTTCTTGAGTTTCAGCTGTGTATCATACACTCTGCTACTAAAGTTTCAAAAATGAGTAAGAAAGACATGGTCTCCACCCTCCCAGAGCTTAAAGTCTTTTTTGGATGACAGCTAAAGGCCAGCATGAAGACATTTTTGCACTTTCCAGGTTTTCTTGGGCTGGTCTTGGTTCCTTCATTGGCTGCACAAGTGGCATTTGTGGTGACTTGGTGACTAGGCAGCACCTCTGATAGTGAATGCAAGGAGACCCCTGTTGCTGGTAACGCTTTTTACGCATTGGCAGTGGTCACTTTGACGGGCTTTGAAAGGACAGGCTTTGAAGCAGTCTGCTTGTTAATGGCAAGTGCAAAAGTCTTAGGGGTGGCCACAAGAGGTCTTTAGGTGGTAGCTGTGGCCTCCAGCACCTCTGCAAATTACATGGAAGTCAAATGCAAGTAAGGATATTTTTAAGTGAAAATATGCCTTCTGTACTTACTTGGAAGTGTATTAGATCTGAAGGTAGTGATGAGAATTATTTATTTCTCAAATATTTCATATTTCCATGAATATGTAGTAAATCAAGATCACTCTACAACTCTCGCAGCATTTTCAGTTCAGTGGTATGAGGTAGCTACCCAATGTCATTATATAACATTGTTTTTAGAAAGGGAAATTAAAAATAATGTGTTCAGTTGGGGCTCTCCAGAG
The DNA here is from genome assembly GCF_019923935.1 of Bubalus bubalis. Classification (NCBI taxonomy): domain Eukaryota; kingdom Metazoa; phylum Chordata; class Mammalia; order Artiodactyla; family Bovidae; genus Bubalus; species Bubalus bubalis. The sequence goes on along the minus strand of NC_059160.1, from coordinate 75,198,477 downwards.
AAAAAGACAGTAAATAATCACCCAGTTTATAACTAGGACCAAGAGGTAGAGTTCCAACGTTTACTCTGGAAGGAAACAATAAGAAAAAAATATAAAAATGGAACAGTGCTTCAGATAATATGTTAGTTAAAACCTCATAAGAACATTGTATTTGCTGGATAGCATTTCTGGTCTAAACTGATTCTGCGTATGGTAAAGTCTGAGGCTTCTTGAATGAAATAATTTGCAGAAAGCCATGGAGTCTGATCTAGTTAAATACGTCAGTCACATGGAACTGCTATGATAGTTCCTTTTCTCCTGCATCTCTGGAGATTCCCTCTATTGAAAGTACTTCCTTGTGGTCAGGGATGACCAACACATGGCAGACATGCCCACGCCCAGAGCACCGACTCAGGATCACAGTCCTCTCCACCACTGAGCCTAGGTATGTCCTGAGCACCCCAACAAGCCCAGCATCCCAGGCCCCACTAACCAACCAGCTGGAATCAACATGTGAGATGAAACCTACTTGTCATCCTTGGACTAGAGAATGAGAACAGTGGCCTGAACTTTAAAAGGTTATAGTAGAATGAAAATGTGTTTCCTGGCAAGGAAGAGATTGCCTTGACCAGGAGTAAGAGCTTCATTTTGGAGAGGGAAATGGTAACCCACTCCAGTATTCTTGCCTGGAAAATCCTATGAACAGAGGAGCCTGACAGGCTACAGTCCACAGTGTTGTAAAGAGTCGGACACAACCGGGGCAATTTAGCCCAAAAGAGCTTCTTCGCTATGAAACTAATTGCTGGTTCTGAAGAATCAGGACAGAGAGTTTGAGTGAGGAAGACAACAATGCCAGTGACAAGGTGTGGCAGCGTGAGGGGCAGTCATGGCCAGGAGGGCAGCACAGAGAAGAGTGGGAAATCAGAGAAAAGAGCGGCTTATTTCACAGTTCCCTGGGGTCATGATGCTCTGGCTCCGTCTCTCCTTAATACTATCCTGAGAAGTTTGGTGGAGAATGACTCAGGATGAGGGCTCTGAACAGTGAGTCACCTGCAACTTCCTGCCTTACCTGGACTTTTGGGAAGCCTTTTACTAAATACTGGTTAGTGAGCCCAGCCCCTTCCACCTTATGACAACTGACAGCACTGAGCTTTGAGGCAAATCTGAGTAAACAGTCTAACCTCCATGTGGCCATCATTCCAGTCAATAAAGCTTTTAGTGACCTCAGAGGTGGTGAGGTTTGTGGTTTTACCATGAATGGCCTGAAGTCATGTGAGCACAGCCAGGCAAATCTGGGACTGTCCCTTTAAAGTCCTCTGATAAAGTAACTCAATGATGGGGATAATTTTCTTGGCCCATTTAATAATAGAATGGTAAACACCTTAAGGCTATCTTGAAAATTGGCACTTTCTTTTTTAATCAGTTTGTAGCCCTGGGCAAGTCTTTTTATTTCTTCATTTTCTTTTCTATAAAGATGATACCTTTCATAAAAAGAAAAGTAATAGCAAAATGCATTGAATATATACTGTCTGCAAGACATGGAGGTTGGTCCTGGGGAGTCATCCAGGATGGAATAAGCAGGGCTTCCCAGTGGTTCAGTGGTAAAGATTTAGGTTGGAAAGGTGTTCAATAAGAGTTGTCACAGGATTTTATTCTTTTTTATTTTTGATAGTAAAGAAATAAAAGGCTGATTCCACTTGTTCTCTTATGCATTATTCATGGAAGAAAAAAAAAAACAGTGAGCTGGTAATAGTTTGAAATGAATACATATGAGGCTGTGGTGTATGTTTTAAAGTGATAAAGTGCTCAACCACAATACATTAATGCTGGGAATGGTAAAACTTCCACCAACATAAGCCAGAGGTTGGGAACTAGTAAAAAACAGAACGAACAGAACACAGGTCTGATGTCTTTAAATCACACTGTCTGGTCATTAGAACCAGGCTGCCAATGTGAAAGAAACTTTCACCTTTTATCACTTTTAGACATTTATTCTTCTTTTGACATGAAGCAGAAAGAAGCACTAAGGAATTTTAGAGCAACAAGCTAAAAATAATCTTCTCTAGTCTTTTTTTTTAACAGTAGGAGTCTAACCCAATTAACAAACTGACTTAAAGAAAAATAAATTGTGGCCAGTTTGGTTACTTTTTCCTTCTCCCTGCTATTGAATTTCACTATAATTAGCATTTTAAAAAATCTAACTTTAATCAAAGAAAACAAAATTGAGGATGTAGGCTAGAACTTTTATTCTTGATTAATATACCTCTCATCTTATGGACTTCATATTTCTTCAATTTTACAAACTTTTTCCCCCGCCTGGAACATGAAGAGTAACCCCAAGAGAAGAGACCCATTAGTAAGAATTCACTATCTACACCTCTTCTTATTTGCCATAAACATGAAGCAAATTGCCAAATTTGAAATATATATTTTTAGTCTCATCTCACCTAAAATACATTGAAAACAAACAGAAATGGAAGAAATCATGTCACTGATATTTCATGCAAGCTACTATTTCTAAATTAAGAGTTTCAAACGCACTCCATAGCCTAATTGTGGTTGTATCATCATTTCTAATGCATTCAAAGAGTTTAAACAATTTACTGTAAACCACATAGTAACTTAAATAGCAAGGCTGAAATAGAGCCCAGAACTGGTGATTTCTGATGAGAAAGGGCATGTCTGCCCTACTGTATAAGATGTCATGTCACAGTGCTTGTCCAACTGTCCACAGCCACAGCCTGCAGACTCCTTTCCCAGTTCCTACTAAGCTGCATTTGATTGCCAATGAAACCTTTACTTCCTCTTCTCCTTTACAGCACTAGACTGGTTCCTTTGTCATCAAAGCTACAGAATATAAACCTGAATTTTAATGTGTACGATAAATACACAAACAGTATGTTTTTGTCTCACTAAAAGTGTTTCATTTATTTATATATTTATTTGTGTGTGTATGTGTGTTTCATTTAATTTTGCTTTTGAAGTATTTGATGGACCTTATCTTTCAAATTTATTTTTGAAATACTCTCCTATTGATTTGGAGGTCTGTGGCTATATTCTTCTGCCTTAGCTTGAAGCTCCTCCCTCCCTCCTTTCCTCTTTCTCTTTCTTCCTTCCTTTTTCCCCTTGTTTCCTTCCTTCTTTTGTGGGATTTCTATTATTTGATAAAAATCCAGTAACAAAAACTTAGAAATCTAATAAGGGTCTCAGATGCTTAAATACTTTCCCTTAAATGTGACTAACCTTGCTTCACATTGCATTCAAGTTCAAGGGTCAAATTCAGGCTAAATTATTTTGGTGTCAAAACAAAAACGATATCACAAGTCTGTTTACCAGATGTCTGGTGGATAAAGTAGTGGGTGAGGTGCCCTCTCTCTCTCTCTCTCTCTCTCTCTCTCACACACACACACACTGGTAGCTCACTTGATAAATGGTTGGCAATTTTTGTGGTGAATACTCTAGGGCGTGCTATTTAAAACAGACCTTATTTAAGGCTTCTTTACTCGAAGTAGGTCATACTATATTTTCCAACATTCTGATACAATATTCTCTACAAAATCCAAGGTTTTTAAGGTTAGAAATTAAATTCACTCCATCAAATAACGTGTTGATCAGTTTCTTACTCTAAATCTTTAAAAAATTTTATAGCCGTAAAAGAAATATGTCTTTATCAAATTTCTCTTCTATGTCAGGCACCTTACTCTGGTCTGGCCCCTGAAGATAGACTTTGTAGATTGAAATCCAAGTGCCACCACCCTCACCTGCATGACTTGGGCAAATTACTTAATCTTACATATCTTGATTTTGCTATTTGTGAAATGGAGATAATGACAGGACATAGTTCAGTTGTAGTTGTGAGCATTAATTAGATAATGCTGCTGCTACTGCTGCTGCTCAGTCTCTTTAGTCGTGTCCGACTCTGTGCGACCCCATAGACGGCAGCCCGCTAGGCTCCTCTGTCCCTGGGATTCTCTAGGCAAGAATACTGGAGTGGGTTGCCATTTCCTTCTCCAATGCATGAAAGTGAAAAGTGAAAGTGAAGTCGCTCAGTCGTGCCCAACTCTTACCGACCCCATGGACTGCAGCCCACCAGGCTCCTCCGTCCATGGGATTTTCCAGGCAAGAGTACTGGAGTGGGGTGCCATTGCCTTCTCCGTAATTAGATAATACAGTACAATATTTAGCATAGTACCTGTCCTTAACCGACATTCATTCTTACTGTTGTAGCTACCTATCTCCACTTACATTAACAGCCTCGGTTTTTATTATTACTCTGTGAGACAGGCATTATTGCATCTATTTAACAGATGAGTAAATGCATAACCAGTGAAGTCTAGTAACTGACCCCAAGTCTCAGAACTTTGCTCTGAGTTGGTATTTGTGTTTCAACTTTCTAGTTCCAAAGCCTATGCATCTCATTGCACTTTCTCCCTCTGCTTATGGACTGTGAATCATTACAGGATATTTTCTATATGATTTTTGACTTTTAGGATAAATTAATAAATTTGAATTTATCAGGCATTCCAAAAACTAATTAATTCCAGTTACAGGAATATTTGTGGCTGTTTAAACTTTTATTTTGTAAGAAAGAAACAGATGATAGAAAAAGTCAGTTTACAGAGAAATTTATCTGAAGAAGAAGGAGAAAAGAGAGGAGGAGAAGGAGGAGGAAACACACATAAGCATACACACACACCAGACATGGAAAACCCAAGGTATATTTCCAACTTGGGACAGATTCAAACCAATCTCTTGCCTCATTTACATTTTGCAAAATTATGTTGAAGGCATCACAATGTGGCTTGAAGAACATAGACTTTGGAACCATATAGAATCCATATAGTTAACTGAATTCCAGCTCAGTTGACTTCAGGAGCATCAGCCTCTGTTTTCTTATCTCTAAAATCAGGGCAATAGTACATACTTCATAGGTTTGTTGGGAAGATTAAATTAGACCGTTTTGTGAAATATCAGGGATAGTGTCTATGACAGACATAATGTCCAGTGGATGTCAGGCTATCATAGCATGTTTGTTGCTCAGTCATGTCCAAACCTTTGGGGCTGCATGGACTGTAGCCCACCAGGTTCCTCTATCCATGGAATTCTCAAGGTAAGAATACTGGAGTGGGTAGCCATTCCCTTCTCCAGGGAATCTTCCTGACCCAGGGATCGAACCTGAGTCTCCTGCATTGCAGGTGGATTCTTTACCATCTTTACCATCCACCAGGAAAGCTCATGATAGTACATGTAGCTTTTATAATAATTTTTCAAGATTGTGTAAGAGTCTCAAAAGTCTTAATAGTCTTAAAGGATACTCAATATTAGTGAAATCACAACATTGTGAAATTCTAGAGATGGATGGTAAATTAGAGAGCTTTATAGTTCATCCTCTTCTGAGGATGGCAATAAAAATAGACATTTCAATTGCGCCTTTAGATTCGCAATCAGGTTGATGGAAACAAATAGCCCCAGGTCATTCACCTTAAAATCTAAATAAAGAAACAAACAGTCGGCCAACCAGAGGTGTAGAATTGGTATAGAATTTAAAGGCTCAAGAGACAGTTTTCTATGACAGTTAACCTTGGGTATCGTCTAATGGACATTAATGAAGTCTCCTTTATGTACAGTTGGGAAGGTCCCCTGGAGGAGGAAATGGCAACCCACTCCAGTGTTTTTGCCTAGAGAATCCCATGGACAGAGGAGCCATGGCGGGCTACAGTCTATGGGGTCACAAAAAATCGGACACGACTGAGCAACTAATAGTTCAATTACGTTGTTTTATGTTTGAGGAAATCAAGACCCAAAGAGACTAAGGGAATTGCCCCAAATCACACAGCTAATTATAATCAGAGTTGGAACTAGAACCTGGCCTCTTAATTAATGGTTCCCCTAATATTTTTAAAGTTCTGAGTGAATGATCATACCACTTGAGCAATAAATTACCAAATATGAATATCTCTGAACAGTTTAGGATTTCAATCAAAGGACATTTATAATAAAGTTAGGCATATATTTAATGATAGCTATAATTATTATTGTGCTACATGATAACACAGCGTAAATGGTAAGTAGTTCATTTTAGAGTATCGTATTTATTTTGTACACCAAGCCAAGAGAGTGAAAAATAAAATGAAGAGCAGGAAACTGCTCTGAGGGCCTTTTTGAAGACTTGTGAATCTGAGGCTTAGGTAGCTGTGGTTTTCTGACAAAAGGCAGAGGGCTGAGAGGTGGTTTTGGAAGGAGAAGGGACAGGAAGCTCTCTTGACTTCTTATTCCCTTGGGAGGAGTGATAAGCACTCATCTACTTCCATATCGATGGAGGAATCAGCCAGCATGCTCCTCCTCTTTCCCCATCAGTTTCTTGCTGGAATCTGAAAGGTTCAACTACCAGAACCAATCCTGGTAGAGTCAGAGTCAACACCAAGCATGGAGTGATGGACGAGCTTTGTTTTAGCAAAACCTGTTTTCTATTATCACTGTGTCTGGACTCCCAACACTTCATAGTCATCGACCTGATACACTGAGGACCTCCAAGAACATGTGGGCCACAGAGCGCTCCCCCACCTCAGCCACGTGGGAAGACTTGGCTGCATAATTACCCCTGTGGTTCTTGAAGAAAACCCTAGGTGCTCCAATTCCTTCTTCTCTTACTCTCACCAGGAGTGGGTGAGACCGCCCTGTCTCTACTCTCCGTCAGGACTCACTCACAGATGTGCTCGAGGGAAAGGCCCTCAGCTCAAAGCTCTTTTCTCCACAGTGCTTCCCTGCTTGCTATCAGATATTCATCTGGAGGAGTCCCTGAAGCAAGATGTCTATTATTTACACTTGGGATACATGAGTGTAATTAAAATGCTTTTCGAATTCTTGAACCAGGGGAAGGGACTTCTGAGGAAAATGGGGGAAATGAGGGAGAATGAGCAAGAAGTACATTTTGAGTAGTGGGAGTTTCAGGGGAAAAGAAGCCTTTACTGGGGGCCCTCGAGGGAAAATTTGGGCAACCAGACAGCAGGGATGAAAGAGAAAGTGTGCGGAGAAACAGGGACGTGCTGACGTGCAGAGAAGGAAGGGAGAGTCTAAAGACAAGATTCTTTCTAGGACCTTCCTTTCCCTCCCTTCTGTCTCTTCCTGCTCTTCCTAAGGAAAAATTTAAAAAATCTGATATTTAAATCTGGTTGAGTCCCTGACACACATCATTCCTGGAGGGGTATACAAGTTGCTCACTCAGGGATGATTCGTATAAAGATCTTTGCAGAGACAAGCCCAGACGGCTCTTGGGCAGTGGGCGAGTCTATGTCTTACAAAAGCGAATGAGGATGTTCTCTGTCTGTGCCTGGGTGCAGTGCAGCTGACTCTGTCACTAATGACACTCCTTCAGTACCTTGCTATTTGGGTGGAGTTGGTGCTTATGCTCATTCATAGGCATCGACCTATCTTCCTGATTCAGGTCACTCAGACAGTGTTTAGGTAACTAAGTGGGCCATGGGGAGAGCCGAGGTGAGTATTCACTTTAGCTCTGCACTCTGGGTCCCCTCTGAGCTTCACGACTTGGGCCTGGTGGCAACTCTAGCTTCCCACAGCTAATGTTACTATCCTGGCCACCTTGCTGTGACTCCTGTTGCGCAGGCTGTCACTTTGACTGTTCTTGCTTTATTCTCCTTTTCCTGCCACCACTAGCAATGCTGTCAGTGTGAAGGCACTGGCTCAGCTTGGCTGACCCTGGAATCAGAAGCGAGATTTGCCCAAGAAGGTGATGGCTCATCTTGGTGACCTGGGCTAGTCTTTTAAATGAGGGATGTAAATGTAGGTTTGGGAACTGGGAAGACCTAGGTTTGAATCTTAGCTTTGGGTAATCCTGTGACCTTGGGCAAATCATTCAAACTTTGGAACTTTCTTTACTCGTAAGTTGGAGACATTAATGCTTCTACACAGGATTGTTGAGAAGCAGGAGCACTTTATGAAAAATCCCTGGATGTAGTAGATATTTAGTCAATGGTGACTGAGATTGGCGTTCAAATGGGCATAGTTCTTTTGGCCAATATGACAGAGAGAGCTCAGGGTTCCTGAAGTGGGCATGGAGACTAGGACACTCCTCAATACCTTGTTATGGTTGATTGATGATTTATGGATGGAGTCTAGGATCATCTCTGTGTCCAGGAAATGTAGCTAACTTTAAGATCTTATTTCTAAGTCATTTCAGATAATGGGATTTTATGGAAAAAAATTTTTTCACCACTAACAAATTAATAAATCATTGAACTGTTGAACCATTTCTTAATGAGCCCAGCTTGAGCACAAAAACAGCTAGTCTTTTCAGAGCTGGTCTTGTGGCTGTAGGGACCAAAGGCAGTGACTGACTCAGGTATGTTTAGTTCCTTGTCAGCAAGATTCATTGAGAGAGATGTATTGTTAGTATTACAAGGCCCTACTGTCTGAACCCAAAGGCAATGGCATTGAGTCTGTGGCTATGGCTGTATGTAGCCATGGAATTGTTGGTTTGGAATCCATATCTAAAATATGCCCAAAGAAAGATGGTGGGTCCCAGCCCTCATCTTCTTTGATGCAAGACAGGAAAGGAGTTCCTCAGAACAATAGCATCTTAAGGAGGGGCTCCACAACCTGGCAGGTGTTTGTTCTGGGATAACATCATATACCGATACAAATATTGATATCCAAACCAATACAAATGCCCTTACTAATCCTAACATTTTATTAATGCTGGTGCCAATACCAATTCCAATATTATTAAATTCCAACATTAATGCTTCTACTATTTCTGACACAAGCTATCTAATACAAACTATCATTTACTGAGCACTAAGTATATGTCAGACACTATGTCAAGAACTTTGAAGTTATTATCACATTTAATCCTCACAAGACTTTTTTGATGATAAAATATATAGTCCTTAGAATATCCCAGGCATGGTTCTAGGCGTTAAAGTTATTTACTTACTTAATTCTCCACACAACTCTAAGAGACACGTACAATTGTTATTCCTGAGGATCAGGATATTGAGGATCAGATTGGCTAAGAAAGTTGCCCAAGCTCACACAGTTAAATATTTGGTAGAGGAAAGATTTACAATAGGTTTCTCTGACTCTAATGACCTGGTCATAAAACACTCTCTTCCAACAATACAAGAGAAGACTCTACACATGGACATCACCAGATGGTCAATACCGAAATCAGATTGATTATATTCTTTGTAGCCAAAGATGGAGAAGTTCTATACAGTGAGCAAAAACAAGACCAGGAGCTGACTATGGCACAAACCATGAGCTCCTTATTGCCAAATTCAGACTTAAATTGAAGAAAGTAGGGAAAACCACTAGACCATTCAGGTATGACCTAAATCAAATCCCTTATGATTATACAGTGACAATGACAAATAGACTCAAGGGATTAGATCTGATAGAGGGTCTGAAGAACTATGGATGGAGGTTCGTGACATAGTACAGGAGGCAGGAATCAAGACCATCCCCAAGCAAAAGAAATGCAAAAAGGCAAAGTAGTTGTCTGAGGAGGCCTTACAAATAGCTGTGAATAGAAGAGAAGTGAAAGGCAAAGGTGAAAAGGAAAGATATACCCATTTAAACACAGAGTTCCAAAGAATAGCAAGGAGAGATAAGAAAGCCTTCCTTAGTGATCAATGCAAAGAAATAAAGGAAAACAATAGAATGGGAAAGTCTAGAGATCTCTTCAAGAAAATTAGAGATACCAAGGTAAAATTTCATGCAAAGATGGGCACAATAAAGGACAGAAATGGTATGGACCTAACAGAAGCAGAAGATATTAAGAAGAGGTGGCAAGAATACACAGAAGAACTGTACAAAAAAGATCTTCACAACCCAGATAATCATGATGGTGTGATCACCAGCCTAGAGCCAGTCATCCTGGAATGCAAAGTCAAGTGGGCCTTAGGAATCATCACTACGAACAAAGCTAGTGGAGGTAATGGAATTCCAGTTGAGCTATTTCAAATCCTAAAGATGATGCTGTGAAAGTGAAGCACTCAATATACCAGCAAATTTGGAAAACTCAGCAGTGGCCACAGGACTGGAAAAGGTCAATTTTCATTCCAATCACAAAGAAAGGCAATGCCAAAGAATGCTCCAACTACCGCACAATTGCACTCATCTCACACACTAGTAAAGTAATGCTCAAAATTCACCAAGCCAGGCTTCAACAGTATGTGAACCATGAACTTCCAGATGTTCAAGTTGGATTTAGAAAAGGCAGAGGAACCAGAGATCAAATTGCCAGCATTCATTGGATCATCAATAAAGCAAGAGAGTTCTCGAAAAATATCTACTTCTGCTTTATTGATTATGCCAAAGCCTTTTACTGTGTGGACCATAACAAACTGTGGAAAATTCTTCAAGAGATGGGAATACCAGACCACCTGACCTGCCTCCTAAGAAATCTGTATGCAGGTCAGGAGGCAACAGTTAGAACTGGACATGGAACAACAGACTGGTTCCAAATAGATAAAGGAGTGCATCAAGGGTATATATTGTCACCCTACTTATTTAACTTATATGCAGAGTACATCATGAGAAATGCTGGGCTGGATGGAGCACACGTTGGAATCAAGATAGCTGGGAGAAATATCAGTAGCCTCAGATATGCAGATGACACCATCATTATGGCAGAAAGTGCTGCTACTGCTGCTGCTAAGTCACTTCAGTCGTGTCCGACTCTGTGCGACCCCATAGACGGCAGCCCACCAGGCTCCCCTGTCCCTGGGATTCTCCAGGCAAGAACACTGGAGTGGGTTGCCATTTCCTTCTCCAATGCGTGAAAGTGAAAAGTGAAAGTGAAGTCGCTCAGTCGTGTCGGACCCTCAGCGACCCCATGGACTGCAGCCTACCAGGCTCTTCCATCCATGGTATTTTCCAGGCAGGAGTACTGGAGTGGGGTGCCATTGCCTTCTCTGATGGCAGAAAGTGAAGAAGAACTAAAGAGCCTCTTGATGAAGGTGAAAGAGGAGAGTGACAAAGTTGGCTTAAAATTCAACATTCAGAAAACTAAGATCATGGGCTCTGGTCCCATCATTTCATGGCAGATAGATGGGGAAACAGTGAAAACAGTGACAGGCTTTATTTTTTAGGGCTCCAAAATCACTGCAGATGGTGACTGCAGCCATGAAATTAAAAGATGCTTGCTCCTTGGAAGAAAAGTTATGACCAACCTAGATGGCATATTAAAAAGCAGAGACATTACTTTGCCAGCAAAGGTCTGTCTAGTCAAAGCTATGGTTTTTCCAGTAGTCATGTATGGATGTGAGAGTTGGACTATAAAGAAAGCTGAGTACTAAAGAATTGATGCTTTTGAACTGTGGTGTTGGAGAAGACTCTTGAGAGTCCCTTGGACTGCAAGGAGATCCAACTAGTCAGTCATAAAAGAAATCAGTCCTGAATATTCATTGGAAGGACTGATGCTGAAGCTGAAACTCCAATACTTTGGCCACCTGATGTGAAGAACTGACTGATTTGAAAAGACCCTGATGCTGGGAAAGATTGAAGGCAGGAGGAGAAGGGAATGAAACAGGATGAGATAGTTAGATGGCATGACTGATGCAATGGACATGCGTTTGAGTAAACTCTGGGAGTTGTGATGGACAGGGAGACCTGGCATGCTGCAGTCAATGGGGTCACAAAGAGTTGGACATGGCTGAGCAACTGAACTGAACTGAGCTGACTCTAAATCTGGCCTTGTGTGGTGCATTTCTGTGTTTAGAATTGTCAGGACACATTTATATATTTTCTGTATGTTTCTGCCTCTATTAATGTAATTAATGACACATTATCTCAACAGAATACATCTTTTATTAAAAGATAATTTTATCCTCCAGTTTTGTTCCACTTAAAAGTATCTTTTAAGTGAGAAATATTTTCTCTTGGTTTTTCTTAATTTCACTGAGTTTACTGAAATTTAGGCTTCCAAAATTTTGCTAAGGCTGGGTTAGTGTCCATTTTTATAAACACCAAGGCTATCTCTTTAGATTTCCTGTATTTTTGAAAAAATTTCAAGTGTTTTTTTCTGTGTGTGATGAGCACCTCATCATCTTTTACTTGGGTGTATCTCTTTAACAGTAGACAAAGATACTACAACTGCTTCTTGAACTGTTCTTATAAAGTACCACTTCATGGCAGAATTTTCTTTCACTAAATTGGATTTTGGGGAAAGCTTAATGTTTATGGCTTCCCTGGTGGCTCAGAGGTTAAAGCCTCTGCCTCCAGTGCAGGAGACCCAGATTCGATCCCTGGGTCAGGAAGATTCCCTGGAGAAGGAAATGGCAACCCACTCTAGTATTCTTGCCTGGAGAATCCTGCGGATGGGGAGCCTGGGGCTGCAAGAGTCAGACATGACTTAGTGACTACACCACCACCACCACGCACTGGCCTATCACTGCAATCTGATGTCATTTGTCATTTGCAATGGAATTAACATGGCACAATGCAGGCCTCCCCGGATGAGAGTGACTGGAATCAGATATCCATATATGACAGCTTTCACAAGGTTCTTGAACTGTGAAAGGAGCTAAAATCCAGGACCAATCCTGTCAAGTGTTCAAAATCGTCTTATAAACCAAAACTCCTATGTGGTCTCTAATAAAATGCAGAAGTCATGAGGATTCTTTCATGATTTAAAGTAGGCTTCTTAAACTGGGAATCATAGATCCCCATGGTATCTGTTTAGAATTAAGTAGACTTGACTGGAAAAAAAAATCAAAACATATATTTATTTTCACTAATCTCTGGCTGAAATTTAGAATTTTCTTCCCTTATGAAGGTAGGCCACAAACCACAATAGTATTAATATTACCCATTGATAATACCTGTGATTCTGTCTTGGAAATCATAGGTATTTTCCCTTTACATTACTGTTGTTACCAATGTCACAAAATATCATTTATCCCTCTCTCTAAAGTCACAGTAATTGCCAGATATTATTATACACCTTAAAATTGAATGCTTTAATAAGGAAGCACATATCTTAATATAATATTAAATTAAAAAATTTGTTGATAACTGTACTTTGATGTTATTGGCTTATAATCTAATTACTTTAATTTCATAGATTTGAAAATATTTTTCTAAAAGGGCTCCACCAGAGAAAAGGGAACTCTCATAAACATAGGAATGTAAATTGGTGCAACCATTAGGGAAAATATTGTGGAAGTTACTTAAAAAACTAAAAATAGAAGTATCATATGATCCAACAATTCCACTTCTGGGTATATATCCAGGAAAATCGAAAACTTTAATTAGAAAAGATACATGTACCCCAGTGTTCATAGCATCATTATTTACAATAGCCAAAGAACAGAGGCAACCCAAATGCCTAGCAAAGATGATTGACTTAAGAAGATGTAGCATATATATATAATGGAATATTAAGTCAGCGATAAAAATGAATGAAATATTGCCACTTGCAGCAATATGTATGGACCTAGAGCAAATAATGCTTAGTAAAAGAAGTCAGACAAAGGCAAATACTATATGATATCACTTATATGTGGACTCGAAAAAATAGTACAAATGCATCTATGTCCAAAACAGAAATAGACTCACAGACATAGGAACAAACTTATGGTTACCAAAGGGGAGCAGGAAGGTGGGGAGGGATGAATTAGGAGTATGAAATTAAGAGATATAAACTATTATATACCCAATAGAAAAGCAACAAAGATTTACTGTATAGCACAGGGAGTCATACCTGAGGGCACTTTGGTCTAATGTAGCCTGTAAGCCAAACTCGCTGTGTGGTGTCCAGAGAGCCTTATTTACCTTTCCAGCTTTCAAAAAGGATGACTGACCCTCAGTCTAACAGGTCTGAGTCAGAACTCTTGAACATAAGGAAGACCAGCCAGCCCATGGCCAGGGATGTGAACAGATCCCAGTAGTCAATAGCCAAACAAGATATATTGTGTTTCTATCTACAGTATATCAGGCATGAATTCAGGTAGATTATGGATTTCTGCATAAGTCCTCCTGTACCAAGATTGAGAGGAATACATAGTATGTATATTATGCTACTCAATTTAAGTCCTTATTCTTCAAGATGCATACAGGAGAATCTAGCTTTTACTTTTCCAAATTTAATATGGATCTGACAGTATATCCAGAGGTTGTCTCTGAACTTGGGAATGGCTATTATCTTGAGAAAATCACCCCATTCTCTGATTACTCATGGGAAAAATCATCTACTTAAAAGACTATAACCTAGAATAGAAACAATTTGGGAAAATTATAGGTATCAATTAGGATTAAGATCTGCTGCATATAATTGGAAATGCCAAATCACAGTAGCTTAAACAAAATAGATATTTACCATATTTTCTCTTGTGTATAAAAAAGTCCCGAAGTAAGAATCCAGGAGCAGTGCATCTCTGTAAAGTTACTGCCCCAGTCTCCCTCTCTTTTTGCCACTCCATTCTTATCAAACAATGTCTAGTCTTGTGATTCAATGCAGATGTTCAAGTAGCAAAAAGGGTTTGAGGAGAAAGATGTTCAATTTGGGACATCTTGGATTGAGGTGCCTGAAAATATCCAAGGAAACAGTTAGAAATGCAGACTCAAAGCTCAGAGGAATTGCCTGGTGAGAGGCACAGGACCAGGAGTTGACTGTATGTAAAGTGATGAGCACCAAAACCAGGGGCATGTGAGATGGCCCTGGTTGAGTAATACCACTAAGAGAGGGCCAAGGAGAGAAACCTGGAAATACTAATAAAAAATTTTTTTTCAGACAGATTTTTTTTTTTCTCAGCCAACTTAGCTTCTTTTGTGCAGCCTTCTCAATAAGTAAGCCATTCAACATTTCTGCTTATATTTCATTGACCAGAGCTTAGTCACATGGTCCCATGCAGGTTTAAGGCAGTATGGGAAATGTAATCTTATAATACTGTGTCTTGTTGGCTCCAATTAAACTGGAGTTTCATTTCTAAGGGAGAAAAGAGAGTGGATATTAGGTGGCAGCTATGATGACATTATATACCTGGGGACTTAGGTATACCCATATTCAGAGAAAGAGCATCGAACTAGCAGACAAATGCCCTGGGTCCTATCCCTGCATTCACTTTGTATCTGCAACACCTTCAACAAGTGACTGAACTTCCCTAAAGGTTTAATTCTTTTATTTTAAAATGTGGATGTGACCATTCTTTTCCTGGTGCTTCCTGTTTGTTGTGAAATTTAACTGAGGCAATGTTTGTGAAAGCATTTTTACAACTAACTATAAAAGTATTGCATACATGCAAGGTATGTTGTACCTGCAGATGCCTGAAGCTATAATTAGAGAAGAGTAAGTGTAGCAGATCCCCCAGCAAACCAGCCATACCTGAAACCCTGAGCAAAGAAACAATCTCATCTCTATTTTGACCTGTCAACTTCTGATAATGCATTTTCTAAGTCCAGGTAGAAATTAAATGGTTGTGTCATGGAACCATTAAATGATGCCAGCTACATGTCCTATAATTGTGACATGGGTAAAGAAAGTGATTTTCAATGATGGTATCATGTATGATAAACAAGGCATTAAATGCAAGTCTTGGTTACTGTTAAGAGGGCAGGGTCAACTCTTACCAGCAGAAGGATTTTAAAAGGCCTATGGAAGCACTGGGGACAGGAAGGTGAAGAAATAGCATAGGCCCAGTTTCCGCCAGTACTCTTGCCTGGAAAATCCCATGGGCAGAGGGGCCTGGTGGGCTGCAGTCCATGGGGTCGCTAAGAGTCGGACACGACTGAGCGACTTCACTTTCACTTTTCACTTTCATGCATTGGAGAAGGAAATGGCAACCCACTCCAGTGTTCTTGCCTGGAGAATCCCAGAGATGGGGGAGCCTGGTGGGCTGCCGTCTATGGGGTCGCACAGAGTCGGACACGACTGAAGTGTCTTAGCAGCAGTTTCCACCAACAACTATCAAAGTTCCCAGAGAATTTCACTGCTGTTCCTGCCATGATCAAGAAACCATCTGTAAAATCAGCAGTGTTGCTTGAGGGCCTAACTCCAGCATCACACAGCTGCCGCCTATATCAGATCCAGCGTGATCCACACCTTAATGGTGCCCCATGCTCTTTCTGGCCTTGCTTAACTCCATTCCAAAACCAATTCCAACGCAATTGGATCTGACTGGTGGAGCCTCAGTTAACCCAGAACCCTAGCTTCAAGTAGCTTCCTAGGTGGTGCAGTGGTGAGGAATCTGCCTGCAATGCAGGAGGGGACGGTTCGATCCCTGGTGGAAAAGATGCCCTGGAGTGGGAAATGACAACCTACTCGTGTATTCTTGCCCGGAAAATTCTCTGGAGAGGCCTGGCAAGCTACAGTCCTTGGGGTCTCAAAGAGTTGGACATGACTAAACACACACACACACACACATCTAGCTTCAAGCATCTAAGAAATAGAACTTTTGCCTTTACAACATATGAAGAGAAGTGATGTTGGTATATATTGCTATATGGGCCAACTGTCAATCCAGTGTCTGTCAGAATGTGCACCTGTGACATGAAAATTGCTATGTGAGGTCCCAAAGTACTGGCTGCAAGTCTTAGAAATGAAACAATCTCAATGCAACATAATAGAATTAGACCAGAGGAAATTCACTTTACTCAAATATGAATTGAATGAATAGGCAGAAAGCACAGGAAACATTCATGTATCAATACATATATCTGTAGCAAGTGACTTAAGTTAAAACATTTGCACCAGCATTAAATGCAAGTAAAGCATGTGGATGTTTCATTAAGGATATAATTTGCTCATAAGTATAAATTTCTCTTTACTCATTAATTAGGACTAGAACAACTTACTCATTTGAACGTATGTATGCATATGACAAAATCACAATAATTAAAGTTCAACAGGTGCATGGTGATGATCTAATGAAATTTTATTGACTAGGAGATGTCCCAATAAATATCTTTCTGCTTGAACAGCTTAGCTAATGCAACAAAGATGCACAAAAGTAAGAATGGGCTGCTGCTGCTACTAAGTCACTTCAGTTGTGTCCGACTCTGTGTGACCCCATAGACAGCAGCCCACCAGGCTCCCCCATCCCTGGGATTCTCCAGGCAAGAACACTGGAGTGGGTTGCCATTTCCTTCTCCAATGCATGAAAGTGAAAAGTGAACGTGAAGTCGCTCAGTTGTGTCCAACCCTCAGCAACCCCATGGACTGCAGCCTACCAGGCTCCTCCGTCCATGGGATTTTTCAGGCAGAAGTACTGGAGTGGGGTGCCATTGCCTTCTCCGAAGAATGGGCTAGAATCATAGAAAAATGGCCACAGTTCTTAATAATTCCAAAAATATTGTGGGAGAAAAATGTATTCATTATAAAGAGAAAATACTTTTGTTGTAGCAGATCAGAGCAGCTTCTGAGAAGGACAGGTTCTCTGTTTGATAATGCAGAGCTTCCTCTGTAATAGAGCCATGACCTCCCACTGAATAGTATATAGGAGAAGCAGACAAAGAAGGCCAGTGGCTCGAAGGACTAGGTTGACATTTCTACAGATTGCTTAGGCAGGGGTTTGTGTGAAGGCAGGAGAGAAGGGAATACTAGAGGGCAATGGGGCAGTGAGGAGATCCTTCTTTCTGAAACCTGCTTTGTTTTTCCCTAAGAGAAGGTTCTCAACCTCTTTAGTCTCAAGTTCCTTTTAAATTCTTAAAAATTATAGAGGCCTCCATAGTTTTTGTTTTTGTAATATTTATCATGTCAATCTGCTGCTGCTGCTAAGTCGCTTCAGTTGTGTCCGACTCTGTGCGACCCCATAGACAGCAGCCCACCTGGCTCCTCCGTCTCTGGGATTCTCCAGGCAAGAACACTGGAGTGGGTTGCCATTTCCTTCTCCAATGCATGAAAGTGAAAAGTGAAAGTGAAGTCGCTCAGTCGTGTCCGACTCTTAGCAACCCCATGGACTGCAGCCTACCAGGCTCCTCCATCCATGGGATTTTCCAGGCAAGAGTACTGGAGTGGGGTGCCAGATCTAGATCAGCATAATTAACAAATTATGGGGAAATAATGCTACATTTTAATACATTACAATTGCACAATTCTTTTCTAGGTTTGATTGGGTTTCAACTGGTTTCATCTACCTACCTCTCTTGTGGAAGCAGCATCACACAGTGGCTTATAAAGGGTCCTTGAGCTGGGATGAGGCCAGTAAGAAACTGTCTTGAAACAAAATTTCCTTTTCAACAAGGATGGCCGAGGTACTCCTATGTCGTAGTTTCCAACTGCTTGAGGTAGGCTGGGTAGTGTAGTGTTTGGATAAGGGAAATCTTATCATTAAGCTTAATCTTAGAGAGAAGAGAATCTAAAAGGTGGGGTCCTTTTCCCTTGCATGTCTGGGAAGGCTTGTTGATAGTACTCTCCTGGAGATCAAGGCATTCGTGATTACCGTGAATGGGCTTCAGGTTGATTTTCATTCTGCTGCTGCTGCTGCTGCTGCTAAGTCACTTCAGTCATGTCCGACTCTGTGAGACCCCATAGACGGCAGTCCACCAGGCTCCGCCGTCCCTGGGATTCTCCAGGCAAGAACACTGGAGTGGGTTGCCATTTCCTTCTCCAATGCATGAAAGTGAGAAGTGAAAGTAGTGTCTGACTCTTAGCAACCCCATGGACTGCAGCCTACCAGGCTCCTCTGTCTATGGGATTTTCCAGGCAAGAGTACTGGAGTGGGGTGCCACTGCCTTCTCCGTGACTTTCATTCTATCTGTTCTCAATTGTGGCTGAATCGTAGAAATGAGAGGCAGAATTAGGAATTCCACCAGGGATGGAATGTGACAGCCACGTTTGGGAAAGCTTCTTGGAGACTCAGAGATAAAGTGCATGTATGTTCTAAATGGGGACTTCCCAGGTGATGTTAGTGGTAAAGAACCCACCTGCCAATGCAGGTAGATGCAGGACATGTGAGTTCAGTCCCTGGGTTGGGAAGATTCCCTGGAGGAGGGCATGGCAGCTCACTCCAGTGTTCTTGCCTGGAGAATCCCATAGACAGGAGCCTGGCGGGCTACAGTCCATAGGGTCGCAAAGAGTCAAACACAACTGAATCTACTTAGCACGCACGTATACACGGATATCCTGAAAGAGCGTCATTAGGAAAATCTTATAGTCTTAAGTTTTCTCCTGTGAATTCTTAAAAACACACAGAAATTATTTCTAGAGTGTGAAGAGTCTTCAATGCTTCATAGCCTGATGTTTAGAGTTTATTTTATCTGGTTTGATTTAGCCACAGCAGATTTCTACTCAAAATTAAAAAGCCTGTCTTGTGAAGCAGAGAATTTGGTGTCAATAAGCAATGTTTCTGACTTATCACTGGGAGGGTCCTGGTTGGGTTGACTATGGAAATCTTCTGATATTTCAGAAAGCTTATCATGATCTTTTCTTTGGCCTATTTTTTCTTCCCTCCTCACCCTTAAAAAAAAGTCTTCTTCAGGACAGTCCCTCCTTCTTTATACTTTTGGTCACAGGATGATGAAAATATGTTTTTCCCACACCTTTGTTTACTTGAATACACTATCTTACACAAAGCTAGATCTTTCCCACAGTAAATACTTAATTTTAATTCAGGATTTTTGAAAATAAGGTTCCTCTCACTTTAAAAATAATTAAATTTACTTTTTAACCTTACAATATGTAAGGTTATATATGTAACAATATATGTTCACTTTTGTTGCGGTCTAGATGTGGTTACATGTACAATTTTTTTTTGTTTTTTTTGACTGTGCTGGGTTCTGTTGTGACATGTGGGATCTTTTTTGCTATGTGTTGGATCTTTAGCTGTGGGCATGTGGGATCATAGTTTTCTGACCAGGGATCGAACCCAGGCCCCCTGCATTGGGAGTGTGGAGTCTTAGCCACTGGATCTGTATATTTTTTTACTCTTTTTTTGGGACTCTTGAATGATTTTTCCATCTATCAAATGTGTTTTTGATGGTATTTTTGGTTTTTGTATCATCAGGAATAATGCCTCACGTGACAGTAATTCTGTTAAATCATGTCTCAATATTATTTTTGTAATTTTACTTAAAATTTTCTTTAACCCCTAAATATAGATTTTGATTCCCCAACACATTTTGTTTTCTGTTTTTTTTTTTTAAATTAATTTATTTTTTAGTGAAGGATAATTGGTTTACAGAATTTTGCCGTTTTCTGTCAAACCTCAACATGAATCAGCCATGCTGCTGCTAAATCACTTCAGTCTTGTCCAACTCTGTGTGACCCCATAGACGGCAGCCCACCAGGCTCCCTCGTCCCTGGGATTCTCCAGGCAAGAACACTGGAGTGGGTTGCCATTTCCTTCTCCGGTGCATGAAAGTGAAAAGTGAAAGTGAAGTCGCTCAGTCGTGTCCGACTCTAGCGACCCCATGGACTGCAGCCTACCAGGCTCCTCCGTCCATGGGATTTTCTAGGCAAAAGTACTGGAGTGGGGTGCCATAGGTATACAAATATCCCCTCCCTTTTGAAACTCCCTCCCATCTCCCTCCCCATCCCATCCCTCTAGGTTGATACAGAGTCCCTTTGAGTTTCCTGAGCCATACAGCAAGTTCCCAGTTCAGTTCAGTTCAGTCACTCAATTGTGTCTGACTCTTTGTGACCCCATGAATCGAAGCACGCCAGGCCTCCCTGTCCATCACCAACTCCTGGAGTTCACTCAAACTCATGTCCATCGAGTCAGTGATGCCATCCAGCCATCTCACCCTCTGTTGTCCTTTCTCCTCCTGTCCCCAATCCCTCTCAGCATCAAAGTCTTTTCCAATCAGTCAACTCTTCGCATGAAGTGGCCAAAGTATTGGAGCTTCAGCTTTAGCAGCAGTCGTTCCAATGAACACCCAGGACTGATCTCCTTTAGAATGGACTGGTTGGATCTCCTGGCAGTCCAAGGGACCCTCAAGAGTCTTCTCCAACACCACAGTTCAAAAGCATCAATTCTTTGGTGCTCAGCTTTCTTTATAGTCCAACTCTCACATCCATACATGACCACTGGAAAAACCATAGCCTTGACTAGATGGACACTTGTTGGCAAAGTAATGTCTCTGCTTTTGAATATGCTATCTAGGTTGGTCATAACCTTCCTTCCAAGGAGTAAGCGTCTTTTAATTTCATGGCTTCAATCACCATCTGCAGTGATTTTGGAGCCCCAAAAAATAAAGTCTGACACTGTTTCCACTGTCTCTCCATCTATTTCCCATGAAGTGATGGGATCAGATGCCATAATCTTAGTTCCCATAGACTATCTATTTTACATATGGTAATGTAAGTTTCCATGTTACTCTTTCCATACATCTCATGTTTTCTATGTTTTTGTATCTCAATTTGTATAGTATCTATATATGATATGGTTTATACAACTACTTGAAACAAAGTGCTCACAGAACATCAAATAATGTTACGAGAAGGAAATGCATAGAACTAAAGTCCCCCTGCATTTCATTGTGTCATTGACTTAATGGTAATCTCATTAACTGTGCTACTTTCCAAAGTGACCGCAAACATCACTTCATATTGCTAAGAAGAGAAACTGTCCTATAGAAATGAGTACAAATAATTTCCAGAAAAGACACAGTCATTGTAAAGCATGTTTTAATTAGAAGCGAAAGAAAATAAAATCTGCAAATGAATCAATAAAAAAGAAAAGGATTTGCAAAATAAATCCTGTGATACACTCAGGGAAGAACTGTATGACATTTCCTTTTCCTGTAATAATGGTACTCTATTAGGTTGACCAGCTGGCCAGTCAGTCCCTAAAGCCTTCATATCCTGTTTTCCAATTATAGGACTACAAATTAATGCATCTCCAGTGTTGAGCAATGATATTTTGGATCATTTAACTAACTCCTTTGTACAGGTTACCTTCGTTTATCAGCACCATAAAAATGAGACTGACAGCTGCATTTATAGTCACTGCAAAGAGTAGCCCAATAAGCTGGTTGAGTCATAAACTCATTCTTTTCTGTTGCCCAGCATTTCTAGTGGAGCTGAAAGGTTGAAGAAAAATGAATCGTACATTTTATAAACAGACAGATGAATGTGGTGATAGATTGACTTTGACAATATCAAAGCTAGGATGAAAAATCATTTGTTCACCATATTTTAAAATTAAGGAAACCATTGCTTAATAGTGAGGCTCAAATTTATATAATTAGGTAGAATCATGATATGTTTCAACTGGCAAATATACTGAAAATTATCTGGAGCCATAAATATTTGTACAATATTTTTCCTCTTAGAAAAATGCCTCATAGGCAGTTTATTTTATGTATTTCTATAATATTTTAATAATTTAAGAAAGATAAAGTTAGGTTATTAAATTTTTGTGTTGCCATTATGGTAACATTTGATAAATGAATAATATGAATACACTTGTGCTCTGCCATTGACATGACTGGCATGGTAAAGGCTTCTTTTGTTTTCAGTGTTTAAATCATTGGACTGGCCAGTGTGGGAGAAATAATTGCATGCTGCATAATAAATTCTTATTGATAGGATGATGTTTTCAAAGGAACTCAGATTTAAGCTCCCCTTTTCTGAGATTTGAATGGTCAAATTGGACATCCAAAATACAAATATGCCCTTTTCTTCCTTGTTCTAGAAGAAAGCACACTGTCAAATGTTTTTTTTTTTTTTTCCCCCCTCATAGGGAATAAGGTCTTATTATGGCCGGGGACAGTCATATTCACAAATAGTATTAAATTTGGATTTTTGGTGTACCACTGCCAAACGAGGTCACATGTACAGTCTCATTGCCAGATGCATTCTACAATGTTAAATGTGTATCTTATCACTGGATTACATTCCCATGAATTATTGTTTTAGAATAAATCTTGCAATTATCTTGTGACTATCACATTGTTCTGTGGGAGGGTGAGGTGTAAAGAGTGTTAAAAGTATGACATTGCCAAATGTTAACATTTATGTAATTTTTGTAGCCTTGTTCAGGTATTTTTTCTATTTTAATGAGACAAGGAACTCTAAAAGAAAAAAGAAAGTGGCTCTTTTTTTTTTAAACCTTTGAGAAATTTCAAGAATAAATACAAAGAAAAGATTGATGACCAAATGATATCCCTAGAAATAGTTATATGTTTTTAGCCCTCATATAACTAAAATATAATTCTATGTTTTTAGAGGAGTGAAGTGATATTTGAGGAAAGGCAATTAGGGAGAAGTTGGAACCCATATATATATATATATATATATATATATATATATATATATATATACACACATACATACATATATGAAAATAAAAAAAAGAGAAAGTACTAAAACTATCAAAGTATAACCATTAGCTAGCTATGATTTTAAGAAGACTTATTCACCTTTTGATCATCCCAGCACAGCCGAGGACACACCCGCACAGTTTACTCTCCCCTGTTTAACCTGGGAGTGCCCTCTTTCAGCAAAACACAAATGCAATTAATGTGTGGACCCTAAACAGTGATAGTATTCTCAAGTTTAATACCAGGAACGCTATTTTACTTCTTATAAACTGCTTCATCAAGCATCCAAGTTGTAAATTGTAAGGGGTGATATTCTTCTCACAAGTACTTTCTCTCATTGTGCTTACAGTGTTTCTTATTCTTTATTTTTGCTGCTGCTTCCTAGTTTCTTTTACATCTACCCTGTCCATGACATTTTGTTTCTTAGAGCATATAGCCCATATAGCCCAGCTTGTGGTCCCAGACTTATATTTCCCCCTGATGGCAACAACTGTGGTATCACCCAGATGTTCAGAACTGATATACACTAAGTTCTCAAAGTGTGGTCCCTAGACAAAGAGCATCAGCATCACCCAAGGACTTGTGAGAAATGCAAAATTGGGGGCTCTACCCTAAAGAATGGGAAACTCTAGACATGGGGCTTAGAAATCCGTCTTTGAATAAATTATTCAAAGTGATTAAAGGTGATTCCAATGCATGATAAAAAGTGAATATTCATGTTTTAATAGGAGGCAATATCTTTGCCCAAAGAAACAAATTTTTTCATAGAAGAATTTCACAGTTCAGGTTATTAAGGCCAAAGGGAAGTTATTCTACTCTCTTCAGATTATAGCACTAACTCCACCTGTCCATAAAATGAATGTTGCTTTGAGTGTAAATGCTAAAATAAATCATTTAAAGCTGCAGTCATTCAGGTGGTAGGCAGATAAGAGTGGCTATAGTTGCTTAGAAGTAGGCTGGGAATGGAGAAGGAAATGGCAGTATTCTTGCCTGGTGAATCCCATGGACAGAGGGGCCTGGCAGGTTACAGTCTATTGGGTCATAAGAGTCGGACACGACTTAGTGACTAAACCACCACCAGGCTGGGAAAGACTTGGTCTCTGATAATTGAAGTAGGGAAAAGATTGAAAGGAAATTTGCTACTGTTTTCGCAAACAGGGGCAAGCTTTGTTCTTTTTCTGCTCTTTTTGCTTTTGACCTTGAATGATTATAAGAATGGCTACAAAGCCTCTTAAAATTAAAGCTTATTTTACTACAAAGAATTTTTATGCAGTAACTTTAATGTTGAACTTAAAATGAACTAGATTCCAGACTGCATACTGTTATTAACTTTCTTGGTAGTTTTATGTAAATGAATTAAATTTTCCCTCAATTTCTCTTTCAACTGTAGATCTTTTCAATCTATGGACATAGCATGGGAATAGAGACTGTTAATAAAAACTATGAAAAAGTGTTTTTTATTACATGGTACTCTTTCTAAGACATGATCATGAATATCAGTGTGTAGATTATATTCACATAAAGCATATTTTCTCTTCTCTTTTTTTACATAGATATCACTTGTTAACTGAAATTGGACAACCTAGGCACTACTTCTGGCTCTGGTTGTGTATTGCAATAATATGTAGATGAAAAAAATGTATAAATGCACAGCCTTCTTAATAAGAACAAAATGTAAAGACAACTTCAATGGCTAATTGTTTTATGGGAACCAACCCCTACTCCTTGTTTTTCTCTGGGAACATGTAGCTGGCACACAGTAGTAGGCTTATGAATTGAATAATTGAATACTTTATTAAAATAATAGCAAATTAAACAAAAAGCATTTAGTTTAAAACATGAGTGAGCTCTGGAAGCATATGTTACAGGGACAGAAAAAAAGTGATTACCTAAGCAATCAAGGATATGAGGATCCATGAGATTTTCACATGATCTCCATAAAATCCATGAGGTTTCCATAGTTCCCGCAGAGTCCAATTTGATAAGTTATGTGATTGCATTTTTTTACCTGTTTCTGAAAGGGTGTTCAGAGAAAGAACAGTTTGAGGAGTAGGGGAGAATGAGAAGAACACCAAGTTTCCCAGAAGCTGGCAAGGTAGTGACCATGGCTGAACTGCTTTTAATATCTTGCAGGGAAATCTAAGCCAGCAGCTTCACATGAGGACCTAAAACTGCTAGCATGTGGGTGACAGAGCAGTCAAACCAGTCCAATCTACGTCTGATTTATCTTGTAGTACAATAATTTTTTTAATCTAGCATTTTTCTTCTAATTCTTTCAAAGAAAGAAAGAAAGTAAAGTTGCTGAGTTGTGTCCGACTCTTTGCGACCCCATGGACTGCAGCCTACCAGGCTCCTCCGTCCATGGGATACTCCAGGCAAGAATACTGGAGTGGGTTGCTATTTCCTTCTCCAGGGGATCTTCCCGACCCAGGGAATGAACCCAGGTCTCCCACACTGCAGGCAGACGCTTTAACCTCTGAGCCACCAGGGAAGCCTAGTGGAAAATTGCTGGTGGATGGATGGTTGTGCTAGGAAACAATTTAATCATCTCTTGGACTTCACATCCTCAGTTCTAACTACCTTACGGTGCTACTGATGTGATAACACAAACAGTAGGTGACACAAGGAAGAGAGACTTTCCAGTTCAAGAGAGTGGGGTCCGCACCCTAGACTAACCACTTGATTAAACTTGTGGCATTGGATGTGTTACTTAACCTTTCTGAACCTCAGTGTCTTCATTTGTAAATCATGCTTAGTAATGCTAGCTTATTGTAAACATTAACAATGCTATGTGTGACTGGTCAGAATGGCTATCATCAAAAAGACCATAAATAATAAGCACTGAGAGAGTGTGGAGAAAAGGGAACCTTCCTACACTGTTAGGAATGTAAGTTGGTTCAGCCACCATGGAAAATAGTATGGAGGTTCCTCAAAAAACTAAAAATAGAGTTACCAAATGATCCAGCAATCCCACTCCTGGGCATAGACAAAGTCAGAACTATAATTCAATAAGATACATGCACCCCTATGTTCATAGCAACACTGTTTACAATAACCAAGACATGGTATTACTCAGCTGTAAAAAAGAATGAAATAATAACCATTTATGGAAACATGGATGGACCTAGAGATGATCATACTAAGTGAAGTAAATCAGATAAAGACAAATATCATGTTTTTTAAAAATCATATCATTACTTACATGTGAAATCTAAAAATGATACAATGAACTTATTCACAAAACAGAAACAGACTCACAGACATAGAAAACAATCTTATGGTTACCAAAGGAAAAGGTGGGGAGGTATAAATTAAGAGTTTGGGATTAATAGATACACACTACCATAGAGAAATAGATAAATGAGGATTTACTGTATAGCACAGGGAACTATATTCAATATCTTGTAATAATTTATAATGGAAAAGAATCTGAAAAAGAATATATATATATACATACCTGAATCACTTTGCTATACACCTGAAACTAGCAACATTGTAAATTGACTGTCCTTCAACAAAAAAAATTTTTTTTTAAACGCTGTGTGTGAGGTGTCTGCTGCCTTACAAGCTCTCAACACAATAAAAGCTACAACAGATTTTATTTTTAACATTACCTGTTATATCACATAAAGAGAAAACGCTCACGAATTCTGACCTGGGCATCTGGCATTTGCAGTTTTCAGTAGGATTTCTCAGTTGTGCATGGATCATAGTCCTGAGTCGACTTCTTAACTCCTGTGACAAGGCATCATAATGAAAAAAATTCTAATTTTATGTGAAATGTATTTGTTAATCTGTGGTCAGATCTTTTGCAAGATTCCTTTGAAAGTCCTCAAAGAAAGAATTCATTTGGTATTTACACTTGAGCACTTACACTTTATGCCTTTTAAGAGTAAGCAACATCTGGAATCAAGGTCTAGTTATATAGTTGTTTTTTTTTTTTTAACCAACAGATGACTCCCGCTGGCACGCGTCTGGTGTGATTTGATTTAAGCCTACAGGGTGATATCCCGGGGACCAGCCTCTGCCCCTTCACTTCCTCCTCTGGTGCAGCAGGGCCAGCTGACCTCTGCTGGGTGCCCTGGGTCTGGCCCCTGCTTGGCCCTCTTTCTCTGTCTCTAGGCTGTCCTGGCCCATTCCAGCTGCTTCCCATTCATTTCCTGGCTTCACAGCTTGCAGAGGGCTTGGGAATACTTCCCAAGTGAGGCAGCGATCAGTGTTCTTCACAGTGGGCAGTTTTCCTGCCATACAGAGCCTTCCTTCTGTAGCACTGCCCACCTGCATTGCTGCTGGATATGTCCCAGGCAGTCAGAGCTCAGAGCCCGTGATGGAGCTGAGAGGAATTCCTGCCATGGGCTGTTGGGAGACCACCCCCCTGCACACTTGGTGTAGGACACTGGAAATCCCCCCTGCCCTGCCTCCCACCTCTGACCCGAGAGGAAGCATCATCTCAGCAGATTTCTACACCGTTCCTCTTCTGCCCTGTTCCTATTTCCCCAAATGAGAGCCCCGAGGAAGGCCAGCAGGGCTGGGAATCAGCTAACCAGGGTTAAAGCATGAGAAACACCAGAGGTTCAGACAGGAAATAAGAAACAAGAGTGTTTTCAGATAGTTGACAGAACTCAGGATCGGCTGAACATTCACCCCTGTGGATAAGAGGAGCTAGCCTCTGTTCCCTGTGATCTTGGTGCCTCTGCGGGTGGACTCTAAAGGCTTCACGCCATGCCTGAAGCTCTAGCTCCAAGCCCAGCTTCCTCTTTCCAGTAAAAGCAGGGTGTGGTGTAGCATTTTCCAGAGTGTTCTGTGGAGGAAGAATCCCCTGAGATACTCCTTGAGGAAAGGTTTCCATGGTTGAACAACATTGTGCAATGCCACACACTGCCTCTGGCTCAGGGAAGATTTGCATGGAGCCTGCAGAGGCTGGAGGCTCTTAGAAGTTCTGCTTTACCCAGAGGTTCTGAAAGTTACTGGACCACAGAAAGCTTCTGTCAGCTAACACCTAATAACCACCCGCAAAATTAGTGTTCCATGAACATGCTGTTCTCTCACCCCACCAAGCACACACCCACCTCAGGGCCTTTGTCCTCACTGTTCCCTCTGCCTGGAATGCTGTTTCTGTGGATATTCACATCACTAACTCCCTCCCCAGATTGAGGTCTCTGCTCAAGAGAGGTCTTCCAGGATGATACTATTCAAAAAAGCCTCCTCTTTCACCCCATCCAGTCATTTTCATTAATCCCTTTCCCTGCTTCATTCTTTTTTTCATAACACTTATAAGTCTCAGCACACCAAGTCACTTATTTGTTTTTATGTAAGAATTAATTTAATTTGGATAAATCTAATGTAGTTTAAATTAAGCTCCATGAGGGCAGAGGCATTGCTTTGCCTGAGGTAGCTTCAGCTCTGGAATGGTGCTCAGTGCAAAGGTGACGTCACAACAAATACTTGTCGAATGAATCCATGAAGAGCGGAAAAGGGCAAGTTATCTCAAGCAGAAGGCCTGTCATTAAACCCTGGATATACTTCTTTCTTTCTTGATGTGACCTTCAGGAAATCCCTTCATTGCTTGGATGCTTGATTTCTTTATATAAAATGAGAAAAAAGTAACACCCATCCCATGTATCTTTCATCAGAAGGATCAACTGAGGGTTTGGCTATCATGGTACTCTGTAAAATGTTGGGACTGTCTTTGTTCAGTACAAAAGTACTGCTAGCTGGAATGGTTTATATGGTGGCGGTGGCGGTGGTGGTGGTGGTGGTTTAGTCACTAAGTCATGTCCGATTCTTGCGACCCCATGGACTGTAGCCCGCCAGGCTCCTCTGTCCATGGGATTTTCCAGGCAAGAATACTGGAGTAGATTGCCATTTCCTTCTCCAGGGGATCTTCCCAACTCAGGAATTGAGTCTGGGTTTCCTGCATTGCAGGCAGATTCTTTACCGACTGAGTTATGAGGGAAGTCCAAAAAAAAGACATATTTGACCGCATTGGGTCTTAGTTGTGGCACACGGGATCTAGTTCCCTGACCAGGGATGGAACCTGGACGCCCTGCATTGGGAGCTCGAGTCTTAGCTGCTGGACCACCAGGGAAGGCCCCACACTTTTGGACGCTGAGAAGTCTAAGATCAGAGTGCTGGCAGATCTGTTGTCTGGTGAGAACCTGCTTCCTTGTTCATAGATGGCTTTTTCCCCCTGTGTCCTCATAGGGCAGACAGTGGGAGGGAACTTTCCTGGAGTTTCTTTTATAAGTACACTAATTCCATTCATTAGGGCCCCACCCTCATGACCTAATCACCTTCCCAAGACCCCACTTTCGAATACAATTGCATTGGGGATTGGGTTTCAACATATGAATTTTAAGGGGGACACAAACATTCAGACTATCCTGGCTAAACAGATATGGATTGTTATTATCAAAGATAAAATACAGAAAATAAAGAGCAGGCAACCCCCATGGTGGTGATCAGATTTTCTGGGAGCATGAGGATAAGTCATTTTGACAGAATGGAAGGAGAGAGAGCAGGAAAAACCCAGAAAAGGTAATGTGACCTAGAGAGGAAAGACTCCTTGATATCATTATCTATCATAGGAAGCTGTGGGTATTTATGGGGTGGGGGTGGGCAGAAAGATGCACAAATAGAGGCTGGTGAATGCCGCTCTGCTTCCGATACTTTGCTTTTCAAACAAAGTTTATTTAATTCAGATGAAAGCCCTGGTAGGGTAAGTGTGTTTTATTTATAAGGTAACTGAAGTCAAAGGGATTTCACTACTGTACTCAGGGTTATATAGGATGTGTGAGTCCAGATCTAAATGCTGATCTGAGGCTGTGTGACTGTGCAGTCTCGGCTCCCACAGAGTCTAAAAGTGTCTGCTCCTTGCCCTGTTTGGAGGTGTCCCTTTAAGAGCCAGGGCAAGGGCCACCAGAGAACATCTGTTAGTCTCTTCCTCAGCTCTTAGAAAAAAAAAAATTTGAACTACAAATCTACAAATGCTGCTGAGACCTAGACCACCCAGTGGAGTTGCTCACTGCGGAAGGGCGCGTAGGGGCGTGAAAGAGGAAGGTAGGAAGTTGTTAAGATGTAGCACTGGTTTGGACTTTGTTTTTAGCGGAAGTGTGCATATGTTCAGAAAGCGGAAATCGGTGAGGCTGGGCTGTGTGGAGATTGAGGCTTGCTTTGTTTACTTGTATTATTTTCTGTCGTTAGGGCTAATTTCTTCTCGTATCTTATTTCTCTTTATTTTTTAATCACGTGGGGTTATTAATGTTTGCATTAACTAGTTATCTCTGTGTCTCCATCTGAGTCAACCTAAAAATCATAAATGACTACAGAAACAATCTGGGAATGGAAGTGACTGAAAGAGATCTAATATTCTTCTCTGTGTTACCAGTTTACCTAATCAGGATTTAAATCTTTGAAAAACCTTCATGCATTTGGGTATTGAAGTTTTCCTACAAGTGAAGTTTTCCTATAAGTCCAGCTGTTAGACTTGATGTGTGAAACTTGCCCCCACTGACGATGCTGGGAACTTTGCCCATAAAATTGGGGACCATGGTTGGAAATCAATTCTCAACATTTTTAGAACATGGAATAAAATGAGTATGATTAATGTAGTCACTACTCCATGGAGCTCATTTGCCTTATGAAAGTTGTCAGAGTGAGTCTGGAGGGACGATTTGATTACATGAGTAAAGGGGCAAATCTAAGCAATGATTGGAATAATTCAGCCCCCAAACTTCTCACTTGAAATAAACAGGGAGCTGATGTTTAGAGGTGAGACTGGGCAAAGGGAAATGTTTTTCTCTCATCTTTTGATTTTTCGGTTTCTTTTTTTTCTGAATAACGCTTTTAGTTTTCTCAGTTCAAGTGAATGGACATTCTGTGTGTATTGGGTTGGGGGAGCAGGGGAAGTTGGGGAGAGAAAGAAGAAGCATTCCAAGCTTTGCAAAGCTTTTCTACTTTATGTACTGGACTCCCCCTTCCCTGGAAGGCCCCAGGCATATTCTGTCTCCCTGTCATGATCCTGATCATGAGCAGAAGGACTCGGGTGGGATCCCTGGGAGCAGACTCAGACTTTGGACCTCGACTTCAGCACTTTCTTCTGGCCTTGACGCAGTTATTTATTTTTGGCAGCGCGAGGTGTGCGGAGGTTACCCTCTAGTTTCGGTATGCAGGCTTCTCATTGCACTGACTTC
The DNA here is from genome assembly GCF_019923935.1 of Bubalus bubalis. Taxonomy (NCBI): domain Eukaryota; kingdom Metazoa; phylum Chordata; class Mammalia; order Artiodactyla; family Bovidae; genus Bubalus; species Bubalus bubalis. The sequence continues at coordinate 75,167,086 of NC_059160.1, read as the reverse complement.
TCTGGTTGCGGAGAACGGGCTCTAGGGCACTTGGGTTTCAGCAGCTGGGGCGCGTGGGCTCAGTAGGTGCCGCTGGCCTTGGTGCAGTTTTTCACCCGTCTCAGTTCTCTCATCTGCAAACGGGGATAATGACATTCCTTGTATTTCCAGGTTGTGATGAAACAAATTTCTAGGCGCAAGATGAAGCTGCTTCTACCTGGATGTCACCTCAGCAAACAGAAATGGAGATAACATCCTTGTAAATGTTCCTCTGGACCAGAAATGCAGGATATCCAGTCAATCAGTTCCCAAACAACAACCCAAGTCTGGGCCTTTCTGTCCAAACAAGGCAGACTATGAGGCTCCAGCCAATCAGATATTTTCTATTTGTCTTTCCTTGTTCTTTATTCTTTATCCTATCAGAGCTTCCTGCCTTCTGCCCCTTTTTGCACTTCTTGGGATAGAAACTGTCCACTTCATGAAGTGTTAAATAAGGTTTGTTTGTATCACCTAAATTGTCTTCCTTAATCATCTTTTCTCACGATATCCATACACTGTCACATTTACAATGTGAATGGAATCCACATTTAACAAGACTGTGTGTTGCCATTAGCCCTCCAGCTTCATGAAAATACGCCTGTTATAATCTGCATGTTCTCTTTGCAGGTATTGTCTGGTGTTAGAAAGAGGATTTGAATGCTCTTAAATTCATGGTGTATTTCTCAAAAGCATATCCTTCACATCTAAACATCACCTTATTTTTTCGAACCTGCACTTAGATAGATTGGATCCTACTGTTCTGTGGTCTTCCCTGGGAGCCTGATTTTTATGGAGCTGGTAGGGGTCCTGGGCATATGAAGAGATTCGCAGTTGTGGAAACCAGACAATTGATGTTCTAAACAGCTTGGCTGAGAAAACAGTCATTTCTGTTTCTTCTGGGTTACATTCTTGTCACCTGCTTTTCCATGAGATGGTCAGAAACAGAGGAAAATTGATTAGGAGGCTCATCGCTATTATTATTATCTTTGGAAAGCTTCGTAAATTGGATATTTGCAAAGGAGAACTGCTTAAGAAACAGGACAATCATTCACTGTCTGTCTGAGACAAATAATTCTGTGGTACTGACAGCAAAAATCATTTAGGTTGTACAGATCAAGCTCCATGAACAGCATTTCATTACAGAAAGATGGCAAGAACTGTCTTATTAAGAAGCAATGTGATGGTAAAACAAGATTAAAGTGAGTCAAAAAAGAAATTACCAAGCAGGGATCAAGAAAGAATAGAGGGAGGCTTGAACATGGATATATAGGTCCAGATAAATTAATTCTATGGGCATTTGTTTATAATAATTATGCATAAATATTTGGATAATAACCACCCCCCCAAATTAACTGAAAATTATACTCCATACAATTGCATGAAGCAGTTTACATGTCCATTATCAACTGAGCCAAGGAACATGTAATGATGTGAAAAGGAAGAGCCCCATGAAATATTTCCATAAAAACTGAGTTTTTCCTTCACTTACATTTACTTGTCAATTTCAAAGGAATCAAATTTCATTAACCATATAAATAAAGTATCCTGAAGGCACTAGCTACTGCTGTTTCTGAAAGCTACCCTATATTTAGAAACTTTCTGTGGCTTTCATATAAATGTATTTCCTTTAGAAAAGCAATTCTCACAACCTAACCTAAGTGGACAGAGCAGGGGCTGTTTCTAATGAAACTAAGGAATTCGTGATGTCATCTGGTGTGTGGCAATCCCTCAATTAAGAGGGGAGGATCAGAAAACGCAAAACCCTATGATTACACCAAGCAACTTGAAATGCATCAAAAGCTCATTATGCGTGATCAGTTTGCACCAAAATACAACCCTATAGAAAGTGAAAAGGTCTGCTCTTTTTATGTAACTTAGCTTTGGAAGCCAGCGGTGTCAAACTTCACAGATCAGCAGCCTCCCCTTTGAGCACATGTAGAAAACCACTTGTTAGTTCCTCCCCTCTAAGCAGCCCTCCCGATAGCTCCACTTTGTTTTTAAACTTCTTTATTTTTGGTAAAAGTCAGGCTTACCAAGCTCTAAAGTACACGGAACCTCCTGCTGTCCATCCCAAGCGGCCCCAAGATGAAAAGTGGTGCATCACGTGTAACAAAGCCGAGGAAGGTTATTTTATTAATAGTTGGCACCAGAATTCCTCCTAGAAAGGGAAATGGATTTACTTTGAAAAATACCCTGATAAGAGCTGGGAGAGTAGGAGAGAGCCCCGGAGGGGCTAGGGTGTGGGCGGAATGTTTCTGAGACAAAGGGAGCAATTTGGCATAACTTTCCAGCGCAGCGTCAGAAGAGACACGGGAGGGGCCGCAGCCGCCAAGAGGGCCAAGAGTCGCTCTCTTCTGCTCACGTGACTCTTCCTTGCCTCCCTCCCGGACACAGCTTCGCTGAAATGACTAAACTGATTAAATATTTGATGCAAGTGTTTTTTAAAAATAGAATCACGTATAAAGTAAGGATTGGGCTTGTGTCTAGATCAATTGAATAGAACACGAGTTAACTTGTGTGGACCCAAGAGTGGAGGCAAAGAACAACCTCTCAGAATAAGTGTTAGGGATTTTTCTAGATGCTCACAGATTTAGATGGTTTTTTGAAATCTCTGAAGGGATTAGAAATCTCCTCATGGCAACTTGGTTAAACCAGCTACTTAATGGGCAGAATCACTACTTTGTGATACCCTCTCACTGACAGGAAGCAACTGTCTTAAGTTACTTCGTGGAGAGGTATGTGGAAATGTGATGCAGTAAACACTAAAAATCATAGTTGATTTTGCAGTCTTTGAACTGGCTAGACTTCAAAATAATGCTAATTTAAGAGGCTGGCAGAGGAAAATAATGCTTTTAGTAGAATATCAAAGAAATTTAAGATCCCAGCCTTACATTTCATAAATGTCCAACACCACCAGTTTTTCAAAATCAATTCAAAATCCTGGAGAATGAGAGATAAATTCAGAACTGGATAAACTGGGTATCTAATAGTCCCAGGGGATTTTTTTATTACCCACATTGCTAAGATGCAGGTGAAGATGTACCAACAAATTGTTACCTTTGTACAAGATCATCATATCTGTTCTAGGATCATATCTAGAGGGCCACAGTATAAACCAATGGACAAAATATATTTGATCCTGACTCAGCATGTCTTAGGGCTTCCCTGATAGCTCAGTTGGTAAAGAATCTGCCTGCAATGCAGGAGACCCCAGTTCAATTCCTATGTAGGGAAGATCCGCTAGAGAAGGGATAGGCTACCACTCCAGTATTCTTGGGCTTCCCTTGTGGCTCAGGTGGCAAAGAATCTGCCTGCAATGTGGGAGACCTGGGCTCGATCCCTGGGTTTGGAAGATCCTCTGGAAAAGGGAAAGGCTACCTGGAACAGTATTCTGCTTTGGAGAATTCCATGGACTATATAGCCCATGGGGTTGCAAAGAGTCAGACACGACTGTGCAACTCTCACTCACTTAGTGTGTCTTAGCACTTTTGGGATATAAAAATAATAGTAGTATATCACCTAAAGAAATGATCCAGTGTCATTATTTCTTCCAAATGGAATGACTGGACTCAAACTTTAAGATTGCATCATCTCCTGAGAAATGCCTTCTCTGGCCATCATTTACAAAGTTTTACCCTGCACATCACTCTTTGGATTTTCTTCAGGATACTTACCACCACCTAGAGCGATCCTGTTCATTTAATTTTTAATCTGTTTTTGGTCTGTCTGCCAACCATTGTAATGTGAAGACCATGAAAGCAGGGAACTGACAGTCTTTATTCATTTCTGTTTCTAAAGCTCCAGGATAATGCCTGGCATGTAATCAGAGCTCGATAAAGTATTTGTTGAATCATTTAATGAATTTCACTCAGCATCTAATCTGTAGAGATTATCAGAATCCTCATATACCACTACAAATACAATGTGATTATTATTGTAAAGACATACTGAAGGATTCAATGACTGGTATTTTGATCTAATTCTTCTTGATTATCATCCTAATCTTAGATCATGTAAATGATCATCACATTGTACCCATCAGGATACTTTGCAAAAAAAAAAAAATCAGAATTATGGTTGCTCTGCACTCAAAGTAACTAGAGCTACAATTAAGTGATATAACTGTAGAGTTCAGTTTTCAAATAGAGGGATATTTTGATGTTCAGTTTTTGCTTTAAGTTAATAGCAGTGTTAGATAATATTCTTGGGTCATTAGAAGGTTGGGTTCACTTTTTTTAAATTAAAAAAAGTTCAATAGTGGAAGTTGGATAGTACTGACTATGAGATTTAGTAAGATTTAATATTACTTTTGATGTAAAATTTATTTGAAAATATAATTGTAAAAAGAGAAAATATAATTGTGAACAGGGAATGTATAAATTTATTTGAAATGACAGCAAATACCAAAAACGTTCTTTGGTTATATATTATGGATAATTAAAAGAATATACAGTGGCCCCTTGGCTCTTGATTGTGGGGATTGTTTCCAGGATCCCCTACTCCTGTGGTTACCAAAATCTGAAGATGTTCAAGTTCTGAAAGTCCATAGATACAGAGGGCTGATTGTATTTCAGAATGCAGATGCATTGTTTTAAAAGAGTTGAACATTTTTTGGATGATCTTACTTGTGATACACTATTATAAGGGATTTCTTTTTTTAATGTAACTAGGCTCATTAGACAAAGAAGTTTAAATTTTCTTCTATGTATACTATTTTTTCCATTTTCATATGAAAAGAATATCAAAGTACTCCTGAATTAAGCTAAGTGCATAAAAGAAAGTTCCAGGGACTTGTAAAAATTTCCTTTCTGGAATTGGTGAGTATCTATTTATTACTGGTGGAGTAAAGAAAGAACTGTTTTCAAGTGTTTTGCTGCTGCTGCTAAGTCACTTCAGTCATGTCCAACTCTGTGCGACCCCATAGACGGCAGCCCACCAGGCTCCCCCATCCCTGGGATTCTCCAGGCAAGAACACTGGAGTGGGTTGCCATTTCCTTCTCCAATGCATGAAAGTGAAAAGTGAAAGTGAAGTCGCTCAGTCGTGTCTTACTGTTAGCGACCCCATGGACTGCAGCCCACCAGGTTCCCCTGCCCATGGGATTCTCCAGGCAAGAGCACTGGAGTGGGGTACCACTGCCTTATCTACACACAAATTATTCTGGGTTTGTGTCTGAAAGAGTACTGTAATCATTTTAGGTATCTATTTCTGCATAACAAATCACCACAAAATTTAGTGGTTTAAAATAATAATAGGCATTTATCTCTCACAGTTTCTGTGAGGAATTAGGAGCAGCTTAGTTGAATGTTTTGCTGGAGGGGTGTTTTCAATTGGTTTCAGTAAAGATGTTGACCAGGGCTGCAGTCATCTGGTCAGGGACATAAGGCATAACGGACAGGAGGCTCTGCTTCCAAGATGGTGCATTCACATAGTTGGCCAATATGTGCTGGCTGTTGACAGGAAACCTCAGTTCCTCAAGCTGTGTACTGCTCCATAGGACTGCTTGAGTGTCTGTACAACATGTAGTTGACTTCCTGCAGAGCAAGTGATCCAAGTAAGCAATGTGGAAGTTGCTATGTTTTTTTAAATCACCTAGCCCTAGAAGTCACACACGATTTCCACCATGTTCAACAAGTCACACAAACCAACCCTTATACAACAGGTCAAGGGACTACAAAAGAGCATAAATACCAGGAGGGGGAATCATTGGGGAAAAATCTTGAAGGCTAACTAACATAATGAAAATTGTTAGCATTATCTTAAAATCCTCCACCAATTTTGAATTGGTTACCAACGTGCACTAAAAAGTGTTTTGCAAATTATGGAGTAGTGTAAAATTAGAAATTATATTTAACAAAAAGTCCTGATAAGTGTGTAAATATCATTTCTCCCCATGTTTTGAACAAAATATGTCATCATGTTGCATAAAGCAAATAAGTAAATATTGTCAAATCTGTTTCATACGATTATAAACATCCTCCATTTTTGATGGGGAATAAGGTCAGATAATTGAAGAAAAAAAAAGATGGAAGAAGGGAAATATTGGAGAATAGAACAATAGGGCCCAAAGAAAGAAAAAAGTAGTAGAAAAAGACAAGGGAAAGGAATGGGGATAAAAGGGATGAGAGAAGACAAATGGGAGAGATTATAGCAGAAAACACAGAATACAAAGATATGGAAATAAAAAAAGAAGTGTAGGAAAAAAAGATGCTCTGTAAAAAAGAGAGAAGAAAGAGGGAAAAGATCAGGAGGAAGGGAGAGAGAGTTTTAAATAAAAAAGCAAAATAGAGATGAGCTTTCTTATTCTTTTCCTCTTTCAGAACCTTTTCCACCTCAGAACAGAGCCAGGGATTTGTAGCTTCTTTCTTAGTTTTTCTCACTGTGTTTTTCCTGGCTTCTCTGGAGTTCCCTTTTAAGGCTTGGTTTGCTTTAATGCTTGATTTTCAGCTTGTCACTCAGACTGGGTTGGCTAAGGGTGTCTGAAGAGAAGAGAGGAATGACCAATGTATTAAATATCCAACTGGTAGTTCTTAAGGACACATTATCTTGTTAGATAATATTTTATCTAAAAGTATTAAAAATATAACAGAAAGAGAAAAAACAGGCACAAGAAAATGATTTTCGGAGAGAATTTTGGTTCTGTAAAGAATTATTACCATATTTGGCTTTGGTTCCCTTTGTGTAGTTTCTGCAGATCAGTGTAGTTCATTTTGAGTTTTTGATTCAGGGTTCATTTTAGTTCAGGTTTCTGATTCAATTTATGTTTCTGTGATTGAACCAAAATTCCAGTTAAAAAAGTATTCAGTAGGCTAGATTCCTTAGCCAATACTTTTATTTTTTTTTTAAAAAACATGAGAACATTCCAGAATATGTACTTCAATAATGTTTAACTTCTAGATTTAAGGGAAATTTGGATAAGCATTTTTCATATATTAAAATGCTAAATAATTAGATGGATTTTTAAAATTTATTTTCAGTATACTTTCTGATGTACAAGTTAATTCACAAAGGGAAATTTAATCAAAGTAGTTCATAACAACATGCAATCTACTTTGTAGACTCTTTGTAGTCTCTTGCCCCTCTCTTCCCAAAGTTGTTTTTCAAAAAAGTGTTTAAATTACAAAGTTTTTCAAATATGTAATACATTCACAAAGTTCAAAATTCATCTCTCTTTGTAATTTACTTCTTGAGTTTGTGGTTAGGAGCCTTCACTTGGGAAAATTCTCATCTTGTTATGTCTTCAGATATTGTTTCATTCTCACTCTTTTCTCCCTCTGGAATTCTGATTTAGAGGCATGTTGCTTTCTCATCTTCAATGTCTTTTAACCTTTCTTTCATATGTTACATCTCTGCCTCTTTGTGCTTCTTTCTAGACAAGTTATTCTGATCTATCCTCCATTTCAAAAATGCCTTTTTTTTTTTTTAACTTTTATTGAAGCATAGTTGATTCACAACACTGTGGTAATTTCAAGTGTACTGCAAACTGAATCAGTTATACATATACAAATATCCACTCTTTTTTTTAGATTATTTTTCCATAAAGGCCATTATAGAGTATTGAATAGAGTTCCCTGTGCTATACAGCAGGTTCTTATTAATTATCTATTTCGTATATAATAGTGTATATATGTCAGTCCCAATCACCCAGTTTATGCCTCCCCTCTCCCCGCCCATGTTCCCTGGTAGCCATAAGTTTGTTTTCTACATCCATGACTCTACTTCAGTTTTTACCAATTCTTTCTTTAGCTGTGCCTAACATGCTGTTAAAACCATCCATTTAGTTTTTAAGTGATTATAGTTGCCAGCTTTTGAGGTTCTATTTGATTCTTTAAAAATTTTTTGCTTGGTTGTTTTGTATAGTTTCTTAAATATTATCTGTATTTATTTTCACGCTTGACTTTAATAGCGTAATCATAGGCATTTTGTAATCTGTGTCTGATAATTCTTGTATCAGAGGTTTTGCCGCTCTGTTTCTGTTTTCTGTTATTTCTGCTGGTTTTGCTTTAGTTCTTTGTCTCCTACATGACTGTGAGCTGCTCATTTTCTTTAGAAAATTATTTGTGAGCATTCTTTGAGGCCCTGGATGATGGTGAGCTTTTCCAGTGTGGATTTATGTTTGCTTTGGTTGTGTGCCTGGGACCACTATCAGTTCTTTACTTTTTCTTGGATCATCCAGATTCTGTGAATTTGTAAATCCTCATGAGGGCTAGCTTGTCATTACAACTCATCAGGGGACTTCCTTTCCTTTATTCTTGCTTTCTCTAGGCCAGGAATTGTGGGACTTATTTTTGATTTATTCTTACACCAGAGGTTCATCCTTTTACCAGCCCTCTGGGAAATGAGTATTCTTTTTGATTCCCCATGCAGGCTCAGGGCTTTGTCTTCTGTTCTTCCACATTTCCTGAGGCCATGGAAACCAAGGCTGAAATAGACTAGGTTTGGCAAGTGCCCTCAGTGTCCTATTCACTTCTGGGTTCCCATCTTAATAATTTCTTCTTAACATTCCTTTGATGCTTATAAGATTTTACTAATTTTTTTGGGGGGGAGATTTTACTAATATTTTATCTAGTATTTTCAATTGAAGGATTGTTCCAGTTATTTAGCCCTCCTTAATACTGGAAATGGAAGTCCTGATAAAAATTCAACAAGTACAAAAGGGTATACAGTAATAAGTTTCTTGTTATTCCTGTCTTTCTGATCACCATCTCAGTAGGTGCATAATGAGCATTTGATGAAATTCAGAGCTCATTTATACACTCACCCACTCACATATCCAGACTGTTAGAAAACTACAAATAGAAGGAAAAGTTTAAAATCCTGACAATAGTTTACATCATATTTTAGTGGTGAAAATTTGGAGGTATTCATTCTTGTTCAAGTTAAGAGCTAGACTAAGAGGCCTCTGGCACTTCTATTTAGTGTTATATTGGTAGTCCTAGCAAATGCATTAAGAAAAGGAAAAGAATTAAGATATTGAAAAGGAAGATGAAAATTTATTTGCAAAGGATGTGATTATCTATAGAGAATTTAAAGACCATTGAAAAATTCAGCAGGTTTGTAAGACAGAATCGCATTCCTATATTGGTAATTATTATTTAGAAAATTAGTAGAAAAATATATAATACATAACAGCAACAAAATAATAAAGTATGTTTGAATAAATCTAACAAAATAACCTTGATGCTTTATAGAGAAAATAGAACATCACTGAATCACATTAAAGGAGATCTGAATAAATAGAACTGCATACCATTTTTGTGAGAAGAAAGATTGAATATTATAATTCTGTCATTTTCTCCAAATCAGTCTACAAATTCAGTGCTGTCTGTGGAACTTGTCAAACTGATACTAAAATTCATTAGAAAGAACAAAAGCTAAGCCAAATTTTGAAGAATAATTTGGGGAACTTATACCACCACATATCAAAGCTTGTTATAAACCTGGAAAAGTGAAAATGTTAGTCACTCAGTCATGTCTGACTCTGTGATCCCATGGACTGTATAGCTCACCAGTCTGTTTTGTCCATGGGATTCAACAGGCAAGAATACTGGAGTGGGTAGCCATTCCCTTCTCCAGGAGAATCTTCCCAACCCAGGGATTGAACCCAGGTCTCCTGCATTGCAGGCAAATTCTTTATCGTCTGAGCTACTATAAACCTAAGGCAACTAAAATAATATCATATTTATGCAAAGATATACAAATAGAGTCATCCCTCAGTATATCCAGGGATATTGGTTCCAGAATGTCCCTAATACCAAAATTCACAGATGTGCAAGTGATTTATATAAAATGGCATAGCATTCGTGCATAATGTATGCACATCCTCCTGTGTACTTTAAATTACTGTAGATTACTTATAATACTGAATACAATGTAAATACCATGTAAATAGCTGCTGATGAATGACAAATTCAAGTTTTGCTTTTTGGAACATTCTGGAATTTTTTCCCAAATATTTTTAATTTGTGGTTGGTTTAATACCTGGACTTGTACGAATATAGAGGACCCATTATACATATATGTAACAGAATAGCGTAGAAAAGAGCCATATGCATATAGAGGTATAGCATGTGACATTACAGATAATTGGGAACAGAACTACTCAAAATATTGTTATGGAACAGATTGCTATCCACATAGAAGGGGAAATTATCATACCATATACTAAAGTGTTCATTCTAAGGGGCGATTTAAGACCTAAATATGAAAGCCCTTAATATTTCAGGACATTTTAGGAGAAAATGTACGAAATATGTTTTTGAACTTGGGATAGGAAAGGATTTGTTGAAAAACACAATCAAAAGCCTATAGCATAAAGGCAAAGATTGATAAAATTAAAAGAACTTTGCTTAACAAAAGACACCATAATCGAAGTTGATAGAAAAGCTCAGAATGGGAGAAAATGTTTATATCACATACAACTCATAAAAGATTTATATTCTAACTATACAAAGTACTCCTACAAGTATAAAATAAAAATGCCAGCAAATCTACTAGAAAAATGGGCAAAGATATGAACAAGCTGTTTAGAGAAGTGGCTAATGTAGTGGGTAGAACAGCTCTAAGGAAAATCTATGAATGTGTACAGAGTTTTCATCATAGCCCCGTGTATAATAGGAAAACATTGAAAATAACCTAAATGTTTATCAGCATAAGAATGAACAAATGGAAGTGTAATATATTCATAAACTGGAATATTGTACTCCTATCAAAATAAGTAAACTAGAACTACAGACATCAGTAATTATAAATTTTTTTTGAGTCAAAAAACAAAGCAAAACCAAGCTGAAGAATGATAATATAGTATTATACATTTTATATGCTGGTTGAAAAATACTGCATAGTGCTTCATATTGCTTGTGAGTTCTTCATAATTAATACTATAAACATGTCCATGCTAATGATAAACCTTTAATTCAGGATAATGGCTATATCTGAGTAGGGAGCAAGGGAAGGGCCTAAGGGCCTATACTGATGAATTTCTATCCTCCCTCCAGTTACTTAAGTGTAGCAAAATGTTAGATTTGATAAAGATTCAGATCAGATGGTGAATAATAGAGGTGTTTAATTTATACTATATTAACTGTTAATTAAATATAAGATGTAAGTATAACATAGGCTTCCCTGGTAGCTCAGCTGGTAAAGAATTCATCTGCAATGCAGGAGACCCTGGTTCGAATCCTGGATCTGGAAGATTCCCCTGGAGAAGGGATAGGCTATGCACTTCAGTATTTATGGGCTTCCCTGGTGGCTCAGATGGTAAAGAATCTGCCTGCAATGTGGGTGACCTGGGTTTGATCCCTGGGTTGGGAAGATCCACTGGAGGAGGGCATGGCAACCCATTCTAGTATTCTTGCCTGGAGAATCCTCATGGACAGAATAGACTGGTGGGCTACAGTCCATGGGGTTGCAAAGAATCGGATATGACTGAGCAACTAAGCACAGCACAGCATATGTAATACTTTTTTGTATGTTTGGTATATTTCGTAAGAAATCATCAAATGGAGCCCCATAGTCAATTAGGATGATTCAACACTGGAAAATATATTAATGTAATTCATTAATTAGTAAATTCAACTGGTAAATTAAAGAAGTGTTTAAGAATATATGAGCAAGAAATGGGTAAGATTTATAAAGGAAACCCACAAAACTTTAACCAAGGACACAAGGCAAGATTGGAATAAACAGAGAAACTACTATGTCCTAAGATAGGACAACTCATATTATAAAATTACCAATCTTCTCCAGGGTGATATGGAAATAATGCAATTCCAGTTGGAACGTTGATTTACTGAGTATTTCAAATTAATAAGTAGAAGGGGAGCAGGACAATTGGCTATCCATGAAGAAAAGAGTAAAGTTTGTCTTATCTTACCCAGCTTATAAAAATAAGTTTTGAATTGATTAAAGAGCCCAATGTAAAAAAAAAAATTATAAAATCATTGGAAGGACATGTGGAAGAAGTCTTTATAAAATCTGGAGTGAGAATTACTTTTCTGAGCACGATACTAGAATCTTTGTCTAACAGACTCACAGAGATAGAGAACAGACTTAGGTTTCCAAGGAGGGCTGGCAAGATGGATTGGGAGGTTGCAGTTAACAAATGTAAAGTATTATATATAGACTGGATAAACAACAAGGCCCTACTGTATAATATATTAGGACTATATAGTATTGTACTGTATAGTACAGTAACATATTCAATATACAGTGATAAATCATAATGGAAAAGAATATGAAAAAGTAGGTACATGTATGTATAAATGAATCACTTTGCTGTACAGCAGAAATTAACACAACATTGTAAATCAAATATACTTCAATTAAAGAAAGAATCATTTTCTATAAGGAAAAGATTGACAGATTTAACTCTATAAAAATGAAAAAATTTTAGTCCACTTTAAGACAGATTAACCATGACCAACCTAGATAGCATATTGAAAAGCAGAGACATTACTTTGCCAACAAAGGTCCATCTAGTCAAGGCTATGGTTTTTCCAGTGGTCACGTATGGATGTGAGAGTTGGACTGTGAAGAAAGCTGAGCGCTGAAGAATTGATGCTTCTGAACCGTGGTGTTGGAGAAGACTCTTGAGAGTCCCCTGGACTGCAAGGAGATCCAACCAGTCCATTCTAAAGGAGATCAGCCCTGGGATTTCTTTGGAAGGAATGATGCTAAAGCTGAAACTCCAATACTTTGGCCACTTCATGCAAAGAGTTGACTCATTGGAAAAGACTCTGATTGTGGGAGGGATTGGGGGCAGGAGGAGAAGGGGACGACAGAGGATGAGATGGCTGGATGGCATAACTGACTCGATGGACGTGAGTTTGAGCGAACTCCGGGAGTTGGTGATGGACAGGGAGGCCTGGCCTGCTGCGATTCATGGGGTCGCAAAGAGTCGGACACGACTGAGCGACTGAACTGAACTGAACTGAAGACAGATTAAAACAAAACAAAATGAAAAAGAGTAGAGGTAGAGTGGAAGAAAATAATCACTGCAGATAAATGATTCCTGTCAGTTCTGGTCAATAAACTCCTATAAATTGCTAACATTTATCAGGCATTTCTCTCTATGTCTGGCATTATTCTAAGTGCTTTTTAATTTTAAGCCATTCAAAATCCCACAGTAGCCCTATGGGATAGGTTCTAGCCTTATCATTTTATAGGTGAGGAAACAAGTACAGAGAGCTTAATTAACTTCTCCAGTATCATGTATCTGCTAAGGGTCAGAGATGGAATTTGAATCCAGTTGGGTTGGCTCCAGCTTCTAGTCTCTAAACTACTCTCCTGCTTATAAACCAAAAAAAAAAAAAAAAAAAAAACACACACCAAAAAACCCCCAAGAGAACAATAAACAAAAGAAAAAAGTAGAAATTTCACAGAGGAAAAATACAGTGGTTTACAAATGTGTGAAAATATGCTCAACCTCATGAGTCATTCAAGAAAAGAAAAATAAAAGAATATGAAATGTCACCTTTTGCCCTCTAGAGTGGCTAAAAATAAATTTTTTTTAAGATTGTAATATGGAGATAACATGAAAACTAAAGAATTAAAGTATGGTAATTGGTAAGGATTTGTAAATATTGACACATACTTTGGTGGTGCAAAATAGGTGGCTTTGATGTTTTAAGGAAGGTGGTTTGGCAGTATTAAAGTGAAATTCACACACCTTTAGATTAGCAATTTACTTTTTGGAATTTAGTTAACTATTCTTTCAGCAGTATACACAGATGTGATACAGTTATACAGTAGTGTGACTGAAAAATTAGCAATAGTGCAGTAGATCTATACATTATGGGAAAATATCCAAAGCAGAGCATATATTTGGGTTAAAAAAATGCACACATCTGTGTCAAGAGCAAGCCCATCTGTATACTCTCTCTGACCAGTACTTTCCTAAGAGTCTCTGTGGTGGCTTTCTTGAATGCCCCTGACTTTTCTAGTCTTGCCTTCAGTCTTAGTCCCTCCTTGTGAGGAATTAGTATTAAGTGGCTGCTGGGATCACCTGTTCTTAAGCCCCTCTGGACACAAGGGTTCCTTCTTCAGCGTATATTAGTCTGCCCCATGTCTAGCAGATTGTCTTCAATGTTGCTAGTAAATGTTTGTACCTTTGCCCCAGTTCCATTCCCACTGCTGATGTAGGTTTGCTCACATAGATGTATTTTTATTTCCTGGATTGTTTCGATAAGATAATAGGAGAGAGACAGCTGGAAATATGTGTTCAAGGCACCATATTTCGTCTAATGTTTTTCACACCTTTTCCCCTCTTCCATTTCCTCTAACTACTTAGGGATATTTTGGAAAGTGTAATGTCAAATAATTAAGCATTGGGAAGAGTGTATATCTGGAATTTTGCCAGAACCAATTAAAAAAGAAAAGTTTTTTTTTTTTTTTAAAGCAAAGTTTTGATAAAGAAAGTGATAGTGTGTGATAAAAATGAATGAAAACTTGTTTAAGGAACACAGTTTATTTTGCATAGTTAAAATGGACTTATTTATCTGTCCACTTAGGACTGTGCAAGGATTTTAATTGAATACAGCTCTTTTACTGTACCTGAGGGGACAGTCTGCACTAGAAGAATAAAAGGTTCAGACTGTGATAACCAGTGGCTAAAACAGGTCTATTTTTAAAGAGCATGTGGTTTGTGGTGATTATGATTCAATAAAGCCAGCAGGAAGCAAGGAGATGGAAATGGTCCTAATGAAGACAAGAAAGTGTTGTCACTCATTAATGGGGAGCATATCCATCAACCTCACAAATAATCAGAAATATTAAAATCATAACTGAAAGAGAATATGGGGAACTCTGCATTAAAAAAGTAAGTTCATGTTTGTATATTTCAGCTGAGTCTATAATGTGCTTTCACATATATTACCTCAGGATCCTTACAACCATCCACGTAAGGTGTAGAGTGTATTATTATCCCTACTGTGTAGAAGAAGAAATTGCTACTCAAGTGGTTAAATGATTTGAATAAGGTCATACATTTAGTTATTAGAAATAAAATAAGTTTTTTTTTTTTTTAACTAAGAAACCTTCAGCAGCTTTAGGGCTAGATTAATACATGGTGATATTTTTGCACATTACTAATTTTTTTCACAGAAAAGTAAAATATCATGTATGAAATGAGTTGCCAGTCCAGGTTCGATGCACGATACTGGATGCTTGGGGCTGGTGCACTGGGACGACCCAGAGGGATGGAATGGGGAGGGAGGAGGGAGGAGGGTTCAGGATGGGGAACACATGTATACCTGTGGCGGATTCATTTTGATATTTGGCAAATCTAATACAGTTATGTTAAGTTTAAAAATAAAATAAAATTTAAAAAAAAAAAGAAAAAAAAAAAAGAAAAAAAATGTAAAAGCCATAAAAAAAAAAAAAAAAGAAAAAAAAAAGAAAAAAAAAAAAAAGACCAAACTAATGTAATTAGTTGAACTTTCATAATATTTCCACTGATAACTCAGTCACAATGACAGACCCTGAAATTGGCCATCAATTCTGAAATTCCTAAAAAAGCTAGGAGACATACCATACTTCTTTTCCCCAGCCTAAGAGAACCTAGTAAAGTGAAAGAGAGCATAGGCTTATATGCTAATTCAAAGTGTGGTATTTTATTCTTCACCTATTTATTTTTCATTTTGTTGATTTTCTTGGGAATATATGTTTGTAGGTGAACAGGAGTAAGCTGGGAACATTTGGTTAACAAGCATTTATTGGAGATCCATTATGTACATATCAAATAAAGAAATGTACATAACACTTAATAAAGCATGTGGGGTGATTTAAGAGAAAAAAGAAGTAGTCATGATTCCTGAGAAATGTATAATGTAAATACGTAGAAATAAAATGAAGAACAAACACAAGATGATATATGGAGAAGTGTGAAATAATTTAGAACATATACATCACTAATAAGAGAAACAGTAAATGATTAAAGCAGAACTGGGCCAGTCTTAGAATGTTGAACAAAATTTTCAAATTGGTTTTAGTCTAGGATTAATTGAGATGAGCGAGATTGATTTCTTTGGTGTGGCAGGAAGCATGGGGGACTGGGGAGGGATGGTAAGTACAAAGGGATTGCCAGAAAGATAAACACATATCTCTAGTTACTTGGAAAGTGATTTAAAGAAGTGAATCTGGAAAGACAAATTTAAATACACAATCTGTAACTTAGTTTTTCTTTTTAAACAAATCCTTTAAAAATGTTAGGGAAGGCTTGTTGTTTGAGAAGAACCATGTATCTGTTCTTCATGAAAAAGTTTGGAACTTGTTTTTTGATACTGATGATAATGGGGACCAGAGCTTAAATAAAACACCGGTAGCCAATATTTATATATAATATATAAATAATCACATACTTAACAGATTAGTGAAAAATACAAATGTCTTATTTCTCTAAGCTGACAAGTAGTTGAAACAGCATGGACACTTTTTGGACTATATGTATAAATACTTTGGATATGCAGGTGCAGGTAAAAGAGGCAGTTATGATAAGCTCTTGACTTGGAGTCAGTGGCCTAGATTTCATATCTTGGCTCTAATACTTAATATTTATCTATAACTTTGGGTAAGTTGCCTAGACATATTCAAAGTCGATGTTATAGGTTTCTGTGAGGATCAAATAAGACAATGCATGTAAAATTACCTGGCATATTGTGGACACTCAATGCATTTTTCTATTTTTGTTGTTTTCCGTAAGAAGTGATGGGTCTTTATAGAGAATGTTGTAAGACCTGGGTGGGACCAGCGATGAATATGGAACATCTCTCAGGTATGAAGCATGTCTTTTTTTATCCTTTCCATAGAAGCATTCAGTATGCTTCAGACATCTAAACATTTCCTGTTTTCTGGAAATAGTGTAGGTGGAAATAGGGCTTCTCAGAGCCAATCACAAGGATTGACTTTTTACTGCACAGGGCAAACATTTATAGAAAGTAGCTCCTTCCCCCTATAGAACTTAGTTTATTGTAGAAAATTTTGAATATCCAGAATGTGAAGACCATCTGTAACCACACTAGCCAGAGAAAACTATTTTGGTGTATTTTCTTCCAGTCTCTTTTACATCTAAATTGGAATCAACCATACATAGTTTTTGTAACCTGATTTTCATCTTGCACTATCCAAAGCATATTCTTATGTCATTGTACATAAGAATTTTTAAAAACATAAAAAATGTTGTTTCTTCAATGGAAGAAAACCCAAAGGAAACCATTTTTTGAATGGTTATGTAGTTTTCTGTAGTACAGCTCTATTAATAATTCATCTAACCTTTTCCTTTATTTCTGAGGCTGTTTAGAATATTTGCCATAATACATATCACTATAATGATATATAAATCCCTGATTTCTTTAAAATAGCTTTAAAGAAATGGAATTATTATTTCAAAAATTAAACACCCCCCAAAAAAATTAAAACCCCTAAGGCAATGGCACCCCACTCCAGTACTTTTGCCTAGAAAATCCCATGGACAGAGGAGCCTGGTAGGCTGCAGTCCATGGGGTCATTAGAGTGGGACACGACTGAGCAACTTCACTTTCACTTTTCACTTTCATGCACTGGAGAAGGAAATGGCAACCCACTCCAGTGTTCTTGCCTGGAGAATCCCAGGGACGGGGAAGCCTGGTGGGCTGCCATCTATGGGGTCGCACAGAGTCGAACACGACTGAAGTGACTTAGCAGCAGCAGCAGCAGCAAGCCTCTTAACTCATATTGAAAAAAATTATCCTATAGCAAGGTTGTACTCCTGTTATCAATGAATGAGACTCAATATTTCCTAGAACCCTAAGCATATCTATGAAGGCTTCCTTCACAAGTGATTTTCACACCTATCTGTTCTGAATAATTTCTGGAAACCTTAACTAATGGTCATTTACTAAAAATCATCGCTATTGTAGACTTTTCATTTCTTGTTTATTTTCATTATAATTTGCATGTTTTCTTTTAAAAACAGCAAACCAGTAAAAGTGCTAATAAAACTAAAATGGAGAATTTTAATTTCTTAGGCAAAATTGAGACAGGCTGACAAATTCAGACTTGTGGGAAGAAACTGGATGGATGGTTGCCTGGGAAATATTTTATGAGTCATTGCTTTTAAAACCTCCCAAGTCAGGAAGAAGGCACTGATTAGTTGGAATGGGCAATCATATTTCCATTTCATATATTTCTAGAAATAGCACAATTTTGTGCATGTGTTACATGGTCCAAAATTAATTGATGATAAAAATCACAAGATGAACTGCTTTAGGCAAATTTGGCCCCCTGATCTAGTCATGAACCTCTGTTAAGTAGGGTGAACACTCCTTTGCCAATCTTTTACATGTTTGTTTTTACCTGTGTATATGTCTGTCTCCTTGATTGTTTCGTGGAGTTCCTTGAGATAGAGAATGAATGTTTTCATTTTGTTTTACACCTAGGACTGGAGAACAATATCTGTAATAAAATCATGCAGATGAATGATTACTTGATGGCTGACTAGTAAAGAACTTTTTGAGCATAATAGAAATGGAAGAAAACCCAAAGGAAATCATTAAAAGATTTGAATATAATAAATTTTAAAATGTGTCTATACTACCCTCTCCTCCATAAACATTCAAACTCATAAACAAACTTACATGAAGAGAAACTAATAGGGAAAAATAGTTTCAATAAATTTGACAGCAAGAGATTTAATGCCTTTACTGTATAAAGGACTTATAAAAATCAATAAGAAAACTATTGAGTCCAATAGTTAAATGGACAAAGGACAAGAATACATATTTCACCAAAGGGAAAGTAGAAATTAATAAATATTAAAAATGCCTAACCTTACTTTTTTTCAATTTTTTAAATTGTGGTAAAATACACATAATATTTATCATCTTAATCATTTTTAAGTGAACAGTTCAGTGATCAACAGTTTTAATTGAAGAAGTGCAGAACAAAATCAGATCTCATTTTTGATCATTAAGTGAAAAAAACTTTTTTAAAAAGAAAATGATAATAAATCTAGCAAAAGCAGAGTGTATAGGAATGTATTTTAGTACAAGCTTTCTGGAAAGCAATTTGGTACTATGTATCAAAATCTTAAAAGATGTTTATACTCTTTGACACAAGAGTCCCACTTTTACAGATTTATTCTAAGGAAACAATCTGAAATGTGAATAAAGATGTTTATAATACTTGGTGCTATTTATGTTAACAAATTACTAGAAAAATGAAAAAAAATTCAAGTGAGAGGTAATTAAATACATTTAGGCCAGATAATAGATGCTTTATATATCATTTAACATAATGTTTATGGAAAAAAATTTTAATAACATGGCAAAACATGTAGAATTTCAAGTGAACATGTTTATAAAGTAGACATTCATGCACACTTGGTTATATGCATGGAAAAATTACTAGAAAGAAAGAAATATACCAGTCCATTAGCAAGAACTACTTCTGGATAGTGGAATTACCAATGATTTCTCCTTCATATTCTGTGTATTTTTGAGCTTTTAACAATGATAATGTATTGCAAATGTAACTTGAAGTTAGCAGTGGAGATTTATCTTAGAGAAGAAAGGTTAAAGAAAAGCCAGGAATAGGAACTCTCCTGGTGGTCCAGTGGCTAAGACTCTGTGCTCCGGGGGGTCTGGGGTTCGATCCCTGGCCAGGAAACTAGATCCTACATGCCACAATTAATAAGAGTTCACATGCATCAGTGAAGACTGAACATCCTGAGTGCTGCAACTAAGATCTGCCCCAGCAAAGAAATACATATTCTTAAAGAGACAAAGAAGAAGAAAGAAAAGCAAGGAATAAGCAAAAAGGTAGAGGATTTGAGTACATTTGAAAGCTATGTGCTGTGGGAAAGAGTTAATGAGGGAAAGGGAAAGGTTCCGAGGACAGACTCTCACTGGGGCTGAGGTCCAAGGGCATAGGGTTGGGTGAGACCCGAGGGGGCAACCTCTTCTACTGGGGTGTGAAGGAAGATACAGAAGAGTTAGTCAGTAGGACTAAGGAATAAGGAAATGGAGAGATTCTTGCTTGATGACTTCTTTTTCCCTGAAGGATAAACAAGTGAGATTCTCTGTTGGGCTCTCCTGTGAGACTTGAGAAAAGTGTGAAGCTTTGAATTTGCTACTGAGCAGAAAGGAAGGAGTGTGTGTGTAATTTCCCTCCCAAACCCACTCTTTACTCTTATTCTTCTGATCAACGGTTGGCCCCAGTGAACCAAGACAAAAATCTGGAAATTATCTTCCCCACTCCTATTGCTCAGCAGAGTTCTCACACTTCAACCTCTTTCATGTCTATGGAACCAGTCTTCTCTCCAACTCTTCTCCATCTTTTTGCTGGGGTTGCTGCAGTAGATTCCAAACTAGTCTCTCTAGGCTCATTTGTCTCTCCTCATTCCCAATGCATCCATCATACTGTTTCCAGATCCATCTTTCAAAAACCCAATAATATATTTTGTCATGACTATTCAAAATACTTTAAGGTCTTCAGTGGCTGAGGAGCACTCACCTACAGGACTTGGTGACTGAAGAACATGGAGTGGGTGGAAGGAAGGACTGTAAGATGATTCTTAGGTCATACAACTGGAGTGGTAGCTAGAGAAAGTTACAGAAACAACCATTTTTTAAAAAGATGGTAAATTCCCACTTTGCTGTTGTTTTGGGTAACAGTTGTATTTTAAAAAATGCATTTGAGGAAACATGTCATAATTTTTTAATCCTCTAGGTTTTTGCATGCACCATTTCCTCTACCAGAAACATTCCTCACTCCCTTCTTCACTTGGCTGCTGCTGCTGCTGCTAAGTCTCTTCAGTCATGTCCGACTCTGTGCGACCCCATAGACGGCAGCCCACCAGGCTCCCCTGTCCCTGGGATTCTCCAGGCAAGAACACTGGAGGGGGTTGCCATTTCCTTCTCCAATGCATGAAAGTGAAAGTGAAAATGAAGTCACTCAGTTGTGTCCGACTCTTCGTGACCCCATGGACTGCGGCCCACCAGGCTCCTCTGCCCATGGGGTTTTCCAGGCAAGAGTACTGGAGTGGGGTACCATTGCCTTCTCTGTCTTCACTTGGCTAATACTTAATATAAAGACAAATGTTGTAAAAGCATTTCTGTATCATCAACTTTACACTAAATGCCTTACATTTAATCCTCACATGTGTATGTTTGTTGCTTCCTTTTCTTTGCTAAACTGTGAGCTCCCTGAGGGCAGGAAGGATTCCTTACATTCCTGAACCCTCAATCCAGAGCACAGTGCCCAGTATTCAGTAGGAGCTTGGTAACTGTTGAATAAATGGAGGCATGAGAAAACCTAATGTGTTATATGATGGTTGAGGCCAGAAAATAGAGGATCTGGGCTAAACCTGTGCAGGAAGATTGGGGTCAGATCATGAAGACTGCTATATGCTAGGTTTAGAAATTTGCAAGCAGCAGTCATAAAATCCTTTATTCTTTTCACAACTATGAATATTACATTCTTCAAGTCTCAAACTCTGTAATGGGGACACGAACCAGAGGTGTGCTAGTATATGTTTAACAGCTTCTTCCTTCCCTTTCCCTGCCCAAAGCTCTGATTTGTTTTGTGTTTTGATTCCCATGGTATACATGCTTCTGTCACAGCCAGTCTTTAAAAAATTATATATATATACATATATAATTGAAATAGTTATATACAATGTTATATCAGTTTCAGGTATGCCACATAGTGATATGACATTGGCATACATTATGAAATAATCACTACAATAAGTTTAGTAAACATCTGTCTCCATACAAAATTATTACAATATTATTGACCATATTTCTTATCTGTCACAACCAGTTTCAAGCTACCAATGCGATGTTACTACTGAATATGGATGTAGAAAGAGATGCACAGTATTATACCATTAAAAAATATTCTCCCCACACATTACAATAGACACAAATGACTTGAGCACAGTATGTAAATGTAGTCTGTATGTATTTACACAGTATGTAAATGTAGCAAAATAATTAGGAAATTATGAATTTTGAGTGTTTATTACATTTGATTTTAATATGTCTTTACGTTTATATACACAGAAAGGCTATACAAAAAAGAACTTCATTACCCAGATAACCATGATGGTATGATCAGTCGCATAGAGCCAGACATCCTGGAATGTGAAGTCAAGTGGGCCCTAGAAAGCATCGCTACAAAGCTAGTGGAGGTGATGGAATTCCAGCTGAACTATTTCAAATCCTGAAAGATGATGCTGTGAAAGTGCTGCACTCAATATATAAGCAAATCTGGAAAAACTCAGCAGTGGCCACAGGACTGGAAAAGGTCAGTTTTCATTCCAATCCCAAAGAAAGGCAATGCCAAAGAATGTTCAAACTACTGCACAATTGCACTCATCTCACATGCTAGCAAAGTAATACTCAAAATTCTCCAAGTCAAGCTTCAATAATACATGAACCGTGAACTTCCAGATGTTCAAGCTGGATTTAGAAAAGGCAGAGGAACCAGAGATCAAATTGCCAACATCCGCTGGATTATCAAAAAAGTGAGAGTTTCAGAAAGACATCTACTTCTGCTTTATTGACTATGCCAAAGCCTCTGACTGGGTGGATCACAACAAACTGTGGACAATTCTTAAAGAGATGGGAATACCAGACCACCTGACCTGCCTCCTGAGAAATATGTATGCAGGTTAAGAAGCAACAGTTAGAACTGGACATGAACAACAGACTGGTTCCAAATCGGGAAAGGTGTACGTCAAGGCTGTATATTGTCACCCTGCTTATTTAACTTATATGCAGAGTACGTCATGTGAAATACCGGGCTTGATGAAGCACAAGCTGGAATCAAGATTGCTCGGAGAAATATCAATAACCTCAGGTATGCAGATGACACCACCCTTATGGCAGAAAGCAAAGAAGAACTATAAGAGCCTCTTGATGAAAGTGAAAGAGGAGAGTGACAAAGTTGGCTTAAAACTCAACATTTAGAAAACTAAGATCATGGCATCTGGTCCCATCACTTCATGGCAAATAGATGGAGAAACAGTGGAAATAGTGAGAGACTTTATTTTTTAGGGCCCCCAAATCACTGTAGATGGTGACTGCAGCCATGAAATTCAAAGATGCTTATTCCTTGGAAGAAAAGCTATGACCAACCTAGATAGCATATTAAAAAGTAAAGACATTACTTTGCTAGCAAAGGTCCACCTAGTCAAAGCTATGGTTTTTCCAGTAGTCATGTATGGATGTGAGAGTTGGACTATAAAGAAAGCTGAGCACTGAAGAATTGATGCTTTTGAACTGTGGTGTTGGAGAAGACTCTTGAGAGTCCCTTGGACCGCAAGGAGATCCAACCAGTCCATCCTAAAAGAAATCAGTCCTGACCATTCATTGGAAGGACTGATGCTGAAGCTGAAACTTCAATACTTTGGCCACCTGATGTGGAGAACCAACTCATTGGAAAAGACCCTGATGCTGGGAAAGATTAAAGGTGGGAGGAGAAGGGGATGACAGAGGATGAGCTGGTTGGATGGTGTCACTGACATGATGGATATGAATTTGAGTAGGCTGTGGGAGTTGGTGATGGACAGGGAAGCCTGGCATGCTGCAGTCCATGGGTTGCAGAGTCAGACACAACTGAGCCACTGAACTGAACTGAACTCTGTATAATTTAATTTTTACTAATAACTGTGTTTAACAGTTGCCTTACAGAATTCCTTAAATTTTAACAATTGGCTGTCTTGAGCAGATAGGAGCCTACTCCTCCACACCATTGTCATTACTTTCTTTCCCTACAGGTCCTTCCAGCCAAATCTCCTGGGACCAGTCTTTCTTTTTCCTAAGCAGGGCACTTATTAGAAGCTCTGGGTAGAAGCTTTTTGAGGTAGCATTAACTCTCTCATTATGTTACTACTAATCTTTGTGATCGAGGTCCTCAGTTTGTTTGCAACAACCAAGGAGTCATGGATACAACCATCCCTCCAGACAGTGCTTTTTGTCCTGAATACTGGTTTCTCTCTGACACCTTCTTTACTCAGGGTTTTTGAGTTATGTAAGTTCTGCTCTTTAAAATGGGGCACCATTCATATATGGACTGCTTGCCTGGCAATCACATGCTATATTGCTTTCTGTTGCTCACCTGCCCTGCTACTGCTTGAACATGTGCCCTGGCATGTGGACTTGCTTTGGCTCTACTTCTTGGTTCTTCTATCCTGCATATGCTCTTTCTTTGGGATCTACCTTTCGACTCAAGGTTCCTTTTGCTTCAGTAACTGAAACCTGGCCTTATTCCATGATCTGATTATAGGGCTGTCTGGCTTCCTGGCTTTGGCCTTGCCAACCACAACTCAAATTCAAATGCTGATAAAGAATAGCATGAGAAAATGAGCTGATTTAAGCAGGTATTACTATTTTAGTGTGATTAACATCTGCCAGTAGTGGCAAAAACCACCCCTCTCTTGCTTCTAAACAACTCCTGAAGATTCAAGAATGCTGAGAGTTCTGAAGGGGGCCTAGGTTAAAATAATGGAGCAACTGAATTCAACAAATGGTGGCTCCTCCTCAGCTTTCAGTTCAAAGAAGTTTCCGAAGAGACTGAGTAAACATTGGGTCCTTTATCAATTGAGCTTCTCCTTGCTGCTGCCCAGAGGGAGGACGTGTGGGATAAATCTAGGCTAAGCACTAGATGGTTTTGAAATGCACAGGCTTCTCCTTTTCTATAATAATGCAATTATATCTTAGGGATATAAATTCTCTGAGACTCATTTCATTCAGCATAAAATAAGGGTAATAACACCCATTTCATAAGGTATTATAAAGATTAAATGTGTATGAAATGCTTAACATAGGACTTAACATATAGTATTAGGCTCTTTGAACCTAATAAAATCAAGGTTCTTCATTAAGAAAAGGGGCTTGGCATTTTTCTTTTTGTTCAATTGATATTATCACCAATAGTGATACAGAACTAAGGTGAATAGATTTCCGCCTTGAATATTCTTGAATGATTTAGGAAACTTGCAATTTGCAGAAAACTGCAAGGGAAAAAGCATGCTAAAAAATTCAGTTGGTTCTCTCAAAGGGAATAAAAACTTGTAGTTGTTAGTACAGGACTCATGCTATTGGTTGGAGGTGAGGACTTACTCCTGTGCCTCAGGTTTCACTGATGCTCCACCCCTGCTTTGAGGCAACTGAGGGCAGTTCCCAGCCCAGGAAAGGTTTCTGCGCTTATCACTGAACAGAGAGAGAGAAAGAAAGTGAAGTCTTTCAGTTGTGTCCTATTCTTGGGAACCCAAGAAGTCTTTCAGTCGTGTCCTACCCTTGCCTCCCAGGCTCCTCTGTCCATGAAATTTTCCAGGCAAGAGTACTGGAGTGTATACTTCTCAAGGGGATATATCTCCAGGGGATATTCCCGACCCAGGGATTGAACCCGGGTCTCAGACACTTTATTGACTGAGCCATCTGAACAGAGAGAATCCTTATTAACTCAAAGATTGATATTCCCACATTCCAGGAGAGCAGTTACATTTAATGAGATACTGAATATCTGTCCTGGAATAGGAAGTTGATTTTCTGAAGAATATTTTGATTCTCAGACTATTTCCATAGAAGGAGAATTATTAATACCTTAAACTTTTTCCTGGACAAGGTAGGGTTAGTAACAAATATTCCAAGAAATAAACAACTGAGTGAAGTTAGAGTGCTTTCTGAATCTTACCTTCTTACTGAAGAAAAGATGCCCAGCAGGGTCAGCTTTGTGGGCATGTGATGTGGACCCACAAAGAACTGCACTTAGAGGGGCTCTGTACTTTTATGCTGTTGCCATCTTGGAATTCTCAGTTTTGAGCAGGAAGCCCCGCATTTTCATTTTTCACTGGGCCCAGCAAATGGTAGAGCCAGGCCTGATGGCAAGAGAGGTGAAGAAAGTCTTCCTAAAGAGTTTTTTTTTTTTCTTTTTCCTGGAGCACTGCAAGAATGCACCAGAGGAACACTGAGAACATGCCTTTTAAAAAGTTATAATTTTTATTTATCCATCCAGGCAAGAGTAAACTGAGAATATGGTAATCACAAGTAGTGTTATAAACATCCAAGTGTGTGTAATAACTAACATTTATATGGTGCTCATTCGGAGAAGGCAATGGCACCCCACTCCAGTACTTTTGCCTAGAAAACCCCATGGATGGAGGAGCCTGGTAGGCTGCAGTCCATGGGGTCGCTAGAATCGGACATGACTGAGCGACTTCACTTTCACTTTTCACTTTCATGCATTGGAGAAGGAAATGGCAACCCACTCCAGTGTTCTTGCCTGGAGAATCCCAGGGACGGGGAAGCCTGATGGGCTGCCGTCTATGGGGTCGCACAGAGTTGGACACGACTGAAGCGACTTAGCAGCAGCAGCAGGTGCTCATTACTATGTGCCAGGCTTTGTATACATTAACTCTCTTAATTATCATTGTATCCCCATTTTGCAGTTGAGAATATGAGGCACAGAGAGGGTGAAAAATAACATCAAAGATCACATGGGTAAGTAAGTAGAAAAGCCTAGATATAATCCAAAGCAGTGTGGCTTCAGAATGTTTTTAGTGTAATGTGTCTTCTTTCTATTAAATGGAATTATGACATTGGTTTGCTGAGAGATGCTTTGCACTATTTCTTTTTATTCTGGTTATTATTTTTGAATTCAGGGAAAAGTGATGAGCTAGGGCCATTTAAAGGCCTAAGCCAACGTGCACTTGGACGCTAATAGTGAAATGCACCATAGGGCAAACACATCTTTTCCTTTGGAACATCAGCTACTGACTGTTTTATGAAGGGAAAAGTACTGAACATATCACACTTCAGTGTCTCATGACTGACATTTGATTTTGACTTAAAAGATTTTTAACTACACTACTAAGCTTACATGCTAGAGACCACATGCTCATTCTTGGATGTTTATACTCTACTTTATTCCTGTCAAGGAATTGGAGATTT
Source organism: Bubalus bubalis (assembly GCF_019923935.1). Taxonomy (NCBI): domain Eukaryota; kingdom Metazoa; phylum Chordata; class Mammalia; order Artiodactyla; family Bovidae; genus Bubalus; species Bubalus bubalis. The sequence goes on along the minus strand of NC_059160.1, from coordinate 75,140,137 downwards.
GGCTCATATTTGTTGGATATGTTAAATGAGCCTGTGAAACCATATTTAAATTAAAGTGTCTTTCCTTGATTTCATTTTTTAAAATCTATGTAGCCATCAAAGCATATGGGTTTAAAGGATGGGCTCAAGTATCCTGTGGCTACTTTTCTGGCCCTGAGATTTGCTTCTGTATTAAGGATAATAAAAACACAACTACATGGCTGCCGTGAGACTAGGAAGTACCTAGCACTTCTCAGTACATGGTTAACACTCAGTATAGATGAATCCATTCAGTTCAGTTGCTCAGTCATGTCTGACTCTTTGTGACCCCATGGACTGCAGCACGCCAGGCTTCCCTGTCCATCACCAACTCCCAGATCGTGCTTAAACTCATGTCCATGGAGTCGGTGATGCCATAATTGATTTATAAAAACTGATATAGAATAGTGCAATTATATCTTAGGGATATAAATTCTCTGAGACTCCTTTCATTCAGCATAAAATAAAGGTAATAACATTCATTTCATAAGGTATTATAAGGATTAAATGCATATGAAATGCTTAGCATAGGACCTAACATATAGTAAGCTCTTACTAAGTGGGAACTTCTATTATTCTATTTGAACTTTTTGTCTGTAATGTAGGTCTAGGTCATTTCACAATAGAATTTTGGACCCAGTATAAAACCATTCTATTTTTAATAATATTTTCACCTTTTTCTTCTTTGTAGGACACATTCTGTTAGGAGAATGAGATATATATTGGTTTTTACTGTGCAGCGATACTTTTTTGTAGTAACTATGCATTTTAAAAATACCCTTTGGAAAGATACGTTGGTCTTTTTCCAACAGTCCTCTTAAAAAGGGCTATTAAAATAATGCATAGAAGAAATAACGTTCATTCATTATTAATACCTTGTAGCAGTGATTATATCAGCTCAGCCTGGCCATCGACCAGCCCTTAGAGCCCTTGCTTCAAGCAGAGCTCAGGGAGCAGACAACAGAGGGAAGGCAAAGAGCACATCTTCTCCTATAAGCTCCAGATCTTGCTTCTGTACCTTCCACTCTTCTCCATTGGCTCCTTTCTTTCCTTCCACCAATATGCAGGGGTGTATTCCACCTCACAAACAAGAAACAGAACCATTTTCCTCTCAGACTTGTCACTCCATTGAAGTACTATTTCATCTTTCCCTTCTCTTTGACTGTTGAGCTTTAGCTAAAATTGGGTTTCACTTCCTTAACATCTCCCACTCTTAACTCCTTTCTTTCACTGTCTTTCACCATTAGGACTTTCCAGAAATCTTAAGAACCCTGAAAGCATTCAGTTCAGTTCAGTTCAGTTGCTCAGTCATGTCTGACTCTTTGCAACCCCATGAACCACAGCACGCCAGGCCTCCCTGTCCATCACCAACTCCCGGAGTCTACCCAAACCCATGTCCATTGAGTCGGTGATGCCATCCAACCATCTCATCCTCTGTCATCCCCTTCTCCTCCTGCCCTCAATCTTTCCCAGCATCAGGGTCTTTTCAAATGAGTCAACTCTTCACATCCGGTGGCCAAAGTATTGGAGCATTAAGAACCTCTTAATCACCAAGATGTTTGACCTTTTCTTAGTCTTCATTTTTCTTATATACATTATGATACTGTTGAAGTTTTGATATTTTATTAGAGTCTGGGACATTGGTTGTCCCTAATTTTTTGACTTTTGATTTGCTCATAGAAAATGGCAGTGATGCACACTCTGCATCATTGCAGTAATAACTAATGATGTTAAGCATCTTTTCATATTCCTGTATGTTATTTCCATTTTTTGATTGAGTTATTTGTTTGTTTTATATTAAGCTGTATGAGCTGTTTGTCTACTTTGGAGATCAATTCCTTCTTGGTAGCATTGTTTGAAAATATTTTCTCCAGCAATAGGTTGTCTCTTATTTTGTTTATGGTTTACTTTGCTGTGCAAAAGCTTTTAAATTGAATCAGGTCCTTTTGTTTGTTTCCTTTTATTTCCATTACTGCAAGAGATGGTATTGGCAAAACTAATACAATTATGTAAAGTTTAAAAATAAAATATAATTAAAAAAACATTAAAAAAAAAGAAAATACACATCATAAAAAAATATATATATTTCTGTGATTTCTGTCATAGTGTTCTGCCTATGTTTTTCTCTAGGAGTTTTATAGTATCTGGTCTTATATTTAGCTTTTTAATTCATTTTGAGTTTATTTTTTCATGTGGTGTTAGAGAATGTTCTGATTTCATTCTTTTACATGTAGCTGTCCAGTTTTCCCAGCATCACTTATTAAAGAGACTGTCTTTTCTCCATTTTATATTCTTGCCTCCTTTGTCATAGATTAATTACCACAAGTGTGTGGGTTTATTTCTGGGTTTTCTCTTCTGTTCCATTGATTTATATGTCTGTTTTTGTGCATTACCATACTGCTTTGATAACTGTAGCTTTGTAGTGTAGTCTGAAGTCAGGGAGCATGATTCCTCCAGCTCTGTTCTTCTTGCTAAAGATTGTTTTGGCTATTTGGGTTATTTAGTGTTTCCATATAAATTAAAATTGTTTTGTTCTAGTTCTGTGAAAAATACCATCGGTAATTTGATAGGGATTGCACTGAGTCTATAATTCTTCCATTGCAAAAACATGGTATATCTTTCTATTTGTGTCATATACAGATTTCTTTATATCTTCAAACACATTTCTTACCACCTTTACAAGACTGAAAGATTCTTGAAGGTAGTGACCCATGTATTTATTATTTATCCCAGTACCCCAATGACATCTTAGAGAATATCTTATAAATAGTAACTGCACAATAAATGTTGGAGGATTTTTCATAACTGAGGATGGCTGAAGGATTGAAAACACTTTATTGTATTTGTAAAATATGTGACTTTTCCTGATTGTGGTATATGCAGCCTTCTTCATATACATAAGGTTGAGGAATTATTTTCTTTGTATTTAGGATGCTTAATCTCTTACATAAATAACTTTATTTGTGATCTCTAGAGATATTTCTCATTGCCTAAGTACCAGAAGCTGTTGGTTGTAGTGGATTTGTAATTGTTTGATGATCACCTTTATAATGTATATACTCATATCTTGAGCAAAAATAGCATAAAGAATCAATGACTATATTATAGAGAAAATAACAAAAGTTTGTTTCTGGAGCATTGCTTCATATTTTTTGACATTTTGTTGAAATAAGGAAACCCAAGCCCTATCTAAGCAATAGGACTCATAAAAACCTGAGAATAATCTTGTTGCAGAGTTAAAGTGAATTAGAAACTGGGCCAAGAGGAGAGCTTTAGTTCAGTTTCAAATATCTGACAAAATTGGGAAATTGGATAGAAGGAGTTTAGGAAATTGTACTGGATGAAAATGTACTGATGTTTTGTATTTGTTCCAACATAAAAGCATCTATTTCCCTCACAGTGAGAGGGATACGTAATGGTCTCAAATCTAATGGAAGTGCTCATTTCCAGGGGTATTGTAGTTTTGAAATGGCTTTGTTTGAGGATTCTGGGTCCAATTTCATATTATTAAACTCTGAAATTACAGAAGCCTTTCTGAAGTATTCTGTGGGCTCCATAATGGCCTCACAGTGCACCGTGAGCTTGTTGTGTACAAAACTTGAAGGGCTTGTTGCCATACAATTCCTTCTGTTACAACCAGTGCCCTGTCTTCGTTTTTGCCTTTCCTATGGACTGTTTCTTTCTCCGATGAGCATCAGAGCTTAGCCTGGATGATGGAGTGGCAGCCACTGAGGTTTCAAAAGCAGGTAATAGGGCAGAGATTTCCCTGGTGGCTCAGATGGTAAAGGATCTGCCTGCAACGCAGGAAACCCGGGTTCAGTCCCTGGGTTGGGATGATCCCCTGGAGAAGGGAATGGCTACCCACTCCAGTATTCTGGCCTGGAGAATCCCATGGATAGAGGAACCTGGCCAGCTACATCCATGGGGTTGTAAAGAGTTGGTGAGAGACCACGCACACATGCATGACAAGGTCAGGGTTTGAAGGTAGACTTGTGTTGGAATGCTAATTCTATCACCTAGGAGCTTTGTGGCCCTGGTTCAGTTGTCTAGCTTCTCAAGCGGCATTTTCCCCATCTGCTGAAAGACTGCATCAGCGTGAAGAGCTTAGTCTGGTGCCTGGCCCAGAGAGCACACACTCAAAATGCATGCTAATAGTATCATCAGCAACCAGAAATTGGTTTTTCTTCAAGAAAATAGCCTTGGGTTTATCCTGAGGATGATTTGAAAAAAATGATTGTGTGGATGTGGACATTTTTCTTAGAAACAGTTTTAGAGGAAACTTGGTGGTATGTATCTAAAAGGCCTGCCCAACTTTGCCCAAAAGATACACGGTATCAGTGCCTCCAAATAGATACCCTAACGGTGGGAGCCCTAGATACTGTCCACCAAATTCATTGTGGGCAGGAAGAGGATCTATTTTTAAGGGGAGCTAAGAGGACTATAATTGGTTAAAAATAGGATTCTCCTCCATCTTCTCTGTGCTGCTTTTCACCCTCCACTTTTCTATCCACCCCCACTTTTCCTGAATTCCTCTTATCACCTCTGTTCGCTTCCCCCTTCTCTTTCTCTGCTTTAGAATTGGTACATATTGTGAAAGAGAACATACTTGACACCATCCCCAGAAAGTCAGTGGTGGGGGTAATGCATTTTTAATCCTGAACACCTGGCCTCCTTTTATTTGGCTGCCAGAATGGGAAAGTTTTTTGATTATTCAAAAAAAGTCCTCTTGCTGGTGCTCACAAATGACTAAAAAGGTTAATAAATTTCAGACTCTGCTTGGTAATCCAGGGTGATAGAACTCTGCAAACACAGACTTTTCTTTTTAAGTTGAATCTGACATTATGAAAAGCTACCCCTCTCTTCCCACACTCAAAGTATTTATCTAGGCTTTAAACACTGGGTAACAGAAGTGTGGCAAGGGAGCTAACATTAATCGTGGGTCAGCAATGCAGAGAGAGTCTCACTTACATTACCTCATTTAGTGTTCATGACAGCCCCATGGGGAAAGCATCACAATTTCCATATTTCATAGGTGAGACCATGGGGGGCCTTCATTGTGCCCCATCAGAGAGGGACTCACTGCAGTGCAGTGTCCCTAAGCATTGGTGATCCATGAAAAGTTTACCCTTCTTACTGCAATGCCTTGATTCAAATGCCTCTCTGTCCTCCATGCAGTGTCGATTATGACAAGGTGTAGCTCCCAATTCTGTCCACCTTCTGTAGTCAATCAGTTCTTGGGACCATAGTCAAGTGCAGAAACCATCTTTCGTAGGAAATGGTGACGGGAAATTGATATCCCCTTTTCCCAGCAGTATAACCACAACATTTATCTCCTCAAATCTCTTTCCTTTGCTCTGATTCCATAGAGGCAGGTCTGCAAGTCCCTTGGTGTTGGGGTGGTGGAGATAGCAGGGGAGGGGATGAGAGTGGGTGATGTTATCTGTGTGGCTTTCACCTTCCCCTTCCTCAGTCTCCTTTCTGTATGATGGAAGAATAACAGTACTTACCTTTAGACTGTTTTGAAAAGCAAATGAGATAGTTTACACGGTAGGAAGTGCTCTCTATTACCTCCGTTTTCCAGATGGAGAAACTGACACCCAGATGAGTTAGATAACTGCCCAAAGTCACATAGCTAAGTAGTCTTTCAAAATCCATGCTCTTAGCCATTCTCCTATGGTGGGACTTCTCAGTCTTTTTCATATCTTGGCACATGGAAAATTATATTACTCATAAGACATGGGGGGAGAATGAATGGGACTGCTCAAGCCTTGAAGTAGTTGGTCTGTGGAGCTCTGACCACCCCAAGCTCCTGGTCAACTGGTTTTCTGCTACCCAGGCCAAGGATGTTAGTAAATAAGTCTTCCTGGAGAAAATGAAGACTTATCTGGAAAGTTTAGTAAAATTTAGTAGTGAAGGGAAGGGGTGATAGTGGGTGAGAGGGACTGTTTAATTTTCTCTTCTGAAAAATGGAGACCACAAGAATATCTATTTCACAAGGTACTTAAAAACTAAATGATGGGAGGTATAAGGAAAAGCTTTTGTAAAATGTGATAATTTTAGCTTAAGGACAAAGAACAAAATACTTGAAATCATAAGAATGAGTTAGGCATAGTGGTTATAGAGATCAAATGTTTCAACTAACCATTGACTTGGGGAAAGTTACTGTTTAATAGGACAGACCTCCCTCCTTTCCTTCCTTCATCTTAAACCAAATAAAAATGGACATTAGCTTCCTCCAAGGTTTGTTATAAGGTTGAACCTATTTTCATTACGTAACCAGAGCAAGTGGAAATAAGATCAAGAATCCTATAAACCCAAGTAGTCTGGCGTTATCTGAGGAAATGGCATGCCAGGCTGTCTCTATAACATGGGTGTCTCTGGTGAAGATTTGCTGTGACGGGCAAGGCAGTCAGGCACAAGCTGGACCCAGAAACAAAGTTTGGTCAGTGGAGGGGAGGGGCCATCAGCCAGGTTGTCTCCTCCCAGGGCCTGATGTCCTATGTTGACATTTTCTTTCCTGAGTTTACTGTAAAATTCAAGTAACTTGCACAAATGCATCAATATTTTAAAAGCTACCAATCCTACATATGAAAAAAGAAGGCTTACAATCTTCAGTAATCTTTACTATAACACATATTCATTATTTATGAGCCCTCCAAGGAGAAATTCCCACTGTCTAGAAATCTAAATGCTATACTATGGTGGCTTTGGGATAGTTAGCCACCACACGTTTGCTTTATAAAACCATCACCGAGTGACTTCAGCAGGTTAACTCTAAAAGTCATCATGGCTTTTTGCCTTTCATTATCTGGACCAAGCTAAAGGAGAGAATTTTCTCTGATGTGACATTGTTGTTGTCAGAGTTTTAACCAGATACCCTCCTTGAAATTTGACTCTGATGTTGTAATGCTCATTATTTCTTGGCGAAGCTGACTCATTCTTTGCGGCTGAATGCAAATGTCACCTCCTCTGTGAACCAGTCCCTACACTTTGAGCAGGGTTAATTAGTCTCATGGAACTTGGTATATGCCTCTATTATGGCATCGTTACAACACGGTGTCTTAGCTATTCTTGAGTTTGTTTACCCAATAAACTATGTGCTCCTTGGGGGTAGGGGTGGTATAAGGATGGTTCTTGGTCTAGGAGGCACTTATTTGATGATTGTGGAATTAAAGAGTATATCTGTCATGGACAGAGGAGCCTGGTGGGCTGCCACCTATGGGGTAGCACAGAGTCGGACACGACTGAAGCGACTTAGTGGCAGCAGCTGTCATGGATATTATGTTTAAAATACAGACAAATTTGTGCACTTCTACAAACTCAGAAAAAAAAATGTTCAAGAGACTGTTGCCATCCAGGTATAGAACTGAAAAAAAAGAAACACCTCAAGAGTTTTAGGAAGTTGTCATCTTAAAATCTCACTAACTGGAAAGATTCAAGAAAGGTCAACAATATGTCAAGATGAAGGAGTGAGTTAATGAATAAGTGAAGCTTTTTGTGTTAGTGTGTGTTTGATTTATTCCTATATTTAAAGGTAGAAGCCAGGGAAAAGGAAAGGGAGAGGTTTGATATTTATTGGTTGACCTCTGAGCACTAGGTTGTATATTAGATGATTCGTGTGATGTGATTTTCCTTTGGGTACAACTCCCCTTTTGGTTGGGTCATATTAGCTTCTTTTGTCAAATGGGAAAACTGAATTTTGCAGGTTCAATAATGTGAACTCCATCTAGTAAGTGACTAAACCAGAATCCAAACCCAAGTCTCAAAAAAGTTCTTGTTTCTATTGTTCAGTGGCTAAGTTGTGTGTGACTTTTTGGAACCCCGTGAACTGCAGCACGCCAGGCTTCCCTGTTCCACTGTCACTCAGAGTTTGCTGAAACTCAGAAGGTTCTTAGTGTATGTCTTTGTTGTTGCTGTTTAGTTGCTAAGTTGTGTCTGACTTCTTTGTGACCCCATGGACTGTAGCCTGCCAGGCTCCTCAGTCTGTGGTCTTTTCCAGGCAAGAATACTGGAGTGAGTTGCTATTTCCTTCTCCAGGGGATCTTCCTGATCCAGGGATCAAACCCAGGTCTCCTGTTTGGCAGGCGGATTCTTTACCACTGAGCCAGTAGGGGAGCGCAGTGTATGTCTGTATATATTAAAAAAAAGGTGGGTGGGGAAAACTCAGCAGTTATTATGCTAATTTAGGACAGCCCTCCTGTTGTAGCCTACACTTTTCCCCCTTAAATATCTAAGGAAAAGGTGAGCCAGGTGGCGCTTGAAGTGGGCAACATGTGTGATGTTTCAGCAAGTGACTCAGAGTCAGAAACCTGGGTAGAGAGCCTGGCTCTCTTACTTTCTAGTGCTGTGTGTGTGTGTGTGTGTGTGAGTGTGTGTGTGTATGTGTTGTTCACTCAGTCGTGTCTGACTCTTTGCAACTCCATGGACTGTAGCCCATCAGGCTCCTCTGTCCATGGGGATTCTCCAGGCAAGAATACTGGAGTGGTTTGCATTACCTTCTCCAGGTGGTCTTCCCAATCCAAGGATTGAACCCAGGTCTCCCACATTGTAGGCAGATACTTTACCATTTGAACTACCTGGGAAGCCCCTTCTAGTACTGTGGACCTAGGCAGATTGTTTAACATCCTTGAGCCTCAGTTTCTCGAGTTATAAAATGTAAAGCACAGTACTGATCACATTTGTATCTCACAACACATGAGAATGAAATGAGAGAACACACTCAGCACTCAGCTAAGGGTTTGGAACACGTCAATGCTCAATGCACTCTTGTCTTAATTACTCAAATGCACTCTCTTTCTTGCCCAAAGTCAATAGAGACAATTGCTCGTCTTCCTACTTTCTTAATGTTTAGCAGTTGCAATCGTAGAGTAAGTGGAAGAGAAGTCTTTTGCTCTGTGACCTGCAGTCAGAAAATGGGGTTTGAAATCATTTGATAGGAGTTTGGATCCTGGCTCTGCGTTATGGTTTTTATGAGAAACTCGGTTTCTCTGGACTCAGTTTTCTTGTCTGTAAAGTGGCGATCAAAACTGCATCTTACAGAATTCTTGCCAGGCTTACTTGACAAGTGGTAAGGTAAGGAGCACATGAAAGGGCCCCTAACCTGGTCTGAGAACAGTGAGGAGAGTCTTCTTGAAGGCAGTGGAGTCCTTGTGGATCCAAGTGCAAAAAGAGAGGAGCCTTGTAAACTAGGACACACATTTATACCAGTAATAATTATGCTATCATTTTAATAACATATGTAACTGACATTTAAATGTCTTTAAGACTACATTTTCCACTCTACTGGTTTCACTTTCTGACATAACCTCTGAATTTCATTAAATTTTTAAGGGGAGGAATACTGTGATTTTTTGGCGGCGGAGGGGCGGGGGGGTTGTTGTTGGACTGTAATTATCTCCACAATTTGGTTGATCATTTTTCTGAAGGTGTTTCTAGTACAAGTTTATTATTTTGCAGTGTCTCAATTATCAGCTGTGTAATACAAGAATCTGAATAAATATAGGCCATGTAATTCTTTCTGGCCTTCATATTGAATGGGAGAGAGAGAGAAAGTACACATACCTTAGATTTCATCCTGAGTTATTCCTTGGGTGTCAATAAGACACTGAAAAGCATATCATATTAACTTTCCAGGTCACTAGGGTTTTCATTAGACTGCTGGACTATAAAGAGCTCCCCAGTGGTGGAGTGGAAATGATGTAACATTCCTTCTCTCCCCCAAGAGGGCTTAGCTACCAGAGAGCAACATTCATTTGCAAGTGTCTGGCTCTGTTGTGCACTGGTACTGTGCATAAGGTCAAATTTTGGATTAACCTTTGAATTGAAAAGAAAATAAAAAACCAACAAGGGTGTCTTCCTGAACATTTTGCTTCCTAGGGAAAACTATTTTATGTGGAATTTACCTAGTAAACCACATAAAAATTTTTAGCATGGAATATCTAGCACAGTGTATAAATTTATTTCCCTTGAGTTGCTTAAATGTCATCATGTTTGGTACAAAATTGGAAATACCTTGTTCTGCAAATATTCTTGCCAGCGCTTCTCTGTCATGGTTTTATATACAATGGTGCCATCTGCATAGGAAAGGATAATTGAGTAACTACCTAGTGAATACAAACACAGAGGCAACCACAAGAGATAATTCAGAAAACTTTTATTCTGTTTGGAAGGAATGATGCTAAAGCTGAAAATCCAGTACTTTGGCCGCCTCATGCGAAGAGTTGACTCATTGGAAAAGACTCTGATGCTGGGAGGGATTGGGGGCAAGAGGAGAAGGGGACGACAGAGGATGAGATGGCTGGATGGCATCACTGACTCGATGGACGTGAGTCTGAGTGAACTCTGGGAGTTGGTGTTGGACAGGGAGGCCTGGCGTGCTGCGATTCATGGGGTCGCAAAGAGTCAGACACGACTGAGTGACTGATCTGATCTGATCTGAAAGTCAGATTATTTGTCCAAAGAATTTAGAAAATTCCCTCTACTGTTTCCAACTGATTTTGTCTGAACTGTTTCTGTGAGATCCACTGAACAGGCTATCCTGGGATAAAGTGGATTTGTTGGAAGAATAAGTTGGAACAAACTGCTGCTTTGTTGACCTTACCAAGTTTTTACTAGACTGTAAGCTACCTGAGGGCACAGACTGTATCGCATTTAACTCTGAATCGCTTCTGGGTCAGGAATATAGGGTGTGTGTGTGTACTCAGTCATTTCAGTCATGTCTCTTTGTGACCCCCATGGACTGTAGCACACCAGGCTCCGCTGTCCAGGGGATTCTCCAGGCAAGAATACTGGAGTGCGTTGCCATGGCCTCCTCCAGGGCAGGAATGTAATAGGCATCCTCTAAATAGTTATTGAATTAATTTAAATTCAATATTATAAAAGTCATTTCTGGGCCTCCTAAAAGTCAGACAGTGGTTGAAAAGCATAATTCTTGGAAGTTCTTTTCTTTTTTTAAAAAAATTAAATCTGGTTTTCATATCCTAAAACCAGATGGGGATCCATGTATGTTGTGGAAACATGGGTGTATATTTGTGATAGAAAATTAAGGGTTGTAATAAGGAAAGCAGCAGAAAAATGGTTTCAGTTCAGTTCAGTCGCTCAGTCGTGTCTGACTCTTTGCGACCCCATGAATCGCAGCACATCAGGCCTCCCTGTCCATCACCAACTCCCAGAGTTCACTCAAACTCATGTCCATCGAGTCAGTGATGCCATCCAGCCATCTCATCCTCTGTTGTCCCCTTCTCCTCCTGCCCCCAATCCCTCCCAGCATCAGAGTCTTTTCCAGTGAGTCAACTCTTCTCATGAGGTGGCCAAAGTATTGGAGTTTCATCTTTAGCATCAGTCCTTCCAATGAACACCCAGGACTGATCTCCTTCAGAATGGACTGGTTGGATCTCCTTGCAGTCCAAGGGACTCTCAAGAGTCTTCTCCAACACCACAGTTCAAAAGCATCAATTACATGTGGTAAATATGGTTAAAATGACCTGTTTGGTCTAACAGAGTTCATATATATTAAGAGTTTTTGAGAACTGTTCTCATGGCTTTAGTACATTATAGTGTTTGCTTTCCTTTTCTCTTTTGACAGTTTTATTATTAAGTCAGCCTGAAGATGAGGCAAGGAGATACATGTGTGTGTAAACAAGAGATCAGTGAAATTTCACACTGATGAGTTCTGCTTAGTGTGATGAATTATAATGGCTATTAATTGAGAGCCTCATATGTGTAAGTCTTTAAATCAATAATATATTTCATGCATGCAAAAACCTTATGACTTAATCATTGTTTCCATTTTTAAAGATTAATAAATTGAGTTCAGAGATATTTAATAACTTGCTAGAATTCGCACAGTAAATGGCAGAGCTGAGATTCAAACCCCAAACTTTCTGACTAGTAAACTGATATTCTTCCTACGTATTGTGTTCAATGCAGGAGGCACCCACGCATGGTGATTCTTAACAATGTCAAAACATCTTTTTCTTTTGGGATACCACTTGCCTGTAATTATTACCTTTAGAGTCTTTCTTTGAGCCTTAAGGCCAGATTAATGCTTTGTTTGTGTAGAGCAATAAAATACAATCTTAGCTTCCAGTACTGGCATCATTTCCAGGGAAGTCAGTAACAGGACAGAATTGAGTCACCTTGAATAAAAGAAAAAAAGTAAAGTGAGAGGGTATTTAATGCTTTGTCTTTTTTTTTTTTAATGCAACTGATTAAGCAATTTGAATTCTGAGTAGAAATAAGCAAATGAAAATGCTATTTCACTTTTCAAACTATATTGAATTACTATACTAGAATTTTTACCATCAGGCAGTAATGAACCAGCAGGATGGAAGAGCTGCAGGTGGAAGAGGTTGAGAAGGATTCTGTGTTTTATCAGTTGATACGGGAGCCAAGGTGGTGGTTTGGGGAGGGAGTGACGACATAAGAAAAGCATTAGCTAGTTTCTAGTTGGTCTCCTTTTCTAACACTTAAGTTTCTTTTTACATTCTGTGCTAAGTATAGTGGTGAACCAAAGGAGCTCCCACCTTCATGGAGCTTATAGTCTAGACAAAAAAGACTTAGTTTCATATAACAGTATGTGAGGTCTTTCAAAGAGGCATCAGTCAAAGAAAATTCAGGAACTCAGCAGGAGAAAAATTGCATGCAAAAGGCCCCTGGAGACTTTTGCCAAGGCAGGGAGTGTTCAGAGGGACTGTGAGAAGACAAGATAATGGAGAGGAAAAATAAGGGCTCCTAATGAAGTTTGCAACTAGTTAGAAGTAATAACTTCAGTAGGAGGACTGTAGTGCTCCAGTTGGGGCTGTCGGTATTATTAAACAGTAAAGAATGCCTGGGCATTAAAGACTCTGGTTGGAATGGGTACCATAGTGGTTTAATACAAACTACCTTTTATTCAGGGGTGACTTGAGGCTGTGAACTTGTTACATCTGCTTTCTGTGAAGAGGCTTTCATAACAGTTAAAATACACATATACTTTACTTATGTACCTTGGGGTGACAGTAAGATAAATTGAACCATCGTGCAGTGAACACTTTCAGGGCATTTAGTATTTGCACAAGGTTGTGCCACCGTCGCCTCTGTTCTGTGCTGTTTTCATCACTCCAAGGCGGAGCCTCATACCTATTAAGTGATTGTTTTTCGCTCTCCCTTCTCACTGCCTCTGATAACTACCAATCTTTGATCTGTCTCTATGAATTTACTTATTCTGGATATTTATTAGAAATGGAATCATAAAGTATATAATCTTTTGTGTGGCTTTTTTTTTTTCACTTGAAAGTGAAAGTGTTTGTCCATCAGTCGTGTCTGACTCTTTGTGACCCCAGGGACTATAGCCCACCAGGCTCCTCTGTCCATAGGATTCTCTAGGCAAGAATACTGGAGTGGGTTGCCATTCCCTTCTCCCAGGGATCTTCCCAACCCAGGCATCGAACCCAGGTCTCTTGCATTGCAGGCAGATTCTTTACCATCTGAGCCACCAGGGAAGAGGCACCTTTTTTTTTCCACTTAGCATGATGTTATTTAGAGTTTCATCCATGTTGTAGCATGTATCAGTACTTAATTTCTTTTCATGGCTAAATAGTATTCCATTAATATATATATCACATATTAATAGACGTTTGGGCTGCTTCTACATTTTAGTTATTATAAGAGTGCTTCTGTGAACAGGTGTCCATTTGAGCTGCTTAACAAAATACCACAGACTGAATAGCTTATAACAACAGAAATTTATTGCCCTTTAGTGCTGGAGGTCTGGGATCAGGGTGCCAGCATGGTTGGGTGAGCACCCTTTTTTGTGTCATAGACCTCTTGTTGTATCCTCACATGGTAGAGGGGCTAGGGAGCTCTTTGGAATCTCTTTTATAAGAACACTAATCTCATTCCTGAGGGCTCCACCCTCATCTCCTAAAGGTCACACCTTCTAACATCATTACATTGGGTATTGGGATTCCAACATGTGATTTTGGGGAACATAAATAATCAGGCCATGCCAGGCCAAACAAGTGTGTACCTGGACTTGTTTGAACACATATTTTCAGTTCTTTTGAGAATATACATAGGAGTAGAATTACTGGGTCATTTGATAATTCTATGTTTAATTTTTTCTGGAACCACCAAACTGTTTTCCAAAAGGGCTGAACCATTTTACATTCCCACCAGCAATGTAGAAGGTTCCAGATGGTTCACAGCCTTGCCAACATTTGTTATTTCTGTGTTTGTTTTTTTTTTTAATTTTTATTATAGCCACCCTAATGGGTATGAAGTTGTACTTCATTGTGGTTTTGATCTGTTTTCTTAATGATGGTATCTTTCTGTATGCTTGTTGACCATTTGTATATCTTCATGGGAGAAATGAGAAATGCTGATTCAAACCCTTTACCCACCTTTTAACTGGGTTGTTTTGTTGTTTTCATTGTTTAGCTGGCATACTAATTTTTGAGCCATGCACTCCAGCTATTTCATGATGCAAATCCAGCACTCAGAGTAGTCTTAAATGTGGAGTGTGGGCAGGGAGAAGAGAAAGCAAAGAGCCCAGGAGAGGTGGGAAAGGCGTGTGGCTGAAAGGGTGCTGATACACAGCTTTATTTTCCTCAATGATTTGTAAGTCTGATAACTCAGAAGAGGAAGTGATAGCTTTGGTATGGCACTTAGATGGAGATCCCTTTCTAGAATCTGTGACTTCAACTTTATTCTCACTGCTACTGTAAAGCTCAATAATAAAGGGCTACCATTTTTTAGTGTACTTCACACACATTATCTGAAACTTCATAGTCATGCCCCGTTGATGTTATTATCCTAATTTTACAGATTGGAAGCACTGAGGCTTGGGGAGATTGACTAACTGGTTCAAGATCACACCTTGAAGGAGGTTGAATGAGTAGGGATTTCATTTTCACAGATACATGCCCTCTCCCATTACTCCACAAATGAGTTATCACTTGCTTGTATTATTGTTTTAGTTTCCCAACCTTTTTCCATTTCTTTAGTATTACTTTCCTCACTTGAGTCTCCACACTGGTGACATTGGGGTTTTTTTCTAAAATGTAATTCTAAATTTTCTAAAACGTAATTCTTGTCATGCTGTGCTGTGCTGTCCTTTGTTGCTCGGTTGTGTTTGCAAATTAGTCTTTGCGACCCCATGGACTGTAGCATGCCAGGCATGTCTGACCATGGGGATTCTCCAGGCAAGAATACCAGAGTGGGTTGCCATGCCCTCCTCCAGGGGATCTTCCCAGCCCAGGGATCGAACCCAGATCTCCTTCACTGAAGACCAAGAGTACTGGAGTGGGTAGCCTATCACTTCTCCAGGGGATCGTGCCAACCCAGGAATCGAACCAGGGTCTCCTGCATTGCAGGCGGATTCTTTACCAGCTGAGCTACCAGGGAAGCCGAATTCTTATCATGCCACATGCTTAATGTCTTTTAATGGCTTGTCATTCTTCAAGATCCCTGTCTTACCTTTCAAGCTCCCATCTCTTGCTTTCCTCATCTGTACCCTACCTTATAGTCAGAGGTAGGGTACATGTCAAACTACTCCCAATTTCTGGAATGTGTCAAGCTGTTTCATAATTTCGTGCTCAAAAGAGAGTTATTTCTTTCTGGAATGTTTTAAAGACTCCCCTTGCCTCCAGTACCACCTTATGAACTTTTTCCTATGCTGTAAAATGCACAAATATTGGCAAATGAGGTGGTCAGGGGAAAGAGAACAAGCTGTCATTATTTACATACCTCACCTTGACTACCTGGAATAGCCATGAGAATCAGCTAGAAAACTAACAAGGCAGCTTGGTAGTCAGAGACAAGATAAAAACAACGAAAAACAATAGATCTCCCAATCTCTAGCAGAAACCAGTTAGAAAATGTAATGGCAAAAATGATCTGCTTCACTGAAGCAGAAAAAATTATAAAATACCTAGAAACAGACTTAATAAAAATATGTAAATTCACATTTTAAAAAAGTTCTAAACTGTTACTGAAAGATAGAAAAATAAACCTGAATCCATGAAAATACACTCCTTGTTTCTACACAGTAAGTTTAAGGTGGTGGTTATGAGCCTGAGGTCTAGTGGTGTGAGTTTGAATGCCATCTCCACCAATTCCTTCCTGGTCAAATCAGGAAAGTTGCCTCACTCTTCTAAGGCTTAACTTCCTTGTTTGTAAATGGAGAGTAATAATATTAGCTCATGTATCAAGTATGAGAATCAAGTAAAATGATCTGACTAAATTAAATGATTTGTTTAGAGCATTCAGCCCAGTGCCAGGCACATAGTAAATACTTAATAGGTTATCTGTTATACTAAAGATGCCAATTATCTTTAAGATACTCTGTGCATTTAATGCAGCTTCAGTTGGGCATTTGTTTCTGTGTATGATTTGCAGTTTTACTGAGAGCTAATCTTTAGAGGGTATTTTTTGTTTATTTTCTTTTGTATTTTTGGAGTCTTGTGTCTTCTGAATTGTGGATAAGTCTCAACAGAGGTGTTTTGGTTTTGCATTTGCTTTTGCTGGAGAGACATCTTTTGTTCTTTTCGTCCTATTTCTTCCTTCTTTCCTGCTTTAAGTTCATAAAGATATTCTCCCATATGTTAAATCCTATAGGTTTTATTGTTTTACCTTTCAGACTTAGATTTATAATTCATCTGGGAAAAGATGGGGTTATAGTGGAAGTGTGGAAGTTAAGTTTTGTTTTTTTCTATGAAGATTGACCCAATTGACCCAGAGCTATTTCTTGAGAAGGCTGTTCTTTCTCCACTGCTCTATAATGTTGTCTTGATCATATATCCATGAATATCTTCTGGACTCTCTGTTCCACTGCAAAATTTGCTCCTGCTGCTGCTGCTGTTAAGTCGCTTCAGTCGTGTCCAACTCTGTGTGACCCCATAGACGGCAGCCCATCAGGCTCCCCTGTCCCTGGGATTCTCCAGGCAAGAACATTGGAGTGGGTTGCCATTTCCTTATCCAATGCATGAAAGTGAAAAGTGAAAAATTTGCTAGCCTTATGCCAATTCCATACTGTCTTAATGCTAAGTCTTGATATCCGGTAGAATAAGTCTTCCCGCCTTCATCTTCAAGACTGTTTTGGGTATTTCTGACCTTTTCCTTTCCATATAATCTTAAAATCGGCTTGTTAGCTTCCACATTAAAAAAAAGCTGCTGAGATTGTGAATTGGAATTGCACAGTCTCTAGATCAATTGGAGGAAAATTGACATCTTTACAACATTAAATTTTCTCGTCCTTGAACATGGTACACTCCTACATTAATTTATATCTTCTTTATAGTCTTCCAGTAATGTTTTACAGTTTTCCATGTGAAAGTTTTTATGCTAATTTTTTTTGCCTTGGGGTTCCTACATACCTTGGTACAGGCTTAAAGTTTCAACTTAACAAGGTGATATGTTTTCTTTTCCAAGAGAGATCTTGGGCTATGGTGAGCTTACCCATGACTACTCTGGAGTTGTAGACTGTGTTTCAGATACTTTTTCATTGACAACCATTTGATAATCATAGCTCTTTAGGAGCTTTGTTCTTATAGGCCTAAGGTCTTATCTTTTACTCCTGCTTTCATGAAAACCTCAGGCCTCTGACGCCTGGGTGTCTACCTCTAATCAAGACTGACCTTTCCATTCTGGCTTTGCAATCTCTCTGTGTTTCTGGTACCTTTGAGTTTCTTCACCTTTTGAGCTTAGCTATGTATTGAAAACATTATTACTATTATTATTTTGCTTTTAAAAGACAGTATGTTATGTCTGCTCCCTATCCTTGCCTGTTCCACCCACCCTACCACCAAGTCCCAATCCCAGGTTCTGTTGAACTTGGGATTCAACAAGTTCAGGTCCCAGGTCTGTTGAACTTCCATGTTCCCCAGTGTGGTGGCCCGTACTCTCTATGCCGTCTGTTTTGATCATAGTTGGCTGAGAAGTTCTAATGTTTAGAGTCAGAGAAGGAGTTTTCAATCAGGCTTAGAAGCCATACTTCTGGAAGGCTTCTGCAATACTACTTGCAACCTTGAAAAAAGTCCATTAATATAATAGTTAAATAAGGGAATGAGGGAGAGCTAAATAGGAAAGTATGGAAAGGTTTTCAAGTCACATTACTAAATAAAAAGAAAATGTTTACCATAATATACATGCTGCTGCTGCTGCTAAGTCGCTTCAGTCGTGTCCGACTCTGTGCGACCCCATAGATGGCAGCCCACCAGGCTCCCCTGTCCCTGGGATTCTCCAGGCAAGAACACTGGAGTGGGTTGCCATTTCCTTCTCCAATGCATGAAAGTGAAAAGTGAAAGTGAAGTCGCTCAGTCGTGTCCGACTCTTTGCGACCCCATGGACTGCAGCCTACCAGGCTCCTCTGTCCATGGGATTTTCCAGGCAAGAGTACTGGAGTGGGGTGCCATAAAGTAATTTATGTAAGTATAATTCAAAGCAACTCTCCCTTTAAAATATTTTTATAGCAATAGATTTGGAAGGCCACACACAAAACTTTTCATAGTAGCTACTTCTAACATGAGACTGAGGTGAAGGGTAGATGGAGAAAGGAGTCTCTTCTCATGGAGTTTTTCATCTTCTTTTGTATTATGTAATTTGTTTGATTTCTTATTTGATTACAAGTAATACAATTTCTTTTTTTTTTAAATTGTTTATTTATTTGTTTGCTTCAGGTCTTTGTTGTAGTGCATGGGTTTTACTTTAGTTGCAGCTTGGGCTTAGTTACCCCAAGATATGTGGAATCTTAGTTCTCCAACCAGAGATTGAGCCTATTTCCACTGCTCTGCAAGGCAGATTCTTAACCACAGGACTACCAGGGAAGTCCTCATAATTTCTATTACTCGTATAATTTAACAGTTAACCATTTCACTTCTCCCAGCTCAGGCCGCAAGCCCTTGATGGCCTTCATAGCCTTGCTTTCTCCTCACTTGCTCATCCATCATCTGTGCTCCAGTCACCTGGCTGTCCCTCTATCCCTTGAGAGTGCTATTCTCCTTTTCACCGAGGGCCTTTGCCTTTCGCATTCTTTCTGCAGTGTTCTTCCCTCACCTCTTCCTAGGTCACTATGGCCCCTCCTTTGGTGGTTTTCAATTTCTACAACATGTCCTCAGTGCAGCCCTCCCTGGACTTCAGACCAGGTAATATTTTCTGTTCTATGCTGCTGCTGCTGCTGCTGCTACTACTAAGTCATTTCAGTCGTGTCTGACTCTGTGCGACCCCATAGATGGCAGCCCACCAGGCTCCTCCGTCCATGGGATTCCCCAGGCAAGAACACTGGAGTGGGTTGCCATTTCCTTCTCCAATGCATGAAAGTGGAAAGTAAAAGTGAAGTCACTCAGTCATGTCCGACTCTTAGCAACCCCATGGACTGCAGCCTACCAGGCTCCTCCGTCCATGGGATTTTCCAGGCAAGAGTACTGGAGTGGGGTGCCATTGCCTTCTCTGTGTTCTGTGATACCCTACTATATTTATCTTTTACAACAATTACTACAAGTTTAATGAAAAATTGATTTTGAGAGTCATTGTATAATGCTGAACAACTCCAGTAGAACATAAGCTTCATCCTTTCAGGGACGAGGGCTGTCTCATTTGCTGATTAATTCCCAGGGCCTAACAGAGCTCCTTGTACATAGTAGGACCTTGAAACACACTTTTTGAAGGTATCAACAAGTAAGTGAATGAGATTTTTTTGAAATCTTGAGCATAGTTTCTGATTCCTTTCAATCCTTTCATGAAAATTTAGGGATCATGTTGGAAATATTGATTCCTTTTCTGTTCCTGTTTAGGACTGATTTGTGTATTGCAGGTAATGTTACTCTGTAGTCCTTTATACTTGGAGTGCATTTTGGGAATCTCCATAAAATGCCTCCTCTAGAATTCCCAGTGCCTGTAAGTCTGTGAAGGTCCTCTGCCCATGAACAAAGGAGGGGCCTAAGAGACCTCTAACAATAGGAAAGTGAAAGTGAAGTCACTCAGTTGTGTCCGACTCTTTGCGACCCCATGGACTGTAGCCTGCCAGGCTCCTCTGTCCATGGGATTTTCCAGGCAAGAATACTGGACTGGGCTGCCATTTAGGAGAGGTACTTATTTCCTGGGCTGAGTGCTGCCCAAGAGACTCTCTCCCTATCTCCAGGAACGACTTCCTCTATGCTTGTCTCCTCGCTCCCATGACACCTTGTCGGCTCCCATCCAACATCTTCAACTTCAGATGCAAGCTAGTCTTTTGTTGTCTCACTGGAGTTTCTCTGTTGGACAATTTCCTGTCCATGGATCCTTATGAGAGTATGCTGAAATTTCACTCCTAGTGTCATCAAGAGTGAAATGAACTAAATTGAACTCTAGAGAATGTGCTTTAATACATAAGAGCACAGCCAAGTAATTGCTGTGTTGAGCAAAGGAGGAAATCCGTCACCATAAAACTCCTGCTGTAGGACAACTCATTTCCAAGCAAGATCATAACGGGAGTCATCTAAACACAATTAAACCTTTATGATTTTTTTTAAAGGACCATCAGACTATGATTAACATTTCATTTCACTTAAGTAAAAGGTCAGAATTTTTTGATGTTCCAGTTATAGGGGCAATATGTTTTGCATATGTTCATCAGAACTTAATGGATGACTTCCGTTATAAAAAAGTTTCAGCCATGTTGAAACTCCTGATGGATGATCCCTAGTGGAAAATCCTTTTTGCTGCTCACCCTATAATTGGATGTTATGGCTATCCACACAGTTCTTTCTAATGATTTCTGAAAAGGAAAGGCCGCTAGCTTGGATGTTTCGTTTATTGCTTGTCAGAGGGCAATTTTTGAATGACTATCACCTTATAAGAAGCAGAACGCTTCCATTCTCAGAGAAAAGTGATCGTAATTGGACTTTACATATGTTTCCCTTTTCGAGATACCACAGAATTTGTTTATGACTATCTTTAGCATGAACAGGAAACTTACAATGAAACTCAAATGGAGGGGAATAAAGTTAAAATGTTATAAAACTCATGGAAAATCTGTTCCAAATGATCCAGTGGCTTTAAAAAGTCCATTTTAAAAACATGAGAATGATGCAGCATAGTTGTCTTGTTCAGTAGCAGGGAGGGGCATTGCTGTGCCAACCACACTTTCTGGTTCTGTGACCAGCTGCTCATTTTTTGTCAGAAAAACAGCTGGGTGGGACCACAGCTAGTCTCTGGCTGTGGGGAGAAGTTTTTCTGTGAGCAACTGACAAGTTTGTATTAAAGGATACACCAGGAGTTTTGGCTCCTTAGCAGCACCCTAACCCTAACCTTAACCTCAACACTAAATTTGGTTTCTAAACAAGACCATTTATATGAGTAATCTGAGGAGACAGTGTTCCAGAGAATTCACATCACCCCTTAAGAGGTCACCAAGCATTCGTCACCACTCTTAGTTCCTCTACTGGTCAGATCTGCACCATAGGGGACGCTTATCTGTTGGGATAAGCCAAGGTATGCTGCTGTAACAAAAAAGCCTAAAGTCAGCAGGCATTGTTTTAGGTTTTGCTGGTGGATGATGAAAAAATGTTTTCCTACACAGGAAGTCTGTTTATCTTTCCCTCTGATCTGGAGACAGACAATGGTGGAGATGTCTGTCCATCTACCTGGTTCCTGGAGTGAGGGAGATGAACAGTATGGACCCCTGACCTACATTGCAGATAAGTTTCTGTGACTATCCATTACCAAGATTTAGTGACGTCACTGACTGATACCACATCTCTTGCAGTATTATAGATGAATAGATGCACACTCATGCAGGTGAAACAGATGGCTTAGGACTCTAGTCAAGGGCCGGGGACCCCATGTCTGAGCTCTGTTAACATGGCAGGCTGATTCATTTGTGTCTGGCAGAGTCATGAAAAGTCATTGATTTTTCCATCAGCTACTAAGTCTTCAGTCTGATGAGGTCATTCTGATCCCATGTGACCCTCAGAGTGAACGCGATCTTTTGCAAAGAGAGCAAAATAACATTTTTTTTTGAGGGGGGGGAGGGGTTCAGCATTACAGGTAGGGTGAACAACCATTCCCATTTGCCTGGGACTGGGAGATTTCCCAGAACACAGACCTATCAGTGGTAAAACCAGGCAAGTTCCAGGCTAACTGGATGAGTAGGTCACTCTAATTACTGAGGTGATATCTCCTAGCAACAATTAAGATTCATGCAGCATAAACTCCCGCTGTATGTTTCAATTTTTTTCCATCATAATATTTATTACATTGTATTGTAAATGACCTAGACATGCAGGATCTATCTGCCCACCAAACTCTGGGCTCCCAAGACCAAGGACTGTTTCCTTTCCACTTATATTCCCAATGTCTTGGATAGTGCCTGCCATTTCAAAAGAGCACAATAAGTATTTATTGAATGGATGAATGGACGCTGTTTCTCTGTTATTTTTCATTCCCAAAACTTGTATGTTGTGATTGGCTTTTTCTCCTTTGAAGATCAGTTCTGGCTTGATACTAATTTGATTACAAAGCAAGGCAAGACTCTTCCTGACTGCAGCTACAAGCTTCTGTAAAGCTTTCACTGTGACCTATAATGTGAAATTACACAAACTCAGCACTGAACTTCAGCATAAACTGATTCCTTATTAGACTGACTGAATAATTGAATCTCCTTGTTTGGCATTTGTTTAAAGACATGGGACAAATGGTGAACATTTGAAGCTGTGGAAACAGATGTTAAAAATTTGATCTAGCTGTTTCTGGTAACTGGGACTATTGTGACTGAAGACCCAAACTTCCAGGTCTGTCCCCACCTTTGGGAATGCAGAACAGCATGCCCACCCCACCCCACCAAATGCCCTCCAAACCAGAGGCGGGAGGAAAGTCTCCATGGGCACGCCTCCTGATGGACTACGTTCATGCCCAGTTAAGGACAGCAAACAGTGGACTGAGAAACTTGGTCCGGAGAACTAGAGCCAGGTCTGTTCCAGTTGAATATTTTCTTAACAGGCCTTAGAAGTGTGCTGAGAAAGAGTTTAATTGTTCTTGACTTACAGACTGAATCTTCAGACATTTTTGTTTTCGCTAATTACCCACGATGAGTGACTCCTTAGTGACTAAACTTTTCTGTCTGTGCTGGGTCTTTGTTGTGTTGCCTGGGGCTCTTTTGTTGCTGTGCGCAGGCTTTCTCTAGATGCAGAGAGTGCGGCTACTCTTGCGGAGCTCGGGATCTGGAGTATCACAGCTCCAGCAGTTGCAGCTCACTGGCTCTATCTGGAGCATGGGCTGTCTAGTTGTGGCTTAGTTACCCTGTGGCATGTGGGATCTTAGTTCTCTGAACAGGAATCAAACCCATGTCCCCTGCATTGGCAGGTGGATTCTTAAGCACTGAACCACCAGGGAAATCTTGACTAAGCTTTTCTGAGAAGTGATTTAAATTCTAGAAGGAGGTCCTGTGGAGCAGTGGAAGATCACTAAACTTGTATTAAGAGGAGCTAAAAAACATATCCTCAGTTTCTTCATCTGTAAAATGTGTTTAATAATATCTACCTTTCTTACTTTATGAGATAGCTTGTGGGGGTCAAAGGAGATAAAGCCAGTGAAAACAGTCTGAAGATTGTAAAATGCAGAATGAATATAAGATGTATATTTTCTATCTCATGAATTCACCTGATTCTTCTATAACAAAACTTATCTAAACTTGCCTCTGCTTTAATATTTCCTTTTGTAAGTCAATTATACTTCAATAAAAAACAAGGGGGAAAAAAAACCCCTTCCTTTTATTTATTTTTCTCATCACAGAAAGGTAATAGTCGGTGCCTTGTAGGTGTGTTTTCTTTATGACAGAGGAAGACACAGATACCATGATCTTACTTGTATATGTATGTACTAGTTCATGTTCAAGAACATGTACAGTTTAAACACAAGTGTATCTATCTCATTGCCCATGAAATTTCTATCACATTGTATTACCGTCCAGATTTTAAAGGGTTTCCCACCATTTTTTAAAATATCGTGGCTTTGGTATACAAGTTCATTTGGGGCTTTATCACATTATTTTCTAGATTTTGATTATAATTCTTCATCATTTGTCACTCCAGACTGAAATATCCTACTGCTTATTCTGGAGGTCCTTTCCTTTTCCTTGCTTTTATTTGGACCTGTCTTGAGATATAACAGCTAAAGCTGCATGTAATATTCCAGGTGCAGGCCCTCCCGGGTTGGGTACCAGGGCAGGAGAATGTTTTCAGGTGTATTGCCAATGCTTATCATGGAACTCAGGTTATCATGAGCTGTTTTGGCTGAAGTAGGACAGTTTCAAAGGAACATCCTCCAGCTTCAGCCAGCAGCCGTGTGGCCAGGCATTAGGGAACATGATGTCTTAAGGTCTCTGAAATTCTTTCATTTATTTATTCAACAGGTTTTTTTTTTTTTTTTTTAAAGTATGGATCCAGTGCCAATTTCTGGTCTATTTGCTGTGGGTAGGATAGAGAGTAAAACACCCCAAATCCCTGTCTTCATGGACCAAATCCAGCGGTGTGGAGAGACAGCTGACAGATACAGAAATGTAATGTCAGGTGATAAGCACTATGTAGGATAAAGTTGGGTGAGAGGAAAAGGGGAAGACTGGGCAGAGGGCTTTGCTTTTGACATGGAATGGTCAGTGACATAACTGATAAGGTGACATTTGAACAGAAACTTGAAGGCAATAAAGGTTACCTCAAGGAAGAACAGTCCAGGCAGAGAGAACGTACAAAGGTCGCAGGGCAGTTTTGTGCCATGTTTGAGGTATGCTGGCACAGCTGGAGCTAAGTGAGTGTGGGGAGAACTGAGGAGATGAGACAAGTTCAGAGCTTCAATGTCAAGGAAGGGCAGATCATGCATGGTCTTACAAGTTTTGGTGAAGTACTTAGGATTTTATTATAAGCAAAGAACTGATCTGATTGGACTTATTTTAAGACACTCATTCTGTTTACCCTGGGGAGAATGGACTATGGGAAAGGAATGAGGCCAGTTAGCCAGCTATTGTAATAATCCAGATGAGGGGCAACAATGGCTTGGTTCAGGGTGATGGCAGAGGTAAGGGCCAGATGTCACTAAATCCTGGGAATAGACTGGATACCCACTGGATAATTCCAGAAAGAGGAATTACTGATGACTCCAAGGTTTTCAGCTTGAGAAACCACAAAAATTGGATGAATGAAGTTGCCTTTTATTGAGAGAAGGAATACTATGGGAGGCATGTTTTGTGTGTGTGTGTGTATGTTTGTAGGTGGTAGTAGGGACTTAGGAAAACTATTTTGTGAATTTTAAGTCTGAGATACTTCCATGGAAGAATTTCAAGGAGGCAGCTAGACATGAGTATGCAGTGTTTGGAGGAGAGGTTTGGGCTGGCTTTAGAAGTGTGAGGCTAAATGAGATCACCTAGACAGACAGATAAATCATTAAGAAAGAGGCCAGAGCACTGAACCTTCAGATCAGATCAGTCACTCAGTCGTGTCCGACTCTTTGCGACCCCATGAATCGCAGCATGCCAGGCCTCCGTGTCCATCACCAACTCCCGGAGTTCACTCAGACTCACGTCCATCGAGTCAGTGATGCCATCCAGCCATCTCATCCTCTGTCGTCCCCTTCTCCTCCTGCCCCCAATCCCTCCCAGCATCAGAGTCTTTTCCAATGAGTCAACTCTTCCCATGAGGTGGCCAAAGTACTGGAGTTTCAGCTTTAGCATCATTCCTTCCAAAGAAATCCCAGGGCTGATCTCCTTCAGAATGGACTGGTTGGATCTCCTTGCAGTCCAGGGGACTCTCAAGAGTCTTCTCCAACACCATAGTTCAAAAGCATCAATTCTTCGGCGCTCAGCCTTCTTCACAGTCCAACTCTCACATCCATACATGACCACAGGAAAAACCATAGCCTTGACTAGACGAACCTTTGTTGGCAAAGTAATATCTCTGCTTTTGAATATGCTATCTAGGTTGGTCATAACTTTCCTTCCAAGGAGTAAGCGTCTTTTAATTTCATGGCTGCAGTCACCATCTGTAGTGATTTTGGAGCCCAGAAAAATAGGACTCCAACATACCAGATAGAGTTTGGGGAGATAGATGGAACCAGTAAAGAGAAGCAGTCACTTAAAAGCTATTCTGGCGGCTGTGTAGCAGCAGCTACTGTAAATACTGGGCTTATATATTAGAGATCTACTCCAGGGTGGGGGGAAGGGCATCAGGGAAGATTTATGCCTGTGCATGTGGCTGCTACACAGGATCATTATGATAAAGCGCACACACAAGAGCCCTTTCTTATCTTTACCAGATCTGTAGGAGATTGCCCAGTCACTGCCAAAAATCAGGATGAACTAGTTTATATCAGAGGAATTTGCTTAACTGAATTGAATCAAAAGATCATATATTCCTGATGAGTGAGTGAAAATCGCTCAGTCGTGTCCAACTCTTTGTGACCCCATGGAATATACAGTCAATGGAATTCTCCAGGCCAGAGTACTGGAGTGGGCAGCTGTTCCTTTCTCTAGGGGATCTTCCTGACCCAGGGATCAAACCCAGGTCTCCCACATTGCAGGCAGATTCTTTAGTGTCTGAGCCACCAGGGAAGTCCATATTCCTGATAATATATCTATAATATGATAGAAACAAAGAGCTCTCGATACCATAGATACACAAACCAGAAGCATGTGCATTTATGAATCTCCAAGATTAGACATAGCACAATGCATATTAGCAAAATCATCTGTGTGTGCATGTTAGTCACTCAGTCGTGTCTGACTCTTTGTGACTCCCGCCAGGCTCCTCTGTCCATGGAAATCCCCCGGCAAGAATATTGGAGAGGGTTGCCATTCCCTTCTCCACGGGATCTTCCCAACCCAGGGAATGAACCTGGGTCTCCTACATTGCAGGCAAATTCTTTACCATCTGAGTCTATATAATACACATAAATAAAGTTTGGGTTTTGGAACTCTTTTTCTTCTGATTGAAATTGGTATTTCATTTTCTAATATAGGTCTCCCCATAAAAAGCTTGTTTACCCCATGATGTATCTCAGGTGTGGATCTAATTATTCAATTTTCAGTTCTCAAGCATGTTAAGAGTTTCTTCAGTTGCAGTTCTGGACAGCAGCAACTGCTTCATCTGATAGACAATCAAAGCCATCTGTGCAAGATGGGTGAAATACCAGTAGATTAAAAAAAATATTCTGCTTTCATCCTATGGACTCTTGCATCCCTGCCCCCAATACTGTCACCATACCATCCCTAATCTGGCCACCTAGGAGTTCAGAAGGAGAGGTAGAGTCAGAGGACAAAGGTATCAAATTCTTGGTTAAGCTGGAAACGTCTTGATTCTTGTATTAAGATTTAAAAGAATAGTAGCAGAGATAAGGCTTCTTTGGGCTGGGTCACAGAAGGGAGAATTGGAGAGGGAGTGGGAGGGGTGGTGCTGGGACACTAATGAGCTGAGAAGTGGCCATAACTTGCACCCCTACTTCATTATTTCCAAAGATGTGAGGGGTGGGGGTACAAAGTTGTGAATTATCAAACCTCACATGTATTCAGACCTCATGCTCTAAGTCCTAGAAAGAGCTCATTGTTTCCTCTGACTTAATTTCAGAGGAGGAATGCCGGGTTGGGTCTGTCACCAGTGAGACCACCAGGGATGTCCAGCTGAGGAGTGGTGCTAGGGGGAGAGTGTTAGCCTTGGTGGAAGCAGCACAGTGGCTTTGAGCCTTCTCCGTGGAGCACTAGCATCCTTTAGATGAATGCTCTTCTCTCCATGTGGCAGGGCAGTAGAATGGGCTTGCTGCCCTTGACAGGCCCAGCAGGGCCTCTTTTTGATTGTGTTCATCTTCATTCTTTCATATGCTTTCTTGGAGAGCTTTCTTTGTGCCACAAATGTAGATTTAATATCTGCTTCTTTGTCTTCCAGTGCTATCTCTGTTATAGCATTTACTTTACTGCACTGTATCTACTTATCTGTCTCCCCTACTAGATTATGAGCTTTTTGAGAACAAAGACCAAGTTACAATTGTCTTTATATTTTCTAACACCCAGGATAGTGCCTGGGTCATGGTAGGTAATCAATAATAACTTGTTATAAAGGAAAACAGATGGGTTCACTTTATGCTATGAGTGTTCTGTTACCTGGTGTGAGTAACTGGAGTAGGTAAAGGAGAGTGACTTGGGTAAGAAATAAAACACTTTCTGCTCAGTGGACATTAAATAACAATAATTAACCACCTACATCGTATCTTCTCATCTTCATTTCCTTTCCTTCAAATAACAGATTGAAGCCTCTTTTCTCTGGAAAGTCTTTGCTGATTATCCTTACAATCTGCCAGTCAGTCTCCTCCTTCCTATAGTATTTCCTGTTACCATTTTGTAGCCATAAATATATATTCCTAGATTTTGGGGGGGGCTTTAAAATTCATGGGAAATAGATGGGGAAACAGTGGAAACAGTGTCAGACTTTATTTTTTGGGGCTCCAAAATCACTGCAGATGGTGACTGCAGCCATGAAATTAAAAGATGCTTACTCCTTGGAAGGAAAGTTATGACCAACCTAGATAGCATATTGAAAAACAGAGACATTACTTTGCCAACAAAGGTCCATCTAGTCAAGGCTATGGTTTTTCCAGTGGTCATGTATGGATGTGAGAGTTAGACTGTGAAGAAAGCTGAGCGCCAAAGAATTGATGCTTTTGAACCGTGGTGTTGGAGAAGACTCTTAAGAGTCCCTTGGACTGCAAGGAGATCCAACCAGTCCATCCTAAGGAGATCAGCCCTGGGAGTTCTTTGGAAGGAATGATGCTAAAGCTGAAACTCCAGTACTTTGGCCACCTCATACGAAGAGTTGACTCATTGGAAAAGACTCTGATTCTGGGAGGGTTTGGGGGCAAGAGGAAAAGGGGACGACAGAGGATGAGATGGCTGGATGGCATCACTGACTCGATGGATGTGAGTTTGAGTGAACTCTGGGAGTTGGTGATGGACAGGGAGGCCTGGCGTGCTGCGATTCATGGGGTTGCAAGGAGTCAGACACGACTGAACAACTGAACTGAACTGAAAATCACTGCAGATGGTGACTGCAGCCATGAAATCAGAAGATGATGGCTTTTTGTCAGGAAAACCATGACAAACCTAGACAGTGTGTTGAAAAGTAGAGACATTACTCTGCCAACAAAGGTCCATATAGTCAAAGCTATGGTCTTCCCAGTGGGTACTTACAGTCATGAGAGCTGGACTGAAAAGAAGGCAGAGAGCCAAAGAATTGATGCCTTCAAACTGTGGTGCTGGAGAAGACTCCTGAAAGTCCCTTGGATAGCAAGGAGATAAATCTAGTCAATCTTAAGGGAAATCAACCCTGAAAACTCCTTGGAAGGACTGATGCTGAAGCTCCAGTATTTTGGTCATCTGATGTGAACATCTGACTCATTGGAAAAGTCCCCAGTGCTGGAAAAGACTGAGGGTAGAGGGAGAAGAGGGCATCAGAGGATGCAATGGCTGGATGGCATCACTGATGGAATGGACATGAACTTGGGAAAACTTTGGGAGATAGTGAGGGACAGAGAGGCCTGGCATGTTGTAGTCCATGGAGTTGCAAAGAGTTGGACATGACTGGGTGACTGAACAACAACAAGGACTTAGAATCAAATAAAATATAATCATGATCAATAACATGTCAACAAGATAAAGCTGCAGCTGTAATCCTCTCAAATAATGTAACATGCCCCAAGTCCTATAAAACTGTCATAAATGCACATTGATTATCCAAGAATATCTGGATTATGTAAAATTTATGCAAAAACATAAAATCTGTTCTATTATGAAAAATTTCCCCAAACTAATATACACATTAAAATGAATATTTTCAATACATTTGTTCTGCTTTTAAATTATAAATGGAATATTGGAGGATTATTTAGATAGTTTAGAAGTCTTTTAATACAAGTAGTGGCTCCCTTGGTGGCTCAGATGGTAAAGTATCCACCTGCAATGCAGGAGACCTGGGTCAGTCCCTGGGTTGGGAAGATCCCCTGGAGAAGGGAATGGCTACCCTCTCCAGTGTTCTTGCCTGGAGAATCCTCTGGACGGAGGAGACTGGCAGGCCACAGTCCATGGGGTCGCAGTGTTAGGTATGAGCAACTAAGCACAGTACTAGTCAGCAAGTTAGAAGTTAGGCCTCCTTGCCCTTCATAGGTTGTCCTCTCCAAAGCAGGATCTTCCAACTCATTCACTTGGTCCTGTAGTCACACCTGAATTAGCAGGCTCAACAAATGTTTCCTCCGGTTTCTGACAATAGTAGTGTTTCTTTTCTCCTCGTAAAAACTGACCCAATATTCCTAACCTGCTTCATCTCCTTTTCTTTTTCTTTGTTTAAAGCTAAAGGCATAGTTGCTCAGTAGAAGACCAAAGCAGAGTCAAGGGAAGACATGGAATAGCCTCAAATCACCCAAGTGCCATTTCCTTCTAGAAATGAGTCTTTCTTGATTTAATTTTTATTGTAAAAGCAGTAAAACAATTCCTGACTGTGAATAAACTCCAAAGGAAAAAAAAAAGACCTTCCAAAACATCTATGATATGATTTCTAAGAAGTCTGGCTGTATTTTATTAAAATTCAATAAAACAACAAAAATATATTAAAGGCCTACTGTGTGCCAGGCCTGATGTGGGGCTCAGAGGAGACTGAGATGAAAACGACACAGTTTGGCCTTCAAGGAGTCCAGGTGAGGTTGGGAGTTTAGAAAGCAGCACTTGAAGCTAGTCATGGGCACATCCTGTAAGATGACAGTGGACTTGGGCGAGTACTCCCTGGGAAACTTTGGTCATGTGACCAAGGGCTTTTGATTGATACTGATCTACAATCAAGTTTGGTAAGAGGAAGGATCTTTAATAGAAACTGTTTAACAAGAAGCCTCTGTGTTTTTCTAGTGAGATTTGAGTATTAAAATTTGCTTCATGTTTAATTAAGAAAAATCTCATAATCCCACTGAAAACATGATTAACATGTTTGGTGAAGGCTGATATTATAGACAATAGGGAATTCAATTAAGAAAATACAAGGGTGAAACAATAATGTTGAGAAAAAGTATCCTTAGCCTTTTAAGTGTGAAACATATTAATATTATTCAGTTCAGTTCAGTTCAGTCGCTCAGTCATGTCTGACTCTGCGACCCCATGAACCGCAGCATGCCAGGCCTCCCTGTCCATCACCAACTCCCGGAATCCACCCAAACCCATGTCCATCGAGTTGATGATGCCATCCAACCATTTCATCCACTGTTGTCCCCTTCTCCTCCTGCCCCCAATCCCTCCCAGAATCAGGGTCTTTTCAAATGAGTCAGCTCTTTGCATGAGGTGGCCAAAGTATTGCAGTTTCAGCTTCAGCATCAGTCCTTCCAATGAACACCCAGGACTGATCTCCTTAGGATGGACTGGTTGGATCTCCTTGCAGTCCAAGGGACTCTCAAGAGTCTTCTCCAACACCACGGTTCAAAAGCATCAATTCTTTGGCGCTCAGCTTTCTTCACAGTCCAACTCTCACATCCACACATGACCACTGGAAAAACCATAGCCTTGACTAGATGGACCTTTGTTGGCAAAGTAATGTCTCTGCTTTTCAATATGCTATCTAGGTTGGTCATAACTTTCCTTCCAAGGAGTAAGCATCTTTTAATTTCATGGCTGCAATCACGATCCACAGTGATTTTGGAGCCCAGAAAAATAAAGTCTGACACTGTTTCCACTGTTTCCCCATCTATCTGCCATTAAGTGATGGGACCGGATGCCATGATCTTCGTTTTCTGAATGTTGAGTTTTAAGCCAACTTTTTCACTCTCCTCTTTCATTTTCATCAAGAGGCTCTTTAGTTCTTCTTCACTTTCTGCCATAAGGGTGGTGTCATCTGCATATCTGAGGTTATTGATAATTTCTCCCAGCAACCTTGATTCCAGCTTGTACTTCCTCCAGCCCAGTGTTTCTCACGATGTACTCTGCATATAAGTTAAATAAGCAGGTGACAATATACAGCCTTGATGTACTCCTTTTCCTATTTGGAACCAGTCTGTTGTTCCATGTCCAGTTCTAACTGTTGCTTCCTGGCCTGCATACAAATTTCTCAAGAGGCAAGTCAGGTGGTCTGGTATGCCCATCTCTTGAAGAATTTTCCACAGTTTATTGTGATCCACACAGTCAAAGGTTTGGCATAGTCAATAAAGCAGAAATAGATGTTTTTCTGGAACTCTCTTGCTTTTTCCATGATCCAGCGGATGTTGGCAATTTGATCTCTGGTTCCTCTGCCTTTTCTAAAACCAGCTGAACAGCTGGAAGTTCACGGTTCACGTATTGCTGAAGCCTGGCTTGGAGAATTTTAAGCATTACTTTACTAGCGTGGAGCCAAATTGCATGGACTAGTCTGGATTTATGTGATGTAGCTATTATTTGTCTCAGCGTTTTTAGGAGACAACTAGCCCCACACTTCAGTGAAAATAATATATACCCATGTGTGGTAGTGTTTGGGAGAAATGAGTAGCATCAGGGATAAGATTATTTCCAAATAATCTATCAAAAAACAAGACATGCAAGCAAATAATTAGTGGATGCAATTCAGATGTTGGTAATTATCTTGAATATTTTTTGTCTGGAAAGTGGTTGCTTTGTGGCAGACTTATCCACTTTTTTTGACTTTTAAAATAATTCTCAAGTGACTTTTCATAAAGATGAATCCAATTAGAAACAAGACCTCGGAGGTTTTCTTTTTCTCAGGGGCTGCATAGTCTTGTTTCTGGAATTATTGGTGGTTTAGTTGCTAAGTTGTTTCTGATTCTTGTGACCCCATGGACTGTAGCCCACCAGGCTCCTCTGTCCAGGGATTGCCCAGGCAAATGGCTGCCATGACCTCCTCCAAGGGATCTTCCTGACCCAGGAATTGAATCCAGGTCTCCTTCATTGTAGATGGATTCTTTACCATCTGAGCCACCAGGGAAGCCCTTGGAACCATTGGTCTAAGCTTATTTTACATACATTTTGCATAGAATGCACTTCTAAAAATAAAGTATGACCTCAGAGGAAAATTAAGCAAAACCAAGAGTTGTCTCCACAAGCATAATGCTCTAGAAGTCAAAATAATAATAATTAAGTGCAGATAATTAAGAAGCAGGTGCAACAGCTAGAATCCCAAGTCTCCACTGTAATCCCTTCCTATCTACTCAACTGCCTGGTCTCTCCTCCCTTCAGCTTAGGCTTCACTTGGTCCTCCTAGTTACTTGAACTAGTCAGACGTCTCCTCACCAGGTCCCCTTCAGTAGCTTCCTTTGGTACTCAGAAGAAGGCCAAATTCTTTAGCATGGCACACGAAACTTCTGGCTTTTGAGGTTCATCTCCCACCATTACAGCACACACCCTGTGCTCTCACCTCATTTCACCCTTCACAGAATGCGCCTTACTCATAACTTCCTGCTTTGCACATAGTATACCTACTGCCTAGAAAGCAGTTCAAGTATCACCTCTTCTGTGAGATCTTTCCCAATTACTCCAGGAAAAGGAGTGGTCCTTCTCTGTGTGAGATAATTCTACTATAGCAATTTTCAATGGCAACCCACTCCAGTGTTCTTGCCTCGAGAGTCCCATGGACCGAGGAGCCTGGCAGGCTATAGTCCATGGGGTTGCAAGAGTCAGACATGACTTAGCAACTAAACCACCACCACCACTTTTCAAACACATCATCGCTGTTTATCAAACTGAAATTTTTCATGCCTTGATTGCCACTAAGCCCCCAAAGTTTGAGTTGGAAAAAATAGATGCCAAGTAGTACCATATTTCAAAGTGAGATGCTAGACGACATGTGCCAGGCTTGCAAAGAAGATGCTTCAAAACTGGTTTCACGAGCTCATTATCTACTTCCAGGGTATCAAAGAGCTGCAGATCAGAGTGGGAGGGAAGTCTCCTTCCAAGAGCATCGAAAATGTGTGCTGTATGGTCTCTCCCCTGGCCACTAGAGAGGAAATGGAGGATGACTTCCCTCCGCTTGGAAATCTGGGCCATTCAAGAGAAAAACAGGAATCCTATGAGGTTTGATGGCAAAGGGATAGTCACTGATTCTGTGCTGAAAATACTGAGGGCAAGAGATCAAGGCTGGAGCCACCTGCTGCTGGCACAGCAAAGAGAGACAAGTCTTCACAGGGAATAAGCTACAATTTCATTCATGATTACTGGCAAGAGCTTGAGTATCTTATTGTCTAGAGATGGGACTCATAGGAGCAAAACAAGTTGGAGCCATTTTTTTAATCCTGCTAAAGATGATGGCAAAAAAAGGAGCTGTGACTCTGGTAGATGAGGTGTGATCCTGGATGGTCTGAGTCAGAGAGAGGAATCGGAGGTCAGAAGACAGGCATTGCCCATATCTAGGGGCTATTCAAAAGGCTTTAATGGATGTGTTCTGAGCATCCCACAAAAGCACCCCATCATAAAAAGTCAGCATAAAAACCTCCAAGGTCAGAGAGTACCTCTGCAGATCATAAGTGCTAGAGATGTGAGAAACCTCCCATTTGGTTTCTACTAGGTTGGGGAGGGGCAATTGCCCTGATCCTCTGGGTAGAGGCTGGCTGGGGAACAGAATGCTTTCATATGGACATTCAACCAAACCTTCTGTCTTTAGGCCTCCCCTGCACCCCTGCCCCCCTCACTGATCCCCACTTTCAGAGGTATCTGGAACCTCTCATTCCTAAACCTTTCTGGGGTTTTGTAGCCCAGAGCAGCTTACTTCTGTGCTTCTCCCAAAGCTGTTTCAGTTCTTTGACTTTCCAGCTCCCAATATTCTGCTGCTTTTGCTTCCTCTTTGTCCTTGTGTGTTTATGCCTTAAACAAAATCCTCTTACCTCACTTGGGTATGGGGCAGGGGAGGCTGGGAGAAATCTATGACAAATATGAGTGTTCAATCCACCATGTATAATTTGAAATATATGTAACTTTTATAATAAGAAAAAGTAATTATTGTTGTAAAAAAGAATTGAATTGGATATATAAAACATATATGTCCATATTTATATATATATAAAGTTAAAAATACAAAGCAATGCATTGCTGTTTTGCAAAATAAACCAGGCAGACAATGGTTCAGAGTTTTGATAAAGTATCCATCACTAGAGGCTGAGGTTGTTAGAGAAGGCTCCCTGGCAGACTCTGAATAATGGGTAGAATTTGGATTCTTTAAGGGAGTAGGTCTCTAATTCATTTCTTTATTAACAATCATGTATAAATCAGGATATTATCTACTGTGGTAGCCGTTGCTTTGAGCATCTCAACGTACATTTTCCCTTGTAATCCTTCGTTTTGATGAGATGAATTCTCACTTGGAGAGAAGGAAGTGAGCACAACAGAGAGAAACAGAGCCTGAAGGCAGAGAATCCTATTGATCAGACTTGAGCCTGATCCAGCTACACCTAAAGCCAGAATGTCCTGGACTTCTAAGTTGCAAGAGCCAATAAATTTCTATCCCCACTCCCACCTCTCCACTTTTGTTTTGTAAATTAGTTTTAGTTGGCTCTCAGTTACTTGCATCAGAAAGAATCCTGACTAATATGATAGGAAATGAGATGGTGTTTAACTGAATTTTAGACCACCACCACCATGGGTAGAGTTAGACCTCAATGGATAGTCTAAATTGAAATTATAACTTGCAACTTGTTTCTCATTAAGCTTATTGGTGTTAATAATTACTATCCTTTGACTCAAGGCAGTACAGGAACAGATGAGTGTCTGCATTTTCCCTTTGGAGCTTGTTATTTTTCTCATAACAGATGAATTATTTGTAAGCAAAAATTAAAGATAAAAATCAATTCCCATCATCTTAAAGAGGATGTGGTGAGTATATCCCTAGAGATAGGAGGGCTGCCAGGTAATTCATCTATAGAGGGCTGCTGGAAGGCAGAGCCCACCAAGCTCCCAGAATTCATAGTTTTATGCTTGCAGATGAGAAGTTTTTGCTGCAACAGCCAGAGCAAAGATAGCAAATCTCTAGGTGACCTGGCAAATTACTTCATAACAGCTAACTAATCAGATCAGATCAGATCAGTCGCTCAGTGTTGTCTGACTCTTTGCCACCCCATGAATCGCAGCATGCCAGGCCTCCCTATCCATCACCAACTCCCGGAGTTCACTCAGACTCACGTCCATCGAGTCAGTGATGCCATCCAGCCATCTCATCCTCTGTCGTCCCCTTCTCCTCCTGCCCCCAATCCCGCCCAGCATCAGAGTCTTTTC
The DNA here is from genome assembly GCF_019923935.1 of Bubalus bubalis. Classification (NCBI taxonomy): domain Eukaryota; kingdom Metazoa; phylum Chordata; class Mammalia; order Artiodactyla; family Bovidae; genus Bubalus; species Bubalus bubalis. The sequence goes on along the minus strand of NC_059160.1, from coordinate 75,103,911 downwards.
CAATGAGTCAACTCTTTCCATGAGGTGGCCAAAGTACTGGAGTTTCAGCTTTAGCATCATTCCTTCCAAAGAAATCCCAGGGCTGATCTCCTTCAGAATGGACTGGTTGGATCTCCTTGCAGTCCAAGGGACTCTCAAGAGTCTTCTCCAACACCACAGTTCAAAAGCATCAATTCTTCGGCGCTCAGCCTTCTTCACAGTCCAACTCTCACATCCATACATGACCACAGGAAAAACCATAGCCTTGACTAGCCGGACCTTTGTTGGCAAAGTAATGTCTCTGCTTTTGAATATGCTATCTAGGTTGGTCATAACTTTCCTTCCAAGGAGTAAGTGTCTTTTAATTTCATGGCTGCAGTCACCATCTGTAGTGATTTTGGAGCCCAGAAAAATAAAGTCTGACACTGTTTCCACTGTTTCCCCATATTTCCCATGAAGTAGTGGGACCGGATGCCATGATCTTCGTTTTCTGAATGTTGAGCTTTAAGCCAACTTTTCACTCTCCACTTTCACTTTCATCAAGAGGCTTTTGAGTTCCTCTTCACTTTCTGCCATCAGGGTGGTGTCATCTGCATATCTGAGGTTATTGAGATTTCTCCCGGCAATCTTGATTCCAGCTTGTGTTTCTTCCAGTCCAGCGTTTCTCATGATGTACTCTGCATATAAGTTAAATAAGCAGGGTGACAATATACAGCCTTGACATACTCCTTTTCCTATTTGGAACCAGTCTGTTGTTCCATGTCCAGTTCTAACTGTTGCTTCCTGACCTGCATACAAATTTCTCAAGAGGCAGATTAGGTGGTCTGGTATTCCCATCTCTTTCAGAATTTTCCACAGTTTATTGTGATCCACACAGTCAAAGGTTTTTGCATAGTCAAGAAAGCAGAAATAGATGTTTTTCTGGAACTCTCTTGCTTTTTCCATGATCCAGCGGATGTTGGCAATTTGATCTCTGGTTCCTCTGCCTTTTCTAAATCCAGCTTGAACATCAGGAAGTTCACGGTTCACATATTGCTGAAGCCTGGCTTGGAGAATTTTGAGCATTTCTTTACTAGCGTGTGAGATGAGTGCAATTGTGCGGTAGTTTGAGCATTCTTTGGCATTGCCTTTCTTTGGGATTGGAATGAAAACGGACCTTTTCCAGTCCTGTGGCCACTGCTGAGTTTTCCAAATTTGCTGGCATATTGAGTGCAGCACTTTCACAGAATCATCTTTCAGGATTTGGAATAGCTCAACTGGAATTCCATCACCTCCAGTAGCTTTGTTCATAGTGATGCTTTCTAAGGCCCACTTGACTTCACATTCAAGGATGTCTGGCTCTAGGCCAGTGATCACACCATCGTGATTATCTGGGTGGTGAAGATCTTTTTTGTACAGTTCTTCTGTGTATTCTTGCCATCTCTTCTTAATATCTTCTGCTTCTGTTAGGTCCATACCATTTCTGTCCTTTATCGAGCTCATCTTTGCATGAAATTTTCCTTTGGTATCTCTGATTTTCTTGAAGAGATCCCTAGTCTTTTCCATTCTGTTGTTTTCCTCTATTTCTTTGCATTGATCGCTGAAGAAGGCTTTCTTTTCTCTTCTTGCTATTCTTTGGAACTCTGAATTCAGATGTTTATATCTTTCCTTTTCTCCTTTGCTTTTCATTTCTCTTCTTTTCACAGCTATTTGTAAGGCCTCCCCAGGCAGCCATTTTGCTTTTTTGCATTTCTTTTCCATGGGGATGGTCTTGATCCCTGTCTCTTGTACAATGTCACGAACCTCATTCCATAGTTCATCAGGCACTCTATCTATCAGATCTAGGCCCTTAAATCTATTTCTCACTTCCACTGTATAATCATAAGGGATTTGATTTAGTTCATACCTGAATGGTCTAGTGGTTTTCCCTACTTTCTTCAATTTCAGTCTGAATTTGGCAATAAGGAGTTCATGATCTGAGCCACAGTCAGCTCCTGGTCTTGTTTTTGTTGACTGTATAGAGCTTCTCCATCTTTGGCTGCAAAGAATATAAACAATCTGATTTCGGTGTTGACCATCTGGTGATGTCCATGTATAGAGTCTTCTCTTGTGTTCTTGGAAGAGGGTGTTTGTTTTGACCAGTGCATTTTCTTGGCAAAACTCTATCAGTCTTTGCCCTGCTTCATTCCGTATTCCAAGGCCAAATTTGCCTGTTACTCCAGGTGTTTCTTGACTTCCTACTTTTGCATTCCAGTCCCCTATAATGAAAAGGACCATACCAGCTAATTAATAAATAAGTACATACTGTGGGTCTACTATTGTTTCCAGTGCTTTTTATGCACCACCACAAACCTGATTATGTACTGCTATTGTCATCCCTCCCATTTTCCAGATGAGAAAAATTAAGGCAAAAAATGGTTAAGCCTGGATAGGCAGCTAGGGAATCTGATGCTGATGTGGCATGTTCTGAGTCACTCTGCTAGACTGCTTGAGGGCATGAGTCAATTTACAAAAGTATCCTGTGTTGTAACAGCAAGTCTCAGTCTCCACTGACAAAGCAGGGGCAATGGGATTTGAGGCAAGAAACAGAATTACCCAGATAATCAGGAAAAGGGAAAAATTCAAATTCTGCATAAAATGCATTTCTTCATTAACTTTAATGATGGTGGATTTTTCTTGTGAGATTTTAAATAGTCTTACTAAAGAAAAAAAGGCTTGATTACATTTCCAAATTTCCATTTGGAATTTCCAAATTTCTATTACCTCTCTTTGAGATATTGTGATATGTGCTTAGTTGCTCAGTCATGTCCAACTCTTTGCAACCTTTTGGACTGGCTCCTCTGTCTGTGGGATTTTTCAGGTAAGAATACTGGAGTGGGTTGCCATTTTCCTCCTCCAGGGGATCTTCCTGATCCAGGGATCAAAGACAAATCTTCTGTGTCTCCTACATTGCAGGCAGATTCTTAACCCTCTGAGCCATTGGGGAAACCACTTTGTGATATTAAAAGTTTTATCCACATACCCTATTATTGATACAAACTGTTCATTACTGGCTTGCAATCTCCCCCAAACCCCTAGACTTGCATCCCCACCCCTTTTTTGCTAACAGATCCTGGTTATGTGCAGACATCATATGGTCAACCCTTGTTCTGCAGGACAGGGAAATCCTTGCCTTGGCTTACAAGGCCCTAAATGACCAGGCCCCCTTCAGTAGCTCTCTATCTATCTGTGACCACCCTCTCCCTGGTTCGCTTTGCTTTAGTTGTACTGGCCTCCCTGTTGGACCACGAATATCCCAGAACTGTCCTCCTCAGCACTGGCTATTTTATCTTCTCAAATGCTTTCCCCTTACATAGTTCCCTGCTTCTTTCAAGACTACTCAGATGTTCCCTTCTTATGAGGTCCTTGATCACCTTAAATACATTCCCAGTCCCTGTTACTCTGCTCTAATTCTTCTTTTATCCACAGCACTTATTAGTTTCTAACATGCTACTTAACTTTTAAAATTATGTTTATTTGTTGTTTCTGTATGCTTCTGGAATGTATACTTTCTGAAGACAAAGATATTTGTTTATGTGTTCATTGATGTATCTCATATGCCTAGAAAAGTGCATAGCATGTAAGAGCCACTAAATAAATATTTGAGTGAGTGAACAAATGAATGATTAAATACCAGGGGGTTCTGGGAAATATTTTCCTCCTGATAAGAGGAAGAAAATAGAGACTCTTTGCTCTTCTCTGTAGCCTATTTTCTGCCTTTGAGACCCATTGCATGAGGATATGATGTCTGAGCTGCTATAGCTTTCTCACGACATAGGAGGAGCCTAAGAGAACTACTGCCCTGCCCCTGAGCTCTGCCTGTGCTCAGTTACTGAACCCACGCTAGCCAAGAAATGTCTCCAGATTTCTTGCTTGTGAAAAAATTAAATCCTTTCTTTTAAAGTTAACTATTAGCCTGGCAGGCTATACTCCATGGGGTCACAAAGAGTCAGACATGACTTAGTGACTAAACAACAACATTACTTAGGCATGCTCTTACTTGCAGCTAAAAGCATCCTCAACTGATGCAATAACTTAGTACGTCACATGGTAAAAAAGAAAGATATTTGGTTTTTAATTCTGCTTCCTGGCATAGAGCTCCTAAAACCCTTGGAATTTCCCTAGTGATAAGGTAATAGAAATGTCTTTTGTTTTAATGAGGTGACTGAAACCAAGGGTTATAGTGTGAAAGGGTTGTCTCATTTTGTGGATCATCAGCTTCCTGAAGAATCTTTACTAAAATACATTGTGAGAGTGAGAGCTTGGTGGCAGTACCCTTGGATGTGAATTCTGCAGAGTGGAAGAGCATGTTTGAGCTGAGATCCTAAAAGAGGAACTAACCAGGAATAAAGAGAAGGATAGAAAGAAGAGATTATAAGCAGAGGCAAAGAAACAGGTAACTAACTTAAAATACTGAGTGCTTACTGTGGTGGGCACAGTACTGATACTTTAATAGTAGTATTTAAAGTGCTATTTGTGATATCCTTATGAGTAGGTACTATTATTACCCTAGTTTGCTACTGCTAAGTCGCTTCAGTCGTGTCCAACTCTGTGCGACCCCACAGACGGCAGCCCACCAGGCTCCCCCGTCCCTGGGATTCTCCAGGCAAGAACACTGGAGTGGGTTGCCATTTCCTTCTCCAATGCATGAAAGTGAAAAGTGAAAGTGAAGTCGCTCAGTCGTATTTGACTCTTAGCAACCCCATGGACTGCAGCCTATCAGGCTCCTCGGTCCATGGGATTTTCCAGGCAAGAGTACTGGAGTGGGGTGCCATTGCCTTCTCCATTACCCTAGTTTATAGATGAGTTAACTGAGGACTGGAGAGGTTAAGTCAATTGCCTAGAATCATAGCTTATAATTGGTGGATTGGTGGATCTAAGATTCAAACCAATTTGAGAGTACATAATAGATGTCACACACTATCCAAGATATTGGTAACAGTGAACAAAACACAATTCATCTCCCCCTTCCCCCATGAAGCTAACGTTTTGATGCTCTATTACAGAAGTGAATCTAGGGCAGAAACACCTGGCATATTTAGGGAGCCAATGGCTCCTGCATCTCCAAAGGAATCTTGGGAACTTGCTGCCATATTTGGTGGAGATCAGTTGGACCGTTGGAATGCCAAAGTTGGTTCCCTGAGATTGCCTTTGGGCTTTAGGGACATTTGTACCACATGTTTAAAAATGGGTGAAAATTTATTTTTATTTTAAAATTTCTTACAAGTATTAATCTGTCATGAGAGAAAAACAAGTCCCAAAGAGGAAAATGCACACAGTGCTGTACTCCATGTCCAAAAAAGAGTGAATACTTGTCTGCTGCCAGTATGCTTAATTAGGGTATACAGGGAGGTACCATTTAAAATTATTGTTTTGAAAAAACCCACTAAAAAAAAAGAGAAAAGAAAAAACCCACTGAAGGAAATGGTCAGAGATCTATTCCAGGTTTTTTTTTTTTAATGCATATTTTTTATAAGGTCTGTTTTATAAGAAGAGAAACTCAGACAAAAGTGGGAATATTATAAAATATAGTTTTATAGTAGATTTAGCAATGTATTTCTTTAAAACGTGTCATTCCTGCAAAGCAGAGAGGTTAAGTTTTATAATAGTGGCCACAACTATTTTTGTTTTTTTAGGAATTTTGTTCGAATTGCCTTTCCTTTTCTAGCCAATTTGCTGAAGTAAAAGTATATCAGAAGATTAATATACTTTTATTTATAGAATAATAATACTTTATGACTGCTGAGCTGATCACATATGCTAGTTCATTAAATCCTCCCAATCCTGTGCGATATAGATTATAATTGATATATCTTTACATACAGAAAATTGTGGTTCGGGAAGTTTATATGATCTCTCCAAGATTACAGTGGTATAGCTGGAACCTGAACTTGGGAATTCTGACTACAGCTCTTGACCTGATAGGGTCAGACCTACTGGGTACAGTATTAAAAGAATGGGCTCCCGTGTCAGTTGGATTTTAGAGTGTTCCTTAACTGTACCTTTACAAATGATTTAACCTTTTCAATCCTCAGTTTCCTCTTCTGTAAAATGGAGCCAATACTACCTACATCATAGTTTTGTGGTGAGGAGTTAATGATTATTACTAACTATAAAGTGCTTATTTGGCACACAGTATATGTTAAGTGAATGGTTTTTAGTATTATTGATAAAGAATAAAGGAGAAAAGTATTGACTTAATAGTGTCTTCTTATTTGGAAGGAAGTATTAAAACAATGGTTCTCAACTGGGGGCCATTTTGCTGCCCATTAACTTTTGGCGATGTCTGGAGATATTTTTGGTTATCACAACTGAAAGGTGCTGAGACCAAGCAGGTAGAGTGGGTGAGAGCAAGGATATGCCAAACATCCTACAGTGCTCAGGTTAGCCCCCACAACAAAGAATCATCCGGTCCAAACGTCAGCAGTGCCCAGGTTGGGAAACCCTGCATTAAAACAACAAGGACTTGTTGAGTCTATACTTTTTGAAAAAACGGAAGTACAGTTGATCACAATGTTTAAAGTTATTATGTTGTATATTGAGTATATACTTTTAATGAGGTGTGTAAATACCACTTCTCTAAGCAAAGAATCTGAAAATTGGAGGCCATATATTATCTTGGCCAGTAGAGAACACAAATGGCAACCCACTCCAGTGTTCTTGCCTGGAGAATCCCAGGGACGGGGGAGCCTGGTGGGCTGCCGTCTATGGGGTCGCACAGAGTCGGACACGACTGAAGTGACTTAGCAGCAGCAGCAGCATCAGAGAACACAAAAATGAGGGTAAGGAAATGACATAGCTTATGTTGGACATATGAGTAGAGTGATAAGTTTCTAATTAGAAAATTCAACAGTTTAAAAAAAGTTCTTTGTGGTTTTAGAGGTGACAATTCTCAAAATTGTCAACTTATAATTATTGAAAAAATAAATGTTCACATAATGAGACAACTCAAATTCATTAGCAAATGGCCTTAGCTAGCTTTCCATCGTTCTTCAAACACTTTTCAACTTTAGTATCACCAGTAAGACATGATTTAATATTTTTTAAAAAGGAATTTTTATCTAAGTGAAAAAACATAATTTAGATTTGTTAGTATAAAGACCAAAATGCAGTATTTTCCTATTAGAAACAGGAGACAATACTTTTCATGATGATTTTAGTTCCCTTAACTTGAATGTTTAAAAACTAATTATATTATAAAAATTGAATCCCACACACCAATTCTCTTAAATTATATTGATGATGATGAACTGATTTCTTCAGATTTATGACTTGAATAATTTATTATTGTGCAACTCATCTCACATTAGTGGCTTTTGCAAAGTAGTGCAGAAAAGCAATCTTTTGCCAACTTCTATTCACGTTTGAAGAAGAATTTCCTGTACGTATGGCAAAACCTGTCACCACAGAGCCCAGAGATGTCAGTTTAATACATTGACACAAAGACAGAGAACATTTATAAAGGAAGGTTATTTTTTCCTGGAAAATATTAAAGAAAGAGGCATTGTTGCAGTTAAGCACAGTCTTACCACCAGGACTGTGCCCTGAATGCTGTTCCAGGAAGGACCTCAGAAGCATTGTCCATATAATCAACCAGGGGCTGGCCATATGCTTCTCTGGTCCTACCAGGGCCAACTTGCCACGTGGTTGGAGATAAGAACTAGGTGTGGTATTGAAAGGTATAGTCCATTCATTTGTCCATTCAAAATGCATTTTTTTCTTTTCAACTTTATGGGGTATAATTGGCAATTAAAAAAATATATATATTTGGACTTCCTTGGTGGTACAGTGGATGAGAATCCACATGCCAATGCAGAGGACGTGGCTGGTTCGATCCCTGATCTGGGAAGATTCCACATGCTGCAGAGCAACTGAGCCTGTTGGCCGCAACTTCTGAGCCCCCGTGGTGCAGCTACTGAAGCTGGTGTGCCTAGAGCCTGTGCTCTACAACAAGAGAAGCCACCACCATGAGAAGTCCAGGAACCGAATGCAGAGTAGCCTCCACTTGCCACAACTAGAGAAAGCCTGTGCACAGCGACCAAGACCCAGTTCAACCAAAAAAAAGAAAAAAAAATTATTAAGTATATATATTTAAGGTATATAATTTGATGATTTGATATATGTAAACATTGTGAAATATTCCCTATAATTAAGCTAACTGACATATCCATCGCCTCCCATAGTTCCCATTTTCTTTTTGTGAGTTCATGGTGCCGTTGATATGTTTCTCTCAATCATCTAATATGTGCCAAGCTCTGTGTTTGTGCTGGCAACAGAAAATGAGGAGGGCAGAAGAGAGGACAGCTTAAGGAGGAACCACCTGGCTTTTCCTTGTCTCTCATAAAGTTTACAGGTTGCTGGGGAAAACTATTAAACAGGTAATTAGACAAACAGTTTTTTACACACCCATAAATACAACAACAAGTAAAGGGTCTTGAGGCAGTCTGAACACGGATTGGAAAAGAATTTCCAGACACAGAGCATTTCAGAAAGGAGTGAGTTTATTAAGAACAGACAGCAGATATAATTTGGGCACTGCAAGCACATTGGGCCTGACAGACCAGGGAGAGTGGATTCTTTTCGTGGGTTAGTAGCCAATGTTTATAGCCTCAAGTTAGAAAATTTCTGCTGGAAAGTTGCCATTAGGTGATTGGTTGGGGCATTATAGGGCGACTACTAGGGGGGTGGGCATTCTTGCCTAATTTGGGGTCAGAAAGCCTGCTGGTGAAGATCGGGGGGCTTGTGGCAATGATTACAAAGGGGCTCAGTCAGTTCTGGAGATGACCTTGTTTCTGGACTCCACTTCTGTGGCCTTGGTGCAAGACTTTGCACCTGTGGCTTTGGGGCAGGACTTGACCGACACAGCATGTTATGAGAAAGAATAGTAGAGGAACTAATTTAACCTAGGAGGTCAGAGGAGGTAGCTGGTAGGTTCAATTTTGCTGTGTTAAAACAAACAACACAAGCAAACAAAAAACAAAGGTATGGCTCACAGTTGATTGTTTAGTTGTTCAGTTGTGTCTGACTCTTTTGCAGCCCCATGAATTGTAGCCCACCATGTTTTTCTGTCCATGGGATTTCCCAGGCAAGAATGCTGGTGTGGGTTGTCAAATTGATAAGCAGTGCAATTCAGATATAAAATATTCCTAATGAAGTGTGAAGTTCTAGGCCTTTAAAAGAGAGAATTCTACAGGTGGTGGTGATTTTTACCATTAAGCTAACAGAGCAAACCAGAGTCAACAGGATATTAAAAAGCTCTGGCTTTAGTTAGTTATTGAATCACTCTGTGAAAGAGCTGGTTTGAAGGAAGGGTGAGGCTGGTGAATGGGCAGAGAACCAGGAGAGACAAACAGGTCTGGGAGATAAATTCGGAAGGAGTAAAGCACAAGCAAGAGGTAAACAAACAATGTGACAGGCTCAGAAGCACACGAGCCCAAGGAGCAAACTGGCAGTAAGGTCACAGGAAATGAAGAGTGCTCTAAAGCGGCAGGAAGTGGCGCCCTGGGTGGACCCCAGTGCCGGAATCTGACCTGGACAGGAAGTGAAGGGCATCATCTGAGGAGCAGGAAGGGGAGATTATTTTTTTGTGTTGGTTGTAGTGAGGAAAATAAGTGTCGGTTACACAAACCTTGCTAAAGCTTTCATCCTGTTTGGGGTTTGAGGCAGCTTGAAGCTTCTCTAACAAAGTAATTTGGTCTTCTGGGAGGGATTTGAGAGGGACGAGGAATTGCTCTTGGGCTTTGTATCGCCTCGGCTCCCTTTTGGGAGACAGAAGATATCTGCCTTGGATTCATATCAAAAGAAAATAAGGACCTCCTACCTCTTGTCTCATGACAAAATGATCTGTATATGACACTTGGTTGAGATATGTCTATCTTGTGTTATAATAAGACCAGGGGTTGACGAGTGGGAAATAGTTGTTTGTTAGAGATTATATTGCTAATTCAGCATTGTTTACACTGAAGAAGGAAAATGGTGGAAGAAGCCACCCCCTTCCCTGGGGTAAATGGAAGATGGGAACACACTGAGAAGTTAAAATGAAGAGAGAAATATGTAAACAAACTTTTTAAAAAACCAATTGTAAACAGTGTGGTATGATGGAAGATGGGAAGCATTAACTTAAATGGGGTAATTAGAGGAGACAAAATAAGAGGGGAATGATGCAAAGGATCTACCTACCTGTACAGACTAGAAGCTCCTTCAAATATTTCTTTTCAGGTGACTGTGGGACTTTAAATCTGTCAGGATTTTAATGAGATGCTCAGACTGTATGTCTTACACACACACCAACACACATGCATTGAGAAGGAACCACCTGGCTTTTCCCTGCTCTCATAAAGTTTACAGGTTGCTGGGGGAAAACTATTAAACAGATAATTAGACAAACAGTTTTTTTACACATCCATAAATACAACAGCAAAAAGTACAGTGCTTTTCCCTCTGAAGGGAGGTGTGTTCTTGGCTGTCATTTAAAGAGTAGCTCCTAGTACATTTTATTTTCCCTTAGAAGCTCTGGAGAACAGTTGGCAAATAGAAATGGTCCACAGAAATAACATGGCTTCCTGGAACTCAGGAGGAAGGAAATGGGTGGTTTCTTTAATTATTATAGTGTGTGTATGTGTGCGCGCGCGCGTGTGTGTGTCCATGTGATAACCAAAGATAGCATTCTGGCTTACATCCTCAGGAGGGAAGGTGAATCTGGAAATTAATGGATTGGAAGTATATACTTGGAAGTATATACTTTGGAAGTATGCATTTGGTTGTATTGAATTTGCTAGGTTAAGTAAGACAATAATGTTGTGTTTTTAATATCCTGGCTAGATCAGAAAGGGTGGACTGAAATTTTTCTCTGATATTTAATCATTTTAAATTTGAGAACATTATTATTTACATACAAAGAGCTAATGACTCTAATGAAGGCACAAAAGCTTATTTACAGCAAAAGTGTGAGTGGGGTGACAAGAGGAGTGTTGATAAGGCCTTAATTAATTGATTTTGCTAATTATTCTTTTCTGCCAAGTGTTATAGTCCTTTTGGTAAAAAGCAGTAGAAACAAGAATTTTGCTGCAAGCTATTTTAACTCAGTAGTAGTAGCAAAACTTCTTGGCCGTTTTAAGATATTTTGGGATCCTTTTTTTGTCCTCTTTTATGCTGAAATTGTGGACTTTGTAAAACTGAAGAACTAAACACATTTCTATGTGGACACTTATTTATGAGCTGTGTGATTTAGCCAAGGTCTGGGCTTAAAAGGCATTTTAGTGGAACTGGAAATAAGTTAGATGACAGATTTGAATTGAAATAAAAATTAAAAATATGTCCAATAGCAGTTGCATGTATTAATATTTATTTTTTCAGGCTTTGTAAAGACCTTGACTAGTCATAAATATATTCTTTCTCCTGGGTGCAGGAAGTTTAACTTTTCTGTAGGCTTATACTGTTTTGCGTTTCTTTGAAAGTCATGATACTGAAGAAATCCAAAAATCCCCAGGAGATTCTGTCTAAATGCAAGCTCCAAAAGATTTTCATCTTTTCTCCATCCCACTATTGTCCTATATCTTCACTGATTTGGAGGAAATTGTGATTGCGGGCATGGCTATCATTATTAAGCATGTATTAGCTGCAGGCACTGTGTTGGATATTCACATGCATTATTTAATAAAGCCCCCATTTTACAGATGGGACAGCTCACAAGTAATAAATAGCATAAAACCAGAATATGAATCTAGGTCTTTTGTGTGTGTGTGTCATTTCTTGACTTAATCCTTGAATGCCTTAAATTGCTGAGGCCTTATTTCCCTGATGAGACTGTCAGTTGCTAGAAGGCAAGGATCTTATATTTTAGTCTGCACAGATTAGGCTGGCAATAGTTATACCCTTCTGTTGAAATGAAAAATCAAATGTCAAAGAATTTTATAAAAAGGTTAAAAAAGGTGTAAAGAAAGAAACAAATCCCAAGAGATTAGTTTCTCAAATCACGACACGAATGCCATACAACACTGGTTCATGAACTAGTGACGCCCCCACGGTGTCAGGTAAAGCGTGGGAGTTTCTTAGGTTGTCAGGATACTGGGTGTCTCCGTGCACTTAGTGGGTGGTGGCTGGGGTGTCAAAAGTCCTGTAGAATGTGGGACAGTCCCACAAGATTGCCAGGCCCCAAATGCCACTAGTGAGTGCCTCTGCTGACTAGCAGCCCCTCGCCTAGCGGCCTAGTGATGGAAAATGTGGACCCAGAAGGCAGACTGGGTTCTGACCGAGCTCCATCCCTTGCTGGCTGTGTCACTTGCATCACTTTAATTCTGTGCTCTCTACTCTTGGCACACAGTTAGTGCTGGATAACGTCAGCTCTTACTCACTCGCCTCCAGGAGAACGTCCCTGAGCAAGATACAGTCTTGGAGAAGTGACTGAATTTACTAGACTAACAGTAACAGTGTAAGAATCAAGATGTATTCAGAATGGTGCTTCTTAGATCTTAGTTTACTTACAAATGTCCTAGTGAAGTGAAAGTGTTAGTCGCTCAGTCATGTCAAACTCTTTGTGATCCCATGGACTGTAGCTTGCCAGTCTCCTAGAAATCTTGTAAAATGCAGATTCTGATTTAGGAGGTCTAGGATAGGGCCTCAGAGTCTGCATTTCTGACAAGCTTGTGATGCTGGTGGTGGTGTTAGTGGCCTGCAGGTTGAGCGGTAAGATTCTAAAATAACCTGTGGGAGAAGCTCACTTAATAAATCCAATGAGCAAGCATTTATTACATATCTGTTGATACCTTAATTTACAGAGATGGAGGTAGTGGAGGTGGGCTATAAAGAGTATTGAATTTGATTTCTTCACATAGGGCACTTCTGTTTGCCATTTTTATTATTACCCACCGCCTCCCGCCACCCCACTTCCACACACACAGACAGAGAATATTGTCCATGGAAAACTAACAGAAACTTTTTCTTAGGGGAAAAAGGCAGAAAAATAGTTCCTATCTGTAATTCCTCACTAAGAATAAAAGGCCGCTTTTTGTCCCCAAATAATTTTAGATATTGTAACTAAATAAAGGGAAAATTTGGCTGCCATTCTTAGATGCAAGGTGTAAGTAAGCCTTGCATATCTCAGAACTAGTGTGAGCTGTGTGTGTTTTGAGTGTGTTGTGTGTGTGCTGCTGTGCATGTGAATGTGTGAGCTGGGAAGTGTATGAGGTCTTTGCTAGACAAATGCTTTTAAAAATATTGCTGGAGAAGGGAAATCTAATTACCCACCCCCTACTTCCCCGTGAAGATTAAAGCTCTAAGTTAAGGGGCAGGGGTTCCAAAGGCAGCTTTGACAGGGAACTTCGCATATTTTAGGCAGTGGAAGTTATTTGAATATAGTCATTGAGAGAAGAGACTACTTATTATCCACTTAAAATACTTCCCGACTGCAGCATGGTGTTGTACGGAAGCCAAAGTAATTGGCTCTGCATTTGGCCAGCTGATTTAGCAAGAAATTTTGCAAATTATGCAGTCCTTACAGATGGTGCTGTTGGGTTTGTTAGAATGTTTTAAAACAGTGACACACTTGACCAAGAACTGAATTTCCAGCCTCTCAGAGGTACCTTCAGCCAATCCTAGACTATTTCCACTGGAGGGGGGTAGGGGGGCGGGGGCTGAAGACCAGAAATAGACCTTTCCTGCAACCTTATGATAAATGATTTCCTTTAAAAACCACTTGTATAATAAAATAACTCGGTGGTAAACTTGGCCAAGGGAAACTCCTGGAACTTTTCTCTATCTTTGGTTATCTCTGAGTTGCTTGAATCACACTTTAAAATGGTTCTTAATTGACTTTCTGGTGCTTTGCCTGAGTCAGGGAGGAGCCAGTGTTTCTAGAAGGGAGACGGGTGTGCTCTGCCAGGGTGAAGTGTAACTCCCTGAGAGCCTATGAGGAAGGTCTATGCCTGATGTGTAGAGTAAGAACAGCTGGAGCCTCTGGCTTTCTCTGGGAAGAGATTTCTAAATTTGCCTCTTAGAAGCTATTAGAAAGTTCAAAGTACTGTATCATCTTCATAGGCCCAATTCTTGCTCAGATCTTTGCAACAGGGACTCATCCTGATCTTTGCTTGTTTTCTTGGTTTCTGTTTGAATCGTCACCTTTTATCCATCTCTCTCAGTGCCCTTTTGGTGGTGCTTATTTTGGCTTTACGTAAGCAGCATCTCTGGACGCATGAAAGAGGCAGATAAAATTCCCCTGGGTTACTGAATTGCCCTTTATCTATTTTTAGCCATGCAAGGAATTTACCGTGGCCCACAGCATAACTCAATCACTCTAAGCCAGTGAGCAAATTCTGAGTGTTTTTAAACCTCTCCCTGAGGCATTTGGCACAGGCTAAGCTTAAAGGCACATGATTCAGTCATTGATTATTCAAGATATACCACACTTAGGTTTCTGTAATCACCAAACTGTCACTGTCAGCTGGACACTCAGCTCTGGCTCCTAATTTTGTGTTGGAAGCTGCACAAAGCCTATTGTGTCCTGTGTGCATGTGTGGCTCTGGCAGTGCAGAAATGGCAACAGGGAAGTATCCGGTGCCCACTAAGGGACTGATGACAGATAATTTGCTCTCTTTCAGTCAAGTGACCTTTCTTAAGACAGCCCTTGGCCTGTAGCCTGGGCTCTTTGACCCTTGTATATCTTCCATCTCTTCCATTCCTAGGGACCTTCCATGAGAGTCCACAATGTTTCACCTAGGGCCTTAAGTTTTTTTTAATAAATGAGTTTGAAGGAGGCATTCATTCATTTGTTGATTGATTGACTTATTCATTCAACAGACATTCACTGATGAATTCCTATATTCCAACTTGGAAACCTGGAATGGGGGATCCTCAACTTTTCATAGGAATACATGTCTATGACCTGGCATTCTGGCTACAAGAGCTCCCTTGTACCTCCTTCACTTCTTGGGGACATGCCCTTCTAGGATGGTGAGCTCTGCACTCCTATCCAGATGAGCTCATTTTCTTTGCCTCTGCACTACTTCTGCTAGCAAAGGAATCCCTCCCCTTTCTGAATATCACTAGCTTCCGTTATTCCTTTTTTTATTCAGGGTCAAACTGAAGGTTAAGAAGATAGTTGTCTTACTGTATGACCTGTGATGTGCCCACTTGGCTAGGCTGAATTACATCCTCCAGAATTCCCTTCCAGTATGTTTCTGGTGATGGTGGGCTATAAGGGAGAGTCTTTTGCAAACAATGGAGAATGAAAGGGAGGTGGGCAGCTATTTTGTAGCACACATATACCTTCTCCCAATTGTTCAACAAAGCACCAATCTAGATGCTATGGTGAAGGGATTTTGAGATGTAATTAAACCTCAGAATCAGTTGACTTTAATCATAAGGGAGATTGCTCTAGGTAACTCAATCAGAGGAAAGCTTTTTTCTTACAGTTTTACTGAGATATAATTGACACAGCACTGTGTAAGTTTAAGGTGTATAGCATAATGATTTGACATACATACACTGTGAAAGATTACCACAATAAGTTAACATCCATTATTTCATATAGATACATATCTTTTTGTTTTTGTTTTTTCCTTGTGATGAGAACTCTTAAGAGCTACTATCTTAACTTTCAAATATACCATACAGCAGTGTTAACTGTGGTCAACATATTGTATGTCACACCCCAAGTACAGAAGTTTGGACCTTTTCACCAGCTTTTTCCAGTTCAGAGAAGGCATTTAAAAAGAGGGGTTAGACCCTTCCTGAAACCAGAGAGTCCATGTAGCAGAGCTTAAAAGTTCTAGAATCTTCTTCTATGTTCTAGGTAAACACACATGCTGTTGCTGATCTGCTCATTTGCCTATATGGAGCTGCAGCTGGGCCTGTAATTGCTTGTCTTTCCAGCTGGTTCTTTCCGCAGTTCCACTCACTCTTGGGCCAAGTGTATGCATGCAGCTCCAGGACCAAGAGCTCTGGCTTCCACAGGATACTATCATCACCAAATTCATCTCTGGGGGTTCCCAGCCTACTTGTGATGTCCCTTCTCGACACCCTGTCTTTTGGATATCAGACTTGCTGAGCCACCTCCTACAACTGTGTAAGACAATTCTTTGTAATAAATAAATGGACAGATTAAAAAAATAAAAACTTCTCACTGGTTATGCTTCTCTTGTTAAACTCTGACAGATACAAGAACTAGAGAAACCATTGCTTGCTTGTCATGACATTAGCGTTCACAACTATGCAAGGAAGAGGAACCAGAGATCAAATTGCCAACATCCGCTGGATCATGGAAAAAGCAAGAGAGTTCCAGAAAAACATCTATTTCTGCTTTCTTGACTATGCCAAAGCCTTTGACTGTGTGGATCACAATAAACTGTGGAAAATTCTGAAAGAGATGGGCATACCAGACCACCTGATCTGCCTCTTGAGAAATTTGTATGCAGGTCAGGAAGCAACAGTTAGAACTGGACATGGAACAACAGACTGGTTCCAAATAGGAAAAGGAGTTCATCAAGGCTGTATATTGTCACCCTGTTTATTTAACTTATATGCAGAGTACATCATGAGAAACGCTGGACTGGAAGAAACACAAGCTGGAATCAGGATTGCCAGGAGAAATCTCAATAACCTCAGATATGCAGATGACACCACCCTTATGGCAGAAAGTGAAGAGGAACTCAAAAGCCTCTTGATGAAAGTGAAAGTGGAGAGTGAAAAAGTTGGCATAAAGCTCAACATTCAGAAAACGAAGATCATGGCATCTGGTCCCAGCACTTCATGGGAAGTAGATGGGGAAACAGTGGAAACAGTGTCAGACTTTATTTTTCTGGGCTCCAAAATCACTACAGATGGTGACTGCAGCCATGAAATTAGAAGACGCTTACTTCTTGGAAGGAAAGTTATGACCAACTAGATGGCATATACAAAAGCAGAGACATTACTTTGCCAACAAAGGTCCGGCTAGTCAAGGCTATGGTTTTTCCTGTGGTCATGTATGGATGTGAGAGTTGGACTGTGAAGAAGGCTGAGTGCCGAAGAATTGATGCTTTTGAACTGTGGTGTTGGAGAAGACTCTTGAGAGTCCCTTGGACTGCAAGGAGATCCAACCAGTCCATTCTGAAGGAGATCAGCTCTGGGATTTCTTTGGAAGGAATGATGCTAAAGCTGAAACTCCAGTACTTTGGCCACCTCATGGAAAGAGTTGACTCATTGGAAAAGACTCTGATGCTGGGAGGGATTGGGGGCAAGAGGAGAAGGGGACGACAGAGGATGAGATGGCTGGATGGCATCACTGACTCGATGGACGTGAGTCTGGGTGAACTCCGGCAGTTGGTGATAGACAGGGAGGCCTGGCGTGCTGCGATTCATGGGGTCGCAAAGAGTCAGACATGACTGAGCGACTGATCTGATCTGATCTGATCTGATGCTAAGGTTGGCAGTACAGCAATCAGCAAGGCAGACATGGACCCTGCCCTTGGAGGGCAGATCTAGCAGGAAAGCAGATGTTCAACAGTATTTACAAGGATAATAATAAGGTGAGCACAGAGCTGTTAGAAGGTATAAATTGTGAGACTCTGCCTAGTCTAACGTGTCAGAGAAGGGAAGTAAGGGCCTGAGAGAAAGAGCTAGAGAGGATGAGAGCAAGTAAAAGGAGTTCAAGCATTTCTTTAGAGTTGTTCATGGTGGCAGAAGAGATGTGGCTGGAGAGGTAAGCCATAGAGGGCCCTGCAAACCAAGATAAAATCTTCACATTTAGAATCCTATTTTTTAAAAATTATATCACAATATGGTTTACTTTTGAGCCTTTAAAATTCCTGTGGTGTTAGTATGTTTGCTCCCGTCACTGCTCTGACTTCTTTTCCGCTTTTTTCTATAGCCTTCTTGTATAATACAGGATGCTCTTTTTATAAGACAAGCATCAGTTGGCTATTGGTATTTTTAACCCATTTCTCACTGCACACTTCTTGAGGGAAAAAGAAAATGGAACCTGAACTCTTCATATTAATTTACCCAACCATTCCCTTGTCTTAACATTTATTTTTGGTTCTCTCAAGACTCATGGCAAAGGCTTCTGGAGGGTGGGCAGTTCACCTGTCCTCATAGTTCCAGGGCCTTCTGTTACCCCCTGAGGCGGGGGGAGCTCAGCCCTTCCTTGGGCTGTTAAGCCTTTCTGCCTGCTAAACACCATGATGCTCTAAGGACTTCATTAAGTAATTGAGCCACATGTTATCCTTGAAAAGTGGGGCAGTAAATACTATCAATTCCATGGGCTAGAGAGATAAGAAAAATTGAAGTGGAGATGCTAGAAGGTATGTGACAAAACCAGTCACAAGTCTGAGGTAGGCTGAGCAGAGAGAGCTCGGATTCAATTTCTGTCTTCCTTTGCTCTCCTTCATTTTTCAACCCCCTTTCCCAGGTCTCCCCTCTGGCTGTGTTTGGGAAAGCAGTTAGGTAGAGAAGGTGAACCAAATTTTTAAGGCAGACTGACTTGGGTTGAAAGTCTGGTTTCATGTAGCCTATTTCTTTATTTGTAAAACGGGAATAATATCAACCACTTGTCAAATGGCAAGTGCAAAGCAACTAGCTCAGTGCAAGGCACACAGGTGGGGCTCAGTACACTTGGGGTATTAAGCATGAGGATCTGGAACAAGGGGACTTTGCTAGAGGTGGAGGGAGCAGACAACTATGTAGACTTTTACTGAACAGATTATTTTTACCCTTTGTACTCAGTTAAAAATTTTAAAATTTAATTAATTCTTACTTTTGGCTGTGCTGGGTCTTTGTTGCTGTGTGACTGCTTTCTTTAGTTTCAGAGAGCAGGGGTGTGCTTTCTAGTTGCTGCAAGCAGGCTTCTCACTGTGATGGCTTCTCTTGTTGCAGAGAATGGGCGCTAGGGCACGTGGGCTTCAGTAGTTGAGGTTCTCCAGCTCTGGAGTGCAAGCTCAGTAGTTGTGGTGCTGGAGCTTAGTTGCCCCACAATATGTGGGCTCTTCCTGGACCAAGGATTGAGCCTGTGTCCCCTGCATTGCGAGGTGGAATCTTAACCACTGGACCACCAAGGAAGCCTCCTTTGTACTCATTTTTATACAAGGTGTAAGAAGCATCATTTACTTTGAGAGCAGTGCCTGGTCTCTCAGGGTCCAAATCAGGAGTCATGACAGACAATCAAGTTCATGGGTTGTAAGGACATCTGTAGACTTGCCCAGCCTCGTTTAAAAGTGAATTGGAGATAACAAAACTTATTGTGATAATCATTTCATAATATATGCATATATCAAATCATGATGTTGTATACCTTTAATACAATGTTGTATGTCAATCTATTGCAATCAAACTGGGGAGAAAAAGAGAAACTTTAGTCACTGTAAAAATAGCAGTCAACTGGGGTGAAAAAGGTTTGGAAATAGATAGTGGTGATGGCCGTACAACACTGAATGTAATCAGCGCCACTAAATTTTATACTTGAAAGTGGTTAAAATGCTAAATTTTATGTTAGGTATATTTTACCACAATAAAAAAAATATGAATTGGAGAAAGCCTACCGACTTGTGTCTGAATAGCTCTTCCTTTTACTCCCAAATGTAGGCTAGCTTGCTACTAATGTGACCCACTTCTGAACTGAACTGTGTGGGGACTATTTGCTAAATTATTCCAGAATGTGAATTAGGAGGGTCCACAGCTAAACTCCTCATTTTCCAGATGAGGAGTTGGACACCCTGAACACACTCAAACAGGCCATTCTTTCTCTGACAGGGCCTTTGCATATGCTTGTCCCTCTGCCATGGATGCCCTTCCCCACTTTGATAAATCTTATTTCTTTTTCTGGTTCTATGCGAAATATCACTTTATCCAGAAAGCTTTCCCTTGTCCTCCTAATATGTTAGCTCAGCCTGTTGCGTGATTTCTTAGTAACCAGCACTTTTTTGAAATGCTCACTCCACTTGTAATTACTTTGTAGTATGTCTGAGTTTCAGGCATGAGGGCAGGGCTTTGGTCCTGTCCACCGTGGTTTCTCAAGAACTCAGCATAGTGCCTGGCATATTTGTGTTCATTAAAGAAAAAAAAGCACTAAAAATAAAATCAACCTTGTCTTCCCTCATAGGAAGACATGCAGCAATGCAAAATCGTTCCAGGTCACTCAATATCTGCTGACCCTGAGTTTATTATAAACTGAATGATGTTAATAATATACCTTTATGTGTATTAACAGGCAAGAGTGGCTGGGGGAAGTAGGGCAGACACTGCCTTTAATCCATTGAGCCTGACCTAGGCACTCGTTGATGTCCCAAGGAAATGTTCAAAGAAGCTAGGTGCTGGGGTGGGGGCTGAACTTGACTGCCCACACCTGCACTGCCCGCACAGGATCAACACAAAATCAGGAGCAGAGGGGTTATAGGTTTGACACAAGGGAATGCTTTCTGGTGTGATATTAAGGACTGTTAAAAATGGGTTGGAATATAGAGGAAGCCTTCCCCAGAGGTTTCAGAAAACAGGCCAGAGTTCCATTTCAGCTGGTTATTTTGGGCCTACCACAGGCAGCAGGTTACACTAGACAGCTACTTATAAAGTCCCATTGTTCCATCCCTCTGACCCATAATAAAGCTATAGACACTGCTGTTGCTGATAAACATGCCAGGACACACACAAACAGGCCAGTCCTGGGGCTGTATCTGTTGCTCGTTTCTTATCTACTGAACATTTTGAATTCACCTTTTGTTTGGAAAAATTACCTCAGTCTTTGAGCACGGAGAAGCTCTTTCTTAAAACACTAGCTCTGTATTTGAAAGCAAGAACTGCAATGCATACCAATTTAACTCTTGGGTTGATACTCACCTACGTAGAGGATTAAAAAAATAAACTGCCACTTGGAATAATTCCCAGCATACAAAGAAAGCGATCTGGACACTGCTGTGTGTCCTGTTCAGGAAGCGGGGGACACATCTTCTCTTTCTCTGGTTTTAAAGTAAGGGAAGGGAATGGTCTTGAATATGCAAATGAATCTAATTTAATTAACTTTTATGACCACAGCTCCTTTGAGATAACCATGGGAGCCAATTAGATTCCATTAAAATTCAGCCATTTCCTCCAAGCTTCAATGAGACACCCTTGCCTCCTCTAAGAAAAAACAACAACAAAAAAATGAAAAGATCTAATCAGAAATAACAAAAAAGAGTAAGTTGTCTGTAGCAGCTCTACAATTTGGTCTTTCCAGAAGCTGCTTACACAGTCATTTGCTCCAGTTCATTGCCCCAAGCCTGGCGCCACATGCAGCAATGTGAAATCATTCCAGGTCAGTCATGTAACTGCTGACCCTGAGTTTAATCATAAACTGAAGCAGTGAAAGGTAAAGGAATGATATTTCATACTTTAGGGTGGAAACTCACATTTCATGAGGGAGAGGGGAGAATTGCTTTGACCCTATCAGGTCAGAGACATAGAGGAACTTAGGCAACTTAATCCTTTATTGCCCTGTTTTGTAATATTCTGTCCTTTTTCTTCCTCCAATCACAAATGTGATACATATTTATAATAAAAAAAATGGATAATGCAGAAAGGCTAAACGATGCTGTACATATCTAGAAAGAACTTGGAAGGCTCTCCTGTAATTTTGCTCACTTTTTCCCCCCTTACTAAGCAAATTTTAGAGGAGTGTGTTTGAGAAGGACCAGGAGGGTGTAATGAGGGCTTGAAATGGGGGGTATCATATTCCAATTCCTTCCTTTCCCTTTCAATCTATATCCCACGCCACTTACCTCTCTGGTCTCTAACACTATGTAATTACACAGCTGCCAATGGTTTTTGAATCCTGGCCTCTAAACCACTTTCTGTGGTTAGAAAAATGTATGGTGGGTCCACCAATTGTTTGATCCGCCCTGAAAGTGCCTTGAGATGGGTTCAGCTAAACTTGTCATTGGGTTCCTGGTAGTTGTGTTGCCTGCTATTAGTTCTAGAAACATTTCATATGTATGACTACAGTATTGCAATTAATTTAAGCATGAACAGAGGAGATATTTCTATTTCTTCATAGAATGCTACCACTGGCAAACTGTCTCTAAAACAAATATATGAATGTATGGCAAAACCACTACAATATTGTAAAGTAATTAGCTTCCAATTAAAATAAATAAATTTATATAAAAAAGAAAGAAAACAAAGATATGCAAAGAGCACGTCACAGTGCCCAGCATTATATGATTATATAATTGTGCAGGCTATTAATTAGGAGGTAAAGTTTCTGTAACAGGTTTTTAATCAGGTAGATTTAAGAACATGAATTTTATATTTCCCTTGTATTTTAAAAACAATAAAGTACTGAAGTTCTAACAAAGGCACACAATTATAAAATAACTAGAAAGAAAAGAGATGATGATGTGGAAAATAGACACACGTCAGTGGTTCTAAGAGAAAGAAGAAATAAAGGTAATAAAAAACAAAGCCAAATCTTTTATTTTTCACTAACAGTTTCACCTGTCTTTGTTTTCAAGAATTTCAGCTTAACTGCGTGTCAGAATAATTCCCTCTGCCATGTTCTAGTGCAAGGTTGAATCACTTTGTGCCTGGACTATTGTAATTTCAGTAGCTACCATCTATTGTGCTCTTACTATTAATACATGCCAGGCACTATATTCTAAAGCATGCCTCAGTTTATTGTAACCCTTATATCAATAATCTGAAGTTGACTATACTGTTTAGGGCAACTGAATATCTAATATTTATTATCCCCTCTTCTTTTTTGTTAACAGAACCAAATTTTTCATGGGGTTTTAGTGTATCCAACTAAATACTCACTTTACCAGCCTCTGTCACTACTAAGTGGCTTTGTGATCCAGTTCTCATCCGATAATGAGATGTAAGCAGAAGTTTGTGGGTGGGGCCTGCTTCTTGGAAGTTTTATTCTTTCCTGACGAAATGGGACACACATACTAGAGTAACGCTCTTAGCCTATCCCCACTTTTTTGTGCCTTAGGTATAAATGTGATGGACCAGCAGTAGCCATCTTGGAAACATAAAGCAAGGAGCCAACATGCTAAGGGAGGTAGAGTTAAAAGGCAGAAAAATCTGGGATCCTGATGGTATTGTTAAACAGACAAACTGTGTCCAGCAATTGCTTTCCACTGTACTTCCAGTTATGTAAGAAAAATAATTTTTGAAGCCTTTGTTAGTGGCCAATTATTTGCAGCTGAATGCATTCCAAGTCCCATTTTTCAGATAAGGAAACCAAAGGCTATTTGTAATAAGTAACTTGAAAAATTTATATAAAATTTGTATATAAAGGGCTCTAACTCACATATTCTCATAAAGGGCTCTAACTCACATATTCTCATTCTAGAGCTTACTCTCTTAGACATAATACAGTATCACATCCCCACTGTGTTAGGTTGCAAGATCTATTCATAAGCTTCTCAGGAAACCTGAACCTCCTTCTGACTCTGCCTTTTCAGATATGCCAGTGTTAAGATTAACCTTGTCTGAACAACACACATCAGTCTTTTACCATCAGTTTTACTATGAGGAAAGCCAGATCTAACCATCTCATTTTCTTGCTTAGAATCCTCAACAATACACTACTTCCTCTACAGCCCGGATGTAACCGCAACTGTCTTTAGCGTAATGTAAGTAACAGAATTGGTACAAGCAAGTAGATTGCAAGAAACTCAGTTGTGTTGGTGTATTAATTATCTACTGCTGTGTAACAAATTGCTCCAAAACCTAGCAGTTGAAAACAACAAACCCTATTTCTTACACAGTGTTTGAGTGTAGGGAGTCTGGGAGCATCTTAGCTGAGTGGTTCTCGCTCAGATCTTTTATGAGGTTTCAGTCAAGATGTCTATGGGGACTTCAGTCATCTGAATACTTGACTGGAGCTAGAGTATCCACTTCAAATAGGTTTATTCACACGGCTGTTGCACCTTCTCACCATGTGCTCCTCTCCATGCTAGCAGATTTCCTCCAGAACAAGTGACACAAGAGAGACAGAGTCACAGTGTGTTTTGTGACATCGACATATGACACAGACATGGAAGTGGCATGGTATCACTTCTGTACTGTTCTGTTGGTTATATCTACCAGACTGGATAGAGTGTGGGAGGGGACTACATGGGTGTGGGTGCTAAGAAGCAAGGATCATTGTGGGACATCTTGCTGGCAGATGAACTCAGGTAGCGTTGGGACAAAATGGTAGTATTACCATCCAGCTTCAGCCAGTTGTCAGTATGGTGGGACACAGGTCCTATGTTGCTGGATTTTTCCATTTCTCACATAAAGCCAGAAAAATAGATTTCTAGGTTAAATCTCATGATAGTAAATGTTGGCTTTAGGATTTTAGAAAATCTAGTGTGGGCCAAACAAAATACAAATGCCATCTAGATAGAGTTTGTGAGCTGCCAGTTTGTACCCTATCTGGCCCATACTGTGGAAGGAATATGTAAATACAGTTTCAATCTATGTCTGGAGCGATACTTCTAAGAAGGTTCAGAATACAAGTGCGGGCTTCCCCAGGAATGTATACCATGATAATATAGTAATGTCTGCCGTGGGTGAAGACTTCCTTGGTAGGTCAGACGGTAAAGAGTTTGTCTACAATGCGGGAGACCTGGGTTTGATCCTTGGGTCTGGAAGATTCCCTGGAGAAGGAAACGGCAACCCACTCCAGTACTCTTGCCTAGAAAATCCCATGGACGGAGGAGAGTCTGATACACATGACCGTACAATTTATGGCCCAGAGAAGATACTTTTGAGAGTAAAAGGGAGTGCTATCATAATTACACTAAAATAGTACTTAATAAAATAGCATAATAAATGAAATTGTGCCGTAAATTGGAACTAACTCAGAGAAACCAGGATATATGGTCACCATCCACATAGCCCTTCATGAAATCACCCCCGTGTCATCTGTCTCCTGTGTTCATTAGGGCGATATCAAAGACTTGTTGTTCTCCAAGTACATGCATACTTCTAAACCCTGCTGCCTACAATCCTCTGTCCCCGTTCACCCTCTTTTCTCCTCATCCTTCCTCCCTTGTTTCCTCTTAGACTTCAACATCTCCAAGTCCCATCAGAAGTGTTATTTTATCTGTTGTTTTTATCTCCTACCCTTCTTTCCAGGCTAATTGCTCTTTTACCAGAGTTTTCATAACATTTTATACATGTATTTAATGAAGCATTTATTGCACTAATCCACATACAGGGACCATGTATTATTTAATTAGGACTCTCATACCTATCTCAGTGTCTGGCACAAAGTGAAAGTGAAAGCGAAGTTGCTCAGTCGTGTCCTACTCTTTGCTACCCATGGACTGTAGCCCTCTAAACTCCTCCGTCCACGGGATTCTCCAGGCAAGAATACTGGAGTGGGTTGCCTTTTCCTTCTCCAGGGGATCTTCCCTACCCAGGGATCGAACCTAGATCTCCCACATTGCAGGCAGACACTTTAACCTCTGTACCACCAGGGAAGCCCTTAAATACAAAAATACAGTCTCTCAGAAAACCTCTTATAGAGACACAGAACTTCAGATCCAAGTACTAACATCAAAGATTTCAAGGGAGGAAAGGAAGCCAGGTTGAAAGAAGAAGGGGGAGGAGGCGGGAGAAGGGGGGCAAAAGGCGTGGCCTTACAGACTTCTCCTACCGCCTACAGATACCCAGACGTTATGGGACTTAACCCTGAGCCTCCAGAGAAGGGAGGACTGGAACTCGGCCCCACCAGAAATCAACCAGACCAGAACCAGAATTCAAGTTCTCTGCCAAGAGGAGGTGAGCAGTCTCCAATCCTCAGCTCAGGCTGAGGGCCCTTCGACCATATTCCTTCGTCCAGGACCGGGGGACTAGAAAAACAGGTCTGGCACAAAGAAGGTGCTTAATAATCATTCATTAAAGTTTTATTTTGAATCTCACTTCCATTCTTTTTCTTTAACACCCTCTGCAGGAGGTAATAATGAAGACTAAAATGTCAAGTAGGCAATAAGAGGCGGTAATGTAGGAACAGAGAAAATCCACAAACCTGATCATTGGTTCTTGGATTACTGACCATTAACCTAAGTAGTCATTGTAGTCATTTAAAATTCTTCTCTTGCTTTTCACTTCTAAATGAACAGAAGCTGTTTCCATTGAGGATGAGCTTCTATATTAATAGTTAGACTGAGTACTATTGCCTGTACTATAGAGACAAAGAACACTGAGAGTGTGTGTGTGTGCTTTATAAAAGCTATCTCCCTCAGAAGTTCATAACTAAGCAGTGAAAATCAACCCCAGGCCTACACAGGACAGGAAGGAGGATTTATCTTCTCGTGTACACATCTAACACTTACTGATGCTCATGTGCATTGTCTATAAACCTCTGGGGGCAGGGGGAAGAGAAACGGATGGAGAGCAATGTTCTGCATAAACTCTTATGAATGAAATTAAGTTACAAGATATTAGTCCTGTGGGGCTTAGATGTGTTTGTTGGAGGTGGGTAGGTTAATGGTAGGAAACCATTAAATATGCTGCTGCTGCTACTGCTAAGTCGCTTCAGTCGTGTCCAATTCTGTGCGACCCCATAGACGGCGGCCCACCAGGCTCCCCCATCCCTGGGATTCTCCAGGCAAGAACACTGGAGTGGGTTGCCATTTCCTTCTCCAATGCATGAAAGTGAAGAGTGAAAGTGAAGTCGCTCAGTTGTGTCCGACTCTCAGCGACCCCATGGACTGCAGCCTACCAGGCTCCTCCATCCATGGGATTTTCCAGGCAAGAGTACTGGGGTGGGGTGCCATTGCCTTCTCTGCCTCGCCTCTCTACATTGATTTAAAACCTGAGGGTTTTTAAAGCCTCATGCCAATCCATCTCTGTGATAGGTTGTACAATAAATACTGCTGCTGCTAAGTCACTTCAGTCGTGTCCGACTCTGTGCGACCCCATAGACAGCAGCCCACCAGGCTCCCCCGTCCCTGGGATTCTCCAGGCAAGAACACTGGAGTGGGTTGCCATTTCCTTCTCCAATGCATGAAAGTGAAAAGTGAAAGTGAAGTCACTCAGTCGTATTTGACTCTTAGCAACCCCATGGACTGCAGCCTTCCAGGCTCCTCTGTCCATGGGATTTTCCAGGCAAGAGTACTGGGGTGGGGTGCCATTGCCTTAAATCTACTAGACTGTTATTAATTTTAATCTTAAAGCTGGAGATAAAGTAGAGCAAATGATATCACATGCCACATTTTCTTTGGTAGGGTTTCATTTGGTCTCCCTTTGAATTAGACAGAGGACCCAGAAAACTTGGACATGGTTCTGGATCTGGTCCTTCTTGGCACAGTAATTTAAAGTAAGTCATACACAAATAAACCTATCTGTGAAACAGAACAGAGACATAGAAAACGGACTGGTGGTTACCAAGGAGGAGGTGGGTGGGAGAGGCTTGGATTGGGATTTGGGGATTAGCAGATGCAGACTGGTATATATAGAATGGATAAATAACAAGGTCCTACTATATAGCACAGGGAACTGTATTCAATATCTTGTGATAAACCATAATGGAAAAAATATGAAAAAGAATGTATACGTGTATAACTGAATCACTTTGCTGTATAGCAGTAATTAACACAACATTGTAATTCAACTATTCTTCAATAAAAAATAAACAAAAAAAAAAGTTACAACTTCTCTCTGAACCATCTTCCTATTTGAGATGGGGCTACTAATAATACTTATTTCACAGGGTTAAATGGAATAAGGCATGTGAAAGGACTCTGTGGATTGGGATGATGTATACCAGCGGTAGTTAGGACTATTTTTAGGCTGATTTGCCGGCAGCAGTGATGGAGCAAGTGGGAGGGAGGACAGAATGGAGACCCATACTTAAGCCGCCCCCAGGTCACTGGTGACTGAAACCCTGCTTTATCCTATGATATCAAGGTTAATAATAACACCCAGTAAAGAGTGAGCGCTTGAAAATTTGTCTGGGACAGGTTGGGTTTGCCAGGGAGGGTTGGTCCTGACATCACTTGCTTTAAACCTGTGGTTGCCAATCAGGTTGTGCTCTATTATCGCCTGCTTTTTGGAAAGGGTGAATCTAAATTGGAACCGTCTTTCCTCTGTTTAAGCCATTTCTGCTGAGTCCCATAGCGCTGATTATAGTTCTTACATTCTTCAATAGGCTGTTTCATTCTTGACTCACCTCCAGACTCATAAATATTCTTCAGAGAACACAGAGGTTTTAAAAGGTGCTTATCTATTAACCTGGTGCCTTAATGTGCCCCATGTAATAGCCAGAACACAGTATCTTTCCTGCTTTATTGTCCCTAACATGTGCAGCAACAAAAACCTTGACAGGCTTTTTTTTTTAGGAGAGTTTCTTTGCAGTTGTATGACCTTGGGTGATTTCTTCAACTCCAGAAAGAGGGATAATAATAACGAATGTGGAGGCTGTTGTGAGCATGAGCAGCGACGTGAGTGAGAGCACCTGGTATGTGGGAAATATCCAGTTACATAATGGCTATTATTATTATCCACAATAATCACATTAAAGGCATTCAGAACAAAACATTTGTAATGACTCCTGGAAAGATTAATTTATGCTTAATAGTCAAGAGGCTGTCTGACAATATTTCCCATGTACTGACTCAGAGGAAAGTGCTGCCTAGAGGGAGAGACAAATGTCAGCACACAAAAAAATCTAAATCTGAACAATACATTAGATGGAGACATTTCAGTACATTGGAAAACTGTTACACAAGATGATCCAAGATGGACTGAGTGTGTTGACAGTGATATTTTTTTCAGTTGAGTAGTTTGCCTGGGTGTCAGTCTATAATGTGTTGAAAACATGTGGACACTGGGGGGACAGGAAGGGTGGGACAAACTGGGAAGGTAAGCATTGACATATATAGACTAGCATGTGTAAAATAGTTAGCTATGCTATGGCACCCCACTCCAGTGCTCTTGCCTGGAAAATCCCATGGATGGAGGAGCCTGGTGGGCTGCAGTCCATGGGGTCGCTGGGGGTCGGACACGACTGAGCGACTTCACTTTCACCTTTCATTTTCATGCATTGGAGAAGGAAATGGCAACCCACTCCAGTGTTCTTGCCTGGAGAATCCCGGGGATGGCAGAGCCTGGCGGGCTGCCGTCTATGGGGTCGCACAGAGTCGGACACGACTGAAGTGACTTAGCAGCAGCAGCAGCAGCAGTGGGAAGCTGCTATATAGCACAGGGAGCTCACCTTGGTGCTCTGTGATGACCTAGAGGGGTGGGATGGTAAAGGGGTGGCAGCGAGGCTAAAGAGGGAGGGGATATATGTATACACCAGCTGATTCACTTTGTTGTACAGCAAAAATTAACGCAACATTGTAAAACATTTTACTCCAATAAAAAAAAGAAAACAGTGTTACTTGATGTTGTATCAGCCACTCTATTTGCATCAGAAGCAACCAGAGTCCTATTTCCAGCTGGTTTTTAGGCAAGCTCTCTGCTGCTGCTGCTTAGTTGCTTCCATTGTGTCCGACTCTGTGGAGCCCTATGGACTGCAGCCTGCCAGACTCTGTCCATGAAAATCTCTAGGCAAGAGTAGCAGAATGGGTTGCCATGCCCTCCTCCAGGGGATCTTCCCAACTGAGGGATCAAACCCGGGTCTCCTGCATTGCAGGCACATTCTTTACCATCTGAGCTACCAGGGAAGCCCAGGCAAGATCTCTGCTGTTGCTGCTGCTGCTAAGTCGCTTCAGTCATGTCCGACTCTGTGCGACCCCCTAGACGGCAGCCCACCAGGCTCCCCCATCCCTGGGATTCTCCAGGGCTGGCCAAATATATACTACCTCCGTCACTCACCAGTGCTAGACCTTATGCTCAGAGTTTCATTTCTTAACGACTTTGATTCTTATTAAAATGGTAATATCCTTATTGTCATCCATCTTTGACACATTTATATGAGGGAGTGTGTGTGCTGCTTGAAGATTAAACTTACCTGAGGAGAAGGCGCTTAGGAAAGATGGAGGCGGGGCGGGGTGGGCAGGGGTGGCAGCTGTCACGACGGGGAAGGAGAGAGGGAGGCATGGAGGCTGGGTAGGGGAGGGGCAGCCAGTCTAAGACTGTTCTCTCAAGACAAGCTAGTTGGGCCTTCTTGTGCCCTTAATGCAGCTTTCTTTTCCATGTCCCTTCTCCAGCATGCGGCACTGGTTGTATTGATGCTTAGAGAGACAGAACAGATTTCTCTCTTTATTCTTCTATTTGTTCCAGGAACCAGGAACCAGAAAGAACAGGTGTTAACCTTATTAGCAAGGAAAGGAGGCCTCATGAGTGGTGAGAAACTGCACTTCTAACTTATTTGTAAGGCCTGGCATTTTGATGCTGTAAATTGTCTCCAAAGTTTTTAAAATATTGAATAAAATGATAAAAAGTAATGAAGAATTTTTAATAGCCTAAGGTGGATAATGTAGTTCCTCTGGTAGGAAAATTATGATGTAATGTTAAATCATTCTTCATGAAGGCTTTTTTTAATGAAGCAGGAAGTAACAAAGACTGAGTTGAGAAGAAAAAAATTGTTGTTGAATAATATATGATGTTGAGGTTTCATAGGCTGTGATAAATGCTTCAAAGAGCTATAGATAAAATGATATGAAACCTGAAAGTAGATTTATGTTAATTTTTATTTATCACAGTCTGAAATTATTTTTGCATATTTATTTACTCGTTTATATCAGGCTTCCCACTAAATGCAAAGCCAGTGGGGGAGGGCAGGCACCATTTCTCTGTTCACCACTATTTCTCTGTCCTCCTACCATCTAGCACTGTGATTGGAGTATATTTGTGGGATGATGAATTTATAATTCAGCATCATCCACTGGCTCAAAACTACTCATTTTCTAAATCCATCTTATTATAAATGCTAAAATAAGGTATCTGAAGATTGTTCAAACAACAAAACAGATTTCTATCCTGACCTGAAATCATATATGATAATTACAAAAATATTCTTCAATAGAGATTAGTATGGCCATATATTTTCAACAACTCCCATTTTAAAATATTCAACATTATTAGATTACTTATAAATGATATCAATCAATTAACACGGCAGGGCAGAGATTTGAAGGAATTTTTAGAGGCCAGATTGGTAAAACTTTAACTCTTTATATTCTTCAGAAAGGATTAAAGAAATTTAGGCTCTCACCAGGCTTGGCTTCCTCTCTTCAGCCGCTACTGAAGATTTAATTAATGTGCATATCAGCTGGGCTGACCATTCTACCACTGCTGGATGTAGGCCGAGGTAAGAGTCTGGACAAGGAGCTTGGGACTGAAGCACCCCTGCCCCTCACCATTAGAAGAGTGAAATCTGGCACATTTTGATTCATAGTAATGAATCAAATACCAGAGAGCTGACTGCTAAAGACTCCCTTTTATGTAGACATCCCTGCCAGGCCTTTACATATTGAAGTGAATCATTGTCACCTGTGGCAGTTTTGCTCTTCATTTGCTTGCTGTATTTCACATGCATTTGGAGGTATTAAGAATCACTGTTTGATCTATTGTGTTTATTGTCACACATTTATACTTTGGGATTTCTGCATCCCTATAAAAATATGATGTTTAAAGAAAGACATGAAAGGACAGTTATCATCCATCCTGCATTGCTCATTGGTTCTACAGACAGTAAGACAAAAAATTTACCCTTCAAAATCATCTCTATATTAGCGTGGCTAGTTTGTTCTGGTTTGCCAGGAAATTTCCTGATTTTAGAATGGAATGACCCAAATGCCTAGGACTCTTTCAGTCCTGGGCAAGCCGAGAAGGTTACTCATCCTCTCCCTAGTTGAATTGTTCAGAGGACTTTATGAGGGTTTCTTGAAACCAGAGCATGCAATAGATTTGGAGTCCAGAACTGCATTTTAAAGGGTAATAAATCCTCACCATGGCAAAGAACCATAAGTCAACAGGCAGTAAAAATATACACATTTTAAGAAATTGTCTCGAGTAGAGTTCTTTGAAGTACTACTCTTTGCAGCCACTCCTGGATTTAAACATTGGGTGCGTCACTTCTTTTTGGTTCCAAGAACATAAGTTCAAGTTATCCAGAAGCATTTGAAGTTGTTTAGAGAACTGTGAAGAATTTCACCAGGCTAACCAAATTATACATGGGTTCAAGATTGACTCCAAAGGGGCTGATAAAGATAGTGTCCATATCAAAGGCAGCAGTGATGCCTTTGATAGAATGAATCACTGCTGCAAAAAAACAATCTTATGTGAGAACCAGCTTTCCCCTCCCCTCAAATGGAATTGATCTGTTCTTTGGAAAATGCTCTTGTCCTTTCATCTTCTGTTATGGAGGCATGAATGCTGAAGGAGGGAAGTGCTAGAAGTCATGACTGTCAGATATGGAGGATATTGTGTCCATGGGTGAGCACCCCACTCCTGTACATGTTAATTCCTTGGACCTTTGAACTTGTCAGTCTGATTTTCCAATACCTTCTTCTTCTTCTTTTTTTTTTTTTTTAATAAACATTTATTTATTTGGCTGCCTTGGGTTTCAGTTGCAGGATCTTTCATTGTGGCGCATGGACTTTTCAGTTGTGGCACACAGCCTCCAGGGCGTGTGGACTTAATGCTCCATGGTATGTAGGATCTTAGTTCTCCCACCAAGGATCAAACCTGTGCCCCCTGCATTGCAAGGCAGATTCTTAACCATTGGACCACCAGGGAAGTCCCCTCCAGTTCCTTATTTTTGATCGATACCTAACTGATTTCTGAAGAGTGGAGGCACCATGGCATACAGAATCAGCAAAGGTTTAGAGTCAGATGGACAGGGTTTAATGGGGTTTCCAGGTGGTGGAGTGGTAAAAATCCACCTGCCAATGCAGGA
Organism: Bubalus bubalis; assembly: GCF_019923935.1. Classification (NCBI taxonomy): domain Eukaryota; kingdom Metazoa; phylum Chordata; class Mammalia; order Artiodactyla; family Bovidae; genus Bubalus; species Bubalus bubalis. The sequence goes on along the minus strand of NC_059160.1, from coordinate 75,071,126 downwards.
GATGCAAGAGACACTGGTTCAATTCCTGGGTCAGGAAGATCCCCTGGAGTAGGAAACAGCTGCCCACTCCAGTATTCTTACCTGGAAAATCCCCATGGACAGAGGAGCCTGGTGGGCTACAGTCCATGGGATCACTAACAGTGGGACAAAACTGAGTGCACATGTGCACTAGCAGACCGGGCTTAAATCCTGGGCCTACCCAGTACTAACTATATAAACTATAAGAAAGTCTCTTGACTTCTTTGAGTCTCAGTTTATCGTCTATGAAATAGGTTTAAAATGCTTAAGTTGGTACTGAAATTATACTAAAAGAATAAATAAGCCCACAAAATGATTTGTAGACTATCTTTGGGTACCTACATGTCAGAGGTAGTCTTTAAGGGCTGCTGGTCTGGTAAATGTTGGCCATGAGATAGGAAGCACTTTAGGAGTCAAAGCCTATAGGATCTACCCAGGGATGTACCCCTAACACTCTTGGGCTTTGGTTTCCACTGAGCACAAGTACCCACTTCCCTGATGGCTTGGCAGGTAAAAAATCACCTGCAACGCAGGAGACACAGGAGATGCAGGTTTGATCCCTGGGTCGGGAAGATCCCCTGGAGGAGGAAACAATAACCCCCTCCAGTATTCTTGCCTCAAAAATCCCATGGATAGAAGGGCTTGGCTGGCTATAATCCATGGGGTTGCACAGTCAGACACAACTGAGTGACTAAGCATGCATGAGCACAAGTATGAAGTATCCTTACTCTTCTCTAATTCCGTGAATCTATGAAGCCTACAGAATGTGAATTTGAGGTGCATCTGTGTTCTAGAGCAGCTATTGTACTATGGATCACATTATATTCTACAGAAGATATCATTCCACAGGTTTGGGTTCTGTCTCAGGAAGAGTGGTCCCCTGAAGCCCTGCATGCCATTCAACATGACCTGTGCATCCTTTCCCTATTCCCAGATATAGCTGTTTGGAAACCTATCACATAGTGGACCTGTTGGATTCTCTTGCTGGACATTTGAGATTGAATAGGGAAAGGCTAGGGAATAGACAGTGACATTGTTCCTGGAAGTCCACCATGAAGGTGTTTGGAGGCTGAGAATAGCATTTTGTGAAAGCCATGATAGATCATGTGAAGACAGAATGGAAGGAGGCAATCTGGGGGTAGGTTTGATGAAGGGGGGGGTGGTGGACAGAAAGATGGAGAATAACTTTTTAGGTCCTTCTTTATTCCAGTCACCCACAGGCCTTGATGTTCCTTTTATACTGCTCTTCCATGAGATTTCCTATATTCTCTTTCACGTAAAGCAGATTTGAATGACTGCTCTGTTCTTTATGTCTAACTATGCTCTAAGACAGATGGCAACATAGACTGGGAGTTGGTAGTACAGACTGGGAAATCTCTGACTGGGATTTTGTCTTATTTCCTCTTGGAACAAGAATTTGGCACAGCATTCTACACAAAGTAGGACAAAGTAGGTACTCAATGAATTTTTACTGAAATAACATGAAAATCATGTATGAATAGTGTCACTGATGGCATTTGTGCCAAAGGGTTAATTGGAATAGATGATTATGTTTCAGGAAGCCTTTTTCCTGGATCCTCCCAACTGGGCAAGAAAGGTTATTAAGCACTGTCTTCACTGTGTTTCTAGGACCTATTCAGGATCTGGTTTGCTGTAGGCTTTATTTTAAAATGTCTGTTGAGCTGAATGGCCCAGAATTGCTTTACATATTGTGAAGATATAAAAAGATATATAATTTATAGCTGCTCTACATAAGCAGCTTGCAGTGCAGTTGGGAAGATACAAGAAAAACAAACAGAAAACATGGCGATTTGCAATGGATTTCAAATAGCTCGGAGAATGGAAGGTCAGCGAGGTCTAATATGCTTAGAGAAGGTTTCTGGAAGAACAGGAGGTTGAGTTACTTGAGAGCTGGGTGGGACTTGGCAAGGCAGAGCTCGGTGGGGAGGCGGAGAAGAGGCTAAGCCAAGGCCTGGGGGTGGTAATGAGAGTCCTGCAGTACTCACACTGACAATTTAACAATTCACATTAAGAAATTTGAGACAGAATGTCCAAATATGGGAGGCAATACAGGGTTTGGCTAAGAGTGCTGACCCTGGAGTTGGACTTTCTAGATTCAAACCCCAGCTCCACACCTACCTCTTCCCATTTCTGCGTCTGTGAGGTAAGGCAATTTACTTACTGTTTCTGTTCCTCAGTTTCCTCATCAATAAAATTGGGGCTGATGATAGTAATATCCATCTCATAGGGGTGTTCTAGAGGTGTTGTAGGCATTAAAGGAGAATGCTGTTTGTAAAGTTTCTAGATTAGTGTCTGGCACTTAGTAAACACAATGTCAGCCATTATCATCTGTTGTTGTAATCACACTTAAAAGTAGTTTTCAATGAAAAGAACTACTCTTCATTTTGAACTGCATGCTGAATAACATATCTCTTGGTTACGTAGGAAGCCAGGGAATTTCTGAGCTGCTACTGAACTCATGGTACACTGGTTGGGATTGGTTTATGGTAGAAAGAACACTGAATAAATAAAAGCCAGTGGAAAATCTTGAGAGCCGGGGGAGGAGTTTGGATTTGGTGCCTAACTGCTAGGGCCCAACTGCTCTCTCTGAGCTGGGAAGCGATACGATGAAAGCGAGAGAGGGAGAAACGGGTAGGAGATCCAGTGAGGACAGGAAGGAGCTATTGCAATAATTAGGTGTTAGGTGATGCAGGCCAGGACCAGAGCTGTGGCTGTGAGACAGAAATGCAGTGGGAAATCCAAGAGACTTCAAAGGGAAGGTTTTCATTTCTCACCACTGCGGCTGCCTCTGCCTTCGCCCAGGCCACCATCATCTCTTGCTTGGATTATTGCATCTCCTCTAACTTCTCTCTGCTTCTGGCCTCACCTCCTGCAGTCTTCTCTCAAGACAGTCAAGCCTTTGCACATGCTGCCCAACAGCTCCAGTCTTGGTCAGAGGACAAGCTGAACTCCTCACCAGAATCTACAAGGGCTGCACCCAATGGGCTCCTGTTACCTCTGACTCCACCCTCTACTTGGTGCCTACTTGTCCCTCCACTCCATGAAGCTACCTTCCCTGTTGGTCCTCAAACACATGGGGCCTAGTTCTGCCCCAGGGAACTTGCCTGTGTCTGTTCTTCCCCTAAACAGCCGCAGAGCTAATTCCCTCAGCTCCTTTCAGTCTCTGCTCAAATGTCATCTTATTAATAACATCTTCCTTGATCACCCTTCTGAAAATAGCAACCTTTCTCCATTCACTTTGACACTTTCTGTCCACCTTACTCTGCTTGGCTTTTCCTTCCCTATCACCACCTGACACGAGTTCTTTATTTGTTGTCTAATTTCTCCACTAGGATGCTAGCTCTATAAGGACAGATATCTTTGACTGGCTTGCTCATTGATGCATCTGCAGAACCTAGAACAGTGCCTGGCATATAGGAGGTGCTTAGTAAATATGGGTTGAATTGAATGTGCATCTGAGAAGTCATCAGATTTGCTGTGTCAGCACGGTGGCAGGTGCTCCCTTAGAAACGGCCTCATTTACTCCTTGCAAGGACCCTGTCAGAAAGTACTGTCTTCATTGTTTTACAAAGGACAATATCATACCAAGGCATGGAGACAGAGCACAGAGCTGGTGAGTGACACAGGAGATGTGTCCATTCCTCTGAGCTTGGTGCTGTGCATGGTAAAGGTGGGATGGGGAGGGAGGGGTCAGCCAGGCACCAAGGCTCCCAGCCTCTGAGCTGTGGAGGAGCAACAGAACTGCCAACAGAAATTGGAATGCGGGGAAAGAAGACAAGCATTCCAGAAAAAGAAGAGTGGAGTACTGAAATGTTGGATCAAGTAAAGTCAGGGAGAAATCCTTACTCTTGAGTAGGAAGACTAAATAATATATTGTTTGAGACCTTTCTGAGAGTCAAAGTGGGCACTATTAATGAGCTGGAATGACAGACATAAATGGGACTGTCCCAGCAAAGGGGTCAAGTGATCACCCTGGATTAAAGGAACTGGAGATTTGATGAGAGATCCTGTCTAGAGATTTGGGTGTTTCTCTTCAAGAGAGACACAGGAGAAGCCATGAGGATGGGTATCTCATCAGCAGGTTGAGGGAAGAGGGGAATGTCAAGACCAGCTTCTGGACCCTTCCATAGACAAAAGTAAGAGGAGAAGGAGGAGTCTGTGAAAAACTCAGCAGAACCAGAAGGGAGATGAGGCACAGAGGTCAGAAAGGCGGTGGACAGGAAGGAGGGGCAGTGGGTGGAGGCCACATTTTGCAGGGCAACTTAAAAGTAGGTCAGCTAGACCTTGGCAACAAAACAAGAGAATCACTTGCGTTTTGATTTTGATTTTGTAATTGTCATCTGTCTCTACAGAGTGCTAAAAGGCATTTAATTAAAGTAGATTAAAATTAATTTTGATTTGAGAGCTTTTTTTCTTTTTTTTTCCTGCTGTTGCCCTCATTATATTTTGAGACGCTTTGGGGTGCTTTCAGAGACTGGATGAGGGTCTGGTGCCCCAGCCTGAAGTTTTATGCCTCTGCATGACCTGAGTCACTAAAAGATCCTATATTTAGAGTGTCATTGACACAGATAAAATCTGGGTCCCAGGTGGAAGATACAAAAGCAAAAGGGGATACTTTCATGATTTCTTTGGGGTCAGGAAGATTGAAAATTGAGTTTCTGAAATCTGGTATTTCTTTATAAACTAGAAATTTACCTTCAATTTACCTTGATAGCTTAATTCTCAGTTCAAGTAGATGTGTTCCTAACCTAGCCCCTTAACTTCAATGAAGAAAGGGCATGACTGTGTCTTTGTGTATGTGTGCGGGGGAGGGGCAGCCATTCAACAAACAAAACCTTAGTTCAAAACATTGAAATGATAGCAATGACAAAAATGCTGGTGAAGTATACCTAACAATAAAGTTGTTTATCAACTGGTTGTTTGTAATGTAATGTAATGGTTAAGAAGTGAGAGCTAGGTCACTAACTACAACAATTTTGTCTATCCAATCACAGTCCACCAGACTCAAGCTACAAGGGGTCTTCTCCAGGTAGAAAGTATATGTGAATAGCACATGGTTTATTTTTAATATTTTTAGTTATAATTTTTATTTAATTTTTTTGTTCTTAGGTATAATTTCATTTATCTATTAAAATTAATTTTTATTGGAGTATAGTCGCTTTACTGACAAATGGTTTAGAGTTCTCAGTTTAACTGACAGTAAAGGCACATGACCAGGACCCTGGAAACAGAATCTATTCTGTGCATTCTCTGAAAGGAAGTCTTAATAACTATGTCTGGTAGCAGCATCAGGCAGAGGATACAGAGCAAGCTTTCCCCATAGTTTCTTTTTATCACAGCAAAAGTGTGACTGGGCTGAAATCACAGTGGCATGTAACTCCTGGAAACCAAAAGGAATAAAATCTCACAGGAATTCAAAGGGAATAAAATCATTAACATTGAGCCAAAGCCTGCTGGCATGCATCACAGAAATCAAATAGATATAGAGGGCTCCTCTGAGAGGAGAAAATGCATGACTTCAGGCTACTTCTGCACAAGATGCTAACATCAATACCTCGAACTGGTTTCACAGAAGCAGTCTATTTGAAGCTGGCTGTCAGGCCACATCTGATGAATGTTTGCAGCCAAGGCTGACCTTGAGCAGAATGAAGGAGTAGGGCTTGGTTTTAGCACACCCACCCAGCCTTGGCCCTTCTCACCCTACCTTAAAGAATAAGTCCCCTTAAAGAGCTTCATGGAAGGCTTTATATTTAAAATGATAACCTCTCAGAGGCATATGGTATAGCATTTCCGTGTTCAATACTTCCTTTTCCCTTTCATCACCTTCCTCCCTCTTCCTCTCCTGTTGTTCCCATCTGTTTTATTTACATGGTTTTTCTTTTTTGTTCTCTTTTTACCATTCTTTTCTTTTCCTGAGATAAGAAACTGGAAGAGAGAAAGAGAAGGAGGGAAGGAGAGAAGACAGGCAAGGTTGTAAACATGTAGTGTATGTTGATCCCAGGGGTTTCTTGTGTTGCTGGAGTTTGTTTTTTTCTCATAGTGTTTGTTGTTGGCAGGATTAAATGTGAAGTACTTAGCCCAGTGCCTGTAGTGCAGTTAAGGTCTTAATAAACACTAGTTGTTACTTAACAGTTTGCCCTTGGAATAATATCTTTATATCTAGGGCATTCCATTTGAGTGGGGATTTCTTCAGCTCTCTTAAAAAGTTCCATTTTCTGAAACTCTTTCAGGGTAATTCATGTATGTGTGTTCATGCATGCATGTGCACACACACACACACACACACACACAGACATACACACGCATTTCCCCTCTTTTAAAGAAGGATCACAATGCAGAGGAAAGCCTTCACTTTGGTCTAGTAAAAAGACTTTTGAAAGTTTTTGGTTGCCATGACTCAACTCCACATACATACATCCACATAAAAGAAAAAACAAATTTTCAATAAGCAATACTTGTCTTCACTATTTGCACTACTGTGTTCTGCTCTGGTCCGTTCTCTTTCATCATAAAAATATGGATTATTACAAACTAAATTAATTTCATAATGGGTAGTGGGTATCATCTGGAGTTAGGGAAATCAAGGTCTAATAGATATATAGTACTTTGCTGCATCCCACTAGCTTTGTCCTCACTCTGAGCCCACCACCCTTACCCTGATGCCTCAGACTCATCAGTTTCAATTCTTCCATTTACTCCTTTTTGTCTTCCAAGCTAAGAAACACCAAATCAGAAATGCCTTTTCTTTCTTTCTTTCACTAGTCTCCCCTTCCTATATGTCCCTTTCTTTTCTTTCCCTCTCATACTGCTTCTACTCCCTAGCAAAAAATGATCATTTTTAGCTGCTGTTTTCTGAATAATAATGATAAAAATAACAACAATGAAAATGCTAGGAGCAGTCATAATACAATGACAGCTGACAGCTCATGGCTGCTTTGTGTGAGACATTCATCTAAGCGTATTACAAGTTTTAACTGATTTAATACTCATAACCACTCTCTCTGTAGCTGACTATCCTATAATTACTCTGAAGGAAGCATTACATGCTCTTTTCTTTCAACATCTAGTCAAAACAAGGAGAGTCTAGGCTAAATACTTAATCAAATAGAAATGCTGATAATATTATGGAACAAACCATTTGTTTTCATAAACCCTGATCTGGAAACAGTAGCTAAAGATCATGACCACAAACTGAGAATCAGGAAGCCTGAGGCTTAGTGTGTTGCTATGCTTAGGCCGAAATTCTTCCTGATATATTGCAAACTTTTGAAGGAAAGCATATTATAAAACTTTAGTCTCATGTAAACATCCACCCAGAGCAAGTTCCTGTACCATTTGTTGTTTGATGGTTGTTTTAATGCCGTTTAGTAATTTTTAGTAATTATTTATTAACTCTTTCTTTAGTAATTAATTTTTAAAAATTTAACATGTAACAATTTTTCTCTGATTATAAAAGTAATAGCATGTTCACTATTATGGTTCTAGAACACGAAAATTTAAAAATAAAACTAATAAATGACCTCAAGTCCCATCACTCAGCAGCTCTTCACATTTTGGTGTAATATGTGTTAGGCTTTGAGACATGTTTTGTTTGGCCTACACATTATTTTAAAACATTTTTCATATAAAAACCTAGACTTCTAGCATCTCTTGATGCTGAAAATATCATCAATATCTGACAACACTGGGGCCACATTCCTGCAGGGCAGCAGATGATGGGCTCTGAGAGCAGCTGCCTTGGGGCAGGGTGAAAGTGAAAGTGAAAGTGAAGTCGCTCAGTTGCATCGGACTCTTTGCGACCTCACAGACTGTAGCCTACCAGGCTCCTCCATTCGTGGGATTTTCCAGGCAAAAATACTGGAGTGGGTTGCCATTTCCTTCTCCAGGAGATCTTCCCGACCCAGGGATTGAACCCATGTCTGCTGCATTGCAGGCAGACGTTTTACCGACTGAGTCACCAGGGAAGTTGGAGAGTACATCATGAGAAACGCTGGGCTGGAAGAAGCACAAGCTGGAATCAAGATTGCCGGGAGAAATATCAATAACCTCAGATATGCAGATGACACCACCCTTATGGCAGAAAGTGAAGAGGAACTCAAAAGCCTCTTGATGAAAGTAAAAGTGGAGAGTGAAAAAGTTGGCTTAAAGCTCAACATTCAGAAAACAAAGATCATGGCATCTGGTCCCATCACTTCATGGCAAATAGATGGGGAAACAGTGGAAACAGTGTCAGACTTTATTTTTGGGGGTTCCAAAATCACTGCAGATGGTGACCGCAGCCATGAAATTAAGACACACTTACTCCTTGGAAGGAAAGTTATGACCAACATAGTTAGCATATTCAAAAGCAGAGACATTACTCAGCCAACAAAGGTCCATCTAGTCAAGGCTATGGTTTTTCCAGTGGTCATGTATGGATGTGAGAGTTGAACTGTGAAGAAAGCTGAGCACCGAAGAATTGATTCTTTTGAACTGTGGTGTTGGAGAAGACTCTTGAGAGTCCCTTGGACTGCAAGGAGATCCAACCAGTCCATTCTGAAGGAGATCAGCCCTGGGATTTCTTTGGAGGGAATGATGCTGAAGCTGAAACTCCAGTATTTTGGCCACCTCATGCGAAGAGTTGACTCATTGGAAAAGACTCTGATGGTGGGAGGGATTGGGGGCAGGAGGAGAAGGGGACGACAGGGGATGAGATGGCTGGATGGAATCACCGACTCGATGGTCGTGAGTTTGAGTGAACTCTGGGAGTTGGTGATGGACAGGGAGGCCTGGCGTGCTGCAATTCATGGGGTTGCAAAGAGTCGGACATGACTGAGTGACTGAACTGAACTGAACTGAGGGCCCATGTATTTCAGCCATCCTAGTCCCTACCACTCCTATTTTTCTTACACTCAGCTTTGTTCACTTGCTATTCTCAAGCCCTGGGAGGGCATTTGCATTTTCTCTCTTCTCATTTAAAAATTATGCTTACCCAATATTTCAGGTCCAAAGCTGTACTTTTTGTGGGTGGTGGCCATGGTAACAAAGTGATGGGTAGGAGGGAATGGCCTCTCTTTGCTAGAGAAGGTCAGAGAGCAGAGGTCTTCAACTTCTGACTTCTGCTTTGTCTCCTGGTGTATCTGAAATGTAAACAAGTTCTGCATCTAGAGGACTCGTTTCCTTAAACACTTCCCAAATCTATTATGCATATTATTTATGTAACTTTGGCCATACTCCTATGAACTAATAAGAGTGACTTTTTTAATGCTAAGAAACTACTTCCTCCTCCTGTGCTTTCACACACTGTTCAACAGTAAAGAGAGCCCAGCAAGACCCAGGTCACTTCTTAAACCCTCGGTTTCTCTTTAGACCTAGGTCTTGGCATTTGACCCAGCCACAATGATATTATAAACATTTCTCCATGTCATTAAAATTATTTATGAAAATTAATTCTAGTGGCTGAACAATGTTCACATATACAGATATATCCCATTTTCTTGCCCTTTCTTTATTTTTATTTTTTATATTTTTTGCTGTGATAGGTCTTCATTGCTGCATAAGGGCTTTCTCTAGTTGCAGCTAGAGGGGGCTAAGGGGACCACTCTTTTTTGTGGTGTGCAGGCTTCTCCTTGCGGTGGCTTCTCTTGTTGCCAAGCACAGGCTCTAGGCACCTAGGCTCAGTAGTTGCAGCTTTTGTGCTCTAGAGTGCAGCCTCAGTAATTGTGATTCATGGGCTTAGTTTCTCCATTATCGTTCAGTCGCTCAGTTGTGTCTGACTCTTTGCGACTCCATGGACTGCAGCATGCCTGGCTTCCCTGTCATTCACTATCTCTCAGATTTTGCTCAAACTCATGTCCATTGAATCAGTGATGCCATCCAACCATTTCATGCTCTGTTGTTCCCTTCTCCTCCTGCCTTCAATCTGTCCCAGCATCAAGGTCTTTTCCAATGAGTTGGCTCTTCGCATCAGGTGGCCAAAGTATTGGAGCATCAACTTCAGCTTCAGCATTAGTCCTTCCAATGAATATTCAGGATTGATTTCTTTTAGGATTGACTGGTTTGATCTCCTTGCAGTCCAAGGGACTCTCAAGAGTCTTCTCCAACACCACAGTTCAAAAGCATCAGTTCTTTGGCACTCAGTCTTCTTATGGTACAACTCACATCTGTACATGACTACTGGAAAAACCATAGCTTTGACTAGACAGACCTTTGTTGGCAAAGTAATATCTATGCTTTTTAATACGCTGTCTAGGTTTGTCACAGTTTTTCTTCCAGGGAGCAAGTGTCTTTTAATTTCATGGTTGCAGTCACTATCTACAGTGATTTTGGAGCCCAAGAAAATAAAGTCTGTCACTGTTTCCATTGTTTCCCCATAAATTTGCAATGAAGTGATAGATGCCATGATCTTAGTTTTCTGAATTTTGACTTTTAAGCCAGCTTTTCCACTTTCCTTTTTCACCTACATCAAGAGGCTCTTTAGCTCTTCTTCGCTTTCTGCCATAAGGGTAGTTGCTCCAAGGCATATGGAATCTTCCTAAACCAGGGATTGAAACTGTGTCTCCTGCACTGGCAGGTGGGTTTTCCATTGTACCACAGGGAAGTCCCTGCCCTTCCTAATGGGTGAAGTATCAGTATCAGGCAGGTCCAGTGAGAAGACATGTTCATTAGGAAGAAGAGAGGAAACAAAAGGTGGTAGGGATAGGACACCAACAAATAATGAGATTCTAGAACTGGTTACTTTAAGACACAGAAATTTCAAATGAGCGGAGTCCAAAAACTAGAGTTCCAAAATCCACAGGGTAGATGACAAATGGGGCCAAGACACCCTGTCATAAACCTGCAAGGAGGTCAGGGAACAGATGACCAAGGAGTGAGAAAGCCAGTGGATGGGAAAGTGAACCCACAGTAACCTCTGAGCAGATTCAGTCATAATTTTCATTTTTTATTTTGTTTAGTTTTTCTTTTTTTAGTGAGATCCCCATTCCTTCTAGGTCAATTTCAGAGAGTTGATGCAGGGTGTATAATAATTTATCCATTCCTCTAAAGTTGAACTTTTAGGTGTTTCCAATTTTCCACTTCTATAAATAGTGTGATGAAATCTCAGTGCATAAGACTGCATGTTTTGGGTTATCACTTCAGGATAGATTTGTGAAAATGAAAGTACTCATTCTGGGATATATCAACAAAATGTTTCCATAAAGACTGTTTGCATTTATTCTCCCATGAACAGTGTTTTAATGTTCTTCTTTGGCCCCTTTAAATAAACTTGGCCCACCCAAATAAATCTTTGAATGAAAAGTGGCCACTGCTATCTATACTCCATATCTGGAATTTCTCTAAGCCACTGGCTTTCAGATTTTTTTGACCATGACTCACAGTGAGAAGTAAAATTTACAAAGTGACTTAACATATATATGCATATAACTGAAACAAAAGTTTCACAGAACAGTCACTTGCCCTTCTTCTATGTGATGTACTTTGGTAAATCCACTCTCTTCTAGTTTAATTTTTAAAATAAGCTCATCATGACCCATTAAATTGATGTAATAACTCACCAATGGGTCATTACTCTGAATTTGAAAAACATCACTCTGGGACAACTTCTGTTTTACAACTTGACTTCTTAGGACTTCAACTTCTCTCTTTTTTCTACTCATTTAAGCCCCAGGATTGTAAATTGATAACTTGTTTTGGATCTGCTCATTTGGATTTGACCACCACAAAGGCATGACTTTTAGACTACACCCTTTATCTTGGGCATTCAGTCCCAGTTGTGCCTCATCCAGCTCCCTCAGGACCTATCCTGGGCTGGCATAGGTTCTCAAGAGAGAACCATCTTGTGATGGTTCTCTCTTGAAAGGAATGGGAAATTTGATAGGAAAAGAGACTTCTTGTCACACTGTGCAACAGAACTGAGTACCATCACTGATAGAGAGAGATCTTGTCTAGACCCCTCTCAGCCCAGATATCCTCATATTGACTCTCTCACTTCCTTCAGTCTGTGCAAATGTCATGTCCTTAGAGAGACATCTCCTGTGGAATCTCAAACAGAATTCTGGTCACTCTCTGTTCCCCCCACCTTGCTTTAACTTTTCTTTTTAGTTTTCACTGAAGGTCTGAATATACCTTGTTTGGAAACATAGAATATAAATGCAGGAAGAGATTTACAGGCCAGATCTGATTCAACCCCCCAGTTTTACAGGGAGAAGAGGCAAGCTCAGAGAGGTAAGTAAATATTCCATGGCAACCTAGCTTATTTATTCAAAGCTGAACTAGAAACCAGATTCTTGTTAGTTCCTTACTGGTTTATGGTACTGTTCTAATCCATGCTGTGGTCTTTATGATGACGTTTGGGGGGTGTGATTTTTGTTTCATAATAAACTCTTGAGTGCATTGCGTTAGACTACATTAAACTCAGTAATAAATAGGTAGTGTGAAAATGTTCTGATGTTTCTCACTGGAAGCATTACTTAGTCCAATGGTCTTTATTCTCCTCAAAATTTGAGCATCCACTTCCTTATTCCTTGGTCATCTACTGCCCTGACCTCTTTTCAGGTTTCATTTTACAAAGAAGGAAACTGAGGCATAGAGAGGTAAGTAACATAACTACTACCCTAATAAATCTAACCTACGACATCAAAGGAAGCACAACCTCAATTAACCTAGACTGCAACATCAAAGGAAAAATGTTAAGTACAGAAATCCAGAGGACTAACTAGGTTGGTAGCCAGAAATTTCATATGGCCTAAGACTTGAGTTTAAGGCTCCAACAAGGCACAGACTTTAATGACAAATGAAATCAGTAGAAGATGAAGGCTTGTGTCACAGGATTTGATAAAGGAAAGAGGGATTCTCCAGGCAAGATAATGGAGTGGGTTGCCATGCCCTTCTTCAGAGTAAATTCATATTGTGCAACTATTGCCACCACCCATCTCCAGTTTGTTTCATCTTACAAAAAACTGAGACTCTGTACCTATTAAATAATAACTTCTCATTCCTCGCTCCCTCCAGCTCCTGGAATCACCATTTCACTTTCTGTCTCTATGATTTTAACTACTTTAAGTACCTCACATAATCAGAATTATACAGTAGTTGTCTTTTTGTGACTGGTTTATCTAGCATAATATTCTCAAGTTTCATCCATGTTGTAGCATGTCATAATTTCCTTCCTTTTTAAGGCTGAATAAAATTCCATTATAAGTGTATACCACATTTTGCTATCCATCCATCCATCCATAGACATTTGTGTTGCTTCCGTGTTTTAGCTCTTGTAAATAATGCTTCTATGAACATGGGTGTACACATATCTGAGACCCTATTTTCAATTCTTTTGAGTATATATGCAGAATGGAACTGCTAGGTCATAGGCTAATTCTATTCTTAATTTTTTGAAGAACTGCTATATTGTTTTCCACAATACCGTACTGTTTTACATTCCTATCAACAGGGCACAGGAGTTTCAGTACTGGAATAGTTGGTGCTATTCCAATAGCACCAACACTTCCTATTTTCTGTGTTTCTGATAGTAGCCATTTTAATGGCTGTGAGGTAGTGGCTGTTAATTAATTTTAATGCAAATACTGGGGGTAAGAAAGTGCCCAAGGTTATATAGCTTGTAAGTACCAGAGTTGGGATTCAAATCCATGTCCAGATATCTTTCAGTATGTTTGTCTGTCCTTCCCCTTTTCTTCAGCTGTAATACTACTGTTAGACATTTAAGGTACTCAATAGAGCTAAATTTGTTCTTTTAAAAAACTATCAGCTATGTGGAAGACAGACAAAAAAATTATTTTCAGTCAATATCATAGAAAGCATGTACCTAACCTATCTAAAGGTTAGTTTCAAGCATGTACCTGAACTAACTAAACTCTCAAAAGGTTTATGGAGTTGAAGTGCCTCATGACCATGGAGTTTAATCAGTTCAGGTTTCCCATCTTATAGACAAGAAAACGGAGGCCAGTGGATTTCTTTGTTGTCAAGTATTACTGAAATTACTATTTGCCAATAATGAGGTTAAGAGCCAAACCAATTGAGTTTAGTCACAAGACAGGTGGGACTGTGTAAATTTATATAATTCAATTAAAATCAGAGAGCTGAAAGGGACCGCCAGTCTCTTACAATAATGTATCCATCTGCCTCTATCACAGAGAGTTTAAAGAAGGTGTCTTTTTCTTCACAGCCTACTATGAATGCAATTCAGTCACTTCCTTTATGAGCCATCAGAGCATTTTTCACACCTCTTAATCTAATGACATTTTTACATGTAAATGTGGAACATTCTATATGTCTATTTAAAAACTAATAACTTCTCCTTAAAGGTGTTTAAGATTGTTGTCTGAAAATTAGAAGCAGCCTTAAAAGTAAATTGAAGCATTACCAGGCAACTGAAAGGACCATAATAGGTAATCTTGAGTATATTTTTGCAATTAAAAGTAATCTAAGCCCTAGGTTTCAAAAGTAAATAACTAGAGTGAAAGATGGTCATCCAAAGATGATCATGTAGGTTTTCTACAACCTGGGAAGAAAATACAGTGCTAATTTGTTTGACTCATTTTGGGATGCTCCAGAATTCAATGTAACAAATGTTTACTAAAAGCCTCTTATATGTCAGCTACCCAGTAAGGAGCTTTGAGAATATCAGTTCAGTTCAGTCACTCAGTCGTGTCCAACTCTTTGTGACCCCATGGACTGCAGCATACCAGGCCTCCCTGTCCATCACCAACTCCCGGAATTTACTCAAACTCATGTCCATTGAGTCGGCGATGCCATCCAACCATTTTATCCTCTGTCATCCCCTTCTCCTCCCGCCTTCAATCTTTCCCAGCATCAGGGTCTTTTCAAATGAGTCAGTTTTTCATATCAGGTGGCCAAAGTATTGGAGTTTCAGCTTCAGCATCAGTCCTTCCAATGAATATTCAGGACTGATTTCCTTTAGGATGGACTGGTTGGATCTCCTTGCAGTCCAAGGACTCTCAAGAGTCTTCTCCAACACCACAGTTCAAAAGCATCAATTCTTTGGTGCTCAGCTTTCTTCACAGTCCAACTCTCACATCCATACATGACTACTGAAAAAACCATAGCTTTGACCAGACTGACCTTTGTTGGCAAAGTAATGTCTCTGCTTTTTAATATGTTGTCTAGGTTGGTCTCCTCTTTCACTTTCATCAAGAGGCTCTTTAGTTCTTCTTTGCTTTCTGCTGTAAGGGTGGTGTCATCTGCATATCAGAGGTTATTGATATTTCTCCCAGTAATCTTGATTGCAGCTTGTGCTTCATCCAACCCAGCGTTTCTCATGATGTACTCTGCATATAAGTTAAATAAGCAGGGTGACAACATATAGCCTTGACGTACTCCTTTCCCTATTTGGAACCAGTCTATTGTTCCATGTCCTGTTCTAACTGTTGCTTCCTGACCTGCATACAGATTTCTCAAAAGGCAGGTCAGATGGTCTGGTATTCCCATCTTTTGAAGAATTTTCCAGTTTGCTGTGGTCCACACAGTCAAAGGCTTTGGCATAGTCAATAAAGCAGAAGTAGATATTTTTCTGAAACTTTCTTGCTTTTCCAATGATCCAGTGGATGTTGGCAATTGATCTCTGGTTCCTCTGCCTTTTCTAAATCCAACTTGAACATCTGGAAGTTCACAGTTCATGTACTGTTGAAGCCTGGCTTGGAGAATTTTGAGCATTACTTTACTAGTGTGTGAGATGAATGCAATTGTGCGGTAGTTTGAGCATTCTTTGGCATTGTCCCTCTTTGGGATTGGAATGAAAACTGACCTTTTCCAGTCCTGTGGCCACTGCTGAATTTTCCAAATTTGCTGGCATATTGAGTGCAGCACTTTAACAGCATCATCTTTTAGGATTTGAAATAGCTCAACTGGAATTCCATCACCTCCATGAGCTTTGTTCATAGTGAGGCTTCCTAAGGCCCACTTGACTTCACATTTCAGGATGTCTGGCTCTATGTGAGTGATCATATGATCATGATTATCTGGGTCATGAAGATCTTTTTTGTATAGTTCTTCCTTGTATTCTTGCCACCTCTTCTTAATATCTTCTGCTTCTCTTAGGTCCATACCATTTCTGTCCTTTACTGTGCGCATCTTCGTCCCCAAGGGTCAGACATGACTGAGCAACTTCACTTTGCTTTGCAAGAAATGTTCCCTTGGTATCTCTAATTTTCTTGAAGAGATCTCTAGTCTTTCCCATTCTATTGTTTTCCTATATTTCTTTGCACTGATCACAGAGGAAGGCTTTCTTATCTCTCCTTGCTATTCTTTGGAACTCTGCATTCAAAGAATATAATGACAACCAAATATAACCCCTGACTTCAAGGAGCTTGACAACCAGTTAGGAAGATAACAAAGTTATACAAGTACCTCTAAAAGATAAAGTGAAAAGTGGTATCAGGTCCACAGAAATGCATTGTAGATAGAATAAGGCTTGGCAGGGAATCAGAGAACTGCCTTTGAAGGATGAACAGGATTTCGACAGGCAGAAATAGGGGAAAGTTTATGTATCCAGGAAGTACAGTGTGAACAGAGACCTACAGATGAAGAATGTCTCATACAAACCTGTTTCAAGTACTGCACACACTTTAAGACATGCACTCTCCTCTTTGGAATCTCCCCTGTCATCTCTCTCTCTATTCAAATCCTAACAACTGAGGAATTACATAAAAATATTTAAAATGGTTGTGTTAAGATGGTGAAAATATTGATAAATTCATTCTCTTTCTTTTCTTATTTTTTAGTTTTGCTTTTCTTTGGAAATGATATTATCTTATAGCTGCTGGTGCTGCTGTTTAGTCAATATATCATGTCCGACTCTGCAACCCCATGGACTGTAGGCTCCTCTATCCATGGGATTTCCCAGGTAAGAATACTGGAGTGGGTTGTCATTCCTCCTCCAGGGCATCTTGCTGACTCAAGGATTGAACCAAGGTCTCCTGGTTGGCAGGCAGATTCTTTACTACTGAGCCACCTGGGAAGCCATACTATAGAAAAATTGTTTGTTTGTTTGTTAAAAGATATTGTACATATCTCCCAAGGTCAGCTCAAATCCTTGCTCCCCCTAACTATTCTTGACTGCACTGTAATGTTAAATTTGAATGGGAAATGTTAATATGAGCTCCTGATTTAAGGTATATGTGTATGTGGTGGTTGTGGTTTAGTTGCTAAGTCTAGTCTGACTCTTTGTGACTCCATGCACTATGGCCCATCAGGTTCCTCTGTCCATAGGATTTTCCAGGCAAGAATACTGGAATGGGTTGCCATTTCCTTCTCTCCAGGGGATCTTCTTGACCAAAGGATCGAACTTGCATCTCCTGCATTGCAAGGGGTCTCCTGCATATCAGGCAGATTCTTTACCTCTGAGCCATCAGGGAAACCCTGCATGTATGTGTGTATATGTATGTGCTCCATCTACTGTAAAAGCCTAGAGGCAATAATACCTCAGAAGCAGTGAGCACACCTAGTGCACAGATGTTATACTAAATATCACTTTCCACTAAACTAGCCAAGACTCTTCGGGGATCTGGGGCAGAGAAACATAACTTAGTTTGGGTAAGCCCGGGATATCCTCTAGTTCCAGAAAGGAAGAAAATCCTCCAGGACTAACAGGGGCCTATTAAGGAGTCAGTTTGAAGGGGCTCCTGTTTACTAAATTTGGGACAATTTGGGCATTGAAAAGAAAAAAGAGACAGAGAGAGAAGAGGAGGAGAAAGATGAGGAAGAGCAATTGGAATAGCAGCAGCTCATTATTCATTTAGTGGTGGTGGTGGTTTAGCCACTAAGTCATGTCTGACTCTTATAATCCCATGGACTGTAAATAGCCTGCCAGGCTCCTCTGTCCATGGGATTCAGCAGGCAAGAATACTGGAGTGGGTTGCCATTTCCTTCTCCAGGGGATCTTCCCAATCCAGGAATTGAACCTGGGTCTCCTCCATTGCAGGCAGATTCTTTACCAACTGAGCTACAAGGGAAGTCCCATTCATTCAGTGGTGGCTCTTATTTTGACAATCGTATATAAAGGAAAGGAAGTAAACATTTACCTTGTCTATTTAGGAGGAACTGTAGTTTTTTCCTGGTTGAGGAGAGAAACACTTCCTCCCTAAAAAATGCTAGGTAATAAATATTTTAATTTGAACCCAATGAAATTATTGATATCAATCCATTTTTAATCTATAAAACTTCACCTGGTTCAACCAAATATGCAATAAAAGAGTTAGAAAAATCAACACTTTGCAACCCCAGTGAAATAACTGATTCAGATCAGAATCAAGAGATGTTGAAATGATTCTTTGAAAAGTTGTTGGGGCAAAAGCACATTCCCCTGGTGCCAAAGGCTCTCTGCTTAGATTACTTGCTTGTTGTTAAAGTGAAAACACACCTTTACATCTGAGTGGTGAGATCTGGCTGTCATCACTTTAATTGGTGAAGTTTAGCTTTGCTAGTGGCAAGACAAGATAGCACCGTGCTTCTCCTCTTCTGATATAATTTGAAATTCACGGCATGACCTATGAAGCATTCTAGCCAAAAAAAGTCTAAGTTATGTGTTGGTCATTCCCTATTTGCCCTTATAAATTCATTTGGTACCTCTATATCCTGCTCTGTGCCCCCAGTGATGCCCTTCGGCACAATGAATCACTCAGGCTCAGGCTTCCTCACATTTTGGCATCTAATTAGATGTGGCCAGTGGAGGCTCTGGAAATTTGAAGGACAAGGGAAAGAGATTTGGGGTGTTTATTCCTTATCACCTCACTCTTCCCCGGGTGCACTCTTGGTGTTGCTGTGTTCCTTTTACATCTACGCCTCCGGTTGGGGCCCCTCTTCTTAAGCCCTGGCTCCTGCTATGCTTCAGTAACACTGCTCCACCTCCAGCGTGGTAGTTCCTGCGTGCTGCCCCACCACTGTGTTCTCCAACCTGTCCACACGTCTGTAAACAGTCCCTTCACTCAGCTCCCTTCAGTTAAACTCTTTGTGCTATCTGCTTCCAGTCAGGACTTGGACTGATTCGGCCAAGATCTGATCAGGCTTTCACTTCAACAAGACACGAAGACTAGAAAAACAAGTTAAACAACAATTTGAAATGATAATCAGACAAATCCAAAATTTGGGACAGTTTATAAGAGAGCTGGTTTGGTGTCTTCAAAGGTCAATATTATTTTAAAAATGATGAAAGACACTTCCAGATTAAAATAAGCTAAGGAGACATAACTACCAAATATGAAATATGAACCTGGTTTATAAAAACAGCTTTTGGTATTTGGGGGAAAAATTAGGAAATTTTTAATGCTGACTGGATTTTAGATGATATTAAAGAACTGTTATTAGTAATCTTCGATATGATAAAGCTATTGTGGGTTTTAGGCAAATATCCTTTTTAAGAGGAGTATGCTGAAGTATTTAGGGTAAAGTAAGCAAAATATTTAGGTAGAAAATAATATTACAGAATATTAATGGTTGTTAAATCTAACTGATGGGGATATGGTGTTTCTTGTTATTTCAACTTTTCTGTGTATTTGAAAATTTCATACAAAGTCGTGGAAAACATTAACAAAGAAAACAAAATTTCTGCCACCTCCTCAAAAATGATTTCTCCCTTTCTCAAATGTCTGTTTTTTTTGTTTTTTTTTTTTTTCTTTTTATAGTGCTCATTCTCTGTTTGTAACTTGTAACCGGACTATCAGTTCTTTGAAGATGAAGACTGAATTCTGTACTTGTTTTTATACCATACAGAGGCTTGTATAAAAGTGTAATATATTTAAGCCTGACTCTTTATGACAAACATAGGGATATGTGGTCAGAAGATTTCTATTTCTGTTTTAATTAATGGAAGGGAAAAGGCACAAGAAGTTGGATAGGATGCAGAGATGGGCAATTTAGACACTTTCTTGAAATTTTCAGAGAGCAGGCTTAAGATCCCTTCCTGTGGGGAATGAAAGTCATATGAAGACAGACAGCATGGAGCCTGAGTCTTCACAATATCAATGAAAAGTTTTGCAACCTTAGACAAACCTTTAGAGGGACCGACTCAAAAAAAAAGCTTCAGGTGAGCAAACTTAAGAGTCTACTCAAGGTGGAGAGAAATCAGTATTAGCTTAAGCCTGAACTGAGAAAAGTTAATTTTGAGTGATCTGCTTAACTAAATCTAGTTTTGTATTTAACTCAATTTAAATTGTATGTCAACACATAAAAACTAATGTCATTTTCTTCCTGGCTAACATTTAATTCTTTTGGAATGTGAATTTCTTTATAGAAAAAGCATTACTGAGTGGAAACACAGGATAATTTTTATTCATTTAATAGTGCTTAAAAGAAGCCAGGTGCTTGCTGAGAACCTAAGAAAAAATTGCCCCGCATTGATTTCTGTTGTTGTCTTTTACTGTTCTACGGAGGTAGGCTTGCAAACATCTCAGCTTTCATAACCCGTATGCCCCTTAAACCTACTGGAAACTCCACAGTGGGCCAGGGCAGATATATAAGCTCTCAGTCAGCTGAGTAGATGGGCTGTGTGTATGTGTGCGTGTGTGACAAACCCTTCTATTTGCTCACCTAACAGCCATCTCCCACCTTATTTCTAGCTAAGAGAACCCTGATTTTCAGCTCTCAGGTACTCAGTTTGTGTCATCATAACCCTATTGATTTGCCAATCTTTGGTTGAAAAATAGGCACATGACACCGTCAGGCCAAGGAGATAGGAGTTGGGAAATATTCTGTAAGGTTTCTAGATGTTTCTTTACTTTTCAAAAAAGATGTTTTGAGAAGTAGACCCATTCTGTCTCTAGATATTATTGTATGATGATGTCATGCAGTGATAACCCACTCTCCAAAAACAAAGAGCCCTGATTTGTGGCATTTGCCTATTTCCATTTCTGTGGTATAAATTGTCTCATAATGACTGATTTCAAGCTACCAATAGCTCAACAACTGACTGACAAATTTAGTAACTGGCTCCTGGGAGCCTGAGGTTACTGACTCCAGCCCACCACTGATTGTTCAGAGCTGCTGTGCCCATATTGGGAAAGGGATAGACAACATGGTAGCAATGCCAGAGCAGAAAGCTGAGAAACTATAGGTCCTTAGTGACAACTTGAGCCATGGAATTAGCCAAGCCTGGAATCTTCCCATTTCTGGACTTCTTGTTACATGAATTAATAAACATGCTTAAATAAAGTGGGTTAGTTGGTCTTTATGTGTAGTGAACCTGGGCTTGACCTGGCTGGTACAGATGTCCATGGGGTCCCATCTAGTGGAGGGAGGGGAGCACAGCAGGGGCAAAACTGAGCACTGGATCATGGAAACACTTATCCTATTGGTGGTCAGGAAGGGGAGTGGCAGAGGGTCATGGAGGAGGGCTATTCAGGTTGAAACAGGATGCTGGCCAGCTGCTGAGAGGAACAGGATGGTGGCTGAGGGCCAGCGAGGCTGTCAGTGTCCTTGCCAAAGAGGCTGAAGTTCAGGGCAATGCTCCAGCAAGAACAGGCACCGGAATGGGAGTCAGGAAGCCAGGCGGATGCCCAGGCCTTGGAAGGGCTTCCCTGCTTGACGCTGCACAGCCTTGTGCTTTAGGGCGGCGAGAAAGGTGAAGCCTAGAGGAAGGGGAAAGCGTAGAGAGAGACAGTAGTACAACTCCAGAGTTCTAGACTACATACTCATCAAGGAGTGGGGGAATCTCCAGCAAGGCAGAGTCAGAATTCACTCAGACCCTGACCAGCTAAGATGTAAGATTGGGGTGTTCAGTAACTGCCACAGATCAGGCTGAGAAAGCAGAAGGAACCAGAATCTTCTCCGAAGCCTGTCTCAGCACATCTGCTTGGTGACATTAAAGAAATGCTGCTTACATTCCTTCCTAGACCTTGAAAAGGGGCATCATTCATCCCCCTTCCCCATCCCCTACTGTCAGTCTCTGGGGTCCTGAAATGTTCACGGCTGAGGCTGATGTTTGGCCTTCTGCGAAGAATTCCATCCTCCACTGTGTGGGGAAATCTGATTGCCTGCCTGTGGCAGATGTACTTTCATTCCTCTTAGGAAATCCCTCTCACCTACACTCTAATGTTTTCTGTTACTCCTTTACTCCATTTCTTTCCCTGTCCATCTGATAACCTACCCACAGACTCATTCTTCTTCAGCCCAATGCCATTCCTTGAATAACAACCTAAGAAGAACTTGCATAATTGAATTGTATTGAGGAAGTAAGTTCAGAAAGATTGAAAACTGATGTGTCAACAACATTCTCTGGGGATTTTTAGAACATTACTTTCCTCTATGGTTTAGCTTGGATGCCAAAGGGCAGGAAATTGACTTCCTTTGCACACTGTTACTGTTGGAAGTCGTGGTCAGTAACCTTAATTTTCCTTAGTGGAGTGAATTCTGTGACAATATCATCATTAGGGAATAATTAAGGATGGAATCAAACAGGAGGAAACCTTCAACAGTGAAGTTCTCTCCTGTTCATACTCCTTTCCTATCTGTGTAGTGAAGTTTGGTTTGTTTCAGGAGTTGCTCCTCCCAATTAAATGAGGTGCTTCAGAGTGAATAAAAGAAATGCTTTTCTGCAATGCAAACCCATCATAAGCAAAGTCAAAAGATAATTATAAAGGGGGAAATATTTGGAGCTCATTTCACACACAATGGCTAATTTTCTTTATATGTAAAAAGTTCATATAAAGAAACCAATAAGACAAAAAACCAATAGCCAACCCCCTCCAAAATGTGAAAACAGATAGTCCCATAGAAAAGGGGACACAAATCTTTAAAAAATATATTTAAAAAAAAACAGCTTCATAATAAGAGAACTGGAAATTAAATTTATACAAACACCCATTTTTTCATGAATTAGATTGGTAATGATAAAAAAATTACAAGCTGTGTTGGTAAGAGTGTGAGAGGACAGGCGCTCTCATACATAACTGGTGGGAGAATAAATTGCTACAAACTAACGAAGGTTATTTGGAAATATCCTTCAAAATTATGAGTATCTATATGCTTTGATGGGCTTCCCAGGTGGCTCAATAGTAAAGAATCCACCTGCAATGCAGGTGCCTCAGGAGACATGGGTTCAATCCCTGGGTATGGAAGATCCCCTGGAGGAGGAAATGGCAACCCACTCCTGTATTCTTGCCAGGATCATCTCATGGACAGAGGAGCCTGATGGGCTACAGTCCATGAGATCACAAAGAGTCAGACATGACCGAGTGACTGAGCACTTAGGCATATGCTTTGATGAATCAAAGTCAGTTCTAGAAATTTATCCTACAGATTTTTTCACAGATATAGGTAATGACAAGTTTCTAAGGATTACATTGCAGCATTATTTGTAATAGAAAGAGACTGGTAACAATCCAAATATCTATCAGTAGGAGATTAAATAAATTATGGCATATCCATATAATGGCATATGATGCAGCCATAAACAATATGGGTACTCTTTATGTACACACATTGAAAGATCTCCAAGATATTTTAAGTGGCAGAAAATTAAGGTGCAAAAAACTGGGTAACAGAAGAGGAGAAAAAAGAATACTTATACTAGATTTGCTTGTATGTACATAAAGCATGTCCAGGAGGATAGCCAAGAAATTGATAATAATCAGTCCCTTAGAGGAGAATTGGGTGCCTGGGGCATAGGGTAGAAGAGAGTTTTTTTTTTTTTTTTTTTTTTTACTTTGTATTTCTTTTGTTCTTTTAAAGAATGTGCTGCCAATTCAAATTAGAAAGTAATACTTTTTAATAAGAGCAATGCTATGACACAGACTAAATCTGTAATGACCTAAATTCACTCAGTCTGTACCAGATCCTCAATTTTTCCATTCAGTCTCTTTTTGAATTGACTTTCGTGGCCATCCATTCTCCATGTATGCTTTCCTCTGCTCCTCTACGCGTCATACCTTTTCTGTCTCTGCTTCTGACCTCAGTTTGTCTCTTGGTTTCCTCTGAAGTTCTCAAGTAACAACCATTACAGGTGAGCATAACTATGTAGACCCTCTTTTTCTGTGTGCCAGACCCGGGGCAATTGCCTCAATCCTTCCTTCAACACCTCTTCCCCTACAGAATGGGAAAGAACGAATTGGTTGGGAGTTAAGGAGGAAGCAGCAACCTTGCCAGGGAACCAGGCAACTGAGAGAGCTCTGGTTAGTAACCTATACCTATATATATGTTGCTGATGGTGGGCGATGTTATTTAAGAACTGGAATTGTAGAGAGGAATATCTATATACATGGAAGAGCAAGAAGAGTCTACCTTATGGAATGTGCAGGAATGAGAGTTGGATATTTAGGTTCAAATTCTGGCTCTGCCACTTACTGGTTACGTGACTTTAGGCAAGTTTCCTCAGCCTTACTTTTCTCCTCTATAAAGGGGATTCTATAATGGTTAATGTGGCTAAGACTGTAGCAGTTCATCAAAATCCATTCTTATTTTCTTTTGTAGTAATAGACATGTAGCCAGGCACATGGCTACTAACTTATTTCTAAGTCTGCCTTGCTGTCAGGTGTGGCCAAGGGATGAATCCCCTGCCAGAGCAATGTGAGCAGAGGTGCTGTGTGACACGCCTGGCTCTGAAACATAAGACTCCTCCATGCTCTTTCCCCATCCTACAAGATTGAAACCACAGCACCCTAACCTTGACCATGGAGCTGAGGACAAGGCCATAGGTAAGAAAGCAGTGACTTGGAAAATCCTGGCTTTCTAAGTGAATACATGGAGCAGACCTGTGGCCCACCTGGAATACATGTCCACTGTTACAAGAGAGAGAAATGGTCTCTGACTTCTTTAAGCCATTTCATTATTGTTGAGTGTCCTTGTTATGACAGCCTAGCCTTACCCTAACTGATACAGTTAAGACTATGTTGTAAGTAATAGAATGCCCAACTCAAACTAGGTAAACTGATAAATGCTGTAATTTGACTCCCATATAACAGAGAATTTAAGAAGCGGGGAAAACTTTATAGAGTTGAGTCAGTGTGCAATGACATCATCAGAGAATAGATTTCTTCCTACCCCTTTGCTCTGCCTTTTGTGGCATCAGCATCACCCTATGGCTGGTTCTGAATGACTATGGTTCTTCCAGCCTTCATAGCAACTTAGCACACTTTCTAGGAAGAGAGAGAAGAGGAAAGGAGAGGAGAGGGACAACTGAGCTTCTTTCCAATACTCCCAGCAAACTTCTTATTGACCCAATATCAGCCACATGTCTTTCCTGAATTGTAACCAGAGGATGAGCTTATACTGATCAGTTTAATTCCATCCACTTGTCCCACCCCCTAGGAGTAGGGCAGGTCAGCTTCTCTAGAACATATGGACTATGTGGAGGAGGTGTGGGCACCCTAACAGAATTGGAAAGGTTACCAAGAAAACAGGGACTGGAGGTTGGGAAGGTACTACCTTGTCCACTACAGGGAGATGGCGATTGTTTTGAACATTAAACTGAATGATATATTACCCACTCCAGTGTTCTTGCCTGGAGAATCCCAGGGACGGAGGAGCCTGGTGGGCTGCTGTCTATGGGGTTGCACAGAGTCGGACACGACTGATGGGACTTAGCAGCAGCAAGGGCCTAGCACAGTGCTTGGCTCGTAGTAAGTGGTCAATGATTGTGAATTTACTCCTCCTTCCTGGATCTAGCTGGCTGTGCTACAAAGTGGTAGGGGGTTAGAAAAGATCCCCTTTGGGTAGCTTGGGGCTCTGTATTTGGAGGACCAGTAAAACAGGATTGTGATGTGCACACACACACACAAACACACAAATATCTCTCAGTTCCAAGATTTTTGTCACCAGAGCAATTACTGGAGGGAGTGGCCCATGCCTGTCACCGTCACCTGACACTAAGGGAATGAAGGAAAGGAGGCTTGGCACCACCCTTTCAAAGGCTCCCTTCCACTGTGGGTTATAGATGTTTACTGGTAGGTCAGTTTATAAAGACCCAGGTTTGAGATTCCGGAAGGGGCTGCCTGCCCAGTATCTTATGTTACTTGCGCTGCTTCAGGCAGAATATTGACTGGCAAATGTATCTGGGCTCTTCTCTTGGCTTTCTGCCTCAATTCACTTGCTAGAGACTATACAGCTTAATGAAAAGGTTCTGGGCTTGAGGCTAAGACTTCACTTTCCCATCATGTGATCTTGCGTAAATAATTTAATTCTTTATGCCTCAGTGTCCTCATCTGTAAAACAGGGCCTCAGCTCTTGTTCTACTAATCTTTTAGGTTGTGAGCTCAAAGAATAATGTATTCGACAGCACCTTGTAGATAGAAAAATTTTCAATAAAAGAAGTTAGCAGACACAATGATAGAAATATTAGGCTGGTGCATAAATTTCTCCGTACAAGGGCCAACCTTTCCCCGGGGGTTTGGGAAATAAAACTAACTGAGAAAGTACAGGTCAAGTGGAATATTTTTGATCATAGAGATAGAGGACAAAGCTAGGTTTAATGAACAATTATGTACTGATTGCCTAGGTGTGTTTGTTATAGGTATTATGTTTACGTTTTAGCTAATTTAATCTTTTTAATAATCCTGTGAGGTAAATATTATTATGTGAGCTTTACAGATGGGGAGACCAAGCCTGAGAGTGGCAGTATCAGGACCAATATACATGTTTAAGGAGTTGCAGGTCAGGCTTTTGAAAGTCTGTTTAACTACTTAGACGAGTGAGGCCATCAGTCGATTTAGGCAAGAAAGAAGTGCCCACCCAGATACTGCCAGGTGGACTAGCTTATACAAGGAGACAGTCATTCAGGGGCTTATCATAATGTTTTCATTTGCCTATTCATCTATCTAATCCACAAACATTTTCTGAGCACCACTCATGTAACAGGAACTGTGCCAGATTTGGATAAAACAATGAACAACATACAGTCCTGAAGGCTTCAAGAAACATCGGTGCAGTTGAATAGCTTGTCAGACATATATTTATCCTTAGTTCAATCCTGTTAGGAAAATTGCTCCTATTGCTTGGCCGATATTAAAGTTTTAAACATTATTGTTCTGTAGAAATGGTCTGCTTACACTGCTTCCTGCTGGAGAATGGCTAAGTTCATAATAACTGAAGATCATATAACTCAGTGATTTCGTTTCAGAGGCAACTGCACAATGGTCTTGAAATGGTAATAATTGCCTACTGCTCAGGGGATTATCTTATTGTCTGGCAGTGGTTATGAAGACAGTGGGGTTTTAAGAGGCTATTCAATAAGAGTGACAGAAGGAACTATTTTTTATTTTTCCCTGAATGACTCTCAAAGTGAGAATCTAATTCAGAGCCTGTAGAGGTCTGAAGAACTTCTCTGATGAATTCGAAGTCCTTAATGCTGAAAGGAAACTGAGTTATAGAACAATATAGAAAACTGAAGGTGTGGCTCACATTTTAGTGCAGTGCTGTTTGCTTTCAGAGATCCTGAAGAATGGAGACAAGTTGGGTAATGCCCACAATTAAAACAGCCACTGAACTAATAATGCTTTGTATCTTAGTTTAAATGAGCTGTCCCATCTTCTTTGCCAAGAATTATGCAAATAAGCATCCCAGTCTGAAAAAATACTACAATTTTATCTGTCTGTACTAATGTCATTTGATGAAAGTTTCTTTTGGAGGGAGAACCTTACTTTGTTAATCACCTACTAAAAACCAGAGGTGTTATGTATTTTGCTTATTGAACACTCACTACAACTTTGTGAGTTGTATTTTCACCATTTTACGAAGCTCTTTCCCTTACTCAGGTTCATTGGTTCACCCAACACATTTTTATTGAGTGCCTACTATGTTCCAGGCATGTTTTAGGTGCTGGGAATATAACAGTGAAAAAAGCCTACCAATATCCCTGCCTCTTGGAGCTTTTATTTTAGTGGGTAGAGACAGAACTAAACAAACTGATAATGTGCAAAGTTTTGAGATCTCAGGGTTATGTAGAAAGTTCTGGGGGTAAGAGGAATAGGAATACGAGGTGGCAAGGGTAGCAGGATTTTGTGAATATATAGGATGATCAAAATGTTAATTGTATATTGCCACGTAAGAAATTACCCTAATCCTTATGGCTTCACACACACACACATAAACTTATTAACTTATAGTGTCTGGGTATTAGGAACTGGGAAAGGCTTAGCTAGTGTCTCTGCTTCCAGTCTCTCAAGAGATTCCATTCAGTGTGTCAGCTGGAAGAGTTGGCAGGATTCAGTTCATTTCAGGCTGTTGGAGTGAGGGTCTCTGTTCTTTGCGGGCCATTGGCTGGAAGCCTCGCTTAGTCCCTGCCACCTGGGCCTGTCTATATGGTGGTTGGCCTCCCACAGAGTAGCAGGCAAAGGAGAGATGAGTGTGCCCAAGATGCAGACTGTAGTCTTCTGACATACTCTCAGAGGTGACATCCATCGCCACTGTCTAGTTCTATTCGCTAGAGGCATGACTCTAAATTCATCCCACATACAAGTGTTGGGAATTGTATAAGGGTATGAATACCAGCCTTTGACTGTGTGGATCACAATAAACTGTGGAAAATTCTGAAAGAGATGGGAATACCAGACCACCTGACCTGCCTCTTGAGAAACCTATATGCAGATCAGGAAGCAATAGTTAGAACTGGACATGGAACAACAGACTGGTTCCAGATAGGAAAAGGAGTATGTCAAGGCTGTATATTGTCACCTTGCTTATTTAACTTATATGCAGAGTACATCATGAGAAACGCTGGGCTGGAAGAAGCACAAGCTGGTATCAAGATTTCTGGGAGAAATATCAATAACCTCAGATATGCAGATGACACCACCCTTATGGCAGAAAGTGAAGAGGAACTAAAGAGCCTCTTGATGAAAGTGAAAGAGGAGATTGAAAAAGTAGGCTTAAAGCTCAACATTCAGAAAATGAAGATCATTGCATCTGGTCCCATCACTTCTTGGGAAATAGATGGGTAAACAGTGGAAACAGTGTCTAGACTTTATTTTTTGGGGCTCAAAATCACTACAGATGGTGATTGCAGCCATGAAATTAAAAGACGCTTACTCCTTGGAAGGAAAGTTATGACCAACCTAGATAGCATATTCAAAAGCAGAGACATTACCTTGCCAACAAAGGTCCATCTAGTCAAGGCTATGGTTTTTCCAGTAGTCATGTATGGATGTGAGACTTGGACTGTAAAGAAAGCTGAGCGCTGAAGAATTGATGCTTTTGAACTGTGGTGTTGGAGAAGACTCTTGAGTATCCCTTGGACTGCAAGGAGATCCAACCAGTACATTGTAAAGGAAATCAGTCCTGGGTGTTCTTTGGAAGGAATGATGCTAAATATGAAACTCCAGTACTCTGGCCACCTCATGCGAAGAGTTGACTCATTGGAAAAGACTCCAATGCTGGGAGGGATTGGGGGCAGAAGGAGAAGGGGACGACAGAGGATGAGATGGCTGGATGGCATCACCGACTCGATGGGCGTGAGTCTGAGTGAACTCCGGGAGTTGGTGATGGACAGGGAGGCCTGGCGTGCTGCAATTCATGGGGTCGCAAAGAGTCAGACACGACTGAGCAACTAAACTGAACTGAACTAATGAATACCAGGAGGTGGAGATCATCTTAGACACTGCCTACCACACTCAGGTAACCTTTCTAAAAGAGGACATTTGAACAGAAACCCAAAGGAGGTGAGTGAGCAAGCATGGGTACCTGGGAGAAGAGCCTTTTAGGCAGAGGAGTAGCTAGTGCAAAGGCTGAGGCGGCAAGATGAGGTCGGAAAAGTAGCACTGGATTAGACAATGCAGTTTCATGTGGATCATTGTGGGGAACTTGGATTTTACTTTGAGACAAGAAGGCTTTGGAGGGTTTTCAGCAGAGGAGTGACATGATGTGACCTGACTCTTGTTTGAAGAGGATCACACTCTAGTTGCCGAGTGTGGGGGGAGCAGGGACTGGGACTAGTTAGGAGCCTACTGCAGTAACCCAGTGGTGATCATGGCTTAGACCAGGTTGAGAGTACTGGAAATGGCAAGAAGTGGTTGGATTTGGATGTTTTTCCTGGTAGAGCTCACAGGATTTGCTGATGGTTTAGATGTGGAATATGAAGAAACTGAGGAGTCAATGGTGACTGAAGGTTTTTGGACTTAGCAACTGAAAGAAATGAGTTACCCATTACTAAGCTGAAAAACATTGATGAACAAGCAGGTTTTGAGAGAGAAAGGATCAGCCAGGGTGTTAGTACATATTATCATATACTGCTTAGACTTCCAACTGGAGATGCTGAGTTGGCAACTGGATCTATAACTGCTCAGGAGAGCAGAATGGACTCTAAACACATGTTTGGAAATTACCAGCATTAATAGAGCATTTAAACCAATGCACTGGGTGAACATACTGAAGAAATGAGTGTAGGTTGAGAAGGGGGAAGTCCTATACATTGAAACCCTGGGGCACTCCAAAATCTAGAAATTAGAAAGGTAAAGTCAGCAAAGGAAACTGAGAAAGAGTAAATAGAAAGGGAAAGGGACACCAAGAGAGAGGAGTGCCCTTTAAGCCAAGTGGAGAACATGCTTCAGAGGAGAGAGAGTGCTCAGCTGGGTCAACTATTGCCTTTAGGTCATGCAGGAGTGGATGAGAACTGATCACAGACTTGGGAACCTGGGAGTTATGGTGGCCTTGATGAGAGCTGTTTTAGGGGAGCAGGAGAAGGGAAGGAGAGCAAGAGGAGAAGGTGGGAACTGAGGCTCCTGGGACCAGTTGATGTCTTTTAACAATTTGTTCACTGGATCACCTGCAACAAGCTCCAGTGGTTCTTATGAAACATATAGATTTGGGGTCCCCACTCCAGAATCTCAGTGGATGGCCCCCTCGGATCTTCACTTTTAGCAAATCCCGCTGATGATTCCGTTCTGTGCACTTTTTCCTACATCTGATTAAGTTGCTATCAGATTTAAGATACTGTAAGTATGTTCCATTTGTATAACCTAAATGGTTGTTTGTCCTGGAGGCATTCCTATGGATGGTCATTTGTCCGGAGGCTTTCCTATATTTCCCTTTAGGGTTTTTATTTTTCTGAAGTTTTTTTTTTTTTTTTTTTTTTTTTAAAGAAAACCTGGGCACAGAAATTCTACAATCCCAAAGAATAGCAGTAGATAAATAAATCTCCCTTCCATATTGGTTCTTAGGAAACTCATGAATTCTGAAATCCTCCAAATCAACATGTTAGTTTCCCAAGGGCTCTAGAAACAGAAAGACAAAATTCATGCAGATTCAGGCAGATTCAGTATTTTGTGGATCACTGAAGTGCTTAATTTACTGAGCCTCTTCACTGAGAAGGATGGAAGAACTGTTGTAGTCAGGTCTTTGGGGAAGGCTGGGGGCCCCTGGGCAGCCTTATCACTAGAGCAAAGACTGCACTGTTCAGCAGTATCTGGAGGTTGTTCTTTTTTGCCCTGACAACAGTTTGGTCCAAGATCAGATATGTTTCATAAAGAACCATGCAGTGTAAGAGGAAAAGCTGCTGCTGCTGCTAAGTCGCTTCAGTCATGTCCAACTCTGTGTGACCCCATAGACGGCAGCCCACCAGACTCCTCCATCCCTGGGATTCTCCAGGCAAAAACACGAGTGGGTTGCCATTTCCTTCTCCAATGCATGAGAGTGAAAAGTGAAAGTGAAGTCGCTCAATCATGTCCGACTCTTCGAAACCCCATGGACTGTAGCCTACCAGACTCCTCCGTCCATGGGATTTTCCAGGCAAGAGTACTGGAGTCGGGTGCCATCACCTTCTCCGAAGAGGAAAAGAGGCAGTGCCAATTTAAACTGAAGTTTTCTCCCCGTGTACTACACAGAAGAAAGGGCTCAAAAGATTTAGGTTTGGGGAAGAGGGTGTTCTAATTTGTCGGTCCTTCTCTCCTCAGTCCCTCTTTTTATTACAACCCCCTTCCAAGGCCTACAGACTTGTGCCCATGTCCCCTCCCTCTGTAATCTCCACTCTTCTCATAAGAGACGTTATTACCCTTTGGTTCTTTCTCATACCTTGCAAACCCAAGGTACTTGATGCCAACTGAGTTGGCATTTTGGATCCAGAGGGAATATAATGTGGTGAAATCTAATCCTGTTGATGGCTCCAATTCCATCTCCCCTTTTGTGAGAGCCACTACTGATCTCCTACCTAGTTTACTTAAGCAAGAGACAGTTGACAACATTTTCCTTAGAGGTAGCCCAACATAGCTAGTAGAGGTATATAGAAATTGTATTCCAGTTACTTCTATGTGTATTTATGTGGCCAAGGCAGTTTAAAATATGGAAGAGACTAAAGAAAAACATCTTGAAAGTGGTGCTCATAACTCTAGTCATGGGTCTGTATTTAAATACAAGTTCCCCAAATGACTGAAGTGGGTCAAAGCCATGATGTAAACAGAAAAAAACCAAACATGTAAATAAACATAACACAGAAGATCCCAACAAAACTGTGTTAACCCAGCAGCTCCTAGGCAAACAATAGTTTCCCACCAAGCTAAAATATTATCTGTGAAAAAAGTTGAGGGAGAGGAAGGCTAGAGAAGATTGCAGGTGAGCTTGCAAATGCTCCATGAAGACAAAAGGACAAGCACCATCAAAATTCCAAGACCAGAAGATATAAGAATATGGACAAAAACTGGAATTCCCCAAGGATGTCTCCACAAAAAAAGAAAACTGCCAGTTGAGCAGAGCACCTAACTTCAGCCCCATGTATAGAAAAACCGGTGGCCCCGGCATGCAGGCAATGAATAGTAGCTTCTGGAGTGGTAGTTACAAGTGAACATGTGTGCATCACTCATCAGAAGGAGTACACAGATATATTTGGTGTCAACGTTCCTCAATTTGGGGACAGTTCTTTTTTGCATAACCCTTGTGGTTCTCCTGTTGAGGCAATATCTCCAGGAAGACCTGTGATCTTTGAGATCCATCTTATTAATGTATAATGTCAGAGTGGATAATGCTAGTGGGTAGTCTGCAATATTAACTGCATTTTTCCTTTACATATTTGTACCAAGTGCTTTTTTAACTGAAAATGCAAAACAGTGCACAAGTTAACATCATTTGGGTACTTAAAACTATTAGACAAGACTAGAACACTGGTTGTAGTCAATGGAAAACTTTGATGTTTAGGCTGATTTCTTTGCTCAGTAGTCACTCACTGTGTTTTTATCAAATGGGGTCAAGTTAGTTTCTCTTCATAATATATGTAGCTAAAAAATATACAGAATTCTAACCTTTTCTTTCTTTGGTGAGTAGATTTGTCAAGTGTTTCCCAAATGTACTTCTTTTTCTTAAAAGATGCAGCAATGACACTAAATAGACAGTAATTGTTGCATAATTAATGTGTAGCAGGTGGACCCAGCAATTTCAGTTTGGAATCTCTGCTCCTTCATCCTTAACTGCCTTGCCCTGTCATACTCCCACCACTTCTCCCATCATGCCCCCAGACCTCCCTCAATGCTTGTAAATAGCACAGTGGACACAATTTAATTTGCCTTTGAGGGCAGCTCTTAAATTAACTGCAAAGAGGGGAAGACAGGCACTCTCAGCTAAATATATATGTGTGCACATGTTCAAGCACACACATTTGTTTTCCTCAAGCCTCATTCTTGAGGCTCTTTATTACTTGTTCAGTTCAATATACTGTCTCTAATGCCCTGCATCCCCATCTAACACCTGCTTGTTAATTTCATTCACTTTTCAGCTAGTCTTTTAGCAACTTAAGGCAATCCACTCAAGAATTATAAAAGGACTTTTTTTTTTTTTTCCCTTTGATCATTTTACTAACACTAATCCCATACCTACCATATGCTTTCCAAGATACTGGTTCCCACCCTTTTGTTAACTTCTCTTGTGTATCACCCAAGGTCGAGTTTCCTTTGTTCAGTACAGACTATACCATCAACTAAGGGTGGGCTGATATGGGATGAATATCTGAAAGCAATACTTCCTGCTGGCTGGGAAGCATCACTTCACCTGTGCACGCTGACAGTGGGGACAGGCTTGGCCAGAGCATCATTAGTGGTCAAGGTTTTCTCAGGGGTGGCAGGTCTTTTCCTGTGCCTTACATTCAGGATTGAAGGGCTACATGAAGCTATCACAATTTCACTTCTTAAGTTTTCTTCTTTTCTACCTCCTCCTAACAGCTTTGAAAAAATTTAAATCGCAAATTAAAGATCTGGCTTTGCTTTCCTGGTAACTAGCTATAAAACCTTGTGCAACATATGTGACTGCTCTGACCCTCAATTTTCTCATCTGTTGAATCCCTTGGACTGTAAGGAGATCAAACCAGTCAATCCTAAAGGAAATCAACCCTGAATATTCATTAGAAGGACTGATGTTCTGAAGGTGAAGCTCTGATACTTTGGCCACCTGATGCAAAACGCTGACTCATTGGAAAAGACCCTGATGCTGGGAAAGATAGAAGACAGGACAAGGGGATGAAAGAGGATGAGATGATTGGAAGGCATCACCGACTCAATGGACATGAGTTTGAGCAAGCTCCAGGAGATGGTGAAGGACAGGGAAGCCTGGTGTGCTGCAGTCCATGGGGTTGCAGAGAGTCAGACACGACTGAAAAGTAACAACATTCTAATGTGCCTTTCAGCACTGATATTCTGAGCCAGAATATATGCTCAGTGAATATAAAAGTTATGTTTATGCCATCTTGTAGTCTATTAAGTGTAAGGAGGTAAAATGGCTTAGGGGAAAGATCTGGGCTGCCTCAGAGCTTGTCATCACTCAGCAGGATAAGAGGAACAGCTGCTCAAACAGCTCCCACTTATTGAGAACCTACTGTATGTTGGTACTGTATGTTGGACTTCCCTGGTGGCTCAGATGGTAAAGCGTCTGCCTACAATGCGGAAGACTGGGGTTCAATCCCTGGGTCAGGAAGATCCTCTGGAGAAGGAAATGGCAGCCCACTCCAGTTCTCTTGCCTGGAAAATCCCATGGATGGAGGAGCGTGGTAGGCTACAGTCCATGGGGTCACAAAGACTCAGACACGACTGAGTGACGTCACTCACTCACTGTATGTTGGGCAATGAGATTTTTACACACAAACTTTTTCATAGAATTCCCAGAGCAACTCCAAGAGGCAGACATTGTTACTACTATTATGAAACCTGTTTTATAGGAAAGGTTAGTAGCTCTTTCAAGATCATAAGGTGTTTGGCATAGCTGGAGTCTGGCCACCAAGCACATGTTTTTAACCATTCTGCTACCCCACTGCCCAGTTCACTTACTATTTGACATTGCCAGTCCATTTCCAAAAGCCAGTTCACAGCTTCCATCTTGGAATCAGGAGTTCTGAGATCCTTTTCTGATTCCGTTGTTTACTGAGTCTTCAGGAAAACTGTGTAACTTCTTTGAGCCTCAGATTCCTCAACTGTAAAAGAAGAATACAAGATATGTCTGCGGTTGCCTGCTTCCCTGTCTGGCTCCCTGCAGTCTCGGCCCCAGCCCGGGCTCTGGGACCGACCCTTCCTCTATGGGAAGGGCTTTAAAGATTTCTTGTTCAATGCTGCAGGGGATTCAATACCAAGCATGGTTCCTGCGGGCCTGGTTAATCAGTTGTGGTAAGTGGGCCTTGACCCTAAACGCAACATGGTAGAGTTGTCAGGATAGGTCCTGGGACCATATTGCTTGTGTTTTAATTTCAGCTCTGCCCTTACTAATGAGCTTGGGCAAATTTCCTCATCTTTTTGTGACTCAATTTTCTATCTGTAAAATGGGGAGGATAATAGTAGTGATTTCAGAGGTTGTGAAGATTTAGTAAATTAAAAAATGTAAAGTACATATAGCAGTACCTGACAATTAGTGTTTGCTATTGTCATTATTATTAGAGCTTATGTGATTTATAGTTCATACTATCATACACAAATGGCATCAATTATATATTTATATTATTATTAACTTATTATTATTTACTAATTAAATCCCTGCTGGGTTGCCTCAGGTCTTTCCTGGATAACTTGCCCAGTCTCTCCAGGGCTGCAGCCCTCATCACAATCATGTGCTGGGGCAAGATTCTGCAACTGGACCCCTTGTCTGAGGTGGGGTGTTGCAATCTGCTGAGGATATCCTTAATGTTGGTTGTTGTCTCACATCTCTGAATATCACTTGCTCTAGTGTTCCCCAAGATGGTGCTCTGGTGGCATGTGTGGTCCCTTGGGACACAGACCACTTGCCAAGACCACTTGTTGCCCCCTCCCCTGTTCCCCGGAGCCTGTTCTGCCCTGTGCCACACCTTTCTGCAATGCTGGTGCTGTGGGCATTTCGACTAGGGCCCAAGCCAGTACAATATGTGTGTTCAGAAGTTACCACTTCACCTTGATGCAGCCTCACAAAATGACTGTAAAGCATGGTGTATGTAAAATAGGCATGAGATCAGACTTCTGTACTTTTTTTTGGTAACAGCTTTATTGAGATATAACTCATATACCATGTAATTCACCCTGTTCAAGTATGAAATTCAATTCTTGGATATAGGCACAGAATTGTACATCTATTATCACAATAGATTTTATGATATTTTCATCACCCCTCTCCTCTCCAAAAAAAAAAAAAAAAATCACCTATTCTTCAGTATTTGGGCTTCGTAGATGGCGCGAGTGGTAAAGAACTTGCCTGCCAATGCAGGAGATGTAAGAGACTCTGATTGGATTGCTGGGTCAGGAAGATTCCCTGGAGGACAGTATAGCAACTCACTCCAGTGTTCTTGCCTGGAGAATCCCATGGACAGAGGAGCCCAGCGGGCTATGGTTCATAGGTTTGCAAAGAGTTGGACACGACTGAAACGACTTGCACACACACACTCTTCAGTATTTACCCTTTAGTTCCCCAGCTCCAGGTAACCACTAACCAACTTTCTGTCTGTAGAGTTGCCTATTCTGGACCTTTTGTATAAGTGGGATTGTAAAATATGTGACCTTTTGTGACTGACTTCATTTAGCATGTTTTTAAGGTTCATCCTTATTGTAGCATGTGTCCCTGTGTCATTCCTTTTTATTGCCAAATAATATTCATACTTCTCTACTTTTAATTCAGTAGTTAACTTTGACCCTCTCCTCACATTCCGAAGGGCTAGTGAGGAATTCAACTCCTTGTTCTTGGGGTTTCCATTGGAGGCTGTGTCAAGGTTCCAGGCTCTCAAGCAGAGTTGACACATCCTAGGGCCCAGAAAGGCATCAGCCATCTGGCCACATAGATTACTGGCAAGATGCCACTGTCTCTCCCTTTGCAGCCTTTAAGGGCCTCCCTTCTGCCATCTTTGTGCCATCTTTAGAGCATGGAGGCCATTGTTGTGGTTTGAGAAGCCTGGGCAGTGGTCTGCCTCTTGGTACACTGATTGTCTCTCTGAGGTCCTGCTGGGTTCTTGGGGGGTACTGGCAGGAAGTAAGGCAGGAAACAGATGGCCCTAGACTTAGTCTCCCCCACCAAGCCAGAGAAACTCTCATTTTAGACAGGGGATATTCCTCCCCAGATTTAACTATATTCTCCTTAATGCCTCTTAAAATAAAATTTAGACATTGCAACCTCAAACTTTCCCTGAGGCAAGAGAGCAGAGAATCTGTACTCACACGAATCAGGGCCTCAAAGGGGAAAAACAGAAGGGAAAACACAAATTTATCTAAAAAAGTAATCTTGTATCAGAGTACATTCATTTCTCATTGTTCAGATCTCCTCATTAGAAAGGCCCATTAAGCAATGGAGCATTTTATCCCATCATACCTTTTCTTATTTCCCAATCCAGTCATTGCTGGCTCTCTCCTGTGCCACTAGCCCATCTGCCACTGCATACTAACAGCTCTTTGACCCTCACAAGCCACTGGTTACTGTGAGGACAAGATAGGTGGCAACCGTGATTCTGCTGTGTGAATTTTTCCTTTAACAGTATAAAAAAGCTACCTCTTTTTTGCAGTAGAATGAAAATGATCTATGCTATTAGAAATGTAGGATTTCTGCTATATATTTCTATTACACATTTTTCTATTTCTATGACATAGT
Source organism: Bubalus bubalis (assembly GCF_019923935.1). NCBI lineage: Eukaryota > Metazoa > Chordata > Mammalia > Artiodactyla > Bovidae > Bubalus > Bubalus bubalis. The sequence goes on along the minus strand of NC_059160.1, from coordinate 75,033,155 downwards.
TCTATTATATATTACTGACAGAAATTTCTATTTTAACTATCTAAATACCGAGTTTGGGTCTCAGAATTCCTTTATATTCTTAAAAATTGAGGATTCCAAAGAGTTTTTGTTTTTTGGGATTATAGCTACGAATATAAACTATACTAGAAATCAAAACTAAGACATTAAAAAACACATATTATTAATTCATTTGAAAACAATAAACCCATTATAGGTAAATTAACATATTTTTATAAAATATGTATTTATTTTCCAAAACAAAAAATCAGTGAGTAGCACAGCATTGTTTTATATTTTTTGCAAATATTTTTAATGTCTGACTTGATAAAAGACACTGGATTTTTATATTGGCATCTGCATTCAATCTGGTAGATGTTTCTATTGAAGTATATGAAGAAAATCTGGTGTTATGGAAGTATGCATTTTGAAAAGGGAGGAATATTTTAGTAGCTTTTTTTGGATAATTATAGATACGATCCCAAATCTCAGCAAGAGGTAGTTGCTTAAATGTTACTTGTCAATAAATATTGCCAGATGTTTTCTTTGAAATAACAGGCTCATTTTGTTTATTTTCAAGAAAATGTCTGCCAAATTCCTAAATCTGAATAAGTTGCTTTTTCAAGTAAAAATGATGTTTCATGAAAAAAATGGTTAGTTCAGCTTGTAACTCAAACAATAATAACAACAAGCATTTATCTTGGCGATACCCGTTCCACCTTAGTATGGAGCAGATGTTCCTCTGTGTCTGTCCTAGTTTGTCAGAGTATTACTAAGACCCATCCTGAAGTGTTGAGGTTTAATGAAATTAGTGACTTTTAATGTTTCATCAAGGACATTCTTAAGTAAACTAGCTTTCTTTCCTTTTGATTTGTGAGTTTGTGCTGGTGAAGAAAATGGTGTCTGTTGGGTACAGTTTGGTGCTCCTTCTTCAACATGTATTAAGGGACTGTCAGTTTGAGCCAGTATTACTTTTGCATCATCAATATAAATGTCCACATAGTGTAAAAGGCAAATCATTCTTCAAACATTATTATGAAAATAGTTTTGATCTCTTGGATTCCCCTGCAGAGTTCCCCAGGACTTCACGGATCGCACAAAGGAAATGAAAGAAGCCAAGGGAAGCGCGCATTCTTGCTTTGTGAGTGTTCCTTATTGCCGCCTAGGACCTGGTGTTTTGTATGTGCCCTGACCTGTCCTGGCACCTGCTTCCCTCCTCTTCTGTTCTGGGTTGTCCATGATGTAACATGACAACATCTTTGGGAACTCCAGGCATTGAGCCTTTTAACTTGCTCTGTTTCCAGCCTCTGTAGCGGTGCCAGGAAGGGTGGTGGTGTAAAACTCTTTTATTTTCCCTTTCCTTCCAACACTAAGAATCTACTAATGAAAATACTGGTAAAATCCCCCAAAACTTCAAAATTATTGAAAAAAAATCTAGAAATAAAAGTGATCAGAAATGTATATCCTACTCCTTGTGGTTTTGAAAGCATTTGCCCCTTACAGAGGCCATATTGATTAACCTTGAACATTTTTCCTACATGCTTTATTTTCACTGGATTGAAATCGAAGAGTTTGAAAAAAAAAAATCCCTGGCTTTCTATGCTGTCCATAGGAATGGTCTGAAGGACAGTCTTTCCCTCTCACCACCACATGTAAATGGATCTGGAAGCTTTGAACTTGAGTGTTGGGCCCCTTCCAAACTCCTAATGGCTTGTTTCATATAAAAACATGACGCTTGGCAACTTGTATGAGGGATCTAACCCCATATTATGTTACTACAACTAGGTTCAAGACTATATGTGGTAAGCAAAAATATTTAAACATGATAGAGGATAGTTAATAGGATTAAGTACATTCAGTTATTTCTAACTCATATGCTAGAATAAACTTTTATTTAAATATAAAATTCTCTTTTGCTATTCAAGTGTTTAAACAAGAAAATTCATATGTTTTGAAACCATAAAATCTGGCAGTTTTCTAAGAGTCCAAGACTGTATGTTGGTTTTTTAAAAAATTCATCCATTTATTAAAAACAGTATTTATCAAGTGGCTACTGTGTGCCAAACATTGTTCTAGCTGTGGGGATGAAGCAGAGAATAAGAGACACAGTTTCTGTACTCATGAAGACTATAATCTAGAAGGAGACAAAAGATGACAACTAAATAAGCAAGATAATTTCAGAAAATGATGAGCATATGAAGGAAATAACACAGGGTGTATGGATAATGAATCACAGGGGAAATAAGGTGGTCAGAGAAGGCCTACCTAGGGAGGTGACATTTGAGCTGAGACCTGAATGATTAGAAGCCAATCATGGGAAGAGCCAGGTCGAAAAGTATTTGAAGCAGAGGGAACATCAGGTACAGAGGCCCTAAGGTGGGAGTACATTTGATGCTTTTGAGGAGTAAAGTGAAGGTGGTACAACTTGAATATAGTAAGAAGGGCATGGGTACAAGATGAGGTCAGGTCATGCAGAGCCCTGTAAGCCATGGGCAGGCATGTGGATATTATAAGCAAAACAGGAAGCAATTGGAAGGTTTTAAAATTGGGAGTGACGTAACCTATGTGTTTTCAAAAGACCACCCTGCGTGTGGTGTAGAAGATGGATTGTAGGAGGGAGTGCAGTGGGCGGCTATGGCAATGGGTTGGCTGTTTGGCAGAAATGGAGAGAAGATGAGTTTGAAGATATAATTTAGAGGTAGAACCAGAAGGAGGCATCAAGGATACCTAGATTTTATTTTATTTGGCTTGAGTTACTAGATGGATGGTGCCATTAGAAATTGAGATGTGTATGACAGGGGAAGGTCTGAAAGCCTTTCTTTATCGTGTCTTTCATTTCCACTGATGTAACAGGTGTGCTGCAGCTCCAAGCATAGTGTCAGAACTCTGGATGGGAGAAGGAGGAAGCTGAAAGTAGGAAGAGGGTGGTGTCTATGTCAGGAAAGCAAAACATTTTGCAGAGATCCTCAGTAGACCCCTACTTTTATCTCATTGATCAAAGTTATGTCAGGTGACCACCTCTAGCTGCAAGGGAGGCTGAGCTCTTTAGCTGGACACATTGTTTCTCTAAATAAAACAAGGTATTTTAATAAGGAGTAAGGGGTGAATGGATATTATGGAAGCAGACAACTAGCAGTGTCACCAGGGATAAATTATGTTTAAGGTCCTTGTTGAATGTTCAAATGGGAAAGTCAAATAAGACTGGAAAGTAAAGTCTGATTTTCAAGGGAGGGCAGAGCTGATAACAGTTTGGAAGTCATTAGCCTGTAGACCATAGTGAAAGTTAACAAGGTAGATGAGATCAACTAGGGAGAGAGTAGAGTCGGAAATTTGTTATTTTGTATTTACTACTGTGACCTGCTCTAATTAATTTTATTCAACAAATTTTAATGTACATTTTCTGTGTGTCAACAACTGTTTCAGACTCTCAGGGCACAAAGGTGAAGCTTTCATACAGCTTAGGGTTAGAACAGGAAGAAAACGTATCAGTTTTAATAAATGATATATGACAACATACATGAAAAATAAATTCATTTATATAGGTTGGTAACACCAATCTGAATTATGGCAGTAGTTCTACTGCAGATCCATATTTTAAGTAAGAATTTAATTTATCTTGAGTGATTTGAGATTCATCTGTCTTACATGTCCATCTGCATATTTTAATTTAGAAATGCATTAAGAAAACCCTGAATTATTTAATGTGACCAAATGCTAATCTTAGTAAATTATGCTAAGTAAATATGCTGATGTTGAAATTAATATAATGCATTATGGAATCTGAAATTAATTTTGAAGTTTAGACTAGGATGATCAGGGAATTATTTGTCAGATGACCCTGGTTTAGACTGGGGCTAAACAAGCGTTTGTTGACTTAATTGCCACTATAATTTCATTTGGAAATGTCATGGGTGTTTCAAACTTATCATGTCCCAAACTGAGTTCTTTATCTTACCTATCTCTCATTCCTTCCTCTATGTCATGTTTTTCTATAGTTCTTTTGAAGCGAGTGGCGCTACTATTCTTTTGGCTTGAGCCAGAACTCTAGGTACAGCCATTTCCCTCACTCCTCTCTATCAGTAAAACTTCTGATAGTTTTACCTTTAAATATATCTTGAATCTTTACGTGTCCTCCACCTTGGATCATCATCATCTCACTCACACTCTATAGTCATACCCCTTGGAAATCCATCTCTGTAGCTAGAGTGATTTTACTTAGCTACAGTGTGTAATTCACTATTTTGATTAAAACCCAGAAAAAGCTCAGCATTCTGTAAAAATGATGACTTGCGGTAAAATAAATTAAAAATATCAGGCTAACCTGAGATGATGAGGCCCTTTTATTGCAGGGCTTTTCAGAGCCTTCAGTATGCTGATATATATGTAAGGCTTCATATATGCATTATGAATCACTCAGCAGAGGTAACATTGAGAATATTTCCAGACACAAGTTTCAGTAAAGCTATTATTTTGAAGAACACCTCGTGAATTACCTCTGTGAACACCAGTACTTTATATAACTTGGCTTAGGAAACTTTGTCTACAGAAAGAAATCTACTTGTCTTAAAGTGGTGTGTAAGATTTCCCATAACTTGGTTCTCACCTTCCTTATGAAGCTCATTTTTGACCACTCCCCATTTTGAACTTTCTGTCTAATAATAGAAAATCACATCCAGTTCTTGTGCACAATATGCTCCTTGTGACTTTGCTCAAGCTGTTCCCTCTGGAATACCTTTCTCCTTCATCTGGCTAACTCTACTAATCCTTCAGCTCTCAGTTCAGAGACATTCCTCGAAGTACCTGTCCTCTGAGATCAGCACAACACAAAAAGAAAACTGTTTATGTGTCTTTTCCCCCAGTTGGGAAATAAAGATTAAGAGATCATGCTGTGATAATGATGATGGTGGTGATGATAGCAAAATTCTTTTCACTCACTAGATACCAGGCTCTGTATATGAATTATCTTATTTAATATTCACAAAACTCCTATGAAGTAGGTATTATTAGTATTCTCATTTTGCAGAAAAATAAGTTAGGGCTTAGAAAGACTGAGGAACTTGCCTGAGGCTATATAGTTAGCAAATGATGACCTCAAGTGAGAATTAAGACAGCCAGAGGCTGCCCCTTTTGGCACTGTGTCTACAATACCAGCTTGGCACCTGGCAGTAGACACTTGATAAGTGCTTGTTGATCTAAACTAGTGTGTGTGTGTCCCACACATAAGGATGTTGGACACAATGTAGAAAACAGAAGCATTTGCTGTTAACTTTCATTTCTGGCAAAAGTGGCAGTGGAAAAGGAGGCATGGAACGAACAACAGCTCATGTATCAAATTACCATCAACTTGCTTATTGTCTTATCATCAGATGTACGTTTCAGGAGTGGCCAATGCCTATTTTACATATGTGTTAGTTTTTGCAGGATAAAAAGCAAATTAGTGTTTAATGGGGACTAATAATGTTGTCACCTAATAGAGTAATATCTAATGAATCCTTTCAATCAAAACCAGTGGGTATTTCTAGTTAGAAATGAGTGTGGGAAATATTTTATCTCAAAATATTTTCATACGTGAAAAATATGTATGAGTTTGTGAGAGATGTTGACTATCTAAAGTAATTTTGAGAGTATGAGTCACTTATCCTGAGCCTGGAACTTGACAGTTGCTTTGGAGAGTTACAAGTTTATGATAGTTTCTGCACTTTAGAATTTTGCTATATGCTTGGGAGTATCAGAAGTATCTTATAGTCTGTCTTTAAACTTTTTTTTTAATAAGTAAAAGTTCAAATTATTATTTTGTTGAACTCTATGAGGATCAAGAGTCATCATAATATGATTGTAATTTGAAATGAGTAATAAATATACGGAATGGTGATTGCTATAAGCTGATTCTTTGCTTCTTAATTAAATTTTGCTCATGATAGAAACATTGAAAACAAAGTAATAGCTTATAAATTATAAAAGGGATTGGTAACTCCCATAATATATGATTTTGTTTGAGGTATGTATTTTGTGTTAGATCAAGTTGGTCACTGTTTAGAATAAAGACCTGCATGACTTTCTATTCCAAATTAAACTATAAATGTAAATGCTTGTAAATGCTTGGGCTTTTTTTTTCTGTTTCATATGTGGCCTATCACTTTGGATAAATTATTTAATTTCTTTATGTCAGAATTTTTTCATTATGAAGGGGAAGTTTTCTTATTCTCCATTCCTCTTTTTTTTTTTTTTTTTTTTTTAGGATTAACCACTCACTATTCCCCTAAACTCACTAGAAGTTAATGCCAGGGGATACGGGTATTCTTACTGTGGGCATGTTCTTTCTTCATGTTCAGCTCTTGCCCTTTCATACATGTATTTTCATGAATGTCTGCTAGTTTACCTAGAAAAGACCTCGCGACACCACCAGAGTCAGTAAATCTGGTCGTCTCATTCTTCAATCTTAGCTATTGTTGGGGTCATGTGCTAATGCTTGTATGTAACCAGAAAATATCTGTGTAGTGCGATTTCTTTATTCTTGTGTGACACCATAGCACAAGTCAATAGACTTAGGGAGCTCTATGCTTTCGAGGAGGAAAGAGAGGGTTTTTTTTTTTCTTTAGTTAAATGTTATAAAATCTTTAAAGCTAAAATTCAAATAATTGTTGGCTTAACTAAAATCCATCAACTCACAGTAATTTTCCTATTTTTATTCACTAGTGGCAACAGAAGCCTAAAAAAAGAAGCTCCATAAAGTAAGATATAAGATCTGGGTTAGGGTTATCAGGTAATTGTTCCTTTTTGCCCTGCTCCCAAATTATTTTTAGCCCTGGGCCTCTGAACCCAAGGTAATCTGTGAGGCAGCTTTAACATTTTGTCAGAAGTTAGTAGTCTCCCCTCTTCTTTGTCCTCCCTATCTTACTGGCAAATATTTCTGGGATGACTCAGTTCTGCTTCCTGTTAAACTGTACAAATGATTCATTTAATTCAACATTTAGCTTTTGATCCTATTTGGAAATATATAGTTGAAAGTGATTCCATTCATTAGCTGATGCATTTTCCCTCTGCTAACCATTTTCAAGTCATTTCACTGTTAATTTTGGTTGAGGGAAGAGAAACAGCTCTTTGAAACTCCTTCTAGTCATGGGAGGAGTTTTATGGGTCTGATATGGAGGACAAAAGCACGGCTTGGCTGATTTTCAGATCTCTCCACCCTTGCCTACCTCTGCAATAGAGATTGGAGAAGCTGAATAGTCGCTGTTCTTACCTCCCCTGAAGAAAGGGGTGGCCTTCGGACAGAGTTCCAGCCAGTGCAGCATAAGTGGAATTCTGCTGAGAAGGGTTTTGGGAAGGGTCTTTTATTTCCTGAAAAAAGGAGCTAGAAGCTGATTTTGTTTTTTTTTACTTCTTCCACTTTTTTTACTTCTTTATTTTTTGGTCTTAAACATGGTTATGATGTTTGGATCTGTAACAGTTATCTTGTGACTTTGAGACAATGAGGCAATGTACTGAAAATGGTAGAGCAGAATTACAGGAAAAAAACCTTGATTTTTATTACATCATGGAGACCCACACTATACAGAACTGCTTCCCTATAGATATTATATGGGGAAAACAAATCCTTTCATGGTGATTTTAAGACGTAGCTACAAATTCCTTGACACTCCTCCTATCAAAGATGTAGCCTAATTCCTCTTCTCTTGAATATAGGGCAGCCTTAATGACTTGCTTCCAATAAATAGAATGCAGTAGGAGTGATAATGAATGACTCCACAAGTCATAAAAGGTGATACAGTTTCTGTTTTGTTATCAGTCCCTCTTTCTCTTGTGCAGTTGAGAACCTCGGGTTGACATGTCAGAAGTCAGTCTAGGGACTTCCCTGGTGGTCCTATGGCTAAGACTCCACATTTCCAATGCAGGGGGCCTAAATTCAACTCCTGGTCAGGGAACTAGATCCTACATGGCACAACTAAAACCTGGTACAACAACAACAACAAAAGTAGTCTACACTGAAGCTGCCATGCTAGAGAAACCACTTCAGAAGACCACGCAGAGATTGAGATACCCAGGGAGCCCCAGCTGCCCAGCCTGAACTCTCTTTTCATCAAGAACTGACAAATACACGAGTGAATCAGCCTTCAAAGGATTTTAGCCCTTAGTCTTCAACCTTCCCTAGCTGATGCCAAGGAGAGCAAACAAGCCCTTTCCCCCCAACCTCCATCCAGCCAAAGCTCTCCTCAAATTGCAGATTCATGAGTTAATAGATGTTAAGCCACTAAATTTGGGGCAGGGTCAAACAACTGGAACACTCTATTTTTTATATCATTGTTATTTGGATGTTCTGTTACCTGCAGCCAAAAGCATACACATCTGAAACACTTAATTGTGTAGAAGATGAAAAGAAACAGCTAAAATGATCCTTTAAATGACTAGATGTTCCAATTATCCATTCTAGTCCTCTCTTAGCCTGGCCATGGGTATCAAATTAATTATAGTACCGATGTCAACAGCTTTCCATAGAAATAGATGCTAATTTAGTTATATAAAGGTTTTATAGGATTGGGCTAGTAGAAATATAGAAAAGGAAAAATTTCAATTCAGGTTAGCATATTGCTATTTTATGCTCTTCTGGTATTTTGCTAACAACAACAAAAAAATATGAATAGCTGTCTCACTGGCAGATAAAGCTTGTCTGAGTCCCCAACTTCATCAAAATCCCATCAGTGTTTCTTTTTTTTTTTTTTTTTTAATTTTTTTTTTTTCTTACCGTGTTTTTCTTTTTTTTTTTTTTTTAATTTTATTTTATTTTTAAACTTTACATAACTGTATTAGATTTGCCAAATATCAAAATGAATCCGCCACAGGTTTACATGTGTTCCCCATCCTGAACCCTCCTCCCTCCTCCCTCCCCATTCCATCCCTCTGGGTCGTCCCAGTGCACCAGCCCCAAGCATCCAGTATCGTGCATCGAACCTGGACTGGCAACTCATTTCATACATGATATTTTACATGTTTCAATGCCATTCTCCCAAATCTTCCCACCCTCTCCCTCTCCCACAGAGTCCATAATGAAACACTCCTAGCATTTGACAGCTTTGTTCTTTCATTGACATTTGCAGCTTTTTAAATAGATGAATATTTAATGTCATGTTTAATAGACCAGATTCTTTGAAGCAAAATCCCATTAGTTAGTGCTCACTTTTTAGAGTGGATGGTCACTAATTACTATTAGAATTTATTTAAAAGTTTTAATATATGATTTTTATCAAACTCATGTATAAATCCAGCATATAGAAACCAGTAGGATTGTTCTAGATTAATATTCATACATGGAAGCTGCAGTATAAATTAAAAAGTCTTTTATCCCAAAATAACATAATGGTATTTCTAATGACAGAAATTCCTAATCAGCTTTGCAATATAGTTTGAGCAATTTTCTTATCCCATTGCACTGAAATTTTAAACCTAAAGGAACAAAATGTAACTCCTGAAAGCTGGTTGCACAAAAGCCAATTTCACTGTTGTGTGTTTATTTACTCAATGTCCACATCCTTAGTCTGTTGCCAAATTCACAGTGGGGTGGAGCAGCACATGTGTCATTGTGCTGATGCTATGGGGTGGGATGGGTGTGGAAGCTGGGTTGGGGAAGCAGAGGGGTCCTTGCAAAAAGAAGTTACATAAGTGATATCATATGCAGAAGCAGCCTCTGGGGTTTAAAAATAACTGGGCAGGGAGTGTCAGCCTTTCTTGGATCTGACTCCCTGACTTACTATCCTTAAGGGTCAGACCTATATTCCTGGGTGGGCTGAGAATCTGTTTAAGTGCACTCAGTTCCCAATAGCAACCCTACATAATACCTTAAAGAGCCTGGGAATGTTTTTTTGTCTCATGACAGCAAGGTGCTGCCTGCAAAAACCAAACCAATGTCTCAATGAAAAGCCAAAACAGTTTGGACAGATGTTTCATGCTGTGCCTCAAATGTGGTTGTTTCCAGCATGTTTCCTTCAATGAATGGAAACACAGAAAAACAGAAAAGATGACTGCTTTTGCACAGCAGGTCTAAAGCATATTTTAAAAAGCACTAATTTCCTATCCTAACCTTCTTCTCCCTATCCATCTTTTTTCGGAAACTGAATTATTGATGTATGAGACAATGCCTTGTATTCACACTATCTGATATTTTTAGTTTCGTGACTGGTGAAAAATAAGTTGCTCCTGCATATATACCCTGGTGTCAGAGATTCTGTAGGGGCCAGTGTCATAGTTTAATTTGCACTGAGCCCCCATCTAGCATCCGAGAAAATAAATATATAGGGGACGGTTGTGAAAGACACTGGGAGCAGTGGAATAGGGGTGAAATTTTTGAAAGTTCAGAAAATAACCTAAATACACATTAGATCTGCCATTTGCCTTTGGTAACTCAGCCCTGAGCATCCTCATCTGTCAATCACTTGAGATCCTCAAGTCATGTGTGTATGCGCGCTCAGTCACTCAGTCATGTCTGACTCTTTGCAACCCCGTGGACTGTAGTCCACCAGGCTCCTCTGTTCATGGAATTTCCCAAGCTAGAACCCTGGAGTGGGTTGCCATTCCTCCTTCAGGGGATCTTCCCAACCCAAGGATCAAACCCAGGTATCTTGCGTCTCCTGCATTGGCAGGTGGATTCGTTACCACTTCACCACCTGGGAAGCCCCATGTCATAGGAGAGGCAGGTATTTCTGCTCTACTGCATTGTGTGCTCTGAATCTCACTTGGTGGTATCCTCTGCATCAGAACCCTTAGCTTTAGTCCCTGAGCTCCTTCAAGGCCTTCTCCTAGCTAATGCCTTTCCTAGAGTTTCCCAGGTGCTTGAAACTTACCCCCATTTCTCCTGCTTCTTGGTTTAGCAGAGAGAGCCCATCAATTCCTCTCTAATGCTCTTGCCTCTTCCTGATGTCCTGTATGCCATCAGAAATTAGGAAACAATCTCTCATTCATATAAATGTTCACTTTCAGAAGCATGACCTATTCAAGCCGACTCCTTCCAGAGGCCTGAGTTCTTTCATTCACCGAAGCAGTAGTTCTCAAAGTATTAGTCATCTTTTAAAATCAGATTTCCACTGAATGAAGCTCTTTCTGGTGGGGTAAGGAGTCTGCATGTGTAACAACTCCTTACTTAGGTAGCCAATTGCATCTCAAGATAAAGGTGCAGAGAGATAATTTCATCCCTATACACATCAAGATTACAATTTCTTCTTAAGGATGAGAATGCCTTTTCACCCTCACAGTTTGGAAACCTCAGGAAAAGTCTGCCAATTTCAACAACCAGGACACACCCAACCCTTCAACTTGCAGCAGTCTCAAAACAACTGCACTTGTACTCCATGGGGAACCTTGAAGCTGAGAGCTCCACCTGACCTTTCATCCTGGGCCTTGGCCAGCCTTCCCATGCACCTTTGAGGAGCTCCCTCCTCACAGCGGCTGTGTTCTGTACTCCTCTTCTCACTGCTCTGTGCCTCCTCTCCCTAACCACCGCTGTCTTACCACACCACACACTCAGCCCAATTCCCCATCTCTCTGGACTTCTACTCAATGGTAAATCCCCTTCTAGCAGTTCCTGCAGCCTCTGGCCTCAACTGAACTCTGGTTCTCCCTAAGGATGCTCTTTCTTCTCTGGTCTTCCCGAATGCTGGCTGCCCTCTTTCCTACTCCCATTATGAGCTGGTGGCAGTGAATGTGGGATAGAGCTGGGAAAGGATTGGCAAACTTCATCTGTAAAGGACCAGATAGCAAATATTTTTGTGGCCCATACAGTCTGTTATAACTACTCAAGTTTACCAGCCATTGTAGCGCCAAAGCAATCACAAGCAGTAAGTAATAGGAAAAAAAAATGTTTCAATTAAGCTTTATTTATGGACATTGAAATGTGGATTTCATGTAATTTTCATGTCATAAAGTAGTAGTATCATTTTGAAAAAAATTTCAACCATTTAAAAATGTAAAAGCCATTCTTAGCTCATGGGCTGTACAGAAACAGGGGATGGGCTGGGTTTGGCCTATGGATTGTTGTTTGTTGACTCCTGATCTAAACCAGTGCTTCTCAAACTTTAACGCACATACATCTCAGTAGAAATCCAACTGTTTGCCACCCCATGGACTATACAGTCCATGGAATTCTCTAGGCCAGAGTACTGGAGTGAGCAGCCTTTCCCTTCTCCAGGGGATCTTCCCAACCCAGCAATCGAACTGGGGTCTCCTGCATTGCAGGCAGATTCTTTACCAACTGAGTGATCAGGGAAGCCCTGATACACCTCACTAGGGGGTCATATTAAATACAGACTCTGATTCAGTAGACTGGGGGTGGAACCTGAGATATGCATTTCTAACAAGTGACCAGGTGAGCACACTACCCTTTGAGTAGCAAGGTACTACAATCATGTGTAGAAACTTGTTCTTTATAAAGACATTAAATACAGTTTAAAGATATAGGAAAATGCTCATACTGTAATTCGTATTGGAAGGGCTGTGTGGAAAGTGTGGTAGCTGAGAAAGCAGGCTTTCAAACCAGACTCCCACTTACCAGCTATGTGAATCTGGACACACTTCTTAATCTTTCTCAGTTTCCATTTCTGTAAAACAAGGTAATGATAATCTCTACTTCAGATGGTTGCTTTGAATTTTAACATGTGCTAGCAAGTTCTTGATAAATATTAGCCATTATTATTTTTAAATTTAAAAAGCAAGACATGATTTAGATAACAAAATAATAACTTAAATCTCAGTGCTTTGGGGGATTTCCTTGCTTTCTGTTTTTGGAAAACATTTGCAAGGGTCATGCCCATTCTTTCATTCAAGAAATGTTTGCTGAGGGGCTCCTTCTCCTGCCAGGCATTGTGCTTACTGGATCTGCTAAAGATGAGTGAAATGTAAGCTCACATAAGGGGGAGATGGAAACAGAAAGCAATTTCAGCCTAAAATAAGTGCTGTAGGAGAATGGATACAGAGGGCTTGGCGAAGGGATAGGAAAGAATGTTCTCCCTGCTATAAGGAGAGGTCAGAGGGATTCCACACAGGAGGTGACTCTTCAGCTGGATTTCAAGGGATGAATATGGGTCTGTCTGAGGGAAGAGGATAAACAAAGGCAATGGAGCATTCAGAGGGAGTTTAGGGAAACTGGCTCCTAGGGATGTGTGGGGAAGGCCAGGGAGACAGCCCTGACCAACCAGAACAGATGTAGGCCTTTATGTCATAGATGCTTGGACTGGCTGGGTTATCAGTTCTGGGTAGGTCATTATCCCTTTGTGGAAAACATCCAAATGTTACCATAATACATGACAGCAGGGACTTGAAGAAAAGACAGTGTCAGAAAATCCTTGACCACTTTTGCTGGAGTCGCAGAAAGACTGAGGAGCCCTCATGCTGAGTTAAGGAATCAGAGCCTCTGTGGCTTGTCCGTAAGGACTACAATAGACTGGATAAAAATTCCCTATGACTTGGGTCCTACCATTTTAGGGCCAAGGAAAATGGCCTTTGTAAGTAGTCTCCTGGGAATGTACTTGGCTAATTATCTGCCGTCTGTTACAGAAGGGACTCTGTGTGGTGCTGTGAGGGCTACTGCTATACAGTCTGGCATCTGTCACAGAGAGTTTAGCCCCTAGTGCTAAACTGTCATAGAAGTCAGTTTGGGAAATAAAAGCATAGAAGTCACTGCACCACAGGGCAAAGGGAGAAAACAGCCTTATAGAACTTTATAGGAAGAAGAAAGTTTATAAGGAATTTGGATATGGAGTGGGAGCTCCAGGTGTGCTTCGTGGAGGCAGCAGCACTTGAACTGGCTTTGAGACTAATGTTTCTGTCTTTAGGAGTTTCCTTCAGAATCTCTGGCTTGTTGCAGGTAGGGAGGGGACTGAGGTCTACCTGTGTAAATAACTAACTTCAGTCAGTGGCATCAGAACTGATGGTGGTAGGGCCCCAAAGCTGCCATCTGAAAGGACATTGAACCTCTACAAAGCAAAATTTGCAGTCAAAGAAAATTTGGATGACAGCCCAGAATTAAAATTTAGAGATCGTTCTTGGCAATATCTCTTCTGTCTTCACTTACTGATTCCCTGAGACCTTCTGTTCTCCATAGCAGGCTTCTAAACCAGAAGGTCATGTGTGAGAAGTAGCAGGCCCCATAGCAAGGCAGGATGGAAGGAGGGAGGGTATTTCCCCTGGGCTGGCCATTTGCATCCTGCTGCTCATTGTCCTAAGGGGCAGACTACTGATCCCAGCCTGCTTTCCTCTCTGCTTATCCCTTCTTTCTCAGTGGTACAGGATGGACTTTCTATCCTAATCCTCTCCCAAACCATGTTGATCTTTTTGAATGGATTTTTCTCCATCTTACCTGTCTTGAATTGAGATTTAGCCACATCTGGGCCTACTTGGTGACCCTGAATGGCCCCAGCTGAGTTGCTTGGCCGGACTGGGGATTTGTGCATGGGGCTTGGAACTGGTAAGAGGGCACTGAGGAGGCCACCACAGGGCTTCCCAGACCAGCCTGTGGACCAGGTTTGTGGTCAGTGGAGAGGGGTCTACAAGCAGAAGATAAAGGTGTTTTTTTGTTGTTGTTGTTTTTGTTTGTTTGTTTTACAAGAAATTCTTTGAGTGAGCTGGCCAGGAGAAATATCAATAACCTCAGATATCCAGATGACACCACCCTTATGGCAGAAAGTGAAGAGGAACTCAAAAGCCTTTTGATGAAAGTGAAAGAGGAGAGTGAAAAAGTTGGCTTAAAGCTCAACATTCAGAAGACTAAGATCATGGCATCTGGTCCCATCACTTCATGGCAAATAGACAGGGAAACAGTGGAAATAGTGGAAACAGTGGCTGACTTTATTTTTCTGGGCTCCAAAATCACTGCACATGGCCACTGCAACCATGAAATTAAAAGACGCTTACTCCTTGGAAGGAAAGTTATGACCAACCTAGACAGCATATTAAAAAACAGAGACATTACTTTGCCAACAAAGATGTGTCTAGTCAAGGCTATGGTTTTTCCAGTGGTCATGTATGGATGTGAGAGTTGGACTATAAAGAGATGAACACTAAAGAATTGATGCTTTTGAACTGTGGTGTTGGAGAAGACTCTTGAGAGTCCCTTGGACTGCAAGGAGATCCAACCAGTCCATCTTAAAGGAGATCAGTCCTAGGTGTTCATTGGAAGGACTGATGTTGAAGCTGAAACTCCAATACTTTGGCCATCTGATGCAGAAAGCTGACTCATTTGAAAAGACCCTGATGCTGGGAAAGATTGAGGGCAGGAGGAAAAGGGGACAATGGAGGGTGAGATAGTTGGATGGCATTACCGACACAATGGACATGGGTTTGGGTGGACTCTGGGAGTTGGTGATGGACAGGGAGGCCTGGTGTGCTGTGGTTCACAGGGTCGCAAGGAGTCAGACATGACTGAGCGACTGAACTGAACTTTGAGACAAATGTCGATCAACAATCTCACCTGCCAGGACCAGGTGAGAAAATGCTCCTCAGAGTGCACCCAGACATTGTTAATCACTTCCTGAGTTCTGGCTTCCAGAGTCCTGAACACTTAACATGGGCTCAGGTTGGGTCTTTTCATAGTGTGAAGGGAAAGGGACATTTTACCTATTTTCCTCTTCTGAAGAGAATTTTTCTACCTCAACAGTTGCTGTTTGGGGATCTCTGAAAACTGCTCCCTGGGCAGGGAAGCAAATTCTTATGGAGGGCTGCAATGAGATACTGCTCCAAACGGATGCTTATGTAGCATACAACCCTGATGAGGCTGGGGTACAAGAATATAAAAAGCCTGTTTGTGAACACACATGAGGTGCCCTTGGATGCCCCCAATAGAAGCATGGAAGTAAAGACTGCCGAGATCCCTCCTTAGTGGTCAGGTGAGCACATTAATAAAATGTGAGTTGTTATTGTAACCTCATTTGTATCCACTGTCTGGGAAGACTGGAGGAATGAGTTACATCTGTAAATGTACATACATACATATGAAATTGATACTGAAAGGTCTGTTACTCAACTTAGTCACAAAAAAACTGCAGCAGCATAGGTCTCTGTGAACAGGTGCCCCATTTGGCATGGGTGTGAATCAGCAAACCTGCAGTTATTTCTGTTTCCTAAACCATTCTTGCCAATAAGTAGCAACAGGGCACAGGGCTCTTCCCTTATCACATTGGGAACACAGTTACCTGGATTTGTATTTGTAGGTGATCTGTCTTGCTTGCTGCTGCTGCTGCTGCTGCTAAGTCGCTTCAGTCGTGTCCGACTCTGTGCGACCCCATAGACAGCAGCCCACCAGGCTCCCCCATCCCTGAGATTCTCCAGGCAAGAACACTGGAGTGGGTTGCCATTTCCTTCTTCAATACATGAAAGTGGAAAGTGAAAGTGAAGTCGCTCAGCCATGTCCCACTCTTAGCGACCCCATGGATGGCAGCCCACCAGGCTCCTTAGTCCATGGGATTTTCCAGGCAAGAGTACTGGAGTGGGGTGCCATTGCCTTCTCCAGTATTGCTTGCTAGAATGTATTATAGCCAGGACTTTGTAATTTTGTTCAGTGCCTCAAACCATGCCTAACACATTGTAGGTGCATTTGTGAATAAATGAACACTTGGGTTTTATGTATGAAACGCAAGTCATTGCTCTCTTTTCTATGTTGCTACAACTTCTGCCCAAAATACCTTGAGTCCCTGGAAGATGGAATATTCCACCCTCTCTGTGTAGAGATACTAGGTGGTTCCCAGGGCATTGGGTCAGCATGTGGGTGTGGATTCTTGTATGGACACAGACTCTGGGCTTAGCAGACAGTCCCAAAGGCTCGGAGGAACTTTCAGGCAGAATACCATAAAGTTCATCTTCCTTTAAACATCTTATTTTTCCCATTAATGAAAATAACACATGCTTGTTAAATACAGTTTGAAAATGGCAGAAAAATACAAAAGTGGAAAAATTATCCATAATCCCTCTACTTCAATACAAAACCATCCTTATTTTCCTCCTAGATTAGGGAAACAGCTTTGAAACCTGCACTTTTCCCTCCAATCTAGTCATAGGGCCAGGGAGAAACCGTTCTAAAACACAGACCTTAAAACACTTCAAAGGCTTCCTGTTGCCCTCAGTGTCCAAACTCCTCAGCAGCATCGGCTCTGCTTGTCTCTTCAGCTTCCTATCCTCCGAGCCCTATCACGTTATACTAGTGCCAGATGGAATTTCCTTTAATTCTTTAAACAAGCCACATCTTCTCTTGCTGCCTCTGGTCTTTTTCACAAGCTGTTCACTCTGCTTGGGATCCTCTCCACCTTTCTTGGGTCTTTTCCTCTGTTTACTTGTCTGTATTTTTCTTTCTCATCTTTTCTCTCTCTGGTGCAGAATTTAGATACTACTATCCCCTAAAACTATATAAATTATAAAAATACTTCTGCTATATAAAACTACATAAAGTATAAAAATACTTCTGCTATATAAAACTACATAAAGTATAAAAATACTTCTGCTATATAAAACTACATAAAGTATAAAAAAAACTTCTGCTTCATTGACTATGCTAAAGCCTTTGACTCTGTGGATCACAACAAACTGTGGAAAATTCTTAAAGAGATGGGAATATAGACCACTTGACCTGCCTCCTGAAACTTGTATGCAGGCCAAGAAGCAACTGTTAGAACCAGACATGGAACAATGGGGTGGTTCCAAATAGGGAAAGGAGTACGTCAAGGCTGTATATTGTCACCCTGCTTATTTAACTTATATGCTGAGCACACCATGCGAAATGCTGGACTGGATGAAGCACAAGCCGGAATCAAGATTGCAGGAAGAAATATCAATAAACTCAGCCATGCAGATGATGCCACCCCTATGGCAGAAAGCGAAGAGGAACTAAAAAGCCTCTTGATGAAGGTGAAAAAGGAGAGTGAAAAAGTTGGCTTAACTCTCACCATTCAAAAAACCAAGATCATGGCATCTGGTCCCATCACTTCATGGCAAATAGATGGGGAAACAGGGGAAACAGTGACAGGCTTTATTTTTTTGGGCTCCAAAATCACTGCAGATGGTGACTGCAGCCATGAAATTCAAAGACGCTTGCTCCTTGGAAGAAAAGCAATGACAACCCTAGACAGCATATCAAAAAGCAGAGACATTACTTTGCCAACAAAGGTCCATCTAGTCAAAGCTATGGTTTTTCTAGTAGTCATGCATGTATGTGAGAGTTGGACCATAAAGAAAGCTGAGCAACGAAGAATTGATGCTTTTGAACTGTGGTGTTGGAGAAGACTCTTGCGAGTCCCTTGGACTGCAAGGAGATCCAACCAGTCCATCCTAAAGGAAATCAGTCCTGAATATTCATTGGAAGGACTGATGCTGAAGCTGAAGCTCCAATACTTCGGCCATGTGATGCAAAGAACTGACTCATTAGAAAAGACCCTAATGCTGGGAAAGATTGAGAGCAGGAGGAGAAGGGGATGACAGAGGACAAGGTGGTTAGATGGCATCACTGACTCAATGGACATGAGTTTGAGGAAGCTCTGGGAGATGGTGATGGACAGGGAAGCCTGGTGTGCTGCAGTCCATGGGTCGCAAAGAGTCGGACAGGATTGAGTGACTGAACAACAATACCCTGAAACACCCTCCCCTATTTTCCTACTAAATCTGAGTTTGGTGGTCCTCCCTAGAATCTTTCCCATCCTGAGGCTCCACATGGTATTTAGCCTTTCTCTGTGAGGGCATCTCTTTATTCTCAAGCACAGCCCAGCACCTTGTTCATGTCACACAGCTCAAGAAGTATTTGTTGAAGTGAATTTAAATGGAACTATTGTTTACATTCTTAGAAATATTTCCCTTTAACCTTTGCTTTAATTATATTGTGCTTTCCATTTTCCATAATCATGTAAATTTTGTTAGAGGCCATATCATATACAGATTCTAATCTTACTTTTTAACATTTTACAAATTATATTCAGTTTTACTCCGGCTTCATAAACTTTATTTTTAATGACCACATACTATTTTATCAGGTGCATGTACCCTGATTAATTTCTATTTTGGACATTTGAGATTGTTTTTCCTGCTACAATTTGTTAATAATTTTGTTATAAGTATCTTTGTTTATCTTTGGGCTTAAAGCCTTTTTGTATTTTGAATTATTTCCTTAAAACATCCAATGTAAAATGTTAAGGTCAATAGGCATTTAAAGTTCTTAATACATGTTGCTTAACTGCTTTGGCAAAGTGTTATTTTTCACTTCATATTCCCACCAGCAATTTATGTGAGCAGTCATTTCATTCATCCTCACCAAAGTCACTTCCTTTTCAACCATTAAAAGCTTTCCAAGAACGTGTACCTCCCAAAGGCAGCCCTAAGGATACAGGGACAACATTTGTCCCTCTTCTCACTCTCTTCCCCGGGCAGTGTCTCAGTTTTATTTTTGGAATGCAGACTTGCCTAATTCTGACCCCACTAGGCTCTATAATCACTCTGAGCATCTGTTTACTCCTCTCAGGGAAGTGAGAGAGTTTTAAAATTTCTGTTTATTCTATTATAAATCCTTTAGATGGACTAAAGGCAACCTCTACCCTCATTTCCCACACTTCCACCAACACACACTCTCTCTCTCTCACACACATAGTACACGCTCACTCATGAATAACTTATGGTCCACCTGAGGGCAATATCCACTGAGACCCCCTTCCACTCTCTGTCTTTTTCCTGGCTCTCTGATTCCTTTGTCCTCCCTCTAGTTCCTACTTTTCACCTCATTTCCTCCTTTCCTCCCATTTCCTTCCTTTGTTACCCAGTTATTCAACAAATTTATCAAGCACCTACTACACCAACCATAAGTGCTGGGATACATAGAAAATAAGGCAGTAGTAGTTCTTGCCTTCACAGAATTGATTCTATTGGGGAAGAGATTAAAAACAACAAGCAAACCTATATATTGAAAGTTACACAGTGTGATGGACATTATAAACGAAGCAAAGAACGAGTCAGAGAATATTGGAAAAAATCTCTAGGTAGAATAATCACCTTCCTTCTTACTTAGCCCCTATCTGTATCTGTGCTTTCTTTTCTTCAGTTTCTGGTTTATTTATTTACTATTGGTCTCAAATGTAAGCTCCAGGAGGGCAAGGATTCTGCAGTTCACTGCTGAGCCTGGCCCACTGCAGGTTCTCAATAAGTATTTCGTGGATAACTTCTTAGCATATGTTAAACTGGGGCCTGAGGATGTGAAAGAGCCCTTGGTGAAGGCAGGTGGTGTCAGAGGCTCCAGGTGGAGGAAACAGTAGGTGCAGAGGGCTCTGAGGCAGGGAAAAGGGACAGAGAACAGCCTAGAGGGGCTGGGTTAGGGTGAGCAAAGGGGCCAGTGACACCAAACAATGACATTTGGCTGGCAGGCAGGGCCCCTATCATGCCAGGCCTTGTAGGCTGTGGTCAGGAGTTTGGATCTCATTCCAAGGGCAATGGGAAGCTACTAAAAGCTTTGCTTTGACACGATACTGAGATATGCTTCCCTGCATTAGCACAGTTCAGTTCAGTTCAGTCACTCAGTCGCGTCCAACTCTTTGTGACTCCATGAACCGCAACACACCAGGCCTCCCTGTCCATCACCAACTCCCGGAGTCTACCCAAACCCATGTCCATTGTGTCGGTGATGCCATCCAACCATCTCATCCTCCATTGTCCCCTTTTCCTCCAGCCCTCAGTCTTTCCCAGCACCAGGGTCCTTTCAAATGAGTCAGCTCTCCGCATCAGATGGCCAAAGTATTGGAGTTTCAGCTTCAACATCAGTCCTTCCAATGAACACCCAGGACTGATCTCCTTTAGGATGGACTGGTTGGATCTCCTTGCAGTCCAAGGGACTCTCAAGAGTCTTCTCCAACACCACAGTTCAAAAGCATCAATTCTTCTGTGCTCAGCTTTCTTTATAGTCCAACTCTCACATCCATACATGACCACTGGAAAAACCATAGCCTTGACTAGACACATCTTTGTTGGCAAAGTAATGTCTCTGCTCTTTAATATGCTGTCTAGGTTGGTCATAACTTTCCTTCCAAAGAGCAAGCATCTTTTAATTTCATGGCTGCAATCACTATCCACAGTGATTTTGGAGCCCCCCAAAATAAAAGTCAGCCTCTGTTTCCCCATCTATTTACCATGAAGTGATGGGACCAGATGCCATGATCTTAGTTTTCTGAATGTTGAGCTTTAAGCCAACTTTTTCATTTTCCTCTTTCACTTTCATCAATAGGCTCTTTGGTTCTTCTTCGCTTTCTGCCATAAAGATGGTGTCATCTGCATATCTGAGTTATTGATATTTCTCCCGGCAATCTTGATTCCAGTTTGTGCTTCCTCCAGCCCGTATAATTAAAATATTTGTGTGTGGTGGGGAGGGTAAGATGGGGATAATTCACGTGGTGAGTTCTTGTACAGATCTCTCCTCACCCTGTGACCCATATTCTCCCTGTTGGGTGTGGAGGACTAGACTCCTTCCAAGCCTAATGTTTTGGGACCCAGTCATTACCAGGCAACAAACATAAGACTACACTCCCCTCATTAACATATGTCCTTATGTTTGGATGTCCATATTTCTTCTAGTGAGAGGGGAAACCTCACTCCTGAAGTGGAGTCTAGAGCTGGCTGCCATTTTTAAGATGACAGTAGATCCCATACAGATTTGGTAATCTGAGGGAACATCCTTTATATTTCTGTGGTCTTAACATGAATGTGGAATCACAGCTTTCCCTTGAACTCTGCTATTTGGTCTGATGGAATGGAATTTTGCCCAGCTTGGTTCATTTCTACTAGACTTGTTTGGGGTCTAGTTGAGTCTTGCTGTGAGGAGTCAGGCCCTGTAAGCGCAGGAGAGGCTCCCCACAAGGAGAGCTTTCGAGAGCTCTGCTAATGGAAAGGCCTGCTGCCTCCCAGCCCTTGTCATCGAATGACCTCCTTTGGGGGCACTTTCCTTCTGGCCACTGAATCCTGTGACTTTGGTACTCTCTTCCTTCAGCAATCCCAACACCTGACACAGCTTTTGGCTTCTTCCACGGGTAACTCTGCCTGTCACTGATCATTTCGGGGCAAACTACCTCCTCACCCACTTACTTGCTTGGATTCCACTTGCCTTGCCCTTCCCATTAGGGAAGGCCCGCCATTCCCATGCAGCATTAGTCAGTTCTCCTCAGGGAAGCCATGTTGTCAGCTGTCCCTGAGAGACAGGGACAGGGATCCCTATTTCCCTTTGCCCAAACCTGGGAATCCATGGAATTGACAGAGTTGGAAGGTGTGTAAGTAGCACAGAATAAAACAGATGCTGCGAGTGGACATTGGGCAACTGGCAGACTCAGGAGTCTGTAACACAAGGCACATTAGAGATGCCATTTCCCTCACTTCCTGGAGTGGGCATGGAGATGGAGGGGATCCTTTTTCTCTTTTGATTGTGAGCAAAGGGCCCTGCATAAATCTGATTATTGTAATTGAGTTAAATTTGCAACAGACTCAGTCTGGCACATATTTAATAGGATGCCTGATTGTTACTGGGTTTCGTGGCCCTTAGGCACACCCTACAAGCAGTTTGCTGCTGTATTATTTCTTTTATTTGGCTAGACCCCCTTTGTTTTTTTCATCTCATTTTACTTCTTTAGCATCTATAATTGGCAGTGATGGTATTCCACCATGGTGCTATGTTAATTTCACATGAGTACATCACACTTGATAGCCATTATTATCCTGCAGAGGAAATTAGACACAGAGTTCATACACATAATTAACAAGTGGAAGGGGCCAGTACCGTGTTCTGATCCTGGTGTTCTGACTTCAGCCCACGCTCTTTCAACATTATTGTGTGCTGTTGCATAATTACTCTCTCCTAGTGTACCTGAAGGCCTTAGGATCTCATCTGCCAGCAGTAGGAGTGATCCAGGCAAAGTAAGGACATTCTTGCCCTTAATTGAAACAGAGCTTTGGATTCTAGGATCTGGTGATGTTAGGGTAGGAGGGTGGGAAGGATAATGTAAGGTTTAAAGGAGGTGGGATTGACAACACAACCCCAGTGTTCTATATTTTCCCTACTCCCACTCCATCCCTGCACCTAGAAATTGTAGAACAGGTCTATTACCAGGGTCATTCTTGTGCTACATCAGGAAGAAGAAATTCTCTGGACAGAGAATGGCTCCCCCTGCCCCAGCTTACTTGCTTATTGTTCAGTGAGACAGCATTTTATTCCAAAACTAGAGTAAAAAGGTAGAGAGATGGGTACATAAACCTCTAGGTATGTGATTGTAGGGGAATGCCTTAGGAGGGTGGCGGGCAGGTGGAGCAGTTAGTGGTGTGTGGTGGGGAGGGAGAATGAAGAGAAGGTGAATTTCCCATTCACTGATGTTGTAACATGGTCCTTAACATTACAGAAAGATTAATCTCCTTGATAGTCTTCTCTATTTTCAAGTGCCATGCCTAGTCTTTTGGGAATAGGAGTTTTCTCCACTTATTTCCTACCATGGAACTTCCATTAATTGGCTTGCCAAGGACAGGGGTCACACTACCCCTGATGGCAATCAGAATTGCTCCATAGCCAATGGAATAAGCTGCTTACTTCCAATGGATGGAACAGCAGTGGGAATTTGTACTCTACTTTGTGGCGGTCACGTGAATGCTTTATTTTTCTTGGTCACTGAACCTGTGTACAACTGCAGAGAAGGTGACAAGGAAGTGTGAAAAGATACGAAAGCCAGTTGAACAATCTGTTCTTTGCAAGCTTGGGAGTCCCGAATAAAAAGCTAGTACTTCAGAATAGGTCAAATGGATAGCTGGCCAGTCATGGTTGCTACGGTAACCAACAAACATATTTGGCATCCAGAGGCCCTGACCTTGAAAAGGATGATGGCTTTTGTTATGATATTTGTGAACTCTGCTTCATCTGTTTCTCCACTATTTATTTTCAAAGTTGTTAATAGTAATGAATTACTCATTACCTGCAGTTCATCTTTGCTCGGGTTTCGTGCTAACCCAGGCCCCCACCTCCCTAGCTGCTGTGGTCAGTGTCTGGTGTGTGGTTCTGACCTCTCTCATAGCCTGCAGAGGTTTAAGGAAACCACGCACAAGCATAAGGAGACCAGAGTTCTGCTGTGTGACTTTAAACCCTGGGGCCCCTCAGTTCTATTTATAAAGGAAATAAAAATACCTAACCTACTGACCTTATAGGATTCTTTGAAAATATATAAAGCTTTAGATGTAAAGATAATTTGAAAATATTTAGCGGATTATATTCACTTAAAAGGAGCGTAATATTTTAACATTTCAGTCTTCACATAGAATGCTAATTACAGATGACTAATGTTTGCTCTTAAGTGTCAATCCTAACTGAGTGATAGGGGCTGCCTCTGTGTTAAGAATTTCAAGGCTGCAGCTAAGCTCAGCTGGCAATAGCGGCAATCATTTAGTGATGTCTATGCGTGCAGGAGGGAGGTGTGGCATCACAAGTGCTGTGTATTTGCTACCTTGATTTAGGACATTCCTCCATTGCTCCTTGGGCTGCATCTGGAAGTTGAGCATTCATTACTGCTCTGCAGCTTGTTTGGTGCTGGTCTGCCGGACTGATTCATGGGAGAGAAATACTAGTAGTTCAGGCTGAAATCTGTAATGATTTTCGTTTTCCCAAACAACATTTTGATTTCTTCCCAGTAAAAGTGAAATGTGTTTATCACTGGAAAATTGACAAATAACAGAGTAGCAGACAGAGACAATAAGAACAGCTCATAATCTCATCATTCCTGGGCAACTTAATATTTTGGTTACAGATTTCTTGCCTTTGATTTGATTTATTAATATTTTTAAATAACCATTGGGTGCTGTATGGAAAATGGATTTTAGACAGGCAATGTGGATGTAGGGAGACCAGTTGGGAGCCTCCTACAAAAGTCTAGGAAATAGATGCTGGTGTCCTGGGCTGAGAGCTGAGCATGGAGATAGTGAAAGGTCATTGGACTGAGCACATATGTTTTGAACACAGAGGCAAGGGACTTGCTGATGGATTGGATGTAAGGAAGGAAGGCATGAAAAGGATGATGCTCAGATTCCTAGTCCCATTTCTGGTGCGATGATGATCCAGGTACAGAGGTGGAGAACAATGGGAGAGAAGTGTGTGGGGGAGGTGTGGTGGTGGAAACCAGGAGTTTAATTTTGGATATAAGAAGCCTGAATGGAAATTTCATACCTCAATGGAGATTTCAAGTAGGCAATTGGATATATGGTGAGAGTTCTGGGAAAGAAGATGGGACTGGAGACTTTAACTTGAGGATCATCAGCCTAGAGAGGATGGAGAAGAGATGACTAGTCTAGGGAAGTTAAATTCAGATGGAGAGGAAGACTGAGCATGGAGACCTGAGGGTGTCCAAAATGTATCTATTGGAAAGTAGGGGAGGATGCAGCATAGGAGATCAGCCAGTGACTAGCAGGAAGTCTAGGAGAGGGTGCAGTGGGTGGTACCAAGGACAGAAGGCAGTTTAAGAGAAAGAAAGTGCTCCCTCTCTCTTTGCACATACAACACATCCATATGTTACACGTATGTACATATGCATATTTTTCACAGACTGTTTCTTTTTACATAAATATAGGTTTTTTTCATTTGTCATGAGCATTTCCTCATTCCTTTAAAAAATGCTCTAAAATATTATTTAAAGTATTATATCCCTATGGTTTGGGCTCCAAAATCACTGCAGATGGTGATTGCAACCATGAAATTAAAAGACGCTTACTCCTTGGAAGGAAAGTTACGACCAACCTAGATAGCATATTCAAAAGCAGAGACATTACTTTGCCAACAAAGGTCTGTCTAGTCAAGGCTATGGTTTTTCCAGTGGTCATGTATGGATGCAAAAGTTGGACTGTGAAGAAAGCTAAGTGCCGAAGAATTGATGCTTTTGAACTGTGGTGTTGGAGAAGACTCTTAAGAGTCCCTTGGACTGCAAGGAGATCCAACCAGTCCATTCTAAAGGAGATCAGTCCTGGGTGTTCTTTGGAAGGACTGATGCTAAAGCTGAAACTCCAATACTTTGGCCACCTCATGCGAAGAGTTGACTCATTGGAAAAGACTCTGATGCTGGGAGGGATTGGGGGCAGGAGGAGAAGGGGACGACAAAGGATGAGATGGCTGGATGGCATCACCAACTCGATGGACATGAGTTTGGGTGAACTCCCGGAGTTGGTGATGGACAGGGAGGACTCACGTGCTGCAATTCATGGGGTTGCAAAGAGTCGGACACGACTGAGGGACTGAACTGAACTGATCCCTATGGTTGTAACTTTAAAAAGAAAAAAATCCTGTGTGTACATCTTGCGTTCCTTTAGATTCAATTCCCTGAAGTGGAATTACTGGTGGATATAAACATCTGTAAGGCTTTTGATCCATGCTGTCAAATTACCTTTCAGAAAGGTTGTACCAAGGCTGTACATTCCAGCCACAAATAACTGAAACCAAGTAACTGGCAACAACTGTTACCATCAGTAAAAAAAGAAAAAATATACAATGCTATCTAGTTGTTTTTCCCATATGTGTGACTTGATTAATGGAGGTTGAGCATACTTCAAGGTAAGGCTTCTTGTGTGCAGTCTGAGTGGTGAACAAGTTGATCCTGTACCCAAACATTTTAAATATGAAGAAAATGAATGTAAACCTCACCCAAGTCAGCCATTCAGGGCAGGAGGGCTGGGGAGGAGGAGGAAAGCTGGTTTCGGGCCAGTTTCTCTGGTGAGGGGTGGAGTAGATCTTGGTCAGCAGCATGGAGATTGTGTGGTTCCCACCGCTCACTTGCAGGGCCTCCTCCCCTCCCGGCTGACTTCCTGTGGCCCAGTCTGGGAAAGGGCGTGGTCACCAGTAGGCAGAAGTAACTCTCAGAAGCCCAGCAGTAAGAGCCCAGTTGTGGTAGGTGGTGGAATCCCTGTTGCCCCGTGAACAACTGCCCAAATTGCCCAACTTAACAATAAACAGAGGGATGCAAGGCAGATTGCCCCACGTGCAGCGTCCCTTGCTGACTGGGTGGAGCCATTTCAGTTCTGACAGGCCTGGCCTTAAGTATCCTCCGCCCAGCCTTTCTGGGCATCTGTCCAGCTGAAGTGGAAAGACCCTCTGTATTGTGAAACTGCAGCAGGGCTCGGCATCTTTCTGTTCGTCTGCTGCATTGCAAAGGACAATTGCACCACACTATTATGCTCTCCGTGTGGAAACTACAGATACTGAGGTGATAGGTATCTGAAGAATGTGTGGGACACAAAGATAGGTCGAAAATGGGAATTGTGGCAGTCCTGTGTGTGCTATCTCACATTTCATAACCATGCCAATAAAAACAGGAAATATTAAAAAAAAAAGCAACCCTAAAGATAAAAAGAAAGCATCGCTGTCCTGTGCTTTCTGGATGGCACTGACACATGTAATGTCTTTTATAGTAGCCAAGAAAGAATTCCTGAGACAGAACTACCATGGAAGTTAGCACACACTCCAAGTCCAAAGGAAACATTCTTTGAGAAGTTAAAAATGAAAATAGAAAGTTTTAAAAGGAAATAAGACTGATACTCAAGTTTCTTCAGATGTTTTCCTTTTGAAATTATAAAATAACACATCTCATTATAAATCAACTTATGGAGAAATGTATAATGTAAAGCTTGTCTTCCCTTGCTCCCTCAGATGTCTCCTTTCTAGTCTCCAATAGTTTGGTGTGTATTTCTCAGAGATTTGTTCATGCAATTGCAAACATTTGTATAAGAGTATATTATATGGCTGATGTAGAAGAATATGTTTATCAAACTGCCAACATATAGTGCTCCATAATATATACCCAAATATATAATTTTGAAAATGAGATTATACTATACAAATTCTGCAACTTGTTTAAAATTTTAAACCCACTTTCTCTCTGCTGCTTCATAGGTGGTTTACTTTGATCCATGCTTTATAAAAACAAAACCTTTGTGTGCCAAAGACTACCAGATTCATTCATTCAACTACTTGTTGCCTGCCGACTATGTCTCAGGCACCATCAAACTGATAACTTATTCCAGTGAGTTCTTAGAGTGTTTATTTTCTTTGGAGAGGTAGTCTACACACTGGGAAGAGCAAAGTTTTGGATTCAGAAGAGCAGAGCTCTGAAATCACATTTACTGAAGTTTTAATGTAGGTGCTGCCTTTATCTATCTGGGTGATTTTAGGCAACTTTCTTCATCTCTAAGTCTGTAAGATGAAGTTAAAAGCAAGGCAGGATGATTAAGTGAAAAGCGTATGTGAAGCATTGAGCACAATGTATAGGCATTTGATAAATGTTAGCTCCCTTTCCCCCATCACCTCTTAATTTGTCACTTTTAACATTCCGCCTTTTACAATTCCACCTTTTGAACTGTTAAATGTTCTATCTCTTGAATTAGACAATAAACTCTTATAGGTTAGAAGCCACATCTTATATTGCTTGACAAACCCAAAAGCATCCATCATGGTGCCCCGAATGTGGGAGATGATGAATAAATGTTTGCTGTTAGATTGATTGACGGTTTCTTGACAAGGTTAAAGCTGAAGGACGTACTGCTCTCTGGAGCCAGGCACATAGCAATGAGCTTCAAAGAAGAAAACGAGCCTCAGTTCTTGGAGGAAGGCCATTGCCTAGCACCTCGGGGAGACATGGTGCTGATGGAGGAGCAGGACGCTGGACCAGCTCTGCTGTGTGGATTGCAGATCCTGTTGGCATTACAGAACAGTTATGCAGTCATACGAGGAATTCCTGATCACCCCACCATGACCAAATTCATTTAGCCAAGCTAAATGAATTTCAACAGGCTGTCCCTGTGGCTCATGGATTGACGGATTGCACAGCTGTTATTGTACACTTACAAGGGAAATTAGGAGTAATTAATGGGCTGGGGATCAATAGCAGTACTATCTTGTAGGGAACGATTTAATTTTCTTTCTGCATTAAGAGGGAAATGCAAAGATTTCACATAGTTAGAACACATGGATCCGAGTCATAGATACCAGCCGCTGAATTTCTCAGCTTATATAAAAATTTTAACTTTCAGCTTACTTACTCTTTGAAACTACTTACTTTTTGAAAGGCTGATGAACACAAGCACATGGTGGTGGTTGTTCAGTTGCCCGGTGTGTCTGACTCTTTGCAGCCCCATGGACTGCAGCTCACCAGGCCTCCCTGTCCCTCACCATCTCCCGAAGTTTGCCCAAGTTCATGTCCATTGCTTCGGTGATGCCATCCAGCCATCTCATCCTCTGATGCCCTCTTCTCCATCTACTCCCAATCTTTCCCAGCATCAGGGACTTTTCCAATGAGCCAGCTGTTCACATCAGATGACCAAAAAACTGGAGTTTCAGCTTCAGCATCAGTCCTTCCAATGAGTATTCTGAGTTGATTTCCCTTAAGATTTACTGGTTTGATCTCCTTTCTGTCCAAGGGACTCTAAGATGTCTTCTCCAGCACCACAGTTCAAAGGCATCAATTCTTTGATGCTCCACTTTCTTTACGGTCCACCTCTCACAACTGTACATGACCACAGGGAAGACCAAAGCACGTGGTGTGTCAGTACAAAATGGTACAGAATGGTTACTCCCTAGAAGCAACCGCTGTTGCTAGTGTCTTGGGTGTTCTTACAGAAATGATGCCCTCTGTGTGCGTGTGTTTGTGTGTGTGTGTGTCTGTATGTGTGTGTGTATGTATGCATGTGTGTCTATGTGTCTTAGCTAGAGTTTCAAGAACCCAAGAACTTCCTGGAGGTCTGCTATGTCTTTTTGGTTCATCCCTGTATCTCTCATGGCTAACATAGAGGCCAGCTGGTATTGTCCAAAATTCATTGTCAATAATTATCTGTTCATTGACTGACTAGATCTGTTTTAATCTATGACTCATGAGATCTATTTTAATCAATGACTAACTAGATATATTTTAGCAGTTTTTAAAGTGATTTGCAATATCTTGGTACATATTCATTGTGAACTAACAAAAGTCGTACAATTTGACATGTCCAGAGAATAACGAGTGAGTGAAAATGACTCAGTCGTGTCTGACTCTTTGCGACCCCATGGACTATACAGTCCATGGAATTCTCCAGCCCAGAATACTGGAGTGGATAGCCTTTCCCTTATCCAGGAGATCTTCCCAACCCAGGGATCGAACCCAGGTCTCCTGCATTGTGGGCAGATTCTTTACCAGCTGAGCCACAAGGGAAGCCCTGGAGAACAGAGTATCTTAATTAATTTTAATGTATTAGTACAATAGTTTAAAACCACTGATGCAGAAACTGCCTGTTTGAATGTTCTCTAATGACTAGGGGAGCTCTTTGGAAAATATGTACCACTTGAGTTTAAATAAAGATTGGCTAATTAGCAAAAAAGAACATTAAAAAATATGTCAGAACACACATGCAAATTAGTGTGCTTATTGAAAGCTGCTACTCTGGGAGACTGTATACTTTAATTGTCTCTGGGTTTATAAACCACCTATTACTATAGCTGCTGCTACATTTATTATTACTATTGCCACTACTACCAATATTAGTTTATTTAGTAAATAGTATGTATCAGCACCATGGAAGTATTTTATGCACATTATCTCATCTCATAGCAACATTATCAAGTAGGTATCATCACCATCTGCTTTATAGATGAGGAAACTGAGACACAAAATGATTTCATAACTTGCTTACATTCACAAAGCTCATGCAATAGTGGAATGGGGGGGCACTGGGGCCCAGCTTGATTTCAAAGCACATACATCTGATCAATACTTCAAAGTCACATCTCATTTTTGACTAGAAATGGAGCATTCTTATTGATTAACCTTCCTCTTTGCCAGATTTAGTTCCAAATGATGTTTGATTCTATCAACAAATGAAATCCATCTTCAAAAAGAATAATGCTTTGTTAGCACTGTGGCTTTTCAAAAGATATTGTGTCAATTGCTAAAGTCAATTCAAAGACAGGAACTCCCAAAATGGTTTGCATCATTAAAATTAGTGATCAGCTTCCTAAGGTTTCTATTTTGAAATGGGTAATACCCATTTATGTGTGTATACATGCATTTTTTTTTTAAATCCATCTTTACATTTATGGTCATGTCTCATGTATTCACTTAAATAACAGGGAACTTGCGGAGTTTCCCTTTAGAGTTTTAT
Source organism: Bubalus bubalis (assembly GCF_019923935.1). Lineage (NCBI taxonomy): Eukaryota > Metazoa > Chordata > Mammalia > Artiodactyla > Bovidae > Bubalus > Bubalus bubalis. The sequence continues at coordinate 75,002,027 of NC_059160.1, read as the reverse complement.
AATTAGAAAACACCAAATTGCTTGTATTTCTTCACATTTCATCACTGGGGCTTTATAATCCAGACAGTCCTAGGCAAATCTGTGAATTATGCAAAATGTATCTTGCCACATCCCTTTCTTTCAGCACTTCCTTTTAATTATTTCTCCATCTACTCTCTCCTCTCCTCACTCAAAAATGTTCAGTGAGCATCAGCAATCACATGTAGAGCAAGTTCAAGGTCCCACTCTGTCCTGTCCTTTCTGGGTGCTCCTTCCATGTGCTGCAAAGTTATCCATCTTTTTAGCTATCGGACCAAAATTCTATTCTTACAGGATCACCAATAGTAATTTTAGAAGAAAAGACAGCAGAGAAAAACTAATCCACAGCAAGGGGTGAATGACTGACAGCTAAATATGGACGTCGTGATAGTAGTACTGGCATTCAGAAAGAGAAATCTATTAGGCCAAGAGGAGTATATTCATTCTGGGTTAAATACCATTCTTGTCCTTCCTCAACTGTAACAGATCCTACATGGGGACCTTTCTTGTCCTACCTCAACTAAAGCTTATCTTACATTTTTGGTTGGACATTAGCCTAGTCTAAGACGACCCTAGCTACCTGCTTCCACTTTTGGAGTCTTACTTTGGTTGGCAAAGGACACAGATGGAGAGGTGAGGGGATGCAAGTCTGCCAAGGACACCTTCAGATGAGTCCATGAGAAACACACTGTCTTTATTATTTTGTCCAAGACTGTTTGTTGTGGTGGTCATGATTGTTTGTTCTGGTTTTTAATAGGGAGGAACTGACAACCTTAAATCGTCTTTACTTTGTTGCTTCTAACAATGCTTTTGACTTACTGGATGTCTGTGGTTCCCTGACACACCAACTTTTCTGCCAGTTTCAAAGTGAAATAGTATTTGGGGCATGCCACCTAGTGGTGATAGCTTTTGGTTGATTGCTCAATGGAGGAAAGGAAACCAAACCTTAGTCAGTTAGTCTCCTGGGCCTAAAGCCACATAGAGGCCATCTGGGTCCTCCTTTAGCTTTTATGTAAGCAGGCAAGTACATCACCTTTTCTATGGACCCGAGACATAAAAGACAGGCAGATCAAAGCTGCTGGGGCTCAGAAACCCACCGACTCCCAATTCCCTGGTGAAATTTAAACTTTGGCAGCCCGCCTGCCTGGGGACACTTATATCCTCACAGGTTTTTTGGCAGTCCCAGCAACAAATGCTAGGGAGACGACAAGGCTCTCTCTGAGTCTTAACCTCAACTTACTTCCTGTCCTCTCTCTGACCTCTTTTCCTTCCTCCCTCCCCTTACCCACCTTGGCTTGCTCCACATCCCTTCTGTGTTTACTGCTTTTCTTCTTTGGTCATGGTTTATATCCCTAAGAATCACCATTAATACTTTTAAAAACTTGCCATAATTTCCTTTTTAAATTGCATGTTTACTTTTTCTCCCTTTATTACATATCTGTTATGTTCTGTGTTCCTGCATAAGGCAGTTTTCATATTCATAATTACATTTAACTTTCATGGGGTCCCTTGACCACCTATGAAGCCCTGTGATATTATTTTGCAGAAGAAGAAATTGAGGTCTGAGAAGTTAAGCAGCTTGTCCAAGAATACACAATCTGTAAGGGGGACACAGAGAAAGAAAACTTTGATCCTTGGATCTACAGCCTTGTGGCCATGTCCTGATGTCTTCATAGATCCCAAGCATGAACATAGCTTCTCTTAGCACTTTTGTCTTCACGATATGAATAAAGAGAACCCTCCACAAGGAGGCTAGTGTAAGCCTGAGAGCCAAGGTGAAAAATTTGAAATACGGTATGAGAAAGTGGAAAGAGAACTAGCTAGGGAGGGACTCTTGGATTTTCATAGCCCCAAGAATAATAATTGCTAACTGCTCTGTATGTGAAAGTGAAAGTCACTCAGTTGTATCCAGCTATTTGAAACCCCATAGATTGTAGCCCTCTAGGCTCCTCTGTCCATGGAATTCTTCAGGCAAGAATACTGAGGGATCTTCCTGACCCAGGGGTTGGACCCAGGTCTCCTGTATTGCAGGTAGATTCTTTACCATCTGAGCCTGTATACATTCTCCATTTTATTCTCATAAAGTTCTGTGAAGTATATACTGATATCATCTTATTTTAAGGCTAGAGCAGTAGTTGGTCCAAGGTCATCCTGCTGGTAGGAAGCTGGGGAAGAATTAGAATCCAGTTTGTCTGACTCCAGAGTCTTCTCAACTGCTGTACAAACTTCCTTTCCATGTCAACTAGATCTAAGAATTTGATAGTGATATGGTCACAGGTCTTACCCCTGGTTTTGAAGGTATGTCTGCAGGGAACCATGGGACAGATGAATGAAGAGGGAGAGAATGGGACAGAATAGAAGACTAAAGTGAAACAAAGCTCGGGGAGGGGCAGGAAGCCTGAAAAAATGCCAGTTGCAATGAAAGTAACCTCTGGGAAAGATGGACTGATAATCTTCAATGCAAAAAGTTTTGAAGGAAATGTTGATCCACTGAAAAGGTTAAAATTTGGGGTTTTCTTGTTTTGTTAGCAAAGGATAAATATATGAATTGCTATTCAGGTCAGTTCTGTCGCTCAGTCGTGTCCGACTCTTTGAGACCCCATGACCCGCAGAACTCCAGGCCTCCCTGTCCATCGCCAACCCCCGGAGTCTACCCAAACCCATGTCCATTGAGTTGGTGATGCCATCCAACCATCTCATCCTCTGTTGTCCCCTTCTCTTCCTGCCTTCAATCTTTCCCAGCATCAGGGTCTTTTCAAATGAGTCAGTTCTTTGTATCAGGTGGCCAAAGTATTGGAGTTTCAGCTTCAACATCAGTCTTACCCAAGACTGATCTCCTTTAGGATGGACTGGTTGGATCTCCTTGCAGTCCAAGGGACTCTCAAGAGCCTTCTTCAACACCACAGTTCAAAAGCATCAATTCTTTGGCACTCAGCTTTGTTTGTAGTCTAACTCTCACAACCATATATGACCACTGGAAAAACCATAGCCTTGACTAAACGGACCTTTGATGACAAAGTAATGTCTCTGCTCTTTAATATGCTGTCTAGGTTGGTGATAACTTTCCTTCCAAGGAGTAAGTGTTTTTTAATCTCATGGCTGCAATCACCATCTGCAGTGATTCTGGAAACCAGAAAAACAAAGTTAGCCACTGTTTCCCCATCTATTTGCCATGAAGGGATGGGACCGGATGCTATGATCTTAGTTTTCTGAATGTTGAGCTTTAAGCCAACTTTTTCACTCATTTTTCAATAATTGCTGAAATAGCTTTTCCTCCATACAATGCTAGTACATTTTCCAAACATGATTAACTCAAAATACTTGTATTATTTATCATAAAACCAATGGAATAGTCTTTCACACTAATTATTTCACATATTTATGTAAGATGAGTAGAAATATTAATTTTCAGGGACTGTGTCCATTTAGGCTGCTTCTGTCTTGGTTTCTTAATCACTGAAATAAAATAGATAATACTTTCTACTTCACAGGCATTGTGAAAATTAATGAATAAATACTAAGAACTTGGGGAGGAACTAAAGGAGTATGTCAGTATATGCTGTTATTATATCCTCATCCCTATTCCGAAGTCATGATGCTCTGACGGTGACACTGATAGTCATCACCATGGAAACCAGTGATGTATGCTATCTTTTGCTCTGGGGCCTCTTTCTATCCTCCAGGCAGTTGCAGAGACTGCTGCAAAAATAAGATTAACTCCCTCTTCTTACTGTTCTTAAGTTCTTTAACCAGTTTACAAATGCCATCTCTACTAAACTTTTCCTTCAATGCTTCCCTATACTTCCGCCACCATCTTTCTATTCTAGATTAGCCCCCACTCATTTCCGTGAGGGTAATTCTGGGCAGCATGCTTTTCTATTCCTTTGTTCTCTTCTATTTTAGTCTTCCTTTCCTCCTTGTAGGTGGGACCAACCTTTAATGATTCACCAAGTTGTCCTTTATCCCTATTAATGTTTGCATGGAGAAGCCAAGCCAACTTAAAGTTATGAACTTTGTTATTGTGGCCAGTTACTGAGATTTCAATGTCTGTGTGGTGTTTTGCTTCAGTTATTAAGAAACTACCATAAATAAATGGCTTAAACTGTAATTCTTGAAGATGAATACAATCAAATTAATGGTAGTTACTTCACCTATGGGGATATCCACCTTGATGGTTATTAGGTTGTCTCTATTAACATTTTGTAAATGAGTTCAATTAGATTTTTGAAAATCCGATATTCTTTGTTTCTTGAGAGATTATTTGGCACATTAAAGTATTCTTATTACAACATTTAATCTGGAGCAATGAAACATATGAATTCCCTAGTGAATATTTCAAATGTTTTTCCATACTACCAAGTATTTTTCAGTTATCAAACTAATACAGTGAAACCTGACCCTACAGGAACAGAAAATGGTACCTTGCTTTGAAGAGAACATCCTGAACCACTTCTATTGAAACTTGCTGCCAGTAGTCATTTTTTCACTGTTAAATTGAACCCCCACCCATTTTCCCTTCCCTCCTTTTGAGTCACTTAAGATGAAAAACAGGAAAAGAAGGTACACTGATTTAATAGTTTTCCCATCCTTCAGATAATCCTCTTTCAACCATTCTCTTTCACTTTAGTTTCTCCTTCCCAGCAGGGGGCTAGCAGCTAAGCAGCTGCCGTCTTGCTATGGAGTAGCTGTGAGGATGTGAAAAGCACTACAAAACTGTAGGAGCCTCTGGCTAAGCCTCTTTGACAGGAAGGAAGGACTGGGCACTGGGCTGTGAAGTGCGTGCCCGGAGGACAAGTTTCCCTGTCTTTAAACTCTGTGCCTGGTGTGGTTCTAATTCCAGCAGGCCCCGGTAAAGAGCAGGCCTGTGTGTTTCATGAAGTTCCAGGCAGCCCCCGGTTCAGGGGGCCAGCGGGGATTGTCAGGCAGGATTTGAGGTGCTATCCTTCCCTTAGCTTGCCAATCTGGGACTGTAAGTGAAAGCCTTGAGTTGATGTTTATGTCTGGCTTAACCCCCTGTGCCCATCGTACTTCCCCTCTCTCTCTGCCAGGTGACCTCCCTCTCACTGCTGGTTCGGTAGAATAGGTCACTGCTTTGCGCTGCCATATCCCAGGATTTTCAGGGGGCTGGTAATCAGAGGCTAGCCTGGCTGAAGCCTCATTTAGTTCTTCTGGTTTTGAGGGCACAAACGAACCAGAATGAGTTGAACCTAAAGTTAAATTAAACCAGAGTACAGAAAGACATTTGCTTGGTGGTCTCTATGGTAACCTGCCCTTTTAGAATAAGGAACAAGTGAGTGGAAGTGGCTCTCATGGCTCACAGTGGCCCCAAGTTCTTCAGCATTTTCTGCGTTTCCCTTCCGTCTCCTTTACTGGAATGAACCCTGTGACACTCCATGCCAGGCACTGTATTAAGTGCTTTACGTACATCTCAATGGCATACCTACAATAATTACTGTTATTAAGCACTATTATTATGCGTTGTTATTATTTCATTTTTACAGGTGAAACTGAGGTTCACTAACCATTTTGTAGCTCAGAGCCTGATACATATTGAGGGCTCAAGAATGTTTATTTAACTGAAATTTGACCAATTCTAAGGAGTTAGTCCCATCATGGTGGAAATCCTTGACTGGGATGAAGGCAAGTGTTTTTTTAAGAGTGTTGAAATAGTGGAAATTCCCTGGCTTGGTGGTCCAGTGGTTAGGACTTGGCATTTTTCACTGCAGGGGTCTAGTGGGAAACTAAGATCCCACATGGTGTGCAGTGTGAAAAAATTTAAAAAAATTATTTAAAAAAAGAGAGTATGGAGATATTGACTCATCACTAGTCTCTAGGAGTGTTGGTGAGGGGGTACTTTTTCTTGATCCTTTTAGAGTCCTTGGCTAGGTCTGAAAATTACACTGACTAAGACAGATGAACACACCAAAAAATAAAAGCATTACAAATTTATTGAATGTAAGTTTCATGTGACATGGGAGCCTGTGATAATGAAAAGAAGATCTGAAGAAACAGACCTATGTAGTTTTATGCTGGGTTTGATGAAGTGTGGTCAGTGTAGAAATATGATAGGTTAGGGAGTATGAAGAAGCATGTATAGTAAAATGCAGCAGACTTAGCAAAGTGTATTTGTTGGGATTCTTTAAGGGTCCATTTGTCTTCAGACATAATCATGCTTCTTTCCCCTGGGTATAGGGAAGGTACTTCTCACATAAGTGTTTTATGACTTTTCCAGGGAGAAGGCTATGGAGAGAGAACGTCAGAGTGACTTTCTTGTTTCTGTTTTCTCAAACTCCCTTCAGCTGAAAATGTTCAACGTACCAAGGTGCCATATATTGGGTTAGCAAGTCCTGAACCTCATCAGGGTCAATCAGCCTTCTTTTTGCTGCTACCTGATTATAGGGTGTCTGGAAAAATCCCTTCCAATTACTTTATAATGCTCAGATTTGTTAGGTTCTATTTCAGCACATCCCAACGTGTTCATAGGTGCAGCTTGTAAAGATATCTGTGTGGCCCAGTACATTGGCTTCAATCAGGAAAGATGGTTTCTTCACTGTGGGGCGTCCTCCCACCTTTAATATGTTAACATGCTTTGAAAATCTCCTAAAGGGGGACATAAATATTTCATCGATTCTAAGCAGCACTTTCCCCCCACATTTTATGGTCTCCAAAGCTAGGATGCTTCTCATGGACAGAGGCATCCTCCAGTGGCTGTTGGTCAAGCAGCAGTTGTTGGTGGAGGTCACTGTGTGGGCACATGTGAACTTGTCACAGCTGTTGTTGTCCTATGTCAGTTGAGTTAGGAACATTCTTAGAACAACATATGTACGTTTAATTGCTCTTTAAAATGTCTTTATAAAGATCACATCATGATTTGGCAATGGAATGAAATGTTACTGTATATGCCAGGAGGTTTGAAAACAGAGCGGTAGGGGTATACGTACGATGTTACAGCAGCCAAAACTCATCATACAGGGTTAAAAGCAATGCCACATTTTCTTGCAAAACAATAATCAAGTGCTTGATAGAACTTAAAGGAAAATACCAAGTGGCGGAGGATATATTTTGTTACTGTGTTGTCCTTGCTGTTGAGTCACTAAGTTGTATCTGACTCGTTTGCAATCCCCTGGACTGTAGCCCACCAGGCTCTTCCATCTATGGGATTTTCCAGGAAGGAATACTGGAGTGGGTTGCCATTTCCTTCTCTGGGGATCTTCCTGACCCAGGGATTGAACCCGTGTCTCCTGTATTGCAGACAAATTTTTTACCATTTAGCTACTAGGGATTGAGGTAGGGGTAAAATGATTGCCCGCCACTTGCCGGAGAGCAATGCAACAAAATTCAGGAGAACTGCCAAATCCCTGGAAGAGCAGAATGGCCTGGTTTAATTGGCACTGCTTTTTCTTTTTTAGTGGTACATAAGCAATCCTTTATAGGTTTGATGAAATATGTTAATGTGAAACATTTCCAATCTTATTCGACCACAGATTCTTGTTTCCTCAGGAACATCTCTTGGAACTCGTGTTCTGTGAACTATAATTCTAATAATATCTACCACTTATGATTGGCCAGTCACTATTTAAATACTTCACCTACATTAACAAAATGAATCCTCACTACCATCTCATGAGGCAGGAACTATTATCTCTATGTTGCAAATAGAGGAAAGCAAGGCATGGGGAGACTGAGAAACTTGCCTTAAATTACACAGCGGAGCCACGATTCAAACACGGGCAGGTGCCCAGTGTGTGAGTATTTTACTGCTGCTGCTGCTAAGTCGCTTCAGTAGTGTCTGACTCTGTGCGACCCCATAGACGGCAGCCCACCAGGCTCCACCGTCCCTGGGATTCTCCAGGCAAGAACACTGGAGTGGGTTGCCATTTCCTTCTCCAATGCATGAAAGTGAAAAGTGAAAGGGAAGTCAGTCGCTCAGTCGTGTCCGACTCTTTGCGACCCAGTGGACTGCAGCCTACCAGGTTCCTCCGTCCATGGGATTTTCCAGGCAAGAGTACTGGAGTGGGGTGCCATCGCCTTCTCCGGAGTATTTTACTACCACAGTATATAGTAGGGGAAACTGTCCTAGCCACAGACTGGAAGAGAAGAGTGCTGCCAATCTGACCCATGGTTAAAAAATGAGTAAGTACCACAACTCCTACTGACTCTTAAAATATTCAGCAGGAATCTACAAGGAGAAAAGAAAGATTTCCTTGCTCTTTATTGATACTGTGAATACATTATTTCCTTTTGCATATACCTAGACAATCTGCAGTCCCCCCAGGTTATTAAGATTAAGAAAGAAAGTCACTCTCAGTGGAAGATGGAAGCATTACAAATTTAACCTGAATAAAATACCAGGAACAAGACAAATAAAGTTGGATGGTGAGGCAGGATTTTCAGAAGTTAGACTACTTTGTGCCACTCTTCCTATCTTTTAACTAGCTACAATTTGTGAGATAAATTTCAGAGAACCAGATGGACTTGCTGATAGGTGTAACAATCTCCTAGTAGCTTAGCCCCTAGGGAAGAGGCAGGTGACAGAAGGATTTAGGCAGTGAAATGAAACCAAGAACAAAAGGTGGTGTCATTGCTTGGAGCCGTGATGCTGTTCAGGTCCAATCAGCTTAAGTTTCCCAGGCAGGTGACTGTGAGGATGATTCTGCATAATCCATCTCCTAAGAGATTTTGCACTCTGCAATGGGTTTTCTCCACATGTGAGTTGCTTCCTGAGATTAGCTTGGCCTTCCTGAGATCGGTCTGGCCTTATAAAAGCAGCAAGTGAATACAGCAACTGCTACCTTATGGTAATTTAAGGAAATTATACTCTTCAGGAGATAACATGCTATTCAGTTGCTATTTATCTGTGCCAGCTGGGTAAGAAAGGAAGATGATTCATAGCCAATCCAGTGGGACCAGTGAAAGGCTTGATTACACCTTGGTTCCAGGCTGTCTTGTGGAGCTAATGCCTTGGCATATGTGGGTTCCAGAAAGACCGGAATGATTACACACAGTCCAAGATTTAATGTGGGATTGAGTTTTCTGAGAGAAAACACACAGGTTTTAGGCTAGTTGTGGACAGATCTTTTCTGTTCATCAACCAAGGAGATGAAAGATGGATTCTACTTTAATATGTGAATTGCAGCTCCAAAAGAAATCATATGGAGATAGCTATCTTTATGACAGCTGGCTAAATGGCAGCTACCTAAATAAAAATGAAGGAGATATTACAATATCTGAGTTAAGAGAAAGCTTAACAAATGGAAAATTCTAGTGTATTACAATAACTCATCCTTGTGTACAAGAGCTGCTCCATACATATATCATGATAAAAACCAGTTGGTAATAAAATTTTGAGAGGGTTCATTACACTAAGTTTATAAACCAAGCTTCCAGGCTTACGCATTAGGGATACTCTTTGTTCTGGAAAGCTACAAACTAGAAGGACTTGATAAGAAAGTACTAGAAAGTGTCCAGCTGTTAGCTATTATCATGTTTCCTTTGAACATACTATACAAAGCTTGTATAGTTGCAGGGAGAGTATCTGAGGAGATTAAAAACCATGGTTACATTAATGCACACCTGTCTCAGGGAAACTGCATTCACCTTTCTCTCACAATGTATGCTCCCTGCAGCTTCTCTGCATCATCCGGCAGGCTGCTTTTGGACTCTGTAGTGCCTCAAGTCACTTTCAGCACTGTTGGAGAATAGAAGCCATTAAAGCCGAACTGATGCTAGAGACAAGACAGTGAATAATCCATTTGAACGCCAGTCAAGAATGCATGTGGCAGCTCAAACCTCCTCAAGCACAAATATTTTTCCGGAGGTAGAATGACATCTAGATAACTACTGTTTCAAAGTGATGTTAATTGTCTTCAATAAAATGAAATCTGAAATTTCCCACCCATGTGGAAATCATCTGAGCTTAGCAAAAACATTTTCAAATACTAATGAGGTGGCATGAAATATTGATTATATTATAAGCTTTCTTAATTTTCATTTCATTTTTTTAACTTACTACTGTAAGCAAAGATAACCATTTCAAGAACTTTTAACCAGGTCTGCAAAACCTGTGTGATTACCAGGCCAGATCCTCTGAATGGCCAGCCTCTTATGGGGCAGAGTTTTCTGAGGTAACAGGCCACTGCTTTTCTCTCCTCTAACAAAAAGGCAGGAGGTACAGATTCCTACTTAGGCCACAGAAAATGACTGATCTGTTCAACTTTTCAACTCACTACCTTAGTTGTGTGCTGGAAACAATCTGCAGTCTTTCCTTCACATAGGAGGTGATGAGGGTTGGGGGAAGGGGAGAGCCTAGCTTCAGGAAATGGTGCTTTCAGTGTTAAGAGTAAGGGCTGTTCGGCCAGTCATAAAGGAACCACTCAGCCCTGTTGTGTTCTTCTGGAGTGAAAACCTGGAGTTCAGGTAGGTGTGGACGAGATGTTATTCACGGGGAATACTTAACTGATTTTCAAGCAGACAAAGTTAATACAGCACTTCATTATTTAGATATAGCCAAACTGTTCCTCGTGGCAAGATAAAGAAGAGAGTAAGTAACTTTCACAGCACATCATGGAACATGGATCTCCTTCTAGGGCAAGGCAGTTGCCAATTTACACAGATGCTTATTTTATAATGACTGATGGTTATGGTTGGGTGAGCTCTCAAAGCAATCCTAGTGACCTCACTTATAAAATGGGAGTGGGGAGGTGGAAGGTGGGATGAGATGTTTTTTAGGTCTCTTCTGTGATTCATTTAGAATCAAAGAAATAAAGGGAAGACAAATTGCTTCTTTTTATTTAAGTGATCCCTTATTTATTCCTTTCCCTTCACATCCCAGAAATGAAGTTTTTGCATAACTGAAGTGAGGATGAATGGATGAATCTTAGAATTTCTTTTCTTGGGTACTCAATATATTTTCTATAATATAATCTTCCTAGACTATATTCTGCATTCTTTCACATATCTCCATATGTGAAGATTACTCTGGGTCAGCAATCAATCATGAGCATGTTCTTAATCCCTCTGTGCCTCGGTTTTCTTGGCAATAAAATGGTAATAATATTTCTACTTTATAAAGTTATTGTGAGGATTAAAAAAGTTAATAAATGTAAAACTTCTTAGATGAGTACTTGGCATATAGTATAGTGTGCATTATTATTATTACTATTATTTTATATTATCAGAGTTTTCTGAATCTTTACCATTTACTTATGACTTCCCTAGGAGTGCAGTAGGGGATAGATGGGGCAGGAACACTGCAGTTTAGGAAACATTGCAACCTTCCAGGATCTTATAATCTAATACACACAAGAAATGACATATTTAAAACTACTTGGAGTAACATGCTACAATAAGTAATCAGAATCAAACGCTGGTTTCAGTAGCAGCAGTAAAGAATGAGATTAAATGGGTTTATGCTCTTCAGGGAGAAGGTTGAGTTTGAGCTGAGTGGAAGAACAGGTAGAAAGAGTTGGATGAAGCAAAGTGAGGAGGGCATTCCAGGTGAGAACAACATGCAAGAAAGCAGAGAGACCAGAAAGAGTGTGAGTTGGTCTTGGGGCAGTGGGAGACAGAGCTGGCAAAGCAGGTGAGTGGAACAGAATGGAGCTTCATTATGGTAGTTCCAGAAAGTTCTCTGTACTTAGAGGATTCTCTACCTTATGGAGTGGAAACAGAGGAGAACAGCAAATTTCTGAGTGAAGAACAGAACAACAGACATAGACTTTGAGAAGATTTTCATAGTTCAGAGGTTGGAGGCTAAGTCTGTGAAGACCACTGAGGAGGTGGTTGCTCTGGCTGTGGCGGTGTGAGGAGATGGGGGCCAGTCTGGGGCATGGTAGAGGGAAGAAGAGGAAAGAAAAAGACTGAAGTGGCATTTTGAGGAAAAATTAGGCAAGTTAGCAAGGCCTATCTGTTAACTGACTGGACTGAGGAAACGAAGTAGAGGTAAGTCAAAGGTTGTTACAAATATTCAAATCTCTAGATCTGGGAATTAGAGATCCCATAGAAAACTGGAGGAGAATTGATTAAAAGAGGAGAGAAGCAAATGAGGAGCCTGGTGTTGTATAAATATAGTTGGCAATGACAATATGACCTCCAATAATGATAGCTGATACTTGTCATTTACTGTGTACCAGACACTACGTATTTTACACTGTAAATTCATTTAATCCTCATGGAAACTGTTTGTGATAGGTACTTTTATTATTCCCCTTTTATGAAGGACAAGAGGATGAATAGTTAATACAGTTTATGCAGTTGGACTGGGATTTAAACCCAAGCCATCTGATTCTCGTGCTTGTGCTAGACCACCACTGTGCTTAGTTCTCTCAGGAAGTCCAAACTCTGACAGGAAGTGAAGACTGAAAACAACAGTTGGGATTGTCAGCATAGAGGTGTTAATTGCAGTTATGAGAGTGGATTAGCTTTCTGAAGCAGAAAGCAGGCAGATAGGAGAGCAGATGGCCAAGAATGCATCCTGGGGGAGGCCCACACTGAGAAGTCGAGCACTGGAACGTGCAGAGCGTGCAGAGCCTCCATGAGGGTGAACAGACCAGAGAACAGGCTGCTGGCTTAGCCTTGAAAGGACTGGTTCAGGGATGGGTCTAGGGATAGAAATCAGGGCGAAGGAGAAAAAGGTTCCTCAGAGACTAAATGGAGAAATGATAGTTTTGTCAGGGAAATGAAGAAGAAAGGGCAGGATGGTCAAGTGAAAGGATTTCTTTTCTTTTTTTCCAAAATAAGAGAGACTAATAAGAGAGACTTATACTTCAAGAGGGTTTCCCTGGCAGCTCAGCTGGTAAAGAATCCACCTGCCATGCAGGAGACCCCAGTTTGATTCCTGGATTGGGAAGATCCCCTGGAGAAGGTAGGCTACTCTCTCCAGTACTCTTGGGCTTCCCTGGTGGCTCAGCTGGTACAGAATCTGCCTGCAATGTGGGAGACCTGGGTTCGATCCCTGGGTTGGGAAGATCCCCTGGAGAAGGGAAAGACTACCCACCCCAGTATTCTGGCCTGGAGAATTCCATGGACTATGTAGTCCATGGGGTTACAAAGAGTCGGACACGACTGGGCGACTTTCATTTTCATACTTCAAGAAGCCAGAGGCAATAAGAATGTAATATGGAAAAGGAAGGGCATACATATAGGGAAGAAAAGATCCTATAGGAGTTTTAAAAGGAGAGAATCAATGGCTTTTACTTAAGTGTGAGGAGAGGACTATTGGATTGTCAAGTCTCAGGACTGGAAATGGTCCTTAAAATCTGGTCACTTGTCTGGTCTTTGAGATAGATGCAGGGTATTGAGGAAGATAAACTTGAACATGCCACACCCCTCCCCAAATTTATTTATTTAACAGAGAAATATATGTGCTATCTCCACTTATATGTCTCTGTAAGATGCCTAAGAGACATATAAGTGGAGATAGCACATATATTTCTCTGTTAAATAAATAAATTTGGGGAGGGGTGTGGCATGTTCAAGTTTATCTTCCTGGCACCCCACTCCAGTATCTTGCCTGGAAAATCCCATGGACGGAGGAGCCTGGTGGGCTGCAGTCCATGGGGTCGCTAAGTGTCAAACACGACTGAGCAACTTCCCTTTCACTTTTCACTTTCACGCATTGGAGAAGGCCATGGCAACCCACTCCAGTGTTCTTGCCTGGAGAATCCCAGGGACGGGGGAGCCTGGTGGGCTTCCATCTATGGGCTCACACAGAGTCGGACAGGACTGAAGTGACTTAGCAGTAGCAGTAGCAATAGGCATCTTAATCAGAGAAGGCAATGGCACTCCACTCCAGTACTCTTGCCTGGAAAATCCCATGGACGGAGGAGCCTGGTAGGCTGCAGTCCATGGGGTCGCTAAGAGTCGGACACGACTGGGCGACTTCACTTTCACTTTTCACTTTCATGCATTGGAGAAGGAAATGGCAACCCACTCCAGTGTTCTTGCCTGGAGAATCCCAGGGATGAGGGAGCCTGGTGGGCTGCCGTCTATGGGGTTGCACAGAGTCGGACACGACTGAAGCGACTTAGCAGCAGCAGCAGCAGCAGGCATCTTAATATTAATAAATCCAAATGACCGCCAATTTCTCACCCTTGCATCTAGTCCTTGCATGTGCACCTTGCATCTGAGAATTTCCTCCTCCATTCTTTTAGTTGTTTAGGCTAAAACCTTTGGCTTCACTTTAGTGTTTCTGTTCCTCTCACATATGGCCTCCAATACATCAGTGAGTCTTGTCCAATATATATTTAAGATTTATCAATAATCGGCTCATGTCTCACTATCTCCACTGATACTACCCTACTCTAAGCTACCGATAATGTTTGCCTGGACTTGCGTGGTCTCCTGGCTTCCACCCACCCTAGACCTTGTACAGTCTGTTTTCCTCACAGTAACAAGGGTAGTTCTTTAACAATGTCAACTGCATAATGATACTCTGATGTCTAGAACCCTACAATGGATTCTTGTCTGTCTCAGAATAAATGCAAAGTCCTTGCCGTGCCTACAAGGTCACACCTATCATTTCCCCACAGGCTTCCTCTACTCCAGCTACACCGGCATTCCCCCCAAAAAACCAAGGATGTTCTCATCTCAGGGCCTTTGCATATGCTGCTCCTATGCCTTGATTCATTCATTCAATTGTTTGGGTTCCTATTATTCTATTCAAGGTAACTGGGACTTATCATAAACAAATGGAAAAAGAATCTTGCCCTTGCTCTGCTTACATTTCCAACATGTCTGCACTTATCACTCCTTTGGCACAGTTTTGTTGACCACCTGATCTAAAACAGCAATCCCTTCCCACCACCCCATTGTTCCATATTCCTCTGTCCTCATTTTACTTAATAACACCTATACCCTTCTGATATATCATGTTATTATTTCATTGTTTATTACCTATCTCCTCCCAGTAGGATGCAAGCCCCTTGGCAAGAACTTTGCTAGTTTTAGTCTTTGTTGTAGTTCTAGAATATGACTAAGCTTATATATTTTCAAATATTTGCTAAATAATTAATACATATGCACTTTTAATTTATAAACCTGTATTTTTAATTCTGAAAATATTTCTAACATTTTTTTTCCTCTACATTTCTTCTCCTTTATTTCTTGTTTTCAGCTCCTATATTATGTCAGATTTTGGACCTCTTTGATGACTGTAGATTTTTATGTCTTTTATGTCTTTTCGTGGATTTTTCTTTTTGATCCAACTTCCAGGAGGTGTCCTCAATTTTATTTTCTAGCTCTTTATATGGCATTTTATGATTCTGCTATAATGTCTTGAGTTTCTACGAGTTCCTTTATGTTCTCCCATTGTATTGGTATAATCATTGTACTTACAAGCTGGACTGAATAGGATAAAGCATAAATCAGGTTTATTCTTTCCCATTTCTTCCTGTTAAGTCCTTTTTCTGGACAGAATCTCATCTAGGTCCCAAACTTTTTTAGTCACTCAGAAAAAAAATCCCTTGTTTGCTTTTAGTCACAAAACAGCTTCCAATGAGTGATTTTAAAGTTTTCACCAAATACAAAACTCTGATTCACTTCCCTTTTCCCTTCCTCCTGCCTCTCTCCACCCAGACATGTGCCCGACTGGGGAAAGATGCATAACTGATTTCTCTCCTCCAATGTTGTAGCTTCCTTCCCTTCCTTATGTTCTAGATGTTGTTTCTGACCTTTTCAGGGCCAGGCCCAAAAGGAGAGAGGATTAAATGAAAAAAAGACCTTTTGTAGCTTGTGCAGTTTGTAACCTGATGATTTCCTTTGATGGAGCAGGTGCCCAATTGCTGGCTCTGTCCCTCAAGGGATGTACTGGAGGTGTGCCCGCCTCTGACCACAGCTTTCTTGGTGCAGGTGGGGCTGGACAGCAGTAGCCACCGCAATACCACCCTCAGAGCCTGGACTTCTGGCCATCCACTGTTGGGTCACATTTCCCTTCCAATCTTAGGTAGGAGTGAACATGACGACTGTCAATTGGCTCCCTCTCATCTGTTCAACTTGACTCACTAGGAAACTCAAACAGTCTTGCCCTACTGTGGGCAGAAATGTAGTCTGTTCCTGACGCAGCCGCCTCTCATCATTCTGCCATTAAACCAGAGAACTTAGCTGTAATCTTTCACTATTTTGTGTGTCCCAGGCAGGAATGAGATAATAGCCTTTCTGTGTCATAGAGTCCAAAGAGGCTCTCCATGTCATGCTCTCCAAATGTTTCCTTGAAGCTCTTCTCACTCATCTTGAGGTAATGGAAAGCATTGCCTCTATCCAAAAGCAGGTTCAAGGTACATTGTTTAGAGCATAGCATGTGGAGAAAACTGGAGAATTGAGTAACGTAGATATTATTTTTTCTCCAATCAGGAGAAGAAAAGAAAATTTCTGACAATGTAGTTCTGGAAGCTGCCTAGCAGTTCACTTGATACTGCAGCCAGGAGAAATGTCCCATTAGCCGCAAGGAGACAGGCAGCCCTGACACATCACTTTAGTTCTGAGATCTGTATCTCTTACCCACAATGTTTTAGACTAGGCATAACATATGCCTCCGGTACTCATACAGACAGGAAATAATACAAAAAGAAATATTATGACAGATAATCAGTATTTCTATTGATTTTTTGAGGGGCCATTAGAGGATAGTTATCAGAAGTATGATCATGGGCATCAGACAAACTTCCATTTGAGTTTTAGCTCTGCCAGCTATTAGTATGTGACCTCAAGCAAATTACTGAGCATCTCATAATTGTTTGCTGTTGTTCAGTTGCTAAGTTGTGTTCGATTCTTTGTGACCCCAATTTTAACCGCCCCTAGATGTTAGCAGCAGCGTGTCCTTTGTAGATAATCCAGTTGTCTGTGTGCTGCATTGCCTATTGCAAAGTTGGCACCACGGACATCATTTCTATCTAAGGCTGGGAACTACCTTTCCCAGAATCCCCCTTCCTAGTGGTTCCAGGTTAGAGTTTGTGAGACTTTGAGTCTGTGACTTGTGCAAGACTTGGAAGGTATATGAAAGGAGTCCATTGTTTTGGGGATAATAGTTGCCGAGGTTCATCAGGGCTTCACCAGACACAGGGGCTCAAAGCCCTCTTCATGAGCTCGCACAATCTGTGGTTTTGGCAGCATTCTCAGAGCTCTCCCATGAGCTAAAAAATTCTCTACCCACACTCCAGGGCTTCAGGCTGAAGTCACCAGTGACTCTCCATTCCTACAGCTGCCACCTTCTAGACCTTTACTTCCCCAGCTCCTCTCTGTTTATGTAAGCTGTCATTTCTATATGAAGTTCCTTATTCCTATACCACGTATAGTGGCTCTGTTTCCCTGACAGAACCATTCTGATACAGTATATGTAGTCCCAAGACATGTATCGAGCACTCTAAATATTAGACAATAATAGTAACACTAATCATAAAAGGTATTGTTTACAATAAATTTGAGATGAACAGATTAATGATGTTAGAAATGGCTGAAGGGGGTCAAAAGTTACAATCTTCTAGTTATAAAATAAGTCATGGGGATGTGATGCACCATATGGCAACTATAATTAATAACACTATATTGCAATTTCAAAGCTGATAAAAGAGTAGTTCTTAAAAGATCTCATCATAAGATAAAAAATTCTGCAATTATGTATGGGAATGGATGTTAACTTATTGTGGTGATTGTCTTGCAGTACATACAGTTATCACATCATCATGTTGTACACCTAAAACTAATGTAATGTTATATGGCAATTACATATCAATAAGAAAAAAGAAAAATTGTTAAACCATGTGAGTTCTACTGTTTAGGAACAGCAAACATGAGAAGTTGTATAAAAAGAGACCATTCTTAATACCTCATAACAAAAACTGCTCATTTCTATAACACTTTTCAATTTACGACGTGTTTACACATATCTTACTGCATTTGTCTAAGATAAAGCATATATTTGAAACACTTACTTTCTTAACAATAAAAGCCCATGATCAAGAGAATAGTACATGTAAAATATCATGTATGAAACGAGTTGCCAGTCCAGGTTCGATGCACGATACTGGATGCTTGGGGCTGGTGCACTGGGACAACCCAGAGGGATGGAATGGGGAGGGAGGAGGGAGGAGGGTTCAGGATGGGGAACACATGTATACCTGTGGTGGATTCATTTTGATATTTGGCAAAACTAATACAATTATGTAAAGTTTAAAAATAAAATAAAAAAATATATATATAAAATAAATAAATAAATAAATAAAAGTTAACATTTTTCCAACAACAACAACAACAAAAAAAGAAAATAGTACAACTACAATGACAGAGTGATTTATATTGGAAAAAGAACACTTATTTAAAACATGAATGCGTTCCACAGAGTTCTCTCTCATCAGAAGAGAATGAAGCTGCCCTCTGTCTCATGTGTTTCCTAGTGTTAAGGTGTGAGCCTTGGATCACAAGGGAGTAGTAACAAACACTAACAACTGTCCACAGAGTTGCAGAGTTTGGCTTTCCAATTAATATATTGAACACACACGTTATGACATGTATATGCGCTATTGTACTTCATGGTACTAAGTTGCTTCAGTCATGTTCAACTCTTTGCAATGCTATGGACTATAGCCCGCCAGCTCTTCTGTCTATGGGATTCTCCAGGCAAGAACACTGCTGTGGGTTGTCACGTCCTCCTCCAGGGGATCTTCCTGACCCAGGGATCAAACCCGCATCTCCTGTGGCTCCTGCATTGCAGGTGGATTCTTTACCGCTGAGTCACTGGGGAATTAGGCATAAATGGTAGTACGAGTTTATAAACGACCATAGTTGTAATTACTTTTAGAGAGCCAATATTTTTTCTCTTTTGGGCTCATTAATATTGATAATTTTCCTTAATGCTATGTTTTACACACCTATAGGTAGAAAGATGAGTTCTGGGCCCAGATCCTCAGATTATTTCTGTTTTCCTTGCTCCCCTCTAGAGTAGGGGTTCCTGTGCTCTTCTCATGTCTAATTCCCATTCTTCTTCTGTCTTTTGTCCAATTCCCCTCATCAGAATGTCCTGCTGGCCCCTGGGTCTGGCTTTCCTAATTGCCTTGTACCAACTTTGCTTGAATCTCTGGAAATACAAGGCTATGGATGATATTCTGTGGAGGCCAAGTATAATACCATGCCACATGGTAAGGCAGGGGAGATCAGCATAGGGAATGAAAAGCGCACAGCAAAATCCAGGCCTAGTGCCTGAACGAAGGGAGCCAAGTGCTGGCAGGTACCCTTCTTCACTCCTGAAGGTTTGGGGTCTAAGACTCTAATAGCTGCATTGAGACTAGTTGTCAGTGGGAACAGACATTTTTTGGCCTATGGCTTCAAATGTATGCTACTTGTTAGAACACTGACTATGTAGTGGGAAGATGCTTACAATGATGCACTGTCCATGTCCTGCTGTTATTGGCTGTGTTGAGCTTGGCTCAATAAATGTAAAAAATATAATAATGTATAAAGTATAAATAATTATATTTTAAATTAAAATAAAATTGTATTTAAAGATATAATTTATAAAATTATATCTTAAATTAAATTATAAAGTATTAATAATATAATAATAAAATAATACAATAATATAGCTCAGCAGGCTATATCCTGCTTTCAGCCCCTTTAGGGATTACCTTCACTGCAGACAGCCACCGTGTCCAAGGCCATACACTTCCTAGGGAGGCCAATACGGTCCAATGCAGGACAACTCTGATGGGCCATGCTAGTTTTGGACTCCCTATGGAGTTGGCTGAGGCTGTGGTAAGGCTGGTCTTGCAGCTGGACTTCTGCTCACTCCTGCTCCCTTGATCTCCCTCCACAGGTGTGGAACCCCAGGGCCCTCATTAATAAACACTTGACACACATAACTACATCTCAGAGTCTGCTTCCCAGAGAACCCAGTCTGCCACAGACTGCTCTTCATATCACCAGTATTGTTGATATCTCTATTTCGCCATTGTTGCCTCTGCCTTTCTCTTTGACCTTTTCAGTTTATACCTATTTTCCTCATTTATTGTCATTTTTTAGAGTTTTAAGAGGGACTGGAGATAAATGAGGAGAAGGCAATGGCAACCCACTCCAGTACTCTTGCCTGGAAACTCCCATGGATGGAGGAGCCTGGTAGGCTGTAGTCCATGCAGTTGCTGTGAGTCGGACATGACTGAGCGGCTTTAATTTCACTTTTCACTTTCATGCATTGGAGAAGGAAATGGCAACCCACTCCAGTGTTCTTGCCTGGAGAACCCCAGGGTTGGGGGAGCCTGGTGGGCTGCCATCTATGGGGTTGCACAGAGTCGGACACGACTGAAGCAACTTAGCAGCAGCAGCAGCAGCAGGAGATAAATGAAAGTGTCAAATCCACCACTGTGCAAGTCGGAGTTAAACTACAGAGAACATAATTTATTCTAGCAATTCAAAACAGAAAAAGTATTTTTAGTGCATTCAGTGTTGAGGCAGATTTATTGCAATGATGGCCCCAATTATTTCATTCCTCCTTTACAATGTGATTTTGTAACTCCTCACATCAAAGGATTGAGTCTGTTTCCTTCTCATTGAACCTTGCTTTGGCCTATGGAATGTGGTAGAAATGGTGTGCTGTTTCTAAGCTGAATCCTCAAAAGCCTTGTACACCTTGTTCTTCCTCTTGAAACTCCATGAGAACAATCCAGTCTAGGCTGCTAGAAGATGAGGGCCCACATGGGGCAGTGATGAGTTGTCCCAGCTGAGGCCATCTGAGACCTGTCAGCTTCTGGCTAGCCCATCAGCTGACCACAAACACGTGAGCAAGCTCAGTAAGATCAGCCAAGCTCAACCTGAACCAGTAGAACTGGCTAGCTGACTGATAGATTCATGCAATAATAACAGTTATTGTTTTAAGTTGCTGCATTTAGAAATAATTGCTATACAACATTATTATGGTAACAGATACAAGTGGCTTAAAGATTCACTGGGATATCTGAAGAAGTAGACTCTGGATCCATGCCACGTGACAGATTCACTAAAGTCATGAAGTTGTAGAAGCAGGACACTCCCTGCTAAATTAACAAGCCACTGCTACAAGCCCTGTTTCCAGAGCCCTGTCACCTCTCCTGTAATCAGGAAGCTGTTAACTCAGAATCATGCTGCTGCTGTTACTGCCATGATTTATGCCATGATAGCAGATACCTATGTTTTCCCTTTCTTCTGCTTAATTCATTTTCTTCCATCTAATTCATTAAGTGCTTCTTATGAGCAGAATGTAAGTTTTAACTGGACTTCAGCTGCAAAGCCCTCTAAAGTGTTAGTCATTCCGTTGTGTCTGACTCTTTGTGACTCCATGGACTGTAGCCTACCAGGCTCCTCTTCCCATGGGATTTTCCAGGCAAGAATACTGGAGTGGGTAGACATTCCCTTCTCCAGTGGATCTTCTCAACTCAGGGATTGAATCTGGGTTCCCTAAATTTCAGACAAGCCATCTAAGGTCAAAGGGAGTTTTAGCTTTCTAGTTCTGCAGGACATGAGAGGGAGGCTGGAATGGACTTGGAATAAGTCCTCCTCAGTGTCTGCCACAGCTGCTGCTGCTGCAAGTCACTTCAGTCTTGTCCGACTCTGTGTGACCCCATAGACGGCAGCCCATCAGGCTCCCCCATCTCTGGGATTCTCCAGGCAAGAACACTGGAGTGGGTTGCCATTTCCTTCTCCAATGCATGAAAGTGAAAAGTGAAAGGGAAGTCACTCAGTCGTATCCGACTCTTAGCGACCCCATGGACTACAGCCTACCAGGCTCCTCCATCCATGGGATTTTCCAGGCAAGAGTACTGGAGAGGGGTGCCATTGCCTTCTCCGGTCTGCCACAGCTATGATTAACTAAAGTGAGCATTATACAACTTATTTCACAGGTAGTTCAATAATACTGAAACAACTTCTTTAAATTCAGTGTATTTCACAATTGGGCATATCACTCACTACACTGTCAATCACCATTAATTCAATAAACAGAAGTTAAGAGTAAAGGATGAACAACACAGTACCAAGAATTTGTGAACTCATTGCTTCAGCAAAATTCAAACACAATTTCTTAAGGGAACCAACAACTATCAGTCACTAAGGAGAGGAAAACTGATTTATGTGCTGAGAAATTCTTGATCCCTTATTGATACTTCATATAGCAATGCTAATAGAAAGAACAGTGATTTCAGAAACAATATTTGGTCTTGATCTGTAATTATCAAGGTATATACACAACTATGTGATAAAAGACTATTTCAAAATTTATGTGGGCATAGACTAGAAATTTACAAGATTCTAAGGAAGGCAAGTGGGTAGCATCCTTCGATCTGATCTTTAAGATACGACATCTGGTTTAAGTGGTCAGAAAATTAAAGCTTCTAAATCTGCTGAATTAGCAACTCTAGAAAAATCTGTAGGGGTGGTGACAAGATGATGAGTAATCAGTGAAGATAAGAGAAGGTAATTCTTAGATAATAGGATCTTGAACTGTGAAGGCTTTAAAATGGAAGGAATTTCATCCCCCCCAATTTCGTTCTCTGCATCTTGTTCAGTGGAGGCACAATGTTATTATGGTATGTAAGGCTTGCAGTGGTTTATGCCTTACTGAGAATTACTGTACTCAGCCACAGCCTTGTATGGCAAGGAGTCCCTCAGGCTTTCACACACAAAAAGTCTGTGTTGTCAGAAGAAACTGGAGTCCCTCCAAAAGGTGCCCCACTGATTCAAAAGCTAGACACTTCTTTGTCAACAAAGGCATACGGGGCTAAAAGTCTGAAGGGCAAATTGCATTTGGCTCAGTCGTAAGCCTTAATCACAGACTGTTTATTTGGTTCTTGCTGACAAAAATCGTGAAGTATCAGCAATTTTGCTTCTAAGGCAGAATCAATTGACTTAATATTTTTTACTTTTTTTCAGTTGTGCAATCAGAAATTCATTCATATGAGGAAAAGGCAGTTAATACCTATGGGAAAATGCCAAAAAAAGCAGTAGTCAGACTGATTGCTTTTTGGCAAAGGCTGAGCTGATGCTGAGGCTGAAACTCCAATACTTTGGCCACTTCATGCGAAAAGTTGACTCATTGGAAAAGACCCTGATGCTGGGAGGGATTGGGGGCAGGAGGAGAAGGGGACGACAGAGGATGAGATGGCTGGATGGCATCACCAACTCGATGCACATGAATTTGGGTGAACTCCGGGAGTTGGTGACGGACAGGGAGGCCTGGCGTGCTGCGATTCATGGGGTCTCAAAGAGTCGGACACGACTGAGCGACTGAACTGAACTGAACTGAGCTCAAGATTTACCAAGGGAAGCCCATGTAAGTGTGACCTGAGGGGAAGTTACAAGTGCCAGAGCATTGCTGAGCCTGGAAACTGGACTTTCAGCTACTTTGTAAGGTATTTCAGAGAAAATTACACATATACATATGTGAGGATGATGTCTTACCATGTTGCTAAAATGATGATTTCTAAACCAGCTTTACTCTCATTTCTGAAGCAGTAAGAGAATAAAAGAGAGACAACAGACAGCAAGTAATTTACCTTTTGGGGCAAGAATCTTGAGCAAAAGTTAGTTAAAATCTTCCTGATCTCTGGCCTGGATTCAGCTCCTTGAGGGCATAACAAAAGAGAAAGCGAAACATCCTTTAGATCAGGTGTTGCCCATGATGGAATTTATTTATTTATTTATGAGTATTAAGTTCACAGATTTATTCATTTGTTTAATAAAATCATTATTTTCCTGGGCAAGACCTACTTGTTTTAAGAGCAAACATTCTATGGCGGCTTGTTAAGTTATAATTCCAGATATTTTATAACACTGCTGCTAAGTCACTTCAGTCGTGTCCAACTCTGTGCGACCCCAGAGACGGCAGCTCATCAGACTCCCCGGTCCCTGGGATTCTCCAGGCAAGAACACTGAAGTGGGTTGCCATTTCCTTCTCCAATGCATGAAAGTGAAAAGTGAAAGGGAAGTTGCTCAGTCGTGTCCAACCCTAAGCGACCCCATGGACTGCAGCCCACCAGGCTCCTCCATCCATGGGATTTTCCAGGCAAGAGTACTGGAGCTGGGTGCCATTGCCTTCTCTGGATTTTATAACACAAGGATTTATAAATTTTTAAAATTATGGTCAGTTGAAAAAAACATTGTTTTAATATATTTCAACTGTGACTCATTCAGGGAATTTTTTTTTGGTTTCTTTTTTTAAAAATTTATTAATTTTAATTGGAGGCTAATTACTTTATAATATTGTAGTGGTTTTTGCCATACATTGACATGAATCAGCCATGGGTGTACATGTATTCCCCATCCTGAACATCCCTCCCCATCCCATCCCTCTGGGTCATCCCAGTGCACCAACCCTGAGCACCCTGTCTCATGCCTCGAACCTGGACTGGCGATCTGTTTCACATATGATAATATACATATTTCAATGTTATTCTCTCAGATCATCCCACCCTCACCTTCTCCCACAGAGTCCAATAGACTGTTCTATACATCTATGTCTCTTTTGCTGTCTCACATACAGGGTTAACGTTACCATCTTTCTAAATTCCATATATATGCGTTAGTATACTGCATTGGTGTTTTTCTTTCTGACTTACTTCACTCTGTATAATAGGCTCCAGTTTCATTCACCTCATTAGAACTTATTCAAATGAATTCTTTTTAATGGCTGAGTAATATTCCATTGTGTATATGTACCACAGCCTTCTTATCCATTTGTCTGCTGATGGACGTGTAGGTTGCTTCCACGTCCTGGCTATTACAAACAGTGCTGAGATGAACATTGGGGTACACGTGTCTCTTTTAATTCTGGTTTCTTTGGTGTGTATGCCCAGCAGTGGGATTGCTGGGTCATATGGCATTTCTATTTCAATTTTTTAAGGAATCTCCATAGTGGTTGTACTAGTTTGCATTCCCACCAACAGTGTAAGAGGGTTCCCTTTTCTCCACACCCTCTCCAGCATTTATGGTTTGTAGATTTTTGGATAGCAGCCATTCTGATGGGCATGAGATGGTACCTCATTGTGGTTTTGATTTGCATTTCTCTAATAATGAGTGATGTTTCTTTTCATGTGTTGAGCATGATGAGCATCTTTTCATGTGTTTGTTAGCCATCTCTATGTCTTCTTTGGAGAAATGTCTGTTTAGTTCTTTGGCTCATTTTTTGATTGGGTCATTTATTTTTCTGGAATTGAGCTGTAGGAGTTGCTTGTATATTTTTGAGATTAATTCTTTTTTCGTTGCTTCGTTTGCTATTATTTTCTCCCATTCTGAAGGCTTTTCCACCTTGCTTATAGTTTCCTTCATTGTGCAAAGCTTTTAAGTTTAATTAGGTCCCATTTGTTTATTTTTGCTTTTATTCTCATTACTCTGGGAAGTGGGTCACAGAGGATCCTGCTGTGATTTATGTCGGAGAGTGTTTTGCCTATGTTTTCCTCTAGGAGTTTTATAGTTTCCAGTTTTACATTTAGATCTTTAATCCATGTTGAGTTTATTTTTGTGTATGGTGTTAGAAAGTGTTCTAGTTTCATTCTTTTACAAGTGGTTGACCAGTTTTTGCAGCACCACTTATAAAAGCAGCTTCCTTAGCCTGTCTGCTCTTCAGTTCCCAGTCTTAGATAAAAGTTTCTGGCTCTAGATTTATAAAGCATCTTCAGAATACCAGGGTGCTCACATTAGCCCCTTCCTAGCTTCCTTCTCTATCATTTCCTGTGGTCTTTGTGTACATGTCTGTCCTACTGTGTCTTACTCATCTTTGTATCATTTTCCTTCAACTTCTGTTTTTTGTTTTGTCTTTTGTTTTGCTTGTAGATAATACATTTGTTGGTTAAATGAAAATATAGTTAGAGGCAAATACAAATTCTCTAGTGTTTCAATTGTTACCAAGAAAATGATGGGATGTTGCTAGCTTTGTGAAGATGATTGACTTCCTGTTCTTAGTAGAATGAGTAGCATATTTACCCTTCAAGTACAAATAATTGCTTTAAGCGATTTTGATATGTTTTTGTCTCCAAAAGAATCAAGAGCCCTATTGGGATAGATATAAATCAAAGTGACTCTAGAAAGGCTCAGTGGAAGGAGTCATTTTAAGTAGAAGGATAGCCCTAATGATAGCTATCAATACCATAAAATTTCCGTATATTGAAAACTATGAATAAAACATTCATCTTCATACCTGCTACTAATGGAGTTAGATTTGTGAAGAAAAAAGTGTTTATGAATGATACCATCTCTTTCTTTTTTTTGTCCTTTTTTTATCCCAGTTAACAGGTATACCACACACACTCTTCTACAACTTGCCTTTTTTTGGTGAGGGGATGAGGGAGAATCATTCCAAGTCAGCTCAAAACAATGCTTATTTCTTTTTAAGAGTTGTATGGGAGTGTGTAAGTTAATAACTGTTGTCTCAATTCTAGTCTCACCCTTTGGAACCTATAGACCCTTTGGATTCTGCTAGTTCTCTGTTAGGTCTGCTAAGAGAGAACACTAGAGAAATAGGAAAATTCTCTTTTGCTACCTTTTCCTCTCTGCGGCTCCTTAACAATGACCTTTACCTCTGTGGTGGCAGTTGGTACAGTCTCCTTGTTTCCTTCCCTCTTTTTTTCTGGCAGCCTCATTTTGTCCCCTCAGAGGCATCAGCACCAGCTAGGCAATGACTGTTTTTCAGCAGTCTGACCAACTCCCATGAAATTTCTCCAGCCAACCTGGAGCTGTGCCCCAATGTGTGTGTGTGTGTGTGTGTGTGTGTGTGTAAGTCGTTCAGTCATGTCTGACTCTTTGTGACCCCATGGACTGTAGCTCACCAGACTCCTCTGTCTATGGGATTCTCCAGGCAAGAATTCTGGAGTGGGTTACCATTCCCTTCTCCAGGGGATCTTCCTGACCTAGGGATCCAACTCATTTCTCCCGCATTCCCGGCAGATTCTTTACTGTCTGAGCCACCAGGGAAACCCTGTGCTCCAGTAACCTCAAAATTTTCCCTCTGTTCTTCCAGCTTCAGGATGTGAGGTTCTTCCTGGAATTACCATGCTCTCATTCTCTTTTTAGATTTTTTTAAGTTTTTAAATAACCCATAGCTTATATTTTCTCTGTTGAAATGCTCCTGGTAGTTTCTATTTTCCCTACCAGACCCTGACAGATATACATAATACCTACTTGACATCTGCTGAGTCAGAAAGCCAGAAGGAACAGAGCAGCCTGCACTGCTGTGCACACCTGTTGCATGACCAGTTCCTGCTCTGGCCCTGGAGGACCCATAATGTATGTAACTAGTACCCTGCAGATGGACATATAAGTTGCTTCCAACTTTTGTTACTATAAACAATGCAGTAAACAACATTAAATGAATTGGTTTTTCACATATGGTTAAGTATATCTGTAAGATAATTTATAAAAGTGGAATTGCTGGATGAAAAGCATCACCAAGTTGCCTTTTAACTTCCTGATGTTCAAGCTGGTTTTAGAAAAGGCAGAGGAACCAGAGATCAAATTGCCAACATCTGCTGGATCATAGAAAAAGCAAGAGAGTTCCAGAAAAACATCTATTTCTGCTTTATTGACTATGCCAAAGCCTTGGACTGTGGGGATCACAATAAACTGTGGAAAATTCTGAAAGAGATGGGAATACCAGACCACCTGATCTGCCTCTTGAGAAATCTGTATGCAGGTCAGGAAGCAACAGTTAGAACTGGACATGGAACAACTGACTGGTTCCATAATAGGAAAAGGAGTTCGTCAAGGCTGTATATTGTCACCCTGTTTATTTAACTTATATGCAGAGTACATCATGAGAAACGCTGGACTGGAAGAAACACAAACTGGAATCAAGATTGCTGGGAGAAATATCAATAACCTCAGATATGCAGATGACACCACCCTTATGGCAGAAAGTGAAGAGGAACTCAAAAGCCTCTTGATGAAAGTGAAAGTGGAGAGTGAAAAAGTTGGCTTAAAGCTCAACATTCAGAAAATGAAGATCATGGCATCCGGTCCCATCACTTCATGGGAAGTAGATGGGGAAACAGTGGAAACAGTGTCAGACTTTATTTTTCTGGGCTCCAATATCACTACAGATGGTGACTGCAGCCATGAAATTAAAAGACGCTTACTCCTTGGAAGAAAAGTTATGACCAACCTAGATAGCATATTTAAAAGCAGAGACATTACTTTGCCAACAAAGGTTCGTCTAGTCAAGGCTATGGTTTTTCCTGTGGTCATGTATGGATGTGAGAGTTGGACTGTGAAGAAAGCTGAGCACCGAAGAATTGATGCTTTTGAACTGTGGTGTTGGAGAAGACTCCTGAGGGTCCCTTGGACTGCAAGGAGATCCAACCAGTCCATTCTGAAGGAGATCAGCCCTGGGATTTCTTCGGAAGGAATGATGCTAAAGCTGAAACTCCAGTACTTTGGCCTCCTCATGCGAAGACTTGGAAAAGTCTTGGAAAAGACTCTGATGCTGGGAGGGATTGGGGGCAGGAGGAGAAGGGGACGACAGAGGATGAGATGGCTGGATGGCATCACTGACTCAATGGACGTGAGTCTGAGTGAACTCCGGGAGTTGATGATGGACAGGGAGGCCTGGCGTGCTGCAATTCATGGGGTCAAAAGGAGACAGCCTTCAGAATGGGAGAAGATAATAGCAAATGAAGCAACTGACAAACAACTAATCTCGAGAATATACAAGCAACTCCTACAGCTCAACTCCAGAAAAATAAATGACCCAATCAAAAAATGGGCCAAAGAACTAAATAGACATTTCTCCAAAGAAGACATACAGATAGCTAACAAACACATGAAAAGATGCTCAACATCACTCATTATCAGAGAAATGCAAATCAAATCCACTATGAGGTACCATTTCACACCAGTCAGAATGGCTGCGATCCAAAAGTCTACAAGTAATAAATGCTGGAGAGGGTGTGGAGAAAAGGGAACCCTCTTACACTGTTGGTGGGAATGCAAACTAGTACAGCCACTATGGAGAACAGTGTGGAGATTCCTTAAAAAACTGGAAATAGACCTGCCTTATGATCCAGCAATCCCACTGCTGGGCATACACACTGAGGAAACCAGAAGGGAAAGAGACACGTGTACCCCAATGTTCATCGCAGCACTGTTTATAATAGCCAGGACATGGAAGCAACCTAGATGTCCATCAGCAGATGAATGGATAAGCAAGCTGTGGTACATATACACAATGGAGTATTATTCAGCCATTAAAAAGAATACATTTGAATCAGTTCTAATGAGGTGGATGAAACTGGAGCCTATTATACAGAGTGAAGTAAGCCAGAAAGAAAAACACCAATACAGTATACTAACACATATATATGGAATTTAGAAAGATGGTAACAATAACCCTGTGTACGAGACAGCAAAAGAGACACTGATGTATAGAACAGTCTTATGGACTCTGTGAGAGAGGGAGAGGGTGGGAAGATTTGGGAGAATGGCATTGAAACATGTAAAATATCATGTATGAAACGAGTTGCCAGTCCAGGTTCGAAGCATGATACTGGATGCTTGGGGCTGGTGCACTGGGACGACCCAGAGGGATGGAATGGGGAGGGAGGAGGGAGGAGGGTTCAGGATGGGGAACACATGTATACATGTGGCGGATTCATTTTGATATTTGGCAAAACTAATACAGTTATGTAAAGTTTAAAAATAAAATAAAATTAAAAAAAAAAAAGGAGTCGGACACAACTGAGCGACTAATCTGATCTGATCTGATTGGTTTAGTTGCTCATATGCAAAAACAGAATCTATCTGCAGGAGAAACAGAGAAATCAAGAAAGGGAAGAGGGAGCCAGCTGTGACACCCTTATCTTACAGAATGCTACCCATCCGTTAAAATAATTACTTTCTGGCCTAGATTTGAATTATGGACTTCACTTTGAGCCCTTTGGAGAGGAGGAAGGCTAAAACATAAGTGGAAGAACTCTGTAAGACACTTTGGTATTCCTTCAATAAGAGGGGTAACACAAAAAGTGTAGGGAGGTGCTTTGCCACAGATTGCCAGCAGGGCTGAGCAGGCCAAGGAAACTCCAAGCTGTCTGCCCAGTAGTGACTCAGTCCCCAGTAAATGTTAGTGTCTACAGGAAGAGTGACACCTAGAGATGTGTGACTATTGTAAGAAGTGACAGTGCTGCTGGGCAAATTACATGTGGTAGCTGTAAGCACATGTGAGACACTTCCTAGGGACTCCCCAGAACATATGGGTGGAACTTTGTAGGGAACTGGGTCTGCTGCCTGCAGCAGTGAAGTGTTAAAAGCTGGTAAAACAAAAAACTGGTTAAAAACTCATTTACTAAGGTTGTCCTTTTTTTCATGTCCGTATCTTTGGCTCATAAACTGAAGTAGCTGTGCTGTGTGTGCTGTGCTTAGTCGCTTAGCGACTCTTCCCTTCTCCAGGGGATCTTTCTGACCCATGAATCAAACCAGGGTCTCCTGCATTGCAGGTGGATTCTTTACCAGCTGAACTACCAGGGAAACCCCAAAGTGAAGTAGGATTTTCTTAAAAATAACAGAGTAAAACATTCTTCTTCCCTGGGTCCTTAATAACACATCTCAGCAAACTCAGGTTGTGACGAAGTAATTTTTTTTTTTACCATCTGCTGTTTGGTTTTCTTGTCATTTGTTTTCTGCTCAGCAGAGCCAGATTAGTTATGGTCCTTGTTTGGCAGATAGGCTACATTCTACATACATACTGATTTCACCTTAGCATTAAGTGGTAACAAAGCTTTGTGTACAGAGCTGTATCTTTCCTATCCTATAAGATCTGGTCTGCCTTCCTGCAGAGGATTTTATGTTTCACTGCATCTTGTTTGTGCCATTCTTAATTTACACGACAGAGATGCTGTCATCACCAATTAACATTTATCAAGGGCCCCTTGGATGCATGGCTGTACAGGGACTAATTTAATATTCTCTTTGTTTCAGATATCAGGTGGCTCCTTCAAATGAATTTTTAAGTATCTCAGATGATGAAGAAGAATAGAGATACCAATTAGGATTCAGAAGAGAAGCCTCTGCAGAAAATGCTTAAAGGAGGGCATCAAGGATTAATATTAATATTTGAAAGTTTACAAGAGGGTATCCTTTTCTTCAGTTAACAAGTGACGAAAGTAAAATGAGACTGCATTTGTTATTCCTGGAAGAAGCCTGGCAGCATTCCATCCAGACATCTACCCTTTAACTGTTCCATTTCTTTACTCATTTTAGTTCTTCTAATCTTTAAGGCTGCGTCTGAATCTTTCTTCCTGAACTGTTTTCTATCCATCACTTTTAGGGATGACTCCTTCCTCCAATTCCTATGTTGTTAATACCACTTATTTGGCAATTTAGCACATGATACATTGTACTGCTGCTAAGTCGCTTCAGTCGTGTCCAACTCTGTGCGACTCCATAGACGGCAGCCCACCAGGCTCCCCTGACCCTGGCATTCTCCAGGCAAGAACATTGGAGTGGGTTGCCATTTCCTTCTCCAATGCATGAAAGTGAAAAGTGAAAGTGAAGTCGCCCAGTCGTGTCCGACTCTTAGCGACCCCATGGACTGCCGCCTACCAGGCTCCTCCATCCATGGGATTTTCCAGGCAAGAGTACTGGAGTGGGGTGCCATTGCCTTCTCCCGATACACTGTACTATTACTGACTAAATATATGTTCACTCTCTCCAAGCATATTAGAGAACTATCTGGACAATTTAGTTCTTTTCCGTTGTTAGGGTCAGCATGGCATTCTCTCAAAGGTAGAATCTTTGAGATTCTATTGATGATGATAGCAATAATTCATAAAAAAAAACCGAAATTTCATTTTTTAAAAGGATGAGAGGAGAAACAAAGCTGAGGCTCTGAGAGTTGAGACTCAAAACCACCATTAATGAACGCGTCCTAATCTAGGAGCTATATGTACATCTTCTAGGGGAAGGGGCTGTGAGAGGCAAGAACATCCCCGGAAGTCAGCAGTTTGCCTTTTGAGATGCAATAAAAAAATGGGCTTTGGCCTGCCTAAGCGCAGAGGAGCCTGTAGGGCTGCCGTCTATGGGGTCGCACCGAGTCGGACACGACTGACGCGAGTTAGCAGCTAGCAGCAGCAGCAGCAGCAAGCTATATTTATTTTCTGGCCTCTTCCTTTTGATGTGATAGTAAACAGTGTAGCATGGCTGTCCATGGCAGGAATTGATATTCCAAAGAACAGACCTGAATATTTTCACTTCATAAAAAGAAACATTCGGTTCTGTCATACACGTTGGAATGAAAAACACACCGTGCTGTTTATGACGTCAAGAATCAGGGCCCACCGAGGTCGGTGACTCAACGAAGCCCAGCAGTTAGACCACTGTTGCAGAGGGGCCCACAAACCAGACGCCATCAAGAGCTCCTCAGGACGAAGCTCCCGCGGGGCCCCGCCCACTCCGGGTCCGGGAGCCTCATTGGCCGGCCTTCCGCCCGCCACTTCTACCAGCCCGCGGGATTTGGCTCGGGAGGCGGGCGTTTTCCTTTCCGGCACTAATTGGTCGAATCTTAATGACGGCATGGGATTTTTCGAGTCTCAATTGGTTCTTAGTCTTCAGAATGGGCGGGGAAAGGCAGAGCGACAGGGCTCAAGGAGGGAATCGCGGAGTGCGCCGGCGCGTAGTCGAGGACGCTGGGCCGAAGCTTTTGCTAGGGAACCTACTGTTGTCGCCCCGCCCCCTCGGAGCTTTTTGTCCCGTTAACTGTCGGGGTGGCGGGGGCTCCAGCTCAGGCCGACATGCCGGTGCGCTTCAAGGTGAGGACGGGGTCCCCGGGCCCGAAGCCTGATGGGGGTAGTTAAGGCGGGGCGGGTGCGGCGTGCCGGAGCCTCACTGGCTTTCTGGGCCGCGCCCCTCGGCCCCGTAGAACCTGTCAGCTCCCGAGCCTGTCTGTCACTATCCCGGAGGATGCTCATCTCCTCTTACCTAGCCCCCTCTCCGCTCACACTCAGTTCTGAGTTGTCGAGTGGAAGAGTTAGATGGTTTGAGATGGATTTATTTGGGGCGGGGGGGAGGTGCTCAGAGGCGTGTACATAGTGGGCGCTTTCTAATGGGAACTGCGGCGGCTTCAGATTGGGGCACCTGTGGACCACATCACAGCTTAGCATTTAACACCCTTTCCCTTTAAAACTTAAGAGTGTTTTGTGTCTTTTAAAGGCTTGAGAAATGGGACCCTGACAAGATTAAAGACAGGTTATATGAAACACATTATTCATAATCATGCATTTCTTTAAGGTTTGTTGATAGTTCCAGGTAATTGGTAGCTGTCAAGGTCAAGCACCCTGCAGCATAACAGTTGACCATAGTGCTCCACAAGCCCTGCAGTCTTCTTTTATCTTGAGGGTTTGTATTCAGAATGCGAGGGAAATTTTTCTTTTCTTGGTTGACTTTACAAAACTTCACAAGGAACTAGGCATAATATTGCAATATAATATTGTGTACTCAGTGAGAACTTCATTAATTAGGATAATTATAGTGATGAGGATTTAAATTGCCACCGATTTTCAGACCAAAGCTCAAGCTTTTGATTCCAACATCCAGCAAAAGGGTAGCCACTCTGAGCCTCAGATTCCTAGTAGCATCTGCCTCAAGTAGTTGTGGGGATTAAGGTTATAACACTGAACTGCTTAGCACAGGGTTGCGTAAATATTAGGAGCTATTATTAAGGAGCTCTTCTGTGTTCAATTAGTCTTAAGTATTTCCACTCTTTTTAGAGGTTCAGAAATGATTTTTACTGATATATACTTTAAAACAACTTTCATTAATTACATTGAACTTAAATTGTACTTTGCATTACAGGGATTGAGTGAATATCAGAGAAATTTTCTGTGGAAAAAGTCGTATTTGTCAGAGTCCTGTAATTCCTCAATGGGGAGAAGACACCCATGGGCTGGACTTAGATCAGATCAATTAGGTGAGTTGAACAATTAGTTGTCATTATAACTTGAATAAACCTTGGGAAAAATGATTAAAATTATGTGGTTTCCCAGAGTGTGAAAGAAGGAGAGAGAAAGAGACTGACTTGATTCAACCTGCTTGCTTAATTCTCCCTCAGTAGAATATAAGATCTCTTAGATCAGAGCTCTGTCTTCACCACCGTGTTCCTGCCCAGTACCTAACATAGGGCCTTGGCACATTCTAAAGCTTATTAGAACTCTCTTTTTTAAAAATTGAATGCATAAACCTGGGTTTGAATCCACATTTGATGTGTGACTTTGGACAAATTGGGCCTGTTTCACCAAGCGGGACTTGGGAAGCCCCTTGCACAGGATTGTTGGGAGTGATGAATGAGATGTTCCTGTTAAGGGCTAGGTACTTCTACACAGATTGTGCTAGGAGCTCCTCCTGTGACCCCTGTAAGAGTGCTGATGTGTAGGATATAATTTCCTCCAATCTTAGATGTTTGAAGCCAGGAAAAGACTTAAAGAGTTGGGTGCCAAGTCTGGAAACTAGTAAGAAGAGCATATTTCCAGGATTAGGTTTGGAGAACAAAAGGAAGGGTAGACTAGAGTGGGTGGTTCTTTTAATATTCCTCTGAATTGTCAGGCTCCTTTGCCCAGAGCCTGGCTTCAAAGCCCGAGTGTCCCTGCATCTTAGGCAGGGTGGTGCTTTAAGAAACACCTTGGTGAAACAGGCCCAATTTGTCAAACAGGCCCAATTTGTCCATCAAATGTGGATTCAAACCCAGGTTTATGCATTCATTTTTTAAAAAAGAGAGTTTTAATAAACTTTAGAATGTGCCAAGGCCTTATGTTAGGTCCTGGGCAGGAACACAGTGGTGAAGACAGAGCTCTGTTCTCAGAGACCTATCCAGATGACCAGAATTCCACAAATTTGAGGCTCTATTAGATTAAATATCCCAACATAAATCTCTCAAATGTAGCTAAGCTAAGCCCATCGAGGGCCTTAAGGGATATTATGACGCTGGCCAATTGGTTAACCACATAACATTTTAGCTTAGATCAGCTACATTTGAAAGGGTGATGATGAAATGAGACTATGGGAACAGAGCCACTTTGGAGTATGATACCTTAATGAGAAAGGAATGTCTAGGGGGAGGGGCAGAGTGGGAACTCCAGGTTGCTCAAAAAGGAGGTGGAAAGCTAGCAAGGAACAGCAGCAGTGTTACCTGAAACTGGCTAGACATTCTCTGTGTCTTTTTCCTCCTAGTGTGTGCTGAGAGACAAGGGTGGACCACTTGAGAAGCTTCCCTTTTCATTTTGCTCTTCTTCCACCAGCCCTGCTCTGTTAAAGAGGGATGTCTAGGGCAGTGGTCTTCAAGTATTTTTGGTTTCATACCTGCTAAAAGAATTTAGAAAGTCTATCTCTCTTCACATTTTAAAGTTGATATTTAATTTTTTTAATAAAAAGTGTAATGAACAGTACAATCAAAGGACATATTTCTGACTTATTGTGCATACACAAATATCATACACATTTTACATGTATTTTGTTAACTTTGGAGCTGCTAGTTTAGTTCAGTTTATGGTAAATGTTCATCATTTAATTGGTAAAGTCAGTCCTCATTGGAAAACTAATCAGATAAAATTTGAATTATTTTCCATGAGAAGAAAGTCTAACTTTATTTTTTGGTTCACATAAGTACATTAATATGCATATATGCATTTCACATAATGACTCTCTTACACTTGAATTTTAGTTTAAGATAGGTAGATGGAAAAGGCATGGAGCTAGATAAAATAAGGTACTGTTTCTTTGTTATTTCTAATCTCTGCCTTCTTTGCTTTGCTGTCAAATATTCCGCATCAGGAGTTGTGCTTTCTTGAATTGTTCCTTTGTTTGTCCTCCCCACCTATGACAATTTTTTTTTTTTAATTCCATAGGGTGGTTGAGAGGCATGTCTTTCTTTTGTAAAGTGGGCAAAGGGTGATTATGAAAGGAGCAGTGAGAAAGGAAACTACAGATGGCAGATGAAGCCCTTAGGCAGATCAGTGTCAGGAAATGGCACATATGGAAGTGAGGATCTGGAAAGTGATTCCCTTAAGCTGCTGTTTCTGCACCCCACACCCGGATGTCTTTATATGCCTCCAGACATATGCATCCAGTGTGAAGACCGTGGTCTAGGGGAGACTTGCACCAGTGGAGACTTTGGGTCCAATGGCCAAAACATCCATGATAGAAGCTAAAGAGCTCTGATTTTAGCTAATGCCAGATTGGCTCTCCACCTTCCCTTCTCTTCTAGTCTTAATCTTTCTTCTCCATCCTACACCATCTTCTATTTAAAGAATAGCTCCAAACTAGGGCAGTATCTCAGTGGCTGTCATTCTGCAGAGCTCCTCTTACCTGGGTAGAAGGTTAAGTTTTTTGGGCATTTGCTTTCCAGAGAGAAATATAGAGAAATAGTATCTTAGCTCTGGTTCAAAGGGTTCATTCTCTTTAACTTCTCAGGAACTCAAGGCAGATACAGAGCCAAGATCCAGCATAATGACATCTCATCCCTTCTCATCTTGGTCTACACTGCATAAGAGAAGCTTTGTGAAAAGTTCCAAATTTTGACAGTACCAGGGCCCATTGTTCTGCTAAGTAGCACAGGAAAGTAATTAGAAACGGAGGCAACACATTCCGCCTGGCTTGCCAGGTCCATCACGTTGCAATTCTAGTGACTTGTGTTAGGATAACTTGAACATCATGACCCCAATTTAAATTTATGGTCAAACTTTTACTATTTCTTTAAAGCAAAATTAGAGATTTTACATTGAAAAACTGTACTTTTTTTTTAATCCTGTAACTGGAAGGATATTGTGTATCTCAAGTGAATTTTAAATTCCATTTCTTCTCTCATACATGTGATTCAAAGTTGTCTTTGTGGCTTTATGCTTTGGTTTCTGCTAATTTTGCATATTATATTTTGTAGGAATCACAAGAGAGCCAAGTTTTATTTCGAAAAGAAGAGTCCCTCATCATGACCCACAGATTTCAAAGTCTCTTGAGTGGAATGCAGCTACCTCAGAGAATGATGTGGTCCTATCACCAGAAACTGAAGCTCCTAGAACACCAGAATCACAGGAGGCAGAACAAACAGATGTTAACCAAGAAAGACTTCTTGCAGTAGAAGCCTCCAGGGGTCCCAAGAGAACCAGATCTCACTCTGCGGACTCTAGAAGTGAGGGGGCTTCAGATATTGTAGAAAATAAGGAAGATATAAAAGCAAATGACGTACCAGCTAATGAAAATGTGGAGCTGAAACATTCTACCAAGCCTCTTTCAGAAAATGTAGATGAGAGGGTATGTGTATTTGCTGTATTTCTTTTCAGAAGCATAGAATTCTCTATAAGTTTTATCATCATTTTAGTAATATTACATTTTGTGCTTAATTTTTTTCTGCTGTTTTCTTGTTCAAAGTCTGTAGAATAGACTATAAGGTGATAGTTGACTTTAGTTATTATGAATTAGTTCTATTCTTAACAGTTGCCATTTTGTACTGGTTATTTTCAGATATCCCTTCATTGGGAAGACAGTCTGCCTCTGGATTTCATTTATCATATATCAGCACCTGAGTCCTAAGGGAGAGATCAAGTTGAGACAGAGAAGGGGAGTAGGCTATTACTTCTGGCAGGGATGGTGAGCTGACTTATACTTAGGCCCTTTTCAATTTCTTATTGTATACAGAGGAAAAAAAACAGAGCCTCAGTTGGCAAAATGCAAAAGAAAGGAGGGGTCTGGCTGGATCTCAAAAGATCTTGCAGTTTGCTCTCTTATGTCACAGCTGGCCTGTGGAAGGCCCCTGCAAGCACATAAGCAGAGGCTGCGGGGCCCTGTGCAGACACCTCACTGCCTTCCACAGTTTCCTCCCCATTTCATGTCCACCACTGACTGGAGCCCCGGAGAGGCATTTAGAAGTGTTGGAAAACCAGGGGACACAAGGGAATCAAGGGAGGTAACATGTAAGTCTGATGGGCAGGGGAAGAGGTGTCCCAAAAAGCAAGGTGTGGATGAGGTGATGTGCTGTTGTTTCTTACTAGTAGATCCATTTATGCATAATTGGTAGGAAGGAACTGAGAAATGTTACCTTTTGTTGGGATGCACAATAATTCCTTGACAGTATTAAGAAAGGAATTTTAAAGAATCACAATTTAAAAGGAACATTATCGATTGGAAGTTTGCTCTATAACAATGTGCATATGGTTAACAATACTATACTATACACTTAAATTTGTTAGGAGTGTAGATTTTTATATTGGATTTTTTTTTAAATCACAGTTAAAAAATAAGTTTGAATAGAAATTTTTAATAACTTTCAATGTTCTGTTTTTTTTCCTCCCCCAACAGTTGAATAGACTTCTGCAGAAGAAAGCTGGATTGACGGTTGTTCCTTCACATAATGTCTTGAGGAATTCTGAATATCAAAGGCAGTTTGTTTGGAAGACCCCTAAACAACCTGCTCCAGCTTTTGCAGCCAATCAGGTAGTTTAATGGATACAATACATTTTTGAGTGCCATTATCTAATCTAGTGTTGCAGTTTACATAGAAAGAAATTAGATAGTAGATCTGGAGGTAGGTTCTAGAAAAGTGAAAATGAGAGTTTTGCTAAAATCATCCTATTACTTCTGATTTATAGCAGTAATATTATACTGTCCTAGGCTACTGATGATCATTGTTGCCAGATCCATCACATATACTAAATATGAGACAGGGTAATGAAAACTTGAGGACTGGTAAGTTTTTGCATGCTGTGAATTTTTTTTACTTATTAAAAAATTATTAAATTAAATTGGTTTTATTCTGAACTGTTGTGTTTCATTGACTAATATATTGCATGTTTTCTGTCTAAGAAAGGCACAACTGCTTTGGATATTTACTTTAATAAGTAAAAAATAGGTTGAGGTGATACAAGATGTATAATTTTGTCTTTATATCAAATGAGCAATGATAGGAATTGTCAATTTATGTTTATAAAATTCAAAAGCTAAAATGGTAACTAGAAGTGATATTAAGTTTCATTGTATTCTCACACAGTTTTAGTATTGGGCTACCATTACTAAAATATACTTTTTTTTTTACTACTGTAATTCTCTAGAAAGTTCTTAGCTCTTAACTCATTTGTGTTCTTAACCATATTCCTAGGTTTAAGTAGGAAATACTTCCATTTAGAATATCCCCAAAGGTTCATGGCAGCTTAGATTTTTCTTTCTCACTCACCTGTGTACTTTATACATCCCCAAAGACTGAGAGGATAATTAGATTCAGAAAGACAATAACATGTCATCTTATACTAAGATAATATTTCCACTGTTATAAATTGTAGCAGATTTAGGCTTACTTGTTATTCAGTTTTTAAAAACCTGAAATATATATAACATTTTAGGAACACAAGAAATAACCTAAAGCAATACATTTCCTTTATAAACCTAATGAATAGAATCAATACTTCTTTTGCTGGCTCACAAGTGTTCTTAGATAGAAAATGTACCACAAAATATGGCCTGAAAATTGTGATTGTTTAGTTTTTATGGAATATAAGCTAGAGGTAATTCAAATCAAAGCCCTATTGACAACTTTTACATATTTCATTGAAAAGCATCATGTAGAAATGTTCTTTTTATAGTATCAGAAGTATAAGTCACTAGCAAATACGTTTACTATTAGCTTTATTGCTTTCATTAGTGAAGACTTCAGATAACTTTTTGTAAAGAAATGCTCTGTTAGTTAAAACGTATAATCAGTTTCAGGTCTGTGGATTGGAGAGTTGTATGATAGAAATTTTTTCCATGCTTGTTGATGGGGAAATTCCTAAAGGAACTATTCATTTCTGTTTTATCAGACACTTGTTTTCTGAAAGGATGTCTTATATATAAAGGAGTAAGAACAATTTATGACAGAAAAGTTCTTGAGATTATACTGTACTTAAAAAGATATGCTGTTTGGTTTTGAAGTGTAGGTGTATTATTCAGCATTATGAAGCAATTAAACACCTTATTTGAACTCCATATCTTTTCCGTTACTTTCTTTGTAATCAGTGGCAATATACCATAAAATGGAAACCATATCATGGAATAATAAGGATAAAAGGAAACATTTATAAATAGAAACATGATAATTACCTGATTTTTTTCCTTGCTTCAGGCTAAAAGTAAGTAAGCAAAGGAAGAAAAAATGAACAAATGCATGTCAGATATTGAAAATATTAAGAATATTTTATTGTTGCAGGAATAAAAAAGTTGATGTCAAGGAGGAAAAAACCTGTAGAGCTGACAAAGTTGCCTTGTAAAGCTAATGTGTATTTTCATGTGATTAAAATTTTCCCATTTTACTTATCCTATTGCCAAACTAACAGAGTGGTAGGGAACTTTGGGGAGAAAAGATATGATTTATTATCTCTTGACTTAAATATTATTTTGATTGTAATAACTATTACTCAGAACATAGTAATGAGCATCAAAGTTGACCTTTGGATTTTCCTTCCAGTTTTATTGAGGTATAATTGAGAAAAATTAATGTAATTTTTATGTACAACATAAAGTTTTGATATATGCATTCATTCTGAAATGATAACTACAGTCAAGCAAATTAACACATGTGTTGCCTCACATAGTTACCATTTTTTTGTGTGTGTGAATGTACAACACTTAAAAATATTTGACATCTACCCTCTTAGCAAATTTTAAGTTACAGTACAGTATTACTGAGTTCTTCCCTGGTGGCTCAGATGGTTGAGTCTGCCTGCAATGCACGAGACCTAGATTTGATCCCTGGGTTGGGAAGATCCACTGGAGAAGGGAATGGCTACCCACTCCAATACTCTTGCCTGAAGAATTCCATGAACAGAGGAGTCTGGTGGGCTATAGTCTATGGGGTTGCAAAGAGTTGGACACGACTGAGCGACTAACACTTTCACTTTTTTCACAGTATTTTAACTGTAGTCATGCTATACTTTAGCTCTCCATAACTTATTTATCCTGCACAGATGAAACTTTGTACCGTTTGACCAACATGTCTCCATTTACCCCATCTCCCAGTCCCTGGCAACCACTATTCTATGAATTCTTTTAGATTCCACATATAAGTGGGATCAAACCATGTAGTATTTTTGTCTTTCTGTGCCTGGCTTATTTCACTTAACATATGTTCTCCAGGTTCATCCATGTTGTAGCAAATGAAAGGATTTGCTTTTTAAATGCCAAATAATATTCCATTTTCTTTATCCATTTATCTGTCCATGGACACTTAGATTGATTCTGTATCTTGGCTATTGTGAATACTATATTGACCATGGCAGTGTAGATTATCTAGAGATACTGATTTCATATGGCTTGGATATATACCTGGAATAGGGTTGCTGGATCATATGATAATTATATTTTAAATTT
Source organism: Bubalus bubalis (assembly GCF_019923935.1). Taxonomy (NCBI): domain Eukaryota; kingdom Metazoa; phylum Chordata; class Mammalia; order Artiodactyla; family Bovidae; genus Bubalus; species Bubalus bubalis. The sequence goes on along the minus strand of NC_059160.1, from coordinate 74,960,696 downwards.
TTTGAGGACCCCTCATTACTGCTTTCCATATGAATTTACATTCCCACAAATAGTGGACAGGGGTTCCCTTTTCTCTACATCCTCACCAATATTTATTATCTTTTGTATTTTGTTAATGCCCATTCTAACATACGTGAGGTAAAGTCTCATTGATGTTGATTTACTCCTTGATGATTAGTGATGCATTCGTGTACCTGTTGACCATTTATGTCTTCTTTGGAAAAAAGTTCTTTTGCTTATTTTTAATCAGCTTGGTTTTTTTCTATTCAGTTTTATGAGTTCTTTATTATTTTGAATATTAACTCTTTATCACATATGATTTGCAAAATTTCCCATTCCATCAGTTCAGTTCAGTTCAGTTGCTCAGTTGTATCCAACTCTTTGCGACCCCATGAATTGCAGCATGCCAGGCCTCCCTGTCCATCACCAACTCCCAGAGTTCACCCAAACTTTTGTCCATCGAGTCGGTGATGCCATCCATTCCATAGGTTATGTTTTAATTTTGTTGATGTTTTCCCTTCTTGTGTGAAATGTTTTAGTTTGATGTAGTCCCAGTTGTTTATGATTGCTTTTGTTGCCTTTGTTTTTGGTGTCAAATCCAAAAAATCATTAAGATCCATGTCAAGGAGCTTAGCCTATGTTTTCTTTTAGGAGTTTTATGGTTTCAGGGCTTATATTCAAATCTGTAGTCCATTTTGATTTAATTTTTATATATGGCATAAGATAGTGGTCTAGATTCATTCTTTTACATGTGGCTATCCAGTTTTCTTAGCAGCATTTATTGATGAAACCCTTTCCCCATTTTACATTCTTGACTCTTGACTCCTTTGTCATAAATTAATGGACAATATATGCATGGACTTGTTTCTGGACTCATTCTGTTCCATTGGTCTATGTGTCTGTTTTTATGCCTCTTTGCCCGTTTTTTAATCAGGTTGTTTCTTGCTATTGAGTTGAGTTCCTTGATTTCTTTAAATATTTTAGAAATTGACCCCTTACAAGATGTATGCAGGTATTTTCTTGTACTCAATAGTTTGTCTCTTCACTCTGTTGATTGTTTTCTGTAGAGAAGTTTTTTTTTTAAGTTTGACACAATCCCATTTGCCTATTTTTGCTTTTGTTGCAATGGCTATTAATTAGCCATGTGAAATCAAATTATAGTCGTATATAATTTTCCCTTTTTTGTATCCTGATGATTCAACTTTATATGTGGAATGCTCTAAGCAATTGAAGTTCTAAGTTCTACATATTTAACAAAGAAAACTAAACTAAAGTAATTTTTGTTTTAAGGTTTTCCACAATAAAAGCAAATTTATTCCACAATTCAAAGGTAACTCATTCATCCATGAAACTGAATACAAAAGAAATTTTAAGGGCTTATCCCCAGCGAAAGAACCAAAATTAAGAAGTCATTTGAAGGAAAACAGAAATTTTGAAACAATATCTCCTGAAAAGAAGGTATTTGTCAATTCTTTTTTTTTAATTTATTTATTTTAGTTGGAGGCTAGTTACTTTACAATACAATATTTTCTTTTACTTACCACCATTTGCAACTTTATAAGTTTCCATTTGAGATTTTTGTTTTTAGCTAGTTCATTATTTTGTTTGTTCACTTAATGTCAAGTGTTCATTGAGCCCTTGGTAGAAGCCAGGCACTGGTAGGTACTGAGAATACAATTATAACCACACTAAGCCTTAAGCAGCTCTTGGGCCACGAGCTCTTGTTGCCTGGGGTAGACAGAGATGTAAATAATTAAGTATAATACAGTGCAACAAATGCTTAATAATATAGCATGTAAGTCTGCTATGCCTAATATCAAATGATTGGCCTTACAGTATTGTGAACTTCAGGGGTTACAGTGGTGATAGAAACACATACTTTAAACTAAATAATGGAAATTAAGACAGAAATACACATACACACATGTTATTTTAAACTAGAGCTTTAGTATACCAAATTATAGCCAGTATAATTCACACGACTTAACTTAGTACATACAAACACCTACTTCTGTAAAAAATTTATAGCTGTTTGAATTGCACCATCAGGTTAAAACTGTTGTAAATTATAGGTAAATCAGGGATAGGTCCTATTTTTGAATCTCCTGGAATGTCATACCTATTTTATGGATCCTAAGAGTGAAAACTATATGACTAAAAGCAAAATGATTTATGTATATATATATATAATAAACATAGTTCTATATGTATTATAAAAATCATACATATATATTATATATAATGTATGTGTATAATAATGTATAATACTTTTTTATTTGGACTTATGATATTCTTAAAGAGAAAAAGAATTGTTAAGTTATTCACTAAAGCAAGGTGCTAACTTACTTTTTGGGACCTTCCATTTAATTATTGCAACAATTAAGTGTAGATTTAGAATATCAAGGGAAAATGTAAGACCAATGTTCAAAAGGTAGTTGAACATCTAAATAAGTAAACTTGATATAATTAAAACATTTTTCCTAGCCAAGTATGTAAAATTTTTACTGTTAGAAAATGGAACCATATCCTGAGCTATATACTTCAAGAAACTAACCAGATATACTAGTTTCAGAACTTGCTTGTTGACTTGTGATTTCTGCATTATCTTAGTAGTAAAATCTTAGTTTTAAAAGCAATTATAATTCAGTATCCAAGTATACTTTATGACATCTGTATTTTCACATTAATGTATAACATAAATGGAGCATGAAAAGTTCAAATTATTTTCATTTTAGTGTAATAAAACAGATGATCCTTTAAAATCAGAAGCAGAGATGGAATCAAAAGAAAACCAGCCTAAAAAGAAACTTACTCCTTGGAGACATCAAAGGCTTGGGTATGTATTTTGTAAGAAAAATATCATAGTATTTAGCTGATCAGCATAATATTTACTCTCATTTCATTGAAATATTTACTCTCATTTCATTTCTGTTAGGAAGGTGAATTCAGAATATAGAGCAAAATTTCTGAGCCCAGCCCAGTATTTATATAAAGCTGGGGCTTGGACACGTGTGAAGGAAAACATACCAAATCAGGTGAGTATATAAGCTCAGTAAACCCACATTTTCTCTGATACTACTTCAGTTTAATTTCAATAGTTTTACCTAGTAGTAGAGACTACAATTTGAAGATATATGATGCGGTGATAGCACCAGAAGTATCAGTTGGATATTATTTATCAGTGTATTTACTTTTGTTTTTAAAATATCAACTAGCTCCTTAGAGATTAATTACAAGGTCTTTAAAGTTAAAAATGTTTTTCAAATCAACTATTTATGTTAATGAAGTCAGTTTATAGAATTGTAGCATTATAGACTTGATTATTTTATAATCTGCAGACCTCCACTTTCAAGTGAAGACTGATTAAGTTTTCAAGATTGGTTTGTCTGACTGCACCACTGTTAGCTCCTTGTTTTGGAAGGATTATCTCTTGGCCTGAGACTTTTTAAAATTAAGATGAGTTGGTAGTTAGGGTTTCAGTCAGTTCAGTAGTGTCCGTAGCTCAGTAGTGTCCAGCTCTTTGCAACCCTATGGACTGCAGCACACCAGGCTTCCCTGTCCATCACCAACTCCCGGGGCTTATTCAAACTCATGTCCATTGAATCGGTGATACCATGCAACCATCTCATCCTCTGTCGTTGGCTACACCTCCTGCCTTCAATCTTTCTCAGCATCAGGGTCTTTTCCAGTAAGTCAGTTCTTCACATCAGGTAGCCAAAGTATTGCAGTTTCAGCTTGACATTCAGTCCTTCCAGTGAATATTCAGGACTGATTTCCTTTAGGATTGACTGGTTGGATCTCCTTGTGGTCTGAGGAACTCTCAAGAGTCTTCTCCAACACCACAGTTCAAAAGCATCAATTCTTTTGTGCTCAGATTTCTTTATGGGCCAACTCTCACATCCATACATGACTACTGGAAAAGCCACAGCTTTGACTAGATGGACCTTTGTTGGCAAAGTAATGTCTCTGCTTATTAATATGCTGTCTAGGTTCGTCATAACTTTTCTTCCAAGGAGCAAGCATCTTTTAATTTCATGGCTGCAGTCACCATCTGCAGTGATTTTGGAGCCTGTCACTGTTTCCCCTGTTTCCCCATCTATTTCCCATGAAGTGATGGGACCAGATGCCATGATCTTAGTTTTCTGAATGTTGAGCTTTAAGCCAACTTTTCACTCTCCTCTTTCACTTTCATCAAGAGGCTCTGTAGTTCTTCGCTTTCTGCCATAAGAGTGGTGTCATCTGCATATCAGAGGTTATTAATATTTCTCCTGACAGTCTTGATTCCAGCTTGTGCTTCATCCAGTCCAGCATTTCTCATGATGTACTCTGCATATGTTAATGAGCAGAGTGACAATATACAGCCTTGACGTACTCCTTTCCTAATTTGGAACCAGTCTGTTGTTCCATGTCCAGTTCTAACTGTTGCTTCTTGACTTGCATACAGATTTCTCAGGAGGCAGGTAAGGGTATCTGGTATTCCCATCTCTTTAAGAATTTTCCACAGTTTGTTGTGATCCACATAGTCAAAGGCTTTAACGTAGTTAAGATTTAGATCTAAACATTTAATGGACTCCGAGGATTGTTACATCTGAAGTTATGATAAGGTAACAATCCTTATTCTTGCCCTCATGGAAGAGGACATTTTTGTTTTTGTTGTTAAATTAAGATCTTTCTTTAAGATTTCTCTCTTTAAGATTCCTATGGTAATGTGACTTTTCTGGGGTGTTTGTTTTATTAACTACTACTGGTGGTTTAAAGTGTTTAAATTAGTGGAATAGTTTGCCTTAACTTCATGGTCAAAATCATTCAAAAAGCAAATTGGAGTTAGAAAAGAATAAGAGTTTTTAGTTATGAGATTAGTGATCACTGATGGTGATAACAATTTTAGTTGACCAGGTCATAGACATTTAATATTTTACTTAAATCTTATATACTTTTTTTTCCCTGGAAGATACTTTATGTGGCTGCTTTTTATGTACCAACAATTAGGTATACCCACGTTATCCTACTCCTAACATTTCATGGAATATTATTCACACTCTTCAAATGCACCTGGACATGGTAACTTCATTATTTGAGTATTAACTCAACTGAAGTCATGTGACAGTTTTCTAGTCCATGTGTCGTCTTCATCTCCCTCTTTCTTCTGTGAGATATTGTACTTTTTGAATCTATAAATAATCTAGTCACTAGGTATTTTAAACCAAGTCCCAAGTTCATATTCACATAACATTAAGGTGGTTGACTTTTTGGTGCAGTAATTGTTGCCTCCAAACTATAACCAGTGGCACTATTCCTCTTTAAAATGCTCACTTCAAGGGTTGTTTTTTTTAATAATAACCAACAATTGCAATTAAGTCCCATCCTCAGATTAAATGCTGGATCTGTGTTAAATCCCTTTTTCCCTTGATTTTTAGGTAGTCTTCTTATCATCCCAACTACATTGGTTGAGATCATTTTTTTCTGATGTGTGTCCAGAAATTGGACTTTGTTTCAAGATGAAGTGCCACTTTTGCGAGACGTTCTATAATTTGACAGGCTTTTAAGCACTTTTAGGTATAAGATGACTCTTCATTTTCAGGGGATGAATTTTGGAAAAAAGAACTATTTTATTCCCCAATTTTCTGAGTTTGAATTTTTACATTTAAATTTTAAACAAATTTAGTTGTGTTCTTAATTTACAAAGAGAAATTCAGAAAGGAAGACATTTATAGCATTTACGTCATGTAATCTGATTGTATTACTTGACCTGGGAAGGGGTGTGTGTATTGCTTTAATTGTTTGGCATGGCTTATTATATCTTTTTTAGTGACTCTGGTTTTTGGCTGTGAGGATTGTTTTTAACACTGAGTTCAAGCCACTGATTTTTTTACACTTTATAGCGGAACAAACACCTTAACTTTGAAAATATCAGCCTCCTATTTTTTCATATTAGTTTAGGATTGCAGAAATTTAAAATTATGTATTTCCAAAATATCACAACATTAGCATGAAGATTATTAACAAAGATTGCTGATAAAGTCAATTTAAAGCACTGAGTTTTAAATGTCAGTAACAGACAAAGCTGAATCAAGTTTTTACAGAATTTCTGTATCTCCACTCCCTTTTTTAAAAAGAAATCAGTGTCAAATAAAACTGGGTCATTGTGTACATGGAGGGGATGTTTGTCCATCCTCTCATTCATCAATCAGTGATGTCCTCCCCCATGGACAGAATGTAGCCTTCTCCATGGCTCCTTCTTGCTCAACCCTCACTCAACTCAGGACTGGTAGGACCCCCTTTTGAAACCTTCCTTCAGTTTATATCTCATTTGTTTATTATGGCATAGATCATACCAGTGTTATGATAATGACTTATCATATAGGAGGAAGTCTGCCTCCTCTACCAGATTCTGAGTTCACTGAGTGCAGGCCCTTTCTTGCTTAGCTTTGTTTGCTACCAGCTGCGTAACTCAGGCATAGCACTTAGTCCACACTCAGGAACAGGTTGTGGAATCAGTGTTGAAAGGCTACATTATCCCTTACCTCAAGGGATTTGTAGGTTAGTAGGGGAGAATGACACAAGCAATAATTCCAGAAAAATGAAATAAGTACTAATGAGGGTATGCATGAAGAGCTTTGAGAGTGCAGAGGAGAAGTGATCCTAAGACGTGAAGATTTTATCATGCAGGTGATGATAAATGACCATGATACGTTTGAAGCATGCAGAGACTTATTAGAAGTAAAATCTGGATTCTATCAAGGCACTTTATTACAAGGTTCCTGTGCATTCAGAATACCCTGATTATAAGTTCAGACTCAATCCATGTGTCTCAATTCTACCTGTTAAATGAAAAAAACGCTAACTAGTAATTTTCTGTAAGTTAAAAAAAAATGGTAAATGAATATGGCTCAATTTTTTTTGACAGTGAAGAAAACATTTGAAGAAAACAATGTTTTGAATTATCCTTTGGGAATGTTTCAGGTTTGGTTCATTAGATCAATAGGATTCTATTGGGATTTTGTGGTGTTTTTTTTTTTTTGCCCTGGCAGGTGCTGTCCTTTGCTTTGGCTGATTGATTAGACGTAGCGCTTGCCTCCCTCTGCATCAGTAGTATCCTTAAGGAGCTGAGGATATGTTTCTCCAGTTGCTTTCACAGTGCTTATTTCATTATATGCTTTTTTATCTTCAAGTGAGAGAAGAGCAGCTTTAGCAGACAGCATCCAGATAGCCTTTTCAGGCTAATACTCTGTCTTTTTGTTAGGAAGAAATTACACAGTTTTTTTGAGAATAAATCAAATAGATTATTGAAAACAATTTTAAGCTGCAACTTAGTTTTTTTACATTGTGGAATTGTATTTAAGAAAGTCAGAAGGTGGCAGTATAATGTATCAAATGAAAGGGTTTCAGTGAGTGTAAGAGACTCCTTTTCATGTGAAAATATATTATTTGCATATGAGGAAATTAATATGTGAGTCACCTCATATATAGTTCATCAGAATATTTTTGGGGGGTATCCTGTTACTTTGTCAAATTTATTACATCTATTATTGTGATAGTCTTTTAAATTATGTATTTAATACTGGTTTGGCTGATTACAAGGGAATGTTGAGGAATTTGGAGGGGGAAGTCATGCGACTGTCTCAGTGGTGCTTCTGTGGTAGTAGCAGCTGTACATAAGCCAAGAAGTGAAGACTGAGGTAGGGCTTTCTGGCATGTCAGTACTCTTCCAGAGGTGGGGAAATAGTCATTAGGTTACCTTGTGGTGGACAGCATTCCACTCATGCAAGAATGTCGTTGGTTTTCAAGGCAATGTTAAGGTATCTTGGTTACCAAATTAAATGTTGTTAAAAATACTATAAAAAATATTGATTGACAAGTTTTGGTATATATTTAGAAGGAAGAATAATAAGATATTCCACTGATTCCCATTAATATTCAATTATGGCATTAACCTGTCATTAAGTATGTTTCTGTATTCCTCCCCTAGGCTTCTCTAAATGCCATGTGGTATGCAGAGGTTGGTCGCTTTCATGTTTTTAAAAATTGTAATAATGCATAGAGTACTTGTGTAATTTCAGTTGAAGAAAGAAGTAGGTGTCAGTGTTTTTCTTAGCTGCTGCAAATTTTTCCCTGCCTGCTGGCCTGAAATAAAATAATTGCATTGTGCTTAAGCTTGACTATTTTACTTTCTGCTTAAAAACGCACATAGCCTTATGAATGTATGTGGCTGTTTTGCCGTTCTTACTCCTTGGTCTCTGGCTGTATTTGTGCAGTGTCTCGGATATGCTACTTGGTGGTATTTGCAAGGAGCGTTTAAAATAATACATGGTATCTCAATTCTCCTGCATAGGTTAAAGAACTCCGAGAGAAGGCTGAGTTTTATAGGAAACGAGTTCAGGGAACCCATTTTTCTCGGGACCATCTGAATCAGATTCTGTCTGAAAACAACCGCTGTTGGGATGTCTCCTCAACCACGAGCTCAGAAGGAACCATTAGCAGCAACATCAGAGCGCTAGATCTTGCTGGGTGAGATGTTCTTAGTGGATGGTGGAAAAGTATGTTATAGAGTAATGTGGATCATAGAATTATGTAGGAACATGATATGAAGACTCAAAATTTGTATAGTCAAATGGAAATATATCAGCCACTAACTACTTTTAGTTTATTTTTTGTGAAAAGTAAAGCTATACATACTTGCTTTACACACCTGTATAGAAATAATGCATAATTTAAATCTGGAAGTTTGGATTTTATCATATTCCTTGTTAGCAATTAAGAGTAAAATGGGGATGACTAGCAGTAGACATAAAACTTTAAAAGTAAAACAAAAAGACAACAATAATAAAAACTTAGAGAATATTAGCTATTAGTACATATCCATTATCATTCATTAATGGATCTTTGTGATTAATAAGGGATTTTGGCCCTGATTCTGTGAAACACTTCTCTTCTATTTTAGGTTTTAAAGTGAACACAAACTATTAAGAGGAATAGCACATTGATTTGCATCAAATAAAATAGTTTTCTGTTTTCATAGAGTATTAGTATGATCATACATACCAAATTGAACTGTAAATTCTAACTATGTGACATCTGATTTTAAAAGTCCACAAAATTTGTTCTTTAACAGTGACTCAAAAAGATTAACCTAATCTAAAATACGAAATTTGAATTAGCTTATTTGGTGTATAAGTACACACGAGTTTGTGCACAAACCCTAACTGAGTAACTGAACAAGGGGGTCCTAGTTTATGTATGCACTTATCAATTGAAGATACATAGGAGTTTTGTCAGCAGTAGTACAGGCATATTTGTGTGATGGTAGGAGTAAAAGGACATAAATTTATTTTGGAATATTTTAATAGATTATAACTTTAACTTCCATAAAATGAACTCTTAGTTTGATTTTTTCCTTCAATATCTGGGCAAAGCAATATCAGTGGGAAACATAGTTGTGAACCATGGAAGGAAATGATGGACTTAATGAGTATCAACTAGAAACCTCAAAACTACTAAATTTAAAATAAAACTTATTTTGTTATGCAGAGATCCTACAAGCCATAAGACTTTGCAGAAATGTCCTTCTACACAGCTAGAAGAAAAAAGAACTATTTTGGAAGAACAGCCCCAGAAAACTACCACAGAGAAATTGGGTGTGTCAAATGCTCCCATACCTGTTAGAAGGCGTCTGGCGTGGGATGCTGAGGACACCACTGAAGACGTACAGAAACAACCAAGGGGGGAGGAGGAGGAGAAGGAGAAGGAGGAGGAGGAGAAGGAGGAGAGGGACAAGCAGGTTAATGTGGAAGAGCTGGAGAAGCTGGAAGTACAGGACAAGTCTAAAACAGACAAGATCCAAGAAGAGTAAGTGTTTAAAATTAATCAGTATGTAGACGCATTATTCAGAGAAGGCAATGGCACCTCACTCCAGTACTCTTGCCTGGAGAATCCCATGGACGGAGGAGCCTGGTAGGCTGCAGTCCATGGGGTCGCTAAGAGTCGGACACGACTGAGCAACTTCACTTTCACTTTTCACTTTGATGCATTGGAGAAGGAAATGGCAACCCACTCCAGTGTTCTTGCCTGGAGAATCCCAGGGACAGCGGAGCCTGGTGGGCTGCCGTCTACGGGGTCGCACAGAGTCGGACACGACTGAAGCGACTTAGCAGCAGCAGCAGCAGACGCAGCAGACGCATTATTGTTCACAGATAATAAGTATTTCATTTTGTCATTAATGATAGTGGTTTACATTTTTGGTTTCATGACTAATAAAAAGCAGATTTTACTTTAATGTCATGAAATAGACATATCTACATGGTTTATATAATTTGATTCACTCAGGGGTTTGAGTCACTCAAAATCATTAGTCCCACTGCACTAATTGGGAATTGAACACTTCAACACTGAATTACTTGGGGAGGAAGTAGTTAGTGTTCTTTTTATTTATATCCTATTAATTATGATTTTCAAGATATGATTAGCTAGATATCTCTGAAAGAATGACTTCCTTTATGACTTAAGGAAAAATAACTAATGTTCTTTACTATCAGATGGTTATACTGAAAAAGAAAGAATTTTTGTGATGTTAAAATAAATGATTTCTGCGAATAGCTAATTTCTGTTGATTTATATGCAAATTGTTTTGGGGAATGGTTCTCTACCATTGGTTATGGTGTTTTTTGTCCATAGTCCAACCCCCTTATTATTCATTCACGACTTTGGCAGCTAATGGAAGCTAGGCTCTGATTCAGGGGAAGAATTCTCCAGTGCGTTGCTGACTTGCAGTGATCTCCCCTTTTTTCCAGTAGTCAGTTTCTCTTAACTGCATGTGGATTTGTTTCTTATTTTTTCAGAAGCAAAATGGCCTTCTCTTACAGGTTTATGCTTTAACTGCATAATGATGGCACAGTATTTTTTTTTGTCATATTTTCTAGAGGACGTGCTTCATAATTGTCTTAATTTGTAGGTCGGAGTCGTCTTCTATGTCTTCAGGGAAAGGAGGCAGGCTTCCTACTCCAAAGCTGAGAGAACTGGGTGGAATCCAGAGGACTCATCATGATCTTACCACTCCAGCTGTTGGTAATAGGCGGACACCATACAGTTCTTATTTCACCTGCTTCCTCTACGTGATAATTTAGTTTAAATTGAAACAGTGGCATCTTCTGTATTTTTCCAGGTGGTGCTGTTTTAGTGTCTCCATCTAAAGTGAAGCCTCCAGTCATAGAACAGAGGAAAAGAATATCCTCTCAGGATGGCTTAGAAACTTTGAAGAATGACTTTAGGAAGGTAAATATTTACACTTTGGAGAAAAACATCTCTTTAGGAAGTGATTATTTTAGTCACATGCAATAAATACATGAGAGGTTCAGATTTTAGAAAATTCTGTCTGTCATATGTGGATGTTATTAACTTACTTTCAGAAGGCAAAGGCATTGAATTGTTCTTGAGGGTAGTGCCATTGTATTTTGACTGCATACTTTCAAAATATTGTCAGTAGTGACAACAGAGAGAGAGAGAAGAAAAACAATACTGTTGATTGTGCATCTACTCTTGACAGTTTTGTCCAGGCACTGATTTAACTGGAAATGTAGCAGTGAAAGATGAAGGTAGAAATCCTGGCCCTCACTGAATTCACATTCTAGAGGAGGAGGGAGACAGTAAACAGGATAATTAGGTAAAATACACAGTATTTTAGATAGTGATAGGGGCTAAGAGAAGAATAAAGCAGGGGAAGTGAGTGGGAATTGGCTAGGGAAGTTCTCACTGAGAGGGTGGCATTTGAGCAGAATCTGAAGCAGGTAAGGGACTGACCTATATGCATATCTAGGAAGGCATTTTACAAAAAGAGCAGCAGGTGCAAAGTCCTCCAGTTGAGAAGGTGCCTGATTCCTTGAGGAACAGGCAGGGAGTCAGCATGGCTGGAGATGAGAGCAAGAGAGTGAGTAGAAAGGGCAGTGAGGTCAGAGGCATAAATGAGGGATTAAATTGTGTAGGGCCTTAGCGGTCATAGCAAACACTTTGCATTTTATTCTGAATAAAATGCAGTCTTTGGAGTAGCAGAGGAATGATATGATTTGACTTAGGTTTTTCCAAGGTCACTCTGGCTACTGTATTGGGAATGGACAATAGAGGTGCAAGAGCATGTAATTGCAAGTAGTCAATTACAGTATCCAGGAAAGAGGTGACAATCATTTGGATCATAATGGTAGCCATACCAGGAGCTAGATTTGTTTTTTTACCCCCATTGTTTACGCTTTGGTTGCTGGTAGGCAGAGGAGTCATTAAACTTGCTATACACAATGATTTCCCCCCCTTTTTTCCCTTAAAAAAGCTACTATCATAACATTAAATCCATAAGTCATTAAATTATCAATAAATTGATATCGATAATTCATTTAGCAATTGAATTAGCAATGTATTCAGTTAGCAATAAATTATCCCTGTCATTCAGTTGCCATTGTTTAATATCATTCTATCTTTTTTACCATAGGAGTTAACAAGAATTACTATCATAATATCCAGAAATATTTTTTGCTGGTAACTTTTAATGACATACCTTGAATTGTGGGAGTATTATGGGGCAGCAGCAATTTGGGAAACTTACATGCAGATGATCATAATAGCTAGCATTTACTGAACACTTACTATGTTCTAGGCTCTGTGCTAAGTACTCTACATGTATTAATTTGTTCAGTCTTCATAATGAATCTATGAGGTAAATGTTGTTAATATTCCCATTTAGGTGAAACTGAGGTGATACAGCTGCCAAACAGTGAAGCAGAATTTGTCCCCAGGCAGTCTCTTCTCAGAGCCCACATTTTTGACTCTTAAACAGCACTGTTTCATAAGACTTGAGAGTAGAATTTTCATGGTATTGGTTTGTCAAGTACCATCTGTACATTTTGTAAATGATATTAAAAACCCAAGTGTTTGTTAGCTTACTTTATTCAGCAGATGTTTCTTATCCATTTACTTACATGCTGGATTCTGTGCTTGTGATAATAAGTGAAAGTAGACATGGTACATTGAACTTCCCATGTAGCTCAGCTGGTAAAGAATCCACCTGCAATGCAGGAGACCCGGGTTCGGTTCCTGGGTTGGCAAGATCCGCTAGGGATAGGCTACCCACTCCAGTGTTCTTGGGCTTCCCTGATGGCTCAGCTGCTAAGGAATCTGCCTGCAATGCAAGAGACCTGGGTTCGATCCCCGGGGTGGGAAGATCCCCTGGAGAAGGAAAAGGCTACCCACTCCAGTGTTCTGTCCTGGAGAATTTTATGGACTGTATAGTTCATGGGGTTGCAAAGTGTCAACATGACTGAGTGACTTTCACTTTCAGACATGGTACATGATTTTACTGAACCTACACCCCCCAAAAAGTAAAATTAAAGCTAGTAATTGTTTCAGAGAAGTATATACTGCTATTCTGGAAGAAATTGACCCAGTAATGGAGATCAGGAAGCTTCTTGAAAGTCAAGGATGCTTCTTTGAAGAAGTCATAATTGAGTTGAGATACAGAGGAAGAAGAGCTAACTAGGTAAAAAGAGTGGGGAGAAGCATAGCATATGCCAGGATCTGTGGTGAGAAAGGACATAGGGTTTTAAGAAACAAACGCCGGTCCTGTGTGTGGCAGGAAGCAGATGCAAGATGAGGTTGGAAAAGAGAGCAATACTAAGAATTTCTTTCACCTCAAGTAAAATAGAAAGCCATTGAAATATTTTAAATATGGGAGTGTTGTGATTGATTCATGTTTTGCAAGTTCTGGCTGCCGTGGAAGGCAAGAATAGACTATGGATACCTCTGAAGGCCCATTGCAATAGTCCAGGTAGGAGCTATGATAGCTTGGACTAGGAAGGTGGGCACAGACATGAGTGAAATTAAAGAATTGTGTGAGGGGAACAGCATCAAGGCCTGGTTCTGGGTTGGATAATGACTCCTAGGTTTCTGACTTACCCAGCAGGATTGATGGAGAGTTCCATGCACTGAGTAAGAGAACTCTGCACCGCAGCCATCTTTGAAGGGGAATATCAGGAGTTTCATTTTCATTCATTCAGTCCACAATTTACTGTGCTCTTACAATGTGCCAAGCACTGTTAGGATCTGGGGATCCATTGGTAATCAAGATAAAATCTCTGCTGTCATGAAACTTATATTTTCATTGGCAGAATAGACAAATGATTTTTTTTAAAAGAATTTCAGATAGTAGTAAGTGCTTTGAATTAAATAAAACTGCAGACAACCTCCAAGGGGTGGGTGAGACTGTTTTTTAAGTCATCAGAACAGGCACCTCTGAGGAGGTGACATTTTAACAAGACCTGGCTAATGAGGGAGGTGCCCAGTGCAGAGGCATGGGCCAGAGATTGTTTTCCAGATAGAAAGAACAGCAAGGGCGTGTGTACAGCAGTGACAGTTTCATAGAGGGAAAAGGCCTGTGGAGCCTGGAGGAAGGGGGCAGAGGAGAGGTGGGGAATGAAGGTGGGAAGGGAAGCTGGGTAAGGAGTGGGGATGTTATTCTAATGCCAGTGGGAAGCTCTTGGAGGATTTCAAGCTATTAAATATAAATCTCTGATACACTTGATAAATAAAATTACTGGCTACTCAGTGGAGAGCACGTTATACTGGGGGAGAGTAGAAGCAGTGAGGCCAGTAAGGAGGTTTTTAGGTTCAAGAACAGATCATGAAGTCAGTTAAATTAAACCTGGGAACCCCATGTACTACAAGTATTCTACAGATTTAATTCAGGTTTTAACAGTAATAAAACCAATTTGACATAAATTCCAAATTCTCTATATATATATGTACAAAAAGAAAAAAAATCAGTTTTCATAAGACATCTTCATGATTAAAAAGGGAAGCAAGTGGAAGATTTGTGTTTTTTATCTTATTAATAGATCTTGATTTTTAAAAATTTGTGTTTTTTTGGTGAGACCTCAGGCTATCTCCCCTTTGAAGCAATAAGCCAAGCTTTCTAATTGTAGAAAATGATGCTTAAGATCAGAAAGTAGTGTTTTGAACATTGCATTATTAAACTCGAAGTTAATAACTAAAGGCAACAATTACAAGGAGTAATCAGGAAAATTTGGAGCTATATTTGATTTTACTGGTTTACATTGTCCTAAAAGTGAAGTTATACAGGGATTTTGACCCTCGTGATACATAGTCATTGTGGAAAAACAGAAGATACTGACCAAACCAAAAAAGTTAAAGTCATCCCTACTGTAGAAACAGCCATTGTTGAGTTTGAGTTACTTAGATATAAAGTGTATTTGTTTATTATACTGTAGATAAGTTTTCATAATATATTTTTCCTCACCTAGCAGTGTATTATAAATGTACTTCCATGTCATTAATTTATAATTTGATTTTTAATTGTGAGTATGATATCTGTAGTTATACTGTAGTTTTTTTAAAAGCTACATGCTTATTGCTGTAACATTTTTTTAAAACTAGATGCCTATTGTTATATCTTAATTTTCCTGTTTTGAAAAATGCTGTAAAGAAATCATCCATCCTTTACCTACATTTTTGTTCTTATTGTTGTTACCTCTTTTTATGTAAATATTCCGTAAGTATTAATTTTGGGGTCAGAGAACCACAGTATTAAGGCTTTTGCTGTGATGTACCAGCTCCCCTGTGAGGTTGTGCTACCGGTAACACTGATGAGAGAGCCAGTTTTACCACATCTTTGTCAACTCAGGGTATTATAGTTTGTTTCTTAAAATTTATTTTTAAAATTTGTTAAGTAAAAAATTAGTACTTATATTAATACTTGTATTTTGAAATTATTTGATGAGTGAGGTGTAGAATGTGTTTGCTCTTTGTAGTTTGTATATGAATCGTTGATATGTGTCCTTATTTTACCTTTAAATTAGGTTTATCTTGCTGCTTTTAAAGAAATATTTATGTAACAATGGTGATTCATTGTCAATCCAATAAGTTGTGTGTTTTCCCCAAGTTTGTCATTTTTCTTTTTTTTAAAGTATTTACATATTGTTTTTATTTAGCTAAATATCATTATATTGGTTGTTAGTCCTATAAAATCTTCCCCACATGAAGGTTTCATAAATTTTCCCCATATTTTTCCCTATTTCATTTATGGTTATTTGTGTATTTAAAAGTTTGTTTTATTTATATATGTGTACCCACATATATGCTTTTTTTTTTTTGGTCGTTTAGAAAGAAAGTCGTGGTATATCCCTCCTGACTTCTCCAGCTGCTGGTATTAAAACAGTTGATCCCTTGCCTTTGAGGGAAGATTCTGAACCCAATATCCCCAAATTTGTTGAGACAACTCTTCCCGTTTCAAAAATGCCAGAATACCCACCTAACACACCTGGGAAATCTGCTTCTCCACCCTGCGCCACATCCTACTGGCATCCTTCTCGTCGAATTCAGGGCTCCCTGAGAGATCCAGAATTCCAGCATAATGGTAATTATTTAGGATTTAATTTTTTGTCTATTAAAAGGAAAGTGCTATATTGATAGATACAAAGGCTGTAAGTATACTATGTTATTTAGTTTTAGTTAACATAGTAGATTTCTTTAAACAGAAAAAAAACCTCATCTTTGACACACTAAGTTGTGCTGTACCCAAGTTCACTTTGGTCTAAGTGTGAGATGTCTCTCACGTTCTTTTCCAAAAATGTATGGGCAACCCATTAGATGCCATGGCACCTCTTTCCCAGGTATGACAACCAAAGATGTCTTCAGACATTACCAAATGTTACCTGGATAATAGAATTCAAGTCATAAAATATTTTCCTTCAGTTTTATTAGCTATTGCTCTGCTCTTTTTTTTACGTCCATTATTATTGTTGAGAAATCTGATGCACTTTTTATTTTTGATCTTTTGTGTGTGACTTTTTTTTTCCCTGACAGCTCTTAGCATCTTCTCTTTATTCCTAGTGCTCTGAAATTTTATGGTGGGTCCCTTTTCATTCATTTTGCTAGTACTCAGTAGAGCTCTTCAATCTGAAAAGTCATGTTCCTCAGTTCTGGGAAATTTTCTTAAATTATTTAGTCAGTAGTTTCTTCCCCTGCAGTCTCTCTTGCTCCCTTCTGGCACTGTTATTTTTCGGATGTTGGACATGTTGAAGATGCTCTTTTCTTATCTTAGCTGTCATATTTTCCATCTCTGTCTTTTTGTTTTAATTTGAAAGGGTTACTAATTTTTATCTTCTACTTGAGTTTTAAAATATGTTGCTACATTCTAATTTCTAAGTTTTTTTTAAAAAAGATTGCATACTCCTTTTATATAAGCATTCTGTTATTATTTCATGGATAGCATGTTTTACCTGGTTGAGGAAATAAATGATACATATATATAATGCCCCTGTTTGGAATATGGTTTCTCCTTTCCCCTAGTTGAATCTGGTGTCTTTCAGTCAAAGTAGCTGTGATAAACCTTCTTTAGCAATAAGACCTCAATTCCTCTTTGGGGAGATGGGTAGTTACCCTGTTGTGCAAAATTAAAAATGGATCTGGTAGACTATTTTGTAGAAAGACAATTTAATTAGATTCCTGATTCAGTTTTCCCTTCCCTTCAACTCTCTGTGGTACTCAGTACTCGCAACCACCCAGCCATCAGGGGAGCAAATCAATTGCTTCTTGGTTTCCCTTCTCTGCTGCCTGAGGATTCAGCTCCATTGGCTATGATAACCACACACTCACTGCCTTCCATTTGCTTTCCACTTTTCAAACTTTTGTTTCTGTTGTCTTGTTTCCCATTTTCTTTGTCCTAGGTTTATATTGCTTTTGTACGTGTGTATAGTCCAACTATCATCTTTAAAGAGAAGCTTATTGTATTTCTTTCAAGTTAAATTAGTACTGTCATTGAGAAGAATCCCAGGAGGTTATCCCCTGTTTGTTTACATATTTGCTAAGCATATTATGAATTAATGAATGGCCCTTTGGCAGGAATTTCTATTAAAGGTATAAAATTAAACTTTTTGACAGTCTATCTTCTCTTCAAGTTGACTGTAAGATATATTGTTGGGTGGCTTTGAAGGATAATTTCTTATGGCTTTTGTTTTTTTTTAAAGTGGGAAAATCAAGGATGAACAATTTCCAGTTACCTCAGCATGAAGCCTTTAATGATGAAGGTATTTCAATAGTCAAATAACACAAGATAACAGTATTTTTTATTAGATAGTTTATAATAGTATAATGATTTTACATTCGGTTAGCACTTTATAGTTTACAGAGTACTTCCATAGATGTCTTTTCATTAGATCCTTAAAACTCTGTGAAGGGGGTAAACTATCCCCATTTTATACATGAGTAAACCAGGCACTAAGCCTTGAAGAATCTGTTTTAAAGCAAATGGCAAGAGATGCATCACACCCACGATCAGTACTCTGTTTTCCACCCTGGCTGACTGGTGGCTCAGGAATCGGCTTAGCATTATATCCATCATTTTCTTCAAGTGTCTGTATATTCTCAAAAAATACATGATTAGGGAAAATGAGTGTTTTTCTCTTGTGTAGTTTTTATTCTGAAAAATTTGGTTACTGATAATGGTGGCAGGAGGAATTTTGAATTCTTAATGTTGAACAATTGAAATTACTATTTTAATGCAACCTAAGAAGTATAAAATTACTGTTTATAAATTTTGAATTTGAAAGTAAATTTGAATACTTTATGTATTATGGCTTCACACACATTGACGGTTCTTTCCTCTTAGCAAGTTTAACACTCCTTTCAGAATTCAGTGAGCTAGAAATCAAGTTGTTATGTATTGAAATGCCAATATCTAGACACTGAATCCTGTCTTGTTTTCTTTTTAATGGAAGAACAGTGTTTACAAATAACTTGATAACTGATTTGCTTACTCAGAATGAGGAATTTCAGTAATAATGAAGGGTAGCATATTAAAGTCAGACATCATTTCTATATTAAGTGAAATTACTTTAGAAATGTGATGTGGGTACCATGTGAAGGTATGGCATTTTGTTTTTAAAATGTGAGGGCTTCTTTTGCTCAAACAGCTGTGCTTTTTAAAGTAGGACAAGACAGTATGATGATGAATTGTTTCCAAGTAATACCAAAATCACAGTCCATGTGTTTGTGTAATGACATAGCGGGATTTCAGAAAAAAAACAGAATGCTCATTTAATACTGAAATGTTTGATTTCTAAATATGATAAACTTGGAAAATTACTGTGAACGATCCTAAAAATACTAATCTTATATTTTAATAGATTATGTGTTTCTGATAGTCAGTATTGACATTACAGAGCTTGATGCTTTTAATTTTCTCTTGATGTTTTGAAACATAGTATTTTTATAAGAGATTTTTTGCACTGAATATAATTCTTTCATTGCAGATGAGGACAGATTATCTGAAATTTCTGCTCGCTCTGCAGCTTCTAGTCTCCAGGCTTTTCAAACTCTGGCACGAGCTCAAAAAAGGAAGGAGAATTTCTGGGGCAAAACATAACTAGGCAGATACCTAGTTGAGTTGCTTTTATCTGGGGGAACCATTGGCATACTTTTTTCATTATTGCTTTACTATGTTAAGACTTCAAGTATTTGGATTTTTTGCTAACATTTCCCACTTAAAAAGAATTGGTTTTTTTTTTTTTTTTTTTTTGCAATACTCAATTCAGTCTACTGGAAAATTTTTAACACAGGTTCATGAAATTTTAACTTTTGAAGGATTCTTTTTGCATCTGTTCCCAAAGTATAAAGACATAGATTATATAGTTCTTCACATGTTCTAACTTGTATAAAGTGTCAGGGCTAGCTGGTAGAATTGTGAATTTCCCCTATCCAGAGAATATTCATAAATATGAATAAAGTAAAGTAAAAATTAAGATCTAAATGTGAAGTATAGATTACCTGAAGATTGGCTTTATGTATCTTTACAATTGTAGATGTCATAAAATGAATTTGTTGTTCCTTTACCTTTTGCTGTGGTGTTTATTTTAGCACCTTCTGTTTGTGGTTGCAGTGTTAAAATAATTGTACTTCATATTGAAAATACTAGCTTTTGTATATACTTTTCTTATTTATGTAACAAGGTTTGCTGAGAGAATATGTATATTTTTTATCTTTGTGTGTATTCTGTTTGTATAAGAACTTTGGCTTACATTTGAATAATGTCTGAATTTTGAAAAATTTGTATAATGGAAAATTAAAACTTTGTAGATATTTTGAAATAAAACGATCAACTGTTTCAGTTCTGTTTGTTTCAAGCGTTTCAAGGGTTTGGCTTCTCTAGAGAGTTATTACATGGAACAGATGATTATCTTTTAAAAACATTTTACTCACAACAGCTTAAGCACTTCATACTTCTTTTGCATTTATCCAAATGCAGCAAAACTGAGTCCACAATGTTTTTGCACAAATATAGGAAAAAATGTAGAATTTCCAAGGCAGACTCATTTTTTAAAATTTGACACAAACTTTTTGATTATACTTCTTTACTCTTAGGACATGTTCTGTGGTCTTACTCTTTATCTTCCAAATCACGATAAACTTAATTTTCTAAAAAATACAGATTTCATAAAATATAATACATAAAATATTTACATAAATTTTTATAAAAGACAGAAGTTATTGAAGATAATACACAGAATATTGATGCCTGCTGGTTAGAAAACAAGTGTATAGTCTGTGTTCTAAAGTGCTTAATTTGGTCAAGAGTGCTTTTGCAAATCACTGGTTCACAATAAGGGCTTTAAAGATCTTATGTTATCATGAGATTATAAAGAACTGTAGGCATACAGACTATTTGCTTACATTCCACAGACCTTTTAAAACTGTTGATTTAAAAAGTTACTAAGCCCCAGCAATCTCACTACTGGGCATATACCCTGAGAAAATCAGAATTCAAAAAGACTCATGCACAATTATGTATAATAAACTGCAGTTATTAAAAATTTTACAGTTCAGGGACTTCCCTGGTGGTCCAGTGGTTAAGACTTTGTCTACCAATGCAGGAGGTGCAGGTTCTATCCTTGGTTGGGGAGCTGATATCCGACATGCCTTGTGGCCAAAAAACCAAAAACATAAATGATACTGTAAAAAATTCAAAACAGACTTTAAAAATGATCCACATAAGACAATCTTTAAAAAAGTATATAAAAATTGTACAGCTCAGTGAGTTTGGAAAGAATGTATACATCTGTGAAACCAACACCACAACCAAGATACACTGCATTTCCGTCATCAGAAGTTTCCCCATTTCGCTTTGCAGTTCAATCCATCCCTCCCACCCCAGTCCTCAAAGGAAATCACTAATCTGCTTTCTGTCAGTTTATAATAATTTTATATACATGGAACCATCTTTTTAATCTGGCTTTCACTCAGCATGTTTTTGAAAGTCATCTATGTGTTGGGTACCTATGTTCCCTTTTAATCCACTCACTTGTGGACTTTTGGGTTATTTGCAGCTTGGGACTATAATGAATAATTAAAGTCTACTGTGCAAATCTTTGTATAGACATAAGATTTTTCATTTCTCTGAAAAATCCTAGGTAATTCAATTTTTTAATTTTTAATATAACTTCAATTATAAACTGGTGATTTGTTTTTTTTTTGTTGAAATTGGTATCTCAAACTAGACAGGGGAACAAACATCAGGATCACAATGGAAGTAGCACACCAATTGCCTCTGTTCTTTGCCCCTTTCTTCACCCCAGATGCTGAGATGCTCATATCCCTGGTTGAGAGCTCAGACAAAAATGCACATACATATAATTCAAATTTTGTATACATGTGGGAGAAGGCAATGGCACCCCACTCCAGTACTCTTGCTTGGAAAATCCCATGGACAGAGGAGCCTGGTAGGCTGCAGTCCATGGGGTCGCTAAGAGTCGATCGCGACTGAGCGACTTCACTTTTACTTTTCCCTTTCATGCATTGGAGAAGGAAATGGCAACCCACTCCAGTGTTCTTGCCTGGAAAATTCCAGGGACGGGGGAGCCTGGTGGGCTGCCGTCTGTGGGGTCGCACAGAGTCGGACACGACTGAAGTGACTTAGCATAGCATAGCATGGGAATGGATATTCATGTTGGATCTCATCTCAATCTCATGGGAGTCTGAACTCCCAAGTTAAGAACTCTTCAAGGATGATTTTTGAGGATTAAGGGTAAGACACATGATAAACACGCTTCGTGGGGCTTCCCAGGTGGCTCAGTGGTAAAGAATCTGCCTGCCAAGCAGGAGACCTGGGTTTGATCCCTGGGTTGAGAAGATCCCGTGGAGGAGGAGATGGCAATCCACTCCAGTATTCTTGCCTGAGAAATCCCATGAACAGAGGAGCCCGGTGAGCTACAGTCCATGGGGTCACAAAAAGTTGGACATGACTTAGTGAATAAACAACAAAACATGCTTAGTACTTGGTGGAATGTATTACCTTGAGATTTAAGTGTACATATTATCATTTTGCAGATGGAAAAACCCTCTTAAATGGCTGGACTAAAACCTGATAGCTGGTGGGTTCGATCTAGGTCTTCTTATTCGATCTATCCACACTGCCTACTCTGGAGTGTTTATACTAAAATTGTGAGTCCTGCTGTGATTCAATTTTCCCTGGTTGATTCATTTGGAAGTTAATTTTTTTTTTTTTTTTACTTCATCATCTTAGAAGATAAACATTTTTCTTTCTAGTCAGATAAAAAAGTATATGGGAAACAAGTTATTGTACTGGTAGAATCAATCAGAATAAAAGTGAGTTAACATTCAAAACAAACTTGTTCTCATATAAGTAGTGTTGCAGCTGGTTACACAGGGAGCTCAGGATGCATTATGTACCTCTGTTGCCGTTGCAGACACCCCCAAAATATCATAACTTCTAGAAGTTTACCAAGGGAACAAATACTCTAAAATGGTGAATGATCCTCGAATCATTTATGTTTGGTGTTGGAATATGTTTTAGGACCTTTTGCATGTGGTGGCATTAGTCATGATGGCGTGCTCAGGGCACAGTCTTTGTCATCCCTGCCATCATCGCTCTTTCAAAATGAGTCAGTGGTGCAAAGGCTACCACAGGCAGAACAGTCCCTGTCATTGGATGAGCTAGGGTTGTGCCCTGCCTGAGAAAAGAGCCTGCAGTCTAGCCAATCAAATTAAAAGCAAGCCAGTGGCATCTTCACTAATGGTGATCCTGCAATCTGAGTTGACCTTATGCGTCTTTCTCCTATGGTGAATGGAGGCATAGAAAGCTCCAGCCTTTTTTGTTCCTTTCAGATTCAAACTGTCTTAAACTCTGTTTCATATTTCATTTCCACCTGATCCTACAAGTCCTGCTAAGGGTAGCAGCCTCTCTCAAACAGAGGACGGCTCTCCTATTATACTACACCTGCTATAATGCAGGTAAGAAGAAAGAGTAGTCATCCTAAACCTGGCATCTGTTCCCTGGCGGTGCAGTAGATAGGAATCTGCCTGTCAATGTGGGGGTCACAGTTTCCATCCCTGGTCCAGGGATGTGGACCTGGTCCACATGCTGGGAAGCACCTAAGCTCCACAACTACTGAGCCCACACTTCAGAGCCCAAGAGCTGTAACTACTGAAACCTGAGTGCCCAGAGCCTGTGCTCCACAACAAGAGAAGCCATTGCAATGAGAAGCCTGAGCACCTCAACCAAAAGTGGGTCCTTCTCACGGCAACTAGAGAAAGCCCACGCAAACAACGAAGACCCAGCACAGTTCTAAATTAACTAAATAAGAATTCTTTTTAAAAATGACTATATATAAAAATGGAATCTGCTTCTCTTCCACTAAATGCTCCTTACCCATTACTCCTCAGGACCATATTGGAGTGTGTTCTCGGCAATTGAGAGAGGCGTGGGGTCACCTGGGTCCCTCTGGAAATCAGAGCAGGAAGCTAACAGACATAATGATGTTTGGGAAATTCGAACCACACAACCAATTCGAGCCACATAATGGACAATTTCGATAATCTTGGGAAAATTTTCAGTTTCTGACTATATATTTTACACCCAGTAGTATAGTGGAGCTGACTTTTGGGTCAATTGCTAAATATTCAGAACTTTTGTGAGCAGGTTGTTAAACCATCAGTAGCTTGAAATTGACCATTTGAAAATGGTGGGCTAGGGTTTCCTCCCCATTACCCCCAAAGGCAGTTTATAAACTTACCACAGCAGCCACTATACAAATCTCTGTGTTTGTTTTTTTTTTTTTTTCATATAATTTGCCTGATAGAGAAAACAGTCCACTTCAGGAAGGAGAAAAGAGCAGCTCAAGATAAGCTGCTATAAGATTTACTAAACCATTCACATCTTCCTTGGCTTATAAAAATAAAGTGGTTTAGTTTCCTTTCTTGGCTGAAGTCTGCCTAGAAAATAAAAATAAGCCACAAATAGCAGATACTAGAATGTAAAGGGACACTATCCATGATCCAGCCATAAGACTACCCAGAGACGGGGCCTGGGAATCTGTATATGTCTTCCTTGGGTGATTTTGATATTTGGGTAGTTTGGGAACCACTGGTTTTGGGGTTACAGTGGAGTCCCAACTCAACTTTGAACAAGCTGGTTAAACTCCTTTGAGTCTGCTTCTCACCTATAAGACTTAACAATTAAATGACTTAAAGTCTGTAAAGACATTTCATGTATGTTACCCAAATGTCATTCTGCAACCAAGCAGAAGCCCCTCTCCCCCAAGTACAGAACCAAGCAGTTAATGATTAGGACAATAGAGTCTACCCACAGCAGCCCCCTAAGCTATTCTGCAGGCAGATCATCCAGGCAAGACATCTGAAGATAGAGTCAGCCAGTCTGTACTCAACAGAGAAGGAGACAGAACTCAACCTCCTGCCTCAGTGATTTCCTGAGATTCTCTCCCCACCCCCCATCTACCATTTTTTTCCTTTAAAAACTGTCATGGCTGAGCAGAATCTTTGGAGTTGGTCTCAGGACATGAGTCTACCTTCTCCCCAGACTGCCGGCTTTTCCGATTAAAATGACTTTCCTTTCTACTACACTTGCCTCTCGAATTATTGGTTTATAAGCACCGAGCAGCCAAACCTGGGTTCAGTTACAATTCAATTGAAAATGTTACTTCTGTTATTTTGAAGGCAATTTTTTATTAAAACAATGGGAGAATGGGGGCTTCTCTGGTGGCTCAGTGGTAAGGAATCCACTTGCCAATGCAGGAGACACAGGTTTGACCCCTAATTGGGGAAGATCCCCCATGTCTCAGAGCAACTAAAGCCCATGCTCCACAACTATTGAGCCTGTGCGATGGAGCCTGAGAGGCACAATGACTGAGCCCATGTGCGATAGCTACTGAAGCCCAAACACTCCAGAGCCTGTGCTCAGCAACAAGAGAAGCCACCACAGTGAGAGGCCTGCTCATGACAATTAGAGAGTAGCCCCCACTAGCTTCAACTAGAGAAAAGCCTGCGCAGCAATATGTATATATATGTATTATATATATACTTAATATACATAATATATATAGATATAAAACAATGCAAAGGGAGAGGCTGAATTTAAATTTAAAAACCGGAGACAATGTATCCTGACTTCGTGGCATCTCCTATTGCAGCACTGTCTGCCATGACCTACATTCAGCTCACACAGCGGCAGTTTGGGGCAGGGGTACTGAAATGATTTGTCTGTTTCCGTTATGTGGTAAAGCAAAGAAGACTGTGACTCGAGTGTTGTGACTCAGCGATTCTAGAAGGTGGAATCAATTACCTGATACATGCAAACTGTATTAGAAGAACCATGAATTGGAGATGTTATCAGGTATGAGTCAGACAATGCAGAGATAGAGGACTCACGATAATTACTGATGAAAGGAAAGATAGGCGAACTTGGTCCCTGAATGAATGCACAGTCAATAAGGATTTTCTACATTTGCTACAAGCTTTTCTTTTAGAGATGAATTAACTAAAAACTCAGTTTTGTTAACTTTTAGAAGGAAATATAAACTAACCTAAATGTCACACACGATGGGAAAATGTAGAAGCACCACACTCATAAATTCAATTGCAGTCAGAGGCTGAACATATCATCCAGGAAAATTTTGCCCACAGTGAGTACCTTAGCAGTTAAGGTTCCCGTTAAAAATTACCGTATTCAGGTCAAAACATCTAAGGTTCTGGAAAAAACCAAAGAAAATTGAAAATAGGTTTGTATGACAATGCTCACACTTTTGTTCCGTAAAGAACCAGTAATAATTTTAACTTGTAATTTTGCAAAGATGAAACATCCAAAGTACTGTACTAATTGGAGAGTATAACCCAGCATTAAACACTGCAGCTTGATCATTTAATTACAGTGAATTGTAGCTGCCAAGACTTTAAAAGCATCACAGGTCAAAGCCTTAAGAACATATCAGTTTTTTTTCATCATTCAGAATGAAGCTGTGGGGACCAAGAAAAAATTTTGTAATTTTTTAAATTTGGATTTGTGTTTATAGTTTGAATAGTTAAAAGATTAGTAAAGACTAATATAGCAACATGTACAGTTCTTTAATTACTTAAATAATATGTTAAAAAAAAAACTTAGAGGCAGAACACTTTTGATTAGAGAAGCTCCTAAAAATCTGACAATCCCTATAAGTTTAGTGATTATGTTCATTTATTTATTCATTAAACAGCATGCAAAAATTCCACAGATATTTTCTGCCATGCACAATGTTAATCCTGGTGTCTCTTTAGGATTAAATAAGTCACTGTTGCAAATTACAAAATAATTTGCTATTCATTTAGTTTTTTTCTTAATTCCATAGTTGGAGAAAAATCACTTTCCACTCATGATTAATGGATTTTCAAATTTTCTGTAACAACTAATTTCCATTGCCTTCTCTTTGAAGGGCATTGTAGCCAGCCAGCCAGCTGCTGCTGCTGCTGCTAAGTCGCTTCAGTCGTATCCGACTCTTGGCGACCCCATGGACTGCAGCCTACCGGGCTCCTCCGTCCATGGGATTTTCCAGGCAAGAGCGCTGGAGTGGGGTGCTGTTGCCTTCTCCAAGCCAGCCAGCTAGTCTTCCTTTTTTCTGCATCACGTTCCCCTTGTTAAACTCTGTTTCCTAGTCACTAATAACAAGTTCAGGTCTACATGGTTGTGTGTGTGTGCGTGGATGTTTGCATGTGTGTTACTGATGATACTAGAACACTACTGTTCCTTTATGTGCACTAAATAAGTAAGAAATATAAACAAATCTTGCATGCTTTTTCTCTACCAAATCAAGCTGCTTTAAAGAACATTTGCCCTGTCTCTGCCTTCTGGTTTTCCTGGGCTCCAAGATGCCGGTTTCTCTAGAACTCACATTTCCTTTGGCCTCTGAGGCCATCTCAAATCAAGACTTGACAAGGATTCAAGGTCAGATGTGTTAGAGTATATTACCATATTTTCCTCTGGGTGAATGGTACAATCTCCATAAGTCTTCCTACAATAGATTTTCTTTAACAATATTAAGAATACAATGAAGCTGGAAAAAAACCAAACACCCCCAAATATTCATTTTAAGCAGACTTATGCTCTTGGGCCAGAAAAAAGGATGTTTAAATCTTGGTTCTGCCTCTTGTTTGTTGTGTGATCTGGCAAGTGACCTCTCTTCTGAGCTCCAGTCAATGAGTATATTAAGTAGGGTAAGAAGCATAAGTAGTTTTTAATGGTTATTGTGAGAATTAAAGAATTCCATGCACCTGAAGCGCTAATGCTGCCACATAGTTAGAATTCAAAAATGTTAACTATTTTCTATTTTATTTCATAAAATTGCTCAATTTTATTGGAAATGAGGGAAGTTGGGTGGAATGAAAGTTATTTCAATTTAGCATTTAAAACATTTCTAATTAGAATTGAGACAGAAAGTTAGAGCAGTGGCCTAAGGACCAATGAGGGTCAATCCTAAGAGGCACAGTACATTTATGGGCCTCTTTTTTGTCTCAACCCTGAATACGGTCTCTCCTCTGACTCTTCTACCACCCACCCAAATGGAACTAGAAAGAGAAGTTTAAGAGAAGAGAGAGGGTGCTGTTCACACTGAAGCCTGCCACTACAGCAATGCACATACCCTGGAGATTCACAGAAACATCCAGTAAATGAATGTATTGCTAAACCAGTTACCAGGCTAGATAACTGGAGCTTGGCACAGCTGGGAAAACTCTGGGAGCTCATATCTGAGCACTGAGGGTTGAGGGAGCTCCCATCAGTCACTGACGGAAGGATGCAGGATGGAGAGAAAGTGAATAAACATCAGTAGCATCAACATTCTTGTGACTCCTGCATGGACAAGAAAGCCCTCAGGCCAAGGAGAGCAGGTGCTGCAGTTGGAAGGCAGCCAGTGTACAGCAAAGAGATGGAGAGGCAGGTACACAGGAGCGCCTGTGTTTGCTGCAATGCTGTGTTCTTCTGTTCTCTTGTTTGCCAAAAGTTTTACTTTTGTTTTAGATTTGAAGGATTTGTTAACAAAAGAAACCACTGGTTACACACATTGTCAGTTTTTTATATAAGATTATTTGACTTAATTTCAATATGTAGTCATTAAAAGTAAAGGATTAATTGAGTAGGTCTGTTACCAAAACCAGGGTCTGGCTGCTCGCTGCTCAGAAGACTTTAAAGACAGTATGTTGGCTGAAAGGAAAGGTTGCTTTATTTTGGATGTTAGCAACCAAGGGAGAGGGCAGATGTCTGTCCAAAGGCCAAGTTTCCCAGCTGACGAGCAGAGGGTAAGAGCTTTTATAGACAGAGGGACAGAGCTATATGCAAAAACAGCACAGTCAGCTCTGACGGTTATCTTTAAAATCGGTCACCGGTGGTCTGATCAGCAACATCTTGATTGTTTTAGGTACAGTTAATCTTCAGTTCCAAAGTCAGTTTGTTTTCATTTCTTGAGGCCAATTCTCAGAATTGTGGCAGCTTATGTCATGGCTATAGTCTGGTTATCATGTAGTTAACTTTACCTGGGTTTTCAATATCTGTAGGACAGCTCACTGGAGAAGGCAATGGCACCCCACTCCAGTGTTCTTGCCTGGAAAATCCCAGGGACAGGGGAGCTGGTGGGCTGCCGTCTATGGGGTCACACAGAGTCGGACATGACTGAAACGACTTAGCAGCAGCAGCAGCAAGACGGCTCACAGAGTATGGCTCAGGATATTATCTATGGCCCTTGAGAAGGAACTAAAGGTCCTTGACTATGCTTAATGACTATATGATTATTATTCTGTCTCCTTTGATTCTTTTCCTTTGTTTCCACATTTTCCCACTTCTCGGATTAAACTTACTCTTTGCCTAAAGTTTTCCGCAGACAAAAGGCAGGCTGAGAACATGGTGGGGGGGATTAGGACCACAGAGGGTCCTGCTCTGTTTCAGATCCATAGAGGATCCCTACACAGCACTGTGTACACAGCAAACAGACAGCAAACGCTAGCCATTACCAGAAGGGAAATGACAGAATTTGTCACCAGGTCCAAACGCATGTGCTCGCCGCATGAGAGGCCAATGAATCTAAGAGACAAGGTGTTGACGTGAAGCTACCAGAGAGCAACCCTGGTCAGAGTTCCTCAGTTGCTTGCACAACCTCTTGCCTGTTCACAGAGAAGAAAGAAGCAAGAAAACATAGAGTAAGCCTTTGAGGAAAGAGTACCAGATGTCTGCCTGTTACCAAAGTAACCAGAATAAATCAAAACCTAGCCAGCTTGTAAGTCACATCAATGTGACTTCCCAGTCCCATTAAACCTGCAGCCTTTCTCCAAAAGGTTGGAGTTTTTCTTCTATGGGAAGCTTCCCAAACTGGAGCTAAAGCTTCCCACTATCAAAGTTACCCAGGGCTCTTGCAGGAAAATTTAGAATCAGATGCCTCAAGTTCAAGGGAGTCACCAGGCTTCTTCATTATCAGAGTGTTCCTCTCCTTTGCAAAGTGATTCTAACTGCCAGCTTATTTAATTGTGAGCCATTCAGGGGC
Source organism: Bubalus bubalis (assembly GCF_019923935.1). Taxonomy (NCBI): domain Eukaryota; kingdom Metazoa; phylum Chordata; class Mammalia; order Artiodactyla; family Bovidae; genus Bubalus; species Bubalus bubalis. The sequence goes on along the minus strand of NC_059160.1, from coordinate 74,930,835 downwards.
CATTGCTCTTCTTATCTTAACATATCTAATATATGCCCCAAAAAGCTTTCCTTTATGATAGATGAAATATTTACCATTTTTATAAGTTTGATAACACCAAAACATAAAAGAAATAGGCAAATTCTAACACAAATGACATAAATTCCAGCATAGATGCATAAATGAACTGATTCCCAAATCAGGTAAATAAATTTACCCTACAAAACAAATAACCTGATTCCAACTAGGGTAGGCTTGCCCCACAGTAACCAATTCCCCAGTGAACCAGCTCAAGGTAGAGTCCAACAACACTTCCTCTCTCCAGCAGGGTACCCCAACCAAATTGGCTTGTTTTGTAAAGGAAAAGCCCAAATTAAGGGGGAAATATATTCCCGGTGTATACACTGGAGCAACTTACTCTCCAAAATCAAGCCCATCAACCCATAACAGAAAAAGTGACACAAAAACAGAAACAAATGAACTGGCTGAACTGGCTAGACTTATCCTATCCTTATCAAATCCTTTGACTCAGGAGGAAGATGGGAGGGAGGTTCAAAAGGGAGGGGATATATGTATACCTATGACTGATTCACACTGAAGTTTGACAGAAAACAACAAAATTCTGTAAAGTAATTATCCTATATAGAAGAAATTATCCTATTTCTTCTATAAAAAGAAATAAATACATTAAAAAAAAATCCATTGACTCAAAGTTTGTCAGTTCCTTGTCTCAATTGCCAAGTGATGGGGACAGTCGGTGCTGCTTCAGGGAATCTTGAAGGAAAGATCCTCAGGACAAATGGTCCCAGCAGATGCTAGGGCCTTGCTCCAATATTCTCTGACTGGGGCCGGCTAGTCACAAGCAGCAAGGCTCCTGGCTGGCTAAGCCAAATTTGTTACCAACTCAAGCTTGCTCTGCTTGCCACATGACAGGCCAGTGAATCTGAGAGACAAGGTGTTGAGGCAAGAAATATCACTTTATTTGGAAAGCTGGTTGACTGAGAAGACGGCAGACTAATGTCTCAGAGGAACCATCTTGCGAGGTCTGGATGCCAGATTCTTTTATAGAGTCAGAGAGCAATGAGGAACTAACATCTAAAGGCAGCATAGAGAGGGAGAGGCAGTGGGGAAGGAAAGGGAAAGGGTCTTCAGTCTTGCAAAACCTCTCTGGGAATGGCCAGCCTTTGGAAGAGGTGTGTTTATCTGTTTTTGTTGTAGTTATTCACAGGTAGGCAGGGTCAGATTATCTCTCTATGAGTGGAACAAAAGCACTTTCATTTACAATCAGGTAGAGGATGCTGAAGCTCAATCTCCAATACCTTGGCCCCCTGATACGAACAAACGAATCATTAGAAAAGACCCTAATGTTGGGAAAGATGGAAAGCAGGAGGAGAAGGGGATGACAGAGGATAAGATAGTTAGATGACATCACTGACTCAATGGACATGAGTTTGAGTAAGCTCCAGGAGATGGTGAAGAACAGGAAAGCCTGGCATGCTGCAGTCCATGGGGTCGCAAAGAGTCAGACATGACTGAGCCACTGAACAAAAACAGAGGGTCTGGGTCCTCTGAGGCAGGTTATTATGTATTGAAGAAGGCAATGGCACCCCACTCCAGTACTCTTGCTTGGAAAATCCCATGGATGGAGGAGCCTGGTAGGCTACAGTCCATGGGGTCGCTAAGAGTCGGAAACGACTGAGCGACTTCACTTTCACTTTCACTTGCATGCATTGGAGAGGGAAATGGCAACCCACTCCAGTGTTCTTGCCTGGAGAATTCCAGGGACTAGGGAGCCTGGCGGGCTGCCGTCTATGGGGTTGCACAGAGTCGGACATGACTGAAGCGACGCAGCAGCAGCAGCAGCATAGCAACAAAGCAATTGTTCTAGTCAAAGAAACAGTTTCTAACATGGAGTCAGAATTGGCTTCTCTGCAACATAATCAATGGGTTTTATGTGACTTGTTCTTTGTTTATATTATTTAATTAAATATTCAGAATGATCTTATGACTTTAGCTCCCATCTGCCTTTAAGAAAGTGGAGGTTAAATTGGAATCTGAACCCAGCTCTTAACTCTAAAGCCTATATGTTCCTCTCCACTGCCATGGAGCAATGGAAAGGGTACCTACAGCCTTCCCTCAAGCTGACAGTTAACCGACTGCAGTAGATTTCTGAGGTCCTCAGAACTAGTCGGGGGTAGAGGAGGAATTTAAAGTGAGGTTGATCCAGTTCTGGGCTTCAGTGTGAAACCATGAAGTTACTCTTTCAACTCCTTTGCTTTTTCCTTTCTGCCTCTCCAGATCAAAGCAGCCTCTCCCTCTTCTGATACTTCAGTCTCATTAAGGACTTGATAAACATCCTTGTATGCACATTGATTGCAAATGCTTATTTTTTTTGGAAAGGCATCATTGCCAAACTGCTTTCGAAAGTAGGCCAGTCAAGTGCATTGATTCCAATAAAGGTCTTACTAAATTTGATTCCCCTTTGAAAAACTGCAGAATTGTCATAAAAATACCATTGGAATTAAGTAGGCTGAATTTCTCTAAATGAGATTCCCAGATAAGCACCAGGCTCTTAGAACTTGAGATGTCTCAGCGGGTAACAGATAAATGCCCCTGCACCAAGGTGCCAAGGCAGTGATTTCTCTGGGCAGTGGCTCAGTTCTTAGTCACCAAGTACAGCATTTACTGTGTCTCCTCTAGGGTACAGATATTACTGTACTGTGAACAAGGGAATGAGAGAATGCAACCAAGAGGATTATACAGCAGCTAGAGCCAAACTATTGGAGAAGGAAATGGCAACCCACTCCAGTGTTCTTGCCTGGAGAATCCCAGGGACGGGGGAGCCTGGTGGGCTGCCGTCTGCGGGGTCGCACAGAGTCGGACACGACTGAAGTGACTTAGCAGCAGCAGAGCCAAACTGCTTACACCTGTCAAAGAGCACTTATCAAGTGTTGGCAAGGGTGTGGAGAACAGGGAATCCCCCTGCTCTGTTGGTGGGAATGCAAATTGGTGCAGTTGTTATGGAAAAAAAGCAAGGAGGTTCCCCAAAAAGTTAAAAATAGAACTACCATATGGCCTGCAGGACTTTCCTGGTGGCTCAGCGGTAGAGAATTGCAGAATCAGACAGCCGAGCACACACACAGAGGACGATCCAGCAGTCTTAGACCAGAAGACAAGAGTACAGCCCTCTTGGAAAAGGGCTGTGGAACAGCCTTGGACAAAACAGGTCTCACAAGCTAAAACAGGCCCTAGGGGCCTGAGTCCCAGAAGGGGGAAACAAAAAAGCCTGCAGGAATAAAAGATTAACTTTATTTCACTAACAAGTGTATCTAGTTACCACAAGACAACAAGCTCAGTTATTTTAACCTTATCTGTTCTGGTGCATTCCTGAATAGAATTTTCATGCATTCCTTTTTCTTCACCAAAGTACTACTTGTTTCTGATAGCCACCTGCTGCTGATCAAAGATGTTTGATTTCTGGAAATCAGTGGTCTTGAGACAAACTCTACCTTTTGTTAGAAAAGTGACTCACCCCTTCCTACTCAGGGAGCTGGCATTTTCCTTCCTTCTCCCTCGTGCACAACCTCTTTTAATAAAAAGCTTTGCTTGCCTAAGAGTCTTGTAGAAGCGGTATTCATGTCTATGGTATTGCTGTCAAAATTCTGGAAAAAACCTAGTAATGCTACTTCTGGGTATTTATCTGATTGAAACAAAAGCACTGTCTTGAAGAGGTATCTGCATTCCCATGTACATAGTGATATCACTCACAATAGCCAAGACATGCAAGCAAGCTAAGTGTCCATGGAGGAATAATGCATAAAGAAAATGTGGTACATAGACACAGTGGAATATTTGGTTCAGTTCAGTCGCTCAGTTGTGTCTGACTCTTTGCAACCTCATGGACTGCGGCACGCCAGGCTTCCCTGTCCATCACCAACTCTCGGAGCTTACTCAAACTTATGTCCATTAAATTGGTGATACCATCCAACCATCTCATCCTCTGTCAACCCCTTCTCTCCCCACCTTCAATCTTTCCCCGTGTCAGGGACTTTTCCAATGAGTCAGTTCTTCTCATTAGGTGGTCAAAGTATTGGAGTTTTAGCTTCAGCATAGGTCCTTCCAATGAATACTCAGGACTGATTTCCTTTAGGATTGACTGGTATGATCTCCTTGCAGTCTGAGGGACTCTTAAGAGTCTTCTCTAACACCACAGTTCAAAAGCATCAGTTCTTTGGTGCTCAGCTTTCTTTATAGTTCAACTCTCACATTTCATACATGACTACTGGAAAAACCATAGCTTTGACTACACGGACCTTTGTTGGCAAAGTGAAGTCTCTGCTTTTTCACATGCTGTCTAGGTTGGTCATAGCTTTTCTTCCAAGGAACAAGTGTCTTTTAATTTCATGGCTGCAGTCACCATCTGCAGTGATTTTTGGAGTCCCAAGAAATAAAGTCTATCACTGTTTCCATTGTTTCCCCATCTATTTCCCATGAAGTGATGGGACCAGATGCCATGATCTTAGTTTTCTGAATGCTGAGTTTTAAGCCAGCTTTTTCACTCTCCTCTTTCACTTTCATCAAGAGGCTCTTTAGTTCTTCTTCTCTTTCTGCCACGAGGGTACTGTCATCTGCATATCTGAGGTTATTGATATTTCCCCTGGCAATCTTGATTCCAGTTAGATTCCATTGTTGATTGAATCTTATTTAGCCATGAAAAGAAAATTTTGCCTTTTGTGATAGCATAATGCCCTCAAGGTCCATCCATGTTAAGTGAAATCAGAAAAATACATGCCATATGATCTGAATTGTATGTGGAATTTTAAAAAGCTGAAATTATAGAAATAGAAAGTAGAGTGGTGGTTACCAAGGGCAGGGGGGAGTAGGAGAAATGGGGAGATGTTGATTGAAGAGGCCACACTTCTAGCTATAAGATGAATAAGATCTGCGCAATATAATGTACAGCAGGAGATAACAAATCAGGTTTGTCTTGTCCTGAAGCATGGCAAGTAAAGAAATGCTAAGAAACTGAGGTCTGCAGCAAAGAGAGAGTTGAGAGAAAACAGGAGAACAAGCCCTCCACTCAACACCCTTGAGGTGAGGAGCTAGGGGTATTTATAAGATGAGGAGTAAAAGCAGCAGGGTGGTCTGAGGCATGGGGAATATGGAGAAAGGAGATTTGAAGGCTGTTAAGAGAATAGATCTTAAATGTCCTCATCACACACAAAAAAGGCGGTTACATGAGGGAAAGGAGGTTAGGGTTAGGGAAGTATCACTACAAACAAAGCTAGTGGAGGTGATGGAATTCCAGTTGAGCTATTTCAAATCCTAAAAGATGATGCTGTGAAAATGCTGCACTCAATGTGCCAGCAAATTTGGAAAACTCAGCAGTGGCCACAGGATTGGAAAAGGTCCATTTTCATTCCAATCCCGAAGAAAGGCAATGCCAAAAAATGCTCCAACTACTGCACAATTGCACTCATCTCACATGCTAGTAAAGTAATGCTCAAAATTCTCCAAGCCAGGCTTTAGCAATACATGAACCGTGAACTTCCAGATGTTCAAGTTGGTTTTAGAAAAGGCAGAGGAACCAGAGATCAAATTGCCAACATCTGCTGGATCATGGAAAATGCAAGAGAGTTCCAGAAAAGCATATATTTATGCTTTATTGACTATGCCAAAGCCATTGATTGTGTGGATCACAACAAACTGTAGAAAATTCTTAAAGAGATGGATATACCAGACTACCTGACCTGACTCTTGAGAAATCTGAATGCAGGTCAGAAAGCAACAGTCAGAACTGGACATGCAACAACAGACTGGCTCCAAATAGGGATAGGAGTATATCAAGGCTGTATATTGTCACCCTGCTTATTTAACTTATATGCAGAGTACATCATGAGAAACTCTGGGCTGGATGAAGCACAAGCTGGAATCAAGATTGCCGGGAGAAATATCAATAACCTCAGATATGCAGACGACACCACCCTTATGGCAGAAAGCAAAGAACTAAAGAGCCTTTTGATGAAAGTGAAAGAGGAGAGTGAAAAAGTTGGCTTAAAGCTCAACATTCAGAAAACTAAGATCATGGCATCTGGTCCCACCACTTCATGCCAAATAGATGGGGAAACAGTGGAAACAGTGGCTGACTTTATTTTGGGGGTCTCCAAAATCACTGCAGATGGTGACTGCAGCCATGAAATTAAAAGATACTCCTTGGAAGGAAAGTTGTGACCAACCTAGAGAGCATATGAAAAAGCAGAGACTTCACCTTGCCAACAAGTGTAGTCAAAGCTATGGTTTTTCCAGTAGTCATGTATGGATGTGAGAGTTGGACTATAAAGAAATCTGAGTGCTGGAGAATTGATTTTGAATTGCGGTGTTGGAGAAGACTCTTAAGAGTCCCTCAGACTACAAGGAGATCCAACCAGTCCATCTTAAAGGTTTGAACCTGAGGTAGAACTCGAGGTAGAACCCTCCTGCATTGGCTGGTGGATTCTTTACCACTGAGCCACCAGGGAAGCCAAGAGGCATTTCATCAGCTTATAAAAATAACTTGTCAGTCTGAGATCTCAAGGATCTTAAAATCCCTTGTGTTAAGAACCTGGGACAGAAAAAAACAAATAATATAACAAAAGGTGTTCCTGTCACCCTTACTACCCAGGAAATTATAAGGGTTTTAGGAGCTCTGTACAAGGAAGCAGGAACCAAACATATTTCTTTTTATGTAACAATATCAGAATTGGTGATCTTTCCATATTAACACATAGAAGTCATTCACTTTTTACTATTTACATCTGTGTAGCTTCCCTGGTGGCTCAGACGTTGAATAATCAGCCTGCAGTGTGGGAGACCTGGGTTCGATCCCTAGGTCAGAGAGATCCCTTGGAGAAGGGAATGGCTACCCATTCCAGTATTGTTGCCTGAAGAAATCCATGGACAGAGGAGCCTGGTGGGCTACAGTCCATAGGGTCACAAAGAGTTGGACACGACTGAGTAACTAAGCACAGCACAGTATTCTACTGTGTGGCTATACTATAGTTTATTTAACTAGTCCCCGTTAATTTGCATGTAGGGCATTAAGGACATCTATTTTGGGGGGGGGGTGTTAGTTCTAAAAGGTCTTGTAGGTCTTCATAGAAGTTGTACACCGTTCAACTTCAGCTTCTTCAGCATTACTGGTTGGGGCATAGACTTGGATTACTGTGATATTGAATGGTTTGCCTTGGAAATGAACAGAGATCACTCTGTCGTTTTTGAGACTGCATCCAAGTACTGCATTTCGGACTCTTTTGTTGACCATGATGGCTACTCCATGTCTTCTAAGGGATTCCTACCCACAGTAGTAGATCAGCCCTGGGATTTCTTTGGAGGGAATGATGCTGAAGCTGAAACTCCAGTACTTTGGCCACCTCATGCGAAGAGATAACTGATTGGAAAAGACTCTGATGGTGGGAGGGATTGGGGGCAGGAGGAGAAGGGGACAACAGAGGATGAGATGGCTGGATGGCATCACTGACTCGATGGACGTGAGTCTGAGTGAACTCCAGGAGTTGGTGATGGACAGGGAGGCCTGGCATGCTGCGATTCATGGAGTCGCAAAGAGTTGGACATGACTGAGTGACTGAACTGAACTGAACTGGGCATTAAGGTAAACTTACTGGATAGTCAGATTGTTTGAAATCTTGTAATTATAAACAACCTTGCAAGAATAAACCTGCATGAATGACCTTTTCTCTTACACATCTATGTCTGTAGAATAAATTTCCAGAAGTAGCATCACTAGGTTGATGGGTAAATGCCCTTTTGATGGTTATTGTCAAATAATCCTTCAAAGGATTCTCCCACCAACATTAGATAAGAGCCTCTCTCTCCTCTGCCCTGACAGTAGAATGTGTTGTCACACTCTTGGATTTTTGCCAATCTGAAAAGCAAGAAATAGTTTCCTACTACAGTTTTGATTTACAGTTGTATTTTTATGACTGAAATTGAGAATCTTTTCATATGTTTAAAGACATTTATATTCCTTTTCTTTGAAAAGGGAGTGAGGGATTACATTGCCTGAAATGAGTTACAAGTATCTTTCCCTGTTTCACTTATCTTTTGACTTTGCTCTTGGTATATTATTACCATAAATTATTACAAATTATTGAGTATAGTTCCCTGTGCTATATAGTAGGTCCTTGTTGTTTGCCTGTTTTATATATATCAGTGTGTATAGGCTAATCCCAAACTCCTAATTTATCTCCCCCATCCCCTTTGATAACAGTAAGTTTTTTTCTCTGTCTGTGAATCTGTTTCTGTTTTATAAATAAATTCATTTGCATCATATTTTAGATTCCACTGATAAGTGGTATCATATGATATTTGTCTTTTTCTTTCTGATATTTTTCACTTAGTATGATAATCTTTAGATCCATCCACGTTGTTTCAAATGGCATTATTCTTTTTTATGGCTTAATAGTATTCCATTATGCTTATATACAACATTTTATTAATTTATAATATTTCTATTATATTAATTAATATGAACATTAATTTATAATATTTCTTTTAGAGGGTGAGAGAAAGACCTTCTCTTAGTGCTTCAAATGAGAAAGTCACTCCTGTTCATTATATTGAGTCTGAAAGTCTCACCTTTTTACAGGTCGAAGGCAATGGCACCCCAGTCCAGTACTCTTGCCTGGAAAATCCCATGGATGAATGAGCCTGGTAGGCTGCAGTCTATGGGGTCGAGAAGAGTCGGACACGACTGAGCGACTTCACTTTCACTTTTCACTTTGCATGCATTGGAGAAGGAAATGGCAACCCACTCCAGTGTTCTTGCCTGGAGAATCCCAGGGATGGGGGAGCCTGGTGGGCTGCCATCTATGGGGTCACACAGAGTCAGACACGACTGAAGTGACTTAGCAGCAGCATACCTTAGCACCAAAGTTGCTTCCATCACTAGCCTTCTAGCAAGGGAAGCAGCAGTGGGCAGTTATGTATGAGCTAGATAATGGATGATGCTCCTAATTTGCAGAGGGGCATGAGAAGTGTGAGGGGGTTAGGGGTAAGAGTGGAGTGGTCTCTTGTTCTATTCAGATGTTTGAAACAATTCCAACTATGGAAATTCATTGGAGGAGTTCTGAGAAACTAATACAGGAAATATCTAATTACTACCAGACAGAATCTAGGTTGAAAGTGTTATGCTCGAGGCATGTCTCTCAGAGTTCTAAATCTTTTGCTCATTGACTTTCAAAAATATCCTGTTACTTTAGAGCCTGGAAAAGAAAAGGGAATGCCCCCTTGAACTTCGACAAATAAGACTCCTAAACCATTTCTTGTCCACTGTGTTCTTAAAAAAATAAATAAATAAAGCAGAACCACCATATGGGAGAGTCTCCAGCACCATTTTTATGTAGGACCTGTGTACACCCAGCACTTCCCACTTTCAGACAATGCTGTAGAACAGTATTTTCTTAAGAGAAAGTGTACCTGTAACATAAAACAAATCCTGTGAGTTTCCCCAAGGTAATATGCAATATGAGGATTGCTTCTCATTCAGCCGCTGTGAAAATAGCTTATTATGGGTTTGCTGCTGTGCTTTTCTCTTTGCATGCATCACTGCATTGGATCCTCCAATAGCTCGGTGAAGTTAGCTCTGAGCGGTTTAGTAACTTACGAACTGTGCTCAAGCAGGAGCCTGGCAGAGTTGTGCGTGCATGGATGAATGTGAGCTGGCTGAGGAGGTGGGAGTGGGAGCGGGCAGGAAACCCTCTGCTCTCAATGCTGCCAACTTCTGAGTCATTTTCTCAGTAGATGCCCATGTTATCAATCCCTAGATTATCTGTGGTTTGTTTCAGGGTGACTTCACCACACCCCATCGTGGGAATGCCTCCATATTTCTCCCCATATCTTCTCTTTCTCCCACTTTGCAATAATACTTTTGTCATCTCTCATTCTCCTAGATCCCTCTGGTGTTTAAAGAAAACTTCAATGGTTGTTCCAGGCTGTGGTTGGTATCTTCCCAAAACTTGCTCTGTGTTTTGACTAAAGATCCACTCATCTACTTAGACAACATTTAGCCATTGTTAACAGTGGTGGACTTTTCTCTACAGGCATTAAACTTTTTTTTTGTTTTAGTTTTCTCTTAACTAAAGTAATATGTACTCTTAGAAATATCCAAACACTGCAGAAATACATACTGTGAGAAGTGAAGGTCCTTTGTAATGCCACTTTATAGAGGAAACAAATTTTTTTCAAAGGTATGCTGGCTAGATTGTTTTTGTTTTATTAATCTAAAATAGTAGGGTCATGTTATGCACACTGTTTCGCAGTTTGCTTTCTTCACTTAGGAAGTCCTCCCAGCCTGCAAAATTCCTCCCTTCCAGCAATGGTGATGATACAGAATACTCACCCCACTCCTTCTCTTATCTGGGGCTGCATGCTGTGGGAAAAAAAGTACACTGAAGAGTGAGGAGTCTTGGGTTTCTAGACATAGTTCTCCCACTAGCTTGCTGGGGGACTACTGAAAAGTTATTAGGCCTCTTTGGTCTCACCTTTCCTTCTTTGTAAAGTTAGGGGGGTGGGCACGTGATCTCAGCTCTATCAGACCAGCCCTCTTGGGAGCAGCGATGCAATGAGCACCTATCCATGCCCGAGACTCTGTCCCAGGTGCTGAGGAAGCAGCCATGAACACAAGAAAATCCCTACCTTCAGAAGCTTCCATTTCAGTGTTGAATGTTGCCCCCGCCCCATCCCCCACACTGCCACCTCTGAAGAACACACCCAAGCTTCCTCAAACAATTCTATCTCCACTCTCTCCATTTCTTCACCCTCCAATTATTCTCCAACCCTTGGCACCCATGTTCTTGCTTCAACCACTCCCAAGAAAGAACTCTAACAAATGCCAGCAATTACCTTATGTTCACAACATCCAACAGATTTTTATTCGGTCTTCATTTTACCTGAGCTCTATGTGGAAGGTAGCACCTTTATAATTTTCTTATTTATCAGCAGTCTTCCACAGCACACTTTCTTTTGAAAATTACTACTTCTTCTGAATATATAGTCAATCCTCATAATTTGAAGATTCCATACCTATGAATTCACATACTCTACAAGTTATTTGTAACCCCTAAACCAAAATTCACGGTGCTTTTGAAGTCCTTTGCAAACGTGCACAGAACAGTGAAAAATATGAGTTGCCCCCCTTGCTTCTTCTCAGCCAATGTAGAACAAGGGGATGCTCTGCTTTCTTGTTTAAGCTCTTGTGCTATATACTTGTTTCCTTTTCCTATTTAGTACCACTTTTTTTTTTTTTAATTTTGATGCTTCACACTAACAACTTTGCAGTTTAAAATGCCTGCCCCACCACACGCCCCTTACTCCCCCAGCATAGTGCTAAAGTCCTGTCTAGGGATCCTAAGTGCAAGACACCTTACAGACCTTACAGATAAAGGTTGATGTGATGTGCCTTACAGAGAAAATACATGTGATGTGAAATATGTGTGTTAGATAAGTTTCATTCAAGCATGAGCTATAGTGTTATTGGTTCCAAGTTCAATGCTAATGAATCAACTATATATATATATATATATATACACGAAAAAAGGTGTTTTTAAACAGAAACACAGGTTTAAAAAATGGTTATAATTGATATGTTGATAAAAATGCTGTGACCAGAGACTTGCAGGAACCTAACCCTGTATTTTCCCTGAGAGCAATTGCTCTGTATTTGCCAATTCAGTGTTCATGGAGACTTTATGGACCATAACCACCAACCATTACGGAAAAAGCATGGGGGTTCCTCAAAAGATTAAAAATGGAACTACCACATCATCCAGCAATCTCACTTCTGGGTATATCTGAAGGAAATGAAATCACTCTCTTGAAAAGATATCTGTACCCCTGTGTTCGCCGCAGCATTATCTACAACAGTCAAGACATGGAAACAACCTAAGTATTCCTCAACAGATAAACACAAAAGCACATGTGTTACATGTGCATAGAAATGTACGCCATTGGATATTATTCAGCTACAAAAAGGATGAAATCCTGCCTTTTGTGACCACATGAATGGACCTGAGGGCATTATGCTAAGTGAAATAAAAGAAAAGGAAATATCATATGGGTCTCACTTGTATCTAATCTAAAAAAAAAAGTGAACTCCTAGAAACCGAGAGGAGAATGGTGGTTGCTAGGGGCTGGGGTGTGAGTGGGGCGTGTGGGAAATTTGGTCACAGGGGACAAGCTTCCAGTTGTAAGATGAATAAATTTTGAAGATCTAATTACAGCATGGTGACTATAGTTAATAATACTGTGTTATATACTTGGAAGTTGTTAAGAGAGTAGATCTTAAGTCTTACCACCACACACAAAAAAATAGTCATTATGTAAAGTGATAAAAGTGTCAACCTGATTTTAGTAATCATTTCACAGTATATACATGTGTGTATCAAATGATCATGTGTATACCTTAAACTTGCATATCTTATATCAATTACATCTCAATAAACTTGGGGGAGAAAGAGTTTAACTACCTTGAATAGTGAGAGTTAATTGTATTTTTTAAATCCAGCTCCTCTTTCTCTGTCATTCCTTAAACATTGGCATTATTTAGGACTTCTTTTGGCCCCACTGCTCCTCTCATTTTATAGATGCTCCAAAACAATCCCTTTCTCTTCTAGAAAAGACTCTAAACCTTCTCCTAAACTCTATACCTGTATATCCAACTGCTTAACTGTACTCCACAGGCTTCCCCAGTTCAGAATCCTCAACTGTACTCACTACCTCGTTGCCGTTTCTCCCCCAAATGGTCCCCAGCTTCACAAACAGTGCCACCCAGGGAGGTGAGCCTGTGCTGCTTGACTTCTCTGATCCCATGCCCCCATCTCCAGCCCCCAGGTGGTTGATTCTACATCTGATATCTCTCAGCTCATCCTCCTTCACTTTGCTCCCCCTTTGAGCTAGCCTCTTGTTGCTTACCTACAGTGTTTCACTGGTTTCTCGATTCTCCTGTTTTCAGTATTGTACCCCTATTCTCATGACTTCAATCTATCTCCCAGACTACAGCCAGAGTGAGAGTTCTATCAGAGCAAAGATAGCATTTACTTCCTGCCTCTGTGTCCCAGGCACTGTGCTAGAGACCTGATGCACATTATACATACTTCTCACGGTGTACAGTTATACCCACTTGCCATCAGAGGAAACCAAGTTCCACAGGTGATGATATCCTGACTCCTGAGCACTAGAACAAGACCCTCTATGACTTAGCCTGTTTTACTTCTATTAGTTTCTTTTCTTGACAAATTTTTCTTACCCCTCTGTGCATCCTACCCTCCAGCAATTCCAAACTATCCATGGTTTCCCAAACACCTTGTGCTGCTCCACGTTTCCATGCCATTCTTTAGTTATGCCCTCTGCTTGCCGTGATCTTTCTTTCCTTGTCCATGTGTGAGAGATTACTCGACTTACCACACTCAGTTTAAGCTTTCCAAGTAGGGTCGACCACACCCTTTCTGTTCTCACTATACTCCGCAGAAATTGCAATTTCAGCATCATGTTAGCACATTTACTGATTAAATGTCTTTACTTCTCTATGGAAACTCTTCATACTCTACATCCTTTCTCTGGGTGAGTTCATCCCTGCCCATGACTTCAGTAACTATCAATAAGATGATGAGTTTCTAGTCAATAATAATCTAATAAGCTGATCGGGTATTTCTGCTCAGATCCTTATCCTTCTATCCAATAGCTTACTTGGACCTCTGTACTAATGTGGTCCAAACCAAACTGACTAACCATTTTTCTCTCTCCAAGCTGCTCTTCTGTTAGCTGCCCAGTGAATGAGACCCCATTTGTTTGCTATTCAGGGTAGAAAACTCAGAGGAGTCAACTTTTTTCTTCTCCCTCTGTCTTAATGTGCCTTCCATCTGTAAATTCTAGTTGTCTTAGATCTGTCTTGTTCATGTGTTTTGCACCCATCACTTTTCTCTCCGCCCAAATCAGCCACTCTATCTCACTATCTTCCTATTTCTGCATCAGCCTCCTAACTTGCTTCTCTATCTCCAATCTTGCCAAAACTATTCTTTTCAGTCTCATCAGAATGCTCTTTCTAAAGAACAAGTAGGAGCTCATTGGTTTCTGGCACTGTAACCTTTCTGTACCTTGACAGTGCATTACTAAGCCTAACTTGGGTCCATTCACGTGAGCGCAGTAAAACCCATCTATGACACCAGGTTTGGTGAAGGAAACTGCGGCATTTACTATAGGGTGCCCAACAAGGAATGTGAATGGCTAATGCTCGGAAGGCCTGAACTCTCCAGTGACTTTCAGGAAAATGTTTCTAAAGACAGGGTGAGGGAAAGGGTTGTAGTGTGAATTATTAGCTTGTGGACATCCTTCTGATTGGTTGTTTGTGAGGTAATCGGGAGTCAGCTTCATCAGTCTTCTGGTTCCAGCCAGTCTGGGGTCTACGTGCTTATGAGCAGCATACAGGTAACTTCTTCCACTGGTGGGAGTTTCAATATCTGCAAAACACCTCAAAAGATGTGGCTCAGAATATTATCTATATTCCTTTGAGTCAGTTCTAATGATGTGTATGGAGCCTACTATACAGAGTGAAGTAAGTCAGAAAGAGAAACACAAATACTGTATATTAATGCATATATATGGAATTTAGGAAGATGGTAACGATGATCCTATATGCAAGGCAGCAAAAGAGACATGGATGTAAAGAATAGACTTTTGGGCTCTGTGGGGGAAGGCAAGGGTGGGATGATTTGAGAGAATAGCATTGAAACATGTACATTATCATGTATAAAACAGATGACCAGTGCAAGTTCAATGCATGAAGCAGGGCACCCAAAGCCAGTGCTCTGAGACAACCCAGAGGGATGGGGTGGGGAGGGAGGTGGAAGGGTGTGCTCAGGATGGGAGAACATACGTGCACCCGTGGCTGATTCATGTCAACGTAAGGCAAAAAACCATCACAATATTAAATTAAAATAAATTAATTTTTTAAAAAAGAACTAAAGGTCCTTGACTTTGTTTAATGGTTAAACTATCATTATTTTGTCTGGCTTGACTGTTCTCCCTTTTTTCCTACATTTTCTCACTTCTCTGATTAAATTTATTCTTTGGAACTTGGAGAAGGCCTAGGAAGCTAAAGGTTTTCTACAAACAAGAGGAGGTAGGGGACATCGGTGGGTCGGTGGGGGGGGAAAGGTCTGTCCCAGGAGGGCCCCACAGGGTCCTGCTCAGGTACAGTTGCCCTCAGGATAAAGTACACACTTGCAAGAATTAGGATCTTTTAATATCCCTTGTGTATCTCTCCAGCCTCATTTCTCTCTAGTTCTCCCTTTCACATAAGCCTTTCATCCTCACATATTTGCACACAGTTACTCAAAGGTGATTTTGCGCATGCCTCTTGGGCTGCGTAAGTTGTATTTCTCTTCACAAGTCAGCTCAAAGGATTTCTAGTTTGGAGTGTTTTCTCTATGTTCAGAAAACTCTGCCTCTGACTTTGTACACTTTAAACCCATTGAAGAAAAGAACTGTGTATCATCCTCAGAACATAGCCCAGATGCCAGCGTGGAGGAAGTAAGGTACAGCTGTTTGCTGAGTGAAGGAATGAACTTTCAATTTGTAAGGGTATGATAACTTGGTATATATTCAATTGACCAATTCATCGTACCCTTTAAAATTTAAAGTTCACTCCTTCATGTGAGTAAATAGTTCCCCTGACATCAGAGACTGCCATTTTGGGGGGAAAAAGAAAGTCAACCCCCTCATCCCACGTTTCTGGAACCCTAACATTCTACCTTTCTTATGCCTTCAGAAACATGTCTCAGCTTGGCTCTGCTTCCTCTCATTCCTTGAGTTTCAGCAACAACAACCATTTCCAGCACTGAAGAAAATTCCAGCTTTAAAGTAGGCAACAGATTACCTTTTGCATAATGTTTGCACAATGCAATGTTTCTATTTCATTGATTATTTTTGTGGAAAAATGATGGGCTTACAGCTAGAATTGTTGTATCATATTGACATACCCATCTTTCCTCCTGATGAAGATCACCATAGGGCTGAAGGACTCAAATACCCTATTTGTTGGATGATAATCCATAGCCACCAAGGAAAGAAAATATTCTTTCCTGTGGTATAATTTTTTAGACATGGTTATAAACAGGTTTAAGCAGGACTTTTAAAGAAAAATATATATTGACTTAAGCAGAACCTTAAAAAATGAAACACAAAAATAAAAATACAAAACTGTGTATGCCATGACCTCACTTTTGTAAAATGATTGAGTTAGCATACTTAGAGCAAAAATATGGAGGACTATGCACCAGGCTGTTAAAGAGGATTTTTCTGGAGGGCAGGATCACAAGAGAGCTTCATTTTTCAGATTACAGATTTCTGTTTTTGCTATGCAAAAATGTGAAGAAAATCCTAGGAATATTTTTATTCATAGCTTTATTCTGGGGGCTATTTTGCTTTTCTTCATCCTCAGAATGAAAGTGCTGCCTAAAACATCATTTAAAATTTTGGCTCATCATTGTTGCTGCCATTATTCTGATTTCACATGATGCTGGGGGAAATGTTTTTTTGCTTAGTCTCTTCTCTAAGCAGTTGTTCCCAATTTTTAAAAACAGAATGGGATATCATCCTGAGATCATAGCTCGGCCTAGTATGTCTCTTTTGTTTATGTATTTTGGAACATGTTATTCTTTTTTTTAAGTTTTTTTTTTTTAATATTTATTTTTGGGCTGCAATGGGTCTTTGTTACTGTGTGTGGGCTTTCTCTACTTGTAGCAAGTAGGGGCTGCTCTCTAGCTGTGCTGCACAGGCTGCTCATTGTGGTGACTTCTCTTGTTGCAGAGCACGGGCTCTAGAGCACAGTCTCAGTGGTTGCGGCACATGAACTTCCTTGCCCGGTGGAACTTCCCTGGACCAGGGATTGAGCCTGTGTCCCATGCATTGGCAGGCCGATTTCCAACCACTGGACCATCAGAGAAGTCCCAGGACATTTGTTCTTCAATGATACGATGAAAAGTCTGAGACTTTCATGAGTCAGTGAATCATAATTTCCCCCACAGCTAAAATTTGTCAGTTGTTTACAGCAAATAATTTCCAAATTGTAAGACTACATCATCAGAAAGTGGAACTCTGGACCATGCCTCCAGCAGTGGAGCTGATGAGGCTTGTGCCATGGTGATATGGACCACACTCTGAGTCAGAAAGTTCATTAGAGGACTGGGGTTCAAATTCAGCAATTGATAGAAGAATCCCTCTGTGACATCCATGATGTGTCAGATTCTGTAACTCAAGGACTCTCAACAGGAGTCATGGAAAAGAACCTTCAGATGACTGCAGCCCTGGTCATCTCGAAGACAAAATCCTCATGATTCTTAGAGCCAGAATTTTAGAAATGATATGAGCTAACATATGTTTGTTGCTTTAAGCTGCCAAGTTTGGGTACAATTTGTTACATTGAACCCAGGTCTCCTGCATTGCAGGTGGATTCTTTACCATCTGAACTACCAGGGTAGCCCTTGTTGCATAGCAAGAGGTGGCTAATAAAAAAAGAAAATAGTGAATTTATATGGTGGGTGGTGCCTGCAGTTGCCAGGGTGGATGGGGGAGGCTTCTATGAGAAGGAGTTTTATAGCAAACATCTGAGGGATTTGGGGTAATAATAATGTGTCAATGGGGGTTTCCCTGATGGCCCAGACAGTAAAGAATCTGCCTGCAATGCAGGAGACCTGGGTTCGATCCCTGGGTTGGGAAGATCCCCTGGAGAAGGGAATGGCTGCCTACTCCAGTGTTCTGGCCTGGAGAATTCCGTGGACGTACAGTCCACGGGGTCGCAAAGAGTCGAACGTGACTGAGTGACTTTCACTTTCAGCACTTCAGTGGAGGTTCATCAGTGGTAACAAATAAGCCATTCCGGTGTGGGATGTTGATAATGGGGAACCTAAGCATGGGGTTGGAAGGTATATGGAAAATCCCTTGGAATGAAAAATTGATCCTAAAGAGGGGGAGAGAGAAAGAAACCCTGAAGGAGGTGACAGAGTGAGTCATGTGCATATCTGGGGACGATTTCTTGTTAATCTTTCTATAGCACTGAAGTCATACGGAACTTACTTCAGTTATTTGAATGCACTATTTTCCTTTTTAACTCCTGGTCTTCCCACATGTTATTTCCTTCACGCATAACTAAGCCCTCACCCCCTCCCTGGCACCCCAGGCCACCCCACTCCCATTGAGACCTCATTTAGCCATCAGATCTTAGCTTAGGTGCCACTTCTTCATATTTCCCTAGTCTGGGGGTAAGTACACCTTCCTTGTGCTTCCTGTGTCCCTCACCTGCCCCCCCACCCCACCCCAACACACGTGATACACTGTAAGTGCTTGACACACTGTAAGATGATGGCCTTTTAAGATGATTGTTGTTCATTAGGTATATTGTACTCTGTAAAGATAGGGCCAGATCCATGACAGTGATAAACATGTCCAATAGAGCAATGGACACTTCTTTGGAATCAATGCATATCTACCCAACTCATGAAGAGATTCTGCTCCATCACCAAACAGCAATCACATCAGTCCTCTGAGTCTCTGTTTCCTCATCTATACAATACCTCTCTTGGAAAATCCTCCAAGATTGGTAAGGGTCACAAATGGGCCATGCAAACCACCTAGCAGAGTAAGTTCTATATAGTATGGGTCACAGTCTAGTGATAGGAATTTGTTCCTTTACAAGACAGTTCATTCTATTCTATTATCAAGCAGTTTTATTCAGGAGAAAACTGTTGCCTTGAAACTGGCAAAACTGGGCATTAATACCTTCTTTGGGTAAGCCCCATTTTAATTTTTCAATCCCAATTAGATTTTAGAATACAAGAGTCAAACATTAGCCAAATTCTTCTTTTCTGCCTCCCTCCCTCTGTTCCTTCCCTCCTTCCTTCTTTCTCTTCTTTTATCAGGTTTATTGAGACATAATTTATGTTTAGTAAATTGCATCCTTTTTCAAAGCACTGTTCTATGAATTTTGACAAATGTATGCATTCTTACTACCTCCCCCACACCCTAGTCAAGAGATTTTAACTTTCTATTTATCATCTGTTGATGACAATTCAAAGCAGTGTACAGTGCTTGTGATGCTTCCACTTCTGCTAAAATGGGATTCCCTAATTTCAAATGATTCTGCCTTATTCTCTCAGTGTTTGGGGCATGGACATCCAAAGAGGTGCCTGTGTTTTGGGCTGAGTCTCTGCTAGTCTAAAAGGTTGATATTCCAAAGTCATGTTACCCTGCACTTGGATTCCTTTGTGTATGTCTCAAAGCAGAAGACTGTGAATGGTCAAGGATAACTCTTTAGCTTCACTTGGGGCCCAGAAGGTCAAATTCCTTTCTCTTCTCTAATAGAAATAGAAAAAGGAAGATAGCAAGATTTATAAAAAGAGAGATTTTTAACAAGAAATTTGTACATGTTTCTCATTATGATCCTGCCATTTAAGATGGTTGTTCTCTTGCTCTCTGCACACCCCCTGCTCAATCAGTGCCACTTCACTTACACCCTACTTACCTGACTACATTTCTGTCTTAATCATAGAGCTGAATCAGTAAATGCCTACGTACTTTCCCCCGGCATCAGTTTATGATTGTTCTAAACTTTAGATCAGAAAGGTTCCACTATGATAGCTTATCAAAGGGGCAGTGAAGGGTCTGCTCTTCTCCTGGTTTCCCTGGTAACCAATGTGTCAACCTGACATCATTCTATAACTGGCAACCTACCCCTATAACTGGCTTGCTCCCCATAGCGAAGCCTTCATAACATGGTGGGGTGTTGCTCCAGGACCTTGCTTCAGACAAGTAAGATTCCCGTTCATTCAACCATCTACGTCTGTCAATGACTTTCTTTCTTCGGTCTTGAGGCTGGTCAAGCACAGGGCTTGTACACCTACAGGGTACAGCCCAACACTCACCTTGCTCTAAATTTCTATCATATTTAATGTCAGCACCATCTGTTATTTTAATGTTTCCAATTTGCCACTTTTTTGTGTTTGTCTCATTGACTCAAATATAAGATGGGGAGTTGTTCCTTATTTTTCTTTCCTCCTGCATAATGAGGACTAGACCAGTGTCAGGCACACCGAAGTCATTCAATAAATGCTCTTGTGAGAGACTGACTCGTGGGAAGAAGTGACTTTTAGTAAATTCATGGAAAGGTTTTAGGTGCCCATATCAGGATTTCAGGACAGAACCTCTACCAGAATGTCAGAACTTTTAATTTATTTCAAATTAATTCAATTAATTTAAATCATTATGATGAATGATGCTTTTGCCAGCACCTAGCAACATCGTGTGACAAATACAGACATCTAGGAAAGTGGATTATCTCAAAAGATCAAGGTAGAGTTTTGGTTGTTTGTGGGTGTTAAAAAATGAAAGAAGGAAGCATTTGTGGCTCTTGAGGTTAAGTGATGCTGGCTTCCAGTTCTTTCCCTCAATCCCCTTCATCATGTATGTCATTGTCGAGAATACTAAACCACCAGGGTGATGCAGGGGAATCCCATAGGCAAACATGATATTAGAACAGGTTCTCAGAAGGGTCTCTGGAAGAGATTTTCTGGACATCCTGGCTACCCAGTAGTGTGTGAAAGTCGCTCAGTTGTGTCTGACTCTTTGCGACCCCATGGACTATACAGTCCATGGAGTTCTCTGGGAGAGAATACTAGAGCGGGCAGCCATTCCCTTCTCCAGGGGATCTTTCCAATCCAGGGATCGAACCCAGGTCTCCCACCTTGCAGGGAGATTATTTACCATCTGAGCCACCAGAGAAGCCTAGTAGTATGCATGCTATAAAGTCCCCCAAGTCAATCTGGTGCCAAATAATGCAGTCGTACATTCTGGGATCTTATGTGAGAATATAAGAAAAATCCTCTACTCTATCTCAACTACAGTGAATGCAGCCAACCACAAATATTTCCAAAGAAGTCACAGAAATTTTAATGTTATAAGAAAGTCAGAGGGTCAGGATAAGGCCTAGACCAACACATTCATAAGAGGCAAAGAAAGTTGCCCAGAGACACGTATCCAAACTCTTTCCTCTACAAGCCGGTCTTTTTGTATCAGCTTCCATCCAGTCATTCCTTTGAGCTAAAATGTTAAAGACTTATGCAAAAATGCCTATTGGCAGTTAGAATTTCTCAGCTATTAGTGCTTAGATTAGTTAGCCATTATTGTCTCAGTTGCTTCCCTTGTGGCTCAGTAGTAAAGAATTCGCCTGTCCATGCAGGAGAGGCAGGTTCGATCTCTGGTTTGGGAAGATCCCCTGGTGAAGGAAATGGCAGTCCACTCCAATATTCTTGCCTGGGAGATCCCATGGACAGAGGAACCCAGTGGGCTACAGTTCACAGAGTCAAGAAGACTCAGACACAACTTAGTGACTAAAAAACAACAACAACAATAACGACAAATTGTTTCAAATAATTACCTGCTGCCACAATGGATAGTGGAAACAATTTTTGATAAGGTTTGGGACAGGAGGTAAGGTCCGGGGCATGGCGTGTTTCTGCTGAGGCTGTGCCTCCATGGCGGAAACGCTGGGCACCCTGCACAGTCTGGGTTCAACATAAGGTGGAAGAGAACAGGTCTAGTGAAGAAAGTGAGTTGCGGCTGCCTTTGTGGGTTTGTTACCCAGCCAGGTTTGTTTGCCTGAGCGCAGCAAGACAAAATCCTGAGGTGCCAGGGTTTGGAGCAAAGGCAGGGTTTATTCCCAAGGCAGTCAAGAGAGGAGATGGGAGAACAAGTATCAGATCCCCCTCCCTGCAAGCGAGGGGCTCAGGGTATTTATGGGATGAGGAATGAAGCTTCAGAGTGGTCTGAGGCATGGGAAGCCTGGGGAAAGGTGATTGAAAAAAGGTGCAGTGGTTGTGGTTCTGGGCAGGTGTAATTAAGCTCCAGGCCTCTGCACGTTCAAATGTAGAGGTGTTTAGCACCATCTGAGGATGGAGTTTTTGGCCTCTCTGAGGTCAAATGATCATGAGTGGATCCTCATGCATGTCCAGTTGGAGAGTCCATGGTCCTAAGTAGTCTCAACCAGTTCAGTTCCGACTAGACACAGCTGATTCCACGTTCCTGGAAAACAACTTGGGCAAATATTGTTTAGGCTACAAGACACTTGGAGGACATGCAAGTCTTAAAATGAACTTGAGTAGTGAAGGCAGGTGAAATGGATTTGACGAACAATTACCCACAGCTTCAGTTTTTTATCTAGAGTGCCCTCAGGATGGCCTGGTAACCATGCAGAGAGTGGGAAAGCTGTGAACCTGGGCAGTCTTTGGAGTTGGGTCACTCTGGGGGCATATGTGTCTGCACATGGTGGTAAGAACTGGATAACTTTTGTGATACATGAAGACAGCATCCTTTTTGAGAAGACTTCTTTGAGTGAAATTCCAGGTCTGATCTTAGCTCAGAGAATGAACCACAGAGAGGCTGGGATCACATAGGTGCAGACTTTATCCTTCACAAAATAAGGAAGGGGATGGTTTGTTCCTTATCTCCTTTCTATATCCATCCCACTCTTCTATTTCCTTGTCATTCTCTCTCAATCTCTGCACCTAATGTAGAGGGAGACTTCCTATTAAAAATACTCTCTTGGTTCAGTTTGAGTAATCACGTCATTTGTTGGATGTTATGTAGAATAGCCATCACCTCACTTCTTGTTCTTTTCATTTTACTCCAGGCCATCCCTATAAAGTGTTGGAGAATATGTGCGTGTATGTGAGAGAGAGACAGACAGACAGACTCAGACAGACCACAGTATTTAATGGAATTACAGGGAGAAGCAAATAAAAACTGACCTGTCCATGCTCCCTGCTCTGGTGGAATCAACCATGTAGTTGGGGAGATAGAGAAATAGGTAGTTTACATTCAAATTCACATGTGCCACGATAGGAATGAACACAAGGTACCGTGTGACTTAGTGGAAGAGAAAGTGGTATAGATTCATGGATTCCAGGAAACTTTCTTTGCTAACCAAATCTTTGCTTTGCCTGGATCACTAATACCTGAAATCCTATCATTGGAGATGCATTTAGCTTGACATCTCACTCTGAGATAGCATGGGGAGGGGAAAAAACTTAGCCCCAAAGTTGTCATTGTGTAGCTGTGTGATTTGGAGAAAGTTATTTCGCTTTCTGATCCTCGTATTTCTTCTCTGCAGAATTTGGAATAACATAATTTGAGAGGTTATTATGAAGAGCAAATGAGATAAAACATAGGCAGCAGCTGAAAATTATGGTTGATACTAGTTTTATGATTTATGACTTAGTGTGATATAAAAGAGTCTGGGGAAGAAGTTGGAGCTAGAGAGATGGTGAATGAAATGATGTGGAAAGGAAGAGATGAAGGGTCCAAAGCACCCTTGTTTTATTCCACAATTTTGCTTCAAATCAACTCTAACTGAAGATAATAATTTTTGAGAAATGCAAACAATTGACCTCATTATTAATGAGGAAAAGGAAAGAAAGACTAGAACGTGTGACTCAGTCATGCTGTCCACAGATAAACCGCCTCTTTTCCTTCCAACAGAAACTATACTGACATCATCAAATGTCCTTTCTTTTTTTCTCAGTCTCAGGATCTGGCAGAGTTTCTGAAAGTCCAACAGGGGCGTATTTTCATGGTTGGCTGAGAACAGCCTGAAAATGTCTTAGTGGTTAGCAGAAAAAATCAGATTCAGAGACCAAGAGGAAGCCAGGTTAAAGAATTTTAATTCAATTCTTAGGGAGCCCGAAAAGGGAGCTTCTGGGTGGGGCTGGAGGATTGGGTATGGGGAGAAGAGCCCAACAGTGAACTGCAAGGGGTGTCTGTATGAAAGAGAGTGTAAAAGGTCATGCCAAATATCTTCCTCAAGAAGAACGTCTCTTGTCCCATTCTTGATGTTTTTGGATAAATTCCTGTGTTGGGGTCAAATTCAGTATAAATAACTCTCCTCCGTGCTTCCCTCTGTTGAGAATGTGTGGAGATGAGGACAGTCTACACTGAAGCTGAAGATGTCAGTTTTCATTACTCGGTTTCCTCCAGATGTCTGAGTGTCTGAGTAGAAGGGTTTTGGTCTTACTCAGTTCACGCTCCTTCTCAGGCTCTGTTGAGAAGCTGTCAAAGCAACTAGAATGTTTGTTTTCTAGTAGTTTTCACTTAGTGAATCTCTCCTAGGTGAGAAGGTCAATTCTATGAGGACAAAATCCAGGAGCCAACAATTCCCTTTTACCCCTCTCTCCAAAACATATAAGCTCTGTGCCCCCAGCATGCCTTTCTTATCCTTTCCCCCGACTGCACCCCATTCCACAGGGGAAGCCATGTTTCATTTCTATTCCAATTAGTTACCCATCCCATCACCCCATCCACTTCTGCCCCCCTACCCCAGTCATTTCAGCTGGAGTAGAGGAGGAGTAATCCCTGAGAATAGAACGGAATCTGTAGGGCTCATGAAACAACTAAAAGGAGAAAGTTGGTTAGAAGCCTTTGGGCTGCTGAGAGACAATCAATGGCATCAGTCTAGTGATTCCTTCCAAAGCTTCTAAATTTGGCCTAAGTTTCCCTCAGAGTCACCGTTTCCTATTTCACTCATCTCTTTCTCCGAAGTGGCTACAGCTTCTCAGGGCCCCCCTCCCCCGACATATGGCACCTCTACACTCTGGATATGCCAACTGTTAGGCAGACCATTCAGGCTGATCACCAGCACTCTATGGGACTATGCCTCACAGATCACTCGTTCCTAAAACACTTTAAGTAGCTGACATTTTTTTTTCTTTATACCGAATTGTCTGAAAATATTAAATATTTTTTTTTTCACAAACTCAAACTAGCATTAACTCTAAATCTTACCCATTGGTGGCTCAAGTATATTTGGATTCTGACCATTCTCTTCATTGTTTGCTTATTTTGTGTTTTTGAAAAGTTTTAAAATTTTATTTATTTAACATTTAACAATTTTATTTATATATTTTGGGGGCATGCCACAGGATATGTGGGATCTTAGCTCCCTGACCAGGGATAGAACCCACGCCCCCTGCAGTGGAAGCTTGGAGTCCTAACCACTGGCCTGCCAGGGAGTCCCTGTCTTCACTGTTTCTTATGGCACCAGTACCCCAGCTGTTGCTGTCGCCGTCTCCTAGCTCGTCTCCTTGATGCCAGTTTCTGCCTCTTGGATTCATGCTCCGATAACTCTCAGGCTATCTTTTTAGGTTATTGCTTTATACAAGTCCCTTCCATGCACAACTGTCTGTACATGCTAAGTCACTTCAGTCGTGTACAACTCTTTGAGATGCCATGGACTGTAGCCTGTTAGGCTCCTCAGTCCATGGGATTCTCTAGGCGAGAATACTGGAGTGGGTTGCTGTGCCTTCCTTTAGGAGATCTTCCCCACCCAGGGATCTGTAATGGCTTTCTATTGCCCACTGTCTCAAGTCCAGACTGTTCTGGCTGGTATTCAAAGCTGCTGTTACCCTACATACCCCCACCTCACCTTTGCCACCATTTCATCCTAATCTATTAATTAATTCTAATTCTAATTAGAATTCTAATCTAATCTAACCAAACCATTCCATTCTAATCTAACCAGTCATTTCAGTTCTATCAGCCCCATCTCCAGGGTTTGTTTTCCCTCTCATTTCTTCTCCTTAGGAAACCCTCTTCCATTCTTTAAACTGATTGCAAAATTAATAATATTAACTGTTTTACTCAGATTCAACATCTTGCAGTCTTGAATGAGTTTCCAGTATCAGTTTTTAATCAGACACCTCTACTGGAATGATTATAATTCCATTATAACATGTTTTATTCCTTTAATGTTAACTTGTAGGTTAATACTACATAGAATATTATTTTTCTCTTTGAGTAATCACCATCTGCATTATACTCTGAGTGCTCTGAAAGCAATACATTCACCTTATTCATTTGTGCACCCCTAGTGTCCGTCCAGTGCCTGGGACATAGCACTTGAATTAAAAATGTTATAAAATCGATTGTGTTAATAAGCTTCTTGAGGTCAGGGCCATGTCTTAGTCATTTTGCATCCCCCAAAGCCCAAGACAGTACTAGGCACATGGCAGATATTCAGCTGTCACTATTACACTGAGTTCTGAAGATAAAGAAGTAGGAATTATCATGCTTGGAGAGAGTATGTTTGAAAAGAGACTAGGTGTAGGATGTGTAGGATGAGCTCTAGAAATCAACAAGTATGGCTTTGGCTTTGTCCATAACCTAAGAAGAGAAACCTGAATAGAGAGTGAAGGTCAACCCTTCTTGAGAAGTATAGAACTGAACAGAAACAGCCCTGGAAATTATTGTCTGAATTAGAGAAAAATGTGGACAGGGTCACTGCTGAAAAGGTGTCACTGATTCTGAGGAATAGTGATGTTAAAACTTTCATTACTGGAACATACACATAGAAAATTATGTTCTAAGCACAGTGCCACAGAGAACCTGTGCTCTTATGGAGCTGATATTACAATGGGCAAATGAATAAGTGAATAAATAAAGCAGATTCCCCTTTTCTCATCCAGCACACATTACTGTCACTGCTCTACTTCCTGGTAAGCCTCACTCAGATATTTCCTCTTTGACCCATTCAACTGTATGTTTCCACTTCTTTGTTACTTATTGTTAACTCCCCTCTCTTCTAGCCTTTTAAGTATTACAATACTATTTCCATCTGGTTCTTATATATAATTCCCTCCCTACTCATTGAAGGGCCTGTAGGTATTTCTAATTTCTCTAAAGCTGCGTTCATGAACTAACATGAGGTCAATTTCAATTCTAGTTCTCTGGTCAGTATTTAGTTACTTCTTATGTTTCCTCTCAGAAGTACTTCCTCCCACTTCAAATAAATCCTAAGGCTACTAAACCAAATTACTATGTTAACTATTACTGCATTTTTAAAAGGTATTAAACATGGGTTCAAGAATCCTGACTTGGTACTATATTCTAATAGAAACAAAACAGATATTTGTTAAAGAGACTGAAATAGATTAGCTTAGTTTGCCTGGTTGTTAAGAATTTGGAAGTAATAACAAAATGGCACTTCTCTTAAAACATATTGCATTTCAGACTTGCCACTGATTTAGAATGAAATCTTGTCCAACTAACCTAAATTGGTAATGCTTCACCCTATTTATAGCACAAACAGCCTTTGAGTTAGGACAGTGGCAAAGAAAAGGGAAAGGGGGCATTTTCTCAGGACTGACATTTGTGATATTTTAAAACCAAATTACCTCAGAATTGGAACTGTATTTTATCAGTTGTATTTTAACAAGTTCAACAGGGTCAAAAAAATCTAGGAAAGGTCTAGTTTACTTGGCCCACAATTTTCCCATCAGAGACTGAGAAAGTTTGGTAAAACTGCACTAAGATACACAGAATTTTCAATATGAATTTTTAAAGCAACATTTTAAAATACAATTTAACCTGAGCAAAAGATTGTGAGAATAACTGACAATCCTAAAATTGATTAGAGATTTGGGATAAAAGATTCACTGATAATAGGTAATTAGCAATGACTTTGAATATCTGGTGGTATAAGCAAGTGTGAATTAGGATTTTTTAATAGAGATTTACTAGCTAAAATAATCAATGAAAAGAGAGACTGGGATGGATCTACAGATTTAAAAAAATCTATGCTAGTAAAGGACAGACATTAAGAAGACAATGCCAAATTCTGTGTTTATGCCCTGGAGTAGTGAGAAATTGCATAAACATTACTTTCTTTTATCATTTAAATCAGTTTGAGTACTTGGTATTACTAGAGAGGAAACTGTACTCATTTATATTATGACATCCCCGTGGGTAAGTTCCCTTTAAGATGAGGTAAAGTACAGACTTACATGGTTTAGTCCTCAGGAAGGAGAGAAAGGTGCCTATGGTTGACAAGTGTCTTTGTGGGCAAAGTGTTAAGAAGGAGGGTGGACACGGTAGGAAGTTGTCCTGGGTGCTGACAGGGCTATATCTTCGAACAGAACTGAAAAGCAGAGAAAGTTCATGTTTAGGAACCCTAGCTAGTCTCCCAGGGATGGCGGAGCCTGGTGGGCTGCCATCTATGGGGTTGCACAGAGTCGGACACGACTGAAGTGACTTAGCAGCAGCAGCAGCTAGTCTCTAGCTTGTTCTTTGCTGGATACCTCTAGCTCTCCTCTCTACTGACCTTGAATAAAACCGCACACTCATTTTGTTTTTAGGAAATGAGCATCCCATAATCTCTGTCTCCAAGCCAAGTTGGTACTCATTCACCACCAAGGGAAAGTGATTAATAACAGCTTAATATCTTCTACTGTGATGTAGCTGGGAATTAAAAATATAACCAGATCTCAGGGAGACAGTTTGGAAACACTATCAAAGGGTATAAAAAAAGATCTTATTTATGTAGGCGAGAGATGGTAAATGCTCTGGAATGTGATGAATTCATATTCTAAAGATGCTAATTCTCTCTGAATTAGTCTTTAACTTAAACAATATTCTAAAGTTTCTGCAGCATTTTTCCAGGAACTTGACAAGTCTGTTATAAAATTTATGTAAAATATATGCCAAAAGTTCATGAATAGCTAAGCCAGCCTTGAAAACGTAGAGAAAAGAGGGTAGACGTCTAGATATAAAGACTCAGTAATAAAAAATATGGAACTGGCTCAAAAACAAAAAGAGAAAACCAAATAAATCAATGGGAAAAAAGCAGAGAGCTCAAAGATAACTGTTTATTAATGAGAAATTCACATAGGATAAAGGATTCACTGTTTTAGTAACTGTGTTGGGAAAACTGTCTCATTAAGTGGAAAAAATAAAACTGATTCCCTACTTTCCATCATATACAAAAGGCATTAAAAGCCTGATTGTGAAGGGCAAAATTATAGGGTAAATACAAGAAAAGACAGAGAATTATCTTTGTGACCTAAGGATGAAGGGAGACTTTTTACACAAAACCTTGGCAAGTACAAATCATACAATGACAAAAAGAAATTTAAGATGACATCCAAATCACATTTTCTGTTCAACAAAGGAGAAGTAGACAAAGTTAATAGGCAGGACACAAATTGGGAGAAGAGTTTGTTATGCCTACAACCCAAAAGAAAATAATACATAAAATATATAGGGTACATTCACAAATTATCACTAACAATAACAATGAGAGACCAAAGCCCATTAAAAAAATGGGCAATTGATGTAAACAATCGATTTATAAAAAAAGACATAGTGGCTGCAAACATATGAAAAATGCTCATTTTAACAATGAGATGCCATTTTAAACCTCTAAAAAAACCTGAATGATGTCATGTGTGTGTGTGTATCTTAGAAAACAGAAATATTACTTCACTGATATGAGAGAATAAATATTGACTCTGCTGTGTCTAGTAAATGAAGTTATGTGTATGGCCCAGTAGACCTATTCCTGGGTAACTATTTCAAAAATACTCTCCAAAATTACCATTAAAATGACTTGGATGAAATGAGGTTGCTTAGTGCTGTGATGTCTGCACAGCAGTGAAGCAGAGGTGGTTTACAAGTAATAAGTCATAAAACGTGGGAACCAATAATAAAACGTGGAGACACAAGATAGAATGTCATGTTAGGAACAGGACCTACACACAGCAACACAGATTGCAAGAACACAGTGTGAGTGAAAGGTTAAGAAAGAGAACCATTCCTATAAAATAAAAATGGCACCCCCACTAAACAGCAGTTTACAAGGATGAAAATATATTTACAAATGTATGCCAAATACATGAGAGCAGCTGTTTATAGCAGGCTTAGGGGTGGTGGTGGTTGATGGGTGCAGAGGGAAGGAGAACAGTGAGGGTAGGAGCTCACACACACACACACACACACAAACATACACACACAGAAGGAACCTCATATGGAACAACACTCATGTATGTTGTACTGAGGAGTATGATGAATACAAAACTTCTTACCTGAGCTACCTAAAGTCCTGCTTCTAGAGAGATGTGTACTTTAAAGGAATGGACTGTGGATTTCTAAGCATTGGCCAATGAGTCAGGAAGGAGTATAACCGTGCATCAGTGAATATTCATCATTCATCACCTGCCATGTGTCTGGCACTGTTCTAGTGTTGTAGCCACACGTTCTGGGAAAAAAACTCACTCAGAAGGACAATGCAGATAATGGAGTGCAGTTCATTACACCGGCGGGCCCAAGGCAGAGTCTCCTCTTAGCCAAGGACCTGGACCAGTTTTTCTGAAAACCT
The DNA here is from genome assembly GCF_019923935.1 of Bubalus bubalis. Classification (NCBI taxonomy): domain Eukaryota; kingdom Metazoa; phylum Chordata; class Mammalia; order Artiodactyla; family Bovidae; genus Bubalus; species Bubalus bubalis. The sequence continues at coordinate 74,900,612 of NC_059160.1, read as the reverse complement.
TATATACCCTAAGTTTACATGCCCAAACCCACCTCCCCAAATTCCGTGAAACTAGTCTGAACAAAGGAAAAGGAAGATACAATAAAAGTTAACCCCTGATTCATATGCCTTAAGCCTAGGTAGTTCAGTTCAGTTAAGTTCAGTTGCTCAGTCGTGTCTGACTCTTTGAGACCCCATGAATCGCAGCATGCCAGGCCCCCCTGTCCATCACCAACTCCCAGAGTTCACTCAGACTCAGTCCTTCGAGTCAGTGATGCCATCCAGCCATCTCATCCTCTGTCGTCCCCTTCTCCTCCTGCCCCCAATCCCTCCCAGCATCAGAGTCTTTTCCAGTGAGTCAACTCTTCGCATGAGGTGGCCAAAGTACTGGAGTTTCAGCTTTAGCATCATTCCTTCCAAAGAAATCCCAGGGCTGATCTCCTTCAGAATGAACTGGTTGGATCTCCTTGCAGTCCAAGGGACTCGCAAGAGTCTTCTCCAACACCACAGTTCAAAAGCATCAATTCTTCGGCGCTCAGCCTTCTTCACAGTCCAACTCTCACATCCATACATGACCACAGGAAAAACCATAGCCTTGACTAGACGAACCTTTGTTGGCAAAGTAATGTCTCTGCTTTTGAATATACTATCTAGGTTGGTCATAACTTTCCTTCCAAGGAGTAAGCATCTTTTAATTTCATGGCTGCAGTCACCATCTGCAGTGATTTTGGAGCCCCAAAAAATAAAGTCTGACACTGTTTCCACTGTTTCCCCATCTATTTCCCATGAAGTGGTAGGACCAGATGCCATGATCTTCATTTTCTGAATGTTGAGCTTTAAGCCAACTTTTTCACTCTCCTCTTTCACTTTCATCAAGAGGCTTTTGAGTTCCTCTTCACTTTCTACCATAAGGGTGGTGTCATCTGCATATCTGAGGTTATTGATATTTCTCCCTGCAATCTTGATTCCAGCTTGTGTTTCTTCTAGTCCAGCATTTCTCATGATGTACTCTGCATAGAAGTTAAATAAGCAAGGTGACAATATACAGCCTTGACTTACTCCTTTTCCTATTTGGAACCAGTCTGTTGTTCCATGTCCAGTTCTAACTGTTGCTTCCTGACCTGCATACAGGTTTCTCAAGAGGCAGGTCAGGTGGTCTGGTATTCCCATCTCTTTCAGAATTTCCCACAGTTTATTGTGATCCACACAGTCAAAGGCTTTGGCATAGTCAATAAAGCAGAAATAGATGTTTTTCTGGAACTCTCTTGCTTTTTCCATGATCCAGCGGATGTTGGCAATTTGATCTCTGGTTCCTCTGTCTTTTCGAAAACCAGCTTGAACATCAGGAAGTTCACGCACGGTTCACATATTGCTGAAGCCTTGCTTTGAGAATTTTGAGCATTACTTTACTAGCATGTGAGATGAGCGCAATTGTGCAATAGTTTGAGCATTCTTTGGCATTGCCTTTCTTTGGGATCAGAATGCAAACTGACCTTTTCCAGTCCTGTGGCCACTGCTGGGTTTTCCAAATTTGCTGGCATATTGAGTGCAGCACTTTCACAGCATCATCTTTCAGGATTTGAAACAGTTCAACTGGAATTCCATCACCTCCACTAGCTTTGTTCATAGTGATGCTTTCTAAGGCCCCTTACCTGAGGCAAATTTGTTGACACCTGTTTTATTACAGGAGGGGGCCTCCCATACACAATTTTGTATGGAGAAGAGCCATGGGACTGTGGGGTCATCCTGAGTCTGAGCAGAGCCGTCGGAAACAAGTCCACCCAGGAACAGTCAGTCTCTAAGATCCACTTGGAGAGTGTCTCTTTAAGTGTCTGGTTGGTTCCTTCCACCATCCCAGAACTCTGGGGCCTATATGCTGTATGTAATTTCCACTTGATGTTTAAAGTTTTGCTTACTTGTTATACTAAATCAGCTATGAAAGTCAGGCTGTTGTCCGATCCAATGCTGGTAGGAAATACAAACCTGGGAACTATCTCCCTAAGCAGGCACTGGGCTACTTTTGATGCTCTTTCAGTCCGGGTAGGAAAAGCTTCCACCCATCCCGAGAATGTACATACTATGACCAGCAGGTAATGGTAGTGTCAGTGAGGTTTCATTTCAGTGAAGTCCACTTCCAGGTGTTCAAAGGGCAGCGAGCGTTTTACCTGAATCCCTGGAGGTTTCCGTCTGTGCCAGAGGCAGCATTGACCTGTGAGCAGGCAGTGCAGTTCTGAGATTTGTCCTTTTGACAGCTAGAGGGCCTGGATTAGAGCATATCGTTCGGTCAGTTGAGCGGACCAGTGTGATGGCAGAGAGCTAGCCTCAACGATGGTTTCTTCCATGACTACTGCATATCCCGACAGTCATTGTCCTTGTTTCACCAGGCTGGTGCCCTTGGTGTACAGGACCCAATCTGGGTCCGGGATTGGCTGGTCTCTCAAGTCAGGTCTGCTGGCATATTTCCTTGCAATCATGTGAGGGCCCACCTTCTCCCACAAGAAAGAGAGTGACCAGATTCAGGGCCTGACAAGTCTCAGTAGTAACATGGGGGTTCTCACCTAACAGTCCCTGGTATTGAGCAATCCGGGATGTTAACAGCCATTTATGGAGGTCCCCTCACAGGAGAATGTTGACCTCATGCGGGACTTTTATGAACAAATCTTGGCCCAAAGTAAGCTTGGTTGCCTCCCAGACCAGTAAGGCAACTGCAGCAACTGCCCGTAAGCATCCCAGTCACCCAGTGGCAACACTGTCCAGCTGATTAGAGATAAGTCACCAGTCTGTCCCATGTCCCCATAGTCTGGGACAACACTCCCATAGCCACCCTGTCCTTTTCAGTCACGTAAAGAGTAAACGGCTTAGCAAGGCCTGCCAGGCCCAAGGCGGGTGCTGATGTAATTGTACCGGGTTTGAGTTCTATTACTAGTGGGACTTGTTTTGCAAGCCTGGGGGACAGGGGGGTGGGTTGTCTTCCGCCCAGGCCTCAGGGAATTGTTGAGTTAACACTCTCTCTTGACTGTTTAGCCCCTCCGGTTTCCTTGCCGGGAGACTGTGCAACCTCCATTCATCTTGAGGGGTTACTGAGAGGAAGAGTAATTAGGTGGTTGAGCCCACTCGAACAGTGGGTCTTTCTTGGGGGGAAAGGTCACTTGTGCCCCCAATTTAGACAGTAAGTCTCTTCCTAACAGGTACTGGGCATTCAGGGATGTATAAAAATTCATGAGTCACTTGGTGTCCCCACACCTGACATTTTCAGAGTAGGCTAGAGATACAAAGGCTGCATTTATCACCATCTGAGACCCAGCAGCCTCTGGCTGGGTCTATTGGCTTATAAGTCTATAGGCTTCGCACAGTCTTTCACAGAACTCAGAGGGTGATTCACTTTCCCTTTGAATCACTTGGGAGGGTTTTGCAATACTCATAGCTTTTCGGGCCCCCCTCTTGAGACCTTGTAAAATAGTCACCTGATATCTCTCCAGGTGGCCCCTCCCTTCCTCTGTGTTACAGTCCCCATTGGGCCTCTTATCGGGGGTGGCTAGTTTTGCCCACTGCTGTGGGTTTGCAGTACCCTCAGGTGCCATTTCTCTTAACCATTTTCTGGCCTCAGGATCCTGTTCTTTCCTCAGTGCTGAAAAGGGAGACTAGTAGTTGGGTTATGTCATTCTATGTAGGGCGGTGGGTTCGAAAAATAGTCTCCATTAGCCTAATCATGGCTTGTGGCTCCCCCGAGTTTGGTGGAGCATGTCTCTGCCAGTTTAATATATTGGTAGAGGAAAATGGCTGGTAATACTAGGCTACAGGGGGCTGATGGTAGTGCCCCATGCGTCCTGAACCGAAGGCTGTTGTAGCTCTCTGAGGGGCATCTGTAGCGGGGTTCTTTCCCCCTGTTCCTTGGCAGAGTGCAGCCTCTGTCTAATTGCTGTGTTTTCTTCCCCCTTCCCATCAGTACTCACCGGGAGAGATGGATACAATCTAGGAGGTCCAGCTGAGGTGGAATTCTGGGGGCATTGACCAGAGGTCTCCACTGCTGGGTTTGGAGCCTGCCGAAACGGCGGCTCTACGAACTCTGGGAGAGCTGGTGGAAGAGCAGTGGCTGCTGCAGGAACTTCACCTGGCCCTGGATGGGGCATTAAGGCGGCCTCTGGTCCTGGTGGAGCACTGGGAGGCAAGCGCGTCATTATCCAGTATGGGGAGGGGTCAGGTCATCCCCATCCAAATCCTGTAGAATTTCCTTTTTTATCATCAGTCAATGTTTGTGCCATTAATATTTTTCCCTTTCCCTTCTGGATACAGAACCTTGTCCAAGGAGGAGGGTCTTGAGCTAACCCTAGCCATGAGTCAATATATGGATATTGATTCAGGTGTCCTGGCTCTCCTGTGACTACTGTATAGACTGGTTCCACTATTTTTAAGTTCATGGTGTTCTCTGGTGGCCATCCTACTCCCATAGGGCACCATTCGACCTCACAGAGTATGTGGAGGAGGTTAGGCTTCATCTTCACCCCATAGTCTCCTCCTAATCCCTTCTTTAAATTTTTAATCATGCACTCCAATAAAGCTGACTTAGATTCACTTCCCCCCATCTTGCTTACCTTCTTGGACCTTCTTCTACTTTTCCTTTTCGTTCTGTCTACAAAGTTCTCAGTACCCTATGTACTTCTGATATTTGCCACTCAATGACACTTGAATTGCCATTCTGCCTCCTTCCTAATTGGGGTGAGAAGAGTCTTACCTGGCCAGATCCCAGAGGGAGAAGGGGGATTGGCATGTCTTCACCTGCCGGTCAGCACTGCCAAACCAGAACACCACGTGGTCCAAGACTGTTTCTCCTTTAACTTTTAAAGTTCATTCTGCCTTGGTGGGCTTGATCAGGTGCGGATGAAAATACAGATGGGTTAAATATCCCATGTCCCAGGCTGTCTCCGGAAAAGCCAATTCGTACTCACTTATGTATCCCCCTCCTTCTAGCCTGACAATTCCGAAGGGGTCAAGAATTTCATAGCAGATGGGACACCTCCTTGGGGAGGGCAGAATACGAGCACACAAAAACCAAGTTTCTTTTCCTAAAAATCCCCTGGCAATTGCTTGGTAATAATTTTCCCCAAGACGGCGTGGACACTACCTCTTAAATGACCTTCACAAATTTCCTTCCTGAGCTCTAACACGCTCGTCAACCTGTGCACCAAGCAATCGTTGCCACCTGCCTATTCCAGGCTCCTGTGGGTCTGTGCCCCTTCTAATCCCTCCCAGGGGGCTGATCAGGCCCCCTCTCCCACCCTACCGGGTGGTTTCCTCCTCACCTGAGTACTCAGTTCCCCTGCTGCCGTCCACCTCTTGCTAACATGAAAGGTCCAGGCATTGAGAAGCAAAATCCTTCCAGAAGGGCGAGGCACCTTCCCCCCTCTAGAAGATTCGAACCGCAAGGCCTCGGAGTAGTCCCAAATGGGACTTGTCTCCTCAAAGTGAGGAGTTTCCCGGCCCATCAAATGTTGTAGCCACACGTTCTGGGAAACAAACTCACTCAGGACAATGCAGATAGTGGAGTGCAGTTTATTACACCGGCGGGCCCAAGGCAGAGTCTCCTCTTAGCCAAGGACCTGGACCAGTTTTTCTGAAAATCTTATATACCCTAAGTTTACGTGCCCAAACCCACCTCCCCAAATTCCCTGAAACTAGTCTGAACAAAGGAAAAGAAAGATACAATCAAAGTTAACCCCTGATTCATATGCCTTAAGCCTAGGTAGTTAACAGTGGACAATTATCAATAGGCCTGTGGTCATACCCCAATAAGCATAATAGAATTTATGATTCTATTTGGTTACACAGATAATTAGGGTATTCTTTTAGGCAACAGAGAGTCTAGGTACGAGCCCTGGGGCTCTTCCATCCAGGGGGCCTGGTTTTCCAGTTGGTATGTCGTTTCCACAGATACTGGGCATAGAGCTCAAAGTCCACTGTCCAGCCCAAGATGGAGGCTGTTCTGTCTGTTTCCTCCTTCACTAGGTGCTGGGATGGTGTTTGAATGAGACACAAAGCCTGCCTCTGGCTGGAGACTAGAAACGGTTCTCTTTATTAATCTTTCACTCACACTCTGGTTACCCCTGGCTGATCTGCATTAGGCCAGGCAGATCGTTGCGTGTAGCTAAGATCAACCACGGGTACAGTCTATCTGTCTGGGGTCAGGGAGCATGATGCTGCGGCTGCCCTTTATCCAGTGTGGCTTCTGGGAGAGACTTGAAAATTCACCAAGAAATAACTTCAGAGAAGACACATTAATAATCTGGAATTATTTAGCACACACATGTCTCTATGAATAGTTGTTTTCACAGAAGCAGTTTTATGATGTGTCTACTGTCTCTCCTAATAGCACGTACTTGTGAGACTCCTTGTATGATGGTTTGGAAATCCACCTACAGCCCTAGAGCAGACTTTCCCCTTGGTAGGCCTTGTCAAGCTCACTAAAATCTAAGATCTTGGCTCCATTAACACTATCTTACTAATAAGATGATTGTTCATCAGGGCCACATAATGAACAATGGATGTATTGCTGCTACTAAAGACTGGTTTGCAATTTTCTGACATTCTATTTTTGTTTCACAACTATTTATTCCTTATACGGGAACACTAATGAATCTGGCAAGTAGCACTGGGTCAAACCCCAACAAAAGAAGGCAATTCCCAAATTACCTCCATGCAGGTTCCCAAAGACACTTAGTAAATTATTTAATCTATTTATCTATTCATTCAATATGCTCTTACCAAGTCCTTCCTATGTGTATAGCACTGTTCTAAGTGCTGGAGATACAAAGATGAAAGAGAGGGATAGACTTTTCCCTCAAGAGCATATAATTCAATAATGTCAGAATTTATTTTGTGCTGGGAACAAAATTATGTATGTTTGTAAGGTTCCCAGGCAAACCAACAGAAGCCTAATTTAATCCATTATATAGTTTAACTCTATATAGAGAACTTAACTATGCATAGAGTTAAGAGCTTAACTCTTAACTCGAATGCTAATATAATTATATAGCATTTTGGACAAAAATGGTCATATCATATATAGTAGGAAATTGGAAAAGAAGAGTTTTCTCATCTGGCATTCATGAATTAGCTCAAGCAAACTTGTACAGTGGGTATAATGGTATGGTTTTTAAGTACTCTCCCTAACCTTCCTTTTTAATTACCTTCCCAAATACTCAGTGTTCTCATGCTCTCTTAACTCTTCACTGTGGCTCCTTGCCGAAGGCCTGTGCAATCTCACAAAATGCTCAAATTTCTACAATTATTCACATGCCTTCTTTGATGCTCCTGATCCAAGCTTGTTGCAAAAAGAAAAATCTGATCAAACTAATCTGCACGAATTTACATTCCTTCCCTTAGCAATAGATCAGGGCCCTTGTTCCCTGTTCCCACCTCCTTGGGAAGGTTTCAGTTTTAGGTATTATTTAGAGTTCAATGTATTTTAATAAAAACCACCGGTAATCATTAAATTGCCAGATTCTCTTCTTTAGACTTTCATGTATATAATAAAAAGTGTTATAAGGTTTTTGGAAACATTTGGGGGGGGGACTTGTGTGTTGTTTAGAATGAGTGCAGGTAAAATGAACTACTTGACTGTATTCTTAAAATACTTGCATGTTAAGAAAAATACTGATCAGATTGTTCAGCATTAATATTTTCAAGTTTAAATTGATATTGATTATGATTTAATGAAAAATTTAAGATATATTTGTATCTACTGTAATTGTTTGGTCACTTAATGCCATAGAATGGGAGGAAAATTATGTTAGCCAATACTGCTACTTTTAAAATTTAAGTCTTCTTCAGCATTCAGCATATTTTTTAAAAAAGGACATAAAATTTTAAAAAATGGAACTGTCTCCAAGCTGTCATTACTGCTTATTTTAAAGTAAAGGATATAGGTCTTTTTTGTTTGATCACCTCTAAAGAGATAAGAATCTATGAAGCTGCTAGGAAAATGAGTCCGTGACCAAAATGCTTACTCACTACAGGAGATCAGAAAATTTTAAACTAAACCTGGAATCTACAAAGACAAAGCAGTCATTTTCTTTGAAAAGTATGTAGGGTTTAGAAACTTTCTGGGATTTGTCTGTAAAAGCACGCCCCGGGGCCTAATAGTGACGTTTTAGGGAAATGCTGGCGTATCAAGGTGGGAAGGCTTGGAGGTGGTGCTCTGTGGGCTCCTATGGTGGTTAGGTAGTTCTCAGAAGACAGCACTGGAAATTAGATAATTGCTGATGTCATATTTTTCACACACACAATTTGGTGTCCTGGGGGCTATAAAAGCAGCAGCTTCTACTTTCCTATCACAAGCAGAAACCTCGATACAGGTAAGTCCTCCATCGAACTTGGTAGGATTGGCTTGCTGGGTCTATTCGGGATACTTTTTTCCCTTGATGTTGATTTTGTTTCTCGTTCTCTTGATACCAGGTTCTTCTTCCCTGGTCACCCATTGCTCAGGTTTGCTTTGTCCACGATGGCTGCCCTGCAGAAACCTGTGAGCTCTCCCCTCAGGGACACTCTGGCCGCCGGCTGCCTCCTTGTCATGGTGCTGTGCTCCCAGGGAGGAGCGGCTGCACCCGTCACGTCGCACTGTAGGCTCAACGAGTCCGACTTCCAGGAGCCCTACATCTTCAACCACACCTTCACTCTGGCTCAGGAGGTACTCATCTCAGTCTTTCTCTTTTGCATCTTATCTACTTGGAACCTAAATCGTTCTTAAAATTTCTTCAGAGGACATCTAAGATCTTTAACAGATGAACATTAATCGCTGCTGGTATACCTGTCATCATTTTCTATGTCTCTTTTAAGACTTTTTGGAGATCAAGCTTTACCTCAAGACCTTCCATTTTGCCCATTAGGATATGTGCATTCAGTTTTACCCCCAAAGGAGCCATGTAGTAACCCATCTGACTGTTTATGGTTCCCTTTACTTCTCTAAGCATTCTTTTATTTTTTGAAGAGAAAGAAATTGACATTTTTGATCACTTACTATGTTATGAGCTCTATTCTAGGAGCTTTAAATCCATTCTTTCTTTTTTACTGAAGTATAGTTCATTGACAGTATTATTTAAGTTCCAGGTATACAGCATAGTGATCCACAATTTTTAAAGATTATTCTCCATTTATAGTTATTATAACATATTGGCTATATTACCTATGCTGTACATTATACTTTTCTATCTTATTTTTTTAATTTATTTTGAAGTATAGTTGGTTTACAGGGTCATGTTAGTTTCCAGTGTACAGCATGCTGATTCAGGTCTATATATATGTATAAATATACATATATATGTGTATATATAATATATGCATATTCTTTTATATATTATTTCCCCTTATTGGTTATTATAAAATATTGAGTATAGTTCCCTGTACTATTTAGTAACTTCTTATTAGTTGTCTATTTTATACATTGTAGTGTATGTATGTTAATCCCAAACTTCTAATTTATCCTTCCCCTCAACCCCTGAGCATCATTTTAAACCCATGCACTAAAGAATCCTTTCTTTAGTCTTCACAGTGCTGCTATGGGAAGAGGGGACAGAGTACAGCTTTGCTTACACACATTTCTTCTAGCTTTATGATGTCCAGGCACTTAGTCTTTTCTTCTCTTCCAGGCTAGTTTGGCAGATAACATCACAGATGTTCGTCTCATTGGGAACAAATTGTTCCACGGAATCCATGTAAGCCATAGGCGTGATGCCACTTGTGGTTACTTGGAGTGGTGGTGAGGATGGGCTGCGTCTTGTGAATGTCACCTAATTTGAGCCCTGCTGTTTCACTTTCACCAGCAGGTGACGAAGCGCTGCTACGTGCTGAAGCAGGTGCTGAACTTTATTCTTGAAGAGGTGCTGTTCCCCCAATCCGATAAATTCCACCCCTATATGGAAAAGGTGGTGCCCTTCTTCTCCAGGCTCAGCAAAAAGCTAAGCCAATGTGTAAGTTCTTCTCCAGCCTAAGTCCAATCCTCCCAGGTGCCTGCCTTTCCTCTTTCTTCTGTGTAGAACCCTCTTCCTTCCCACCCCAGTGCTCCTTCCATGCTGGTAGTGAGAGGTGCCTCCGTCACACCATTACAGAAATCATTTGGCATCACAACCTGTTTGCTTTTGCTTTAATTGAGTCACATATTGAGTTGATTGTGATGGGCAGGGTCTGAAAGACCACAGGAGGCTCATTTCGAATTGCTGGGAAAAAGCGATTCAGACTATGTGAGATGAGAAAGGTGTTGGGAGCTGTAAGGAAAAATACCTATTGGTGCAAATGGATTCACTGAATATAAGTTGATGGAGGGAGGAGATGGGAAAGAGAGAAAGGGAGAAACAAGATTTAATATTCGGCAGTGGGTGGGTGGATGAAGACTGCTGCCCTTTTGATAATGGAAGTGACAAAATCAGAGGTGTGTGAGTTTGATGCCTCTGAATATTGAAAACTAAGAAAAATATTTTGGTGGAGTAGGCTGAGCAAAGGGGGCCTAGTATTTATTGAGGAGGGCCCTGTTCACATAAGATGTTTTATGTAGGTTTCTTGTTCTGAGCCCATGTTTTTGATGAGGTGCCGTTATGGTTTTATTCTTGACAGGATTTGCATAAACCACTCCGCTCTTTCCACAAACTTCAACCTCAGTAGGGTTGTCCAAAGGTGAAGTGAGGTCCCGTGTAAGGGAAATGACTGGATTTTGGTGTCCCAGGGAATTGAAGAGGTCAGAAAATCTAGGTCACTATTGATATCTAGGTCATTGTGGGCAAAATTGCTAAGAACTTTAATTCCAGATGAATTGTAACATACTTCAGTTAGGAAGGCTGAGTTTCAAAATCTTCAGTACAACAATGTTAAACTTGTTACTCTCATTTCCATTTTGTAGCATGTTGAGTCTGACAACCAGCACATCCAGAGAAATGTACAGAATCTGAAGAACACAGTGAAAAAGGTACTACTAACAACTATTAGTACTAAATCATTTGATAGAAGAGACAAATATTGTTTTTCTTCCCTTTCTTTCCTTTTTTCTCCCACGTCATGATTTTTTACTTGACTCTCCTGCCATTGGGTTGATTATTCAAGTGCACGTTAAGGATAGATGTGTCTATGCTATGCTATGCTATGCTAAGTCACTTCAGTCGTGTCTGACTCTGTGTGACCCCATAGATGGCAGCCCACCAGGCTCTCCCATCCCTGGGATTCTCCAGGCAAGAACACTGGAGTGGGTTACCATTTCCTTCTTCAATGCATGAAAGCGAAAAGTGAAAGCGAAGTCGCTCAGTCGCGTCCGACTCTTAGCGACCCCATGGACTGCAGCCTACCAGGCTCCTCTGTCTATGGGATTTTCCAGGCAAGAGTACTGGAGTGGGGTGCCATTGCCTTCTCCGTAGATGTGTCTACATGTTTATAAGTCAGTTTCCAAATTTTGCAAATTCTAGAACTGGCTGGGAACTTAAGTCATTGACTTGTTGTCACCCATGTGCTAGGGATGGCCAGTGTCAGAGTCAGAATAGACTGCAGGACCTCTGAATCCCATCCAGGCCAGAAGTGCTGGACATTATACTTAGTCTCATTAGTTCTTAGGGAAATTTTAGATACCTACTGATTCATTTAGTCTGAAGAAGCATTTGTTCAAAACCAGAAAACTGGGTAAAACTTATTTGAAAGAATTTTGAAGTCATTCACACGATGATGTAAAACTTGGAGAAATATACCTAGAACAGCCATAATAAAAGAGCTGGACTTTCACATAGGATGAATTTCTGGAATGGTTTGATACTTATATTTAACTATTAAAATACCCAGCAGCTATTGGTTTTAACTTAAAAGTGAGAGTGAATGTCCCCCCAGTCTCTTTTACACAGTATCAAATAGAATAGAAATATTACTATTAGTAATGGATTCATTGTAGGGAAACGAATGTCCACACTGGAAGCCCTCTTTTTTCCTCTTTCCTTTTCCTTCTTTCCTGGTCTATTCCTTCCCTCGACAATGTGCTAATGAGCATCTATCTGATATAGGTTAGTGTATATTTTGACAGAGAATGATATGGTCAGGTGGCCCTATTTGGGGGGAAAGAACAACAGGGGAAGGCTTAGCTCAGCTGCTGTGACTCATCCAAAAACCAGAGCTACCATGAGCAGTAGCAAAAGTGATGATTTGGTAAGCAGGTACAATTAAACCTCAGAAACAAGAATGCTCTGGTTGATGGAATTTTCAGTAACAAGCGTAACCTCAATTCCCCCTTTTTTCCATCTTGATTTTTTAAATAAAAAGTATCTCTTCCTGAATGTGATTTAATGAACATTGTCAATGTCTTCCTTTGATAACTGAAGGATTTGTTTTTTTCATTGTGAAGATAAATTCTCTTGTCATAGAATGATTAGCTAGACACAGAGGGCTGAATATTAGCATGCCATAGCCAAGAAGTACTTTGCATTTCTGGTGTGAAAAATTCTTCATATGAGCTTACTTTGTTGTCTTTAGAAAAGTGGAGTGTGGGAGACAAAAAGCTGATGGTGATTTGTGTGGGAAAACAGAGATTTTAAAGCTCTTAATCCATTTTGAAGGAATTGACTTACACATAGGCAATCAGTTGCCATGTGGATGAGTTGTTATGCTTTTTTTTTTTTTTTTTTTTACCCTGTAGTTCCAGAAAGCCTAGTGAGAGAGGAATATTATTCAGAGAAATCTCAGCATGCATAAACACTGGTCGGCACTATGAAATGGGAGGGCATCTTGGGGGGATAGTAATCCCCTGTCACTGAAGAAAAGCAGAAAGCAGGCTGTAGCAGAACAGAGAACAGACAGTAGAATTCTTTATCATCTTGGGAGTCTTTGAGATATTAAAAAAAAATATCTCTTGTCATTATGTCAAAGGAAGTATCGAAAGGTGGAAAGATGGGAAAAAGCAGGAAGAGAAAGACCGAAGTCTAGAGGACAATGATGACTTAGGCTTGCTGTTTTCTTTGAAATAATCTTGAGCACATTTAATAGATTAGACAAGTTTCAGAGGAGGGGATTTAGACTTGTGTTCCCTCTCCCATGGGGTTTAAAAGACTCTTTTGCCTACTACTTGGAAGGAGGAGGAAAGAAAGGGTGTTAGACTGTATCTGGCCTTTCACCATTAAAGCAACTAGATAGGAGGCATTTGATATTTCCCCCACAAAAGTGAAAACTTGTTTTCCCCCACCTTGGTCAAGAAAGTGGAAACAGAAATAGTCCACATGTTTTGGTACATGTGGTAGTTTTGATTCAAGACTATTGGAGTTGAGTGGTTATACTAACTGATTGGTCACAGACAGTCATGGGGCTCAGAGGCAGGGCAAGGAGGGGTGAGTGGTGCTTGGGTCCCCCAGATCCCCCCACAGCCTCTACCTGCTTGCTCTGGTTAAGCAGTGATTTAACACATCAACCAGCTGAGACTGATGCCCATAGGTGCCCTCTCAGATCAGGTCATATATTTTGAAAAAGGGTATTATCACTAATCTTTTATAAAATGTTAAAACTTGGTTTCTGTTCCAACAACCTAACCATCTCATCTCTTTCTAATTTGTTTCTCTTTAGAAAACATGGTATAAATGCTGAAATACTTGTGTGTTCTTATTTTCACAGCTTGGAGAGAGTGGAGAGATTAAAGTCATTGGAGAACTGAACTTGCTGTTTACAACCCTGAAACGTGAATGTGCTCAAGTAGACCAAGGCTGGAAAATGGGTTACTAACCTTTCTCACCTGCTAAACAATAAGATCCCCCGAGGTTTTATCAAAAGGAAAAGGGGAGAGCCAAACTCCACAGTCCTGTGTAAATTCTAAAAAAACCCCTGGCTTAGCTTCAAAATGAGAACAATGTCACTTGTATCCATATCATCAGAAGCTAGACCTTCCAAGCATATTAATAACTTTTTATTGTAGTCAGTGTTTTATACACAGAAATTTAACTATTTCCCCACAAAAAAGATTACTTTCTATCTCTTTAGAAAAAGCCCCTAAATAACTTCATTTCCATAATCAATACTTTATATTTATGAATTAATTTATTGTTATAAGTACATGTCTTATTATTTATGTCACTTTACTAATATGGGTTTATTTATGGAAGCATTATAAAATATTTCTACTTAATTATAAGGTGAATAGTAATATTTATGTTAATAATTATGGAGTTATGTTTATTTAGTCTCAATAAACACATCGATATCCTAAATCTTGTGGCTTTGTGACTTTTTTCCCCGTTAATGTTTTCACTACCATCATCACCATCATCATCATCATGTAATCATTCCTATTTGCTAAATGGGTCCGAAAGTTGTATAAATGATTTTATTCCTGACTCTAAGCAAATAAGGTGCTATTAGTATTATCCCCTTTTACTGGTGAGAAAACTGAATCAGAAACATTTTTAAAATATTGTGTCACTATGAGTAGTTGAACCTTTTTAAGCTAGGTCTATCTGATTTCTAGGGGATCTTCTGTATTACTCATATAGATTTATTGTGTTGATTCAGCATGTGATTCTGAAAGTAAAAAGGTAAGAAATTTAAAAGAATTCATCTGCATCATTAGCAGTTTGTGGATAAAAGAAAAGAATGATGCTGGAGGAGAAATACATATTGCCTCTGTTGCTATAGATGAACTGCTTTTAGTTCTAGGTAGAGCCTGTTAGGCAGGGCATCCTCCAGTTCGCCCGTGAGTCAGGAAGGAAAGTGGAAGCTGATTGAGTTTGGGGAGTCTCATCTGCTAGTGGAGTTTAGCCCTGATAGAGAAGTCTTGTGAGTGGAAGATGACACACACATGAGGGCAAAAGCTGGACATTGTCAAGATTTGTGCAGCAGTACAGAGAAGAGAGAAGAGATAAAAGTTGGACTAGTTCTGTCTAGAAGAATGGACAAACAACACCAGCACTGAAGCTTGTGTAGGTCTCTCCATAGAAGGTGAAAGTCGGTGGTCAGCAGTCTAAAATGCTTTCTTCTCCAAAAATCCAGGAACTATTTTACAGGGCACTCACCAATTGTTTGCCAAGCTCCTGAAGGATGAGGTCAAGACTGATGATGATTAATATACAGAGCACAAAGAAGTGGTTACCTGTGAGGAGAAGGGCAATGTTCAGGCGAATAAGATGTACAAAGTATTAGGTATAAAATAAGCTACAAGGATATATTGTACAGCATGGGAAACAGTGAATATTTTATAACTATAAATGAAGTATGCTGCTGCTGCTAAGTCGCGTCAGTCATGTCCGACTCTGTGCGACCCCACAGACGGCAGCCCACCAGGCTCCTCTGTCCCTGGGATTTTCCAGGCAAGAATACTAGATTGGGTTGCTATTTCCTTCTCCAATGCATGAAAGTGAAAAGTGAAAGTGAAGCCACTCAGTTGTGTCCAACTCTTCCCGACCCCATGGATTGTACCCAACCAGGCTCCTCTGTCCATGGGATTCTCCAGGCAAGAGTATTGGAGTGGGTAGCCATTGCCTTCTCTGATAAATGAAGTTTAATCTTTATTTTTTTTTTCTGGTTTCATTCACTTTATTATTCTCTTTATAAAATTATGTGGTGGCTACATCTGGGGCCTGGGTCCTCTGCATGAAGACACTGGTGTGGGTCTTCACAAGATGGTCAGTGAATTCCTGATATGGAGACTTGGTGAACACTGTCTCTTTCCAGAGGTCAGGGGTGAGATAACTGTAGGTCTTGGAAATGGCATCAAAAGTGGCCTTGGCAAAGTTGCCAGGGTGGCGGTGCAGCCCCTGGCAGGAGTGTAGCAGTCATCGATGGCGGCCATCAGCAGCAGCTTCTTGGGCACAGGGGCGGAGACGATGCCAGTGCCTCTGGGGGCAAGGATGAGGAGCACCAGCAGGGAGCCACAGCGGCCAGTCACCTTGCAAAGAACCGTGTGGGTCTTGCCGATCTTGTTCCCCCAGTAGCCTCTTAGCATGGGGACAATGGACAGCTTGGCCAGGATGATGGCCCCATGGATGGCAGTGGCTACTTCCTTAGAATACCCAGCTGACATGTCTGTTATAATCCCGGATAGCAACAAATGCCTTGAACCTGGTCCACTGGCCAGCACGGGTCTGCTTTTGCATGGGCATAATCTTCAAAACCTCATCCTTGAGGGATGTGCCCAGGAAAAAGTCAATAATCTCAGACTCCTTGATGGGCAGAGAGAAAAGATAGATCTCCTCCAGGGACTTCATCTTCATGTCCTTGACCAGGAGGCCCAGCTTGGTAACCGGGAGCCACTCCTGTCCTCGGCCTTGCCTCCACGAAATCCACGGCCTCTGACCGGGCCCCGACCCCGGCCAGGACCCCTGCCCCAGACGCCACTGCGGAAGCCTCCCTGGAAGCCACCGCGGCCTCCCATTCCAGGGCCCCTGGAGCCTGCGGGTCCTCCCAGAGGACTGGCGTCATCCGCCAGTTGGTGTTTTCATGAAGAAGCAGCAAAGTATAACCTTTAAAAATCATGAATCACTATATCATACACCTGTAACTTATATAATGTACAGCAACTATCAGTTCAGTTCAGTCGCTCAGTCCTGTCTGACTCTTTGTGACCCCATGAACCGCAGCACGCCAGGCCTCCCTGTCCATCACCAAACTCATGTTCACCCAAACTTGGAGTTCACCCAAACTCATGTCCATCGAGTTGGTGATGCCATCCAACCATCTCATCCTCTGTCGTCCCCTTCTCATCCTGCTCTCAATCTTTCCCAGCATCAGGGTCTTTTCAAATGAGTCAACTCTTCGCATCAGGTGGCCAAAGTATTGGGGTTTCAGCTTCAACATCAGTCTTTCCAATGAACACCCAGGACTGATCTCCTTTAGGATGGACTGGTTGGACCTCCTTGCAGTCCAAGGGACTCTTAAGAGTCTTCTCCAACACCACAGTTCAAAATCATCAATTCTTCTGTGCTCAGATTTTTTTATAGTCCAACTCTCACATCCATACATAACCACTGGAAAAACCATAGCCTTGACTAGATGGACCTTTGTTGGCAAAGTAATGTCTCTGTTTTTAATATGCTGTCTAGGGACGGGGAGCCTGGTGGTGTGCTATCTATGGGGTCTCACAGAGTCGGACACAACTGAAATGACTTAGCAGCAGCAGGTTGGTCATAACTTTCCTTCCAAGGAGTATCTTTTAATTTCATGGCTGCAATCACCACCTGCAGTGATTTTGGAGCCCAGAAAAATAGTCAGCACTGTTTCCACTGTTTCCCCATCTATTTGCCATGAAGTGATGGGACCAGATGCCATGATCTTAGTTTTCTGAATGTTGAGCTTTAAGCCAACTTTTTCACTCTCCTCTTTCACTTTCATCAACAGGCGTTTTAGTTCCTCTTCACTTTCTGCCATAAGGGTGGTGTCATCTGCATATCTGAGGTTATTGATATTTCTCTCGGCAATCTTGATTCCAGCTTGTGCTTCATCCAGCCC
Source organism: Bubalus bubalis (assembly GCF_019923935.1). NCBI lineage: Eukaryota > Metazoa > Chordata > Mammalia > Artiodactyla > Bovidae > Bubalus > Bubalus bubalis. The sequence continues at coordinate 74,883,194 of NC_059160.1, read as the reverse complement.
AGCATTACTCTGCATAGAAGTCAAATAAGCAAGGTGACAATATACAGCCTTGACATACTCCTTTTCCTATTTGGAACCAGTCTGTTGTTCCATGTCCAGTTCTAACTGTTGCTTCCTGACCTGCATATAGGTTTCTCAAGAGGCAGGTCAGGTGGTCTGGTATTCCCATCTCTTTCAGAATTTCCCACAGTTTATTGTGATCCACACAGTCAAAGGCTTTGGCATAGTCAATAAAGCAGAAATAGATGTTTTTCTGGAACTCTCTTGCTTTTTCCATGATCCAGCGGATGTTGGCAATTTGATCTCTGGTTCCTCTGTCATTTCTAAAACCAGCTTGAACATCTGGAAGTTCACGGTTCATATATTGCTGAAGCCTGGCTTGGAGAATTTTAAGCACTACTTTATTAGCATGTGAGATGAGTGCAATTGTGTGGTAGTTTGAGCATTATTTGGCATTGCCTTTTTGGGATTGGAATGAAAACTGACCTTTTTCAGTCCTGTGGCCACTGCTGAGTTTTCCAAATGTGCTGGCATATTGAGTGCAGCACTTTCACAGCGTTATCTTTTAGGATTTGAAATAGCTCAACTGGAATTCCATCACCTCCATTAGCTTTGTTTGTAGTGATGCTTTCTAAGGCCCACTTGACTTCACATTCCAGGATGTCTGGGTCTAGGTGAGTGATCATACCATCGTGATTATCTAGGTCGTGAAGATCATTTTTGTACAGTTCTTCTGTGTATTCTTACCACCTCTTCTCAATATCTTCTGCTTCTGTTAGGTCCGTACCATTTCTGTCCTTTATTGTGCCCATTTTTGCATGAAATGTTCCCTTGGTATCTCTAATTTTCTTGAAGATATCTCTAGTCTTTCCCATTCTATTGTTTTCCTCTATTTCTTTGCATTGATCGCTGAGGAAGGCTTTCTTATCTCTCCTTTCTATTCTTTGCAACTCTGCATTAAAATGGGTATATCTTTCCTTTTCTCCTTTGCTTTTCACTTCCCTTGTTTTCACAGCTATTTGTAAGGCGTCCTCAGACAGTCATTTTGCTTTTTTGCATTTCTTTTTCTTGGGGATGGTCTTAATTCCTGTCTCTTGTACAATGTCATGAACCTCCATCCATAGTTCATCAGGCACTCTGTCTATCAGATCTAGTCTCTTAAATCTATTCTTCACTTCCACTGTACAGTCATAAGGGATTTGATTTAGGTCATTCCTGAATGGTCTAGTGGTTTTCTCCACTTTCTTCAATTTCAGTCTGAATTTGGCAATAAGCAACTACAGCTACTATACTTCACTTTAAAAAAGACTAATGGAGATTGTGAACACATATGTAAATTGCACGTTCACTTGTGGATAAAGCAGAGTTAATACTTTTGGTGTTGGCTCCAAATGCTGAAAGGTACCGAAGCTAAGCTTCCAGGATGATGGGATGAGAATTATTTATGGGTTAAGCTGAGTTTTAGGACTCTTTTCTCTCTTCTTCCAACGAAGTCTCAGGGTAATGACTAGGGAAAAATTTGGTACTGCACTTGTTTTTGACCAGTCTTCTAGAAATCGAGCCATGAGTGGAAGAATACCTTTAAGACTGGATTCACAGATGCTTCCATCCTATGGCAGAGAGTCTGAAATGAAGAGATTTAAAAATTCTGAATGCCAATGGATATAAGGAATAAAGTGCCAGGATCCTGTCCAAGTCTGGAGAGCAGTGCTGGAAATGTGACAGTGACATGAGATAGTCCAAATTCCTCATGGGGAACCTTGACATAATCACTGGCAGTTGCTGTAGCAACTCTTTTATTTTTTTGGCATCAGTGGCAGTGACTAGCATTTGGCTGGTACTATTGGCATGGCTTGTTCTTGGTCCTGGCAGAAGCCTTGGGTGTCTACTTCCCCAGCAGCAGATGGCAACATTCAGGTATTTAAGAAGACTAATCTGTGAGCTTGTATGAGACACAAGCCCCCTGAGACCCTAACCAGCATTTAGGATTGAGGAGATGCCCCTTGAGGGTTTCAAGTGTGGGAAGACTTGATATGACTCATGACTGTTGGGTGGAGAATAGTTCTCGGAAGGTAAGAATAGAAACAAGGCCAGTGCAATCACTGGAGGGGCACCCAAAGCTGGTGCTATGGGACAACCCAGAGGGTTAGGGTGGAGAGGGAGTTGCGAGGGGGGTTCAGGAATGGGGGGTACACATCTATACCTGTGGCCAATTCATGCTGATGTATGGCAAAAACCATCACAATATTGTAAAGTAGTTATCCTCCAATTAAAATAAAAAATTTTTTTAAAGGAAAGTGGTGATTGAACTGAAATAGATGAGGTTAGAGCCAGAGTGTGACTGTGTGTGAGTGTGACTCAGCGATTTGGTGGCCTGGAACTTAAGAGCAGTGTATAGATCAGATTCACTAACAGAAAAAGTGAGCCTTTAGCTTTTCTCCTGTCCCTTCATTTACACCATAATATTCAGTAGCATGCAGTGCTTCATATAGGAATGATGATAAAGACAGTGATTTTTGTACTGAAAGGAGGTTAAGATTTCAAGATTTGAGTGCAGACTCTTAAATCAAATGAGAATGCAGTGATATCAAGGTTGAAAGCCAGGGTCCTATTGTCCCCGAGGCAACCCCGACCATAGTGACTTTATCTTTAAGGAATGCTTATTGTTGTCGACAAAACAGCTAGACAAGTCTGGACTGTTGTGCATCATGCTAAGTCATGTCTGACTCTTTGGGACCCCATGGATTGTAGCCTGCCAGGCTCCTCTGTCCATGGGATTCTCCAGGCAAGAACACTGGAGTGGCTTGCCATTTCCTTCTCCAGGGATATTCTTGACCCAGGAATTGAACCTGAGTCTCCTGTGTCTCCTGCATTGCAGGCAGGTTCTTTACTCTCTGAGCCATTGGGAAAGCTCAGACGAGGCTGGTATGACTGATCCTAATTGCCAAGAGGAAACTGTATTACTGCTACATCCTGCGGGCTAGGTAGATTGTAACTGGACCAAAGAGGTTCACTTGATTGTCTTGCCAACTTGCGCAACGGTCTGGTCAATAAAAACTGCATCAACCCCAAAGAGACAGGATCCTCAAGACCCCCATTTCTGAAGGAATGAGGTTTAGTCCCTTTATCAGATGAAGGACCGCATGCAGTGAAGGGGCAGGCAGACAGTAAAGGGAATGGGTGGTGGAAGAAGGAATTCATGATTGTTAAAGTCCTGTGAACAGCTATAAAAGCAGGAATTATAGTAGATATGGTTTCTGTTAATTCATTCTTTGTCCTCTTTTCTCCTCCTCCCTCCTCTCTTATATGAAGAGTACTAAAGAGGGCTGAAATTTCAGTTTTCAGGTGGGACTATGACCACATTGACATCCTTCATATGGTGTTGTTGATGAGATTCTGAGTATTTCCTGTGTTGCAGACAAGCATTTCTCATCTGAACAAAGACAAGAGTGGGAGCTGAAGAAAAGAGGAATGGGTTTTGCTACTTTGGCCCTCTAGATCCATCATCTGTTCTTTCCCACTCTGCTTTGTCTCCAGAGAAATTGACATACATGAATTGCTCCCTATATGTGCTGACTTTCTGGATTTTGATTGCATTTGGCAAGTGAAATAAGGAGCCTGAAAGAAGACAATACAGCTAAAATACATATTCCTCTGGAGCCCTCCATCCAAGTTGCCTTGCAGGTTGGTTGTCTGCTGCTACCCAAAACCTCAGCTCATGCAGACAGCTCTCGTCCATATAATTCTCCTTCTTAGATCTGGAAATTGTTCTCAATCCTGGTCCCTAAAGGGCTTCCAGCTATTGTTAGCTTTGGGGCATCACACTACTTCTTTACAGGGTTCCTTAAACCCTCTCCACACCTTAAAAAAGTCAATCCCTTATTAAGCTCTTTTTCAAACACAATATTGTAAATCAACTGTACATCAACAAAAAATTTTTTTAAACATAAATTAGTTCAACCACTATGGAAAACATGGAAGTTTCTTAAAAAACCTTAAAATTACCATATGATCCAGCAATCCTACTCCTGGACATTTACCTGGAAGAGATGAAAACTCTAATTTGAAAAGATACATGCACCCTAATGTTCGTAGCAACACTATTTACAATAGCCAAGACATGGAAACAACCCAAGTGCCCATCAACAGATGATTTGTTTAAGAAGCTGCAGTATATATATATATATATATATATATATATATATGCAACAGAATATTACTCAGCCATAAAAAAGAGTGAAATATTGCCATTTGCAGCAACATGAATGGACCTAGAGATTATCATACTAAATGATATAAATCAGGAAGAGGAAGGGCAAATATATGGTATCACTTATATGTGAAATCTAAAAAACAATACAAATGAATCCAAACAGAAACTTATAGAAAACAAAACTTATGGTTACCAAGGGGAAAGGGAAGGAGAAGAGGAACAAATGAAGTATGGGATTAATGATACACACTATAATAAATAGAATAGATGAGCAACAAGGATTTACTGTATAACACAGGGAACTATATCCAATAGCTTGTAATAACCTATAATGGAAAATAATATGAGATATCTATATCTATCATGTGTGTGTGTGTGTGCTCAGTCATGTCCAACTCTTTGTGACCCCCATGGACTGTAGCCCGCCATGCTCCCCTGTCCATGGAATTTTTCAGGCAAGAATGGGTTGCCATTTCCTGCTCCAGGAGATCTTCCCAACCCAGGGATTGGACCTGCATCTCTTGTGTCTTCTGCATTGGTAGGCAGATTCTTTACCACTGCATCACCTAGGAAGTGCATATCTATGTCTATATATCTATATCTATGTATCAACTGAATTGCTTGCTGTATACTTTAACACAATATTGTAAATCAACTATACATCAATTAAAAGAATAACTCTTGTCCATTACCCAGCTTGAGTATGTTTTCCACTGGGATTCTGACCTGTATATCTCTGTTCTCTCTTCTGTTCTCCTCCCAACTCCCGCCCAGTAGCAGGATGGAGTCTACTAGTTTAGATATCATTTTTTTTTTACAATAAAGGGCTTCCCTGGTGACTCAGCTGGTAAAGAATCCGCCTGCAATGTGGGAGACCTGGGTTCGATCCCTGGGTTGGGAAGATCCCCTGGAGAAGGGAAAAGCTACCCATTCCAGTATTCTGGCCTGGAGAATCCCATGGACTGTATAGTTCATGGGGTCACAAAGAGTCAGATAGGACTGAGAGACTTTCACTTTCACTTCCGTGGACAATAAATAAAGTCAGTTTCTGGCATATCTAAGTTGTGGAAATGTATGACCCAGCAATGAAGCAAAATAGAAAGCAGTGGTTTCTAAAATATAAATACTTTTTAATTAAAAAAAAATCCTATTTCCACAATAGATTTCTCCACGGGAAAGAGAGGCATTTAGGTCAACATGCAGCATTACCTGAAGTACCTAAAAGGCTTTCTTCTCCCTTTTGGCCCTGGAGTACTCTTACTCCTTCCTGCTGAGCCTCCCCCGTCTCCCTGCTGCTTCCACGCCTGGCACATGTGAACCCTGTCCAAGTCAGGCTATTGTGCCCACTAGAGGACGGGAGAGCTATTACACCCAAGTCATGCTGGCTCCTCTCAGCTTTGTGTATTGGTTGCTTCTCTTTTGTGTGACCCTTCCTTCAACTCTTTTCTTGTTACAGCTGCTAAGGATGTTCAGCAAGAATGTCTGTCTGAGTCACAGTGCCTCCCTTATTTCTATGGGGTTTAAATGTCTGGCTCATTCTCTGATTCATTCCTTCAAAATGACATATATGTACACACACACATTCATGCTAAGTTGCTTCAGTCATGTCTGACTCTGTGTGATCCTATGGGCTGTAGCCTGTCAGGCTCCTCTGTCCATGGGATTCTCCAGGCAAGAATACATCATTGGGTTGCCATGCCTTCCTCCAAGGGGTCTTCCCGACCCAGGGATCAAACCCACACTGGCAGGCATGTTCTTTACCACTAGCGACACCTGGGAACCATATAGTCACACATGATTTAGGGACTAAACTATAGCAATGTTCCAGGCACTATTTCAGATTGTGAGCAAAACAAACAAACATGAAAGGAGACAGAGTGCTCAGAGGAAGATCAGAGGTCCCCAGTGTGGCTAGAATACAGATTGTGAGGGTAGATGCATGAGGTACCTGGGCTGAGCCAATTCCTTACTAGAATCTAAGCTCTGTGAGGGTTAGCGTTTTCGTTTGTTTTGCTTAGCATCTGGAATATCACCTGTTGTTGTTTAGTCCCTAAGTCATGTCTAACTCTTTGCGACCCCATAGAATGTAGCCTGCCAGGCTCCTCCATCCACGGGATTTCCCAGGCAAAAATATTTCAGTGGGTTGCCTTCCTTCTCCAGGGGATCTTCCCAACCCAGGGATCGAACCTGCATTGCCTACATTGGCAGACAGATTCTTTACCACTGAGCCACCTGGGAAGCTAATATGTATATAAATTAATACTGCTTATCTTATGGATAAGATCTGCTATGAGCAGTAGAATAGTATATATATATATATATATATATGTATATATATATGTGTGTGTATATATATATATGTGTATATATATATATATATGGCATTTTGAAGGAATTAACAAATACATTGATTCAGACAGAATCCCTGGAAGACGCTAGCATCAAAAACAAATAAGAATAAGAGACCTCTCATTAGCTGGTTCCTGCTAATGAGACCACCCAGGCTGGTAATACCAAAACACAGATGCATTTAACTGCAGTAAAGTGAATAGCTGGCATGTAGGAGAGAAAGACACAGAACAAAAAGCAGTAGCTAGCATCCCCAACGCAGAGCTGCATGAGAGGTTCGCATCAAGTCGAGATGCTCAGCTGATTGGATCCTCCTACGCGTCTGGTTTGGTGTGAAATGCAGAGGAGAGACAGGAAATAATATAGAAGGCGGAAGGGGAGCCCACTGTGGCCTCTGCAGATCTTATAGGTAAAAGGAGAAGATAAAAAGCTGCTTGTGGCTGCCCGACATAGCTTAGAAGTGGGTCGAGCTGCTGAGGCAGAGTTTATTATCTTTAGGTCAGCACCCAAATTTCTTTCTCCTTCCTCCTTAGAGCCCTGACTGTCTTTTGGTCTTCTCTCACCTCACTGAGTGTTCCGTGGTGATGATGGGAGTGTAATCAGTAATCCAACAGTATTTATTGAGCACATACTATATGCTGCTGCTGCTGCTACTGCTGCTAAGTCACTTCAGTTGTGTCTGACTCTGTGACCCCATAGATGACAGCCCACTAGGCTCCCCCGTCCCTGGGATTTGCCAGGCAAGAGTACTGGAATGGGGTGCCATCGCCTTCTCCAATGCATGACAGTGAAAAGTGAAAGAGAAGTCGCTCAGTTGTGTCTGACTCTTCGCAACCCCATGGACTGCAGCCCACCAGGCTCCTCCATCCATGGGATTTGCCAGGCAAGAGTACTGGAGTGGGGTGCCATCACCTTTTTGATACTATATGCTGCTGCTGCTGCTAAGTCGCTTCAGTCGTGTCTGACTCTGTGCGACCCCATAGTTGGCAGCCCACCAGGCTCCCCCATCCCTGGGATTCTCCAGGCAAGAACACTGGAGTGGGTTGCCATTTCTTTCTCCAATGCATGAAAGTGAAAAGTGAAAGTGAAGTCGCTCAGTCGTGTCTGACCCTCAGCGACCCCATGGACTGCAGCCCACCAGGCTCCTCTGTCCATGGGATTTTCCAGCAAGAGTACTGGAGTGGGGTGCCATGGCCTTCTCCATACTATATGCTAGTCGATATTTATTAATAGAATCAAAGTCACTGCAATGACCAAGCAGAAAAAAATTCCCTGCCCTGATAGAACTTAGATTTTAGCGAAAGGAGATAGATAGTAAACAAAATATATAAGTGAAAGGTATGTTAGACAATGACAAGAGATTTGGAAAAAATAAAACAGAAAAAGGAGACAGAGGAGCTGAGATAGGGTCAATTCTTATTAGGGTTTTGTATTAGCCTGCAAGGGCTGCCATAACAAAGTAGCACACAGGCTGAGTGGCAGTTCTGGAGACGAATCTGACCTCAAACGTCAGCAGGATTGGTTTTTTCTGAGGCCTCCCTCCTTGGCTTACAGATGGCCACCTTCTCTCTGTGTCCTTACATGGTCTTTCCTCTGTGTGTGCGTGTGCATGCTAAGTCGCTTTAGTGTCTGACTCTATGTGACCCTATGAACTATAGCCTGTTAGGCTCCTCTGTCTCACTAGCGCCACCTGGGAAGCCCTCGTCCATGTATCGTTGTTGTGTTAGTCTCTCAGTAATGTCTTACTCGGAGAAGGCAATGGCACCAGACTCCAGCACTCTTGCCTGGAAAATCCTATGGACGGAGGAGCCTGGTCGTCTCCAGTCCATGGGGTCGCTAAGAGTCAGATACGACTGAGCAACTTCAATTTAACTTTTTACTTTCCTGCATTGGAGAAGGAAATGTCAACCCACTCCAGTGTTCTAGCCTGGAGAATCCCAGGGACAGGGGAGCCTGGTGGGCTGCCATCTATGGGGTCGCCCAGAGTCGGACTCGACTGAAGCGACTTAGCAGCAGCAGCAGCAGCAACATGTCCTACTCTTTGTAATTCCATGGACTGTAGCCCACCAGGCTCCTCTGTCCATGGCATTCTCCAGGCAAGGATACTGGAGTGGGTAGCCGTTCCCTTCTCCAGGGGATATTCCTGACCTAGGGATCGAACCTGGGTCTCCTGCATTGCAGGCAGATTCTCTACCATCTGAACCACCAGGGAAGAATCCTCTATGTGTATCTGTGTCCTAATCTCTTTTTATGAGGGGAGGAGTTACACTGAATTAGGGCCTTCCCAGACAGTTAATTAACTTGACTACATCTTTTAAAAAATCTTTTTATTTTGTATTGTGTTATAGCCAATTAAGCAACAATGTTGTGATCGTTTCCTGTGAACAAAGAAGGGACTCAGCAATACATATACGTGTATTCATTCTCCCCCAAACTCCCCTCCCATCTAGGCTGCCATATAACATTACCTTTTTAAAGGCCGTACCTCCAAATACAGCCATATTCTGGGGTGCTGGAGGTTAGGACTTCAACATATGAATTTTGGAGGGGCAAAGTTTAGCCCCAAATGGATAGTAGGAAAGAACAGCTGGGAAGGTGGTATTTAAACAAAGACGTGAAAGACTTAGAAGAGCTGGCCATATAGATATCTAGGGGAGGGAAGCATTTCAGGCAGAGAGAAGAGCCAGTGCAAAGGCTCTGAAATACAGGCATTTTGGTGAATTTGAATGGAGGTTTCTTGGCTAAAGAGGTATGCGGGGTGGTGGGGGGATGAGGGAAATAGGAGGAAAAGAAGCTGAGAGGAAAAAAAGAATAGCAAATCAGGCCCTTAGGCCATTGAAAGGATTTCATTTTTACACTGAATGTTAGAGGAAGTCCTTAAGGGAGAAATCAGGCTGCTAGTGGACTGCAAGTTGAAATTCAAGTGCATTGCTTAGTCTGAGTAGAATCTATCAGGCACTATGCTGCCTGCCCCAGAACCTCAGGGCTGAGGAGATGGACCAGCGATAAACACTTTTGGATGGAAAGGATACATCTATTTCTAGGACTCTCACTGTTGCAATCTCTAAACTCTGTCTCAATTCTTACAGTTATTACTGTCAACTTTTCTTTCTGATGCACTTAGAGAATGAGTTAGAAAGGCTACTTTTTAAGCCACGTGCTTTGATAAAACTTTGGAGGAGGCACGGATTGGTGCATCATGGTGTGCCCTTTCTCTCTCTTTTCTTCTTCTGGGCTAAAGGTGAGGCAGACAGTGGCAGAGGTGTATTGCTCTCATCCCAATTGTGGTGGGTTATTATAAGAAATCTGCTTATGACTTCTTTTCTATTTTGAAATCATGGCTAGGGTACTATACTCTTTGCAGGTTTTATGGATGTCATGCCTTTCATTGCCAGAGAACAAATGACCGATACGTACCCTACCAACATGTCAAAACTGAAAATGCTAAGATAACCAACACCTACACAGCTATTGCTGTTGTTTAGTTGCTATGCTGTGTCTGACTCTTTAATGACCCCATGGGGGTAGCCTGCCAGGCCCCTCCGTCCATGGGATTTACCAGGCAAGAATACTGGAGTGGGTTATCATTTCCTTCTCCAGGGGATCATTCTCACCCAGGGATCGAACCTGAAGTTGAACCCACATTTCTGTATTTCCTGCATTGGCAGGTGGAGTCTTTACCGCTGAGCCACCAGGGAAGCCCTTCAAAGCTATGTGATACTGCCTAATAGCTATTGGAATGGATAATACTTTTTTTTTTTTGTATTGGTGTGTTGGTTTTTTCTCACGCTGTCCATCAAAAGATCTTGAACTCAATCATACATCATGTTGATTTATTAATCTGGAGTCAAAATGGTACAGTGGAAACACCATTGGATTTGCTGTTCAAAGACGTGGTTCAAAGCCCAGGTTGCTGCTTCCTGTCTTTGCACCTTCAGACTAGTCATTTAACTTCTTTCAGTCTCAGCTCTCTTACCTGTAAAACAAGAAAAAAACAAGACCTCCTTTACCTTTTTTAGAAGTACTGGGAAGATCAAGTAAAGGAAAATATTTATGATTAGATATAAGATTATATATTCCTATAGTGAATATGCAAGGGTTATAAAATATCACAAAGATTTGCTTTATTATTCCTTACGTTTTTTTATTTTTGTTCTTTTTTCCTTAGGTCACTGCTTTCCCATCTCCTGTTTGCTGTGGTGCCCAGCACAGCCTCCGACACTCCTTGTGTCCTGCTCTGTAGCATGGAGGGAGCCCACACACGGAGTGGAAAACATACGAGCTTTGGAGTCTCACAAACATGGGTGGAATTCTCTGCCTTTTTGAACTGTCACCAGGCATGTGATTCAACTTCCCTGGACCTCAGATTTTTTTCTCTGTAAAATGGAGCAATTCCAGATGCTCTAAGACTAACTACATTCTCAAGTATAATGGGAAGTATTTAGTTATACCCAGAACATTAGGATATAAAAACGTTCTTCTCCCAACAACCGCCAATAAGCCTGGGGCATGACAAGCTCTCAGTTTAAGAAGCTGGTGAATGAATGAATGAATGATGAAGGGTGAAAACATAGAATACCAGCTGCCTAGCACAAGGCCTGGAACATAGGCTGAGACCCTCAGTGAATTTCCATGCTGTTTCTTTCTTATGCTGCTCATGTGTCCAACATCAATAGCCCCCTTTCTTCCATGCAGACCACTGACAGCACTCTTCTTCCCCCCTCTAACCTGTTCTCATCCATCCCTATAGGGATGTAAATATAAAATAAACAGGTTTCTTGGATGGTTCAGTAAAGCAGGACCTACTATTTCTGAGGGGACAAAAATCAAGCTATCATTGTACTGAACACATTATCTGTCTATAACTATTTCATGTCTGTATCTCCTGACTCTATCCTGGGAAAAACATTGGATTTCAGTGTTTTTTGTTTTTGTTTTTCTTTGAATGACTGGTTTAAATAGATCTATCTGCTTCTTATTCACATCTGTGTTGATTTTAGGATTTATGATCCTGAGGATCATACCAATCTTTGAGGTCAATAAACATCAAATATCAACAAATTTAAGATGCAATATATTGGAAATTGCAGTATTCTTTCATTTACCACGGAGAGAAAGGAAAAAGCATGTTGCTGAATAAACTACAATACAATGCTTTTTTAACTTTTAGCATGTGGCTATTGCTTTGCAAGAAAATATGTATTTTTGGTCATTCTTCCAAAGACAAATATTTACTTCTCTAATATCAGGTTTGTAGTCCACTGTTGCTCTACACCTTTCTATAAACCCATTAACTTTAGTGTCAAGGCCAAATCATAGGATAACCTCTCCAAAGCCATCTGAACAGCACTTAAGCTCAATAACCACAGTAATAGCCACACACAGTTCAACTGAAGTGATTATGCCATTAGAAAGAGACGACTGCACAGACTCTGATTCAGTGATGTAATTGTAAGACTCCATGTATTAGAAAACAGGCTAGGATTTCAGAGATATTAACATGTGAAAACAAAGCATCTTAGAGTCAACAAAACGATTTAGCAAATTAAAAATCCCCATTTTTTTTCCTCCTACAGAGGAGCAGATGCACCATTGAGGACTCAAAGAGAGCTGTGACTCTGCAGGAGCTGGTGAGCTCATTTTGCTTATTGGACACGTTTGAGCATCAGGCTGCTAGCTGCTAACATTATTCTGCATGGGAAGGGACTTAAATTTCAAGGGAAATGGCTGTCATGTCGGCCTTTAGGAACTGGGGCATTCATTGTGCATTGGGGCAGATAAAGTGTTTGAATGGTCTCTTGTATATTATGTAGGAGTGGCAGCCTTAAAATATTCACTTCATTGGTCCTAGTCTGCCCTCTGGGTGTGTGTGGGATAAATGGAATGCTTCAAGCCCACACTTTCTGAAATGCTGTCAGATCATTGTTCATCCTTCCCTTTTCTCATTTTCTTCTCAAATTTCTCAGAGCTTCTCAAGGCTTGTAATGAGCTTGAACATTACTCAGAGCATTACACATGCATTTTGCCATGGTCTGCGTATTTGTGTTTCCCCCTGCCCCTACCTCCAGTTTGTATGTGGAAACCTAGACACCAAGGCGATTGTGTTTTGGAGAGGTGATTTGGTCATGAAGGCAGAGCCGTGGTGAATGGGATTCCTGCCTTTAAAGAAGAGGTTCCAGAGAGCTCCTTCACTCCTTCCAGCATGTGAGGATACTGTGAGAGGTCAGCGGACTGCAACCCAGGACAGAACCCTTCCTAGAATGTGACCATGCTGGCATGTTGACCTTGGACTTCCAGCCTGAAGAGCTGTGAGGAATAAATTTCTGTTCTTTGAAACCTACCAACCTACCCGGTGTGGTATTTTGTTAGAGCACCTGAACGGACTAAGACATGTTTATTATCTGAAAAATAATAATGCAGTAGCTACCACTTTCAGAGAGCGGCTATAGCTGGCATTGTGCTAACCATTCTATTCATACTGTTGTATTTTTTGCTCATGATAACCCTTTGCAGTAGGTGTAATTATTGTCCTGTTTTAACAATGACACAAACTGAAGCTTAGAGAGGATTAGTAACTTTCCCAATGCCATAATAACTAATGAGAAGTGGATCTGAGTTTCAAAACCAAATCTCCTTGTAATTTTTATACAAGTCTGTAGAAGAAAATTGTGGAAGTGATATAATAAAAATAAATCCAAATGAGCAGAAACTTCTCTTTTAAATTGGTACCCGAAGGACTCGTGTACTTCTTCTAATGGTTCTTCTACAGTTTAGGACGCTTTTGGAACACACCTTGGGAATTGTCTTCAGGATCTGTGCTTTGAGTACCCTGTTCACTATTCATTCTGTGAGGTCAGATTTGAGTCTTTAATGCACTCTAACGAGGCAGGTCTGCTGACTAAAGTATAGGACGACTGTGATCATTGGGGTGACACAGTTTTCAGTCATGAAAAGACTGGTTTTCTTAATTTGGCTGAAAGCTAAATCAGAAGCACTCTTGGGACATATATGATCTTTCTTGGATCATGAGGATTTGAGAGACATAAGATATTTATGGAAGTGCAACTATCAGAGGTCAAAAAAACAGCAACCCCACTGACTGTCAATATTAGTAATTGGAGTTGCATGTATGTTTTGTGGGTACATATCGGGGCCCCCGGATTCTAGTTGCTCAAGGCAGAGTATGGCTCCGGGCAGTATTCTGGGCAGTGTTTTCATTGCTATAGGCTACACGACTGAGTAGACTTCAGGTGTGGTGGCCATGCAGAAGTCCCTGTTGCCTTATGTCTACCTACTCAGTGTGTTAATCCCACGCCTGCTGAAAGCATTTGGGGTTTTGATTCCCAATGTTCACACTCTTTTGTCTAAAAGAACTTTGAACAGTAGGCATCACTGCTTGAAAAAACAAAACCAAAACCAAGAAACCCTTAAGATATTCCACATCCAGTTCCAACATCCTTTAAGCTACTCCCAGTTAAAAACTCAAAGCCGGAGCACTGGGACAACCCTGAGGGATGGGATGGGGAGGGGTTGGGGGGGGGTTCAGGATGGGGGACACATGTACACCCATGGCTGATTCATGTCAATGTATGGCAAAAACTACTACAATATTGTAAGGTAATTAGTCTCCAATTAAAATAAAATAATTAATTAATTAAAAAAGAAAAAACCCAATTCTTCCTTTTCCAGAACTCTTATAAAACTTCAGTAAATTCACCTTGCACTCCTGATCAACAATCTTCTGGTAGGTCTTTGGGAAGAGTTCTCATCTCATTTCAGAGGGAGTGTCCTTAATTAGCAGAGGTGCTCCTATGGAAATGACATTTGGGCTCTCCAAAGAGATTCACTTACTTTTTAAAAAAATCTAATCTTGTTTTATTTCTTTTAAGTCACTTTTTAAAAATTGACCTTGTTCATAAGTTAGAATCATACTTGTTTTTTAATTTATACTTTATTGTGACCATACCACACAGCATGTGGGAATCTTGGTTCCCTGACCAGAGATCGAACCCATGCTCCCTGCTTGGGAAGCCCAGAGTCTTAACAACTACACCACCAGGGAAGTCCTGACCCACCTACTTTTTGAAACAGCGGAAAATACTCCCATGTGTTTGGATTTTTTACTTTATACTTTCTCTTTCCTCCTTTGACGCCCTGAATTCACTCTTGTGTTCTGATGCCTGTTTATTGATTCTTCCTAGTTTTGACGAATCTCTTACTCACAACCAGAGTTTTAGTGTTAACTTGCCCAGACTGAGGTTGGTGCCATTTGTTCTGGGCTTTGGTGACCTAGCGCTGCTTCTCAGTATATGATTCTGAGCTGTGTCCATGTCTTATCTTGGGGATGCTATGCAGAAGGAACCATACTTATCACCACGGGAAGAACTGGGACAGAGTAGAGGACAGAAGTCCATGGAGCGTCTACTTTAGTATGTGGGCCCATGGTTCTAAGCACTGTTCTTTGTACAGAGAGATGCTTGGTAAAAATTTGTTAATGGAATAAATGAAAAAAAAAAAAAGGCAGTTATAGCAGCATCTCATAATGTGGGAAGGGAAGTACTATTCAGCTAATATTGAACATGCTGCTTCTTTACCTGAGGTGTCACAGTAGGTGCTGAGGATTCAGAGATGGAAAGGTAAGGAATTTTCACTCTATTGGAAATTTAGAGTTAAAGGAAAAGTCTGGGTGGTTAGCTTGGACAGATGATAAAGAAAGAAAGAAAGTGAAGTCATTCAGTCATGTCCGACTCTCACCCCATTGACTATAGCCTGCCAGGTTCCTTTGGCCATGGAATTTTCCAGGCAAGGATACTGGAGTGGGTTGCCATTTCCTTCTCCAGGGGATCTTCCCAACCCAGGGATAGAACCCGGGTCTCCTGCATTGTAGGCAGACGCTTTACCATCTGAGCCACCAGGGAAGCCCATGAACAAATGATAGAGAACTTATTAAATTAATAGGTTAATTAGGTAGGTTAATTAAGTAGGTCTTAATTCCAGGTCCTGGTTCAAAAAAAGTCTTGAATATGTTGGGGGAGTTACAATGTATGAGGTGGAAAAATTCTTGAAAACAACTGGAAATTTTTTCTCTTGAGTCTTGATGGTGGGCTGCACAATGATGGCTTCTGGTGGGGTAGGGGTGGGCAGGTGAAGGATCTGGCAAAGGACAAATGTCAAACCCATATGAGGTCGTGAGCAGGTTTCTCAGGGCTGCTCATTCGACACTTTTTCTGGGATACTAGTTACAAAAGCAGGGTTTTTTTTTTCATATTTAAAAACAGTCACACAGCCTCCAGGAGATTAGGGTTTTTACTGGCATGGCTTGGCTTTTAAAATAATGAAATCTGTTGTGAGACACATCTGAGGTTCTGAATTCTTTTTGGAAACAGGGCCCCAACCTTGCCAGTAAATATGAGCTTTTACTTAATGTCACAGTATGGTGTGGTCAATGTTTTTTGATTATGAAGCAAGCTCTAAAAAATTAGAACTGAAGTGATCTTCCTCTTTCTAAACTGTAAGTTATCTTTCACGGCATCTCATTGGAGAGGCGACCTTGAGGGCTAAAGTAAGTAGGTTACCCTCCCGTCTAACCAGCACAAGGAACTGTCTGGTTACTGTGAGTGACACGAGCTGAGTGGGGTGGAGGGAAATGTGGGTGAGTTGCATTTTGAGATGTGGGTTGCTCTTTGTCACTCTGTCTCTTGCCATTGCTAAGCACAAGCAATCATCCTTTGCCGAAAGGTGTTACCCAAGGGGAACCCTGTCCCAAGCTGTCGATACTCTCTATGTCAAGGCAGCAAGCCTCAGAGCAACAATTCCAGTAAGTATTAGGCTCTGCTTAGAAATGAAGACCTAAGGGACATATGAAATTCTGGATACATCTTATTTCTCTTTGTTTTATTGTAGGAAGATCGCATAAAAAATATACGATTATTAAAAAAGAAAACAAAAAAGCTATTTATGGTAAGCCAGGGGGTGCTTTTCTTTCTCACATTTCTACTTGTTGCATGCTTTTCTCCTTGCATTTTTAATTTTTCCAGATGGTCATGAAGTAATAATCAGGGGGATATTTTAGTTTATTTTACAAAAGCTGCTCATGGTTTACCTTATGCAATTTTTTCCTATCTTATTTATAGAAAAACTGCAGATTCCAGGAACAACTTCTGTCCTTCTTCATGGAAGATGTTTTTGGTCAACTCCAATTACAAGTTTGCAAGGAAATGCACTTTGTGGAAGACTTTCATAGCCTCAGGCAGAAATTGAGCCGCTGTGTAAGTATGCACAGCAAATATGGCTTTGATACTAGACATCTACCTAGAAAATAGCATATTTTGTCTTCACCCCAAAGGGTGAGTAAAGGGATTTTCTAATTGTTGGCTTGTAGTCCAAATGGAGAATCCATCACCAGGGAAACAATATCAAATAATCCTGTGTAACTTGTCATGCCACTATGTATTATTTCTTAAGGAATGACATGTAAAATAAGTTGAAGAGAGCTAAATGAACATGAGATGTGCCTCAGATCAATATTTAGTTTTTCAAATCAGTCTCTCTTTGTGCAAATCCCAACTCATTCATTCATTTAACAAATATTTCTGAAGCACCAATGATATGCCAAACACTTTTCTAGGATGTCATTGTTTTTCTTCTTTCCTTTCTTTTATTTTTTTTCTCTCTCTCTTTTTTCTCTTTCTCTGTTGCTCACTTTCTCTTACCTCCTCTCTTTCTCTCCCATATTGATAAGTGCTTTTAGATAGACTTTTTCTTATTTATTTGTGTAAGTATAGAATTGTATCCTTTACAAGGCAAAGTCTCAATGAAAAGAAAATGATAAAAGAAGTGTGTCCTTCTTTGGTACCTAAATTATTTGATGCTGTGGTATGGTCACCATCACCCTAAGCAATAGAGTACTAATTAAGAAGGCAGAAGTGACAGTATTTCTAACACCCAAGATCAGTATAGAAAAACAAAACAAAGCAAAACAACCAAGCCAGGATCTGGGCAATATTAGTTGGCTTGCCTCTGTGAGAAGTGTTGAGTCTTTTCTGTGGCGTGGATTTTGTTCTAAGTATGCCGTCTCCAGTCTCCTGTGGTTGTACTGGGAGGTGGTACAAAGTAGGGGGTAGTGAAGGTTATTACAGTCCTTGGGTCGCCAGAAGGGAATGAGCTTTCTATCCTTGGGCATCAGGGTCATGAAACTTAAACTCTGGGCTGTTGGTAGCAGATTTTCAGTTTTAAAATATCAGGACATCTTTTTTCTTGTGGTCCATGAAAGTACACAGTAATCCAAATTCCAGCCTACAGTGCAGAGAATTTTTATAAGGGTGAGCTGGTCAGTAGGGTAAAAAATACAACAAACTTATGTTCCCTTTGGTTAGTTTGTGTTTAAGTTATATCCTCCTTTGGGACTTGGGTTGCATTCAGTTCAGTTCAGTTGCTCAGTTGTGTCTGACTCTTTGTGACCCCATGGACTGCAGCATACCAGTCTTCCCTGTCCATCACCAATTCCCGGAGCCTACTCAAACTCATGTCCATCACGTTGTTGATGCCATCCAGCCATCTCATCCTCTGTCATCCCCTTCTCCTCCCACCTTCAATCTTTCCCAGCATCAGGGGCTTTTTAAATGAGTCAACTCTTCGCATGAGGTGGCCAAAGTATTGGAGTTTCAGCTTCAGCATCAGTCCTTCCAATGAATATTCAGGACTGATTCCTTTAGAATGGACTGGTTTGATCTCCTTGCAGTCCAAGGAACTCTCAAGAATCTTCTCCAACACCACAGTTCAAAAGCATCAATTCTTTGGCACTCAGCTTTCTTTATAGTCCAACTCTCATATCCATACTTGACTACTGGAAAAACCATAGCTTTGACTAGACAGACCTTTGTCGGCAAAGTAATGTCTCTGCTTTTTAATATGCTGTCTAGTTTGGTAATAGCTTTTCTTCCAAGGAGCAAGCATCTTTTAATTTCATGGCTGCAGTCACCATCTGCAATGATTTTGGAGCCCCCCAAAATAAAGTCAGCCACTGTTTCCATTGTTTCCCCATCTATTTGGCATGAAATGATGGGACCAGATGCCATGATCTTAGTTTTCTGAATGATGAATTTTAAGCCAACGTTTTGACTCTCCTCTTTCACTGTCATCAAGAGGCTCTTTAGTTCTTCACTTTTCTGCCATAAGGGTGGTGTCATCTGCATATCTGAGGTTATTGATATTTCTCCCAGCAGTCTTGATTTCAGCTTGTGCTTCATCCAACCTGTCATTTCGCATGATGTACTCTGCATATAAGTTAAATAAGCTGCATTGTTTCCCCAAAACTCTAATATTCCATTAAAATAATAAGGTACAGGTGAAGTTGCTCAGTCGTGTCCGGCTCTTTGCGACCCCACGGACTATGGCCTACCAGGCTCTTCCATCCGTGGGATTTTCCAGGCAAGAGTACTGGAGTGGGTTGCCATTTCCTTCTCCAGAGGATCTTCCCGACTCAGGGATCAAACCCGGGTTTCCCGCATTGTAGCCAGACGCTTTACCGTCTGAGCCACCACGAAACACAGAGCCATCCAATTTAATGTAATATTATTGTAAATGAAGTTTGTTCATGATGCTGAGGTACTAGAAATCCTTGTCTGATACAGTACAGTATATCTGGACACCTGGAACTTCCAAAAGCCACGTTTGCTTTGACCATTGATTTTATTTCTTCAGCTCATATAGCTAGAGACCACATTAATAGTTATAACCTAAACCGAGCAATATTTCAGACCAAAAACTTAGAAACCATAGAGCTATCTAGGAACTCTGATTTTCCTTGACTTGTGGAGGAAGTCATTTCCTAAAGGGACCTTAATTTGTCAAGAACTTTTCTTGAGAGACTGGCTACTGCAGGATGGGAGTAGGCCAGTCCTTCTCAGGCTGATCGTGGAGGCTTTCCAAGGCGGCTGGCTCCCCCTTGTGGCCAAATACGAGCACATCACCTAGCCAATCATCCTGCTTCCGCTGCTGCCGCTAAGTCGCTTCAGTCATATCCGACTCTGTGCGACCCCATAGAGGGCAGCCCACCAGGCTCCCCCATCCCTGGGATTCTCTAGGCAAGAACACTGGAGTGGGTTGCCATTTCCTTCTCCAATGCATGAAAGTGAAAAGTCAAAGTGAAGTCGCTCAGTCGTGTCCGACTCTTCGCAACCCCATTGACTGCAGCCTACCAGGCTCCTCCGTCCATGGGATTTTCCAGGCAAGAGTACTGGAGTGGGGTGCCATTGCCTTCTCCATCCTGAGGACCACCTAATTCTGGTCTTTCTTTCTAATCTCCCCTCCCAATACAACCCTTATTAGCTTTGGTTCATTTGGCTCATATGTGCTGGAGTAAACAAACCGCCTCCGTGAAACTCTAAAAAAGAAAGTCGAAAGATTAAGCTGAGCTTTAGAAAGTCGCCTCAGATATTGATTTAGGGAAATAAGTTTAATTTTAATAACAGGCTTGCATTTAGTTTTTCTGGCAATCACCATTTTTTCTTTTTGGCTACAGAAGCAAGTATGTGTAATATAAATTAACTGGGCATTTGCCTCTCTATGTGGAATTCTGAATCAGTGGATGGGGCAGAGTTTAGGAGGGAGAAGTTATAAAATGCGATAGGTGACATTCATTTACATGTGATATTTTCTTTTCTTCTTTTTTGAACATTTGCTTTAATTTTGGGAAGATAGGCATGGGGGCAGCTTTCCTAAGCAGAGCAGCTGTGCCCTCCACCAGATGTGTGATTGTCACTTTGTTTCTTTTTTCCCCCTTCCTTCCAGGGACCTCAGGCTATCATTAATTCTTGAATATGCCAATGAATCAAAGCTTTGCAAGTTGCAGAAACTTTTCTCCCCCTTTTTTGTGGCTCGGCTGGTTGCTTTAAAGCTCTCCTCTCTCTCTTACTGAATCTTGGGCAGACTTCGAGGAGTTGATTCTGAGACTAAATCCATGTCTTGGTCTGTAGAATCTGGAGTTAGAAAAAGAAAACCAGAAATAGTATCTATTATCCACTCCAGTCATCTCTTTTAATTGGATGCAGACATTCCTAGGTGTGGTGATTCTGACTGAAGAATGAATCTCCGGAAATATCTGTATAATATCCCTTATAGGAATCCAAAAAGAAATTATACAAATAAGCTTATTTTACAAAACAGAAACAGACTCACAGAGAGGGGAAGGAGTCGAGGGAAGGGAGGGATAGTTAGGGAGTTTGGGATCGACATGTACACACTGCTATATTTAAAATGGAAAACCAAAAAGGCTGCAGCAATTTACATTCTCACAAACATTGTAGGATTCCTTTTTCTCCACATCCTCTCCAGCACTTAGTATTTGTAGACTTTTTGATGATGGCCATCTGACCAGTGTGAGGTGATACCTCATTGTAGTTTTGATTTGCATGTCACTAATGATTAGTGACATTGAGCATCTTTGCACACGCCTGTTGGCCACCTGTATGTCTGCAGGGGTGAGACTCCAGGCAAAAGAAACAATGAAAAGAGCACTGCAATAATGTGCTTGGACTAAAGTGTGCACACTAGTGTCATAAGGGAGGACAAGGAAAGTCTGAGGAAGAGAGCAAGCAGACTGGGATGAGAGTGGAAGTGTCTGGCTCTTTGACCCCATGTACTGTAGTCCGCCAGGTGTCTCTGTCCATGGAATTCTCCAGGCAAGAATACTGGAGTGGCTAGCCATTCCCTTCTGCAGGGATCAAACCCAGGTCTCCTGCATTGCAGGCAGATTCTTTATCATCGGAGCCATTAGGGAAGCCCAGATTGGGATGCGGAGAAGGCAATGGCACCCCACTCCAGTACTCTTGCCTGGAAAATCCCATGGACGGAGGAGCCTGGTAGGCTGCAGTCCATGGGGTCGCTAAGAGTCGGACACGACTAAGCGACTTCACTTTGACTTTTCACTTTCATGCATTGGAGAAGGAAATGGCAAGCCACTCCAGTGTTCTTGCCTGGAGAATCCCAGGGACAGAGGAGCCGTCTATGGGGTAGCACAGAGTCGGACACGGCTGAAGCGACTTAGCTGCAGTAGCAGCAGCAGGATTTAAACTAAATGGTTTTACAGATGATCCCTAACTTACAATGGTGTGATTTTTGACTTTATAGAGGTACAAAAGGTATGTGTTTCCAGTTTTCCTGGGCTAGTACTCTCTCTTGATATTGGACAGCAGCGGCAGCTCCAGCTCCAGGTCAGCCATGAGATCATGAGGGTAAACAACCAACTCATTCACCACCGCTCTGTACCCAGACAACGATGCTGTTTTTCACTTTCATTACAGTATTGAATAAATTCTATGAGATATTCAACATTTCATCATGAAATAGGCTTGTGTTCGATGATTTTTCTCCATTGTAGGCCAATGTAAGTGTTCTGAACACGTTTAAGCTAGGCTACACTAAGCTATGATGCTTGGAAAGTTAGGTATACTATGCATATTTTTAAGTCTTTATTGAATTTGTTACAACCTTGTTTCTGTTTTATGTCTCAGTTTTTTGACCTTGAAGCATGTGTGATATTAGCTCCCTGACCAGAGATTGAACCCATACTCCCCATGTTGAAAGATGAAGTCTTAACCACTGGACTGCCAGGGGAGTCCCTTAAATGCATTTTTGACTTAAGATATTTTCAACTAACAATAGGTTTATCAGGACTTGAGACAATTATAAAATGAGGAAAATCTATATATGTGTCATATTCTTCAAAGTCTGACTTCTTCTACCCAGTATAATTACTTTGAGATTCATTCATGTTATTGAATGTATCAATTACTTCTCCCTTTTTCATTGCCAATTAGCATTGCACTGTAATGATATACCACACTTTATCTATTCATCTATTGATGGCTATTTATTTTTTCCAGTTTTTCATCATCACAGATAAAGCTGCTATGAATATTTATATACTTCCCCAGTGGCTCAGTCAGTAAAGGGGGTTCAATCCCTGGGTGGGAAAGATCCCCTGGAGAAGGAAATGGCAATTCACTCCAGTAATCTTGCCTGGAGAAATGCCAGGCAAGTCTTTGTTTGGAGAGAGATTTGCACTTCTGCTGAGTAAACACTTGAGAGGTAGGAGTGGTAACCACCTAGGCTGGATCATAGGTTAGGTGAGTGTTTAATTATGCAATAGACAGCCAAGCTGTTTCCTAGGGTGGCTGGAGCTAAAATTGTTCAAAATCCTTGTTCTCGTTTTTATGGTCAATGGCAGTGTTCTTCTGTGTTTTATTGTGAAGTGAAGTGAAGCTGCTCAGTCGTGTCCGACTGTTTGTGACCCCATGGACTGTAGCCCACCAGGCTCCTCTGTCCATGGGATTTTCCAGGCAAGAGTACTGGAGCCGGTTGCCATTTCCTTCTCCAGAGGATCTGCCTGACCCAGGGATCGAACCCAGGTCTCCCGCATTGTAGGCAGACAATATAAACTCTGAGCCACCAGGGGAATTGTGTTTTATTGAGGATAGTTTCTATTGCTATATCTTCAAGTTTACAAAATGTACAAATCTTTTAGTCTGTAATATCTAACCTACTTTAGTCCCATTTGTTACTACAAGTCTGAATTTGTTAATATTTTCCCTTTCCTACTTCACATGATCCATCTTTCCTTTAGCTTCTAGAATGTACTATATGACCTCTATTTCTGCTATCAGTCTATGATAATTATTGTTTAGATCTATTAATTCATAAAACATTGCAAAATAATGCTTTTAAAATTTTATTCCTTTATTTATAAATAGGGATAATTATGTAAAGAAATCTCCCCCTAACTAATTGTTTGGCTGTCCTGAGGACCTTATCATATAAGAAGGTCAGAATAAACATATAATTCTGGTTCTTACCTGTTTTAAATATTGTGATTTTCTAGATAGTGTGCAATTTTATTTACGATCAACTGTTTATGCAAATATATGAGATATTTTTAAAAGTTACCAAATGATGACATATTTTTAATTAAAACCTGTCATTTCATTTGCTCCAACAATTTCATCTGTACTGTTAAAAAGAAACATGTAATTCTTTTTCTTTATTTATCAGTTTTCAATATAAGGATTGATTTTCTAATATTCTTTCAAGGTGATCAATGAGTTGTTATTTTCTCTTAGCTTCATTATTACCTCATGGACAAAATTTTTTTTTCATTTTTGAGAAGTCTTTCTGGTTTTTTAAAGTTTAGGGTTTCTCTATAAATCCACCGAGACTGGCATCTTCTTGAGCCATTCTTAAGACACAACACTACAACAGTTTTCATGACAGGCTCCAATGTCTGGAATCCCAGCAGCACTACATTTGAATGTCATCTTATTGTTTCTGAGAACATTCTAGGTATTTTGCAGCACCTAGTAAAATATTATACATTTTAATAAGTCTGATTTGGGTAATTCAGGTGGCATAATTGTTTAAATAAAAAAAGCCAAGGATAACATAAATATCTTATTTTTAATCTTTGTTTTTAATCTTTGTTAGCCCTGAAAAGTGAAAGTGAAAGTTGAAGTCTTTCAGTTGTGTCCGACTCTTTGCGATCCCATGGTATTTGTCTAAATGATATTTGGAAAGTGCCTCTTTGTAAAAAGATGTTTTAAAGATTCTTGTAGAAAAACTCTCAGACTTGAAAGTTGCTTAGTTGAATTCATAGGATAATTTGCCTAATTGCTAGTGCTCAAAGTTGAAACTGGAAAAAAAGTACATTAGTTTTCAAGATTTCATCATCTACTTTAATTAATATTTTGAGAGTCTAAATAGTAATTGGTAATTAGAGAGCTCTGTTTCTTTACATTAATTGTATGTGATTAATTTTTAAGTTTGGTAAGTCTTGTCAAAGAATATTTGTGTCTCTAATTCTTGTAGAAAGTTTGATAAGTAATTTGTATCATCAGCTGCAACTAGCTTATCAAGTTGTGAAGCATTGCCAATTATTTATGTTTGCAATTTTGAATATTTTAAAAATTATAATTGGCTGAACTGATAAAAACTGAAGCAGGAAGTAAGACTAATCCTGGTTTATTCTTTCATTGACTATAAAGTCCTAAACTTGTCTTTAACAATACCAATAATCTCATCATGTGGTTTTTGGAAGAATTAAATTAGATACTATGTCAAAGTGCCTAATACGTAGTAGTTCTGTAAAATTGTTCGTATCTTTCTTTACTGTTTTCCATACTTAGAACACTAATTTTCTTCCAATTACATTTTCTCAACAATTTCCAAAGGAGAGATTCTCTTAAACAATCAAATACCTTTTTAATGCCTAAAGTTAGTGTTTTACTTATAGTGTTACTTTAAGTGAAAGATAAAGAGATCATTTATAAGTCATCAGTTTTAACTTGTGTAAATATATTTTCTAATTATATTATAGAACTTATTTTCTGTCAAAGTTCTTCCTTAGTTGTGCTGTGCTGTGCACACCTGTGCTGTGCTAAGTCCATTAAGTTGTGTACGACTCTGTGCGACCCTATAGACTGTAGCCCGCCAGGCCCCTCTGTCCATGGGATTCTGTCCATGGGATTCTCCAGGCAAGAACACTGAAGTGGGTTGTCATGCCCTCCTCCAGGGGATCTTCCCAACCGAGGGATTGAACCCGCGTCTCTTACGGTCTCCTCTGTTGGCAGGCGGGTTCTTTAACACTAGTGCCGCCTGGGAAGCCTCATGAAAGACTATAGTACATGCTCATAGAGGACTATAGTATAGTAAAACTCTTTTAGTAGGAAGAACTTGAGGTCATTATTTGTGACAATACAGGGTGAGAGACTATGACATGTACAGCTGTCCACTCCCTGGCCAAGCTATTTCATTTCCTTAGAGTTATCAGCGAAGAGGGATTATTCATTTTTGTTTTAGTGTATATAATACACAATACATATTTTCATGATTTTTCAAACACGTTGTGGATACTGGGGATTCAGATTTAAGGATTACATTTATTTTTTCATCAAATTGTTTTAAGCAGAGCTCACTAATGCCCAGTATATACTTCAGACTACTATTAATATTAAACCAGTGGGCTTTGTGAACCCCAAAGCTCTAAGCTGATGCTTGCATTTCGTTCATTGATTCATTCATTAAACAAACCCTGAGTATCTAGTGTTGCTGAACACTATTCCAGATGCTGGAAATTCAACAAAATTGATAGATAATATCTCTTTCTGTACAGAACTCTTTTGAGAATGCTCTCAGTCAGTTTCAGCAACTCTCAGATTTTGATAGGTGCCATGAAGGGAGCAAACAAGAGGATGCTGAGGGCTGGAGGTTGGGGGCCATATCACAGGTAACAATCTGAGACCAGAAGGGTGTCTGAATTATCATTGCTGGACTTCCCTGGTTGTCCAGTGCTTAAGACTCTGCAGTGCCAATGCAGAGAGCACAGGTTCGATCCCTGGTTAGGGAACTAGGATCCCACATGCTGCCAGGTGTGGCCCCCAAAATAATAACAATAATAACAAATTAAATAAATAAATAATCTCTGTTCTCTCCAACCTTCGAGCATCGGGCTTCCTCTGCCTACTCATCCATTCTTTCTGTTTCTTCCACTCCATTTTAGTCACCCTTCAAGATGCAGCTCTCTTGTTTTTTCCTTCTGGAAGCCTTCTGGGATCCCTCAGTTGGATGGCCTCTGATGTGTCCCCAGAACGGGTTTTTGTTTTTAAATGACAGTATTCATCACATAGTATTGTGATTTTCCTTCGCTGTCTCTGACAGTTATGAGCCATTGCTTGCTTGTGCTCCAAGGCGGTTTTCAGCATTTAGGGGCACTTGTACAAATTAAGTAAAGTCCATGCTATGTGGTCAGACACACGATTATATGCCTAGCCTATAGTAAGTATGCAATAAATATCCATTGACTTAATGGTGAATGATTAGGCTGTTGCCTTGTGTTTGCTATTCTGTGACTATCACACACACATAATTTTTTTGTTTTTGAGCCAGTCCCTGGTTATTCCAGCCCTACTAATACATTGCCTCTTGTCCAGATCATGACTGCTTTGCCTGAGTCTGTCAAATCATGCAGCCATTCTTAGAACAAAACTGCTGCCCTTTGGTTTTGCATGCTGTTTTCTGCAAATGGAACTATACCTTGAAATATAAGGTAAAGGGAATCATTGTTTTGTAAATTCCTCCTTTCAAGCAAATAAATCTGAATTAGCAGTAAAATCAGGCTATCCTACTGGGTCTATAGACATATTTATAACAGTGAAGAAAATGAAAACCTCTTGCATTTACTAGGGGTCATTTATAGTAAATGCATCTCAAGGCACCAGAAAGAATCCCATAAACCTACAGAGCTCTAGAGGAAACACTGCCGCTATTAAGTGATGGGTTTTTATTTTTTGCCAAACCTTGTTTTTCTCCTCTTCTACTCTCTTTGTTCTTCTTAGGGTAGCGTGTGCCTTAGATGGAATGAAGTCAGAAAGCTTTCTTGTAATTCCTGCCTTATTTATGGGAGGCCCTGTAGGCCCAAGCTGTCTGGGGAGAGGGCCTCATCATTAAGGAATGCCTTGCTGCTGCTACTGCTGCTAAGTCGCTTCAGTCGTGTCCGACTCTAGCGACCCCATAGACGGCAGCCTACTAGGCTTCCCCGTCCCTGGGATTCTCCAGGCAAGAACACTGGAGTGGGTTGCCATTTCCTTCTCCAATGCATCAAAGTGAAAAGTGAAAGTGAAGTCGCTCAGTCGTGTCCGACTCTAGCGACCCCATTGACTGCAGCCTACCAGGCTCCTCCGTCCATGGGATTTTCTAGGCAAAAGTACTGGAGTGGGGTGCCATTGCCTTCTCTGAAGGAATGCCTCAATGACATTTAATTTCTGTAATGTCCAGAATTTGGTTGGCTTCTTTGGTCTCACATTTTCAGTGGTAAATCTTTTTTTTTTTTTAATATTTATTTATTTTTGGCTATTCTGAGTCTTCATTACTGCATGGGTTTTTCTCTAGTTGTGGCAAGTGGGGGCTACTCTCTAGTTGCAGAGCACAGGTTTTTCATTGCAGTGGCTTCTCTTGTTGCAGAGCAAGGGCTGTAGGGTGTGCGTGCTTCAGTGGTTGCGGTTCCTGGGCTCTAGAGCACAGGGCTCAGGAGTTGTGGTTCCCAGGCTCTAGAGCACAGGGCTCAGTAGTTATGGCTCATGGGCTTAGTTGCTCTGTGGCATGTGGGTCTTCCTGGGTGAGAGATCAAACCCTTGTTTCCTGCATTGGCAGGTGGATTCTAGTGTTAAAATTTTAAATCCGGACACAGGCATATTTGATATTGTGCCCTATGACTTGCTTATTCAGTTCCTTGTGACTGCTCTTTGCATTTAAGAACTTTGGATATATTGGAATTGGCAAGTATTGATTATCCTCATGAAGTCCTCTCTTTCAGTTGCAATGTTTGGGCCAACTACATTTATACTAGATAATCTCTGACTGGACAGATTTAGCATCTAGCCAAATTCTCCATTTAAAAAGTTATAGGCAGTCTTCTCTATAATAATTATTTCCAGAACTACTCTCCTGGCTGGAACTAGACACGGTATTTCTAGAATTTACTTTTGCAGTTCCAATCCGGAAAACAAATGAACAAAGGGAGCAACACACACACACACAAATAGACACACACAGAGGTTTTCGTCTTTTGTTTATTATCACACTGTGCATTTTCAGGTTGAAGTCTCTCTGTCTCTGTGTGTCTTTCTCTGTCAATTAGGTTAGGCTTTTAGAGGCATTCCCAGTATTTCCCCTAGGATAATACAGAGTAGAGATCTTTGACGGAGAAGGCAACGGCACCCCCCTCCAGTACTCTTGCTTGGAAAATCCCATGGGCGGAGGGAGCCTGGTGGGCTGCAGTCCATGGGATCGCTAAGAGTCGGATACAACTGAGCGACTTCCGTTTCACTTTTCACTTTCATGCATTGGAGAAGGAAATGGCAATCCACTCCAGTGTTCTTGCCTGGAGAATCCCAGGGACAGGAGAGCCTGGTGGGCTGCCGTCTCTGGGGTCACACAGAGTCGGACACGACTGAAGTGACTTAACAGCAGCAGAGATCTTTGAACTAATCTTTCTTTGGAACTGGATATTTAAGATTTTCAATAGGAGAATGGCTTGGCTGGAATATCTTTTCCAAGTTATGCAGGTTTTTTAATATAAAAAAATAGTATAGTAGTGTATATATAGTGTAGAAATAGTGTAATATAGTGGCTTTTAAATACATACTCTGGAGTCAAAATATGTGGGTTTGGATCTCAGCTCTTCCACTTATTAATACTATGTGAACATTGACAGAATGTTAACTTCAATGCTTGGGGTTTTCTAACCTGTAAAATGAGAGTGATAATAGTACCTACCTCATAAGGTTGTTTTGAGGACTGAATGAGTTAATATAACCAAAGCCTTCATCTTAGTGCCTGACACAGAATGCTAACAAAATGCTAATAAAAACTATTATTTTTATCTAACAATCTTCACATGGAGAGAAATTGGGATAAAGAAGAACTGCTGGATTTTTATCTTCTATTATTGATCTTGTATTTGTTGATTTTCCCATCTGTCACTATCTATTTGCTACCTCTGTTTTGCTCATTATTATGTCTTTAATGCCTGGCACATGATCTGACAATTAGTAGGCACTTCATGAATGCTTGTTTAACGAAGGAATGAATTCTTTCTGACTGTATACTCTGATTCTGGCTACCACTGTCCTGGATCAGTTCCACATTGTTTTGGCCTCACAGGTTCTGGTGTGGGAGGAAACGTCCTCTAAATCGATGGCTCTTATCACAGGGAGGTTCAGCTCTTGTGCTTTTGAGTCCTGCAGATGGAACCTTCACATTCTGTGTGCAGCTCTTCCATGCCTCATCACAAAAGCCTCTTTCACAGGAAGAATTTCTACCTTCCTATGCAAGGTCTTCCCTATAGGGACTCTGTGGGAGAAAACAGATGAGGAAAGGAAGATGGAGAATTTCTTCCCCATGACTCCTAAGTGATTCTCATGCTCATATTTGAAAACTCACCTCCTCAAAGGAGACCAGCATTTCCCAATCTCTCCACCCCAAGTCAGGCTACAAGCTGTCTTCTCAAGACACTAGCTTACTCTTCTTCATAATTTAGAAACTAATATTCATTTCCCGGTGCTTTCTCCTGGGAATCAACATCAATATTTAAAACAGCCAGGGCGATTTTTCAAAAAGTAAAATTTTTTTCTCATCATTCCCACGTCTCTTGTGTTTCTAGCATCTCTTTTGCTCCAGCCATGGTTTCTTTAAGTTTCTGGAAGGCATAGTCTTTCTTGCCTCAGGACATTTGTACACCTTTCACTCAGGTTCCCTGAATTATTCCACCTGTGTATCCTTTCCAAATCCCTCTTTTCTTTCTTCACTTCCTCATATACCTGCTGCCTCCCCCCTTTTCAGACCTTAATTTAAGTGTCATTCCTCAAAAGAACCCTCTCTGACCATCCAGTTGAAAGAGGGTCATTTCTGTAAATCCCTATCATAGAGTCATGCATTACAAACATAGCTTTAGTTGCAGTTTGTAAATTTTCATTTTTCATTTGTTTTTTTTTTTTTTAATTTATCATTATTCTCCCTCATGAAACTGTAAACTCTGTTAGGACAGAGGACAAGTATTATTTATTTGCTAGTGTATTTCATGCCCACAACATGCTCAAAAATTGTTGGTTGAGTGGGTGGAAGAGTGAATACTAGTCCTTCTTCAGCAATATTTCTGTATTTACTGCTAATTTCTCAGATTTCCTGTGCTTCATCAGCTAGAGAGATGAAATCCATTACTAGGATGAAAAGAACATTTTATGAGGTTAGTATACCAAATTCTTTTCTTTGAGTACTTTTTTTAAGATATGAAATATTTCTGCTTCTAATATTTATACTTTATCTGCAGATTGGGAAGAAAGGAATCTACAAAGCCATAAGTGAACTGGATATTCTTCTTTCCTGGATTAAACAATTCTTGGAAAGTATTAAGTAATTCAAGCAGCCAAGTGGATTGATTTGATTATTATTTTGAAATATAATAAGCACAGCCAGAGATCAATTTACAGCAGTGTATTTCCTTTTAAGTATTTTGTACGTCGTACTAACAGCAAGTTATGACTAGGGGAATTCAATGCAATAGCATTTTGGAGATAAGTTTATTATCTTATCTTATTAATTATTATTAATATGCACATTTTCTGTATTTTCAAAGAATGCTTTCATCTTGAATATGTTTTCTCATTCCCAAGTGCATTGTATGAGTTTAATCTAAAAGTGTATAACCAGAATTAAATCATGTAATATTTGCTCAAAGAAAATGACAGATTTCTGGGATACAATACAGTGAGACTTACATAGATGCCATGTGTATAATTATTGTCTACTTAAGGAGTAAGCATAGCATAGCGTAGGGCTTGATGATAATTAATTATGCCCAGTGTGAACTTAGCCCCTAGCAGATTTTGATTTTAATGAAATAAGTTGTGTTTCTTTGTCCTGGATGTCCTTTCTAAGACAGTATGCTAGAATTTCATTCAGTATAATGGGTAACTATCAGATCAGATCAGATGGTTGCACATGTAAACTAACTGCTTGGAATGGTTTACTAGACACACTTTTAACAGGTAACTCAAGCTACATAGACTACAAGGAACTAATTGGAAATGATACTAAAGCTTGATTATGTTCCTTCAAGGTGCCATGTAATTAAGAATGTTATTAAAGGCCAAATAGAAGTCTGAATGCAGTTCAGATTCTACCACAGGAAACTGGCTATACTATCTAAAAACCTTACCCATACAGCCAGCCCTTCAGTTGAATGAGTCATACAGCCTGAGTATTGATTTGCATCAAACAATACTGCTTCAGCATAGTAATCATGGGCAGTTTCAGAGAGCAATTTGTGTGATGGCTAATTCACTTCCACAAAGCATCCATTCTGTCTCTGCTGCACACAGACAACTCCAGGACTTGGTGTTTTGTGATAGGAATAGACAGGGTGTCTTGAAGGCCTTTTTGGTTTTCATCCTTGGTATCTCTTCTCTTGTTTTCCCACCATCCAGTCTTTTCAATCACATAGTCATTTATCTATCCACTGGGGACTCCCTTCTCTTTCATATTCCAAAATTATCCCTTTGTTTCTTACTCCTTCTCCTTTCTGTCTTCCCCATCAACGCCCTGTGGCCCTATGTCTTATCCCACTGGGGACCTCATTATTAGACAGGTCCACAGGCAGGGAAAGGTGTGGTGAGTAGAGGGGTTTGGGGGTGGGGAGCCTGGGGTACTCTGCTTTCATTTCGTACTGTTGACTTAGGGCTTCCCAGGGCAGGCTTTGAGGCCATCAGTAATGAGGCAGCCTTCCTTGTTGAGAAATATTTGGAAGAGCTGGCATCTTGGGGGTCAGGAATCTTTCCCCTGGCTTTCCCATGGACCCAAGAGGAAGTGGTGAACCATCCATGGCCTCTCGTTGCCTCACTTTCAGGGCCTCAGTGTTTTCCAGGAACGAGCACCCTCAGAGCTGAATTTGTGCTGTGCTTCCACAGAGCTGGGAGCTGCCCATCTTGGTTACCATTCTTAGGCTGTTTCATTACTTTGGAACTCCAGGTATTAGAGGGGACATGAAATATTCACATTTGCCAGTCAGACAACTTTCAGTCCTTTGGGATAAAATTTCACCTCTGTTCTAATACTTTGGAGTAATTGAATTCAAAGTTGTTTTTAAATTATTTTTAATTGGAGGATAATTGCTTTACAATGTCATATCAGTTTCTGCTGTACAACGACGTGAATCAGCCACAAGTAGACATATGTCCCTTCCCTGCTGATGAATTTGATGTTTTTGTTTCTTGAATTCTTTTGTTTGCCTAGAACAGTTAAATAGCTGCTAAATTCAGAAGCACTGTAGGATTTTAAACATCATCACTGAACAAGAAAGCAATATCCTTGTGCTGGTGTCTAATCACAAACTTTTTTTCAAATAACAAAGGGAAAAGCATGTTTTTAGTGTGTTTGAATAAAGACTAGTATTTTGAAAAGGCAGTTAAGCAGAGAGGAGCTGGTGTCCTGGTGCACAGGGAGGAAACTATATTGGGTGCGTCACTGTGGGCTCAGGGCAAAATTTCCCTCTGATTACAGGTCCCACTCTAGACTTTACCGAAACCAGTGATGGTTGCATACTGGGAAGTAGCTGCATACCCCAAATGCCCACAGGATGCTCTAGAATCCCCAAGCAATTTAGCATTTCTAGGGGAAGATTCCTTCTGGCAGATCCCTCCTGGATCACACCGAGGAGACTACATTTCCTATTAAAATGTTTTGTCTGGCAGCATATAATTAGAGCTAAGGGTTTGACTCTGCTCTTAGCACAGGGAGAGCAGAAAGAGCCTGAGTACTACCACATTGCCTTGAGTGGTAAAAACAAGCCCTCAGTGAGACCAAGAGATCCGATTTGTCCCAACTTCCTTTAAGTCTCTGCGTGCATCCTCCGAGGGCCATCCATCCAAAGCATCATCCCCCCACCCCTCACTTTTCTCTAAACCGCTTCTCTCTCACTGATGTGCTTGGTTTGACTTGTTTACTTACTGACTCTCCACCATGTCAGAATATAGGCTCTGTGGGGGCAGGACCTTTATCTGTTCTGTTCCCTGGAGGGTCTCCAGCACTCAGAACGGGGTCTAAATGCAGGGCACTACATTAGCACAAGGTGAATGCGTGGACTCATGAGAGAATGGACCGAGGCCTGCGCCCTGCTTCTCTCAGGAGGTGTGGCTAATGTCAGGTCAATTCACTTCCTGGGCCTGCGTTTCTGGATGAATCCTGACTGAAATTAGCTACCATGGGTGATCAACTGAGGTCTTCCTTTACGCCAGATACACGCCCTCAAAGGACCTCACACGCTCTGTTCTCTTCCCCGATCTGTCCCCATTACCACCCTCAAGCCCTGCTCTGCCTGCTTCGTTTCTCCTAATCCTTTAAGGTTTCATTCAGGTATCATCCTGCCATTAATGGTTTCATACACTTTTTACTTCTTCACAGAACCTGTCTTAATTATAATTCCTCTGAGATTTAGTATCTGTTCTCCCGCTAGACTGTCCCTCTCTGATTCACTGCAGTTTTACCCAGATCCTTTTAAACGGTAAGTGCCGGATATGTATTTGTTGAGTGAATAAGTGAATAAAGTAGTAAATTGGAGCAGATAACTTCCAAGGTTTCTTTCAGCTCTGGCATATCTACTGTCAGGATCGTCACTGGTTGGTATGAAATTTGAAGCCTGTGATAGAATAGTGCTTCTCTACCTGAGTCCTCTAAGAGCATCTGTGTTATTATTTACATCAACAAGGAATTGAAATTAACATACTTTTTTACTCGCCCCCAACTCAGAAGTGGCTGTAAGTAAACATATGACTTTTAACACAGGTCATTACACTTAAACAAAGATAGTCTCAACTAACATGCTCATTTGTGTACCTTGTAGAATCATCTTCCTAACCCCAGGTGGAGTGTGTCTCAGACACTGGGAAACACTGCATTTTAATGAATTTCCACTGCCTCATTCTGGTCCAACTTAGAAAAATAGTTGGAAATTCGAACATGATCATTTTAACCTACCCACAGAGACCAGTTTAGAAAAAGTCAAGCCGCGATGTTTAGGTTTCAAGCTGGTTTCAGAGCTCCTGTCATTGTTTCCAGAGACGGAGGTACGAAAGCACACTCACCCAGTCAGTCATTCCACTGGGCTGATGACTGTGGCTCCCCACGAGGGATGCTAGAAGGTGGTACAGCCCTGGTCCTGCCCCGGTCGACCTTCAGGGAGCACAGTCTCTGTCCAGGTAGCTGTGGTCCACACGGCTTCCCAGAGAGGGAAGCTATGGGAGTCACTGTTAGGGAGGTTCTGGAGAGGTCAGATGTGCACACAGTGCTGGGAACAAAAAGTGAAAGCTCTGTCAGGCTGAGTAGAAGGAGCCGCAGAAACTAAAAAGTACTTGCAGAACTGTGCTATGAGTTACTACCCATCCTAAGAAGTCAGGAG
Source organism: Bubalus bubalis (assembly GCF_019923935.1). NCBI lineage: Eukaryota > Metazoa > Chordata > Mammalia > Artiodactyla > Bovidae > Bubalus > Bubalus bubalis. Next base: position 74,848,635 of record NC_059160.1, on the reverse strand, counting down.
AATCGTATCCTTTGCTAGGGCTGAGAGTTGTTCACTAAAATGAAAACCAATCAATCTGTAAATATTCATCAAATGCTTAGTGTCTGCTAGCCTCATGGTCATGAGCGGGGTCATAATCATCAATAAAACTCATAATTGCTTTTTAGCAATTTAGGACTTAGGAATGGAGATAGATAAGCAATCATATGGTGAAATATAAGCAATAATGGAGCTGTGGAGAAGGTGCAGTGGAGTGGAGGTCAGGACACGTGGCACTAACAGATGAAGTTTTAGATAATTTAGCCTTTAAGACTCACCTCAGGTGTTGCCTCTTCCAGGAAGCCTTCTATGACCCCTCCCCCCAGCCCTGACTCTCAGGCTGGGTTGCAGGTCTCTTGCAAAGCATAGCTTTTACCACATCATATTGCAATTTTCTATTTGCTCACATATCTTTCTTGAAGACAGACTGAGTCTTATTCAACATCATGTCCTCGGTGCTGAGTGTGGCATTGTCCTAGAGCAGACATTCAGGAAGTATTTTTAGAATGGAACAATGCAAAAAAACAAAAACAAAAAACCAAAAACAATGCCAGTGAGGCTGGAGAAGGGAAATGGATTTTGGAGATATTTAGGAGGTAAAATTGATATAACTCAGTGACCAACTGGTTTACAGGGAATCAGTGCTGAAGAAATAGGCTAGGATGATTCTAGGGTTTTACATTTTCTACTGATAAGGTAAATAAGCCCTGTAGGAGGAAATGGCAACCCACTCCAGTATTCTTGCCTGAAGAATCCCAGGGACAGAGGAACCGGGTGGGCTGCAGTCCATGGGGTCACAAAGAGTCAGACACCACTGAAGTGGTGCATTGCGCTGCAAGCAGGCATGCAGTGTAAACAAGGATTCAGAAAAATAAACTGTACTGAGATTCTAGCATCTCCTTTTCACCAACACAGAAATGTGTTGAAATCTGGACTTCCTAGGAGCATGCTTGTGTGTGTATGAGAGTGTGTGTACTTAGTTGCTAAGTTGCATCTGACTCTGTGTGACCCCATGGACTGTAGGCCACCAGGCTCCTCTCTCCATGTGATTTTCCAGGCAAGAAAACTGGAGAAGGTTGCCATTTCCTCCTCCAGGGGATCTTCCCGGCTAAGGGATTGAACCCACATCTCCTGTGTCTCCTGCATCGGCAGGTGGATTCTTTACCACTTGAGCCACCTGGGAAGCCCTCATAGGAGGACAGACTCTCATAATTTGAAAGGAACAATAAGGGCATGCTGTCCAGCTTTGCATGTTATACTAGAACCTTCATTATAACACTGTTCCCACCTAGCATTTCCTTACAATTAAGAAAGACTACCTCCTGGAACATCCCTCTCTTTCTCTAAATAATCTCACCTATTAGCATTAGACAATCATTTACATTGATCTAAAATCTATCCTCTTGAATTTTATCTATTTATCTATTTTTCTCAGTTTCAAAATTTTGGGTTTAGAGTAATCGTGACCCATCTTCCACAGGACAGGTGGGTTAGTTAAGAGGTATGTTGGGGGAGAAGAAGCTCAAAGTTTCAAGTTGGAAGCACAGCTTTTGTGTGCATAGACCAGGACCAGAACTTACAGAGTCATACTCAGCTGCAAGAAAGGTGAAAAATACAGCCTTTATTTGGGGTAGAATGCATCCAGGTAAAAGTTGAGGGTCCCATGCCATGAGGGGTGGGAGAATGGATGTTGGGTGATACAGCCATACATTAACTATTTGCAGGCATTCACCACATCCTTTTGTTTCCATTTCAGCTTCATCATCCCCTCCCCACTAAGCTCTTCTCTAATAAACAGCTTCAAATTTCCCACCTGTTCTCAAATGGCATGGCTTGGTGTGCTTTCAACAGCTAAAGCTTATTCTCTTCCAATTAAATTCCCAATTGTTCCTAATGAATCCTTGTTGTGTTCTTGGGGCCATGTTTTATCATGGTCCTTCCCTTGCTTTTCTCTTTTATACTTTATTAGTGTTTTTAAAAATTATAAAAATAGGGGCTGAAAGAAATTGCTGCTGCAGGAGACCTGGATTTAGAAACACCAGCTTTAAGTACATATTGGATATTTTATCCCATAAAACAAAAACCTTGGTCTGAGTTCATGTTAAGATGAATTTCACACAGAAGAAATTCCTGGAGAATTTTTTAAAGACAGTGTTAATAGCCTCATTTTTACTGAGGAGGAAAGCTTTGGATCATACATTTAAAAAAGTCACACAACCAAGACATGGGAGTATCTCACTTCCTGGAAACAGTATATAAAATCAATTTGCAGGAAAAATTAAACTCAAAATGAAGAGTAGAGAGAGGCCAAGATGGCAGAGTAGAAAGACCCTGAGCTTACCTGTCATAGTACACTAAAATCACATCTATCTGCAGAACAACCGTTGATGAAAAAGACTGGAACCTTCCAGGAAAGATCATCTGCAACTAAAGACATAAGGAAAGAACCATGAGATGGGTAGGAGGAGTGGACTGACTATATAATCAAATCCCATACCTCCTGGGGTGGGCGACTGGAGAATTATTATATCATGGAGGTTCTCCCACAGGAGTGAGAGTTCTGAGCCACAGATCAGGCTCCCCAGCCTGGGGGTCCAGCACCTAGGAAGACAAGCCCCCAGGGCATTAGCTTTGAACACCAGTGGAGCTTAATTACAGGAGACCTACAGGACTTGGGGAAATAGAGATTGCGCTTAAAGGGTGCACACAAAATCTCACACGCACTAGGACCCAGGGCAAAAGCAGTAATTTGATAGATGCCTGGGCCAGACCTTCCTATGAGTCTTGGAGAGTCTCTGGGAGAGTTGGGGTGGGGGTGGGGGGGTAGAAAGGGGGTGTGGGTTTGGGTTTGAGGGTGGCTGCTGTGCACTCTAAGGGCACAGACACTAGTGGCAGACATACTAGTGAACATTCAGTCCTGTGAACACTGTTGTTGCTGGTGGCTGGTATCTTGGTTCATTAGCCAAGCCTAATATATGCTTGTTTTAAGTCTGAAATGCTATCAAAGCATAAAGAGGGAAAAAAAAAATCTCTCTACTTCTCTATCTTCAACTTCCCAAGTGATCCTATGGTGATGGTTGGCTAGAGCTCTTCCCATAATGTTTCTAGTTTCATCAACAACAATAATATATATGTATACACATCTTTCCCTTTTTTAGAGATAAAAACACATCAGGGATATCTTTCCTATATTTGTATATGTTCATTTTCAGTTCAGTTCAGTTCAGTCGCTCAGTCGTGTCCAACTCTTTGTGACCCCATGAATCGCAGCACGCCAGGCTTTCCTGTCCATCACCAACTCCTGGAGTTCACTCAGACTCACGTCCGTTGAGTCAGTGATGCCATCCAGCCATTGCATCCTTTGTCGTCCCCTTCTCCTCCTGCCCCCAATCCCTCCCAGCATCAGAGTCTTTTCCAATGAGTCAACTCTTCACATGAGGTGGCCAAAGTACTGGGGTTTCAACTTTAGCATCATTCCTTCCAAAGAAATCCCAGGGCTGATCACCTTCAGAATGGACTGGTTGGATCTCCTTGCAGTCCAAGGGACTCTCAAGAGTCTTCTCCAACACCACGGTTCAAAAGCATCAATTCTTTGGCACTCAGGCTTCTTCACAGTCCAACTCTCACATCCATACATAACCATAGGAAAAGCCATAGCCTTGACTAGTTAACTGCAAAATATTTCAAGGAATGAGTACAGCAAAGTTGGCTTAACCATTCCAATTTGCTTGTTGTTTCATTTTTCTGTCCACATAAAACAGGCTGTAATGAGCATCTTTGTATGTATATCCTGATCTGTGCTTTAATTTTATAGGAATACTTTCTAGAAGTAATATTAAGGGGTCAGAAGATATGCTAAATACTGGCAATTTCCCCCCACAACTCTTCCTTTGTCGATTTCTTCAAGTTCTTGGTAGCACCAGATATCATTGGCATTTTTCCATTTTTGCCAGCCTGATGGTAGTAAAGGGCATCACACTGTTTTAGTTTACACGCCCCTGAAACTTGTTAAATTGATCATCTTTTCCTATGTATACTCACTCCATTTACATTTTCTTTTTCTGAGATACGTACCCCCAAATGTCAGGCCATTTATTTAATAAATAAGTTTGGAAAACTTCCCCAAACCTAACTAAAAATAATACATTTTAATTGATTTTAACATTTCAAATAACTTAGTAGAGAGCCACATGCCTTGGATAGTATTGTGCTTCCTCTGTACCCCGACCAAGTCCATAGTGTCAGCAAGCGACAGCAACGTGGATGGTTTCTGCCTGTGTCCCCAAGGTGGGGAGTGTATCACCCCATCCCTCTGTTGCTGTGGGTGTGCAAGGGAAACAGAAAAGCTCAGCTGTAAATGGAGATGTTTGCATCTGCTGCGGGAGGCACAAATGGGGCCTCAGAATCCTCAAGGGAGTAAAGAACCCCCCTCCCACCAACCCCCGCAACTTGCCTTTTTAGCTCCAGTCCAAAGTTTTACCCACTCCTTTTGCTCCCCACCCACTAAAACAAGACAGCCCATCATCCCAGCTGATTTGGAATGAAAGCGAAAATGAAAGTGTTAGTCGCTCAGTCATATCAGATTCTTTGCGACCCCATGGACTGTAGCCCACCAGGCTCCTCTGTCCATGAAATTCTCCAGGAAAGCATACTAGAGTGGGAAGCCACTCCTGCTGCAGAGGATCTTTCTCACCCAGGGATCCAACACAGGGCTTCTGCATTTCGGGCAGATTCATTACCATCTGAAACACTGATCATCCCACCTGATTTGGAATAAATCATGAGTATTTCACTTTCCCAAGAATGAACTCTGATCCCTGCACTCCCAGAAGGCTTTGAAAACCAGGGCTGATAAACTGGAGTCCTCTAAGGCCCCACCTCTCCCCTCTGTGAAGTGTCTTCCTGCATCACTGATTTTATGTTTTTAACTGATTAGGAAAAAATTCTTCATAAATAAAGGTACTTGACATAGGAAAAAGTGTCTAAGAGAGGTAGACAGCCTCCTACCACGGCCCTGCACAGCCCTTTTCCCCCTCTCTATAGTAAACTACTATATAAATTACTTATATATTATTTTTATTTAGTGTTACCTGTCTCCTGCTACTAGAATTTAAATTTCATGATAGGGATTTTTGCATGATTTACTTATTGTTGTATCTCCAGTACTTAAATGGTGCCTTCTCCAAATAAGTGCTCAATAAAACTGTTGTTGAATAAATAAATGAGTGGGTGGATGTGTTCAGAGAGAAAGAGAAGGAACCAGAAAACCCTGTTGCCAAGGATGTTGAAAATTATAACTATGGCTGGGTCTTAACCTTACTTTCTACAACAGAAACTCTTCTATGATAGAAACTCTTGCAAGAGAGTGGGTGAAATGGCTTCCCAACCATGTGGTTACATTTCCTCTAAATAGAACTATTTGCAAAGCAGTTGATATGAAATGAGGCTCTGGTGATTTTCTATTTTCCATTTACCCATATCATTCATGGTTGAGTCCTGCCCACTTGAGATCAGGTTTAGAATGAGAAGTCACATTTGGGGGTTAAGATATGGGCAACCATGAGTGTCAGCAGCCTTTGGATGGTAAGACAACATTTTGAGATTCTTTGAAACTGATGAGAAAGAATTGTCTTCATAGAAATCAGATCGTTCTAATACTTTTCATCCATAGTAATTTTCAAAATTCTGGTGATAGTTTCATACAAAATGCAAGCTACAGTGGGTGATGGCATCCCCACTTTTCATCTGTATATCATGGTTGGGACCCTACCTTAGAGATCCCTAGTTGCAGTGATTGGTGCAGAATTCAGAAATGGGCCCATGATTTAAGAAGATCCAGTCAGATAGAATCCCAAGATTTGCTCCCTGGGCACACAGTCTGTCTTTTTCAATAAACCTTAAGTTTGAAAGGATATAGGCTGAGCCACTGCATCCCTGTTGCCACCAGGAGGACAGAGCCTGGCTGAAAACAAGTCAATACTTTAATTGCTCGGTTTCTGGGAATCTTTCTTCCTCTGAGGTTCTTTCTGCTGCTGCTGCTGCTGCTAAGTTGCTTCAGTCGTGTCTGACTCTGTGCGACCCCATAGACGGCAGCCCAGAAGGCTCCCTCGTCCCTGGGATTCTCCAGGCAAGAACACTGGAGTGGGTTGCCATTTCCTTCTCCAATGCATGAAAGTGAAAAGGGAAAGTGAAGTCGCTCAGTCGTGTCCGACTCTTCGCAACCCCATGGACTGCAGCCTACCAGGCTCCTCTGTCCATGGAATTTTCCAGGCAAGAGTATTGGAGTGGGGTGCCATTGCCTTCTCCCGAGGTTCTTTCTACCTCATCTGAATGTTGCTTCTCAGTTTCTCAAGTGAGTTTCTGTCTGAGAAATACAAACTGGAGGACTCCAAGGCTTGGTTTGGAGCATCTACTAAGCTGTATTAGAGATTTCTGTTGGATGTATCAAGTTGAACCTCACAGCTTTAAATTCTATCCGTGTGCCATGACTCCACTGATGTCTCCAGGCTGACCTGTCCCCTGACTTCCATGCTCACTTATCCAACCATGTATCTGACATTTCCATGTAAGGCATCTCAAACGTAATGTGTCACCTCCTAAAATCAGCCCATCCTCTAGCCTTGAGCAACTGTGGAATATAAGACAGAATGAGGTCTTGGTTAAGCACACAAACTCTGGAGTGAGTAGAGCCTGGATTCAAACATAAGCTGAAATTTAAAAGTCAAGTAAGTTTAATCTCTCCATTACTCCCTTTCTTTATCTGTATAATAAGGTTGATGGTAATAGTACCTATTTTGTGGCTTTCTTTGTGAGGATAACATGAGGTAATATAGTGGTTAGAGCTCTGAGTGGTGCATAATAAAAATAACAAAGCATGAGTTATTATTATGATATGATAAATTAGCATATACTCAACTGCTAAAGCCAACAGTCTAGGGTTATCTTTGGCTTCTTCTTCTCCCCCATATCCAGACCAAATTCACCATCATGTCCTTTCAGTTCTGTCTCCCAAATACATCCCAAATCCTTCTGCTTCTCCTTCCCCTATTGGTATAATTGGTATATATTCTCCTGTCCCCAAAACCAGCCTCAACGTATATTACAGACAGAACTTAGAAAGTGCAAGCCAAAGTATATCCCTTCCTAGTATCAAAGTATCCCTTTTGATACTATTGGCACCCCACTCCAGTACTCTTGCCTGGAAAATCCCATGGACAGGAGAGCCTGGTGGGCTCCAGTCCATGGGGTCGCTAAGAGTCAGGCACGACTGAGCGACTTCACTTTCACTTTTCACTTTCATGCATTGGAGAAGGAAATGGCAACCCACTCCAGTGTTCTTGCCTAGAGAATCCCAGGGATGGGGGAGCCTGGTGGGCTGCCGTCTGTGGGGTCACACAGAGTCGGACACGACTGAAGTGACTTAGCAGCAGCAGCAGTAGCAGCATGGTAGTTCTATTTTTAATTTTTTGAGGAATTTTCATGCTGTTCTTCAAAGTGTCTGTATCATTTTGCACTCCTATCAAATGGGACAAACCTTCCAATTTCTCCACAGCCTAACCAGCACTTGTTATCTCTTCTTTTGTTTTGTTGACCATAGCCATCCTAGCAGGTATGAGATGATATTGATTTGTATTTTGATTTGCATTTCCTGATGATTGGTCATGTTGAGCACCTTTTCAGGTACCTATTGCCCATTTGTATGTCTTCTTCAGAGAAATATCTAATCAAGTTCTTGGCCTATTTTATAATCAAATCATTTGCTTTTTGTTTTTGCTCTTGGGTCATATGAGTTCTTTATATAGTTTGGAAATTAACCTCTTATCAGATATGTGCCTTGCAAATGTTTTCTCCTATTCCATAGATTGCCTTTATATTTACTTCTTTATTTGTTTATTTTTCATACACCCCCAACTAGAATGATATTTTCATCTATTTAACCTTCAAAATGGACTCTGACACCTGAGAAAAACAAATCAATTTTTGTTGGCTTAATACAATTTTTAAGTGATCAGTTTATGGGGTTGCACAGAGTCAGACAGGACTGAAGCGACTCAGCAGCAGCAGCAGCAGCGGCTTCCTTTGCACCTGCATAAACCTTATTGTCTTATCTAAAAGGTTCTACGTGAGCACTCTGACTTCATCTCTGCTGATCTTTCTGTTTCTGAAACATTCAAGTTCACTGTCTGTGGATTTTGAACTTGCTACTTCCTCTACTTGGTTCTCCTCCAGTTCTTTGCAAAACTGACTCCTCTCAGTCAGATCTTAGCTCAAGTGTCCCTTTCTCGCAGAAGACATGACTGACCATCTTCATAAGAACAGAGGTCTTGTCCAAATAGTTTGTGACCTTATCTGTCTATTTTATATTCTTACTCCCATCTCTGGTCTTGTCAGATACTTCCCCTGGATTCTTCTTGCTGCCAGAATACCTGCAAAATACTTACAATATGCCATTTATCACCGCATACTGTAACCTTTGACTCCCATGTCTATTCTCTCACCAAATTAAGACTCATTAAGAGGAGGAGTTATGCCTCACTGATCTTTGATTGCCAACCTTTAATGAAAGCCTGGAACATAGTAGAGGCTTAAAAATCACAGGGATGAATCAGTGAGGGATTTTCCATTACAGGTAGCAAAGGTTTTGACAAGTTTGTCAGAATGAAAAAAGGCATGATCAGTTCTTTGAGGATAAAAGCAATAAGGATGTTTTGAGAAAAATTATTCATGCTGTTAAACTGGTTAATTTGTGGTAGAAGAGTGCACTGAGGCATGTGACACAAATTTGCTTTTTCTGTATTTTCTAGTAGATATTGGATCTTACAGACAGCAGTTTCCTCTAGTCACTTGTCATTTTCCACCTAAAAACTTCTCAGTGAAGTAACAGAAGAATGTTTCATTAGTTTCTGATTAGTTTTTTAAAGGTCTGGCTCCAGTTTGGGAAAGATTGAGTTTATCATTTAATCTAGCAGCTTCTGTTCTTAAAGTGCGAAACAGGTCTGTTTCTTCATGGTGCTTAATCTATTTTATGGCTTTTTTACTTTCCCCACAACCTTGCTTCCTAAATTCTAATACACTGTGTGATCTTCAGAAATATATTGTCTGTTACCACCTGGTTAAACGCATGGTTTAACACAGAGTTTTCACCAGATCAATCTCCAGCTGGGTAATGATATAGATATACATCATGCTAGAACATAATGGCTTACAGAGCACTCTGAGCACCCTATTTTGTTAATCTTGAAAATAACCCCATGGGATAGCACGAGCATCTTCCAAATTCTTTGCCTGATATCCAAAGAGTCCATCATCAGGCCCTTAACTATCACTAGTCTTCACCCAAAGTCTAGCATGTCATAGGTACACAACAAGTCTCTGTTGAATGAGTGACTCAGTGAGTTTACAGATGCATTTCTCACTAGTCTTTGACATGTATTCTTTCCTTGAAGATTGGTCCATTTTTAAAAGAAACCACTTTTATAAGACAAACTTATTCTCTCACGATCATGTATATGTTGTTTTGTCCATCTGCAATGCCCTCTTCATTCTTCCATTTCCCAGCCAATTCTATATTTTCCTCATAATCCCTTTGGGTCTACAGATTTTTCTGTGGTTACAATTGCCCGTATGACTATTCCCTATCAGTTAATTTCCCAGTATTATCAACAATCAGCTATAAATATATATTAAGCTTTCATATGCACCTGATTTCATTGATACTCAGTTGACCCTTGAACAGTATAGAGGTGGGGGTAGGAGGGGGATGTAGGGCCACTGACCCTCCTGTGAAGTGGAAAATCCCCCCATTATATTATAGTTGGCCCTCCAACCTTGTAGTACATCCTTAACCACAGTTCCTCAGTATATGAAGTTTCATATCTGCAGATTCAACCAGCCGTGAGATTCTGTTGTACTGCAGTAAGTACAGCAGTATGTACTGTTGGAAAAAACCCACATCTAAGCAGACCCAGGCAGTTCAAACCTGTGCTGTTCAAGGGCCAACTTTATTTCCAATTCTGTTGATTTAGTCCAATATCACTTTCCGAATGTTTCCATAAATTTTATCACTTAAAAATTGTATTAAGCCAACAAAAATTGATTTGTTTTTCTCATGTGTCAGAGTCCATTTTGAAGGTTAAATAGATGAAAATATCATTCTAGTTGGGGGTGTATGAAAAATAAACAAATAAAGAAGTAAATATAAAGGCAATCTATGGAATAGGAGAAAACATTTGCAAGGCACATATCTGAGAAGAAGTTAATTTCCAAACTATATAAAGAACTCATATGACCCAAGAGCAAAAACAAAAAGCAAATGATTTGATTATAAAATAGGCCAAGAACTTGATTAGATATTTCTCTGAAGAAGACATACAAATGGGCAATAGGTACCTGAAAAGGTGCTCAACATGACCAATCATCAGGAAATGCAAATCAAAATACAAATCAATATCATCTCATACCTGCTAGGATGGCTATGGTCAACAAAACAAAAGAAGAGATAACAAGTGCTGGTTAGGCTGTGGAGAAATTGGAAGGTTTGTCCCGTTTGATAGGAGTGCAAAATGGTACAGACGCTTTGAAAAACAGCATGAAAATTCCTCAAAAAATTAAAAATAGAACTACCATGCTGCTGCTGCTACTGCTAAGTCACTTCAGTCGTGTCCGACTCTGTGTGACCCCATAGACGGCAGCCCACCAGGCTCCCCCGTCCCTGGGATTCTCCAGGCAAGAACACTGGAGTGGGTTGCCATTTCCTTCTTCAATGCATGAAAGTGAAAAGTGAAAGTGAAGTCACTTAGTCGTGTCCAACCCTCAGCAACCCCATGGACTGCAGCCTGGAAGGCTCCTCCATCCATGGGATTTTCCAGGCAAGAACTACCATATGATGTAGTAATTCCATTTCTGGGAATATATCCAAAAGAACTTAAAACCGGATCTCAAAGAAGGGGCACTCTGATGTTCTTTGAAGCATTATTCATCATAGCCAAGATACGGGAACAATGTAATGTGTCCATTGATAGATGAATGTGTAAAGGAAATGTGGTATATTCACACAATGGAACATTATTTATCCATGAGATGGAAGGAAATCCCACCATATGCAACCACACGGATGATCTGGAGGACATTGTGCTAAATGGAATAAGCCAGTCACAGGACACATGCTGCATGATTTCACTTATGTGAGCTATCTAAAATAGTCAAACTCTTACAAGCAGAGTGGTGGTTTCCAGTGGCTGAGGTGGGGATAGGGAATTGCTGTTTCATGGGTATAAAGTTTCAGTTACACAAGGTGAGTTAACTCTAGAAATCTACCATACAACAGTGTGCTTAGGGCTAACAGCACGATACTGTGCACTAAAAATATGTTGAGGGTAGATCTCATGTTAAATATTCTGACCAGAAAAAACTATAAAGCATGTCAGATTATGACAAGTGTTAAAAAAGAGCAATAAAGCTGGGAGGGGGATCAGGGACAGAGTTGGGGGTGAACAGGAAATGGTTCAATCTTTAAAGGGTGTGGTAAGAAAAATGTCCCTTATGAGGTAGTGTTATTGCCAAGACCTGAAGAATCTTCCCAATGACTGAGAGGTAGCAAAATTGTTATTATTTTTGTCATTAATTTCTTGTTTTTATTATTTAACAATTCTTTAATTTTTTTATTGAAATATAATTGACTTACAATGTGTTAAGTTTCAGGTGAGCAAAGGTATTACTTATTTTGTGGCTGCAAAAACTGGAGTTTGGGGAAGTTAAGTATTTCCAGTAATACCACATAGTTATTATGAAACAGACTAAAACCATAATGTACAAAACTTTACACCACTCAGAGCTGTCTCTTGTGCCTTACTTTCTCTCATCTAGTTATCAGATGACTTTTAATAAACAGCATAAACAATTTCTTAATTGTGGAAAACCATGTTGTCTTGAGTGGCCAAACAATTTTTTAATATGTGTAGTGAACATATTTTCTTAATCAAAAATTGGGCAAGAAATTCTGAAAAATTTCTGAAGTGCCTAGAGGAACAATGAGCCAAGTAATTGAAATTGACATCAAATCAAGAATATATGGCCACCATAATGATACAGATCCTTTGGACCTGACAGAAAGTATTAAACATAAATCGGGGTGTAACTCGCTCCTAAAGAAAAAGCAATATGTGACTAAAGCCAGAATTTCTCACTCTGTTCCATGGAGTATTAGCATTTCCTGGACATAGTAGTAAAATTTTTTCTTTAACTTTTGAAAGTGTTTTCTTATCTAACTAGTTCAGGAAAGTGATGTAAACTATATTTTCTACCTGGGGAATTATACTACACATTGGAATATTAAAGGCATGGAGAAGTTCTCCATTAAAATAACTCTTTAACTTTGTTTAACCTGTTTCCAGAAGTTGTTTGATCCAAGAATAAGTTAGCTTTATCATTTAGTAACATCTTGTGTCTTTCTTTCACAGAAAATAGTTTTGGAAACACTGATTCGCACAAATGATAATCTTTAGGTAAAGCAGAGCTAGAAAAGATTTAGTACTTCTGATCTAACTCTAGATGTCACTCAAGGGAAACAAGATAAGGAGTAAAAGTGCCCTTGCCTTGCTTCTTGAAGTAAGAGATGGAAACCAATTTGTTCCTCGGGTTACGTTACATTAGGAGTGTGCAGCTCACACTTCAAACTCTCTTCTTTCTGAATCTCTTTCCTCATCATTTAAATATGTAGAGAACTCTTCTTACAAAAGAAACCTTGCTTCAAGCTCACCTTCCATCTGTAGTCCCAACTTACTGTTCTTCTTTCATTTATAGCTAACTTTCCTGCAAGAGTAGTTTATGCCTCTCCTCTGCTTCCTCAATAGCCATTCACCACTAATACTGCTATAAATCACCCATCCATCCAACCATCCATCTATCCATCCAACAAATACTTATGTCAGGCACAGTTCTGGGCACACAGAACAAAACAAAGTCTCTATCCCCATGGGACTTACATTCTTCTAATGGTATCTAGTCAAGGCTATGATTTTTCCAGTGGTCATGTATGGATGTGAGAGTTGGACTGTGAAGAAGGCTGAGTGCCAAAGAATTGATGCTTTTGAACTGTGGTGTTGGAGAAGACTCTTGAGAGTCCCTTGGACTGCAAGGAGATCCAACCGGTCCATTCTGAAGGAGATCAGTCCTGGGTGTTCATTGGAAGGACTGATACTGAAGCTGAAACTCCAGTACTTTGGCCACCTCATGCGAAGAGTTGACTCATTGGAAAAGACTCTGATGCTAGGAGGGATTGGGGGCAGGAAGAGAAGGGGACGACAGAGGAGGCAATGGCTGGATGGCATCACTGACTCAACGGACGTGAGTCTGAGTGAACTCTGGGAGTTGGTGATGGACAGGGAGGCCTGGCGTGCTGCAATTCATGGGGTCGCAAAGAGCCGGACATGACTGAGCGACTGAACTGAATGGTAAATAGGCAACATATAAACAAACACAATTATATAATAAGCTGAATGATCAGACCTATAGTGTAAGAGGATAGGGAGTGGGGAAAGATGAGGATAGAGGTTGGTCAATAGCCTGGCCACAGTGAAGGATTCAGGCAACACAGGACTGGTGGAATTAACCTGACCATGGAGAAGGAAATGGCAACCAACTCCAGTATTCTTGCCTGGAGAATCCCTTGGATAGAGGAGCCTGGCAGGCTACAGTCCATAAGGTTGCAAAGAGTCGGACATGACTGAATCAACTTAACACACACACACACACACACACACACACACACGAAGGTTTAATTGAGGGAGTCCAATCATTTTGAGGCTTATAAATTTTGATCAGTAATTAAAGAAGGAGTACTGGCTCTTCCAGATGTGAATGAGAAAGACTGTAACACCAGTTAATCTTGGGGCTTCTCATTACCAGGAAGGAATTAACCCTAAGAATGAAACCAATACAAGAAGCCAGAGTTTATAGAATTTCAAAAAGAGCTGGACTTTAAATTAAACTATGCTCCAAACCTGCCCTATATCTTAGTCAAGTGGTATAATCAATTATTTTAGGCCAATATGAATAGAATCTTTCATCACTTGCAACCCAAACTTCTAACTCTGTAATTTAGATTTCCCCACACAGACAAAGAAGGAATGTGTGGGCTTAGATACAATTGTTGGGACTAAGTTGTTTCTAAAGGGTCCTTTGTTGTCCCTATTACCCTATTTTTGCCCTGTTTTTGACAATTATGGTTTCCATAAATGTCCAGGTGCTGGGATCAGGTTTCAAAGGCTCTCTGACTGCCCAGGACCATTCTTGGCCTAGGTGCTAGAGCATCATGTACCCCCATGGATCTTGGTCTACGTAAGTCCAAGGGGACAGCTTTTAAGGTCAGAATGGGCTGTGGTTCCTGATTGTGAGGCCACTGAAGCATATTTTTGCCAGAGGAACATATTACCTTTGTAGCTCTCCCGAATCCTCTGGAGAAGTGATTGATCTGGATTTCCAATCAGCATTGCTTCTTATATGCTGGTATGGAATGCTGTATGCTGTCCACACTGACCCTTGTTGGCACACATTTTCCTGGTCTGGATAGCCAGTGAGAACTTTTCAGATCGCAAATTCTCTCACGACATCCACCTCCATCATCCTTAAAAATACGGCAGTGGCTTTTCATTGCCCCTATCATGGTGGGCAAGCACCATAAAATGACCTCCAGCAGGGCTGGCATTAAGATGAGGCCAGTGGGGCACCCGGTATGTACATTTTAAGGAGCCACTCATTCTCAGCATTGTGCAATGGTACTTGTCTGATCCTGAGAGTGTTCTCTTACACTTTATGCCCTAGTTACCTCTCTCTCCTCACCTTCATTCTGGCCCTGGCTTCCAGGGTACTATTTGTCCTCATTCAACCTCATCTTGCAACACCCTTTCCCTAACTGTCCTTCTGCTTTGAAATCTAGACTGCTAGTCTTTTCATTCTTTTTTATTGGGAATATTTATAAGGGTCAGAGTCAATCAAACTAGATGCCCAACCACTCAGGATGGATGATGATTTGGAGACAACTGGCATGGCTTTATTGGTGGGTGCAAGCATTGGCCCTGGGAGCCTCTACATTCTGCTCCCTTCCTATGGAACACATTTCCCCCTCCACTTTGAACATTAAAAAAAAAATCCTTCCATGATGCACATT
Source organism: Bubalus bubalis (assembly GCF_019923935.1). Lineage (NCBI taxonomy): Eukaryota > Metazoa > Chordata > Mammalia > Artiodactyla > Bovidae > Bubalus > Bubalus bubalis. The sequence goes on along the minus strand of NC_059160.1, from coordinate 74,833,451 downwards.
ATGGGCTGGCCCCTATTTTGAATACCTTACAGGTATTAACCTTATATAATCCATGCATTAATTCCATTATTATAAGTGGCTTAAATGAAGTATATGAAGTCACATATACTTAGCAACTGACCAGCAGTTGGCATTAGCATCTTGGCATTCCAGCTCCAGGGTCTGTGCTCTTAGGCAGCCTACAGCCATTGAAACTACTCTCAATTTAATCAAATGTGTTGTTATATGCTCTCTAACAGCTGTTTTCTTTCCTTCCTGGATTTTGTTATTAATCACTCTGTCTGTTTAATAATCTATCACTTTCCCGCCTTAATTATAATTAAGCTCCAATGGGCAGGAGCGTTTGCCTTTCTTCTCCATAATATATCCCAGCATGCTGAGTCAGACCTAGCACTAGGAGGTGTTCTGGAAACACTAGTTAAATATTGACTGAATTATCTTCAATAGTATATTTGATTACTATCTCAACTCTCTCTCCCCAGACTATAAGCTCCCTGATAGCAGAAACTTTGCTAGTGGTTGTATCCTCAGTCTGGGCACACTGCCAGGGTCGTTGTAGGTTCTCAACTTTTTGGGGCTTAAGTAATGAATATAAAATATGGGGGGATTTATGGAGGCTCCTCTGTTACCACTTGGTCTCCTTCTGGAGTAGGCATCTTCTGACTTCCTGAAACTTACGTTCTGAACCACCAGGGAAGCTGTAAAAGATGTCAAAGTCCAAAAAATAGCTGAAAGAATGCAATTTGCCTCACCCTGAGTCACTGGGACTGTGGGGTTAGTTTTGATTATTTTAGATTTGGTGATTTGAGCACATGCTTGACAAAGGTATTTTCTTCCCTTGTGCTTTGATGACCCACCTTCTCCTGAGATACTGGAAGCCTCTACTGGAGCAGATTTTTAGGGAATTTTTTTCTTAATGGTGGCAGGAGCCAGGATGCTGCCAAGATGGTGGGAAAGAGTAGACCAGAACATTAACCTTCTAGATAAAGCCTTGGTGCTTCAAGAAGTTGTGTTACTAGAAAGGCCAAAACAGAAACATTAAGGATGAAAAGGGAAATCTGCATAATTTCACAAGTGTTAGATATTTTTATTTGTCCTCAGGACTCTTAATTCAAAATTTCTAGCACCTAACCTTGTATTCTATTAATATCTTAGTTAAGTAAAATGTAACCCATGAATTCCACCACTGTGTCCTCAAAAAACCCAAGACATATAGATATTCCTAAAGAAGAACTTCTGTGCTCCTAATTGTAATAGTAACACTACATAAAGGCACAACTCTAGAAAACTTCCCAGATTTATCTGAAGGAACTGAATATGTAAATAAACATATTCCATATTAAATAGAGGTATTTAATTGATCTTAGGTCGATTTTATAAATATCAAAATAAAAGGCAACATCATTAAGAATAGGCCAGGGTGTCTTATTATATCAAAAATTATGAAAATTATACTTAAAAAACAACATTTAGCACATTTAAAAGGTAAAAAACATATTTGAAAAAGATTCTTTTAAAAATTATGACAGATGTTTAGTGTCTTTAATAATTAAATAGATCTTACAATAAGTAGGTATAAAAAGTGGTATAGATAAATGACATGGGAATTTTCTTTTAAAAAATGCAGGTGGGGATGTCTATCAGTTTTTTCTTAATTGGGATATAGTTGCTTTACAATGTTGTGTCGGTTTCTGCTGTACAACGAAGTGACAGCTATCTGTAAACATACATCCCCTTCCTCCTGGACCTCCCTCAACTCCACCCCACTTCACCCATCTATGTCATCACAGAGCATGGAGTGGATCTCCCTGCAGTACACAGTGGATCCCCACTAGCTATCTATTTACACATAGCAGTGTACGTATGTCAATCCCAGTCTCCCAGTTCTTCAAATCTTCCTTCCCCACCCAGGGTCCAAGTGTCTGTTCTCTACATTTGCACTTGTATTCCTGCCCCGCAAATAGGTTCATTAGTACAATTTTCTAGATCCCACATGATTGTATTAATATACTAAATTTATTTTTCTCTTTCTGACTTACTTCACTCTATGACAGACTCTAGGCCCATCCACGTCTCTACAAATGATCCAATTTCATTCCTTTTTATGGTTGAGTAATATTCCATGAGCTCCTTATTGCCAAATTCAGACTTAAATTGAAGAAAGTAGGGAAAATACCATACCATTCAGGTATGACCTAAATCAAATCCCTTGTGATTACACAGTGGAAGTGACAAATAGATTCAAGGGATTAGATCTGATAGAGTGCCTAAAAAACTATGGACGGAGGTTCGTGACATTGTACAGGAGGCAGGGATCAAGACCATTGCCAAGAAAAAGAAATGCAAAAAGGCAAAATGGTTGTCTGATGAGGCCTTACAAATAGCTGTGAAAAGAAGAGAAGCGAAAAGCAAAGGAGAAAAGGAAAGATATAAGCATCTGAATGCAGAGTTCCAAACAATAACAAGGAGAGATAAGAAAGCCTTCCTCAGCAATCAATGCAAAGAAATAGGGGAAAACAACAGAATGGGAAAGAACAGAGATCTCTTCAAGAAAATTAGAGATACCAAGGGAACATTTCATGCAAAGATGGGCTCGATAAAGGACAGAAACATTATTGACCTAGCAGAAGCAGAAGATATTAAGAAGAGATAGCAAGAATACACAGAAGAACTATACAAAAAAGATCTTCATGACCCAGATAACCACAATGGTGTGATCACTCACCTAGAGCCAGACATCCTGGAATATGAAGTCAAGTGGGCCTTATGAAACATCACTATGAATAAAGCTAGTGGAGGTGATGGAATTCCAGTTGAGCTATTTCATGAGCTAATTCCAGTTGAGCTAAATCCTAAAAGATGATGCTGTGAAAGTGCTGCCCTCAATATGCCAGCAAATTTGGAAAACTCATCAGTGGCCACAGGACTGCAAAAGGTCAGTTTTCATTCCAATCCCAAAGAAAGGCAATGCCAAAGAATGTTCCAACTACCACACAATTGAACTCATCTCACACACTAGTAAAGTAATGCCTCAAGTAATGCCCCAAGACAGGCTTCAACAGTATGTGAACTGTGAACTTCCAAATGTTCAAGCTGGATTTAGAAAAGGCAGAGGAACCAGAGATCAAATTGCCAACAACCGCTGGATCATGGAAAAAGCAAGAGAGTTCCAGAAAAACATCTACTTTTGTTTTATTGGCTACACCAAAGGCTTTGACATGTGTATCACCACAACCTGGAAAATTCTGAAAGATGGGAATACTAGACCACCTGACCTGCCTCTTGAGAAATCTGTATGTAGGTCAGGAAGCAACAGTTAGAACTGGACATGGAACAACAGACTGGTTCCAAACTGGGATAGGAGTACATCAAGGCTGCATATTGTCACCCTGCTTATTTAACTTATATGCAGAGTACATCATGAGAAATGCCAGGCTGGATGAAGCACAAGCTGGAATCAAGATTGCCAAGAGAAATACCAATAACCACAGATATGCAGATGACACTACTCTTATGGCAGAAAGCAAAGAAGAACTAAAGAGCCTTTTGATGAAAATGAAAGAGGAGAGTGAAAAAATTGGCTTAAAACTCAACATTCAGAAAACTAAGACCATGGCATCCAGTCCCATCACTTTATGGCACATAGATTGGGAAACAATGGAAACAGTGTCAGACTTTATTTTTTGGGGCTCCAAATTCACTGAAGATGGTGACTGCTGCCATGAAATTAAAAGACACTTACTCCTTGGAAGACAAGCTATGATCAACCTAGACAGCATGTTGAAAAGCAGAGAAATTACTTTGCCAGCAAAGGTCCACCTAGTCAAAGCTTTGGTTTTTCCAGTAATCATGTATGGATGTGAGAGTTGGACTGTGAAGAAGGCTGAGTGCCAAAGAATTGATGCTTTTGAACTGTGGTGTTGGATAAGACTCTTGAGAGTCCCTTGGACTGCAAGGAGATCAAACCAGCCTATCCTAAAGGAAATCAGTCCTGAATATTCATTGGGTGGACTGATGCTAAACCTGAAGATCAATACTTTGGCCACCTGATGTGAAGAACTAACTCACTAGAAAAGACCCTGATGCTGGGAAAGATTAAGGCGGGAGGAGAAGGGGATGACAGAGGATGAGATGGTTGGATGGCATTACTGACTCAATGGACATGAGTTTGAGTAAGCTCCGGGAGTTGGTGAAGGACAGGGAAACCTGGTGTGCTGCAGTCCATGGGGTAACAAAGAGTTGGACATGACTGAGTGACTGAGCTGGGCTGAATATTCCATTATATCAACTTTTTATGATCACAAAAATCTGTGTAATGAGCATCCACCAAATCTAAGCATCATACACAAGCAGTCTTTTGGCTCTCAAGTCTGCATGCCATTTGGGTTCCATTTTCCAAGGCAGAGGCCATCAGTGTTATGAGAGAAGGAGGAATGTGGTTCATTGAAAGCATCTTTGATGGAAGAAAATACCTTTGTCAAGCAGGTGCTCAGGTCATCAAACCTAGAAATATCAAGACCAACCCCACAATCCCAGTGACTTCAGGAGATGCAAGTACATTCCTTCAGTTATTTTTTGGACTTTAACATTATCTAAGTTTCAGGAAGTCAGAAGATGCCTATCAAACAAGGAAGACATGCCAATTTGGCCATTCTGAGGTTAGCCCTTACAAGACCTTACATTTTTACACCCACCCCTTAGATCCTCAAAGGAGGAGAGCATTGCAGAAAGCAGAGCCAACATATATTTATTGAGTGCTCATTGCATGCTAGATACTATTCTCATAGTGGGGAACAGCTGTGAGAAGAGACAGTCCCCCTGCCTTTAAGGTCATAATGGGGAAGCAGACAACAAATAGCCGAACAATGACAACAGCAACAACAACAGCGAAACCAGTAATTTGAGAATATGATAAGTGCTATCAAGGAAATTACTAAAGAAACATGATTTAAAAAAATTAACCAAGAGTGTGTGTGGGTACATATGTAGAGGTTTATTTTAGCTAGGATGCATAGGGCAGATTTCTGAGCTGAAAAGACATTGAGGTTTTAGCTGAGACTTGACAGGTCAAAGTTGAGACAGTTATGGGAGTTTCTGGAGAAAAAGCATTTGAGGCAGTGGAAACGGCAAGTGCAAAGACTCTGAAGTGGGAATGACTTTAAGGATTCAAGAAACAAAAAGAGTCAGGGTAGCCTGAGTACAATTGAGGATGGACAAGATAGGGTAGGATAAATACATGGAAACTAGATGGTGTAGGATTAGCAGACAGGGCAAAGAGTTTGAATTTTATGCTGAGAGTGAAAGGACATCTTTCTATTAATATCATCGTCTCTTTACTATAAAACCTTGACATTTACCAAAAAAGTAGAAAGGCTATTCTTTTTAATATTATTTTAATATTTTAAAATCAGACACTAATATACACAGCATTCAGTTTAAAAAAATTCTCTGTGTCTGACAATCTTGGTTCACCTGTACCTCCTACTCCTCCACTCCAGATTATTTTAAAGAAATTCCAAATGTCATAGTTTTATCCATAAATACTTCAGACTGTCTAAGAAATAAGGGCTAAAAATTACAACTGAAATATTGCCATGACACATGAAAAACTGATAATAATTTATTAATATAAAATTGAAATCTCATAAATGTCTTTTTTATAGTTGGTTTGTTTGAATCAAAATACAAAACAAATGGGTAGATATATTTCTTAGATCTATAACAGTATCCACATGCTTCTCTTTCCCTTTCTCTCTCAATCTTAATTAACATTTACTTACTGGAAAAACCAGATAACCTGTTCTATAATATTTTCCAACTTTGCATTTTGCTCTTGGTTTCCTCCAGGACACTTAACATGCCTCTCTCACCCCTAAAATTTCTTATAAAGTGGTTATTAGATGTAGAGGCATGATCATATTATTTCAATTTTCTGGCAAGAATACTTCACAGTGGTGCAATGAACTGCCTATTACATCACTTCACAAAGCACGTACTGCCCAATTGTTTCTCTTTTCTTGATGCTAAGATAGATCAGTGGTTTCAGATGTCCTCAGCCAGATAAAATCATTATTAGCTGGAGAGTGGCAAGCCATGATTTATACTGTAAAGATCACTCTAGCTAGTATGTGGCCAAGAAAAGTTGAAGACAGGGATGGTAATAAAAATATTTAACAAACTATGTGGCATAGGTTTTGACCAACGACTGCTGCTGCTGCTAAGTTGCTTCAGTTGTGTCCGACTCTGTGCGACCCCATAGACAGCGGCCCACCAGGCTCCGCTGTCCCTGGGATTCTCCAGGCAAGAACAGTGGAGTGGGTTGCCATTTCCTTCTCCAATGCATGAAAGTGAAAAGTGAAAGTGAAGTTGGTCAGTCGTATCTGACTCTTCGCGACCCCATGGACTGCAGCCTACCAGGCTCCTCCGTCCATGGGATTTTCCAGGCAAGAGTATTGGAGTGGGTTGCCATCGCCTTCTCCATTGACCAACTACAGTGGACAGCAAATTTACTCATGGATTCTCAGCCCTCATTGTAGGAGTGGATGCTTAGGAAGCAATTAGAGGTCACTTGCTGTGGTGCATGTGAGAGATAGTGGCAACTTAGATCAGGGAGGAGGCAGTAGAGATGGAGAGAGTAGTGAATTCAAGTTTTGGAAAGATCTAGTGGTGCCCAATGCATGGGTTTTCCTAACTGGAGTTGTCGTTTCTGTCTAGAAATCAAGTATTATGCGGCCCCTGAATTGAAGTCCACCCAACTTATTGTTACTAGGTTCTCCTACCATAGTCCTAGAACAAAGCCTGGTTCTAGAAACAAAAAGATGTTAGTTCTCATTGTTCTTTGAGACACCAACTGAGTAGGAAATGAGAATTGATGTACCACTGATGAAGAGGGAAAAAAATCTGTTGGAGTTCTTTTTAAACAAAAAAGAAAAACATTTAAGAAATCAAAATATTAGTATGGTATGTGCTGTTGGGAGGTGTTTCAAAGCATAAATTTTAATAAGTATATAGAAATAATTTTTATGTTTGCTATTGGCATTAGGAAAACAAAGTGAATCACATACATGTAAAACTCACTGATGATGTATCTCATTGCTGCTTCCTGCTTAACTCGTCTCTTAATGAAAAAATGGTATGTGTCACCACAATAACTTGCCTTTAACCACAAGTGAAGAACTAAGTTTTATTTCCTAGACAAAAATGTAAGAGCCAATATTATTCACTTTTTTTCTCTCCAGGTGTAACATCTTGGGAATGGCCAATGACACTTTCCTACTGAGAAAGAAAACTTTTCATGGTAGTAGTAACCACAGGATCGGTTGATTACTCACATTACAACATTAGTAATATCTTTCTGTCTATACTCCACACAGGAAAAAAATGCTGAATGCAAAACCACAACCTCAGCTGTTGGTGGAAATGATAGTTAACGGCCCCTTGCTGCTACATCAGTGGGCCAATTCTTGGTAGAGAGGATTACTTTGAATGTGGTTTCCAAGTCAATGGATAAGAGTTGTGGCAAAAGTCCAATGATCCAATTGCTCATCAGTCTTTAAACATAGATTGATTAATTTTCTTGGTAAGGGAAATCTGGTTATAAATTATATAAATAAACATATGCAGATACATTCTGTAAATAAGCATGTATATGAACTTAAAACAACTAAAAAAGAAATCCCTAGGGAAAGAATCAGTTTGTGCTTTCTAAATGTTACTTTGAAAGCAACTCTAAGTTATGGTGGGAACAATTAGAGGCCTCAAAGTATCAATTTAGAAATCTAATAGCCTGTATTAGAGAGTTCAGGTCATCAAAAGAGCCAACAGATGTCCTAAGAAAATATAGACTTAGCAAATAGTCTGTCAACTTTCACAAATACCACTGAAACAAAATATGTTTCACAATAATGAAGGTTTTCCATTAACTTTTTCTGCATTATTTCTAAAAATCTTAGGATTCAACCTGAAACTATCACAACGTTGTTAATTGGCTGCACTCCAATATAAAATAAGAAGTTACAAAACAAAAGATTAAAATCGTAGGATAATACTTTTCCCTTCAAGCATCACTTAAAAGACAGCTTTTTGGCATTTAATCCACTTGAATTTTTTATTTATCCATAGCTTTTCAATTCTATTCTCCAAGAGTGTTGTAACAGTAAATCTTAAAATTTACTATTTTAAATTTGTCATGTAACAAGACATTTTACTTCAGAGCCCGTAATTTGGTGACTGTACTATCAAGTGTACAAAAAGTCAGTTATAGTATTGTGTAATGAGGAGTTATTAGTTTCACCATGGAAGTAGCAATCAGTAATAATGTGACCAACAGAAACTTTAGGTGGATTATGATAAACATTTTAAGATAAGTTTTGCCTATTTCCTACTAGTAAATATCTCAAATATTGATAATAAGTTTAATTTATTATTAAATAAATTGATTAAATAATAATCAATTTTTAAGTGATGCATCAGTTTCTTTTTGAATAATTATTTTTGAAGAGAACTTTCCAAGATATATTACATAGTGAAAGTGAAAGTTGCTCAGTCATGTCTGACTCTTTGTGACCCCATGATACAGTCCCTGGAATTCTCTAGGCCAAAATACTGGACTCCATAGCCTTTCCCTTCTCCAGGGGATCTTCCCAGTCTGGGGATTGAACCCAGGTCTACTGTATTGCAGGTGGATTCTTTACCAGCTGAGCCACAAGGGAAGCCCAACGATGGGTTTACTCTACTTTGAACTCTGATTCCTACTTACTGAAATGAAGACATCCAGTTCAGTTCAGTTCAGTTCAGTTGCTCAGTCATGTCCAACTCTTTGCGACCCCATGAAATGCAGCACGCCAGGCCTCCTTGTCCATCACCAACTCCCAGGGTGCACCCAAACTCATGTCCATCGAGTCGGTGATGCCATCCAGCCATCTCATCCTCTGTCGTCCCCTTCTCCTCCTGCCCCCAATCCCTCCCAGCATCAGACTCCTTTCCAATGAGTCAACTCTTCGCATGAGGTGGCCAAAGTACTGGGGTTTCAGCTTTAGCATCAGTCCTTCCAATGAACACCCAGGACTAATCTCCTTCAGAAAGGACTGGTTGGATCTCCTTGCAGTGCAAGGGACTCTCAAGAGTCTTCTCCAACACCACAGTTCAAAAGCATCAACTCTTTGGTGCTCAGCTTTCTTCACAGTCCAACTTTCACATCCATATAAGAGCATTGGAGAAACCATAGCCTTGACTAGACGAACCTTTGTTGGCAAAGTAATGTCTCTGCTTTTGAATATGCTGTCCAGGTTGGTCCTAACTTTCCTTCCAAAGAGTTAGTGTCTTTTAATTTCATGGCTGCAATCACCATCTGCAGTGATTTTGGAGCCCCAGAAAATAAAGTCTGACACTGTTTCCACTGTTTCCCCATCTATTTCCCATGAAGTGATGGGACCAGATGCCATGATCTTCGTTTTCTGAATGTTGAGCTTTAAGCCAACTTTTTCACTCTCCTCTTTCAGTTTCATCAAGAGGCAAAACTAATACAGTGTATCAGGTTTAAAAATAAAATAAAAGAAAAAAAAGAGGCTTTTGAGTTCCTCTTCACTTTCTGCCATAAGGATGGTGTCATCTGCATATCTAAGGTTGTTGATATTTCTCCTGGCAATCTTGATTCCAGCTTGTGCTTCTTCCAGCCCAGCTCATGATGTACTCTGCATATAAGTTAAATAAGCAGGGTGACAATATACAGCCTTGACATACTCCTTTTCCTATTTGGAACCAGTCTGTTGTTCCATGTCCAGTTCTAACTGTTGCTTCCTGACCTGTATATAGGTTTCTCAAGAGGCAGGTTAGGTGGTCTGGTATTCCCATCTCTTTCAGAATTTTCCACAGTGTATTGTGATCCACACAGTCAAAGGCTTTGGCATAGTCAATAAAGCAGAAATAGATGTTTTTCTGGAACTCTCTTGCTTTTCCCATGATCCAGAGGATGTTGGCAATTTGATTTCTGGTTCCTCTGCCTTTTCTAAAACCAGCTTGACCATCTGGGAGTTCATGGTTCATGTATTGCTGAAGCCTGGCTTGGAGAATTTTGAGTATTACTTTACTAGCGTGTGAGATGAGTGCAATTGTGTGGTAGTTTGAGCATTCTTTGGCATTGCCTTTCTTTGGGATTGGGATGAAAACTGACCTTTTCCAGTCCTATGGCCACTGCTGAGTTTTCCAAATTTGCTGGCATATTGAGTGCAGCACTTTCACAGCATCATCTTCCAGGATTCAAAATAGCTCAACTGGTATTCCATCACCTCCACGAGCTTTGTTCGTAGTGATGCTTTCTAAGGCCCACTTGACTTCACATTCCAGGATGTCTGGCTCTAGGTCAGTGATCACACCATCGTGATTATCTGGGTCGTGAAGATCTTTTTTGTACAGTTCTTCTGTGTATTCTTGCCACCTCTTAATATCTTCTGCTTCTGTTAGGTCCATACCATTTCTGTCCTTTATCGAGCCCATCTTTGCATGAAATGTTCCCTTGGTATCTCTAATTTTCTTGAAGAGATCTCTAGTCTTTCCCATTCTGTTGTTTTCCTCTATTTCTTTACATTGATTACTGAGGAAGGCTTTCTTATCTCCCCTTGCTATTCTTTGGAACTCTGCATTCAGATGCTTATATCTTTCCTTTTCTCCTTTGCTTTTCGCTTCTCTTCTTTTCACAGCTATTTGTAAGGCCTCCCCAGACAGCCATTTTGCATTTTTGCATTTCCTTTCCATGGGGATGGTCTTGACCCCTGTCTACTGTACTATGTCACGAACCTCCATCTATAGTTCATCAGGCACTCTATCTATCAGATCTAGTCCCTTATATCTATTTCTCACTTCCACTGTATAATCATAAAGGATTTGATTTAGGTCATACCTGAAAGGTCTAATGGTTTTCCCTACTTTCTTCAATTTAAATCTGAGTTTGGCCCTAAGGAGTTCATGATCTGAGCCACAGTCAGCTCCTGGTCTTGTTTTTGCTGACTGTATAGGCTTTGCCATCTTTGGCTGCAAGGATGTAATCAATCTGATATCGGTGTTGACCATCTGGTGATGTCCATGTATAGAGTCTTCTCTTGTGTTGTTGGAAGAGGGTGTTTGCTATGACCAGTGTGTTCTCTTGGCAAAACTCTATTAGCCTTTGCCCTGCTTCATTCCGTATTCCAAGGCCAATTTGCTCCAGGTGTTTCTTGACTTCCTACTTTTGCATTCCAGTTCCCTATAATGAAAAGATGGTGTGATCACTGACCTAGAGCCAGACATCCTGGAATGTGAAGTCAAGTGGGCCTTAGAAAGCATCACTATGAACAAAGCTAATGGAGGTGATAGAATTCCAGTTGAGCTAATCCAAATCCTGAAATATGATGCTGTGAAAGTGCTGCACTCAATATGCCAGCAAATTTGGAAAACTCAGCAGTGGCCATAGGACTAGAAAAGGTCAGTTTTCATTCCAATCCCAAAGAAAGGCAATGCCAAAGAATGCCCAAATTATCGCACAGTTGCACTTATCTCACATGCTAGTAAAGTAATACTCAAAATTCTCCAAGCCAGGCTTCAGCAATATGTGAACCGTGAACTTCCTGATGTTCAAGCTGGTTTTAGAAAAGGCAGAGGAACCAGAGATCAAATTGCCAACATCCTCTGGATCATGGAAAAAGCAAGAGAGTTCCAGAAAAACATCTATTTCTGCTTTATTGACTATGCCAAAGCCTTTGACTGTGTGGATCACAATAAACTGTGGAAAATTCTGAAAGAGATGGGAATACCAGACCACCTGACCTGCCTCTTGAGAAATCTGTATGCAGGTCAGGAAGCAACAGTTAGAACTGGACATGGAACAACAGACTGGTTCCAAATAGGAAAAGGAGTATGTCAAGGCTGTATATTGTCACCCTACTTATTTAACTTATATGCAGAGTGCAGCATGAGAAACGCTGGACTGGAAGAAACACAAGACGGAATCAAGATTTCTGGGGGAAATCTCAATAACCTCAGATATGCAGATGACACCACCCTTATGGCAGAAAGTGAAGAGGAACTCAAAAGCCTCTTGATAAAAGTGAAACTGGAGAGTGAAAAAGTTGGCTTAAAGCTCAACATTCAGAAAACGAAGATCATGGCATCTGGTCCCATCACTTCATGGGAAATAGATGGGGAAACAGTGGAAACAGTGTCAGACTTTATTTTTCTGGGCTCCAAAATCACTGCAGATGGTGATTGCAGCCATGAAATTAAAAGACACTTACTCCTTGGAAGGAAAGTTATGACCAACCTAGATAGCATATTCAAAAGCAGAGACATTACTTTGCCAACAAAGGTCTGTCTAGTCAAGGCTATGGTTTTTCCTGTGGTCATGTATGGATGTGAGAGTTGGACTGTGAAGAAGGCTGAGCGCCGAAGAGTTGATGCTTTTGAACTGTGGTGTTGGAGAAGACTCTTGAGAGTCCCTTGCACTGCAAGGAGATCCAACCAGTCCATTCTAAAGGAGATCAGCCCTGGGATTTCTTTGGGAGAAATGATGCTAAATTGAAACCCCAGTACTTTGGCCACCTTATGCGAAGAGTTGACTCATTGGAAAGGAGTCTGATGCTGGGAGGGATTGGGGGCAAGAGGAGAAAGGGACGACAGAGGATGAGATGGCTGGATGGCATCACTGATTCGATGGACGTGAGTCTGAGTGAACTCCAGGAGTTGGTGATGGACAGGGAGGCCTGGCATGCTGCGATTCACGGGGTCGCAAAGAGTCAGACATGACTGAGCGACTGATCTGATATGATAATGAAAAGAACATCTTTTTTTGGTGTTAGTTCTAAAAGATCTTGTAGGTCTTCATAGAACCGTTCAACTTCAGCTTCTTCCATGTTACTGGTTGGGGCATAAACTTGGATTACTGTGATACTGAATGGTTTGCCTTCAAATGAACAGAGATCATTCTGTCGTTTTTGAGATTGCATCCAGGTACTACATTTTGGACTCTTTTGTTACATCTACTACTGCCCACAGTACTAGATATAATGGTCATCTGAGTTAAATTCACCCATTCCAGGCCATTTTAGTTTGCTGATTCCTAGAATGTCCACATTCACTCTTGCTATCTCCTGTTTGGCCATTTCTAATTTGCCTTGAATCATGGACCTAACAATCCAGGTTCCTATCCAATATTGCTCTTTACAGCATTGGACCTTGCTTCTATCACCAGTCACATCCACAACTGTGTATTGTTTTTGCTTTGGCTCCATCCCTTCATTCTTTCTGGAGTTATTTCTCCACTCATCTCCAGTAGCATATTGGGCACCTACTGACCTGAGGAGTTCATCTTTCAGTATCCTATCATTTTGCCTTTTCATACTGTTCATGGGGTTCCAAGGCAAGAATACTGAAGTGGTTTGCCATTCCTTTCTCCAGTGGACCACATTCTGTCAGACCTCTCCACCATGACCCGCCCGTCTTGGGTGGCCCCACATGACATGGCTTAGTTTCATTGCGTTAGACAAAGCTGTGGTCCGTGTGATTAGATTAACTAGTTTTCTGTGATTATGGTTTCAATGTGTCTGCCCTCTGATGCCTCTCGCAACACCTACCGTCTTACTTGGGTTTCTCTTACCTTGGATGTGGGGTATCTCTTCAGGGCTGCTCCAGCAAAGCACAGCTGCTGCTTCTTACCTTGGAGGAGGGGTATCTCCTCACTGCCGCCCCTCCTGACCTTGGACATGGGGTAGCTTCTCTTGGCCACCACCCCTGACCTCAGGCATAGGGTAGCTCCTCCCAATTGCTGCCCCTGACATCCAGTTCAGAGACTACTAAACTCCCTCGCAGCTCCAGTGTCTCCTACTGGCCCCAGGCATGCTGGCCTGTGGGTATGTGTGTGTCATATTTACTCCTTTCTTCCTGAGTCTGTTCATATTTTTCTCTTCCATAGGAGGGCTTCTGCCAATAGCTCCCTCTATAGGTATTAATGCAGAGGTGACATCCCCCTCCTCAGGCAGTCTAAATGGAGCCTGGGGCTCCTGTCCTTCTGGGAAATAAGATTATTGTTCCCTCAACCTCCATACAACCCATGGCAGAAGTGAAGAGATGAGCCATATCTCTGTGTCCTTAGTAGGATTCTTAACATTCATAGCTTCCCCACCACTCTGAACTCTGAGACCCTTAAGGATAATCCCGTGGTGATCTTACCCTTGTTTAAGACAAATGCTATAGAAGCCCAGCCTCCCAGATCCCTTCTCACCCTTGGGCTTTTCATCTCCAGGATGGCTCTGCACGTCCTTTTCTCTGATCCCATTGCCAATTTTTAGAACCCACCCAGTGTGTCCTCTAAACTCATTGTCAGTCACCAGCAAAACCCTTTATATCTTTAACATTTTCCTTGAGCTTTGCCTTCTTGTTGCCACTGACCCAGCTGTTCCCTGGTGATCTGGCTTCCTTGCAGCTCTCTTTAGAAGAGGCTGCTTTTTTCCCCTTTCCTCTCTGCCCCTCGGTATGGAGGTGGAGGGAGTTTGCCCTTTTGTGGTTCACCACAAACGTCCACACCATTCTCCCTCTCTTCTTCCTAAAATGCATTAGCTTCTTCCTGCTTTAAGGACCTATGTCACCCACTGGTCAGTCACTCCTCCTCATTCTAGAATGATTTTACCTACAGGTTCGCTGTCATTCTCTCCAGCACCACTTCTAACATAAGCTTGCCTTAAACATGTTGATCTCTTAACTCCATAAGCTCTGTTTCACCAAGATCTTGCCTTTTATCCTCCTCAGCCAGTTGTCCTCATGGACAGAGTCCCATAACTTGTATTGTAACAATATCCCACATTCCCCATATTATCTTTGTTTCATAAATCCTACTTTATGACTTCCCCATTTCTTCCCTCTGGTACCCATTCCAGCAATCATTCAATCCCAATGACATAGAAAATCCATTAATCCTTACATCTTTTCCTTGCCCTCACCTTTTCTTATGTCTTTAACTCTCTTAATATCCAGCTTAGAGTTCACGGTCTGTCATCTGCCTTTCTCTTCCTTCTTCATATTCCCCTGGCAAAAAACTCAGTTATGGCTAAAATCCAGCTCTCTGTTGCATACCCTAAGCTCTGCATCTGATGGCAGTTTCTCAAGTCATAGGAGTGATATTTATCTCTTTGTAGCACTTGTATTAGAAACTAAAGCTATGAGTGCCAGTCATCATAATCATCATTAATAACAACAACATCCTAGCTTACTCTCTTCCAGCCAGGACCAACATGTTTGTTCATCACAATAACTCTATGAGATAGGTGCTATTATATACTGTATTTCTAAACTGAGGAAAGTAAGATCCGGAGAGGCTAAGTAACTTGCTTAAAGTCACATAATCAGTAAGTAGCGAAGTTAGGATGTAAACCACAGTCCTCTGGTTCTAAGATCTGGGCCATCTAAGGTCTTTTAATTGCCATCCCAGTAGCCTCCTGACTAAGGACTCACACAGTGAAAAGCATAAATTGAACCAAACCAAAAATGTAAAGAAAAAGTTGATGTGTTTTAGTAGAGATGTTGTGCTAAGTGCAACCCTGATAGGGAGCCAGTGCTCCACGCATGTCCAGCAGGCTCTCTGAAAGTCGCTTCATAGAGTCATCTTTATGCGTAGCCAGCATGAAATGCTCTGTGATCTTGCTGTGCACATACTGTGATATCTTCACTTCTTCTCTATTTTTGCCCCTATTGTTGGGGTGGGACTTTTCTCTCTACCCCTTTTGGGGGAGCCCCATGAGTGTAACGCACCTGGTCTCTCCACACTGTCTCACTCACTCTGCCCTCTGGTGTTGAGTGTCCCACCTGGCTGCCATGCCCAGGAGGACAGACAGGGCATACATATTTTAGTCGCCTCCTTTACTCTCTTCTTTCCCTCCTGGGAGTGACCACCTTAGGTTCTGTTCTGCTCCCTCCAGGGGCTTGTGTGTCTGCCCTGTCTAGCAACCCAGGGTGGGTAAGTCTTTAGTTCTGAGATTCAGTTTTAAGATTCTCACTTGCCCACAGATTTGAGCCATGTTTACTAATACCAGTTCAATCAGCAAAAGAATGATACTTCGCTCTTCTACTGCTCCCCCCCTTTTTTAATCTTATTTTTCAACTGGCACAGAACCAGAAAGAAAAGAGGGATGTTATTATTGGATGTTACATTGAACTCTAAAATGCACTCTACTTATAGCAAGAATTCCAGTTCTTCTTACTAGTTCTTCAAACTTCCTCTTAGAAAAGCCTTGGGGACTTATAGATCCAAAAGGGTAGTTCCACAGTGAATGGCCATTTCCTCTGCTGCTACTTATTGAAGAGTGACCCTGTGCTACCTGAAGGGCAAGACAGCAAAGATCCTTGCACAGGTCACTGAAGCATTCCAAGGTGGGTGATTGCAGTCTTCCTATGATGAACTGCCCAATGTACCCCAACTTCAGCTTCAACCTTGCTGCTCTTTTTTTAAGTTATTTAGTTATTTTTGGCTGTGTTGCGTCTTCATTGCTATGCACAGACTTTCTCTAGTTGTGGCAAATGGGAACTACTCTTCATTGTGGTGTGTGGGCTTCTCATTGTGGTAGCTTCTCTTGTGGAGTGCAGGCTCTAGAGCCCAGGCTTAGTAGTTGTCATGGGTTTTAGTTGCCCTGAGGCATATGGAATCTTCCTCGACCAGGGATTGAGCTCGTGTCCCTGCATTGGCAGGCAGATTCTTAACCACTGTACCACTAGGGAAATCCAAACTTGCTGCTCTTAATCCTCAGTACTTTCTGTCCGCATTCACACCTGGCCACCTCTCATGTGCCTCCTGCCTCAGGAACCCTTCCTCAGAACTGGTTCCAGCATCTGGCCCCTCATACACTCAACGATCCTCTGTGTCCCAAGATTCATCCGTGGTCATGACAGCTTTTCTCTTTTCAGTTATCAAAATACAAAAGGTCTGCTATTCTCTTTATTTTTGTCCTTCTGCATAATGGCAATATTCGACCTATGGTATTGTTCTGTGACTGATCATCTGCAAAATGGAAATAAAAATAGTACTTACTTCATAGAATTGTCAGAGGACTACATGAGTTAATACACACAAGTGGTATATAGTAAGCATTTATTAACTAATTTGACAATGTCTATCATTATAATTTCTTGTTAGAAGAGCAGCAATGACCTCCCTACTTGATAGAATGTAATTGATGAGGAAAATAGCTACATGTGCATGAAAGGTAGTTGTGCTGGGTTGAATAGCTTTCTCCCCAAATTCTCATCCTCCTGTAACCCGTGACCTTATTTGGAAATAGGGTCATGGGAGATAAAATCTAGGTAAGAGGAGGTCATGCTGGACTAGGGTATTTCCTAATCCAACGACTGATGTCTTTTTAAGAGGAGGGAAATTTTGACACAAATACACACAGGAGGGAGTTAGCTCATGCAGATTGAGGCAGAGATAGGAATAAGGTAGCCTCAAGCCAAGAAACACCACAGGTTGCTGGTAACCATCAGGAGCCAGAAAAAGTCAAAAAAGGATTCTTCTGTAGAGATTTCTGAGAAAGTATGTCCCCGTTGATACTTGATTTTGGGCTTCTAGCCTCCAAACTTGTCAGAGCATACATTTTGGTTATTTAAGTCACTTGGTTTGTGGAAATTTGTTATGGCAGCCATAGGAAAATAATACATTGGTAAAGACAAAGGATCAAGAATGAAACATTTACCAAATAAACCCTTCCTTGTCTTGAAGAACCTCCTAGCTTAGTGGAGAAAGCATACACATAAACAAAATTATAATATGATATATTTAGTTATGGAGATATACACAATACATTGAGAGTATGAAGCGAAGTGTTAGTTGCTCAGTTGTGTCTGAATCTTTGTGACACCATAGACTGCAGCCTGCCAGGCTCCTCTATCCATGGGATTCTCCAGGCAAGAATACTGGAGTGGGTTGCCATTCCCTTCTCCAGGGGATCTTCCCACCCCAGGGATCAAACCTGGGTAACCTGCATTGCAAGTGGATTCTTTACCATCTGAGCCACTAGGGAAGCCCCAATTGAGAATATAGAAGAAGAAAACTGTATTCAACCTGAATGAGTCCATAAAAGCTTCCTGGAAAAGATGTTCAAGATGAGTCTCAAAAAGTAGGAGTTATCAGGTGACAGAGGATTCACCAGGAGGGGGAGACTGAACTTACTTCGATGATTCTGGAGCTTAAGATATGAGTCAGAGAGTGCTGAGACAAGGATGGACAGATGGTTGGAAGCTCAGGGATGGTCTCTTGGGTCACATTAAAGAACTTGTTGTGAAGTGTAGGCCGCTCAGTCGTGTCCAACTCTTTGCAACCTGGTAGACTGTAGACTTCCAGCTCTTCTGTCTTTGGGATTCTCCAGGCAAGAATACTAGAGTGGGTGGCCATTCCCTTTGCAAGGGGATCTTCCCATCCCAGGGATTGAACCTGGGTCTTCTGCATTGCAGGTAGATTCTTTACCATCTGAGTCACCAGAGAAGCCTCCTTGTCATGAAGAGTAGTTCTTATTTGAGGAAAGGCATGCCTCAATCATATTCAACATCGAGAAAAGAATCTACATTTGGAAAGAGTTGAAAGGATCATGAACAGAGACCAGGAAATGGTTAGGCAGCTATAGGGGTTTAGAAAAGATGACAAGGCTGTTTCCAAAGCATGGTGTCTGTCTGTGTGCTCAGTCATGTTCCCATGGACTGTAGCCCACCAGGCTCCTCCGTTCATGGGATTATCCCTGCAGGAATACTGAAGTGGGTCACCATTTCCTTCTCCAGGGGATCTTCTCAACCCAGGGATTGAACCTGGGTCTCCTGAATTGCAGGCAGATTCTTTACCACTGATCTACTTGGGAAGCCTTTCCAAAGCATGGGCAGGAGACTAATAATATTAGATTAGGAGATAAAATTAGAAGATCTAAGAGATTGATTAAGTGTTGGCTATTTCTAAGTAAAAGGGACACCACCATCCCAGAGAAGGAGACAGAGAGAGAGAGAGAACGAGTTGAGGCAGGTTAGGTTAGATAGACTATGTCAGGAGTCAGCCAACAAACAGCAGGAAGCTCAATTCAATGTCTATTCCTCACTCACAATTGTCCCCTTTGCAATTCATCCTGCACCTGGCAACTATGGTTTGGATTTCACAGATGTAACAGTCAGGGTTTAGTGAAGAAAATGGAAGCTGCTTTAGGTATTTCATGTAACAGGGTTTTAATGATGGGAATTAGAATTTGATTCAATCATTGTTGGGAGATTTGGTCAGCCAACAGCAATGAGCTGTGTGGTTTTTAAGACTGGCCCTGAAGCAGCTGTGAAGCCTAAAAACCTGTAGGAGGCTTCTATGCACCATCTCAGTTTGTAGCACTGACGTGGGAGATTCTCTGGGAGCTTGTTCAGAAGCCACTTTGAGCCTCATATCTGTCCATGTGTCTCCCTCAAGAGGATAATGGCCTCTCCTCTCTTCTAGCTTCTAAATCTTATGCAAGTGCCTTAACTGGCACACTCTAGCCAAGGAATAGACAGAGAAGAGGATTCTGGGAAATGTAGTTACTGGCTTCATTGCATCACAGAGTATAGAGACCCTAGAATGCATGTGGGTTCTGCAAGGTTGACAACAGGCGATCTGGATGGATCGTTTAATCCTATTGGAAATTTGATTTGTGATTCAGAGACAGTTGAGTCTCTGCCTCTGGCTGAAACCACAGGACAAGTAAAGACTCTCAAGCTGTGAGATGCCCATTTTTTTTGTCCTGTGAGAGAACAAACAAATATGCAGGAAAAGAAAGATGAAGCAAATAAGCAAAAAAGGTGATAAGAAATCATGTAGCCTATAAGTCAGAAAGAGACATACAGAGAGAAGAGGTCTCTTGAACCATGGCTGAACTTTTTGCCTTGGAATCTCTAAGCAAAACATGGGTCCTTAGAATAAATTATGTGTTTTTTTTTTTTTTTTCTTAAGCTAACTCAGGTTGGTTTCTAATCCTTCTTGAAAAAGGAGTCTTAAGTAAGTTAGCATCCATCTAGGGGTGTCTACTCAACAGTGACATGAGTGGGTCAGAGGTCCTGGAGAGAGAGGTCTCTGCTGAAGGTAGAGATTAAGAGGCCATCAGTATATAAAAGTAGCAGAACTGTGAGAATGAAGAATTAAGACGATGGCTGCTATATTCAAAGGTGAAAGATAATGTGGATTTTGAAAGAGTTATTAATATACATGAATCTTTAAAATGCTAATGCTACTATGTAAAAAAGATAAACAGTGTTGTATGAACTAATGAATAAAATTATAGTGTGAAATGAAGTTCCAAGGATGAATAATATGGACAAGTATATAAATAAATGTCTTACTTGATAAATGCTATAGTAAAGTATATTTACCTCCAGGAGAGATTTTCACACTTTGATTTTTGGCATGCTACTTCTTGATAATGAATGAAAAGAATCTAATTTTAAATATCTTTTCCAATACACTGGGTAATAATTTTGAGCTTAGTGGGTTTTGTTGTTGTTGTTGTTGCTGCTGTGTTGGGCTCTGAGAATGCTGTGCCTTTCTTGTGATAGATTATACAAACTTAAAAATTACCAATTAAATATTAGCATGTGCACTTAAAAGATAATGAGATTATCATCAAAGCAATATTTTCATGGGTTTTTTTATTTTAGGAAGAAGATGCAATCCTAGCTTCAAAAAACAGAAATTTCACAGCTGTAATATTTCTTTTACACACTAATATTGAAATATGATCCTAAATTAAGAGGATATAATTATCTGACTTTTAAATAATCACTTTTTGTCAGCTAATTTGTCAATTAAACCTATGTGATGGGCACCTACTATTTGTCTGTCCAGCAACTTTCCTTCTTTATTTAACCTGGTTTATCTTGTATATGTGGTTTATTGGGAGAGAATCATTTTTTACATGACTCCATAGCTAATTGTCTCTGGGCTAGAGATTATGAAACCATCAGGGGACTTCCCAAATGGTCCAGTGGCTAAAACTCCATGGTCCCCATGCAGGATGCCTGGGGCACTTGACATAAGTTTGACCTTTTAGAGCTTCTTTTGGAATTTTCTGGATCACTGCAGGGGCCTCTTAATTGGTCTCTCAGTTCTACTTTTGCCTCTCTGGAGTTAATTTCCTTTCACCAGCCCATAAAGATCCTGTTAAAACGTATGTCAGATCACTTCACTCTCTTGCTCAAAACCCAGTGGAAGCTACTCATTTGTTAACTAGAATAAAATCCACTTTTTTCCCCTATTACCTGGTCACTAGCTATTTCTCTAACCACACTACCTACTCCACAGGTCTGGCCATACCAGCTTTCTTGCTTTAACTCAGCCCCAGCTCAGGGCGTTCCCATGTTGGGTGTTTTCATGTTGCTATTTTCTCTGCCTGGTCACAATCCTCCCAGTCACGACATTGACTCCCTAGAGTCAGGTCTCTGCTCAAATGTCCTTTCCTCACAGAAACCTTCTCTGCCCTGTCTGTCTAAAGAAGCTCTGTCCTTGTTCACTGCAGCATTAGTCGCGATAGCTAAGACAAGGAAGCAACATGGATGAGGAAAATGTGGTATCTGTAGATAGACATGTAATATACCTGTGCTGTGCTTAGTCACTCAGTTGTGTCCGACTCGTTGTGACCCCATGGAGTGTAGCCCACCAGGCTTCTCTGTCCATGGGGATTCTCCAGGCAAGAATACTGAAGTGGGTTGCCATGGCGTACTCCAGGGGAACTTCCCAACCCCGGGATCAAACTCAGGTTTCCCGCATTGCAGGTGAATTCTTTACCGTCTGAGCCACCAGGGAAGCCCATCTAGATATATCTAATGAAATATTATTAAGCTTTTAAAAAAGGAAATTCTGTCATTTGTGATAACATAAATGAACCCGGAGGACATTATGCTAAGTGAAATAAACCAGATATACATGATCTCACATGTGAAGTTAAAAAAAAGAGTCAAACCCATAGTAACAGTAGAATATTGGCTTAATGAAGCTTAAATACAAGAAAAAGGGGAAGCTTTTTTGTTTTTAAAGGAAAATAGAATGGAGTTTGCCAGGGGCAAGGGGGAGGCAGTCATTGGAAGATATTGTTTAATGGGTATAGAGTTTCAGTTTTGTAAGATGAAAAGAGTTCTGTAGAAGGATGGTGCTTATGGTTGTGCAACCATATGTAATGCAGTAATACTGCTAAACTGTTCACTTGAATATAGTTAAGATACCAAGTTTTATGTTATATATACTTTACCACAATAAAAAAATAAACAGAAGCCCTTTCTCTACTTACTTTTTCAAACAGTAGTCCCTTTCTGACATTATTTATATCACTGTTTGTTCATGTATTGTCAAATTCTTCCACCAGTATGTAAGAGCCATGGGGACAGGGGTTTTACCGCCTTTTAATATTATTGTTGCATACTCAATGCCTAGAAGGATGTTTCTAGCACATTACCAAGTATTTAATGAATTAGTACAATGTTTCAAACAGGAACTGAAAAACAAAGTTAGTCTATTTCTGGGGGAAAAAATATGTGAAATATGAAGCTTTGGAGGAACGCTTTGATAGCCAAATTTCCTTCTAGGTGGAGGATGCTGCTCCGTGGACGGTGAGATTGAAATTGTCTCACCAAGAGAAGCAGAGATGAGAGCCAGGGAGATGAGTCCTTGTCAACTGGGGTCTCTTGCTCCAGCTGTCGCTGAAGTTCTCCCTCTGTTACCCAGGTTCCTTCCAATAAACACTCTCTTTGATTAAAATGGTGTAGCTGGAATTTCCATCCCTTGCTACCTAGAGAATCCTGACAAATGCAACATATCAGTGCGCTGTTATTATGACTGAAAAATAAAGAGTATAATAAAAATGGGAAAAATTATTGGGGAATAATTAATGGAGTGTTAATAGAACTGACCACAATAAAGGCTGCTGGTGTTTGCCCTTATCTTCTCAGCAGCCTTCCTTCCTGTTCTTACTCACTTCGTTAAACAGTAACAATTTACTATTCTTGGTCTGAGGGTTTCTCTCTGTCCGCATGTGGGGAAGGCTCAAAGTGTTAGGAGGTTAGTGCCCTGGGAGCAGCTCTCAGATGGTGAAGAAGTCAGAGGATAAACACCCAGCTTTCTTAGTGCTTGGGTAGGATGTCTGTTAGGTGTGATCTATGCCCTCACCCAGAGGTCTTCTGTGGGTTGAGTCCCAGTTGCATAGAGTGGCTCCTGTCTGTTGACCTGTTTCTC
Organism: Bubalus bubalis; assembly: GCF_019923935.1. Taxonomy (NCBI): domain Eukaryota; kingdom Metazoa; phylum Chordata; class Mammalia; order Artiodactyla; family Bovidae; genus Bubalus; species Bubalus bubalis. The sequence goes on along the minus strand of NC_059160.1, from coordinate 74,810,221 downwards.
TGGACTTTCTTCCTTCCCCTGAGTCACCTCGTGGCTCCCTGCCTGTTCTTCCTGGCATCATCATCCAAATGTTCCTTGGCTCAGGCTCTACTTCTGGTGTAACCCAACATAATGCAGTTTATCTATATAAAATTTTCCTTTAAGTAAACAAATAAATGAAACATGAGGAAATGCATAAATAAAAGTTTTGTAAGTCAGTTTGTAAATAAAAGGGACTTTCCTGGTGGCTCAGATGGTAAAGAACCTGGTTGCAATGCGAGAGACCCAGGTTCAGTTTCTGGGTTGGGAAGATCCCCTGGAGGAATGAATGGCTACCCACTCCAGTATTCTTGCCTAAGGAATTACATGCCCAGAGGAGCCTGGTGGGCTACAGTCCATAGGGTTGCCAAGAGTTGGACATGACTTAGTGACTAACACTTTCACTTTTTAAAGTATAAATGAAAAAAACAAAAATGAAATAAAAATAATGAACATGCTTAAAAATAGTGAAGCTTGTGCTTACTACATGCGCAAGCTTCATTCGTTTGATTCTCACAAATACCCTGTGAAGTAGATGCCATTTTTAACAGCTAAATTCAGAGAGTTTGAGAACTTCTCCTAGGTTCACACAGCTGGTAGAAGATGAAGTCAGAATTCAAACTCAGTCTGGTTTCTATGTCTGTTCTGTTAGTTGTGATATGAAGTTGAAATAATTTTAAAATTTATTTTTTATTAATACCATGTCATCAAGCAAATATTATACACAATTGAATTGTTTGTATATATAGTGTACATGAATAATGTAGAGAACTAGTGATATTTAGATCACTGTATTCAAGGAAGAGGGTCACCATATAAATAGGTGCAGTTATGACACAAACACTTTCTTTAAATCCCACATTAGTCAATCATCGTTCCTGAGAGAGGTTTCTTATTAGTATGTAATAGTGAAAGACCATTAGCAGCTGATTCTGTGACTGGTGGTGAAACAGCTCTTAGGAAAACAGAGGGCAGGTGTGCTAAGTTACTTCGGTCGTGTCTGACTCTTTGCAACCCCATGGACTGCATGCAGCCCGCCAGGCTCCTCTGTCCAGGGGATTCTCCAGGCAAGAATACTGAAGTGGGTTGCCATGCCCCTCTCCAGGGGATCTTCCCAACCCAGGAATCAAACCCGTGTCTCTTACGTCTAACCCGCATAGGCAGGTAGGCTCTTTACCACTAGCACCACCTGGGAAGGCGGCAGGTATAACATAAAGCTAAAACCAGCATGTATAATGAGGGACTGTTTCCCACATGGATTTGGCACTAAAACAGTTAAAAAATTGAGGTCTCTTTGAGCTTGCAGTCCTGATCAAGTGGCTTCATCCTTGATGGCTTCCTCCTTCAGGCTGGTGGTAAAGAGTTAATGGCCATTACTGGGCACCCATGTAAAGCTGGCACTTTGAGAGAGAGAAAGGAAAGAGTAAGATATAGTGCATACCCACTAAGACCTTAAAATGTAATGATGAGACAGGCACATGAAGATAACTTGGATTTTCTTCTTTTATGAGAAAAGCTTCCCGCGAGGTTATTCAGAACATTTAGCTTCATATGGATTTAGACCCTTTTGCCCCGTTTCTCCTCCTTGGCTTCAGCTGGTGCAGCTGCAACAGTGAGCATGGTTCCCTCAGTAGAGAGAAGATGCAAAACCAACTGTTGTGACCCTGGGAACTCTGCAGGTGGTTTTCTTATAGTTCTTCAAATAAGAGGAAGTCAAAAAGCCTCAAGACTCCACGACAGAGAACACTGCCTGGCAACCGTCTCACCAGAAGCCTTGGTCCTCTTGCAGAGGCTGAAGCATCTGTGAAGTGCCTCAAAACGCTGTGCCCGTGAGAGGAAGTCTGACATCAGGCCAGGTCCCAAATTAAAGCCATTTCCTTCTTTCTCAGGGTGACCCACAGGAAGGAGAGGGGAAGCCAGGTCAACTTGACTTGACACCTCTGTCCTGGGAAGTCCTATCAGGTGACTGAAAAGAAACCCTAACCCGCCAAGTCACTGCTTATTGCCAAGATATGGAAGGCAGCTTGGGGGAAACCCCCGACCACAGGCCAATAGAAGAGAGTGGAGGAACTAGTCTTGCTGAGAAAGCAGACTAGAAAAGTATTTCTTCAAATTACATCTGGAGTGACAAGAAATATTTCCGTCTTGACTCTTTTCACTTTCCTAATGGAAGCATAGTCTGAATGCTTTGTAATATGTCATTTAGATTTCCCCTCTTGCGACTGACTTTTTTTTTTCTTCTTTGAAAGAAGATAATCTGAGAGGATGCAGGGCATTTTTTTGGGGGGGGAGGGGTGTGGGTTTAAGAAATTTCCCAATGAAATCGGAAGCATAACTAGAATATGTCATGATCAATGATTCTAATTAACAGATGATGTTTCTAATTTTCAAAAAGGGCAAATCATATATCAAGTTTGGGGATGCTGAATCTTAATTAAAGACTTTGATGTATGCTTAGCTTCATCTGGAGTAATAAATCTGCTATGATTGGAAAGAAGCAAGATTACTTGAAATGAGAACTAGGTTTCTTACTTGGCAGTGTGGTACCTTTGCCTTTTAAAATAATAAGAATAGGCAAAACCTTTAAACCTCAGTCACCTCAAATCCTTTGTAGAACTAGGAACATTCTATTAAAACAAGCAAGCAGACAAACAAGAACAAAAAAAGAAAAAAAAATCAGAATGTGAAAAACAAAATTAGAAAGCGTGTTGAGTAGCAAATAAACAGAATGGTTTCATAGGCTTCTCAAATTGAAAAAGTCTTAAGAAGAAACTCCTAAGAGGAAAGTATATTAATAAACATCTTTCAGTGTTACAGTAAATATGAAGAGAATGGGTTTTAAGTGACAGGTAGTGACAATGTTTGCTTCAAAGGCTTTAAAGAGCATTAAATTTTTTCCTTTAAAATATACATTTCTTTATATAGGTAAAAGCTGTAGTCAAGATACAGGGCTTCAAAAGCTATATTAGTTGATGTAATGTGAATGCCTACCAAATGTATAAATGGCTAAAACCTAAGAGAAGTTTATTTATTACTCATGTAAAATCCAGAATGTATCAGAGCAGCAAGTATTTTACTTCTTGCAGGACTAGATGCCTTGCATTTTATGGCTCCACCATCTTCATTATTCGGACTGTGAGATCACTGTGTGCATTTGTATCAGGCTGGTAAACACAGGAGAATTAACATACTCCATGGGCTAGAACTCAGTCATTTGTCCACATGGTGCTGAAAGGAAAGCTGGGAAATGTAGGTGAGATCTGCACCAGGAAGAAGAAACAGGTTTGATGAACGTCAGGTCAGTGTTAGCCCCAGAAGTCTTAAAAGGTGGAAGGTACATAAGCTGACTCAATATCTGAGCAGTCACTGCAGAGATGAGCTTCCTTGCTATTGTTCATTCGAGTGCTAAAAGTTTCAAAGATTGTCTTAGAATGTCAAAAAGAGATAGTTCATAAATTCCACTAAAAGTTTTGTCATTCCATGAGGTCCTCTGGAAATCCATTCCTTAGAGGTCATTTTTCTTCTTTTGACAATCAAATATCTTTCCCCTTTCTCATGGTGCTATGGCTTTCTTTTGGAGAATCTCAACATCTATGTGGGTAGTCAGGCTGGTAATCTGGGTTTAATGCACTCCCATCATAAAATTCTAAGGGAAACCTGGAAGATCCTTCTATCATATTTCTTTTTTCCTTCTTTTCTTTCTTGTGTCAACTGACACAAGATCAGTCAACTTTGACTTGATCCCTTGGGGTTTGATTCTGGAGCAGGGATGCAAAGATGGAAACAAAAGCATTAGAGTTTCTAGATTCATTCCTTCATGGTGCCCTACAAAAGTATTGAGTAGTTTCTGGGGCTGAGACCTTCTGGAATTGTCAGGTACAGCTTACCTGTTTTGAGCATGGTTCTTCAGCTTTGTCATCCATTCATCCAACTCTCCATCCAGCTCCTACATATACCTTCAATAAGTGTTATCTTTTAACTAATATTAGTCAGAGATGTTTTTTAATTGAACCCAGGCCTCCCACATTACAGGTGGATTCTTTACCATCTGAGCCACCAGGGAAGCCCTAGAATACTGGAGTGGGTAGCCTATCCCTTTTCCAGGGAATCTTTCTCACCCAGGAATTGAACCGGGGTCTCCTGCATTACAGGCAGATTCTTTACCAGCTGAGCTACCAGGGAAGATTTTTAATACATATGAACAAACAACCCTAAATGATATAATATTAATTGCATCAAGCTTTTAGGACCAAATGAGAGATTAGAAGACATTCCATGATCAATTGCTAGCGTCATTGGAGCAGAATGGTTACCAGCTTAAGCAATGAATTCAGCTGCAACTGGCTTTGTCATTTATTAACTCAGTGACTTTGGACAAGTTAGTGAACCCCTATAAACTTCACTTTTCTCCTCTATAGAATGAAAATAAGTGTATCTTCCTTAAATGCTTGTCACAATTAAAGAAAATGATGTGCATAAAGCATTACTGTGGGTAGCTCTTACTATTAAGTAAGTAAGTAAGTAAGTAAGTGTTAGTTGCTCAGTCGTGCCCAACTCTTTGCTACCCCATGAACTGCAGCCCACCAGGCTCCTCTGTCCATGAGATTTTCCAGGCAAAGATACTGGAGTGGGTTGCCATTTCCTTCTCCAAGGGATCTTCCCAACTCAGGGATCAAACCCGGGTCTTCTGCTAGGTACCATTAATTTTACTCACAGATATATTTGGCGGTACAAAGTTTTATCTCTAAGCTCCATTTCCCTGAGGCTAACTATACAGATTCATTGAGATTTTCTTGGACTTTGAGGCTAGGAACCTTCAATTTACATACTACTTTGCTTACAATGACCTCAGCTAAATTGGGAAATTATAACATATCAGTGAGGCTCACCCTTAGTAGCCGCAATAAAGTAGCAGTAATGAGTAGCTGCTGAAGCCTGGCTTGGAGAATTTTGAGCATTACTTTACTAAATTGTGAGATGAGTGCAATTGTGCGGTAGTTTGAGCATTCTTTGGCATTGCCTTTCTTTGGGATTGGAATGAAAACTAACCTTTTCCAGTCCTGCGCCCACTGCTGAGTTTTCCAAATTTGCTGGCATATTGAGGGCAGCACTTTCACAGCATCATCTTCCAGGATTTGAAATAGCTCCACTGGAATTCCATCACCTCCACTAGCTTTGTTCGTAGTGATGCTTTCTAAGGCCCACTTGACTTCACATTCCAGGATGTCTGGCTCTAGGTGAGTGATCACACCATCATGATTATCTGGGTCGTGAAGATCTTTTTTGTACAGTTCTTCTGTGTATTCTTGCCACCTCTTCTTAATATCTACTGCTTCTGTCAGGTCCATACCATTTCTGTCCTTTATAGAGCCCATCTTTGCATGAAATGTTCCCTTGGGATCTCTAATTTTCTTGAAGAGATCTCTAGTCTTTCCCATTCTGTTGTTTTCCTCTATTTCTTTGCATTGATCGCTGAGGAAGGCTTTCTTATCTCTCCTCGCTATTCTTTGGAACTCTGCATTCAGATGCTTATATCTTTCCTTTTCTCCTTTGCTTTTCGCTTCTCTTCTTTTCACAGCTATTTGTAAGGCCTCCCCAGACAGCCATTTTGCTTTTTTGCATTTCTTTTCCATGGGGATGGTCTTGATCCCTGTCTCCTGTACAATGTCACGAACCTCTGCCCATAGTTCATCAGGCAATCAGATCTAGTCCTTTAAATCTATTTCTCACTTCCACTGTATAATCATAAGGGATTTGATTTAGGTAATATCAGAATGGTCTAGTGGTTTTCCCTACTTTCCTCAATTTCAGTCTGAATTTGGCAATAAGGAGTTCATGATTTGAGCCACAGTCAGCTCCTGGTATTGTTTTTGCTGACTGTCTAGAGGTTCTCCATCTTTGGCTGCAAAGAATATAATCAATCTGATTTTGATGTTGACCATCTGGTGATGTCCAAGTGTAGAGTCTTCTCTTGTGTTGTTGGAAGAGAGTGTTTGGTATGACCAGTGTGTTCTCTTTGCAAAACTCTATTAGCCTTTGCCCTGCTTCATTCCGTACTCCAAGGCCAAACTTGCCTGTTACTCCAGGTGTTTCTTGACTTCCTACTTTTGCATTCCAGTCCCCTATAACTGTGAACTTCCAGATGTTCAAGGTAGTTTTAGAAAAGGCAGAGGAACCAGAGATCAAATTGCCAACATCTGCTGGATCATGGAAAAAGCAAGAGAGTTCCAGAAAAACATCTATTTCTGCTTTATTGACTATGCCAAAGCCTTTGACTGTGTGGATCACAATAAACTGTGGAAAACTCTGAAAGAGATGGGAATAGCAGACCACCTGACCTGCCTCTTGAGAAACCTATATGCAGATCAGGAAGCAACAGTTAGAGCTGGACATGGAACAACAGACTGGTTCCAAATAGGAAAAGGAGTATGTCAGGGCTGTATATTGTCACCCTGCTTATTTAACTTATATGCAGAGTACATCATGAGAAATGTTGGGCTGGAAGAAGCACAAGCTGGAATCAAGATTTCTGGGAGAAATCTCAATAACCTCAGATATGCAGATGACACCACCCTTATGTCAGAAAGTGAAGAGCAACTAAAAAGCCTCTTGATGAAAGTGAAAGAGGAGAGTGAAAAAGTTGGCTTAAAGCTGACCATTCAGAAAATGAAGATCATGGCATCTGGTCCCACAACTTCATGGGAAATAGATGGGGAAATAGTGTCAGACTTTATTTACTGGGGCTCCAAAATCACTGCAGATGGTGACTGCAGCCATAAAATTAAAAGATTCTTACTCCTTGGAAGGAAAGTTATGACCAACCTAGATAGCATATTGAAAAGCAGAGACATTACTTTGCCAACAAAGATCCATCTAGTCAAGGCTATGGTTTTTCCAGTGGTCATGGATGGATGTGAGAGTTGGACTATAAAGAAAGCTGAGCACAGAATTGATGCTTTTGAACTGTGGTGTTGGAGAAGACTCTTGAGAGTCCCTTGGACTGCAAGGAGATCCAACCAGTCCATCCTAAAGGAGATCAGTCCTGGGTGTTCATTGGAAGGACTGATGTTGAAGCTGAAACTCCAATACTTTGGCCACCTCATGTGAAGAGTTGACTCATTGAAAAAGACCCTGATGCTAGGAGGGATTGGGGGCAGGAGGAGAAGGGGAGACAGAGGATGAAATGGCCAGATGGGATCACCGACTCCATGGACATGAGTCTGAGTGAACTCCGGGAATTGGTGATGGACAGGGAGGCCTGGAGTGCTGTGATTCATGGGGTCGCAAAGAGTCGGACACGACTGAGTGACTGAACTGAACTGAACTGAACTAAATGAGTACATCTATCATTCAAAGAATAGTTTTTTTTTAAAATGATTTTACTTGTATCAAAGTAATACATGTAAAGGTATTATTGCTTTAACATTTTATATGTTCTTGAAAAGCCTCATGTTCTGCAAAATTTCAAACTAAAAATAACAGGACCTATGGGGACAATTAGGTTTGGGACCATCCATTTGACTGCTATTGAACTTTGTAATCAGAATATCAACAAGTAAAACAACAAAACAATAAAAATTCTGATCAAACTACAAACATTGTTAAATCTCTAGGGAAGTTTCCCTCTACCATCACAGTGAACCAATTCATTGCAGCCTTACAACTTGGGCTGCAGCTTCCTCCTTTGAGATGCAGTACATTTTCCTTTGATAGAGAATGTTTGCATCCCAATTAGAAATGCTATCTGGGATGCAGCCATTTTTCTTAACCCACTGTTTTTTAACTGGAGGGAAAATCCTTTCAGCTTCTTCATCTGTACTTGCTGCTTCCCAGATAGTGAAAAGTACAGCACTATGTGCATTAAAGTAAAACACTTCTGTAACCTTTGACTTTTTATCTAAGGTCTTCATGTATTGCTAAGGCTTTCTTTCAGTGGTGACAAAACTTGTACTGAATTGCCTTGATTGTGCTTGATTAACATGCTGGGAGAAATCCAGTATGAACCAAAATGAATTCTGAATTATATCAACATCATTTTCCTATTTGTCATTTGGGTATGAGGCAATCATGTAAAAAGAAAACAAATGTTACAGTAGAACAAACTACAAAAAAAGCAATCAATACTGTGCAGTAATGGATTAACCTTGTCTGGAGAGAGATGTAGGAGATGCAGGAGATGGGGTCACTATCCTTGGGGTCGGGAAGATCCTTTGGAGTAGGAAACAGCAACCCGCTCCAGTATTCTTGCCTGAAAAAAAAAATTCCATGGACAGAGAAGCCTGGTGGGCTACAATCCACGGGGTGGCAAAGAGTCGGACACCACTGAGTGATTGAGCAGGCACGCAGAGAGATGTGGTCTTCGCTGTCAGCAGCCGGGAGATACCACTGAAGCCTTTGGACTGTTCTGTCTGATAAGAGTATCATTGTTTACTGGGGACCTTGGGGCATGTCAGATTGTTGCTACTACCAGTGTGCCTTGGGCTTTCCTGGTGGCTCAGACAGTAAAGAATCTGCCTGTAATGCAGGAGACCTGGATTGGATCCCTGGGTCATAAAGATCCCCTGGAGAAGGAAATGGCTACCCACTCTGGTATTCTTGCTTGGAGAATTCCATGGACAGGGGAGCCTTGGGGGCTATAGTCCATGGGGTCACAAAGACTCAGACACAACTCCGGCTAACGCTTTCACTTTACACTTTGGGGGTATAGGTATCAGTTTGCCCTCTGGAAGGGCTGAAGACTAAGGTCAGTCATGTGATTAGTCAAGCATGTCTATATGACCAAGCCCTAATAAAAACTGCTTCCCTTGTAGCTTATTTGGTAAAGAATTTGCCTGCAATGCGGGAGACCTGGGTTCTATTCCTGACTTTGGAAGATCCCCTGGAGAAGGAAATGGCAACCCACTCTATGTATGGGATTCTCCACTTGCACGGAGAATCCCATAGATAGAGGAGCCTGGCAGGCTACAGTCTATGGGGTTGCAAGAGTTGGACACCACCCAGGTTGACAATACTCCATGCATATTGTCACACATCATTACCGACAGAAGTTTGTACTGTTTATGACCCCACTGGGGGAGGGAAAATGAATGCTCTGCATATGGAATACTCCTGGATCCTGTGTTCATTTGCTGATTTTAATTTGTATTCTTTTGCTGTAATAAACCATAATCGTGGATATAACGCCTTTTCTGAGTTCTGTGATGGTTTTCAGCAAATTATTGAACCTGGAGATGGTCTGGGTAACTTCTGAACTTGAATTTGGGTGTCAGAAATTAGGGTAGTCTTGGGAACTATAAAACTTTGCAAATACAATAAAGCTTATGACACAAAGTCAGTAGCTCTCTCTGATCTGTGCATTTCTATTTCTGAAACACATGTCCAAGATAATCACTTTCAATTCACTTAGCTTTCATTTTTAGCTCAATTTCTATTTAGCTTTAAAGCACTAAAAATTTCTTACCCACTTTAGATAGCATCTATACACTTCCTACTATAGTAAATTATGACTGACTTACTTTTACCCTATATGCATATACTCGACTACCCCCTCTCCTATCTTCTCATGATAGCTATATTTACCTTTTGTTAAAGTTTATATGATTATGACTAGGTAAATATTGTTCACAATATTTGTTGTACATTTTTACATTTTTTTCTTGCACAACATTTGTTTTTCCCAAAATTAATATTATAATTGGTGTTTGGTTGGTTTCCTTAGTTTTACACATATCCAGCGCCAAGTCACCATCTCTTCACCCTAAACTCTGATAAAGCTGACATTTTTTTTAATAGTACAGTCAAACACATTTAGTTACTTTTTTTTTTTTTCTTGGAGACATCCCTCTAGGACTCTTTAGTTCTTCAGTTCCAACAAGCTGCTGGTTGTCCTGTAGGCCTGCTGCACATCTGTCTCTAAGAGCATGATCTTTGTAACACACTTGGAAATCTCTTAGCTTCCTCCCTGTGTTGGATCCTCCGTTTCCTGGATCCCAGATCTTCTTCCGTGATTTAGTTTTTTATTTTGGTTAAATACTTTCTCAGCTTTCTCAAGTTCCTTTATGAGAAAGTGTACATGGGAAATTAAGCTATGAGATCTTGCATGAATGAAAAATGTCCTCATCTTAACAGTTGATTGATAGTGTGGCTGAGCATAAAATTCAAGTCTGGGCATGATTTTATTCAGATTTATTCAGATATTTGAATATATTTGTTGTAGGAAGGGGGGGGGACACCTACAGGGCCCCCAAAGCAGGCTGTTGTCTAACACTCAGAAAAGAATTGTCCGAGGAGACACGTGCTGACCAACCAAGAGATTTTACTGAGAAAGGGCACCCGGGTGGAGAGCCGTAGGGTAAGGGAACCCAGGAGAACTGCTCTGCATGATGTTCTTCCTCTTTCTAATCATGTCTCCCTGTACGGCTATTAATCTCTCCCTAAACGAGGCATATACGCTTGCAAACCATACTGCTTCTCGACTCAACCTAATCAGCCCCTGCTGGATCTGCATTAATGGCAGAAGTTGGGGGTATGTCCAACCTATCCCAGGGTATCAGTGGCCCACCCTTCCAGCTGAGCTACATGCTGTTACCCAGCACACCCCATCTGGTCGTGGTATGGCCTTTTGGGAAAAAGGGGAAAAAAACTTCATGCCTTGGTATCAGCAACAACTGTCTATATTTACCTCCTCGATAATATCTGCAATCCCACCTGAGCCCTTATTTTCTCTCTTGACTAATATCCCCCAAGTGACCTTCCCTATCTTTCTAAAAAGCGACTCCCTGACAGGGGTGTCAGTGGGAAATCTAGGCAACTCACAATGTGCGGTAACCTTCACTGTTGAAACTGATGGGAAAAACCGGGACCTAGAAATTTCGCTAGGGCATTACGATTTAGCCCAAAGTCTGGGAACTAGAGGTTCTGGCAGAACTGACACACTATACCTAACCCCGAACATGAGGCTCTCCTCGGATGCTATTAACCAGTCTCAAAAATCCATGTTCTGTTCTGGACGACCAAAGAACCACATCTGTTCATCCTGGTTTCTAAATCGGGCAGGCAACTCTGACCACTGTTATTCCCTTGTAGGGGTACCCACCCCTGAAAACCTAACCCTGTGGTGGGAGTGTAAACAAAATACTCTCTACCTTGAGTACAAAACCCAGGATGCCTCACAACACTTGAATCCCTTCCTAAATGCCTTACTGCTGCCGGTTTTGCAGCAAGTGGAGTGACAGTCTCCTCCCAGATGCTAAAGGACTGCCCCTGTTCCATTATCCATGTTCCAGTTGCAAGGCAGATGGAAATCCTGTTCCTCCTTGGCAAACCCGTTTTGCTGCCCAGCTTAAACCCAGTTATGGTGTCTATTTCATATGTGCGGATAAAGATTATTTATCCCCACCACCTTTTTGGTCAGGAACTTGCTCCCTAGGGTATGTTACACCCCACATAGATCTGGCCTGGAGTAATATCTCCTTGCCTTTACCAGTATATACCAACCAGAGGATACGTCATGTGGTAATACTTAGCCCTCTTTCCCTGGCATTAGGACTGACCGCTGGTTTGACAGGAGCCATGGGGGGAACTTCTTCACATAAATTTCAGCCACTTTCTACCGACACTGCTGTATCCATAGAAAAAACGGCGAGGACCCTCCAACGCCTACAATCCCAGTTAGACTCCCTAGTGGCAATAGTCCTACAAAATCATGGGGCCCTAGATTTACTGACTGCAGGACAGGGGTGCACTTATCTCTATCTAAAGGAAGAATGCTGTTTTTATTACAACCAGTCTGGGCAGGTCCAAGAAGATATCAAGGGGCTTTTGGAACAGGCCACAAAGATCCGGGATTTGAATTCAACAAGTGTATGGAGTTCTCTTTCTTTCCCTTCTTGGCTCCTACCATTCATGGGTCCAGTGATAACTATCTTATTAGGCCTCCTATTTGGCCCCTGTATACTCCAACTCCTTACAAAGTTTATTTCCAGCAGACTCCAGCAGTTCCAAGCCAAATTGATGTTACTACAAGGGTGGAAGCTGGTTTCAGATGTGGAACACCCCAACTTAGATCGGGTAGAGAGAGACTTCTGCTCTGCTAGGCAGGCCTACGCCCATGCACAGCAGGAAGAAGTTACAGAAGAAAGAGACCTCTGCCCCAATTCCCAAGAAGTATCTTGAGTATGAAGTCTCTCAGGGGGGAGTTGTTAGGGGAAGCACACTGATTGAAACCGCCCACCCTGGCCAGGCACCATAGTAACCATTTGCATGAGTTGTTTTATGACAGGAGATCCTGATAAGGAAAATGGAACTAATAAGCCACCACCAACCGGAAGAGTTCGGGAAAGGTCTAAAGGAGACACCGCGTGTCCGTCCACTTCCCAGAATCCCTCTCGCTAGCATCCATCTTGGCTGAGCAATGCGTGCACCACCAGGAAAGACTCTGAATTAGAATGATTGGCCAAAGACCACCCAGAAACTAATCTCACCATAAAACCCGACATTGCGAGCCATGAGGCAGAGCAGTTCTCCTGGGTTTCCTTACCCTCTGCTCTCCACCTGGGTGCCCTTTCCCAATAAAATCTCTTGCTTGTCAGTACGTGTCTCCTCAGACAATTCTTTTCCAAGTGTTAGACAAGAGCCCGCTCTTGGGGCCCTCTAGGGGTCCCTCCTTCTTACAACATATTGATCTCTAGCTTCAAGAATTGCTATTGAGAAATTTGATAGCATTCTCTTTCCTTATCATTTGAATGTGACCTGTTTTTCTCTCTTGAATTTTGAGAATCTTCTTTGTTTACAAAAGTCTCTGAAATTTAAAAATATACCTTGGGGTCTGTATTTTTAAATTCATTTTGCTAGAAATTCATTGGGTTTTTCATTTTGGAAGTTCACATGTTGCAGCTATGAGAAATTTTCTTAAAGTTCCTTGATAATTTTCTTCCTTTGTTCCTTTGCTGTTTTTGGAGCTCTCATGATTTAGTTGTCGGAGTTTCTGAACTATTTATTTCTTTAGAAGTTTTTGTAATCTTCTTTACATTTCCCAGCTCTTGGTAAATTTGTTTATTCTTGAAGACTTCCGCAACTTTATCTTTCAACCCTTCTACTGATTTTTAAATGTCTGTTGCTATGGTTTTAAGTTCTAAGAGATTCTTTTTCTCTCTATTTTCTTGGTTCATGAATCTTCTCTTAAAAATATTTTTTTTCTTTTGCTTTGTCTTTGTTTCCTCCAAACTTTGTCCTTTCTTTGAATTTTATCTTTTATCCCAAAGTATTTTCTAAAGCATTTTGTGTTCATTCATATTTTCTCGTGTAATAATGTGCTGCAAATTATTGGAATGGGGCTTCCCAGGTGGTTCCCAGTGGTAAAGAATTCACCTGGCAATGCAGGAAATGCTGGAGATGTGAGTTTGATCCCTGGGTTGGGAAGATCCTCTGGAGGAGAATATGATAACCCACTCCAGTATTCTTGCCTAGAAAATCCCTTGGACAGAGGAGTCTAGTGAGCTACAGTCCATGGGGGTTGAAAAAGAGTCAGACATGACTGAACGACTGAGCTGATGCTGCTGCTAAGTCACTTCAGTCGTGTCTGACTCTGTGCGATCCCATAGACAGCAGCCCACCAGGCTCCCCTGTCCCTGGGATTCTCCAGGCAAGAACACTGGAGTGGATTGCCATTTCCTTCTCCAATGTATGAAAGTGAAAAGTGAAAGTGAAGTTGCTCAGTCAACTGAGCACCTCTATATTATTCATGGAAGTTGATTGGATGCACTGATGTGAAACCTGCAGATATGGAAAGCCCACTGAACTATACAATTTTATAAAGTGGACATGAGCATCTGTGGGTTTTGGTATTCACTAAGGTCCTGGAACTAATCACTTGTGATGCTGAGGGATGGCTGTATTTTTGTTTGAATTCCTAAGTCTATTGGAATCTCTATCTCATATAATATTAGTTCTCAGTAATATATTCCTCATAAATCATAGTTGTAGAAACATAGACTGTTAGAAATGGAAAGAAACATAGTTCATTGAACCCAACTCTTCAAATGTTAAGATGTAAAGCATGGGTAAAGGCTTTGCTCAAATTCCCACATCATACCAGTAGTAGATTCTAGGACCAAAAATTGAGACTCCTTCTCAGGCCAAAGGTCTTTCCCCTATATTACTTTATGAATTTTAATTTTTCTCTAATACTAATGTTCTTGGAGGAAGAGTTTTTATATTTTGCTTATTTGTAAGAACTCATCTTAATAAGAGGCATAGTAACAAGTAAACCTTTGCCCTAAGAGGATGAAGAGATAATGAAACACTAATGAATTGGTAGATTTCAGCGCTGAAAAAGATTTGGAGTCTACATCTTAACTTAATAGAAAAGAACGCCAAAGCTAACTTGTGACATCTGCCAAGGCTATAGAGGGAGGGAATGCTATGCATGTCAGATATGTGTTTTTCTCTCTATGCAATAATCAGTCTTCTTCACTTATATGAACCCCCTGGGAAAGATGTACATATATGGAGAATAAAAGGAGAATATGGATACCTACCCAGTAACCAGAACAATGGAATCAACCCTAGCTCCCAATATGGTGACATAGGCTCCTGCCAGCTAGCCTCACTGTTAACTTCTTAAGTTATAGACATGGAGCTTTTGTTTTAGTAGCGAAGTTGTGTCCAATTCTTTTGAGACCCTATCTATGCTTGGAGTTGTGTGTGTTAAGTTGCTTCCGTTGTCTCAACAAAACTGTCCCATTCCTGTGTCAGTCATAGTACTTCGCACTCAGTAGATGCTTTAAAATTCCTTGTGGAATAAAAATATGACCTTCAACACATGACCGTGAATCCCTAGATGAACAGTGTACAATTTCCTTTGACATAAAATTGAACATATTGTAACCTGATGACTGTACTACATAAGTATACATTATACATATAATATACAAGTGTACAGCATACAGTATGCAGAAGTATAATGTTTCTTACATTGTTCGAATCAACTCTCAAAGTCGCCCAGAGGACATGAAAGAAAAAGGGAGATTCAGAAAACTCTGCTCTAACATATGGGATTTTTGAGTCAAATTGCGGGGAAAATCTGACTCCGCGTGGACTTCCATTCTGTAAATCATTTTCTTCCGTAGGCTCAGCTTGCATGATGTCAGGAGTTCCGGGAGTCAAGACAGCGTGGGGGCATGGATCCAATATTGACTCATACTTGGTGGAAGAAATCTACCCCAAAGTCTGGAAGAGATAATTCGGTTGTGAGCACTAGGGATATGACTCTGACCGCAGAGGAAAAAGGGCAACCGAGGTGTAAGTTTTGTCTTACGACTACCTACTCAGTGAGGCCTGAGGATAGTATGAGATACGATCGAAAATCTTGCTGACGCTTAATGCATCGCCATGGCCAGTTTTTAGAAAGAAGACTGCCTGAAGAGAAAAAAGAAAGTTTTCAGTCCCTTCATATTAGTAATTTGGTCACACTTTGGCTCCTGGTGGGTTTGTAAAACTTGTAAAGGATCTCTTGTGAGGTGAATGATCCTTCAGTCACAGTATTGGCTGAAGCAACAAAGTGTGAAACCTCTAGTTTGCATGTGCAACAGAAGGTGTTTCACAGGCAGAAAAGAGAGAGAACCACCTTCTTTGGTAAAGTTGACAAGACAGGAAAAGATCAAAAAATATACCATTGTAGTGACAACATACTAACTAAACGAATCATATGCTGAAAAAAAAAAAAAAAAAAAAAACCCCAAACCATGAAACTCTCACAGGATGAGATTCACTTCCATCCTGTGAGATGGGGGACCAGTCCTGGGATGCTGAACCAGTTACAGAATTTGTGGGAACCAGTGCAAAAGGAAAATGGGAGCCCCTTGTTTAAAACTTATTAAGAATTTCAACAAGGTAACCACAGAGCAATAAACCAAATATGGGCTTCTCTAAGTGTGGGGTCTTGATAGACTGTGCAGGTCTTATGTCCATGAAGTTGGGTCTGCTGGGATGTCTAACCAATAATTTCAAAACTTTTATTTGCAGTTTTACTATTTTTTAAGAATTTTAAGAGTGATTATTTTTGTAAAAATTTTTTATTGGAATATAGTTGATTTATGAAGAGTGACTATAATCTCACAAATTCTGCAGAAAATAATCCCAGAATTTAAAGCCTGATAGAATGTAATTATCTGAATTCACATGTCTAACACGATTATTGGCACATATAGTTGTTTTAATGGCTATTGATTGGGGACAGGTAGATTAAGGAAAAGGTTTTGGTTCTAAATTTAGCTCTGCATTGTCCAGTTGAAGGAATTTAAGCACAGCACTTCAGTTTTTTCCCCTTGGTCTTATTTTATAAATTTAAAAAATGATGGGCTAGGCAATAGATAATCTCTATAATTTCCTAATTCTGTGCTGTGCTTGGTCATGACATCAAGAGGTAATTAGAGCTTGAATTTTAGTTTTGTATTTACTAATCCTAAACATCTGGCCATGTTTTAAATATGTCCCTAATGTATGTATACATTTGTCATTGTTTATTGCTCAGTTGTGTCTGACTCTTTATGACTCCATGGACTGTATCCCATCAGGCTTCTCTGTCCATAGGATTCTCCTGGTAAGAATACTGGGCTGGGTTGCCATTCCCTCTTCCAGGGGATCTTCCTGACCCAGGGATCAAACCTGCGTCTGTTATGTCTAACCTGCATTGGCAGGTGGATTCTTTACCACTAGTGCCACTTGGAAAGCTCCATATATGTATATATACATATGTAATTTTGAATAGGAATTGACAATTTACAAACCCCAGATGATGTGTAACTCCCCAAAATGGACCTCACTATTATTAACTGCCTATGCGTAACACCATAAATCAAGGGATGAGTAGAAGAAATTTTTACTTCTTTCCAGAACGTTAGTAATTTTCCTTCCAATAACTTGGAGTTTGGTCACAGGTTTCCTGAATAGTATTGAGTGCATGCAATTGTCTCAAGTCTCCAAAAAGAGTTTCTTGTCACTGAGACACCCTGTAAACATATTATGTAGGCTGTTTTTTTTTTGTTTTTTTTTGTTTTTTTTGCTTGAGGGGAGCTACAATAAAGCAACAGGGCAGCAATGTAATTTCCACTCTCCTCATTTACTTTACATGAGGCTTTGGTCCCACAAATACTCTTTGACTTTGTTTTTGGGAAGATAGTTCCTCAAAGGATTTTCTGGCCTTTGTCACAAAAAATAATACATGGAATTTTCCCAGTAAGCCAGGGTTGGCTAAAGAGACATAGCATCATGTTTCCAACATTAATCATGAACCCTCTTTAATTAAACACAAGCTTCCTACAGGTTAGTGCTGATAGCATTGGGGTTAGAACTTAAGGAAAATTGTGCATGTGTGTGTGTGGGAATGGAGAAGGCAATGGCACCCCACTCCAGTACTCTTGCCTGGAAAATCCCATGGACGGAGGAGCCTGGTCGGCTGCAGACCGTGGGGTCGCGAAGAGTCGGACACGACCGAGCAAATTCACTTTCACTTTTTCCTTTCATGCATTGGAGAAGGAAATGGCAACCCACTCCAGTGTTCTTGCCTGGAGAATCCCAGGGACGGGAGAGCCTGGCAGGCCGCTGTCTATGGGGTCGCACAGAGTTGGACACGACCGAAGCGACTTAGCAGCAGCAGCAGCAGCGTGTGGGAAGCCCTAAGGAAAATTATCTTGAGGGAAAAGTAGGCCCTGAATTAAGCATTCAAGCTCACTTTTATTCAGTGCTGTCTATGGACAAATCTTCAAGCTACATTGCCTTTAGGAAAGAAAACGGGGCTGTAGAAGTGATGAAACAATATCTGATTTTAGGGAACTCGGTCCAGTATGGGAGAAGATACATAACTAACTCTAATATGAGATTGAAGGATCAAGACTCTAATAAAAATGTGAACCACTCTCCTAGGCCTATGTAGAGAATATGCAAGATTACTTTTAAGAAGGATAGTTTTGAGAGAACTCATGGAGATAATGATTTTTTAGGCTGGACTTGAATGGCTGGGTACCACTCTGAGAGGCACACATGTGGGAAATCAAGGAACAGCATGAGCAAAGGTTCAGGGTGTGCTTTTTTAGGAATGACTAGTCACCCCACATTCCTCAATTAGGAACAGTTCACTTCTACTGAGTGCTTACTATATGACAGGCAGAAGTCTTAGTACTTCATATCACCTGACAATTTTCAACTGAAGGCTGGAGGAGATATTAATATTAGGCTCACTTTAATGATAAGGAAATCTAGCTATAGAAGAGTTAAAAAGCTTACTCAAGATTATATAGCTAGATAGCCGTGAAGCCAGAATTCAAGCCTGCATTCATAAATGCAATACTGCTGTGTATACACTGCAGGTTGAGACACAAGGTGGGCTGGAACCAATTAGCAGAGGGTCTTCTGTGGCATCCCTAAGTACTGTATTTCATAAATAAATTACTAAGGGAGGAGAAAATATTCCTTTTTTTTTTGTATTTGAAATGAAAAGAAATAAAAAAGTTAAAAAAGAATCCATTATTAGTGATAATTTGGAACAATTGATCATCTAGTGCTTTGCTGTTCAATATGGTAGCCTCCGTCTGCATGTGGCTACTGAGCATTTGAATACGGCCAGTCTAAATTGAGACGTGCCATATGTATAAAATGAACACCGGATTTCTAGAATTTAGTATGACAAAAAAGGATGTATAATATTTTATTATTATTTTTCTGAATTGATACATATTGATACATTTTGGATATATTGTCTTAAGTAAAATGTATTTTAAAATTATTTTTCTCTGTTTCTTTTTACCTTTAGTAATGGAGCTATTAGAGAATTGGCTTGCATTATATTTCTGTTGGGCATTGCTGGTCAGAGCAACATAGAGTTACGGTGGATGTTATACTAACTGTCTTTGATAGAAGGACTTCCTACCACATTGGTTTTCTAACCACATTCTTTCCTTGCTTTCTGGCCATTTGCAAGAAAAATTTTAAGAGGCACCCCCTCTGTAAAGGTTTGAGAGCCCCTAGAATTTCCTTTTTTACTTGGTTCAAACCACAAAAGAATGATCAATGTAATCTCTGGATGAGGAGTCAACATTTTACAAGAGCAAGGGGAGGAGGTGTACAAAAATTTCCAATCCCTGGACAGTGTGAAGTGAAAGTGTTTTCAAAGGATCCCACAAGAATGGCATGGGTGGGCATAATGGGTCTGTCTCCTCGTCAAAAGACCCAAGGAGTTGAAAGGAAACTCTAACTACAACACCAAAATGCCACAAAACCATAGTTATTAATACCAACTAACTAGCATCTCTATCTGTCACCATCTCATCTTAAAAAACTTGTGAAAATACGTAATCTTGATGAGACTTCAATTAGGTATAAATACCAGCACCAAAAGGAGACACAGTACATTCTTCTGATCATCTGCAGATCAGCAATTAGAAAAGAAAGATCAGCTACCTCCTTGGGACCTGATCATAACACAGGAGCTACCGATTTCAACTACTCCGGCCTAACTCTCTCCTAAACAATGAAATACACCAGCTATTTCTTAGCTTTACTGCTCTGCGTGCTTCTGGGTTTTTCTGGTTCTTATGGCCAGGGCCAATTTTTTAGAGAAATAGAAAACTTAAAGGAGTATTTTGTAAGTATGATCTTTTAATGAGACTTTCTTGTGATTGAAATGATTTGATGTTTGATGTTGACTTGGAAATCTATCTATGATGGGCTCTCATCTCTAGTCTTCAGTCATTTTGAGAAGACTAGCTAGAAGTGTTTGTTTGTTTGGTTTTTTTTTTTCTGACTAAACAATCTCTACTCAGTTTGCTATAGAGATTTAGAAGGGATTCACGAATCCTCCAAAAGATGGGCATAATATATGTATATATCATAGTGTTGATATTTTGTGATAAGAATCCATTCAACTATGATGTTAAGTAGTAAGCATACTGAAAAGACAGCTGAGTCTTAATTTTTGATTTCTCATGTTACTATAATGGTGACAGTCAGAAGTCAAGATCAGCATTAAAAATGGTCATTTGAAATAATTGATCAATTAAAGAAGATGAGGTCCTTAAATATTTGGCTTAAAAACAAAAACACTTATAGGTGTTTTTCTCTAAAAAGTCATTTTAAAATTTTACTATCCCATCTAGATTGTCTGTGAATTACTCTTGGACTCAGTCACTTGCTGAGATTTCTTTTGTAGGAGTTATAATCTAGTTTATATTTAAAAAAATTTTTTGTCTTGTTTTAGGAATTTCTTAAAAATTTATTTATGGTTAATTAAAATAGCTTGGGCATTTTAAATATTTTATCATATGTCCAAATTTAGCTGTTATAATTATAGCTGGAGCTATCTTTTAAAGGCAATATAATACCTTATAGGAGGACACAGGTAGAGGTTATGAAATGTATACCATAGGGGGGCAGTATTTTATAGTGAGATGATGTTGTTGATTTTTTTTTTTTTTTTAACTATACCTTTTTCTTACCATAGTAATTTGGGACAGTTGAAGTATCATCAGTCTTGAATGAGTTCATTGTGATGTTATATTAGTAAATAAGAAAGCAAAAATCACATGATAGTCTTTGGCTGTTATCCAACCGGGTAGCTTTTGTGAATATTTTTTGTTAAAACTAAACAGTGTTGAAAAGAAAATCAGTAAATAGTGCCAGCATCCAAGTTCAATAAAACTTGAGGTACATTTTTACAGCAATTTATGGACTAATTTTAAGCCAATTTTTTCTTGTGTTGTTTTATTTTCCAGAATGCAAGTAACCCAGATGTAGCTAAGGGTGGCCCTCTCTTCTCAGAAATTTTGAAGAATTGGAAAGATGTAAGCTGAACATTTCCATTTGGCTGATTTTCCTGTTGCTTTTTTTCTGATGGATAAATTCACATCAACTTCTCTTTGTGCTCTTTTCTCCCAAGGAAAGTGACAAAAAAATTATTCAGAGCCAAATTGTCTCCTTCTACTTCAAACTCTTTGAAAACCTCAAAGATAACCAGATCATTCAAAGGAGCATGGATATCATCAAGCAAGACATGTTTCAGAAGTTCTTGAATGGCAGCTCTGAGAAACTGGAGGACTTCAAAAAGCTGATTCAAATTCCGGTGAGATGATCTTAATGCTTTCTTTGGTATCATTGCAGAGGCTCTTACAAAGCACTTCATTCCCAGAAAATAGAAATTAGATACCAGGTGTAAAGCTCTGAAGTGAACTTGTGGTCAAAATGCCTCTTTGCTAGTTCTCTTTTGACTTGGGTGACTTTGCAGAGTCAGTTATTGGAGGCACTTAAGTCTGTGATTTTGGGAAAATACTGGCATTATGCCTATCGCACAAAGATGGGTGAATGGACAAATCAGTGAGGAGGAAGCAGAGAAAGAGTTGGGGTGATGGGGACAGAGTACTGAAAACCAGTTCTCCCGCTGCCCCTTGTCTGTGTGTTGGAAATTCTCTTGCTTTGAATAGGTTGCATGTCTTAATGGAAAGAGCAGTGGGAGGGAGAGGGAAGAAGATGTGTGCTCCGCCCAGCTTAGCCACCAAAGAAATGTGTGACTTCAGATGAATCACAGGCCTGGCTGGGGCTGTTTCCTCATCTTAAAAGGAGCCTGTTGAGTTCACTGTAATTTCTACAGTCTCCTTTGCTCTAAAATTCTACAATGCCATGGATAGAAAATGAGAATGAGATAGGAGAAAGGAATAGCCTTTGAGGAGACAAAGGCCCTCCCACTGTCGAACTCTGGTCAATCACTCAGATTGTATAGTCCAAGGAGAGGTGACTGTGTTTGTTTTTAGAAAGCAAATAGGTAGAATTGTCCTATCAATGAATTTTAAAAGTTTTTAGAAGCTGAAAGATCACTTTGAAGCATAAGGACAAGTCACATTTTCCAAAATTTCATCTAAGGGACAACGGTCTCCAGATTTTTTTGGTGGGGGAGAGTTGGCTTTTGTATAAATAGGCTTGGGTGAGAAGAGGAGGGGTCCCATTATGACTTGTGCTTTCAGGATTTGTACCAGCTCTTGCTCTAACCTGGTCTGCCTCTCAACATCTCATATAAGCTCCCAGGAACTGAAATAAGTGATTGCTCTTCAAGATTTCTCTAGGCTCCCATATATTAGATAGTATGAGACTGGCTTGGAAAAATTATATATAATGTTTTCCATGTTCAGCAGATCTCCATTGGTTGCAGGCTAGAGAATGAAAAGGCACTGTTCCTAACCCAGTGCTGCCTCTGGTTGCTGTTCAGTCCTAGAGAAGTCCCTTAGTTTCTTGGTGATGCTTAGAAAACTGGAAAGTTATCACTTGTAAACACACAGCTGGTAGAAATTTTTCTACTCTGTTGTAACTGGGCCTTGAAAACAATAGGTTGGTCCCATCCTTCTGGAAGCTTCAAGCCTCCTTCTTCACAATGTGCAATCTTGAGTGAGTGCTCAACCATTGTCGTCTTTTGCTCAAATGTAAACATATTTAAGGCATGTTTTGCCTTTTTGTCTTGTAACTTAGAATCTCCTAGTCATTCTCAGAAATGTGGCAATGTGGCTGCAGTGTTTCCAGCTTTAGAAAGAAATGTAGTGGCAGAGCAAAGATGAAAGCAAATGGTCCTCATTTTATGAAGCATGAATTCACCTATATTGTCCTACTGGGAAGAGTGAGAAAATAGTTCAATTTGCTGGAATGCAAGGCAGGGTACAGGGAGATTGCTCTCATTTCTAACTTTATTATATAATACCAGTAATTGATTATTACCTTTAAATAAGATCTGTGTTTATTTTTAATCCCATCATGGAAACAATGAGACTGACCTAATTTGGAGGAAATTAAAAATAATGGTTTTCCTCCTTCTAGAACTTGGTGTTTATAAAGTACTGAACCTATACCAATGGTTTTCAAACTTGGGTGGTGCCTAAATCACCTGGTGATGTTGGTAATCACACAATGGCCCAGGCCTAGTCTGATTTCACCCATCTGGGTGTCAGAGTTCTTCATTAGGTCCTCAGGTTACTCTTTTACGCACCAAACATGAGAGCCATTGGCTATAGTAACTCATTTGATGCTCACAGCGAAGACTAAGTACTAAGTGATAGAAGTGACAGAGACCCTAGGGATCATCTAAACACTCTCCTCATACTTAGTGGAGAAAACAGAGATCTGGAGAGCTTCAGTGACTGGTTTAAAGTCAGATGTATTGCACACACAGAATTCACACCCACATTTTTCTGTCACTCTACTTCTGGGGTTTTTTCACTATATAATTTTCAGATCTCTGAAGTGGTAAATTTACGGATATGTGATGTGCTCCATCCTGTTACAGCACAACTATCAATTGAATTGTTATAATTTTAGTCTTTATCACTGAAGAAACCAACATACATATTAAGGTTCATTACTGCTAGTGAAAATAATTTGTTTTAAAGAATACTTTGATTTTCTTGGGCCTAGACAGCAGAATATCCTAATGACTCATATGCCTGAAATTAATTTTGCTGTTTTCTTTCCCAATAGGTGGATGATCTGCAGACCCAGCGCAAAGCCATAAATGAACTCATCAAAGTGATGAATGACCTGTCGCCAAAATCTAACCTCAGAAAGCGGAAGAGAAGTCAGAATCTCTTTCGAGGCCGGAGAGCATCAATGTAATGGTCCTCCTGCCTGCAATATTTGAATTTTTAAATCTAAATCTATTTATTAATATTTAATATTTTACATTATTTATATGGGGGATATATATTTAGACATCAAAGTATTTATAATAGTAACTTTTATGTCATGAAAATGAGTATCTATTAATATATGTGTTATTTATAATTCCTATATCCTGTGACTATTTCACTTGACCCTTTTTTTTTTCTGAGTAACTAGGCAAGTCTATGGGATTTCAAGGTTTTATCTCAGGGGCCAACTAGGCAGCTAACCTAAGCAAGAATCTGTGGGTTGTGTGCTTATTTCACTTGATGATGTAATGCATGCTGATAAATGAAATGATGCCATCTAGTCACTACTTATCTGAGACTAGATCTGGATTCTGAGCCACTACTTTGATGGCATGTCAGACAGCACTTGAATGTGTCAGGCTATATGACTTGTGCCCTGATAAAAACATAGCATCTCATCTCACCTTATACCTGGTGCTTCAGAATATCACTGACAATTGTGATTATACCCAAATGGAAAGTAATATGTTTGTTTAGTTTATCAATATTTAATATATATGAATAAAGTATAATTTCATAACTATGTATGTTGTGTCAGACTTTTTCTAAAATGGGGGCTGGGTTAAATGAAACACAGACTAATTAATAGAAGGAGAGTCAATTTAACTGTGGAGATATAAGAGTTGGATTAAAATCTGCTCAAAGTGGTGTCTTTCTTCACTGACAATTTGCTGGTTTCCACTGTTCCCTTTGGTAGTTGTTTCAATGATCTTTTCACAGCTGTGGAAAGTAGTCCAAATTGTTTAGCTTGGCACACAAATATTTACTTCTACTTTATCCCTCCTCAACTCCTCAGGGTATCCCTCATCTTGGTATCCCCTATCTCCTCCGGCCACTTTGGGTAAACACTGTTAGGTATGGAATAGTGAGTGGAAACTCCAGGGTGGGAAGCTTGGATTAGAATCTTAGTCCTGCCATTACAAGTGGTGTGACTTTTATACTCTCTAAGCTTCACTTTCCTTCTCTGATAAAGAAGAATAATTCTGCCTTTCACATAATATGGTAGGCTTCCCAGATGGCTTAGTGGTAAAGAATCCGCCTGCCAATGCAGGAGACACAAGCGATGCGGGTTCAATCCCTGGATCGGGAAGATGCTTTGAAGGAGGATATGGCAACCTACTCCAGTGTTATTCTCTGGGATATCCCATGGACGGAGGAGCCTGGTGGGCTACATAATATTGTAGTGAGACTTTATCCTTTCACTCAAGATATATTTACTAGAGCCCCTACTATGTGCCTGGTGCTGTTCTAAGCACTTGAGATTCATTTGTGAGCAAAACAAACAAGAATACTTGCCCTTTGGGAATTTCGAATTTAACAAAGGGGAGATAGATAGTAAACAAAATACGTAATATGTTAGTAAATTGCATGCTATGTTACAAGATGATTGGTGCTACAGAAAAAACGTAAGAAAGAATAGGGAAACTGGGAAAACTACGGGACAGAGCAAATGGGCTAGGGATTAAATTGAGCAATTATACTTGGCTTCATTAAAGAGATAACATTTGAGGAAGCACTTGTGAGAGCTAAGAGAGGATTTTTGGCAAAGGAAACATTCTTGCAAAGGCTCTAAAGTGGAAATTTGCCTTGACTGGTAAAAGAAGTACCAGTAGTCCAGTGTGGTTGGAGCAAAATGGGTCAAGAATAACTCTTAAGTTTTTAGTTGCGCAACTAAAAAAGTGAAGTTGTCATCAACTGAAATGGGGAAACTAGAGTGAGCAGGTTTGGGGTGGAAATTAGAAATTCAATTTTGAACGTTAAGTTTAAGGAATCCATTAGATTTTAAAGTGGAAATGATGAGTAAACTATTGAATAGATCAGTCTGGCGTTGGGAGAGAACTCTGAACAGTTGATGTAAATTTAGAAATTGAGGGTATTCAATTCAGTTCAGTCGCTCAGTCAGGTCTGACTCTTTGTGACCTCATGGACTGCAGCATGCCAGGCCTCCCTGTCCATCACCAACTCCCGGAGTCCACCCAAACCCATGTCCATTGAGTCGGTGATGCCATCCAACCATCTCATCCTCTGTCGTCCCCCTTCTCCTCCTGCCCTCAATCTTGCCAAGCATCAGGGTCTTTTCAAAAGAGTCAGCTCTTTGCATCAGGTGGCCAAAGTATTGGAGTTTCAGCTTCAACATCAGTCTTTCCAATGAACACCCAGGACTGATCTCCTTTAGGATGGACTGGTTGGATCTCCTTGCAGTCCAAGGGACTCTCAAGAGTCTTCTCCAACACCACAGTTCAAAAGCATCAATTCTTCAGTGCTCAGCTTTCTTCACAGTCCAACTCTCACATCCATACATGACTGCTGGAAAAACCATAGTCTTGACTAGACGGACCTTTGTTGACACAGTAATATCTCTGCTTTTTAATATGCTGTCTAGGTTGGTCATAACTTTGCTTCCAAGGAGTAAGCGTCTTTTAATTTCATGGCTGCAGTCACCATCTGCAGTGATTTTGGAGCCCAGAAAAATAAAGTCAGCCACTGTTTCCATTGTTTCCTCATCTATTTGCCATGAAGTGATGGGATTGGATGCCATGATCTTAGTTTTCTGAATGTTGAACTAGCAGGTATTTAAAGACCTAATACCTGTTGAACTCATCAAGATCATGAGTTTACATAGTGAAGAGAAGGAAAGAAAAGTATTGAATCTCAAGGTACACAATTGGCTTTGGGGTGTATAGTGAGGGCAAGATTGTGAGTGTCAAGGGGAGAAAAGGTTAAGTATCTGGGGCTTCCTTCTGAACTATTCTATTTAATGCTCCATTTAATTCCAATTAATAGTAATAAAGTTAAATGAAATAATTCATGTAAAAGTATCAGTTTAGTCCTTGACAATAATCAGAGATTATTATTTTGATTATTGGATAGTAGTTGAGTAACAGTGGTTGAGACTCAATCCCCATTCCCTGGGGTTCCTCTTCCAGTCTAAGGTTTATCAATAATTTCTAACAGTCAGTATTACCCATAAAACAATCGAATCATTGTACCAGCTACTAAAAAATAATGTCTTTTCTTTTTGGTTTATGATCTTTATATTTTTCACTATAATTTTATGTGTTAGACATTATTAAACAGTTACACTGAATGGATAGTTGACTGAAAGAATTGGGCAAGATTGAGGTTATTTTGGCCTGTCTAGAATTCAAGTGGCATCTGAATGCTTGTAGGGGAGGAAAATTATTTTTTTTTTCTCTACTCTTCTAAAGTCTTGACTGGGATCCCATAACAAAAGACAGATTAACAAAAGGGAAGCATACATGTTTATTTAAATTATATGTGACACAGTGATCTTCATAAGGAAATAAGGACCTGAAAAAAAAAAAACAAAACATAACAGTTAAACCTGAGTGTTTTTGTGCTAGATTTGGTGAAGAATGGAAAATCATGGAAAGATATGGTAGGACAAAGGTGAACTAAGTGTGGTAAGTGGGGCAACACTTAGCAAGATCTGCCGCTGTTCACATTCCCCTCTGATTTCCTTGTCTTTAAAGACGAGAATGCTCCCTTCCTCTGGTTATATGACCTACTTCAGGAGAAGGTCAGAAAGCCTTTTCTGCATATGCCCTTTCTCAGATTCCTTCAGCTTGAAATATTCAATATATCAAGGTGACATATTTTGGGATATCATGTCCTGTACCGTGTCAGGCTCACAGAAGAAAATACAAAGGCAAGAGTTTCTTATCTTGCTCTCTTCACCTAAACTGAGAACCTGGCAACCCCATGACAGTGCTTCTTTCAGGCAGATGGTGATGAAGGATCAAAGGTGAAAGTGCCATCGTGATCAGAGCTGCAGATGCAAAGCCACATCAGAGAACCATTGACATCCTGGGCACAGCCACCTCCCAGGGATGTGTAATAGGCTGGTGTAAAATAATACTAATGAGTAACCAGTGAACATGTGCTAGGGTTAAGAACTCTTTTTCAGTAGAGCCCAAAGGGTAATAATGGTCTACTTCCTTCTTGAGTCAACGTGCATATTTGGGGATTTTTGTTTATGGTCTCAAGCCTGTACACAAATAAACCTTCAAAAAAGTATCACGAAAAAGAACTCTTCTTTAGCATTCAATTAGACCTAGATTTTTATTAATTGTAAAACTTTAGGAATGTTATTGACTATTTTCAAGCCTCTTTGCTTTCATCTGTAAGATGGGAACTATAAAGTTATTGTGAGGATTACATTTTTTTTTTAATGTAAAATGTTGGAAGATAGAAAATGCTTTGTCAAGAGTAGCTATTATTATTAATGCTATTTTATTGAATAAATCAATGAATTACTGTTATTAACCCTTTCACCACAATGAGTTCTGTTTAGTTTTTCTTGATCTGAAAATTATTTTCCTTCTAGAAGAATAGAAAGAGCAAGCAAAATTATGGATAGAAATTTGATCATTCTTATACCTAGAAAAATCAATGGCCATGTTGGGATTAAAAACTCTATTTTATTAAGGTTATGTTTCTTCTTGGGCTTTCCTGGTGGCATAGTAGTAAAGAATCTGCCTGCCAATGCAGGAGATGTAGATTCAATCCCTGATCCAGGAAGATCCCTTGAAGAAGGAGATGGCAACTTACTCCAGTATTCTTGTCTGGGAAATCCCATGGATAGAGGAGCCTGGTGGGCTACAGTCCGTGGGGTCTCAAAGAGTGGGACACGACTTAGCAAGTATTTTGGAAGACCTGACACTGTCACTCATCAGTTATGTGACCTTGACTAACTCAAAAGGTATTGTGAGGATCAAATGACACATTGTTTGTGATTTTCAATTGGAAATTTCTGTGTAAATGTGAGACGTGCTTATTATCACAGTGGCAGTTGAAAATAGTACAAAAAATGCAAGCATGCAAGAATAGGAATAAAGCACTTGTTCTTTAACCATGATAAAAATAATATTAATGCTGAATGAAGAATAAAAAATAATCTCTGTATGTTCATGTAACTTTGACATACTGCTATGGGTACATCAAAACTTTTATTAGTACAGATAGAAAAAAAAGAATAGTCACAGTAGCAAAATTATGGGTAGAAATTTGACCATTCTTATGTCTAGAGGAAGCTTCTGTGGGCTGGAGTACGTTTTTGATAGAATCCAACAGCAATTTATAAGTGTTTTTTGGCATCCATACTGCTTGGGGACACCCACCAGCAGATGCTCAAGCACACCATTATTATTTGCATGTCCTTAGCTTTATGAGGGTGAGTTTGCTGCTCTCTAGGAAGTACTGGTTATTAGCATATTCACTAGGTTGGGCTACCTCAGCATCCAAGCATATCACTTTATTTAGTCTTTCCAAATATGCTAATCCTCTTTGCTGCTCAGGTGTTCTGAGGACTTCACCTAGACGACTGGAAATCTTTCTGAAAATTAAGGCATCCATTGTTGAGCTAATAAGAGACCTAGTGCATATATGATCTATAATGTAGGCCTTCAGGTTCAGGGAAAATGAGTCAATATTGTGTATTACGGAAACTTAACAAATGCTAAACAAATATAAGAGAGCAGGTAATGCTGCGTGGTTGTGTGGGTGGTCTTACCTTATTCAGATTGGTGAAGTAAAATTTATGCTTAGCTTTGAAGAGCAAGCGGCATAAAATATACAAAGACGTCTCAGCAGGCTAGACTTCAAACGTGGGGAAGTGAAGTAAGCTGATTCAAGGGAAAAGCAGTTTGTCTCTAAGGTAAAGGTGACTAGTCCAATTCACACCTCATGAGAAGGCAAGAAGAGGACCAATTCAATGGAAAATTTCTAATTGTTGATAATTCATTGCCCAGTTCAGTTACAATGTTCAATCATTTAGACCCATAGGGGTGAACAGATTCATTTTGATCTCTCTTTTTCAAGCTTATGTAGTTTTGCAACACTTGCACTTGGCCATGGGGGTTAATTAAAACATCTTGACACCATGCTACTTTCAAAAACCTGGGAAATGGAAATATTTTTCCATTATAAGCCATTCAAAGACCACGGTTATTTCCTGGTTAAAGTAAATAGAACTCAGTATTTGTCCTAATAATATGCTCTCATGAAAACAACTTACCTTCAGGCCTATTGCTTAATTGAATGCTCAAATCCTACCATCTTAAAGAAAAGAGATCCTACTAAGGCATAGCCTATTTGTTCACACATAATTGCAGTAGAGAAAACAGAAATGTTTTAAATTGATGGGGAAAGATAAATGAATCTTCTGTGTCTCACAAGATTTTACTCTGTGATTTAAAAACAAGTGAGAAGTACAAAGAATGCTCCTGAAGCCTCACAAAGTATATTCAGTGGATCCCAATAGGATAATGGCTCAAAATCACCTTAACACAATTGTGAGGGTCATATGAACTTTCAAGGAATTTTACCAGATTTTACCAAGACTATTTCTCTCCATTTGAAAATAATAATGTCAGATACATCTCAATTTTTAATATATTTTAAAAATAATTTGAGTAATTAATCTTTGAGCATTTCTAGGAGCTTTCTGGTATTCCAAATGATTTCTCACTACCTTAGGTGGTGAATCATTTTTTTAAAAAAAAGCTTTTAATTTTATATTGGAGTTAGCTGATTTAACTATGCTATGATAGTTTAAGGTGGACAGCAAAGGGACTCTGCCATACATATACATGTATCCATTCTCCCCAAACTCCCTTCCCATCCAGGCTGCCACCTAAAACTGAGCAGAGTTCCCTGTGCTATACAAGAGGACCTTGTAGGTCATCCATCTTATTTATTTATTTTTTAAGACTTATTTATTTGGCTGTGGTGGGTCTTTGTTGCTGCACATGCTCTCCGCTCTCTAATTGCAGAGAGCAGTGTGGGCTTCTCCTTGTGGTTACTTCTCTTGTCGTAGAGCACAGGCTCTAGGTGGGCGAGTTTCAATAGTTGTTGTATGTGGGTTCAGTAACTGGCTTGTGGGCTCTAGAGCACTGGCTTAACAGTTGTGGCCCAAGGGCTTAGTTGCTCTGAGGCATGTGCGATCTTCCAGGACCAGGGATCAAATTGCTGTTCCTTACACTGCAAGGTGGATTCTTAACCACTGAACTACCAGGGAAGCCCATCCATTTTAAATATAGTAGTGTGTACATGTTAATCCCAAACTCTCTAACTACCCCTTCCCCCTACTCTCCCTCCCATCCCCTGTAACCGTAAGTTCATTCTCTAAATCTGTGGGTCTGTTTCTGCTTTGTAGATAGGTTCATCTGTCTCACTTCTTTGTGGATTCCACATATAAGGGATTATACAACATGTCTCCTTCTCTGTCTGACTTACTTCACTTAGTATTGGCAATCTCTAGGTCCATCCATGTTGCTGCAAATGGCATTATTTCATTCTTTTTAATGGCTGAGTAATATTCCACCGTATATATTTACCACATCTTATCCATTCCTCTGTTGCTGGACATTTGGGTTGCTTCCATGTCTTAGCTGTTGTAAACAGTGCTTCAGTGAACACTGAGGTGCATGTATCCTTTTGGACCATGATTTTCTCTGTGTATGTGCCCAGGAGTGAGATTGCTGGAGCACATGGCAGTTTTATTTTTAGCTTTCTGAAGAACCTCCACACTGTTCTCCATAATGGCTGTAGTCGGTGAATCATCTTTGATGTTTTATTGAAGGTCTCTGGGGAGGGTCTTCATACGTTCCTCAGGGATGTGAGCAAACCAAAGGAACGGAAAGAAGAGTATTGTTTGGATGAATCAAACAGAATGGTGAAGTTTCAGGGTAAAGAGCTTCAAGAAATTAGGAGGGAAGGGAAAGGCTACCCACTCCAGTATTCTGGCCTAGAGAATTCCATGGACTATATAGGTCATGGGGTTGCAAAGAGTCAGACATGACTGACCGACTTTCACACACACACACACACACACACGCCTTTCAATTAGCTTCCAGAAGAGCTTGTCTGATGGAAATAAAAGAGTATCTGTAAAGTCACTATACAAACTAAGAAAAGTACTGTATGTGGGTTACATGGGACACAGGGCAATTCTTCATTGCACAGAATTGTCTGATGCATTACAAGACTTCTAACACCCTAGGTCACTCTACCTGTGAAATCCCAGAGGAATCTCTGGAATCATTGTGATAATCAGTTTCCCTTTACATTTCCAAAGTTACTTTAGTGGAGGGAGGTGGGTATCACTCATTTAGATCCAGGACCATTGACCTAATTGAATTCTAAAGAGTTTTTCAGATCTCTGCATGTATGAAGCCATACTTTGCATCCTTGCCTTTCTCTTGTTTCGAATCAATAATATATGATTAATCCTCCAATGTGTTTGGCAAGATAATTACAGATATTTTCCGTTTAGTTTTTTTTGTTGTTGTTGTTTATTGACAGTACTCTGCACCAATATACAGTGAGGTACAGGGCACTGAAAACATCAGGGGAATAAGAATCATGAACATGAATAATGGATACTGTGTTAGCTGGGAGATGCCAGATATCTTGGGTGGTTAGCTCTTAGCTATTCTTGTTTTTATCACTAAGTTGAAGAACCATGAGCAGAGTAGAAAATGCTGCATAATTGGAAAATGACATGCTGGAAACTTTGGCTCAGGAGTCAGGAAATCCCCATCATCAGTTTATTTGGGCTAACACACTGGGGTTGAATTGGACATAAATGAAGAGGCCATATCAGTCTGCAAGTGTACCCCTGTCTATATATTGGGTTGCCAAAAATTTGTGTGGGTATTTCTGTAACATGTTATAAGCCAATCCAATACAACAGGACAATATGACTTTGATTAATTTACAGAATAACAACAGTGAATGCTGTTTATCATAATGTATTTAAGCCCAATAATTGTTTCCCTGAGTTCTTTTTCTATTTTAATTTCTGACTTAAGACTGCTACAGGTGAATCAGAAAATCAGAAAACATCAACTCAGAGGAGGCAGCAACAAAGAAGAAACACCATGAATCACTGAAAAACCACAAACGCCCAAAATGTCCATACGACTCTCAGACAGTAGTCTTAACACCTTGGATTTGGCATTTTTCCAAGTACATCAACTTGTAAGATTTTTAGCCTATATACGTATCAGAGAAAAATGAACTGTCTCATTGAATTCTGGTTTGACTTCTGTTTACATGTAGTTTTTTATCTTTTAAAGGTAAGTCTGTGGTTGCTGCTGCTGTGGGGGCTGCTGTTTCAGCCCCGTTGCCCAAGAGCTCAGACAGGGTGACTCAAAGAAAGCCAGTTCAGGTCTGAAATCTAGAGAAATATTTGTTGACCAGTGACGACCATTTTCATGATGGGACGGTAACCCACAGTCCCTCTTGAGGTGGGAAGAGGAGTAAAGAGGGGTTAGGAGAAGATTTCAAGGCTTAGTTAGGGAAAGGATTGTTTTAAAAATCTCGAGGTGAGGACAGATTGAGTTGGGAACGATGTTCTACTCTTATGAGATTTTTTTCCCTGCCAAATACCTTAAAGGTCACATAGCTATTAGAATAAGAATGTTTTTAACCACATAAGTTTCAGTAAAATCAAAATCAAATGCTACTAAGGAAATCAGTTAAAAATTTTTTTTTAACAGTAGGTTAGCAAATAAGGAAAATTGCAGCCTCTAGGGCTGAATGACTTGACGTTGTGAATGGCATAACACTGCCAGGGAAACCGCAGTCTGGGTTTTCTACCTTAAAATGTGAAAACATATTTATTTTCATCTTTTTCCTATCTCAAAGCTAGACGAGAATGTTGGTGTTAAAACCCTAGTCACCAAAACAGTGACACTCAAAACGGCAAAACATGGAGGGATTTGCTCTGGGCAAGCCAGGGACTTCAGGTGTGGCTGGAGAAGCAGTTTCCTGATTCTGCTGACAAGGAGGGTTAGATGTTTGCTTTCTGCTCCTCACTAGAGACAGTCAGTGGGAAAGAGGTAGTCTTTGATGAGATGACAGGAAACGGCTTCTCAGAAGTGAAATGAGAGGCCATGTCTAGATTTATTAGATGGGAGAGGTAAGGGGGGACAGGAAAGCAGGCTGGTGGAAGAGTCCAAGAGTAGGCAAAGGAGAGCTATGCTATCTTGCTGTGCTGGGTGGAGAGAATGGCATTGGCAGGGCGATCAGGTTGGCTGAAATGGAGTGCTCCCAGCTCTAGGGCAGACAGTAGTGAAGGAGGAGAAGAGTTGGGACTTTATGTAGCACCTCTGTGACTCGGAGATGCTAGGAATGCATTCCTTACCCCCTCCTTCCTTACTGTTTCCAAAGAGTACATAAGATAACACAAGTCACTAAAACTCTGTAGCACAGTGGCTGCCACAAAATAAGCTGTCATAAATGAAAGTCATTATTTTCTCATTATCATTTTTCATTTAGGTGGAGGGCTTTATTTCCAGCCCATTGGTGGGCACAAAGTAGTTTCTTAACTAACACTGGTCGATTGAATGATTGGTTGAAGTAGTCACAGAGGTAATAATGGTAGCAAACATTGACTCTGTGCTTACTATGTGTGGCTTCCCAGGTGGCACAGTGGTAAAGAATCCACCTGCCAATGCAGGAGACACAAGAGATGCAGGTTCGATCCCTGGGTTAGGAAGATCCCCTGGAGTAGAAAAATGGCAACCCATTTCATTATTCTTGGTGGAAACTTCCATGAACAGAGGAGCCTGGTGGGCTACAGTCCATGGAGTTGCAAAGAGTCAGGCACAACTGAGCCCTTAACCCAGGTGGGAGGTGTGAGCAGACAGGGGTCTGCAGGGCCAGGGCCAGAGGTAGGGCCAGCAGGCATTTACTCTGTGGGTGTGCCCTCCACACAGGCCTCCTCACCTACCCCTCACTCCTGGGGCTGCAGCTCCCAGGCACCACCTCTGAAGCCATGAGAGGAAGCAGCTTGGACAGAGGTTACGGCAACCACAGTAGCAGGAAAGCACTAAATGCAATTTGTGGAGAAGATTTAATAAGGTGAAAAACATAACCGTGGAAAGAGCAATGGAGAAGAGTCCCATGTCCATCACAGGCCTGTGGTTGTAACTAAAATCAGAAGAAGAAAAAAAAGCACTGAGAATAAGGGTCACAGCTGCATTAATAAAACAGAAATTGGTCTAAAGTGCGATGCTAAACAGGAGAAGTGATCACAGGGAGCTTGAGCCCTTAGAGGTCTGCACACAGAGCCCAGGGGAAAGTTAAAGCTAGGTGAGCATAGAGCTCTGGGTAAATCTGCGGGCTAGGAAACATGCATCCTAGCCCCATTCACTTTCTCTTTGCCAGCCTCCTTCCTTACACCCCGATTTGTTCTGGACCTCAAAGCCCTTTGTCTGTTTAGGATCCCTCAGTGTGATGGTTCACTTAGGGCTGCCCTTTGTCCATAAGGCCTCTTGCCTAGAGAGCACCCTCCTGGCTTCTCCCATCACAACTTCACTTGTCTGTGATGCCCTACCTGGCTCGCTCAGCTGGAAGAAATCTGATAGGCAATTTAGCCAGATTGAATACAGGCCTTTAAGTGACTTATCCTAGAGATATCGATGTTTTTAAAGAATATCCCTGAGTGTCAATGTCAGTTTAATGAATCAAATACTAAGGGAGGTGCTTCATGCCCTGGAGCGGGAGCCAGAGCATTTTTACACATCCCATTAATCACAGGGCACCAGTGACCAATCAGTCTGCTCTTTTCCAAAACTGTGAGGTCTTTATGGCAAGAATTTTAAATGAAAGGCCTGGCCTAGTGTATTTCATTTAATGCTTTCTTGTGCTAGTTTCCATTTTATTTCTCGAATGGATTACTGGTTTTACAGGGACAGAAACAATTTCTCATACATTTCTTGTGCCACATAATAGTGTGGGAAGATATTTCACAAACAAACACCCCAATGTGTATTCAAGTGGGAGTATAGTGAACGCTGTAGAAAGATTCATTTTAGGAAAAAAAAGAAATCTTAAGAGGGACATAACCCAGAGCAATCCCACCACAAAGATGAAACCCTTTGGGAACTTCTACAAATTTAGTTTCATCAAATCCAGTTACTAACACCATCCTCCCACAACTAGTTTTAGGCCTCTAAGAAAGTGAATTTGTTTTTCATCCATTCAATGAAAGTTTATTGAGCACCTATGTAAACAAGCTTCCCTCATAGCTCAGTTGGTAAAGAATCTGCCTGCAATGCAGGAGACCCTGGTTCGGTCCCTGGGTTAGGAAGATCCTGCTGGAGAAGGGATAAACAGCTACCCACTCCAGTATTCTTGGGCTTCCCTTCTGACTCAGCTGGTAAAGAATTCACCCACAATGCGGGAGACCTGGGTTCGATCCTTGGGTTGGGAAGAGCCCCTGGAGAAGGGAAAGACTACCCACTCCAGTATTCTGGCCTAGAGAATTCTATGGATTGTATAGTCCATGGGTTTGCAAAGAATCGGACACAATTGAGCAACTTTCACATGTAACCGAACACTGTTATCTGCACTGATGATCTTGAGACTTCTAAGAGCTGATTCCTATCCTGGTAGAACTCCTAATTTAATGGGAAAGCAGTCAAGCAAGTGTATAATGTAAGGCCTCCTACAAAATTCACTGATAGTTCAAAAGTTCAGTTCAGTTCAGTCAGTCAGTCATGTCAGATTCTTTCTGACCCCATGGACTGCAGCACAGCAGGCTTCCCTGTCCATCACCAACTCCCAAAGCTTGCTCAAACTCATGTCCATCGACTCGGTAATGCCATCCAACCATCTTATCCTCAGTTATCCCCTTCTCCTTTCCCAGCATCAGGGTCTTTTCCAATGAGTCAGTTCTTTGCATTTGGTGGCCAAAGTATCAGAGCTTCAGCTTCAGCATCAGTCCTTCCAATGAATATTCAGGACTGATTTCCTTTAGGATTGACTGATTTGATCTCTTTGCAGTCCAAGTGTTAATCTGTAACATTATTCTGGGAGAGCTGCATTTATTATCAGCCTCTTTTATTTATAGATCATTGTCAACCAGCTGTCTCAGCTTTTCTCCTAAGGAAATTTTCCCTCACTCTCAGAAGGGATAGTACCGATAAGACTCAGTATGATTGCTGTTTTCTTGTAAAAGATAACAAAGACCTGAGAGAATGACAGAGATGTCATAAAGTAGGATGATAAAAATAGTTATTCCAGTTTTCTTTCAGGAAATAAAGGACCTCAAGATTTCTCCCCTAACCAAATTCTTCCTTGTAAAACAGTTATACAGCACTAACCTCATCTTCATGTGGTTAATAACCTGAGTTCTTAGACTTTTTAATCAATAGAAATTAATGAGACCAGAGGAGAAGTTCAGGCAAGGAAGCAAAACCAAATGGCAGTTTCCCTTGTTAATGAGATCATCAGGGGCAAGTTGGTTCCTTAAATGGGGTGAGGATGGGGATGGATTGGTGGGTGGGCCAGAGGCGTGGCTTAGGTGGTCTTCCCACCCCCTTGGTGCTGCTGTGTGCAGAGTACTCTGCTTTTGCTCCTGGCTCCTCACAAGTGGCAGCTGAGTGTTGGCCTTTTGGTATCTTGTTGCTCATAATTTGCATGGAGTTATTTTAATCCTTTGTAGTTTCTTTGTATTCTATTGCTTGGGGAGATGTTTGTCCAGGTGCAAGGACTGCAGAAAAGTGTCCCAGGTCCCAGTCTGTTTCATTAATATAGTTCTTGGGGAAAAAAAGTTTTGATCTTAATCAGAGTATTAGCTTTTTTTTTGTTGTTTTTTAGCACACACCTCAGTATCATTTTAAAGGACTTTATTGTTAAATTCAATTACTGCCACCATCACCCCACAACTGGATTTAGGCTTCTAAGAAAATGAACTAGGTTTTCATTTCATTTCATTTCTATTCAACAAAAATTTTATTAAGCATCTATATAACTAAGCATTGTGGTATATCAATACTCCTAAGAGGTGATCCCTGCCATGAAGTAATTTCTAATCTAATAAAAAGGTTAACAAAACCATGTAACTGCAAGATTACAAAATGGTATGATGGTGATACAAACAGGGTGCTACTGGAAGATATGGTGCCTGAATTAATTAGGTGAGGCAAGGACTAAGAACCTACCAGTACCTACCAGGTAGGAATCTACCAGGATGGAAGATTTTGTTTTCCTCCCTTCCTAGAATCTGGCACATCCCAAAGCCAGAAAAATAAAAGGGCATTTTTATGGCAACTCAAGTTAATAACAGAGACAGACTCTTGTAGCATCATAATAAAATTTAAGAGAGAATGTCAAAGAGGAAGGCTCTGCTCTGTAGACTGAACATTTACGTCCCTCCAAAATTCTTACTTTGAAATCATAACTGGCAATGTGATGGCGTTTGGAGGCAGGGCGTTTGGGAGGTGATCAGGTCATAAGAGCTCTGCCCTCAGGATGAGTGCCTTTATGAAAGACACCTCAGAGAGATCCCCCACCCTTTCCACTGTGGGTTTGTAGCAAAAAGAAGGTGTCTATGAACCAGAAGTCAAGCTCTCACTAGACACCAAATCTCTGGCACATTGATCTTGGACTTCTCGGGCTCCAGAAATGTGAGAAATATTTTTTTATTGCTTATATGCTACTTGGTCTATGGTATTTTGTTTTAGTAGCCCCAACTGATTAAGACAAAAGGTGATTTTGGGTAGTAGAAAAAGTCTGCTTATATTACTACAGCTCCTTCTATAACTGCCCTCACTTGTGCTCAGTTGTGTCCGACTCTTTTTGACTCCATGGACTGTAGCCCACCAGGCTGTTTTATCCATGAAATTTTCCAGGCAAGAATACTGGAGTGGGTTGCCAGTTTCTACTCCAGGGGATCTTCCCGACTCAGGGATCGATCCCACGTCTCTTATGTCTCCTGCATTGGCAGACAGAGTCTTTACCACTAGTGCCACCTGGAGGGAAATAAACAACAGGCAGGGCCCAGATGGAAGAGAAGAGAGTGTTGGGAAAGGGAAGGGGCCATAGGAGGGGCTGCCACTTGAAGTGGCTTTAAAACTTGACACTGAAGAATCCCTTCCTGTTAAGTTGGGGTAGACCTTATGTAAACTAGAAGCTCAGTGGAAAGTTTGCTTATTTTTTTGCAATTTATGTGGGTGTTTAATAACAAAGTATCATGTTTCCCTTCTGCTGGTACCAGAGTTATGCAGCCAGATAGAACAACATGTACAACAGTAAAAAGGAAAGAGAAATAACAGATATCTTTTTTAATTGACATAGAGTTGATTTACAATATTAGTTTCAGGTGTACAGCATAGTGATTTGACATTTTTATAAATTGTATGCCATTTAAAGTTATTACAAAATAATGGCTATAGGTCCCTGGGCTATATGATATATCCTTTTTGCTTATTTATTTTATACATAGTAGTTTGGGTCTCTTAATCCCCTACTCCTATTTCTCCCCTCCTACTTCCCCACTGGTAACCACTAGTTTGTTCTCTAGATCTGTGAGTCTGTTTCTGTTTTCTTATAGTCATTTGTTTGTTTTATTTCTGACTTTCCACATGAGTGATTATATACAGCAATTGTCTTTTTCTGTCTGATTTATTTCACTAAACATAATACACTCTATATCCATTCAAGATGTCGCAAAGGCAGAATTTCATTTTTTTTATGGCTAAGTAATAAAAAGAAATCATGATATCTTTTTGGGTTTCTCAGTATGTCTCTGTACTAACTGCTGTAAGTCTCTGAGATCTCTTTCTTCTTTCTTATCCTGTGTCCCATCCTTCCCCTCTTCCTGGAGTCCCTTCTCTGTGCCCTATAGAACCTGAGGTGAATCATCAAAAACATCCCCTGTATCATCAGCCCCCTCTATAAATGTTCTCTTGCTTTCTAACTGAAACTAGGCTTTCTGTTGATGATACCTCTTCCGTGAAACTGACTAAAAAGGTGACTCTTCTTTCTCACAGCCCTTGTACTCTGAGCTGAAGGAGGAGGAGGTAGGCATCCTCTTTATTTCTCATTGCCTCATTCCTTAACTTTTCTCTCCTGATGCTCTTGTCCTTCATCCCATCTCAGTCACTTACAGCCACACAACTTAGACCTTGTCACTGCCAACAGCTGGTAACTTCTGCTAATTTCAAGGTCAAACATTCAGTTTTCCCACCACTGTCTCTTATGTGTAGATAATTTCAGACTTGTTTCTCTATTTAAGATGGCTGTTTTCTTGCTCTCTGTACATTCTCTGCTCAACCTGTCCTTGCTTCACTCACATGACTCTCCAGTCCTCTTAATTACAGAACTTAATTAGTCCCTGCTAACTGATAAGCCCAACTGA
The DNA here is from genome assembly GCF_019923935.1 of Bubalus bubalis. NCBI lineage: Eukaryota > Metazoa > Chordata > Mammalia > Artiodactyla > Bovidae > Bubalus > Bubalus bubalis. The sequence goes on along the minus strand of NC_059160.1, from coordinate 74,770,315 downwards.
TGTCAATTCCCCCTATAAACAGTAGCCTCCTAGCAAAGACTGCTGTCCTGTCCTGCCTGCTGGCTGCTGCACATGGTGGGGTGTCGCTCCAGACCCCCTGTTCAATAAACCAGTGATGATGTCTCTGTTGCTCTCCAGGTTCTTTCTTCAGTCTCAAGTCAGGGCAGCTCCAAGACTTGCAGGCCTTTGGGGTACAGCCCAATGCCTAGTAACCACAATCCTAATTCAATTTCACCGGAGTACTTGGAAGACAGAGTACATGCTGTCAGCTTTTGGATTTGACAGATCACCACGTTTGCCTTCCAGAAGCAGAGTTTATTCAATTCATGACAACGCTAATAAAGTGAGAAAAAGACATCAGAAGATGTGAGATTTTGACAAGTTTCTGATGGAAAGTAGGTAGAATCATAATGAGATAAATCAGATCAAAAAAGATGTAGCCCAGAACACAGGAAAGGCTACAGTGTGGGTGGTAGAGTGGTAGAAGTTTGCCCCCACCCCCTGCACTTGTGAAAAAACAGGAATGGGAGGTAGATCAGAAATCAGAGAATAACTGAAAGCTGTGAGGAGAACAAATCAACCTCTGCCTATCATGGAAATGGTGGATGGTTTATCCTTTATCCCTTTGCTGAATCTGGGTAATATTCTGTCAAATAACCTGTGTGAGAGACCTTGGGATGAGAGATGTATGGAAGATGACATTTAGCATTTAGGAGCATTTGGCCTGCCTCTCAGTCTAGACACCTAAATTAAAGGCATTTAAAGGACACTCCTGCCCTCACACAAAGCACTTAGAACTGGCAAATTTTACAGAAAAACCTTCTGAGTGTTTGCCCCTATAGAGGAATATATGCCAACTACTTATATTGATCTACCTGGTTCCCCACTTGTAAATTTGAAAATATAGGAGGAATTCTAATTGTTTGGGGAAAATGAGGAATACAAATAAAGACCAAGTTGATGACACAGAAGAAATGATTCCAGGTGCCACTTTACCCATTTTTAATTAGTAGTCTTAGAATAGGAGAAGGTATTATATTTATAAAATTTAAAATATTTTTGAAATTGTATTTACAAATTTAGATGCTGAAATTAAAAATAAAATTAAAGAGATGCCAGAAGAAAAGGGCTGTAATATTTTGAACATGGGCTGGAAACCAGCTATGGACAAACTTCTGAAAAACTGATTTACTGTATTAGACTATAAATCTTATAAGCCTTGACAATGGAGGAGTTTTAGATAACAAGCTGAATAGCGGAGGAAAGCAATGTGAGTTGTCTTATTTTACAACTGGGAATCAAAGATGGATAAAGAAATATTTCTGTCATTTAAAAATATGAATACTGTATAACTAATGAAAGAAGTAGAAAAACTGTGGGCTGCCAGGCTGGCTTGAAAAAAAAAGAGTATAAATTAGTATTATCAAGAAAAATTGGGAGGAGGAGGGAACAAAGGTGGATAAACATCTTCATCTTTCACATCAAGGAATCTGTAATTCCTGTTTAAAGTTGACGAATCAATGAGCATTTATGTAGAACAACTAATAAATAATTAAAAGTGATTTTCTTTGAGGAGTGAAACTATGTAGAAATTAGGGGACCCAGGAAAAAGAGACTTTTACTCTCAGTATCTGTTGATACTGTTAGAACTTTTATTTTCATTTGAACGTATTTTAAAATACATTAGAAATCGATTGGACCAGAAAATAGTTACTGAGGAAAGAGGTGAGTCTAAGAGTAATACATTAAATTAGAAATGTTACAATATACCTGTAAGTTAACAGTATGTTCTATGTATGACAGATTCTAATGCTGAGAGTTACACTGGGGAGTAAAGCTAGAGCTTCACATAAATTGCCTTGGTTCGTGCACAACCTAGTCCAGTATGTCAGTGTTTCCCCCACCAGGTAACAAAAGTCGGGTTTAAGGCACAGCAACAGCGCAGCAAGCTTCACAGGAGTACAGGGCTGTTCACACGGGCGGGATGAGGGACGCTTCACCTCGCTCCTCGCCTTCGCGCAGGTGTTGGCGGGGGCGCCATCTTGCAGAAGCAGGCTCCGTAGTCCAGTTCTCGCGGTTCTCGTGCGGTTTTCCATCGCCTCACGCGGAGCCGCCTCAACCTGCACTTACAGGCCCTGTCAACAAATTTCATTATTTTAAAGGTAAGATATATGTTTACCTCATATTTCTTTCTTTATTACATATTAATGTTAAAAAATTGTGTTGCCTAATTTTTAATAGGATTGTTACTATTTCTCTTGGCTCTCTGGTTTCAAAGTTGAGTGGTTCTAAGTGGTCTGTACCCCATCTTTCCTCCACCAGTACTGTTTTTTGGAGTGTGATTTGAGGTTTCTTTGATATCACTTATACCCAGTTGTAATAGACAAATTTGTATTTTTAAAAGCTTTTTGTTATAAAAATTCTCAGATATTTACAGAAGTAGACAGTATAGTGTTTTGAGCGCTTAAGAACTCATTATTCTACTTCAACAGTGATGAACTCCTAGCCGATCTTGTTTTATCGATACTCTCCCCTGTCTTCCCTCCCTTAATATTTTGACACAAATCCCAGCAATGATATCATTTAATTGTAAATATGTATCTTTAAAATGTAAGAAGTCTTTTCTGTAACATAACCACAATTCTATTATTATACCTAATAAGATTAGAATAATTTCTTCAAATAGCCTGTCAATTCTATTGTGTGTGTATGTATTTATTTGACATGAAATAAAATTATTATTGTCCTGTTAGAAAACAAAATATGTTTGAAGTGAAATTTTAAGTTATGACTCCTCTTTCATCCCTAAACTGAGCTTTATCTCTATTAAAGGTAACTCAGAAAGACATCTTCTTAATTTCTGAAGATATTCCACAAGAAATATTTTATCAGGACAGCAGCTTATGCACATGGATGGCTCCGAGGCTGTATAGTTGATAATAACTGTGGCTCCAGCTGCCAACCTTCCCAGAAACCTTAGGGGAGAGCAGAGATCTCTCCATGAAATGAACCTCCACATGTCAGCTTGCTTCTCAGCAGCTTTGCCATCCTGAAACTTCTATGATACTTCCAGTTTTCCAAAAAGAGTAACCACCCTCAAAGCAAAATATTTGAGTACCCTGACAGATGAAAAGCATGCTTGCTGCTCTTACTCTTACTTTTGAAAGAAACATAGGTAGAGCTTAGTTTTCGATTGTTCCCATGTCATCTCACTGGTCCCATCTTTTCTCTGCTCAAAGAAAATAAAGACAAAACTCTAACCAGATGTGATGTCCCAATATTTCCCCGTTTTCCTCCTTTGTAGTTCAACACTTGGTATTTTCTTTGGGGGGTTGATTTTATTTTGACTCTAGTTAATAATAAACAACTAGATAAAGATATATTACATACTTATCTCTGTACATTATCACTTTTATATATGTATGGCATTTAATATCTATCATCTATTTATCAATCTTTTATCTAGTTGGAGGTGGTGATTGAGTCACAAAGTCGTGTCCAACTCTTGTGACCCAGTGGACTGTAGGCCACCAGGTACCTCTGTCCATGGGATTTCCCATGCAAGAATATTGGAGTGGGTTGCCATTTCCTTCTCCAATCATCTAGTTATTTATCAGCTAAGTTCTGGTTTTAAATTATAGATGCATCATTTACTAATCATGTGAATTTGGGAAAGCTATCTAATATCCTTCTCATTTGTTAAATGGGATGAGTTTGTGGGGAAAATTACATGAGTTAGCACATATAAATGGTGGTTAGAATATATTATTTGCTCAAGGAAAGTTAGTAATATTATTAATACTTTAAGTGCCAATAAATAATACTGTGCTTTAATAGCTACTTAGAGAAAAACTTTCAAAGTTGTCAGTATTGATTTCATGTTAAAACTACCTGTCATGCAGTACTTTTATGATTCACTTATTTTTGCCTTCTATCAGTGGATGTTGCCTGTGATAATTATTACTATGATGTTCTTTTCTAGTGATGCTTTATTTCTCTTATTCCTTTTTTGTTATTTGTTACTTAAAATTCTTTTCTACCAGAGAGTTGCCCCTTTTTCCCATTTATTAATTTGTTGTTCTTCAGTTGCCAAGTTGGGTCCAACTTTTTGTGGATCCATGGACTATATATAGCATGCCACACTCATCTGTCCTTCATTGTCTCCTGGAGTTTGCTGAAATTCATGTCCATTGAGTTGGTGATGCTGTCTAACCATCTCATCCTCTGCCACCCGCTTCTCTTTTTGCTTTCAATCTTTCCCAGCATCAGGGTCTTTTCCAGTGAGTTGCCTCTTTGCATCACGTGGCCAAAGTATTGGAGCTTCAACTTCAGCATCAGTCCTTCCATGAATATTCAGTGTTGATTTCCTTTAGGACTGACAGGTTTGATCTTCTTGCCACTCAAGAGACTCTCAAGAGTCTTTTCTAGCACCACAAATTGAAAGCATCAATTCTTTGGCACTCAGCCTTCTTGGTCCAACTCTCACATACATGAGTACTGGAAAAAGCGTGGAAGTAAGTGAAAGTCACTCAGTCGTGTCCGACTCTTTGTGACCCCATGGACTATACAGTCTATGGAATTCTCCAGGCCAGAATACTAGAGTAGGTAGCCTTTTCCTTCTCCAGGAGATCTTCCCAACCCAGGTATCGAACCCAGGTCTCCCGCATTGCAGGCAGATTCTTTACCTGCTGAGCCACAAGGGAAGCCCTAGCTTTGACTATATGGACCTTCGATGGCAAAGTGATGTCTCTGCTTTTTAATACATTGTCTGTTTCTCCTAGCTTTCCTTCCAAGGAGCAAGTGTCTTTACAACCCCCAAAATAAAAAAAAAAATTGTGAATCTATCAGATCAGTTGCTCAGTCGTGTCCGACTCTTTGCGACCCCATGAATTGCAGCACACCAGGCCTCCCTGTCCATCACCAACTCCCGGAGTTCACTCAGACTCACGTCCATCGAGTCAGTGATGCCATCCAGCCATCTCATCCTCTGTCGTCCCCTTCTCCTCCTGCCCCCAATCCCTCCCAGCATCAGGGTCTTTTCCAATGAATCAACTCTTCGCATGAGGTGGCCAAAGTACCGGAGTTTCAGCTTTAGCATCATTCCTTCCAAAGAAATCCCAGGGCTGATCTCCTTCAGAATGGACTGGTTGGATCTCCTTGCAGTCCAAGGGACTCTCAAGAGTCTTCTCCAATACCACAGTGAATCTATACTGATATTAATATATAACTAAGTTAAAAAATATATATTAATATCAGTTACAATCTAATAGTGTCATAATTTATTTTGTTACTATTGCTGTTTTAATTTTGGCCATCTGGAGCTCTTTCAGGTTGTCTCCTACTGTTCTTTTTCAACATGGCTTTATTTATTAATTTAATTTAATTTATTACCACTTCCTTACTTTCTGGCACTGCAAGATGCTCCACTATCATTTATATTTTTTCTGTAACAGCAGTGGAATCAACTAGGGTTACATCCCTTCTCTTGAAGAATGATGTATAGAAACCAAGATCTCAGTACTAGGTGTGCTAATTGCTACTGAGGTATCAGTGTTTCTAGTTTCTCTTAATGAATAGAAGTAGCGAATATATGTAGGTACACTTACTCATGCATATACATACATGTATTTTTCTGTATCTATCTGAATATATATTAAAAATAATACCATGAGTCATATTTTAGCCTTAACACTTTCCTTATTTCTAACTTTTTTTTTTTACAATGGTAAGAAATCTTGCTTTCATTATCTGTAATGTGTTTTTATGTTCAAAGCTAGTATACAGATAAAGTAGTTTTAGAATTGAAACCCCATACCCTGTGAGGAACAAACTTTTCAACAGTGTTTAAATTTTTTTTTTCCTTTGACTCTTATAATATCGGGTCAAAATGCTGTTTTCCAAAGTTAATTAGATAAACTCCTTTTTACTCCACCCTCCTTCAGTGTTTTTCATTTGTAATACATACAGTCTACATTCCATATTTCCCCACATCCTGACTGATTCTGTTTGGTTTATGGAGGGCAAACTTAATATATTCTCGGTGATGTACAGTTCTATGGGTTTTGCCAAATGTGTAGCATTGTGTGTCCTCTGCGTTTCCATTCTCTTTCACTTAGCCCCTGGATTTCCTGTGTTGCCCTTTTGTAATCAGATCCCCCACTCATTCTTTAATGCCTGGCAACCACTATCTGTTTCCCATCCCTGTGGTTCCAGAGCATTATAAAAATGAAATTGTAACTAAGTATATAGCCTTTTCAGGCTTCCCTTGTGGCTCAGCTGATAAAGAATCTGCCTGCAATGCAGGAGACCTGGGTTTGATCCCTGTGCTGGGAAGATCTCCTGGAGAAGGGAATTATTCTTCAGGGAAGAATAAATAAGGGAAGGCCAGTATTCTGGCCTAGAGAATTCTGGGCCAGTATTCTGGCCTAGAGAATTCTATACAGTCCATGGGGTCACAAAGAGTCTGACATGACTAAGTGACTTTCACTCACTCAATCACTCATATAGCCTTTTCAGCCTGACTTTTTTCACTTAGCAAAATGCATTTGAGATTTGTCAATGTTGTTGTTGTTATGTGGAGTCAATAGTTTATTGCTTTTTGTTGCTAAATGCAATTTCATTGAATACATGTACCATAGCTTGTTTACCCATTCATCAGTAAAGAAAGGGTCTTTGGGTTGATTCCACCTTTGGGTGATTATGAATAAAGCAGGTATACTTGCATACAGATTTTATAGGAAGATAGCATTCATTTTTCTTGGGAAATCCCTAAGAGTGGCTTGTTGGGTGATAAGAGTTTGAGTGAGTTTAATTTTATAAGAAATTGGCCAGATTATTTCCTGGAGTGGCTTTACTTTGCATTCTCAGCAGCAATGTACAAGAGTTCCAAAACGCACAATTTTAGTGTTTCCTGTGAACACCCAGTGGTCTTTATGGAGAAAGTGCCTCCTGCTCAGTTGCTTCAGTCGTGTCCGGCTCTGTGCGACCCCAGAGACGGCAGCCCACCAGGCTCCCCCGTACCAGGGATTCTCCAGGCAAGAACGCTGGAGTGGGTTGCCTAGATGGTGCTTATTTCCCCAACTTCTGGAACCCCCAAGATCCGTTCCACTAGCTCTCACTTGCCTTTCACCAGTTTATCAATTGTTCCACTTCAGTTCTTCTTCCATTTGAGAAAAAGTATATGTAGATGACTACAAGTATGAAAATGTGCATGGAGTAACAAACACCAAATTGAAGCTAGTGATTATCTCTGCTGGGAAGGAAGAAGTTCAAATGGAGATGAGAATTTAAAAAAGCCTTTATTATATTTATAATATTCTATTTCTTTTCTTTCTCAAATTCTTTTTTTTTTTTTGCTTTTATTAAAAAATTTTATTTTATTTTTAAACTTTACAATATTGTATTGGTTTTGCCAAATATCGAAATGAATCCGCCACAGGTATACATGTGTTCCCCATCCTGAACCCTCCTCCCACCTCCCTCCCCATACCATCCTTCTGGGTCGTCCCAGTGCACCAGCCCCAAGCATCCAGTATCATGCATCGAACCTGGGCTGGCGACTCGTTCCATCTATGATATTATACGTATTTCAATGCCATTCTCCCAAATCATCCCACTCTCTCCCTCTCCCACAGAGTCCAAAAGACTGTTCTATACATCAGTGTCTCTTTTTTATATTGAAGTATAGTTTACTTATAATATTGTGTTAGTTTCAGGTGTACAGAATAGCGGTTCAGTATTTTTGCAGATGATATTCCATTATAGGTTATTACAAAATAATAGGTATAATTCCTTGTGCTTTATAGTAAATGCTTGTTGCTTGTATATTTTATGTATAGTTGTTAGTATCTGTTAATCCTATGCCTGTAATTTTTCTCTTCTTCCCCACATTACCTCTTTGATAACAAGTTTGTTTTCTATATCTTTGAGTCTGTTTCTATTTCAATTTATTTGTATTATTTTTAAGATTCTACATATAAGTGATATCATACAGTATTTTCTTTCTCTGACTTATTTCACAAAACATAATATTCTCTAGGTCCATCCAGGATGCTGCAAATGACAGTATTTTGTTTCTTTTTTATGGTGAGGAATATTCCGTAGTATGTATAAATCATATCTTCTTAAACCAGTTGTCTTTTGATGGATACTTGCTGCTGCTGGGGCTAAGTCGCTTCAGTTGTGTCCAACTCTGTGTGACCCCATAGACGGCAGCCCACCAGGCTCCCCCGTCCCTGGGATTCTCCAGGCAAGAACACTGGAGTGGGTTGCCATTTCCTTCTCCAATGCAGGAAAGTGAAAAGTGAAAGTGAAGTCGCTCAGTCGTGGCCAACTCTTCGTGACCCCGTGGACTGCAGCCCACCAGGCTCCTCTGCCCATGGGATTTTCTTGGGTTACCTCCATGTCTTAGTTATTGTGCATAGTATTGCTTTGAACTTTGGGATACAAGTATCTTTTCAAATTAGTGTTTCATTTTTTTCTGGATACATATCCTCCAGTGAAATTTTTGGATTATATAGTAGTTCTGTTGTTAGTTTTTTAAGGAACTGGTAATATTTTATTTCTTGATCTGGGTTATTGTATTATCCTTAATACCCTTGGGCATGTTTAGAATCACAGAAAATTAAATAATAAATAATACAACAAAATAAAACTATACACTTTAAGAAGAAACTAATTTAAAAACTAGATACATGGTATATATTTTCCTCCTCTATGTATGTCTGTTGTTTTAATTTAAATATTCATATATTATTTTTGTACTCAGAAAAACACACATGTTTTTAAAGAAGTACAAACATCAGACTTTGTAGCCTTGGGCTTCCCAAGTGTCACACACTTTATGTCTTTGTTGAATGTGACAGGTCTTTTTAAAGCCTCCTTTCTTTACAAGAAGATTGGGGGAAACCAATTACCATTACAATGCAGGTCTGAAATTGGGGCAGAATTTGGGGCTAGATTGATGTGGAAAATTTCCAGAATGTCACAAATCTTGAGTATGCTTGAATCATTTCCCATGAGAAAGTAACATGTTTTACAATCAGATACACCACAAAGAAAAATCTGGTCTTCCTTTCTCACTGCATGAAGTCTCTTAATTTCTATTTCCTTACCTTTGAAGTGGGAATAGTAAAAACTCCCTTGTTAAGAGTGTTTTGAAGTTTATGGATATCTGTCATACGTCATACCCAACTCTATCCCTGGTTCATGGCACTCCAACCACACATGCCTTTTTTCATTTCTCCAACTGGCCCAGCTTATTTGTGCCTCAGGACCTTTGTGCAGTTTTAGTGACATGGAATGTTCTTCCTTCTCATCTTCTATGGCTGCCTCCTTTTTATAATCCTCTTCTCAGTTTACATGGTGTTTCCTTAGTAATACTTTTCCTGACTACTCAGTCTAAAGTAGCTTCTAAGTCACTCTTTGTTATAGTCTGTATACCATTTACTGCTATCTGATATTCTTTTACTTATTTAGTTGTTTATCATCTGTTACCCAACCTACCCAAGCTTGGCCAGCTTACACTTAGAAGAACATGTAGCACAAAATAGTCAATGAATTTTTGTGGAAAGAAAGAATGAATAATGACCATTTTTCTTTTGTTATTGAGACAGTCTTAATATTGTTTGGCTCCTACAGGATGCCTTAAAATTCAAGGAATAGGAAGTTATTCCTTATTCTTTCCCTGTCTGCATTAGTCTTATTTTCTTTAACAATTGTTTTGATCAAAGTTTTTTCCTAGAGTAGTATATAGGAGTTGGACACGACTGAGCGACTTCACTTTCACTTTTCACTTTCATGCACTGGAGAAGGAAATGGCAACCCACTCCAGTGTTCTTGCCTGGAGAATCCCAGGGATGGGGGAGCCTGGTGGGCTGCTGTCTATGGGGTCGCACAGAGTTGGACACAACTGAAGTGACTTAGCATAGCATAGCATATAGAAAGTTGAACATTTTCCTTAAAGAGACTTTGAATGATGTATTTTGAGGCAAGCAGCCTAAGAGATGATCTTTCTAGACCTCGGTGAATAAGAACCAGAGATGCCTCCTGTTGTCATGTAAATCATAGAACAGAACAAGGCAGACAGACAAAGAGGTGGATGGAAAATAAAATAAGGAGCAAAAATTTTGTCAATCATTCAGTGTAGTAACTAAGGGATAGGGAGACTCTGGAGAGGCCTTGAGTTCTCTAATTTGAGCCCCCTGATGGATTGTGATACTCTGTTAGCACAGTATTAGTATAGGAGCAGGAAGAGGGATGCAAGAGCTGGAGAAGTGGGAAGACACAGGCAAGAGCATGTTAGGTATATTATGTTTGGTGCTCAGGCTCTGGATAAGACTGATAGATCTAGAGTTCAATATTTTTCAGATGGTAGTTGAAATCATGGGAGTAGTTGAGGTCACTAGCTAGTGTTTGTGTGGTAATAGAAGTGGGATAAGGACCGAACCTGCAGTTACAGGTAACACTGAAGAACAGAAAGAGAAGAGGAGGCTGTAAAAGGGGTGGCCAAGGTGTCAGGAGAAACAAGAGAGCATCATCACATAAGCCAAAGTAAGAGGGTGAGGGTGTGGTTGGTGATGTCATTTGCAAAAAGAGGGCAGGTCCTAAGACTGGAAACGAGTCCACTGATTTGACAATTTGTGATCACTGGTGACCTTTGGCAGTCACAGTTTCAGAGGTAATGGGAGGTGATGGTGATGGTACAGAACTTAGATAGCAGTGGGTGGATCAAGAAGTGAGAAAGAAGAGACAGACCTGGCTCTTCAAGCTGGGGTAATCCAGTGCAGTAGGGTGGCCTTTCTAGGGAAGAGCTAGTTTTTGGCAAGCACATTATGTATATTGGTGGCTGATATTAAGTATGGTCAACTCTCTTTCTCTCTCTTTTCAACTTAGGCAAGATGTGCATAGTTATTTTTTTAGAAATCTAATGCAGGTCTTTAGCATTCATTCCTTTCAAAAAGCACCTTTTTGAAAGCTTAAGTCAAATTTTCTGAACTCATTCTGCAACCTGATTTCATCACTATTCACTTTATAGTCCTGCCTAGGACCGTACCCTTTGAGCTTCCCAGACCTCTTCCTTAGTAACCAGATATGGAGGTGCTCCTTTATGATAATGTTTGCATGTGGAAACCAAGAATTGAGTTTAGTATCATTGCAGGAAAAAAAAAACAACACACAACTTTATTATCCAGCATGTAAACTCTTAACTGGAAATCCACTGATGAGAGATTTTTCAAGAATTTTATTTTGAAATAGCAAATGACTACAAGTCAAAAGACATGTACTATTCAGTGCCCTTGATTGACTTCAAGATTGCAGATTCTCAAAACAAAAATTGTCATTATGATGTACTTGTTCAATGGACGAATGTATTTTAGAGAAACTTTGATAAAGGCTAAAAACAGACAAATTTGAAAATAAGGGCCATTTCTTAGCTGAATTTTCCATTAATTGATATTTTTACATTTTACTCTAGCATTGGAGTTCTCTTTCATTTTGTTTTGAACTTTTCAAAGTACCAGAAATTAGGATCCATGTGCAGTAGATGGACTACTTTCTATTTTCATTTTACTTGTGAGAAGATTGCTGTGCTGGGAGGTAAGTAACATGCCCAAGGAATATAAGTTAGATCTTCTGATTTTCCATCAAAAATTTTCCCATGGCTTTCCCAGCACTCTCGTCACATATCTTTGTTCACAGTTTTATTGTGTCATGTTCAAGGTGAAAAATATAGGGAGGAGCAGACAGAAACAATTTTGTATATAGCTCAGCTAATTGTGTGAAGTTGGTGGTCATGAAGCTGTGGGACTTGGAACGCTGGTTACAGCGAGGCAGAATGTGGGCAGAAGATGCTTCCTCTAGGCAGCTCGGGCAAAGATTTGTGCACCACCCTTGCCTCTGCAGCTTATTTTTTAGCAGACACAGGGACCATGCAACCATCAGCTCAGTTTCTGCACGTGACAAATCCTGAATCCTGGGGAGGGACATACTTATGTAAACCTCCCCCAGCCCCCAGTGCATCCTTGTCATGCTGCCAGCAAATGTTTACTGGAGCAGCAGCCAGAGTCTGCTTGGGAACTTGCAACCTGTGTACATCAGATGAGTGACCAAGATGCTTGGGTGTGTGCTGACTCATTTAAGAACATCTGATTTAGAGAGCTGCAGGGGTGTGGGTGTTAGAGTACACTGTGGTTGATTTTTCAGCATTCTGCCAAAAAAGCAATAAATGGAAGTGGCAAGTGATGAAGTCAAATCACAATTAAGGTACTGTTAAGAATCTAACTAGTTATTTCTTAAGTCTGTCTTTCAAGATACCCCTTAGCATCTGATGTCAGCAATATTTTAGAGATGCTGAAATAGGGATAGTAATATTTGTTGAGCACTTACTGTATAACAGGTGTTTTTCTAAGTCTTTACGTGCATTAAATAAGTTGTTCCTACAACCACCGTCTGAGACAGGTGCTATTATCATGTCCATTTTCCAATCAGGGCAGAAGTAACTATCCTGAGGATACTAGGGCATCCTTAGTAGAGTATGACATTCAAACCCAGGTCTGAATCAAGTCTACACCATTAACCATGAAATGCTATTAATACCAAGGAGTCAGTGCCATTTAAATAGAAGTAAATGGTTAGGGCTTAAAGTTCAGCAAATGCTGTTTCTATACCTCTTCCTGATTTTTTTGTACGTACAAAATAGAAGATGAAAGTTTGTCCATTTATTCTGAAATATGCACTAAATTGTGATTAAATGGAGAGTATGAAGAAGAGACTACAGTCTTTTTACATATGATGGATAAATGAGGCCCTTTCATTCTTTCAGGTGGTTGATCTCTGCTCAAGGACATTCTGAAGGCCACCGTTTGCTCTGGGAGGGAGAAGCAGGTCTGTGTGAGCTGCTGTGGGCTAGTCTGAGCTTTGATCCTGGTGAGACCCAGGGACTTTAAAGCAGAGTCTGTCAGAGAGCCCTGGGGCCTTGGAGAGAATAGTTAGGAATGAGAGACAATTGAGGGTAAGTCAGTTACTCCAGTGGCATAATTCAGTATTTCAGACATGACTCTTAATCTTCTGTAAAGTATTTGTTGACCCTGTCTCAGAGTTACTGGAATCTGTTTTCAGTGGGCCTATTCTCATGCAGTCTGAAGGGTGAGGGTGTTAGGAGCAGAGGGCTTCAGCCCACAGGTCTGAGGCCTCATCAGTATGACCCCAAAATAGAGAGATCCTTTAAATTTTGAATCATAGTTTAACTGCATGAATAATGAAAGTTTGAACTACCTCCCCTTCTTTGGCACAAGTGCTAGATAATCAGTGGCCCCCTGCCTAAACGTTCTCTACTACATTGAGCGGAGTCTTAAGACCCCCACCCCTAGTCAAGTCCTCTGACCTCCCCTGTGCAGTCACAAACTCTTTGCCCCTGGGCTGCTCTGGTCACACCTGTCACCTATTTGGGAACATCCTCTCTCACTCTCCTCTTGACCCATGCTTTCCTGTTTGCTAGCCTGTCTGAACTGTGAGGTATGCCCTTCCATAAATTCTTATGACACAACTGATATTAGACACATAAGCACAATTTAAATCACCTCTTTTAGCTGTGGCTTTTCTTAGAGCTCTCGAAATTGCTTAGTTTCCAGTTGGCCTCCACCTACCAGAGACCAGCTTCTCTCCTTCACTCTACCCACAGGAAGGCCCCAAGTATCAGAAACATTGCAGGTTTCCCCTTGGTCCCTGGAGACAGGAAACAGACTTCCCACATTCTGTCTAAATCCACCATCCCAGTCTCACTCTCTGAAATGGAATTAATATCTGTCCACAATAATGACTAGGAATATCCATTAGTTTAAGGAAGTCTAGTTTTGATTTGTCAGGGTGGAAATGGCAACCCACTCCAGTGTTCTTGCCTGTAGAATCCCAGGGACGGGGGAGCCTGGTGGGATGTCATCTCTGGGGTCACACGGAGTCGGACATGACTGAAGCGACTTAGCAGTAGCAGGACCTTCCCAGATCCCCCATATCATCAGAACACCTGAATCAGCCTCTGGACTCCTGCTAAATAAAGTTGTCAGTGGGACCCTGCCAGTGGGTCAAATGGCACCATACACCGTCAGCATCCTTTCCTTCAGAACAAGGAGGAAGCTTCAAGCCTATGCTTCGTCATGTAGGTCTCTTTCTCTCAACATTCTAGCTCCTGTAAAGAACTCAAACATCAACACAGCCTACCTTGCAAGGAGGCCTGAGGAGTTGTTGTTCAGTCATTTATGGGTAACTATTTGTGACCCCATGGACTGCAGCACGCCAGGCTTCCCTATCCTTCACTATCTCCCAGAGTTTGCTCAGGCTTATGTCCATTGAATTGGTGATGCCCTCCAACCATCTCATTCTCTGTCACCCCATTCTTCTCCTGCCTTCAATCTTTCCCAGCCTCAGGGTCTTTTCCAATGAGTCAGCTCTTCGCATCAGGTGGCCAAAGTATTGGAGCTTCAGCATCAGTCAATCCAAGGAATATTCAGGATTGATTTCCTTTAGGATTAACTAGTTGGATCTCCTTGCTGTCCAAGGGATTCTCAAGAGTCTTCTCCAGCACCACAGTTTGAGAGCATCAGTTCTTCAGCACTTAGCCTTCTTTATGGTCCAGCTCTCACATCCATACATGAGTACTGGAAAAACTATAGCTTTGACTCTACAGACCTTTGTTGGCAAAATGATATCTCTGCTTTTTAATATGCTGTCTAGGTTGGTCATAGCTTTTTTTCCAAGGAGCAAGGGTCTTTTAATTTCATGGCTACAGACACCATCTGCAGTGATAGAGCAGACAGAATGCTTTCTGGGGAAGGAAACATTTCATTCTGAAATATAATTCACAAGGATAAAAATTTGTCAAAGGACACTCCCAGTTGACATTACTATGTGGTCCACAGTCTCTCATTCTAAACAGTGGCCAGTGCACAGAGGTAGTAAATACAGAGTAAACAAAGCTCACATGGATCTTAGAGGTATTTCACTGCACTCTAGTCTTCCCAAGAAAGGTGGTGTGTGCTGTAACTTTAGTCATGTCTGACTGTTTGTGGCCCAATGGACTGTAACCCATCAGGCTCCTCTGTCCCTCAGATTCTCCAGTTATGGATGCTGAAGTGGGTTGCCATGCTCTTCTCCACGGGATCTTCCTGATAAGGGAGGGTGGTTTCACTCCCAGTTTGCATAACCATAGAGCCCACCTCTAGTTTTTTTTTTTTTTTTTCCTTTTCCCAGAATGAGAGGACTCTCTGCCACAAAGATAAGTTCAGATTACCAGTTTGGAAAACAGAGTAGCTTGCTAATTTTAGAATGATTCTTCTTCCATTTATTTCGGACATCAGCATTTACCAACATTTTAATTATCTTAAAGTAGTTGAAGTAGGAAGAACACTAGATGTGAAATTGTGAAACCTGCATTTGAATCCTGGTTTGTGTTTTATTAGACTTGTGTTGCAGGCCAAGTTATAATCTCCCTGAGGTTCAGCTCGTTGTCTTAAATTGGGAACAGTTGAAGCAAGGTCTGATGCTGTAAAGAGCAATATTGTATAGGAATTTGCAATGTTAGGTCCATGATTCAAGGCAAACTGGAACTGGTCAAACAGGAGATGGCAAGAGTGAATGTCGACATTCTAGGAATCAGCAAACTAAAATGGACTGGAATGGGTGAATTTAACTCAGATGACCGTTATATCTACTACTGTGAGCAGGAATCCTTAGAAGAGATGGAGTAGCCGTCATGGTCAACAAAAGAGTCTGAAATGGAATACTTGGATGCAATCTTAAAAATGACAGAATGATCTCAGTTCGTTTCCAAGGCAAACCATTCAATATCACGGTAATCCAAGTCTATGCCCCGACCAGTAATGCTGAAGAAGCTGAATGGTTCTATGAAGATCTACAAGACCTTTTAGAGCTAACACCCAAAAAATATGTCCTTTTCATAATAGGGGACTGGAATGCAAAAGTAAGAAGTCAAGAAACACCTGGGGTAACAGGCAAATTTGACCTTGGAGTACGGAATGAAGCAGGGCAAAGGTTAATAGAGTTTTGCCAAGAGAACGCACTGGTCATAGCAAACACCCTTTTCTAACAACACAAGAGAATACTACACATGGACATCACCAGATGGTCGACACTGAAATCAGATTGATTATATTCTTTGCAGCCAAAGATGGAGAAGCTCTATACAGTCAGCAAAAACAAGACTGGGAGCTGACTGTGGCTCAGATCAGGAACTCCTTATTGCCAAATTCAGACTGAAATTGAGGAAAGTAGGGAAAACCACTAGACCATTCTGATATGACCTAAATCAAATCCCTTATGATTATACAGTGGAAGTGAGAAATAGATTTAAAGGACTAGATCTGATTGCCTGATGAACTATGGGCAGAGGTTCGTGACATTGTACAGGAGACAGGGATCAAGACCATCCCCATGGAAAAGAAATGCAAAAAAGCAAAATGGCTGTCTGGGGAGGCCTTACAAATAGCTGTGAAAAGAAGAGAAGCGAAAAGCAAAGGAGAAAAGGAAAGATATAAGCATCTGAATGCAGAGTTCCAAGAATAGCAAGGAGAGATAAGAAAGCCTTCCTCAGCAATCAATGCAAAGAAATAGAGGAAAACAACAGAATGGGAAAGACTAGAGATCTCTTCAAGAAAATTAGAGATCCCAAGGGAACATTTCATGCAAAGATGGGCTCTATAAAGGACAGAAATGGTATGGACCTAACAGAAGCAGTAGATATTAAGAAGAGGTGGCAAGAATACACAGAAGAACTGTACAAAAAAGATCCTCACAACCCAGATAATCATGATGGTGTGATCACTGACCTAGAGCCAGACATCCTGGAATGTGAAGTCAAGTGAGCCTTAGGAAACATCACTACGAACAAAGCTAGTGGAGGTGATGGGATACCAGTTGAGCTATTTCAAATCCTGGAAGATGATGCTGTGAAAGTGCTGCCTTCAATATGTTAGCAAATTTGGAAAACTCAGCAGTGGCCACAGGACTGGAAAAGGTCAGTTTTCATTCCAATCCCAAAGAAAGGCAATGCCAAAGAATGCTCAAACTACGGCACAATTGCACTCATCTCATACGCTAGTAAAGTAATGCTCAAAATTCTCCAAGCCAGGCTTTAGCAATACCTGAACTGTGAACTTCCAGATGTTCAAGCTGGTTTTAGAAAAGGCAGATGAACCAGAGATCAAATTGCCAACATCCGCTGGATCATGGAAAAAGCAAGAGAGTTCCAGAAAAACATCTTTCTACTTTATTGACTATGCCAAAGCCTTTGACTGTGTGGATCACAATAAACTGTGGAAAATTCTGAGAGATGGGAATGCCAGACCACCTGACCTGCCTCTTGAGAAACCTATATGCAGATCAGGAAGCAACAGCTAGAACTGGATATGGAACAACAGACTGGTTCCCAGTAGGAAAAGGAGTACGTCAAGGCTGTATATTGTCACCCTGCTTATTTAACTCTATGCAGAGTACATCATGAGAAACACTGGGCTGGAAGAAGCACAAGGTATAACCTCAGATATGCAAATGACACCACCCTTATGGCAGAAAGTGAAGAGGAACTAAAAAGCCTCTCGATGAAAGTGAAAGAGGAGAGTGAAAAAGTTGGCTTAAAGCTGACCATTCAGAAAACGAAGATCATGGCATCTGGTCCCATCACTTCATGGGAAATAGATGGGGAAATAGTGGAAAGTGTCAGACTTTATTTTTTTGGGCTCCAAATCACTGCAGATGGTGATTGCAGCCATGAAATTAAAAGACACTTACTCCTTGGAAGAAAAGTTATGACCAACCTAAATAGCATGTTAAAAAGCAGAGACATTAGTTTGCCAACAAAGGTCTGTCTAGTCAAGGCTATGGTTTCTCCAGTAGTCATGTATGGATGTGAGAGTTGTACTGTGAAGAAAACTGAGTGCCGAAGAATTGATGCTTTTGAACTGTGGTGTTGGAGAAGACTCTTGAGAGTCCCTTGGCCTGCAAGGAGATCAACCAGTCCATTTTAAAGGAGATCAGTCCTAGGTGTTCATTGGAAGGACTGATGCTAAAGCTGAAACTCCAGTACTTTGGCCACCTCATGGGAAGAGTTGACTCATTGGAAAAGATTCTGATGCTGGGAGGGATTGGGGGCAGGAGGAGAAGGGGACGACAGAGGATGAGATGGCTGGATGGCATCACCGACTCAATGGACGTGAGTCTGAGTGAACTCCGGGAGTTGGTGATGCATAGGGAGGCCTGGCATGCTGCGATTCTCGGGGTCGCAAAGAGTCAGACATGACTGAGCGACTGAACTGAACTGAATGTTATTTGGGAAGAATAAAGAGCTATAGATGCAAACTAGGTTTTTGTATTATTACTGTTGTTATTATTATTACCCAAGGTTTTACCCATTTCAGGGCTTCCCGCTGCATCTTACGTTGCGACAGATTGCTCTAGGTAAAATGTAATGAAAGACTAAGTTTCTATCCTTTTTCTAGCCTGTGAAGTATCCATCCCAAGGATATTAGCAAAAGATAGTTGATACTCCTTTTCCTCAAATAGATGCCATTTGTTGAGCAGTGACTATGGATCAGATACTAATCTTAGGTGTGCTGGGAAAAATTTGAAGATAATAGAAACCACTTCTGACCTCATAGGGTTATAGTCTGGCTGGGAAGATGGACGTTACCATATAATTACATAATTAAAGAAATACAATCAAGGCAAGTGCTCTGAAAGAAAAACCTGAGACCAGTGTTCCCAGCTTTGAGGCTAACCAGGCATCTGCTGCTGTCACTCTCATTTTGGTCTTGCCCATGTCTTTTGCAAGCCCTTGGAAGATACTCTCCATCTTTTTGTGTCAGATACCCTCAGAAATTTCCCCCAGTGCTGGCCAGCCCTATTGAGTCTGGTGTCTGTCTCTATTTAAAGTGGCTTCTGGGTTCTTTGGGACTTGGGCAATCATGTGTTTCCCATTCTACCCTAAACAAGCTTGATACTGGACCTTCCAACAGCATCTCTGAGTTCTTTATTGATTTTAAGGAACTGGCTCGAAGCCCACTTCAGTTGCACTGGGCATGCCTACCAGCATAACCCTCTGTAGTGTCTTGGGATAGGGATCAGTTGCTTGACCTCCTTCTTTCAGAGTGAGCTGTTTGTTCTCTGAATTCAGTAGTAGAGAGCCAAGAGCTCACCCCTCAAACTCTAATATGACCCAAGGTTATGATATGTTCTATTGACTGGAGAAGGAAATGGCAATCCACTCAAGCACTCTTGCCTGGAAAATCCCATGGATGGAGGAGCCTGATTGGCTACAGTCCATGGGGTCGCAAAGAGTTGGACATGACTGAGTGACTTCACTTTCCTATTGACTGACATGTAGTAATGCATTCACGCCCATGAGGGATAGTGTGGTTTATTGGGAAGAGCACTGGACTGGTAATCAGCAGATTTGACCTTGTCATCAAGTAGCTTTTTCACCTGGAGCAAAACTTCACTTCTTTGGTTCTCTGGCGTGACACCTACAAAATGAGGATACAGTAGTCATTGTTTAATCAATGTTTATTAAATTTTATGAAGGAACTGGGCTAGATGTTTATATATACACACATATTTTTGCAATTGAAGTTATTTGGACCTTAGATTTTTATATTCTTAGACTATATGTTATATAATGACTGGAAGAACAAGATGGCATATGTGCCTCATGGTGCTTATTATGGATTGAATGGTTGTGTGCCCCAGACTCATATATTGAATCCCTTACCCTTCATGTGATAATATTTGGGGATAGTGTTTTTTTAGGCTTTGACACTGATACTTGTTTTTCATTATTCTGCTTTCCACTTTTCCATATCATGATGGGGATTATAAAGACCATTTGTAAACAAAATTTCATAGCTCATTTAAAAATATCAGAGAAGAGAAAGTGTACTCTTTGATCTCTTGTGTTCTTTTCTTTTTCTTTGACCCCACAAGTTTCATTTTAGTAAGGGAGAAACAAAGAAGAAGCAAGAAAAACAAAGATGAAGACTGAGAAAACTTGTATATCCAACTGCATGAGCTTCTCAAATTAGGCCAGAGATAAAATAATGTGTTTTGAGTTTGTTGTTGTATAAAACAAAGTTTTCTCATTGTACACTGAATATTTTGGGGGGAAGGCTGTTAAAATAATGTATGCTATCGTTGTGGTTTTTTTCTTTTAGTAATTGGCAGTTAGGTTATTCAGAGAGAACGATGAATGAAATGACAAGTGTATAGATGCCAGTCATATTTAGTGTTTTATCTAATTTTCTTTTCCATACTTTTCATTTTATTTAGTTATGATTTGAGTTTATATATACTTCTTTTTGTAAGTCTTGATTTGTGGTGTAAATATCAACCTCATATTAACAAAGACTAGTTTTTCTAAGTTTTATTTTGAGATGTCTGTAGCCTGGATTTTTATCTATCAAGGAAGAACATGAAATTTTAAGAGAAGAATTCATTTTTGGATGTGTGAGTTAGTTAAAGGCTAGTGATAGAAGCCAGGCTGTTTCAGATAATCATGGATTCTGAGACTATCCTTGATACTTTTATGGACATGATTATTATCTCACCAAGAACTGAATATTTAACTGCCAACATAATTCTGATCTCATATTGGGCGATCAACTACAGCTAAAATCTACTGCTTATTTTTTTGATCTGCTGTGGAGTTTGGACTCTCATTGGAGTTGGTATTCAGTCATTTAATAAATATTTATATGCTAGGTACATAAATATCATATGCCAGGTCCTGTGCCAGGTATCTGGTATGAATCAGAAAAATTCTCATATCCTCATAGCCTGTGTTCTGGTGAGGGAACCAGATAATAGACAAGTATGTGAATGTGTACTGTATAATGGGAGGTAGTGATAAGAGCTGGCAAGAACAACCAAGCAAGATCAGTTATTAGAGAGGAGTCAAAGTCTGTCTGAGGAGATGACCTTTGAGTGAAGCTGAATGAACTAGGAGGAAATCATTTGAGTATTTGAGAGAGGAGTGTTCCAGATGAGAACAACAAATGCTAAGTCTCTGAGTAACGGTGAGTCAAGGATGAGAACCAACTAGGAGGCCAGTGAAACTATCGGCAGTGAGGAGAACATGGACAGAAATTGGATTCTAGAAGCAGCTGGAGGCCAGATCCCATCCTCAAAGAAAAGAATCAGATTAGAAAAATAAAAATAAGAAACATTTATGAACTACAGCACAGTGCATCATCCAGGAAAAAATTAGTTGTCATAAACAAGAATGCTACTGGATATTCAAAAAGAGAAGAATCTCTGTGACCTAGGCATGTGAGGAAGTCTTCATGGGAGAAGATGGCCTTGAGCTGTTCTCATTCATTTACTCAGCTTGTATTTGTTCAGTCACAAATGGGTGCTGGACTCTGTGGAAGGTGGTAGAAATGTAGTGATTATCAAAACAGACCAAGTCCTGTGTCCATGAACTTACTGCCTAGTTGGGGAGAGAGAGTTAAAGCACAGAATTACACAAGTGAATATACAATTACAAACTGAAGAACGCTCTGTAAGCACAGTGTAGCAGTCTTAGATTTAGAGAGTCTAAGAATCTAAATCACATACTGACATAGCCTGTGTGCATGTGGCAGAGGGAGGGGGTAGGTCATCAGAGAAGGCGAACTCAAAAAGTGATGAGATAACTGGGAGCTGGCCAGGTGAGAGTGTGTATGAACCGTCTGGATAGAGGACAGGCCGTGAAATAGACCAGTGTCAGGAGCCGCGTTAGGCATTACTGACAAAATGGAGGCACGGTCCCAACCCCCTCTCCTCATCTGGCAGGCATGGCTCCGGGATGAAGGAGTTAGGCCTTGTGATTCTAACTTGTTTTTTCCTTTCTTCGGTTGAATTGGCTGGAAAGAATGTTAAGGTGCTTGAGAGAAGCATGAGAAAGCACAAAGCCTTCTACAGTTGTGCCCAGAAAATAATCTATAAAATAACCATTGACATTTGTTCAAGGATCTTTACAAAGAATGTCCCAGGATGAGCTCGTAGGCCGCAGCTTAAGGCCATGGGAAGATTGTTATCTGAGACCTATTTGTGAGGGAAATATTTATGGCAAAAGAAGATTGCTGAGTTTAGGGTTTAGGAATAATTAAGAATAGCTAGAAGCCTTTTTAGGAGATAGTGATCTTAAGATGCTAGGGGCAAACAGGATTAAGAAAGATAAGAAATAACTGAGGAATGTAGCATGAGTTACAATGTAATCACAAGTTAAGTACAGTAAATCTGGGTGGGGAAAGCTAAAAACATCAAACCTCTGACCTAATGCTTTTGTCAAAGTATAAAAGAGAACCTGAAGCTTGAAATAAACATGTAGTTCCATACTATGAGTCAGAGACTACATCATCGTAAGCCGATGTAGCTCTGTACTATGAGTCAGAGGCTACATCATCATCGTCCGCTGACACTGCTCACCCCTTCAGGCTGATTCCCTGGCTGCTGGAGCTGGACTCCAGCAGACCAGGTCTGTTCAGGCACCTGAAACAAAGCCAGTGTGGCATGGATTGAGCACAGTGAGCATGGATTGAGGAGACACAGGAAGAGATCAAAAGAGGAAGCAGGGGATAGTTGAGAGGGCATTGCAGGAATCTAGGTAGGGCGATCCTGGCTTAGACTAGAGTGGTGACACTGAAGGCCAATTGGAAGGGGAGGTATATTTGTGAAGTATTTTCATCAGGCAGATCTCAGGTGACATGCAGAATTTTCATTTGTCTCAGTTCAGTTCAGTTGCTCAGTCGTGTCTGACACTTTGTCACCCCAGGGACTGTAGCACGCCAGGCCTCCCTGTCCATCACCAACTCCTTGAGTCCACCCAAACCCATGTCCATTGAGTCAGTGATGCCATCCAACCATCTCATCCTCTGTCGTCCCCTTCTCCTCCTGCCCTCAATCTTTCCCAGCATCAGGGTCTTTTCCAATGAGTCAGCTCTTCTCATCAGGTGGCCAAAGTAGTGGAGTTTCAGCTTCAACATCAGGCGTTCCAATGAATATTCAGGACTGATTTCTTTTAAGATGGACTGGTTGGATCTCCTTGCAGTCCAAGGGACTCTCAAGAGTCTTCTCCAACACCACAGTTCAAAAGCATCAATTCTTCAGTGCTCAACTTTCTTCACAGTCCGACTCTCACATCCATACATGACTACTGGAAAAACCATAGCCTTGACTAGACAGACCTTTGTTGGCAAAGTAATGTCTCTGCTTTTGAATATGCTATTTAGGTTAGTCATAACTTTCTTCCAAGGAGTAAGTGTCTTTTAGTTTCATGGCTGCAATCACCATCTGCAGTGATTTTGGAGCCCGGAAAAATAAAGTCTGACACTGTTTCCACTGTTTCCCCATCTATTTCCCATGAAGTGATGGGACCAGATGCCATGATCTTCGTTTTCTGAATGTTGAGCTTTAAGCCAACTTTTTCACTCTCCTCTTTCACCTTCATCAAGAGGCTTTTTAGTTCCTCTTCACTTTTTGCCATAAGGGTGGTGTCATCTGCATATCTGAGGTTATTGATATTTCTCCCAGCAATCTTGATTCCAGCTTGTGCTTCCTCCAGCCCAGCGTTTCTCATGATGTACTTTGCATATAAGTTAAATAAGCAGGGTGACAATATACAGCCTTGACGTACTCCTTTCCTCATTTGGAACCAGTCTGTTGTTTTATGTCTGCCGGGGTCCAGCCCCGGCTGATCCAGGGTATTCGAAGGAGAGATGGCGTAGGCGAGGGTCAGGAAACAACTGCTTAATTAAACGTTAATTAAGGATATAAAAAGTAATAGAATGAGGATAGCTCAGTAGGAAAATTCAGTGAAGAAAAGAGGCTGAAATAAGGATAGCTCAGTGAGGAAATTCAGTGGAGAAAAGAGGCTGAGTAGCTTGGTTTACGCGGGAGACCAATAAAACTTCAAGACAAGAAGTTTGCACCACTTACGTAGGCCGCAGGCGTCCTTCCGTTCTCCCAAAGGAGAGGAGACACTGAGGCCTCCCAGTTCGGATCTTAGAAGCCCAGGCATAATTAGCAAGCATGGCGGGTTCCACGCTTCAGATGGAGACTCAGCCAGAATTTGGGGGAGAGAGCGACATGGGGAGACCAAGTTTCGGTGAACAAGGCCCGCACTTTATTTTCCAAAGTAGTTTTTATACCTTAAGTTATGCGTAGAGGATAATGGGGGAAGGGGTGGAGTCATGCAAGGACAGCAGTTCCTGGTTCTAATCGAAGCCAGGCTTTCAAACTTATCATATGCAAAAGTTCAGGTGATTGACATCATCTTCTGGCCAGGAGGCCTGTTAACATTTTAAGAAACTTATTTTTCTCTAAAGGTGATTATTCCAAAGACAGGCACCAGCCTCCAAAAAAGGATTGGACAAAGCTGCATTCCTATAGGGCAAAGGCGAGGTGGGCTCAATCAAGAAAAGAATTAACTCAAGGGTCCAAGGTTACAAACATTGAGGCTACTACTTACATTTCTATACACCCATTATATCAATCAATACACTGCCAAGGACACAGTCGGTAAGGGGTATGGAGACTTAGCAGCAAACATTGGCCCAATAAGTGAAAAACCCTTCACCAATACAATTTCTAATCAATCTTTTAACTACTCAAAGGAATCTGTGTTTAGGCAGTTTAGAACATCTCCTGCCTCTCACAGTTGGAAGGCTCTGAACAATCACATGTGGCCGGAAAAACCTATTCAGGAAGGCTAGAGGATTTCCAAAGGAGTTTGTAGGTTGAAACACTGTCACACCCAGGAATTATTAACTGGAGCTGTAAGCTAACTCTTTTTTCAGAGAGAGGTAGTGGGGGACAGCCCCCCTGTAAAGTCAGAGGTGTAGGTGAGAGCACAAAGCAGAAAGTAGGCAGACTCTGGTTTTGGGGGTAGATGCTCGAGAATTTCCAGGGGGACTCCTGAGGCTCGATCCCGCCTTTGCGTATGGCGAGCCTCCTTCCTCATGACCTTTGTCATGGGTGGAGTTCCTCACGCTGGCTCCTGGCAGTGATAGACTTCCAGTTGAGCTATTTCAGATTCTGAAAGATTATGCTGTGAAGGTGCTGCACTCAATATGCCATATGCCAGCTCCCGGCACATGTCCAGTTCTGACTGTTGCTTCCTGACCTGCATACAGATTTCTCAGGAGGCAGGTCAGATGGTCTGGTAGTCCCATCTCTTTCAGAATTTTCCACAGTTTGTGGTGATATACACAGTCAAAGGCTTTGGCATAGTCAATAAAGCAGAAGTAGAAGTTTTTCTGGAACTCTCTTTTTCGATGATCCAACAGATTTTGGCAATTTGATCTCTTGTTCCTCTGTCTTTTCTAAAACCAGCTTGAACATCTGGAAGTTCATGGTTCACTTATTTTTGTGGCCTGGCTTGGAGAATTTTGAGCATTACTTTACTAACTTTGAGATGAGTGCAATTGTGCGGTAGTTTGAGCATTCTTTGGCATTGCCTCTCTTTGGGATTGGAATGAAAACTGACCTTTTCCAGTCCTGTGCCCACTGCTGTGTTTTCCAAATTTTCTGGCATATGAGTGTAGCACTTTCACAACATCATCTTTTAGGATTTGGAATAGCTCAACTGGAATTCCATCATCTCCACTAGCTTTGTTTATAATGATGTTTCCTAAGGCCCACTTGACTTCACATTCCAGGATGTCTGGCTCTGGGTGAGTGACCACACCTTCATGATTATCTGGGCCGTTAAGATCTTTTTTGTGTAGTTCTTATGTGTATTCTTGCCACCTCTTCTTAATATCTTCTGCTTCTGTTAGGTCCATACCATTTCTGTCCTTTTTTGAGCCCATCTTTGCATGAAATGTTCCCTTGGTATCTCTAATTTTCTTGAAGATATCTCTAGTCTTTCCCATTCTATTGTTTTCCTCTATTTCTTTGCACTGATCACTGAAGAAGGCTTTCTTATCTCTCCTTGCTATTCTTTGGAACTCTGCATTCAAATGGATATATCTTTCCTTTTCTCCTTTGCTTTTCGCTTCTCTTCTTTTCGCAGCTATTTGTAAGGCCTCCTCAGACAGCCATTTTCCTTTTCTGCATGTCTTTTTCTTGGAGATGGTCTTGATCCCTGTCTCCTCTGCAGTGTCACGAACCTCCATCCATAGTTTATCAGGCACTCTAGCAGATCTAGTCCCTTAAATCTGGGTCTCACTTCCACTGTGTAATCATAAGGGATTTGATTTAGGTCATACCTGAATGGTCCAGTGGTTTTTCCTACTGTCTTCAATTTAAGTCTGAATTTGGCAATAAGGAGTTCATTATCTGAGCCACAGTCAGCTCCTGGGCTTGTTTTTACTGATTGTATAGAGCTTTGCCATCTTTGGCTGCAAAGAATATAATCAATCTGATTTCAGTATTGGCCTCCTGGTGATGTCCATGTGTAGAGTCTTCTCTTGTGTTGTTGGAAGAGGTTTTTTTTCCTATGACCAGTGTAAAACTCTATTAGCCTTTGCCCTGCTTCATTCCATATTCCAAGGCAAAATTTGCCTGTTACTCCAGGTGTTTCTTGACTTCCTACTTTTGCATTCCAGTCCCCTATAATGAAAAGGACATCTTTTTTGGATGTTAGTTCTAGAAGGTCTTGTAGGTCTTCATAGATCTGTTCAATTTCAGCTTCTTCAGCGTTACTGTTTGAGGCATAGACTTGGATTACCGTGATGTTGAAAGGTTTGCCTTGGAAACGAACAGAGATCATTCCGTTGTTTTTGAGATTGCATCCAAGTACTGCATTTCATACTCTTTTGTTAACTATGATGGCTACTCCTTTTCTTCTAAGGGATTCTTGCCTACAGTAGTAGATATAATGGTCATCTGAGTTAAATTCACCCATTCCAGTCCATTTTAGTTCACTGATTCCTAAAATGTCAATGTTCACTCTTGCCATCTCCTGTTTGACCACTTCCAATTTGTCTTGATTCTTGGACCTAACATTCCAGGTTCCTATGCAGTGTTGCTCTTCATAGCATCAGACCTTTCTTCCATTACCATTCACATCCACAAGTGGGTGTTGTTTTTGCTTTGGTTCCGTCTCTTCATACTTTCTGGAGTTATTTCTCCAGTGATCTCCAGTAGCATATTGGGCACCTTAAGACATGGGGAGTTCATCTTTCAGTGTCCTATCTTTTTGCCTTTTCATACGGTTCTTACGGTTCTCAGGGCAAGAATACTGGAGTGGTTTTCAATTCCCTTCTCCAGTAGACCACATTTTGTCAGAACTCTCCACCATGACCCATCTGTTCTAGGTGGCTCTAAACGGCATGGCTTATAGTTTCATTGAGTTAGACAAGGCTGTGGTCCATGTGATTAGATTGGTTAGTTTTCTGTGATTGTGGTTTTCAGTCTGTCTGCTCTCTGATGGAGAAGAATAAGAGGCTTATGGAAGCTTCCTGATAGAAGAGACTAACTGAGGGCATTGTCTAGGTTGTGAAAAAATTAGAAATGCAAAGAAACATAAGCTCCAAGTGTATACATTCTAATATTATGACAGTAAAATGTACTTCAGCCAGAACACCAGGTATTGTCAGTGTGGATCTTGTATGTTAGTAATTATCTTTGATTCTTGGGAAATCTTTGGAAGTCTAATTTATGCAAATTGTGAGGTAATAATGTACTTATTTGTACAACAAATAGAATACTTACTCTATACTAGGAACAGTTGTAAGGGCTGGGTCCCAAAGGGCTGGTATTCTGGTAAAACTTGCATTCTGTGTATTCTTCTAAGAACTATATATTTTAACCAAAAGAAAATAAATGAGTGATATTTTTCTTAATACATCAGTTTGATGTAGGAAAGTGTAAAATAATTTCTGAATTTTTGTAAGAAGGCTTCCAAACTTCTGTTTAAAACATTTTAGAAAGTAAATAAGCAAATAACTTACTGGGAAAACGTTTTCCTTTAATTAACCATGCAATAATGCTATTCCTATATCGAGATTATGTAGAAATCATTAAATAAACAGAATTTCCCAACAGAAGAGGTATGCTAAAGCCATAAAATTTGTTAAAACAAATAATATAGTTTCCAAATAGTTATAATATAAATTTTAAAAGGTTGACCTCAGTAATAATAAAAAACAAAAGTTAAATCAACCGTATGCATTCGTTCCTCTAACCCTAGCAAAGATTTTACCTTTTTTGAATCATATTAAGTGTTGAGTGGGAGTGGCTGCACTAGTGTGAACGGGCACAGCTTTTCTGGAAAGCAGTTTGAAAATATGCGTGATGGGCTTAAAATGTTAAATCTTTTTCTTAATTCTGTTTTAGACACATAACCAAATAATAATCAGTAATACAGGTAAAGATTTCTATACATGCGAATGGGCAAAGGTTCAAGATGGGTCACAGATATTAAGCTTAGGAGGCTGAAAAATTAACTTTGTGACCCAAGATGTAATTAGTTTTTTGACACTTCTGGAGATCTTACTTTGATCAACTGTGAATGGATTGAGTAGCCTCAGCAAAGAGCTACACCATCGTTGGAGATGGAATCTCCTTCTGTTTCCTAGTTGAGAGATTTTATGCTGGCTTAGCCCCAAAACACAACTGCAGAGTTTAGAACTTTCTTACTCTCCTGCCTTCAGAGCTGTACCAAGATTCCTCTAGTCATGGATTAGGTCAGAGCTTACATATCCCTACTAGAAGCTCTCTGCTGCCATCTCCAGTCCTCTCTTCTCTATCAGTCCTACCTTCCACCTCCATTTTAGATTTTAGAACACACACACAAACACAGGAGTGAGAGAGGCAGACAAGAAGTAAAACATCAGTAGATTTGGAATCAGTAATAATAATTGGTAATGCTTATATAGTTTTTATGTATATTAATTAATCTAATCCTTACAATAACAATAAAGTAATAATATCATGAGGTAGATACTGTGATGTTCCTCATCTTACAGATGAGGGAACTGATATGAGGTGATTTAACCAAGGTCATACAACTAGTGTGGGGCATAGCTGGGATTTTTGTGCAAGCAATCTGCATTCAGAATTCTGCTTTTAAGATCACTCTATGATCCTGCCTCTTTAATCAAATGACTGGAGTGCCTGTCCTGACTCTCTTACTTACCGACTAGTGATTAGGAAAGACCAAACATCTCAGAGCCTGAGTTTGATACTGTGAAATGAGTATATAATGATACCAACTGCACCAAAGTGTCATGATGATACAGTGAGGTGAGGTGAAGTTATGCCAAATGCTTATGGCATTATTGGGCTTTCCTGGTGACTTAGCTGGTAAAGAATCCACCTGTAATGCGGGAGACCTGGGTTCCATCCCTGGGTTGGGAAAATCCCCTAGAGAAGGGAATGGTTACCCTCACTAGTATTCTGGCCTGAAGAATTCCATGAAATTCTATAGTCCATGGATCGCAGAGTCGGACACAACTGAGTGACTTTCACTTTATGGCATTATTATTACTCATAAGTATATTAGAATTCCTTGTAAGTTTGTACATTGGCTTTGCAATAATATGTAACTTCTATTTAAAAATGAATGGCAAAGACAAAACTGTGCCCTCCTGAAACATTGTTGAGACATTTTTTATGTTCTAGCATTTGGTGGCTATGCAGCTCACCAGAAAGTTCTGATCACTGCTTCTTCAACAAGTTGTCCAGACATCTGTATCATTTGGACACTTGAATGACTCTAGACCAGGGTTCTGCCCGTTGTGGGGTCTACAGAATGAGTTTAACAAAGACTGTTGGTGAGCCCCTTTTGCTGTGGTGAAGCGGCAGCCTAGACTGGGGACAAAGGAACCCACCACCATGCTCCAGTACAGAATACTGTGGGTCTCTGGGTGTGTAATTTCCAAGTCGGCTTGCCTCTATCTTTGATCCCATGACCTGGTGTCTAAGGAGTGGCTGTGGTACAGAACTTTATGCCAACCACAAGAATGCAACTAGAAGCACATCTTGATCTACTTTCTCATTTATGTGGTCATTGTGTATACATTTTGATCCTGCAGAGTAAGAGTTCTAAGAAAAAGAGAAAAATAGGTTTCTTTTATAACTCCAGAGTAGAAGTGGAAATGGAAACACTTTTTTCTTGGGTAACTCTTATCTGTACAGTATTTAACAAGTTTCTGTATTTATATAGGCAAAATATACATCTATTGTTCCTTTAAATTCCCCTTCTTTTTAAAAGAGATATGAGCTGATTTTATTCTTAACTCTCTCTCTGATCTCCCACTTCTTGTGTTTTAAAGTTGTACTGATCTGGGTACATCTGGACCCAGCTACACATCTGATTCTACTGTTGGCTGTGAGATTTTGAACTAGTTACTTATCCTTATGATCTTAGATTTTCTTATCTGTAAATTGAAAATAATAGTATGTAGCTCTTAGGATAGGTAAGATGATTATGTGGGATAATGTGTGTAATGCATCTTGCAAGATGTCTAGGTAAGTTATAGGGGTAGAGAGCATAGCATATACAAACACGGGTAGGCATGAAAAACTAAGAGGCTAGAACAAAGGTAAGGAGAAAAAAGTACAAGAAATAATCAAGTGACATATGGATAAAAGAGAAACAGATTTTGTTGTTGAATAAAGCAGCAGGTTTAGAATTCAAAATAAGATTTTTGTCATTTCCCAAAAACTACATAATCAGAACAGAAACTGGACTATTGGCCATACGTAAGTTCCTTAGCAGATCAAAATCACAGGCTTTCTTTTATATGTATCTCAGACATCTGTTACCTCCAGGAATTTTGCCTTGATGTCATTGTGGGAGGAGGACCTTTAAGAATGTCAGGTAGGAGAGTGGAGACCTTTACTACTTATCAGAATGAGAAGGTAGATATGATTGCCAGTTTTGAAGGACTGTTTGAATTGAGTATTGATAGTAAGCTTTTGGAAGGTGTTGCAGTGTTTATTTAGTAAATATCTATTTTTGTTAGGGCTTCCCGGTGGTGCTAGTGGTAAAGAACCCACTGGCCAGTGCAGGAGACAGTAGAGACGCGGATTTGTTCCCTGGGTGGGGAAGATCCCTTAGAGGAGGGTGGCAACCCACTCCAGTATTCTTGCCTGGAGAATCCCATGGACAGAGGAGTCTGGCGGGTACTGTCCATAGGGTTGCAAAAGTCGTACATGACTGAAGTGACTTGAGCGTGCAGCACATTTTTGTTAGGAACTAAATGTACAGTGTTATTACATTATTTTGAAGGGGCAGAACTTCCCATCAGAGGGGAATAGATAGGTAGGTATTTCTTTAAGGAAGTATTACAAGCAAAGGAGACAATATCCATTATCTATTCATGCTGGATACCTATCCTATCCTATTCATCTATGATAACATAGGTGAATGAAATATGAATCTTGACATAGGAAAATGTTTAAGTTAATAATTATTTTAACCAACCATTCCCAAATTTGGTGGCTTTAAACTATAGCAGCCATTTATCATTTCTCGTAATTCTACCAGTGACCTGGTTATTCTTCTGCTGGTCTTGGTTTATCTCTCTCATGTGATTGCAGTGAAATGATGTCTGTGGCTGGAGTCCTGTGGAGCCTCATTTGGGATGTTGATACGACTGGGCTCTTCTTTTTCATACATTCACAAAGCTTCTTCCTTCCCACATGGCCTATTTGGTGTCCTGCTATCAGGTAACTGATATCTGTATGCTGTGCTTCGTTGCTCAGTCATGTCTGACTCTTTGCAACCCGCCAGGTTCCTCTGTCCATGGGGATTCTCAAGGCACGAATGGTGGAGTGGTTTGCCATGCCCTCCTCCAGGGAACTGGTCACTCTACATGATGGCAAAAATCAGCATTCAAGATAAATAACATGGAATCTGCTAGTTCTCTTAGAAGCAAAGTTCTGAACTGACACAGCATCATTTCCACTGCATTCTTTTTGTTAATGTGAATCATAAACCAAGGTATGTTGGGAAATTAGCTCTCTAAACAGAAAAATCCCACTAGTTTGTAGTGCTACAAATGTGACATCACTGAACACAAAATGGGAAGAGATGTGTACAGTTCTCTCTCAAGAGCTGATATGAGCTGGCTCTGCATACCCCTGGCCAACCAAAAGTCATCATGGGAGAGGACTACCAGTCAAGACTACCAGAAGATGTGGTTCACTGAAGGCCATCTTTGGAGACCATCACAGGAGCAAACAGTTGAATATAAAAGACAGTTTCATAAATATCTCATTATGTTATTAGTATTCAGCAAAATGTGGTAAAATATCATATTAAATGGGTATGATCAGAAAGCTATAGGAGTATAGAGAAAATGACTTATTCTGCCAAGGGATATCAATAAAGATTCACAGTACAGACAGTGATTAAGCTGAGTCTTTAAGAGTTCAGCAGGGAGAAAATAGGAAGAAGATATCCAGTTAAGGGGGACAGTATGTACAAGTCGAGGAATTGTTACAGTAAGATGACTTGAAGAATGTATAATGTTTCCTTTCTCAACTGATTGTAGTGGATTAATCTTGGCTAGTTGAGATTTCTGTCCATTGTTCACATAAATCAGACCATGTGGCTCAACTTCTGAAAAAGTATCTGGTCCTTATAAGTAGAAAGTCCCTAGAGGGCAGATATAGACTAGGAGGCTAAAAATGTCTTCAGTGATAAGACTATGAAAATTCTTGAATGTAGTTTTAAAAGTCTAGAATTTATCCTATAGGTAATAAGACTTTATCAGATAATTTCAATTAAAGGAGTGGCATGAATTTATATTTCCTGTAGTTGCTATAGGGCTTTGGTGGCTCAGATGGTAAAAAATCTGCAGGAGACCGGAGTTTGATCCCTGGGTCAAGAAGATCCCCAGGAGAAGGAAATGGCAGCCTACTCCAGCATTCTTGCCTGGAGAATTCCTTAGGAGCCTGGTGGGCTGTAGTCCATGTGGTCACAAAGAGTTGGACCCGACAGAGCAACTAAGACGCATAGATTCTGTAAAAGATTATCATATGCTTAATGGCTTAAGAAAACAAAAAACAAAAAACAAAACTTGTTATCTTACAGTTTTGGAAGTCAGAGGTTCAAAATCTGCCTCACTGGGCTAAACCAAGGTGTCAGTAGGGCTGGGTTTCTTCTGGAGGCTCTAGGAAAGAACGTTTCCTTGCCCTATTCAGCTTCTAGAGGTTCCCTGCATTTCTTGGTTCATGACTATTTCTCCATATCACTCTATGCTCTTGCTTCTGTTATCACATCTTCTACTATACGCTTTGACCCTCTTACCTTCCTCTTTAAGGGATCTTTGTGACTATGTTGGACTCTTGAAGATACTACAGAATAATTTGCCCATCTCAAGATTCTTAACCCAATCACATCTTCAAAGTCCCTTTTTCCTTGTAAAGTAACATAGTCAACAGGTTTCAGGAACTAGATTGTGGACCTCTTTGGGGGAGCCATTTTTCAGCCTACCACACATGATCAAATTTGTGTTTGAGGAATATCACTTTGGCAGTTAAATGCAGAATTGATTTGAGAGGCATGATACAGAAGGTTAGGAAAATAATTATAGGCTGTTGTAATAGTCCAGGTTTAGCCTTGAAATAAGATGTAACAATAAGGAGAGAAAGGGGCATATGAATTTCAAAGTTATCTAAGAACTGTGATTAACATAGTTTTCATGACCAGGAAGAAGTAAGGAGTAAAGCAGTGGAAAGAATCAAAGCTGACTCCAATTTTTGTCTTCACTTAGGTGATTGTGACATAGTTAAACTATAGAGGATGCATGAAATTTCAGGGTAGGAGGACAGTTAGTTCCATTTGGGCCATGTTGTTACTCCGATACTTTCACCACCTGATGTGAAGAGCTGATTCATTGGAAAAGACCCGGATGCAGGGAATGATTGAGGGCAGGAGGAGAAGGGGACGACAGAGGATGAGATGGTTGGGTGGCATCACCGACTCAATGGACATGGGTTTGGGTGGACTCCGGGAGTTGATGATGGACAGGGAGGTCTGGCGTGCTGCGATTCATGGGGTCGCAAAGAGTCAGATACGACTGAACTGAACTGTTTGAGTAGCTTCTGGAACATGATGGTTGTGAGGGCAGAGGCCATTGGAAATTCAGACCTAGAAAAGCCCTAAGAAAGAAGATCATTCATGGAGAACACATGGAGTAGGAAAAGAAATTCCAGAATAGAAACCAGCACCTCCAGTATTTGAGAATAATTGCCAGCTAAGGAGGCAAAGATAAGAAGAAAGAGAGGTGTCCCTGAAGGGAAGAGGTGAGAGGATATCAAGGAAGGAGCTGGCAATGATAATCAAATGTCTCAGAGAGTAAAGTGAAATAAGGCCTGAAGTCTTTTGGACTATGCAGGCAGGTAGAAGGTTTTTGTTGTATTTTATTTGGAGAAGTTTTAGAGGGGCTGTGAATACTGGGGCAAGATGAAGGGTAGAGGGTCACTGGGTAATGAGATAGTAGAGAAGATAACTGCAGGAATTATTCCATGATGTTTGGCTATAAATAGAAGTCAAGATGCTGTATAGTCTGTGTATAGAGAAGCCTGTTTCCTCCAGTGATGGCAGTGGCTCTCCCATTTTGTAATTTAAGGGAAACTTGTTGAAGAGGAAGACAGTGAAAATAAAGGTTCAAGAAGATACAGAAAGATATCAAATAGAGGATGAAATGGGTCAAGAACACATGTTTAAGGGTTACCTCATGGACAGAAGTGGAGGAGGAGGTACATCCATGATAAATAAGCACATGTATGCATACATTAAAGGGCAATATGGCAAAGATGCAGAAGCTTAAGCTTGACACACTTCTTTTCTTCTCTGAGGGGGATGGCAGGAGCACCTCTCTAACCAAGGGATCCAAACTTGAGCTCACAAGCTCTGTCTGAGATAAGCATGCAAAGATTTGGATCCCAGTCCCATGTATTCCCAGCTGGATGACTTCTAATGAGTTTCTTAATTCATCTCAGTCTCAGTTTCCATATCTGCAAATTGTGGATGCTAAGATTATTATAAGGTCGAAATAGATAGTCAATGTAACATGCTTAAACAAGTGTTAGACATTATAATTATTGGTACAAACTCGAATTGACTCTCTTCTATCTTTTCTTTTACCTTCTATGATATTTTGAAAATGCTTATTTGGTTCATTTATTTATTTATTCATTTAACATTTTAAGATTTCTTCTAACAAAAAGCTTTTTAAAAATTTTAACATTTAACAATGTACCCTTTGAATATATCTGACCTTTGGCTACAACATAATTTATTTAAATAATTACATCCAGCAGAACAATCCCTCAGAGATATCTGAGAGACTGTATCCTGGGCTTATGTCCTCAAATAAATGCCCCAAATAAAACGTAATGCTCAAAAAAGAATTTAATCCATAAATATCATTTTAGCTCAACACACAAGAATATTAGACTCATGGGCATGCCATGACATTTTAAGATTAACAAAATCCTGTCTTAAATCCATATCTGGGAGAAAATTTGATATAATCTTTATGCCTGGAGCAAGGAAGTTTTACAGATTAATTTGTATGAGATTTTCATCTTATTACTTCTAATTTTGGATAGGCCTAAGGCTATCTGTGACTTTATGGGAGGGAGCTCAGGGTCTGAACTGAAATACCTCTATAAATCACTCTAACCGGCTGGCTAGCCTCAGATGCCTACTAGGTAGGTTTCCACCAATCCTACATTGAATTGAGTCTAGGCATTGAATATGGCTTAATTTATCTAGAAATAATTTTATCCCAGCAAGGCACTTTGAAAAATGGCACATATTTATAGCCTTTCATGCATGTGTGTATAAGAAAGACAGAAAGAAGAAGAGAAAGGGAGAAAGAGAACAAGAAAGGAAGCAAGAAGAAATGGGGAAGGTGCACAGAGAGGGAATAAAGAGACGTTAAAGAATTGTTTTCTAGCCTTATGTTTAAACTGTCTATATTCTTCTTTTTCTCAGTCCAGAAAGTCCCAAGATAATATGGGAGCTCTTATGTTTTAATCGTCAACGGAGTTTGAATACTGGGTGAGCAAAAGTTGCTGAGTGTTACCAAAAATATAACTCTCATGGAAGGGAGAAAGGACGTGTATCAGGAGACTAGGTAGAAAGTATGTTATGGACATAATATGCCTAAAGTTGCAAAGATAATGGTGTTGGAGCCAGGATTTGACCCCAGTCAGTCTCTGAATCCTGAGCAGTGCTCTTAGTTATTCCACTATAGGACCTCCCATTCAGATGTTGTATTAGTAATACTAGGTCAAAAATAGATATGATAATGATAGAGTGACTTCTCTCACTGAAGTTGGCCATAGTGGAGTGACCACAGTTTGATCCCACCATCAGTATGCACTGACAATGCCTATGTGGAGTTATGGAGTTGAACTATTCTTCCCTAGAGCCAAATATGTTTAGAACTTTAGAGTTATTATAATAATGATAACCCCTTTTTGTGGTATATACTCTTTTAAAATGCTGTTGAATACTTTCCAGTGTTCATGATTATTAGATTCTTTTTCTTGCATAACAATCATAAGTGACATTGTTTCTAGTTTTATTTTTCTGGTAGCATTTTTGTTAGATTTGGTTTCACTCGTTTGCTGATTTTACAGAAAAAATTTGAAAAGTTTTTTTTTTTCCTTCTCTGTGCCCTGGAACAGTTTAATATTCTAATCACTTTTCATTTAAAATTATTATAGAATTTACCCATAAAGCTGTATGTTTACAGTGACTTTTTAAAGGATACACTCTAGCAGTTCTTAATACTTAGCTACAGTAATTGGTTTATTGATTTTATATATCTTCTGGGGTCAATTTGGGAACTTTTTAGTTTTTTAGAAACCATCCAGTTCTTTGTTACTGAATTTATGTGCATAAAGTTGACCAAGTTATTATCTTACAATTCTAACCTGTGACAGTGGCTATTTCTCAATTTTATTTTCTCCCTCTCTAATTGCTTAGGCAATGCATGGTTTCCATATTTTAATGTTTGTTCATTTTTCAAAGAACAAGTTTTTAAATGCATTTATTTGTTCAAATATTTTCCTGTTTTCTGATTGATTAATTTTGGATTTTACTTTTGGTATTTGTTTTCTTCTGTTTACCTGATAATTATTTTGAGTTTCCTTTTAGATTCTTTTTTTTTGTTCTTGTTTAGTAGTTTTTTGTATTTTAGGCTATGAATTTTCTTCTGACTTATAGATACATTAAACTTTCATTTATTTCATTATTTTTAGGTATTCTGTAATGTTTGATTTAATTTTCATTAAATTTCCATTTGAATTCCTCATGAATTGAGAGATATTCTAAAATTTTCGAGTGACAAATTTTTTTTAAAAATTGTCATTAGTTTCTAATTTTACTGAATTGTGATGAAAGAATATGATCTAAACTATTTTTACTTTCGGTACTGAGGCTTTCTATCTAGCCTATGTGGATTGAATTATATCCTTTGATAAGATACGTTGACATTCTAACCCCCAGTATCTGGGAATATGACCTTATTTGGAAATAGGGTCTTTGATGTAATGAAATTGAAATGAGGTCATGCTAGATTAAGGTGGGTCTAATCCAATGATTGGTCCTTTTAAAAAGAAGAGTGATTTGGACAGAGAGATACACAAAAAAACACCTGGTAATAGTAGAGGCAGAATTTGTGATGCACTCACAAGCCAACGAACCCTGCAGATTGCTGGCAACCACTACAAGCTAGAGAGAGGCAAGAAAGGATCCTCCTCTGGATCAAGTGTCCAGTTCAGTTCAGTTCAGTTCAGTCACTCAGTCGTGTCCAACTCTTTGCGATCCCATGAACCACAGCATGCCAGGCCTCCCTGTCCATCACCAATTCCTGGAGTCCACCCAAACCCATGTCCATTGAGTCGGTGATGCCATCCAACCATCTCATCCTCTGTCGTCCCCTTCTCCTCCTGCCTGCAATCTTTCCCAGCATCAGGGTCTTTTCCTGTG
Organism: Bubalus bubalis; assembly: GCF_019923935.1. Lineage (NCBI taxonomy): Eukaryota > Metazoa > Chordata > Mammalia > Artiodactyla > Bovidae > Bubalus > Bubalus bubalis. Next base: position 74,732,367 of record NC_059160.1, on the reverse strand, counting down.
AGTCAGCTCTTCTCACTAGGTGGCCAAAGTATTGAAATTTCAGCTTCAACATCAGTCCTTCCAATGAACACCCAGGACTGATCTGCTTTAGGATGGACTGGTTGGATCTCTTTGCAGTCCAAGGGACTCTCAGGAGTCTTCTCCAACACCACAGTTCAGAAGCATCAATTCTTCGGTGCTCAGCTTTCTTTATAGTCCAACTCTCACATCTATACATGACCACTGGAAAAACCATAGCCTTGACTAGATAGACCTTTGTTGGCAAAGTAATGTCTCTGCTTTTTAATATGCTGTCTAGGTTGGTCATAACTTTCCTTCCAAGGAGTAAGCGTCTTTTAATTTCATGGCTGCAGTCACCATCTGCAGTGATTTTGGAGCCCAGAAAAACAAAGTCAGCCATTGTTTCCACTGTTTCCCCATCTATTTCCCATGAAGTGATAGGACTGGATGCCATGATCTTCGTTTTCTGAATGTTGAGCTTTAAGCCAACTTTTTCACTCTCCTCTTTCACTTTCATCAAGAGGCTCTTTAGTTCTTCTTCATTTTCTGCCATAAGGGTGGTGTCATCTGCATATCTGAGGTTATTGATATTTCTTGCAGCAATCTTGATTCCAGTTTGTGCTTCCTCCAGCCCAGTGTTTCTCATGATGTACGCTGCATATAAGTTAAATAAGCAGGGTGACAATATACAACCTTGACGTACTCCTTTTCCTATTTGGATCAAGTGTAGTCCTGATGATATTTTGATTTTGAACTTTTAGACTCCGAATTTGTGAAAGAATAAATTTGTGTTTTTTTAAAGCCACCTAGTCTGTAGTACTTTGTTATGACAGCCTCAGAAATGAATGCTGTTATTGTTGTTCAAGTGATCAGTCATGTCCGACTCTTTGCAACCCCGTGGACTGCAGCACAACACACTTCCTTGCCCTTCAGCATCTCCTGGAATTTGGTCAAACTCATGTCCATTGAGTTGGTGATACTATCCAACCATCTCATCCTCTGTTGTCCCTTTCTCTTCCTGCCTTCAATCTTTCCCAGTGTCTGGGTCTTTTCCAGTGAGTTGGCTCTTCGCATCAGGTGGTCAAAGTATCGGAGCTTCAGCATCAGTCCTTCCAATGAATATTCAGGCTTGATTTCCTTTAGGGTTGATTGGCTTGATCTCCTTGCTGTCCAAGGGACTCTCAAGAGTCTTCTCCAGCATCACAGTTTGAAAGCATCAGCTCTTTGGCGCTCAGCCTTTTTTTACTGTCCAGCTCTCACATCCATACATGACTACTGGAAAAGCCATAGCTTTGACTGTACAGACCTTTGTAGGCAAAGTAATGTCTCTGTTTTTATTACACTGTCTAGGTTTGTCATAGTTTTTTTTTTTTTTTTTCCAAGGGGCAAGTGTCTTTTAATTTCATGACTGGAATATAAATATGGGAATTCTTTGTATATAAGTGATGGCTGAAGTCCTGGGTTAGTATGAAGCTACCAAGGAAAAAATAGACAGCTGCAGTGTCTGATAAATAGCCACTAGTCACATGTAATTTTTTAAATTTAACCTTGAGCTAATAGGCTTCCCTGATGGCTCTCAGATGGTAAAGCATCTGCCTGCAATGAGGAGACCTGGGTTCAGTCCCTGAGTGAGGAAGATACCCTGAAGAAGGAAATGGCAACCCACTCCAGAATTCTTGCCTGGAAAACTCCATGGACAGAGGAGCCTGGTGGGTTACAGTCCTTGGGGTTGCAAAGAATTGGACACGACTGAGTGACTAACACACAATTAAAATTAAATAAAATAAAAAATTCAGTTTCTTAGTTGTATTAGTCACATTTCAACACTCAAAAGCTGCATGTGACTTATGGTTACCACATTGGATAAGTACAGATTATAGAACATTTCCATCATCATAGAAAATAGTATTGGACAGCAGTAGTATAACAGAGTGAAAAAAGCAGAGGTTTGAAATATATCAGAACCCTAATATTATTTATATCTGTGTGATCACTAAAATAGCCTAACAAAAATAGAATGAGAAGGCACCTTCATCCATTAAGTGCCTTTTAATGGGCTAAGACTAAAGGCTTTCATATGTTATTGCTGATTCTCAAGCTCTTCTGTAACTTTGGTAATATTCATTATTTTTTTATTGAGGTTTGTTATGGTTAATTTTCCTAAGACCTCAAACTAGTAAGTGAGTGTGTTGAAATTATAACCCAGGTGTACATAATATTTCAAATCCAATGATTTTTTAGTTGCCACAGGTTGCCCATCTTAAGGGGCCTCCCAGGTTGCACTCGAGATAAAGAATCCACCTGCCAGTGCCCGAGACTTAAGACATGTGGGTTCAATCCCTGGGTCGATAAAGTCCCCTGGAGAAGGAAAGGACAACCCACTCCAGTGTTCTTGTCTGGAAAATCCCAGGGACAGAGGAGCCCGGTGGGCTGCAGTCTGTGGGGTCACAAAGACAGACACAACTGAATGACTAAGCACATTCACACTGAGCACACCCATCTTAAGAAAACACAGAGAAAATGATGCCAAGAAAAAAGAGACTTTCATGAGTGTGAATGATAAATGGCACCAAGGATTCAAGTAAAGTCAGATCAAAAAAGTGTTCATTGAATTAAAATGTTGTCACAGACTTTGTTGAGAACATTTTCAATATAGTGTAGGGACTGAAAGCCCTATCAGACTGAACTGAGAGTAGCAATACAGCCATTAAGAGCATAGGCCATTTTAACTTGTTTTTTTAAGAGATTACATGTAGGTGATTCTTCCTTTACACAAAAGATGACTCACTGAAAAGCCATTTCAGATTTTTATAAATTATATATTAAATGGCCTAAGGTTGCATCTTTCACCTGGTCTAGTCACTGAACTCTCCAAAATATTTTTTCTAGTCTGTGCACAGGGATTGGAAGTATGTGCCTTGCTTACCTAATGCAGAGTCTTGAGTATCAAATGAAATATTTAATAGTGAACTGAGAAGTGGTAGGAAATATAATTTACTATTCCTAATTGATCAGACAAAAACAGTACTTAAACAAGAATTTTATGTATCTAGTGGACTTTTCGTTTAATGTTATCAGCTCTGTATCTCTGGAGAAGAATAGAAAAATACATGAGCATTTGCTGAATTCTCCCAACCTGCCTTCCAGCTTGACATTTGAGTTTTTGATCCATGGACATCTGTGAATAGTTCTGATTTAAATTTTATTCTGGACTTCCCTGGTGGTCCAGGTGGTTAAGAATCTGCATGCCAATGCAGAGGACATGGGTTTGATCCCTGGTTCAGGAAGATTGCACATGCTGTGGAGCAACTAAATCCGTGAACCACAACTAGTGAGCCTGTGTGTCACAACTACTGATGTCCATATACTCTAGAGCCTGTGCTCTGCAGCAAGAGACACCATTGCAATGAAGAGTCTGCACACAGCCAAGAGAGAGTCCCCAGCCCACAGCAATGAAGACCCAGTGCAGTCAAAAATAAATAAGAGAAATTTTTATTCCTTGACTGATCCCATCAAAGCTGGAAGAAGAGACAACTTTTCTCCTCTCCAAGATGTTTAAAATAAGAGGAAAATAGTTTAAACTTCCTTTCTGAGAAAACTCAGCTTGCATGATATGTATTTCTAATTGTTTTGTTAACTAGATAAGAACCTATATATATAGAACCTGTGGAAAAACTTAACATTAGTTCTAAAGGAAACAAATTCCATTGATTACATTAACTGGAGAACTCATAGAATTGTTTGTTTGAGCTGTGCTAATGACTGGAGGGCAGAGTGTTGTTAGGAACTACCATGATTTTGTTAAAGTGAAGATAAGCGGGAAACGATGTGTATTTGTCACTACACCATAGAAAAACCTGAAAGGACTTCTCAGGTGCTTCTCCAGACCTGAAATTATCAGCTGAGAACATTTCCTGTCCTGAAGAAGTTTAACTCTCACTAAAGTCTTACTGCGTGTATCCTAGCTATGTCTGAAATAACTCCAAGGAAAATCCTTAATATTTTCAGTCAGAATAAATCAGAAAAGGAGTATAAATTTTGTTAGTAAAGTATTTCTTAGTATCTTCTGAAATTTTTCTAGTTGGCTTAAGGCATATGGAACCCACAACAAGTTTACTGGAAACATCAGTTATTAAATAGACATCTTACCGTAATTGAACGTTAGTGTCACACAGTTCAGACCACAGGCCCTGCCAGCCCAGAGAAAGGGTTGTTTGTAGCAAACTGCACTGACAGGAAGCAAACTTCTCAATAGGTCCCCCCGACAGTGTTCTGGCCTTAAGTTGCAAGAGAAAAGAATTACAACCACTGCCCCAGCAAGTCACCCCTGAGTTGCTATCATAGAAACAGTCTATGAGGGCCAGGTAAAATATGAAGGAAACAAAAGTCCTGGTGGGATTTTTTAAAAATCCATTATATATATATATATACACACACACATATATATATACACACACACATATATATATATATATATATATTTTTTTTTTTTTTTTGCTTGAGGTTTGTCATGTTACTGATAAATGGTCACAGTAAGGTGTTGAGGAAATCCCCAACCTCAGTCACGGGGGTAGGCCATATAGATTTGGTAGGCCATTGATTTGGACTCTATTTACTGACATTTTAGCAGAAGTGATATGAAATTCCTCCTTTTTAAAATGTGGTTTTAAGTTCCCATCTAATGACCACAAATCCATATAAGTTTGAGTGTTAGTCTCCTGACTCTCAGACAAATAGGGGAAGCTCATTATCTATGCCCCAGATAGAATATCACTGTTATGTTGGCTGTGATCCTTGACTGGCTTTTGCATGTCCCTAGTCCTAGTAGCAAGATTGATTTATGAAGTGATGCTTAATTAGCCCTTATGACAACACGGTTTCTGCCTTTCTATTTAGAGTTTATCCTCTTCTCTGTGTATTGCCCCACCTCTGGCTTCCTTGGGGTGATCTACATTTCATTCTTCTGAACCTCGAAAAGTACTCTATTCTCCTCCAATGAATAGAGAAAAAGCAAATAAATGACCCTTCTACATATGTTCACTCACCTCTACTAATAGTATCTTAAATTACAAACCCAGTAACATTATTATCTAAGGAGAATGTTTATATTTTGCCAGTCAGAACCTGTGTCCCCTGAGCCAAATGCTAATGTATCAGAGATGAGCCCTGAATGCTGTCATAGTCTTTGAGTCACAAGTTGACTTAACCTTGTGTAAAGTAAGCCCAGAGTGCGGACTTAGGCTTTTTCCTTGATCCTGGTCTGCATTGATTCTCTGTCTGGTGGCTCAGAATCCCTTCTGTGACTGGTAGTCCTTCATATATCCCAAATCCCCTAGGGACTAAAACTACAGTGCCTTGATTACTTCTTGAAAGCTCTCTTTCTCTAGGTCTGGATTTGACTTTTGTCTCTAGTGGGGATTCCTATTACATATGGACAGATTTTCTGCAGTACATCATTGTCAACTGACTGTTACACATCATACATGTCATATCATGTAGTGTATCATCAAAATAGTAGCTACTGTGTGTCTGCTGATGCTACTAAGTCGCTTCAGTCGTGTCCGACTCTGTGCGACCCCACAGACGGCAGCCCACCAGGCTCCCCTGTCCCTGGGATCCTCCAGGCAAGAATACTGGATTGGGTTGCCATTTCCTTCTCCAATGCATGAAAGTGAAAAGTGAAAGTGAAGTCGCTCAGTCGTGTCCGACTCCTAGCAACCCCATGGACTGCAGCCTACCAGGCTCCTCCGTCCATGGGATTTGCCAGGCAAGAGTACTGGAGTGGGGTGCCATTGCCTTCTTCGACTGTGTGTCTAAGGTTATTACTAAAATGAAGATAGTATTTGGGCTTCATGAATTTTTTTTCCTGAGCCAAATGCTAAGTAAGGAAATGATGAGTTTGGGTATTCTCAGGAGCCTACTGTCTTTGTTTTGTGCCTGCCAGGATTGCTAGATGTGAATGGCTGAGCTGTTGCCATTTTAAAGAAAAAAAAAAATTGTGCTCTGGTTTCCTTTTTTCCTACTCTGGATCCATCCTGGCTTGGAAGGGAGCTTGGCCATTACCAGCCCTCAACACTGGAGAGGACATTCTTTTAAATCATGTAGACCCTAAAACAACAATGTCACCACTCCCTTGGCTCCTAGCATTATGGTGACTCCTGCTTTCTGGTGACTCTTGGCTTCTCTTTCATGTTGAAGTCAGTTTGGACTGCTTCTGCATTTGTCATGCATTTGTTGTTTAATTATTAAGTTCTGTCTGACTCTTTTGTGACCCCCATGGACTGTAGCCCAATAAACTCCTCTGCCCATGGGATTTCCCAAGCAGAATACTGGAGTAGGTTGCCATTTTCTTCTCCAGGGGATCTTCTTGACCCAGAGATTGAACCTGTGTCTTCTGCATTGGCAGGTAGATTCTTTACCACTGAGTGACCAGTGAAGCCCTTGTCATGCATATCCCTTTGTAGTTATGATTTGGGGATACTGACTGCCTGCATATCAGGGATCATTCATAAGCGAGTCTCTACAACTTTTTCTTACCCCTTCCCCGTTTCCTCTCTTCACCATCTGTCCTGTGTGTGTGTGTAGGGGGGGGGTGGAGGTAGCGGGGGGTAGGGGGGTGGGGGGTGGGTAGTGGGGGTGGGGGGGTGACAGTTCCATCTAAAGTATGACCATTTCCTCTTCCAGGTTCAGCTCAGCATTAAAAAATATGAAGGAAAAAGGCAGAAAAAAACACTTTAATAAGCAAAATGAGTTAAATGTAGTAATGATGATGGTTACTTACTCAGAGAAGATATGCCATTATCTATTTGTCTTTAATGTGTTGATAGTAACATTAATACAATAATAGCAATTAATGCTAGTAATCACAAGTACTACTTTTGCACTGTCTCCTTGATTCTTCACAACATCCTGTGCTATGATTGTTTGTGTTTTTCTTGTTCGGAGGAACTTGGGGAAGTGAGTTGCTTCATCTAAGCCACAAGTCAGTAGTGATGGAATCAGGACTTGGCTCTAATTTTGTTAGATTCTATGACCTAAATGAGCTCTTCACTTCTACACCTAAGTAACCAAATGGGAAAGAGTCCTAGAAAATCTAGTGTTGGCTGGCTAAACAGAGCCATTTAAATCTTAGCCTGAGAAGTTTGTGTTTGATTCCACAGGCAATAGATGGTTAACCACAGATTTTTGAGTCTGTGGATAATGGGGTAAATTCACTTTAAGAAGACTGATTGGATATTAATGGATAGGAGAGACAACCAGATGAAAGTCAGAGATACAAAGACTCTGAAAATGTATTACAATAGAATACATAGATCTTATTTGAGAAAGTTATAAAACCTTATACTGAAAAATATCTCTAAATGGAGAGATATAGTGTGTTTTTAAACATTTATAGACAAGAAGACTCATCATTATAAACTCAGTTCTTCCCTCTCCAGTCGAGCTATAGAATCAATGAAATTCAGTCAGTACCTCACAGATTTTTGTAAAATAGTTCTTTACATATTCTAAAATGAATATGTCAAATTAAAGCAAAAAAACCCAAAACACTGCTGTAGAACACTAACTACTTGGTTATAAGACATTATGGCTTATGAGTATACATCTGAGCTTTGAACAACATAGGAATTAGGGGTGCCAATCCTCCCTGAGGTTGAAAATCCATGTGTAACTTTACAGTCAGCCCTGCATAGCCACAGTTCTACATCCTTGATTCAGCCAACCATGGATGGTGTAGTATTGTAGTGCATGTTTGTTGAAAACAGTTCACATATAAGTGTACCTGCACAGTTCAATCTCATGTTATCTAAGGATCAGCTGTATAATAATTAAGACAGTGTGGTATTTGTGCACAATAGCAGACACTGGAGACTCTAATAACAAATCAAAGTATATATGGAAACTTGATATATTACAGAGGTGGCATTAAAGGATTAAATATTAAAAAGGGAATTATATATTTGACTACATTAAATTTAAGAACTTCTATTCATCAAAGAGTCTGATACACTGTAACTGGGGAAAAGCTGATAGCTAAAGTATTACCAAGAAAGCCTTAGTATCTCAACTATATAAAGCACCTAAAGTGATAAAGAAATAACTGCTCACTTAGTAAATGAGCACAAGAAAAAAGTAGGTATTTTATAGAAGAATAAATATTTGTGATAAATATATCTGTGTGGAGGGGTGCTTAATCATCAATAATCTGAAAAGGCAAGTTAGAACCATAGTGAGATGTCATTTTACATCTGTTAATTGGAAAAAATTAAGAAGTCTGGTGGTACTAGGTGTTTTAAAAAATGTGTATTAACACTTTATTGGAGCAAGTAGCGTAAAAACATTGAAAAACACGCTTTCAATGCTATAAAAAGCATTGAAAAACAATTCAGCTTTATTTTGTAAATCTATTTATATTCCAGGGGCTTCCCATGTGAAGCTAATGGTAAAGAACCTGCCTGCCAATGCAGGAGATGAAAGAGATGCAGGTTTGATCCCTGGTTTGGGAAGATCTCGAGGAGGGCATGGCAACCCACTGCAGTATTCATGCCTAGAGAATCCCATGGACAGAGGAGCCTGGTGGGCTATGGTCTGTGGGGTCTCAAAGAGTTGGACACAACTGAAGCAACTTAGCATACACATACACACACTCATTCATATTCTGTGACCCAGAAATTATAGGCATACACCTTAGAAAAGTTTTTCTCAGATTTTAATGCTTATAGTAGTCTTGATAAAATACAGATTTGCAGTTAGCCAAAAAAAGATAAAATTTTCAAAATCCATAATTAGAAACACTGTAGAGAAACTGAAAAACATAATTTATTCATCTACTGAACAAATATTTATTGAGCAGAGCACTTACTGTATGCCAGCTAATTTTATAGCATTAAGAATACAACAATGAAAAGAAAGAAGGAAAGACAAAACAAGCCCCTGGCTGCATGAAGCTTATATTCTAGTCTACATGTTGTAAGAGAAGGGGTATTAGGCACCAAATAAATAAATATATATAGTTTATCTGATAATATGTCTAAATGCTTTGCAAAATATTTGACAGAGAAGGGAGATAGGGAATTGTGCAGATGTAGTAGTTGTAATTTTAAATATACTAATAGTTATTAGGGCAAATCTCCTTGAGAAACTGAAAATTGACTAAGAACCTGGAAGAGGTGAGGGAATGAGCCATGTGATTATCTGAGGGGCAAATTCATGTGCAAAGGCCGTAAGGAGAAATTATGCTTTGTGTGATAGACAAATGGCAAGGAAATTAGTGTGGCTAGATATGAATGATTAAGAGGAAGATAAACAAGAGATAAAATCAGAGAGGTAGAAGGGCCTCAATCATGTAAGAGCCTTGTAGACCATTAAAATGATTTTGGTTTTTATTCAGAGTCAAATGAAAAGCCACTGGAGGCTGTTAAGTAGATGAATGATATTATGTGGTTCACAGAAAACAGCATCATTCTGGTTACTGTGTTGAAAATACACTAATTGGACGAAGGCCGAGTATAAAATCAAGGAGAACAAGTAGGAAGCTACTGTAATAAGCCAAGAGAATGATGATGGTAACTGAAAGCTGTGAGAGTGACAAGACATGGATTTTTTGGTAATATTTTAAATGTAGAGCTGGTGGAATTTTTGAAGAACTGAATGTGAGGTCTAAAGAAAAAGGTTTCCTTTTGTCCTAAGACAATGGAAAATAGTGTTGCCTTTTACTGAGATAGGGAAGACTGACTGCTGAAGGAACACATTTGGGAAAAAGAGTGAAAATCTTATGGTTAGATTTGGGCGTGTTATGTTTTAGATGTTTTAAGAGGACGTGTTTGTTATATAGGGCTTCCCTGATAGCTCAGTTGGTAAAGAATCTGCCTGCAGTGCAGGATACCTGGGTTCAGATAATTGATTATGCCAGTCTGGAGTGAGGGAGAGGTCTGGGTTGAAGGTATAATTTTGGAAGTCATTACCATTTAAGTGGTATATATAGTTGTAAGACTGGCTGTGTTTTTTGAGGGCAAACTCCAGGAGATGGTGAGGGACAGAGTGGCCTGGCATGCTGCAGTGCACGGGGTTGCGAAGAGTTGGACACAACTGGGCAACTGAACAACAATAACAAGACTGGCTGAGATATCTAAGAGAAGGAGTGACAGGAGAAGACATCTAAGGTCTGAACATTCCAATGCTTAAAGCAAATATCTTAAAGGCAAATAAACAGAAAAGACAAATTGCCTACAAATGACCAATATACTTAGAGATGACTTTTCAAGAGCAACAGGGGAAGCCAGAAGAAATGGAGTAATATTTTTAAAATACTGTAAGAAAGCAAAATTATATTTTTAGAATAAAAATAGAGACATTTTCAAGAAAAATAGGGTTTACCACCAATAGGCCACTCTGTATCAATGTCTAAAGGATGCATTTCAGGAAGTAAGGAAGAACATCTGAAATCAAAGAATAGACTGACTGGGGAATAAAGGAAGATCCTCAGGTTTCCCGGCAGATATCTTAACAGTGATACTTCAGACATCAACCCATTTGGATGAAATTGGAAATCTCTTACCAAATATCAGAATTGTTCATTCCCAGAGACTAAGCTATTGAGAATGTAGATTTCTAATTGATTTTGAATTTACTGTTTGTCTTCAGCATGATAAGCAAAATGTTTATGCTGCTTCTAAATGTTATTATTTATTACCTTTATTAAATAAGTACATAATAGTGTGCACAGTTTTTTAAAACAATTTGATGCTGTTTTATTGTTGATGTTGAGTCACTCAGTCATGTCCGACTCTTTGCAACCCCATGGACTATAGCCCGCCAGGCTCCTCTGCACATGGGATTCTCCAAGCAAGAATACTGAAGTGAATACTGAAGTGGGTTGTGAACTTCCAGATGTTCAAGTTGGATTTAGAAAGGCAGAGGAACCAGAGATCAAATTGCCAACAGCCGTTGGATCAAAGAAAAAGCAAGAGAATTCCAAAAGAATATTTACTTCTGCTTTATTGATTATGCTAAAGCCTTTGACTGTGTGGATCATAACAAACTGTGGAAAATTCTTCAAGAGATGGGAATACCAGACCACCTTACCTGCCTCCTGAGAAATCTGTATGCAGGACAAGAAGCAACATTTAGAACCAGACATGGAACAACAGACTGGTTCCAAATTGGGAAAGGAGTACATCAAGGCTGTATATTGTCACCCTGCTTATTTAACTTACATGCAGAGTATATCATTCAAAATGCTGGGCTGGATGAAGCACAAGCTGGAATCAAGATTGCTGGGAGAAATATAAATAACCTCAGATATGCAGATGATACCACCCTTATGGCAGAAAGTGAAGAGGAACTAAAGAGCTTCTTGATGAAAGTGAAAGAGGAGAGTGAAAAATTTGCCTTAAAGTTCAACATTCAGAAAACTAAGATCATGGCATCCAGTCCCATCACTTCATAGCAAATAGATGGGGAAGCAGTGGAAACAGTGGCAGACTTCATTTTTTTGGGCTCTAAAATCACTGCAGATGGTGACTGCAGCCATGAAATTAAAAGATGCTTGCTCCTTGGGAGAAAAGCTATGACCATCCTAGACAGCATATTAAAAAGCAGAGACATTACTTTGCCAACAAAGGTCTGTCTAGTGAAAGCTATGGTTTTTCCAGTAATCATGTATGGGTGTGAGAGTTGGATTATAAAGAAAGCTGAATGCCGAAGAATTAATGCTTTTGAACTGTGGTGTTGGAGAAGACTCTTGAGAGTCCCTTGGACTGCAAAGAGGTCAAACCAGTCAATCCTAAAGGAAATCAGTCCTGAATTTTCATTGGAAGGACTGATGTTGAAGCTGAAACTCCAATACTTTGGCCACCTGATACAAAGAACTGACTCATTTGAAAAGACCCTGATGCTGGGAAAGATTGAAAGCAGGAGGAGAAAGGGACGACAGAGAATGAGATGGTTGGATGGCATCACCAACTCAATGGACATGAGTTTGAGCAAGCTTTGGGAGTTGGTGATGGACAGGGAAGCCTGGTGTGCTGCAGTCCATGGGGTCACAAAGAGTCAGACCCCATTGAGCGACTGAACTTAGAACTTAGGCACCAGGGGATCTTCCCGACCCAGGGATGGAAACGGTATCTTCTGCAAGTCTCCGATTCTTTATCACTGAGCCACTGGGAATTCCCAAGAAGTTGACTGGAAGTTTAAAAATAGCATATTTAAGTTAAAGTGTTAAGTCACTTGAGCTCTCTCTTCTAATCAGTTACCTGGTGGGAAAGTATTCCATTTAATAAACCCTGTACCTATTTCTAAGGGGGAATTTGGGAAAGTCCTGCAAGGTATTAAAGATGAAAATGTAGGTAATGATCAGTACATAAAAATGGCATGTTAAGATTTTGAAAATAATTTCTGATGAATTAATAAATTGTATTAACTCTTCTGTTGAAAGAAGAATATTACTAGCAAAATTCTTTACATTAACTAGATGAAAGGAGGAAATCCATTTAAATTAATATTGAACAGGTATTTGTTAATCTTTAACATTTATTTACAGTTGGTAAGTAAAAACTTCATAGCAAACAGAAGAAAATTCTTGAAGAGTATACCAAAACCTTACAGTTAGCATTATGCTCCGTGATGCCACATTTGAAGCATATCTACTACAGTTAGAAACAATGTCAAGATGCATTGTATCACAGTTACTGCTTAGTACTGTACTGGGGGCCTGTTCAATGTAATGCCAAAACAAAAATATACAAGAGATGTAGCTGTTATCAACAAAGGCACAAGAGATTGTAATTTATATAACATGTCTGATAGGGTATGTAAAAACTCCAAGAAACCAATACAAAAATTATTAGAATGAATTGGAGAGATTTAAAAGGGGATATAGATCAACATGTAAAAATCACCAGCTCTTAAAAATGCCAGCAGTGAGAGGCAGGGTACAGACAAGAGGCTGGAGATGTGGCATTGTGGCCCTGTGGCCCTGGCCCCCTTTCCCAGGGAGGATGCTCAGGGTCGGAGGGGTGGCAGTATGTGTGTGCTGCCATCATGTGTCTGCACCTGAGTCCTGGGCCATCCCTGGTGCCCGGGGTTTGATGGAGGACACAGCCATTCACAGCCCCTTGGGCTCTAAAAAGAAAAAAAAAATAAGTGCCAGCAATGACCAATTTAAAATGTATTGGAAAAAATATTTGTCATTGCAGGAAAATGTGAAATATTTAGCAACAAGCCCAATAAGGAATATTCAAGATATTCATGGGAAAACTAATGAAAATTTACTAAAGCCTATAAAAGAGTACCAGATATATTGAAAATAAACAGCTGTACACAGTATTTGAGCATGGAAAAATTCAGTACAGTTGATCCTTGAACAGTATGGGTTTGAATTGTGTGGGTCCACTTATATGTGGATTTTTTTCAATAAATGCTTACTATGGGACTACACTGTCCATGGTTGGTTGAATCTGTGAATGTAGAATCATGGACATGCAGGTCTGATCATGAAGTTATATACAGATGTTTTTTGGTACATGGAGTACTATATAGTCTGTGGTTTTTGGTTGAATCTGAGGATAAAGAACCATGAATTTAGAGGACCAACTATGGAACTTGATCATGTGCAGATTTTGGCATCTGCAGCAGGTTCTGGATTCAATCCTCAGTAGATACCATGGGAAAACAGTACCTATTTTCCCACTGTACGGGGGTCTAAGCCCCTAACTGCTGAGTTGTTCAAGGATCAACTATACTTTAACAATGTCACTTATACCCAAATTATGAATTCAATACAATCCCAATCAAAATCCTAAAAGAAATTTCATAAACTAATTCTAAAATTAATATGGGAGAATAAATGACAAGAATAACCAAGGAAATTGAAAAAACAAAATGAACAAAAAAGATCATATGCACCAGGAAACAAAATATTTAGTAAATCAGATCAGATCAGATCAGATCAGTCGCTCAGTCGTGTCTGACTCTTTGCAACCCCATGAATCGCAGCACGCCAGGCCTCCCTGTCCCTCACCAACTCCCGGAGTTCACTCAGACTCACGTCCATCGAGTCAGTGATGCCATCCAGCCATCTCATCCTCTGTCGTCCCCTTCTCCTCCTGCCCCCAATCCCTCCCAGCATCAGAGTCTTTTCCAATGAGTCAACTCTTCGCATGAGGTGGCCAAAGTACTGGAGTTTCAGCTTTAGCATCATTCTTTCCAAAGAAATCCCGGGGCTGATCTCCTTAGTAAATATATGGTAGTAAAAATAATGTGGTATTTGACTAAGGGAAAGAAAATAAATAGGAATGGGATTAAGAGTCCAGGAGTGAGGCATGCGTATGTATGAGACAGTTATCCATTATAGATAATACAATGAAATTTTATCAACCCCTAATGTAATCATGAAAATAAATCCAGGTGGATTAAATGAATAACTCTAAAATCTTTAAAATATTAGAATATAGGAGGATATGTTTATGACTTTGTAGTGAAGTGATCTTAAAGTAAATACAATAAATCCATGATGAAAAAAATATCATTTTTCAACATATTACTGAACTCCTGAATAACACAAAAGACCACATGCACAGAAAAAAAACAGACAGCGATAAATAGGAAAAAGTATTGGCAACCTATCAAAGACTATTCAGAATTTATAAAGAACCACTGATGATACATACGGGAAAAGCAATCCAACTGAAAAATAGGCAAAGGGTATGAGAATGAGTCACAGATAAAGAGTTACAAGTGGATCATAAACATACAAGATGACTCTACTTCTGGTAATGAAGGAAATGTAACCAACAATGGTGACATTTATTTATGGCATTGAAACGTTTTTTGAGAAATTCTCTTTTTCCCTACAATGTGATTTCAGTTAAGAACAATGGAATAAGTCTGTGCATATTGATACAAAAGCTTTCCAGGAAAATTGTTATTCTAAAAAGCTTCATTATGCTACATTATGTGTATGCATATTATGCTAACATTTATGTAAAACTGGCTTTCATATGCATATATGGATATATAGAGATACACTTAGTTGGATCCTATGCAAGCAGAGCCTGAGACAGTGATTGTTCTTCAAGCAGTTTATCAAGAAAGTGTTGCCAGGATAGGGGATGTGAGAAAAGCAGAGTAGGACAGGGGAAGGAAAGCAAAGCAGGAATGTGGTCTTGGGTGGAGACTTGCTCAGTCAGCCGTGGTGCTCTGGAGCACAAATTGCTCCAAGATGGTTTCCACCTTGAGGTGATTTTATGTCCCTGTGTGTCAGTTCACTGTTGATTAACTGTGGCCTACTTTCATACTCCAGGGGTATGGGGAGTAGTCACAACTCTCTTTTGGCCACAAACAATTCTTCAGAGAAAAAAGTTCAAAGTTGCTGTCAGCCAACTCTGACAGCAGCAGAAAAGGAAATCTGGGCAGGGCATCTATGACACACGTGCACACACAGGTGCAGACACACAGACGAAAGTAGGTGAGCTTTAGTTTTGCATTTGCTTTTTTAATAATCACAGTACATTTTATTTCTGATGTAATTAGAAAATAAGCTTTTTAAAAACATGTGTTTTACTTTCTCACATAGGCAATGACTCCATTGTCCCAACCCATCCAGTCTTTCTTGGCTTTCTTATCTCAAATGTATTAAAGGAACCACATTAAGATTCCAGTGAGCTTTATTCATTCTTGGATTTCTTAGGTCAAGACAGTTACAGAATAGTTCTTTGAAGCAGATATTATTTCAATTTTCTGTTTAATAATGTGATCATTCATAGTCCAATTTGTGAAATATGAGAAACATGTAATAACTAAAACAGAAATCCACTGAATATATAGTGTTCTTTCTTCCAGTACTCAGTGACTTTGATTAGAGGTTCTTATGCTGAATGTCTTGGTGCAAATATTAATAGCAAATCACTATTAATCAGTGTCCCTTTCTGCTAAAAAGGCGGGGGTGGGGGGATCTGATACTGTTCCCAGTGAATTTAAGGTTCTTGCCTCGTCATGGAAAGAATTCAAAAGTGAGGGAGGGAGGTTAGGAAAGTAAACTGAGGATTAATTTAACAAGAATACATGAGACAGGTGAGGGGACCTGGTGTCCTGCATTTCTTTGGAAAGCCAGTTATGAGGGGAATACAAATGAAGGGGCCAAATAGTCGTTGCCAAAGGAGGAATTTGAGTTTCATTCTAGTTTCATCTTCCAAAGGGAAGAACGGATTTTCGTCCATATTTACTTTAGATACAGAGAAGATAAGAAGTGTCATGGTGTTGGTGCATGATGGTATTATCTGCAAGGCTTATCTTATTTTAATGAGAGCATAATGAGCAGCAGGTTACAGTTGGACACAGGAGAGTCCTGCCTTTCCTCGCCTTTTTTGTCTTCCCCCCTCCCCACACACATCACTCAAATGTGTGGTTTCCTGTCAGTCTGGAAGTTCCTGCTTTTCTTTGTCTGCTCGTAGACCCCTGATGTTTACAAGATGCATAATTTCCTGCCACCTGCCCCCTGCCCCGCATTTCTCTGCTTATATGTAGCTACCTGCCTGCTGTAATTATACTAATTTTTATCTTTTTATTGAGGTATCGGGGCTTCCCGGGCTTCTCAGCCATCAAGAATCCATATGCAATGCAGGAGAGGAGTTTGGTCCCTGGGGTGGAGAAGATCCGCTGGAGGAGGAACTGGCAATCCACTCCAGTATTCTTGCCTGAAAAACCCCATGGACAGAGGAGCCTGGAGGGCTACAGTCCACATGGTTGCAAAGAATTGGACACTACTGAGTGACTGGGCATGCACAGTTAATTTAAAATGTTGTGTTTGAGTGTACAGCAAAGTGCTTCAATTATATGTGTGTGTGCTGTGCTTAGTCACTAGGTCGTCTCCGACTCTTTGTGACCCCATGGTTTGTCGCCCACCAGGCTCCTCTGTCCATGAGGATTCTCCAGGCAAGAATACTAGTGTGGGTTGCCATGCCCTCCCCCAGGGAATCTTCCCAACCCAGGGATCAAATCTGGGTCCCCTGCATTGCAGGCGGATTCTTACCATCTGAGCCACCATGTATGTGTGTATTGTGTGTGTGTGTATTCTTTTACAGATTCTTTTCCATTGTAGGTTATTATACAATATTGAATATAGTTCCTTGTGCTATACAGTAGGTCCCTGTTGTTTACCTGTTTTATATATAGTAGTGTGTATATAGTAATCTAAAATTCCTAATTTATCTTTCCCCCCTGCCTCCCTGGCACTTTCCCTTTTGATAATCATAAGTTTATTTTCAGTGTCTATGAGTCTCTTCTGTTTTGGAAATATATTTTGTTTATAATTTTTTAGATTCCACAAATAAGTGATATCATATGATATTTATCATTTTCTGTCTGATTTATTTCACTTAAAATGATAATCTCTAGGGTCATCCATGTTGCTTCAAATGGCATTATTTCATTATTTTCTGTGACATATATTCCATTGTGTATATGTACCACATCTTCTTTATGGACATTTAGGTTGCTTTCATGTCTTGGCTATTGTAAATAGTGCTGCTATGAATATTGGGGTATATATATTTTTTTGAATTAGAGTTTTCTCCAGTTATATATCCAGGAGTATGATTTCACAATCTTATGGTAACTGTTTTTATTTTTTAAAGAACCTCCATATTCTTCTCCCTAGTAAGTGCATCAATTTACATTCCCACCAACACAAAGCAAAGGAGGGCTCCCTTTTCTCCACACCCTCTCCAGCACGTATTATTTGCAGACTCTTTGATGATGGCCATTCTGACTCATGTGAGGTGATACATCATTGTAGTTTAGATGTGCATGTCTCAGGAGACATGGGTTTGATCCTTGATTGGGAAGATCTACTGACACAGGAAATGGCAATCCACTTCAGGATTCTTGCCTGGGAAATCCCATAGACAGAGGAACCTGGAAGGCTACAGTTCTTGAGATTGCAAAAGAATCAGACACAAATTAGTGACGAAACAACAATAACAAGAATAATTAGAGATATTGAGCACCTTTTCATGTGCCTGTTTGCCATCTGTATGTCTTCTTTAGAGAAATGACAATTGAGGTGTTCTACCCATTTTTTCGGAGAAGGCAATGGCACCCCACTCCAGTACTCTTGCCTGGCAAATCCCATGGACGGAGGAGCCTGGTAGGCTGCAGTCCATGGGGTTGCTGAGCTGGACATGACTGAGCGACTTCACTTTCACTTTTCACTTTCATGCATTGGAGAAGGAAATGGCAACCCATTCCAGTGTTCTTGCCTGGAGAATCCCAGGGGCGGGGGAGCCTGGTGGGCCGCCATCTATGGGGTCTCACAGAGTCGGACATGACTGAAACGACTTAGCAGCAGCAGCAGCCCATTTTTTGATTGAGGTTTTTTTTTTTTTTTATATTAAGCTATATGAGTCCTTTGTATGTGTTCTTTGCTGACAAAGGTCCATATAGTCAAAGCTATGGTTTTTCCAGGAGTTACATGTTGGAAATGTTCTCAAAATGGAGTTGGCAGAATAGAACAGACAATCAAAAATGGCTCGGGCAAGGCAGTTTTCACTTCTGCAGAAGGGTGTGCTGCAGATAAAAGATCTATACTGAGTGGGCAGCCCACTTGGGTTTTATTCCTAAGATGCAGGTTCCCTCCCCTGGCTCCTCATAAGCCAAGAAGCACAGAGTCCCAATCTTCCCAGATACTGTCTAGGATTCTTATTGGTCTATGGGGTCATGAGTAGTACTTGCAAGCCCTGAGTGAAGGACTGTATTCTGTACCCCTATAGTTCTCTCTCTGCACATGCCCAGGGTAAAAGCCTGTGAAATTATCCCACCAAATAGTTTTTATGAGGAAGGGGAACCAGGAAGGGGAGAAGACAAGGGACTGGCAATGAGCTATTTTTAGAAATCTTATTCAGAATCTGGGTACACACACACACAAATATATATCTTCCTATTCAGCTAAAAAAATGGATAGGAATCATTTCTCTATGCCTCATATCTTCCCCTTTGGTAGAAAACACTATATTTTCCTACATCATGTATGAGTGTGAGAGTTGGACCATGAAGAAGTTTGAGCACCAAAAAATTGATGTGTGGTGCTGGAGAAAGCTCTTGAGAGTCTCTTGGACAGCAAGGAGATCAAACCAGTCAGTCCTAAAAGAAACCAACCCTGAATATTTATTGGAGGGACTGATGCTGAAGCTGAAGCTGCAGTGCTCTGGCCACCTGATGTGAAGAGGTGACTCACTGGAAAAGACCCTGATGCTGGGTAAATTTGAAGGCAAAAGGAGAAGAAGGCCACAGAGTTAGATAGCATCACCAACTCAGTGGACATGAATTTGAGCAAACTTTGAGAGATAGTGATCGATTAGGAAGCCTGGCATGCTGTAGGTCATGAGGTCACAAAGAGAGGACTTAGCGACTGAACAACAACAACTGTCACATCATTTGCAAATATTTTCTCCCAGTCTTTCAGTTGCCTTTTCATTTTGTTTATGGTCTCCTTTGCTTTGTGAAAACTTTTAAGTTTGATTAGGTCCCATTTGTTTATATGTGTTTTAATTTCCACTGCTCTAAGAGATGGATCCAAAAAAATATTGCTGCCTTTTATGCCAAAGAGTGTTCTGAATATGTTTTCCTCTAGGGGTTTTATGGTATCTGGTCTTAACATTTAGATCTTTAATCCATTTTTAGTTTATTTTTGTATATGGTGTTAGAGAACGTCCTAATTTAATTCTTTTACATGTAGCTGTCCAGTTTTTCCAGCACCACTGATTGAAGAAACTGTCTTTTCTCCATTATATGTTCTGGCTGGCTGTGTCATAGATTAAATGACCATTGGTATATGGGTTTATTTCTAGGCTTTCTATCCTGTTTCATATATCTTTGTGTCTGTATGTCTGTTTTTGTGCTAGTACCATACCATTTGGATAACTTTAGCTTTGTAGTGTTGTCTGAAGTCATAGCATGTGATTCCCCCAGCTCTGTTATTCTTTCCCAAGATTATTTTGGCTATTTTGGGACTTTGGTGTTTCCATACCAATTGAAAACCTTTTAGTTCTAGTTCTGTGAAAAATGCCATTGGTAATTTGATGGGATTGCACTTAATCTGTAGCTTGCCTTGGGTAGTGTGGTCATTTTAACAATATAGATTCTTCTAGTCCAATACCATGGTATATCTTTCTGTTTGTGTTGTCTTCAGTTTCTTTCATCAGTATCTTATAGTTTTTGGAGTACAGGTCTTTGCCTCCTTAGATAGATTTATTCCTAGGTATTTTATTCTCTTTGATGATGCAGTAAATGGGATTGTTTACTTAATTTTGCTTTCTGCTATTTTGTTGTTAGCATATAGTAATGCAAACTTTCTATATATTAACTTTGTATCTTCCAACTTTAATGAATTCATTGATGAGGTCTAGTGGTTTTCTGGTGGCATCTTTAGTGACAGTTTACTTCTTTTTTTCCAATTTAAATTACATTTATTTTTTTTCTTCTCTGATTACTGTAGCTAGGACTTCTAAAACTGTGTTGAATAATGGTGGCAAGAGTGAGCATTCTTGTTGTGTTCCTGATCTTAGAAGAAATGCTTTCAATTTTTCACCATTGAGAATGCTGTTAGCTGTGGGTTTGTCATATATAAGATATATATATGACCTTCATTATGTTGAGGTAGGTTCCTTCCGTGCCTACTTTCTGGATAATTTTTTTCCCCCCATAAATTGATGTTGAATTTTATCAAAAGCTTTTTCTATATATATTGAGATGATCATGTGGTTCTTATTCTTCAGTTTGTTAATGTAGTATATCACATTGATTGATTTGTGGATATTGAAAAATCCTTGTGTCCCTGGGTTGAATTCCACTTGATCACATTATATGATTGCTTTAATGCATTGTTGGAATTGGTTTGCTAGTATTTTGTTGAGGATTTTTGTATCTGTGTTCATCAGTGATATTGGCCTGAAATTTTCTTTTTCTTTTTTTGATAACTTTGTCTAGTTTTCATATCAGAGTGATGGTGGCCTCATAGAATGAGTTTGGGAGTGTTCCTTCCTCTGAATATTTTGAGAATAGTTTCAGAATGTTAACTATTCACTGAATACTTTGTAAAATTCACCTGTGAAGCCATCTGGTCTTGAAATTTTGCTTATTGGGAGTAATTGTTTTAGTAATTGTTCTGTTCATGTTTTCTGTTTCTTCTTGGTTCAACCCTGGGAGATTTTACCTTTTGAATAATTTGGACAAAGCTTTTCTTCTAGATTGTCCATCTTACTGGCATATAGTTCATTGTACTGGTGTCTTATGACCCTGCAGTGCTGGTTGTAACTTCTTTTTCATTTCTGATTTTACTGATTTGAGCTCTCTCCCTGTTTTCCCATAATGAGTTTGGCTAAAGGTTTATCAATTTTGTTTATTTTTTCAAAGAAGCAGTTTTTAGTTTCATCAATCTTTCTGTAATTTTTTTAGTCTCTATTTCCTTTATTTATGTTTAACCTTTACAATTTCTTTCCTTCTGCTATCTTTGCGTTTTGTTTGTTCTTTTCTCTAGTTGTTTGAGGTGTAAGGTTAGGTTGTCTATTTGAGATTTGTCTTGTTTCCTTAGGTAAGCTTTTATCACTGTAAACTTCGCTCAGAACTACTTTTGCTGCATCCCATTGGTTTTGAATCATTGTGTTTTCATTCATTTATCACTATGTATTTTTTGATTTGCTCTTTGATTTCTTCAGTGATCCATTTGTTGTTTAGTAGCACGTTGTTTGGGCTTCCCAGGTGGCTCAGATGGTAAAAGAATCTGCCCACAATGTGGGAGACCTGTGTTCAATCCCTGGGTTGGAAAGATCCCCTGAAAGAGGGCATGGCAAGTATACTCTAGTATACTTGCTTGGAGAATCCCCATGGACAGAGGAGCCTGGTGGGCTACAGTCCGTGGGGTTGCAAAGAGTCAGACACAACTGAGAGACTAAGCACAGCACAGCATACAGCATGTTGTTTAGCCTGTGTGTGGTTGTTTTTTGCAGTTTTTTTTTTATTGTAGTTGATATCTAGTGATATTGATATTTTGTGACATCATAGTTGGAAAAGATGCTTGATATGATTACAGTTTTATAAATTTACTGCAGCTTGTTATGTGGCCCAGCATGTGATCTGTCCTGGAGAATGTTCCATGTATATTTGGCAAGTCTGGGTATTTTGCTGCTTTCAGATAGAATGCTCTATAAATATCAATTAAGTCCATCACATCTAATATATCATTTAAGCTATATTTAACCTATATTTCCTTACTGGTTTTCTGGATGGTCTGTCCATTGATGTAAGTGGGATGCTAAAGTCTGCCAGTATTATTGTGTTACTGTTGATTTCTCCTTTTATGTTTGTTAACGTTTGTCTTATATATTGAGGTGCTGCTATGTTGGGTGCATATGTATTTACAGTTGTTATATCATCTGTTCGGATTGATCCTTTGATCATTATGTATTGTCCTGCTTTGTGTCTTATAACAGTCTTATTTTTTAATTTAAAAATAAATTTTAAATTAAAAAATGTTAAATTTTTGTAAAATTAAACCTAATTTAGAATTTTAATTTAAAAACTTAATTAAGAATTTTTTAAATTTATATATTTGTTTTTGTGCCATATGGCTTGAGGATCTTAGTTCCCTAATCAGAGATCAAATCCATGACCCCTACAATGGAAATGCTTACTACTAGCCACTAGGCTGCCAGGGAATACCCAAGAGTCTTTATTTTATAACTTTTAATTAGAGAATAATTACTTTACAATATTGTGATGGTTTTTACCATACATCTACATGAATCCACCATAGGTATATATATGTCACCTCCCTCTTAACCCCCCCTCCTGCCACCCTCCTAGGTTGTTACAAGGCACCAGCTTTGGGTTCCCTGCATCATACATGAAACTAGATACCTGTTTTACATATGGTAATATATTTCTCATTGCTATTCTCTCAAATCATCCCACCTTCTCCTTTACCCACTGTGTCCAAAAGTCTGTTCTTTATGTCTGTGTTTCCTTTGCTGTCCTGCAAGTAGGATTGTCACAGTAAAGGACAGACATGATAAAGACCTAACAGAAGCAGAAGAGATTAAGAAGAGGTGGCAGGAATACACAGAAGAACTGTTTAAAAAAAAAGGTCTTAATGACCTGGATAACCATGATTATGTGGTCACTCACCTAATGCCAGCCATCCTGGAGTGTGAATGCAAGTGGGCCTTAAAGAAGCATTATTGCAAACATGCTAGTGGAGGTGATGAAATTCTAGCTGAGTTATTTAACATCCTAAATGATGATACTGTTAAAGTGCTGCACTCAATATGCCAGCAAATTTGGAAAACCCAGCAGTGGCCACAGGACTAGAAAAGGTCAGTTTTTCATTCCAGCCCCAAAAAGGAGCAATGCCAAAGAATGTTCAAAGCTACTGCCCAATTACACTCATTTCACATGCATGCAAGGTAATGCTCAAAATCCTTCAAGCTAGACTTCAACAGTATGTGAACCAAGAACTAGATATATAAGCTGGATTTAGAAAAGGCAGAAGAACTAGAGATCAAAATGCCAATATCCAGTGGATCATAGAAAATACTAGAGAATTCCAGAAAAACGTCTATTTCTGCTTCATTGACTTTGTGTGGATCACAACAAACTGTGCTGTGTTTGGTGCTCGGTTGCTTCAGTCCCGTCCAACACTTTGTAATCCCATAGACTGTAGCCCACCAGGCTCCTCTGTCCATGGAATTCTTCAGGCAAGAATACTGGAGTGGGTTGCCATGCCTTCCTCCAGGGAATCTTGCCTATGCAGGGATTGAACCTGCATCTCTTGCATCTCCTGCATTGGCAAGTAGGTTCCTTACCACTAGCACCACTGGAAAATCCTTAAAGAGTTGGGAATACCAGACCACCTTGCCTGCCTTCTGAGAAACCTATATGCAGGACATGGAACAGACTGGTTCAAAATTGGGAAACTGCTACTGCTACTGCTAAGTCGCTTCAGTCGTGTCCAACTCTGTGTGACCCCATAGACGACAGCCCACCAGGCTCCCCCATCCCTGGGATTCTCCAGGCGAGAACACTGGAGTGGGTTGCCATTTCCTTCTCCAATGCATGAAAGTGAAAAGTGAAAATGAAGTCACTTAGTCGTGTCTGACTCTTCAGGACCCCATGGACTGCAGCCTACCAGGCTCCTCCATCCATGGGATTTTCCAGGCAAGAGTACTGGAGTGGGGTGCCATTGCCTTAAGGAGTACATCAATTGGGAAAGGACTACACGTATTGTCACTCTGCTTATGTAATTTCTATGCAGAGTACATCATGTGAAATGCCAGGCGGATTAAGCACAAGCTGGAATCAAGATTGCTGGGAGAAATATCAACAACCTCAGATAGGCAGATGACAGCACTCTAATGGCCGAAAGTGAAGAGGAACTGAAGAGCCTCTTGATGAAAGTGAAAGAGGAGAGTGAATAAGTTGGCTTAAAACTCAACATTCGACAAACTAGGATCATGGCATCTGGTCCCATCACTTCATGGCAAATAGATGGGGGAAAAAATGGAAACAATAACAGACTTTATTTTCTTGGACTCCAAAATCACTGCAGATGTTGACTGTAGCCATGAAATTAAAAGACACTTTTACCTTGGAATAAAAGCTATGACCAACCTAGACAGCATATTAAAAAGCAGAGTCATCACTGCCAACAAAAGTCCATATAGTCAAAGTTATAGTTTTTCCAGTAGTCATGTATGGATGTGAGAGTTGGCACTCATGGAGAGCTGTCAAAGAATTGATGCTTTCAAACTGTGGTGTTGGAGAAGATTCTTGAGAGTCCCTTGGACAACAAGGAGATTAACCCAGTCAATCCTGAAGGAAATCAGCCCTAAATATTCATTGGAAGGACTGATGCTGACGCTGAAGTTCCAACACTTTGGTCACTTGATGTGAAGAGCCAACTCATTGAAAAAGACCCTGATGCTGGGAAAGATTAAAGGCAGGAGGAGGAGAAGGGAGTGACAAACAATGAGCTGGTTGGATGGCATCACTGAGTCAATGGACATGAGTTTGAGCATACCTGGGAGATAGTGAATAACAGGGAAGCCTGGCGTGCTGCAGTTCATGGGGTCACAGAGAGTCGGACATGACTGAGACTGAACTACAACAACAAATGATGGTTTTAATCCTAGTTTTTTTGTTTTTTTTTGTAGGAATATCCATACTGTTTTCCATAGTGGCTGTATCAATTTGCATTTCCTCCAACAGTGTGAGATGGTTCCCTTTTCTTCACAGTGTCTCCAGCATTTTGTTTGTAGACATTTTGATATTGACCATTCTGATCAGTGTGAAATGACCCCTCATGGTAGTTTTGTTTTGAATTGCTCTAGTAATGAGCAATGTTGAGCATCTTTTCATGTGTTTATTAGCCATATGTATGTCTTCTTTGGAGAAATGTCTTTTTAGGTCTTCTGCCCACTTTTTTATTTGGTTGGTTGTTTTTCTGGTATTGAGCTGCATAAGCTGCTTGTGTATTTTGGAGATTAATTGTCAGTTGTTTTGTTTGCTATTATTTTCTCCCATTCTGAGGGTTGTCTTTTCACCTTGCTTGTAGTTTTCTTCATTGTGTAAAAGCTTTTAAGTTTAGTTAGGTCCCATTTGTTTATTTTTGCTTTTATTTCCGTTACTGTGGGAGGATCTTGCTGTGATTTATGTCAGAGCGTGTTTTGTCTGTGTTTTACTCTTAAGAGTTTTATTGTTTCTGGTCTTGTGTTTAGGTCTTTAATCCATTTTGAGTTTATTTTTGTATAAGGTGTTAGGAAGTGTTCTAATTTCATTCTTTTATTTGTAGTTGACCAGTTTTTCCCACACCACTTGTTGAAGAGATTTTGCTTTTTTTCTATTATGTTTTTGCCTCCTTTTGAAAGGTTGTTGTTGAATCACACAAAGACACCAGGATTCTTGTCCCCCGGAGGAGAAGAATTCAATCCGGGGCTAGAGACGAGGCTTGATCGCTCAGAGCTTTTGTGTAATAAAGTTTTATTAAAGTATAAAGGAGATAGAGAAAGCTTCTGACATAGGCACAGAAGGGGGCAGAAGAGTACCCCCCTGCTAGTCTTCAGCTGGATGTTATATAGTCACTAGCAGTCTGTTAATGAAAGAAAGGAATGTCTTAAAATTCAGAATGGCACCAGGCCCCTCACCCATAAGATGCATTTTGGGATAATCTTGGCATTAAATGGTTTATCCTGGGCCATAAAATGATTAACTTGAATCTTGAAGAAGGGCAGACCACCATACAAATAGTGTCATTTACATAGATTAGGGAAACAATATCTGAGTATAACATACTGGTTTGTCAAGCAGGTTCTGAGCCAAGAGGTGGACCGACTTGAAGACAGAGTTTGGGGGTAAATGCATAGTACATTAGCATAGCTTAAGACAAACATTTCCATAAGAAAAAGGCATAGGTTAACTTCAGGAGAAACCAGGTGTCTTGTGGCAACACAGCATTTTAAGAGAAACCTCCTTTTAAATATGTATAGAGAAGGAAAAAAAATATCGATAATTTGTTTCCTCCTGCCACTTAAGAGAGATAAAAATGTCTGACACTTGCAGGCTATTTCCTCCGTTTGGAGACCCCTGGCCTTCCTGCCTGTTACGCTCTCACTTTGTCAAAGATAGGGTGTGCATAGGTGCATGAACTTATCTCCAGGCTTTCTGTCTTGTTCCATTGGTCTATATTTCTGTTATTTTGTGCCAGTACCATCCAACAGTCTTTATTTTAAAGTCTATTTTGTCTGATATTGCAACTCCAGCTTTCTTTTGATATCCATTTGCATGGAATACCTTTTCCCATCCCCTCATTTTCAGTCTGTATGTGTGTCTAGATCTGAAGTAAGTCTCTTATAGGAAGCAAATATATGGGTCTTTTTTTAGTGATACTAATTCTTTACCTTTTTATGTAAATGCTGTGAAAACCCACTTCTTTGCCCTCTTACTTGTTTTAGCTTGCTCATCTGCTAATTACTAATGTAAACAGGAAGGGCCCCCAACCTCTAAGCAGGTCCCTCTGAGCTTCTCTATCTAACCTCAGCCCATGGTTGTAGATACCATGTGTGGGTTTATGGGTCCCAGATGTTAGTTTCTCCTCAGCCTTTTTCAAGAAGTCTGTATTCAGCCTCCTGGTTGACCTTTCAACTTGTGCACCTTCAGTTAGCACCTCTATCTAAAGAGAACTCTTGATTCCTCTTCTACCTTCACCTTCTGCATACCTGTTCCTCATCCATCTCAGTAGAAATCATCATCATTTATTCATTTGCCTAAGCCAAAAATCTGAGTAATCCTTGATTTCTTTGTTTTCATCATTTCCCCCAGACAGTTCATCAGAAAATCCTCTTGAAGATACCCCTAAAATATCTCAGTCTTTTTTTATAGCTCTAATTACTCCCTCATCCAAGTAGCATAATATTTTCTCATGAATTATTATAATAACCTAATTACTCCCTTTCATGTTTTGCTTTCTGTTGTATACAGTAACTAGAACAGTCTTTTAAAAATGTAAATTGGATCATGTTTTCTGGATAAAACCTTGTGCTGCATTTATCATAAAATTCACATACAAAACTGTGGTTCCAACATCCCAAGAACTTTTCCCTGCTCTTTTCCCTTCATTTCATGTCATACTCCTCCCTCACTGTGCTTTAGCCATACAGGGCCTCTGCTGGTTCCATAGTACCTGCCAACACAGTTCATCATTAAGTCCTTGGTCTCTGTTAGATAGCACCTTCTCAGAGAGGTCACTGCCCTTCCAATTCAATGTAGCTGCTCAATTTCTCTTTATGATATTACCCTAGTTTAATTTTCTCTATCGTAATTTTTACTTCATATATTTTTCTTGTTTTTTTACTATCCCATCTCATTTAAATTTAAACCCTAGAAAAGTAAAGATTTTGTGCAGCCCATCTCCTCAGCATATATGTAGAATGAATTCTGCACATATGGTGGATGAATGGATGGGTGAATGCATTTAAACACGGCTGCTTTGTAAAAGGCGTTGTGGAAGATACATAATTAGTATTAACAGGGTGGTCCCTGTCACATATAGAGCTTCCAGTCTGTTTGGACACCCAAACAATAGAGGATTGCATGACTAAGCAGTGAGCTATGTGGTATTGACCATAAGTGATACAGGAGTTCAGAGAAGAGTGTGGGAAATGCAAGAGACCTAAGTTTGGGGCCTCTGTTCCAGTATTTGTGTACTGCTCCAGTATGCAAATCATTTAACTGAATGTATAGAATTTCCATTCTCATCAGTGTGGTTGCAAGCAGGAGATGAACGATGCTAAAACTGTCCTGTGGTAGTTTATGCCCCAACAACCTCTCCAGACAACATTTTTCCAGTGACATTCAAGTATGCTTTCAACAGAAATATTTTGAGTAAGTTTTAAACCTTATTCAAACTGGATATATGCTTTAGCAAATATCTGCCCTTTTTAAACAACATGCTGTTTGGGGATGACCTTAAAGATTTTTTACATTAATTCTTAGGCAATAAATTAAGGAGACATAGTGAAAACTTGAAGATATCAGCATATAAAGAACATTGGGATATATCTTTTTTTTTTTTTTTCACTTAATTGGCTAATTTTTTTCAGTCTTAATTGATTATACTACTTTGGCTTTTTGAAACATAGCCCGTTCTCTTTAGATTTCCTATTACTCATGTATTTAACACCTGTTGGAATTAAAGCCTTATTGGTATTTTAAGCCAATTAATAGTCTTGTCATTTATTCATGTGGAACTTGTACTCACTTCCCAGGGAGTTCTTACTGTTTTTACAATAGATACAACAGTCAACAAATAAATACCCCTAAAAGTTAAAAATGATTGTCTTAATCTTATGGTTTTCTGTTAAGGAAATAAACAAGGTTTAAAGAATCTGCCTGGAAGAAATGAGTGAGCAAGAAAGACACTGGAAGGAGAAGCTTAGTGTTTCTTTATCTTCTCTTTTGTTCTGGAGTAATCCTAACATTGTGAAGTCTTCAAAAATTTACTGCCTTTGCTTTTCAAATAAATGACTTGGGTGTGAAAAGCAGCACATCCGCCCTGTGGTTGAGCATTTTTTCTGAGTTGACTTATCTTTGAACTTCTCTGTAGTGGTGGGCTGGTGGCACTCCCCTGGCCTCTCTTGGAGATTCCTTTTCATTCAGTTACTTTCAGTTTACTGAAAGACCCCAGGATGGCCCCAAGAAGACTCCTCATTTCCTGATTTCAGGCTGCAGTGATCACACCTTCAAAACCAAAATTCTATACTTAGGGAAGTATATTGTTGTTGTTTAGTCACTAAGTCGTGTCTAACTCTTTGCGACCCCATGCACTGTAGCTCTCCAGGTTCCTCTATTCATAGGGTTTCCCAGGCAGCAATACTAGAATGGGTTGCCATTTCCTTCTCCAGGGGATCTTTCCCACCCAGGGAGAGAACCCTCGTCTGTTGCATTGGCAGGTGGGTTCTTTACCACTGAGCCACCACGGAAACCCCTAAGGAAAGTATACCCATGTCCTATCCTATCAGGAAAGTGAGATCCCTGTTTATTGCATTTACAACTTCATATAATGAAATCTCCAATAACCCAATCTATTCCCGAATCTTTGATCAATAGTCCCCCCTCCTAAATTCAGTTTCTAGGGAAAGTAGAAAATAGGAACTGTTTCAGGAATATATTCATTTACTTTTAAAGTATTATGATAAATAGGCATAAAATATAATGATTAATTTTTAAAAGTAAGACTCCACACTCTGTTCCGATTTATAATAAAATGAAATTATTAGTGATTTCCTCCCATCCTTCAGGGTTCTAAATAAAGAAAATATATATGAGGAGTATAATTAGATGAAAGTTAAAGTATTACTCTATTAATATTAGTAAAAGCCCTATAATGCCTAAAATGAAGCTTCTAGTAAACAAACGAGGCCCTTAAAAGCCAGTGTTCAATATATACTTTTTTTTTTGCAGACATGGGGTTAGTGACCAAGGTGAAATTGGGAGTGGGACAAGATTGTATTTACTCTTTTCTCAACTCTCCAGTCCTCCCCACACTCTTTTCTTAAGGTTTATTTTTCAAGTAATACTAGTTTATAAAATTATATTTCACATGTACAACATTATATTTCTATTTCTGTATATCCTACAGTGTGCTTACCACCAGAAGTTTAATTTTCTATCTGCCACCATACAGTTGGTCCCCTTTACACACTTCACCCCACCCCCACCCCTTCCCCTCTGGTAATCACTACTTTGTTCTCTGTATCTATGTGTTTGTTTTTGTTTGTTCATTTATTTTGTTTTTTTTTCTTGTTTGTTTTATTTTTTTATATTCCATGTATGAGTGAAATTATATGATATTTATCTTTCTTTGTCTGACTCATTTCACTTACTGTAACATATACTTTTTTCATACAAATTGAAGAAAGTACACCTGTGCTATGCTATGCTATGCTAAGTCACTTCAGTTGTGTCCGACTCTGTGTGACCCCAGAGATGGCAGCACACCAGGCTCCCCCATCCCTGGGATTCTCCAGGCAAGAACACTGGAGTGGGTTGCCATTTCCTTCTCCAGTGCATGAAAGTGAAAAGAGAAAGTGAAGTCGCTCAGTCATGTCCGACTCCTAGCGACCCCATGGACTGCAGCGCACCAGGCTCCTCCATCCATGGGATTTTCCAGGCAAGTGCACTGGAGTGGGGTGCCATTGCCTTCTCCAGTACACCTGTAGTGCAAACTTACTGATGACTTCATCCATCTAGAAGTAAAAAGATGGTGGTCTCTTCCCATTTCTATTCCTAATCAGGGAAGTCCCTGACCAGAGGTGCAGAAACCTGAAGAGGACTTATTAATTTTGAGTAAATGGACAGGGACCTAACTCCTCTAATAAAATATGCAGCACTGAGTATTCAGCTCCAAATGATTAGAGCAAAGAAAGAAGGATTCCAGGGTGGAGGTGAAAGATATGACACACACAGTCATATAGTAACACATATAGTCATATAGTAACATATAGTCTTAAAGTAACACTTTACCAAGTGTAGAAGAGAGAGGCATGTTGCCATCTCTGATGGTACAAGTTGTGCACTGAATAGAAGGTGCACAAGGGTTTCATTTATATAGAATGTGAGGTCAGTATGTCCCTGTGGACTGGGCAGTAACAGGAGAGAGTTTTACAGATTTCTTAGGACCTATATAAGAAACTAAGTAGTTATGTTACCCTGACCAAATGTTAATAATTAAATCTTCATTAGCCTCTGTTTCTTTGGTTAGAGACCACTGTTTTCCTAGTCAATAATCATTCTCCTCTATTTCCTTAGTAATAGATCCCTATTGATAGGGATAGATTTGTGTCTACATTTTTTTAAAAAGTTAAAGGCCAAAAAAAAAAAAAAAAAAAAGGTTAAAGGCCATTTCTTAGCCTTCCTTGCAGAAAGGAGTGGCCAATGCGGAATCTCTAAACGAAAAAAGTCAGTTGGGAGATATACCCTTTCTCCTTTCTTCCTCCTCCTTCCGAGAGCAAGACTGTGATTGCTGGAACTCCTGTAACTATACAGGAGGTCACCTTGTGGGTGGAAATCCACTGAAAATGAGGAAGCAGAAAGACTCTGGATCTGGGTCCCTAATGTCAGTGGAGCCACCAGATCAGCCTTGTACTCCAAGGCTTCCTGTTTACATTAGATAAAAATACAGTTCTATGTTGATTAAGCTATTGTTGGTTGAGTTTTCTCCTGTATGTATTTAATCATAATTGATAGATACTTTATCTCCAAAAATACTTTTGTGGGTGAAGAGGAATAAGCGAGAGAAAATTGGGAAACACTTTGTTAAGTATAAAATGCCACATTAATGTAATGACTTTGTAAAAATCTGGGCTCCAAAAATACCGCTTTGGGGCACAATCTTGATGAGAAAGATTAACACAAAACGGTGACGTGGGTCATTTTATTCCTGCCACCATTTTGCCCCAGACTATAGGGCATCTTCCCTAAGGCTTACCATGCTCATTCCCTGAGGTCACATCTGCCTGACCTGGTTGCATTTTCCGCACCTCAGCAGAATTGGTCTTGAGATCTTTGGGAGGAGCTAGAAAGAGAACAAATATAGAAGTAGACTGATCTTGAGATTAAGGGCTTGCTTTCCCCTAGATTTCCCAGCAGTAGAAGTCAGAGCTCTAGGAGATGCTAAGAAAGATCCTGAAGTTGTGCTGATGAGACTAGACCATAAAGACTTCCATACATGACCTAGAGGATCCTTGAACATTTAGATATTGTAACTTGGTCATCTGATAGTGATGTGTAAAAATGATCTAAAGTGAGAAAAGGAGAAATATTTATCTCTTCCTGGAGATCCCAGGAAAACTATCCTCATCCTTGGGCCTAGAGGCTGGTCAAGAAGTCCACTTTCCCTTGAAATAGGGGAAAGAGGCTATATTGCTCTAGTGAAAGCTTTGTCCTCAAGATCCTGCTGAGGACAGGAAGAGATAGGGATATCCTGGAAGCTGTTACATGAATCTCCTTTTCTTTCATTAAAGTATACTTGGTTTACAATATTATATTAGTTTCAGGTATATGGCATAGTGATTCAGTATTTTTACAGATTATTCTCCATTAAAAGTTAAGATAATGCTATAATTTCCTATTTTATACAATGTCCTTGTTGCTTATCTATTTCATATGTAATAGTTTGCATCTTTTAATTCCATTCCCCTGACTTGCCCTTCCTTCCTTCTCTCTCCTCATTGTAAATACTACTTTGTTTTCTGGATCTGTTTTGCTATATATATATTCATTTTTATTTTTTAGATTGTGCATGTAGGTGATATTATATAGTGTTTGTCTTTCTCTGTATGACTTATTTCATTAAGCATCATATTCTCTAGGTCCATTCATGTTGCTGCAAATGGCAGAATTTCATTCTTTTGTGGCCAAGTATTCCATCTCTCTCTTTCTATACACACACACACACACACACACACACACACACACACCCCTTCATCCATTTGTCTTTTGATGGACACTTGGGTTGCTCCCATATCTAGGCTATTGTAAATAGTGCTGCTATGAACATTGGGGGGTGCATGTATCTTTTTAAATTAGTGTTTTCACTTTTTCTGGATATATATACCCAGAAGTACAGTTGCTGGATAATATGGTAGTTCTATTTTTAGATTTTTGAGGAACCCCCATACTGTTTGCAACAGTGGCTATGCCAGTTTACATTCCCACCTAAATGAAAGATTTGATGCTGTAAAGTTTGTAGAAGAGAATATAGGCAGAGCACTCTTTGTCATTGATCATACATAAATCTCTTTCTGCAGTGTCCTCAACAAGCTGTCATCTAATCTCTGTATACTAGCAGAGGTAAAGGGTTTAGGAGAGTTGTAGGATTTACTGCCCTTTGAAGAGACCAGTCTGCTTTTGAGCTTCTTTCCTTTTGGTAAAACTTGTATTCTTTATAGTAAACCTCAAAGAACTTCTCTGTAGCTTCTGCTCATGGGATATAGATCTGTTTTTGAAGGAAATGAAGAGAGCCTCAGTTCAGTTCAGTCACTCAGTCATGTCCGACTCTGCAACCCCATGGACTGCAGCATACCAGGCCTCCCTGTCCATCACAAACTCCTGGAGTTTACTCAAACTCATGTCCATTGAGTCGGTGATGCCATCCAACCGTCTCATCCTCTGTCGTCCCCTTTTCCTCCCACTGTCAATCTTTCCCAGCATCAGGGTCTTTTCAAATGAGTCAGTTCTTCACATCACGTGGCCAAAGGATTGGAGTTTCAGCTTTAGCATCAGTCCTTCCAATGAATATTCAGGACTGATTTCCTTTGCTGCTGCTGCTGCTGCTAAGTCGCTTCAGTCGTGTCCAACTCTGTGCGACCCCATAGACGGCGGCCCACCAAGCTCCCCCATCCTGGGATTCTCCAGGTAAGAACACTGGAGTGGGTTTCCATTTCCTTCTCCAGTGCATGAAAGTGAAAAGTGAAAGTGAAGTCGCTCAGTCCTGTCCGACTCTTCATGACCCCATGGTCTTCAGCCTACCAGGCTCCTCCGTCCATGGGATTTTCCAGGCAAGAGTACTGGAGTGGGGTGCCATTTACTTTAGGATGGACTGATTGGATCTCCTTGCAGTCCAAGGGACTCTCAAGGGTCTTCTCCAACACCACAGTTCAAAAGCATCAGTTCTTCAGCACTCAGCTTTCTTTATAGTCCAATCTCACATCCATACATGACTACTGGAAAAACCATAAGCTTTGACTATACAGACATTTGTAGGCAAAGAAATGTCTCTGCTTTTTAATACACTGTCTAGGTTTGTCATTGTTTTTCTTCCAAGGAGCAAGAGTCTTTTAATTTCATGGCTGCAGTCTTTGTCCACAGTGACACTGGAGCCCAAGAAAACAAAGTCAGCCACTGTTTCTATTGTTTTCCCATCTATTTGCCATGAAGTGATGGGACTGGGTGCCATGATCTTTGGTTTTTGAATGTTGAGTTTTAAGCCAGCTTTTTTACTCTCCTCTTTCAGTTTCATCAAGAGGCTCCTTAGTTCCTCTTCACTTTTTGCCATAAGGGTGGTATCATCTGCATATCTGAGGTTATTGATGTTTCTCCCCATAATCTTGATTCCAGCTTGTGCTTCATCCAGCATGGCATTTCTCATGATGTACTCTGCATATAAGTTAAATAAGCAGGGTGACAATATACAGCCTTGACGTACTCCTTTCCCAATTTGGAACCAGTCTGTTGTTCTGTATCTGGTGCCTACTGTTACTTCTTGACCTGCATACAGATTTCTCAGGAGGCAGGTAAGGTGGTCTGGTATTCCTATCTCTTTAATAATTTTCTACAGTTTGTTGTGATCTACACAGTCAAAGGCTTGAGTGCAGTCAGTGAAGCAGAAGTAGATGTTTTTCTGGAATTCTCTTACTTTTTTCTATGATCCAGTGGATGCTGGCAATTTGATCTCTGGTTCCTCTGCCTTTTCTAAATCCAGCTTATACATCTGGAAGTTCTTGGTTCACATATTCTTGAAGCCAAGCTTGAAGAATTTTGAACGTTACTTTGCCAGCATATGAAATGAGTGCAATTGTGTGGTGGTTTGAACATTCTTTGGGATTGACTTTGACTTTGATTTGGCTTTGACCTTCTTTGGGATTGGAATGAAAACTGACTGTTTCCAATCCTGTGGCCACTGCTGAGTTTTCCAAATTTGCTGTCATATTGAGTGCAGCAATTTAACAGCATCATCTTTTAGGATTTGAAATAGTTTAGCTGCAGTTCCATCACCTTCACTAGCTTTGTTTACCTCCTAATCTTATCAGCACCCCTACCTTTGAACCATTGCTATAAAATTCTTCATCAAGTCCTCCCAGGTTGGGACACCCAGTTCCATGGACAGGACCCTGCTGTGGCCCCCTTTGCCTGGCAGAACAATAAAGCTTTTCTTATTCTGCTACACCTAAAACTCTGTCTCTGAGATTTGATTTGCCACCAGTACACAAGAGGCCACACTTTCAGCATCAGCATCATAGTTTATTTACACATTTACAAATTTCCTAAGCTTTATGCCATTGAGAGAAATTACTTATAGATAGGAAATACAAAGTCACTTTGAAATTGAATCTGTGAATCTGTAGAAGGAGAAATTGACACTGATACTGTGTTTTGCTCCAATACTGCCTGCTGATGGAGGCTGCAGGTCACACTATGTCATTATCTTCCAGTAATTTTTTCCTGTAGATTACTTTTAGGTACAACAAGCCACTAGTTGCCAGAAAGAAGCTACAGAAAAAGTCTTTTTCTTCTTTTTTTAACCAAAAATCTATTCCTGACTCCATCAATGTTTTTTGATAATGCTGCTGCTGCTGCTGCCACTGCTCAGTCGCTTCAGTCGTGTCCAACTCTGTGCGACCCCAGAGATGGCAGCCCACCAGGTTTCCCCGTCCCTGGGATTCTCCAGGCAAGAACACTGGAGTGGGTTGCCATTTCCTTGTCCAGTGCATGAAAGTGAACAGTGAAAGTGAAGTCACTCAGTCGTGTCCTACTCTAGCGACCCCATGGACTGCAGCCTACCAGGCTCCTCCGTCCATGGAATTTTCCAGGGAAAAGTACTGGAGTGGGGTGCCATTGCCTTCTATAAATCATTTAATCTTTTGGCCCTTGGATATCTGAATTATAAAATAGAAACAAAATTCTCTGTGCCTCCCAACTCACAATATTTCAAATTGCAGAAGCAAAGTTGCTTATTTCCAAAAATGGGCTATGGCAATTGGAGAGCCATCTATAGGGAAAAACAGAGTCCATCTCAGTTCATACACCAAATAAAATACAATTAACTCAACATTTAAATGTATGAAATAAAACTATAAATTACCAGAAGATAGACTATTTTTATAGAGAGGCTGTTGAGTTTTAATATTCATCTTTATTAATTTAAACCTGAGTATGCATAGGAGGTGTTCTGGGTAGGAGGGAGATTTCTTGTAATTACCTCACAATATAATAATAAGTGAGATAGTTCACTTATCCCAGATCTTACCCTAGGGGTAATGAAGTGAAAGCTAGGCCAAATGTCCTACGAGAGTAGCTATACACGACTGTGGGTTTTTTATTTCTATTTATGTACAGGAAAGAGCCATCTGGTAAAAACAAAACATACAGCCATCTGGAAAGAAAAAAACAACTTAGTCTCCTTATTGAGGTATAGAAAGAATCCTAAGTTCTCTAATTGTTTTGGAAGGTAATTATGTCCTCCCAAGGGTCAGAGAAACCGTGGGTGTGTCCACTGTATACTCTAATCTGATCAGCACCTGTATGCATGTAGGCTAGGTCACTTTAGTCATATGCAACTCTTTGCGACCCTGTGGACCGTATGTAGCCTTCCAGGCTCCTCTGTCTATGGGATTCTCCAGGCAAGAATACTGGAGTGGGTTGCCATGCCCTCCTCCAGGGTATCTTCTGGACCCAGGAATCGAACTTGCATCTCTTATATCTTCTGTATTGGCCAGTGGGTTCTTTACCACTACCACCATCTGGGAGGCCCCATATGAAGATGTGTCCAAAGTCTGGACTTCATGCCTTTTAAAACGTAAATACTTAGAGCTCCCATCCTGACTCCATGAGGACTACCCTGGAGGCCTAGACCAGACTGTAACCATTTGAATTAGAGCAGTTAACTAGACAGTTGGTTACAGAATCTAATTCTCTTGGTATGTGCAGAGCACAGTTCTTCTAGGGAAAATGAAAATAAACGTACCCTATCTTAGATACATGTCCATGTCTCAGGAGGCTTAGGACATTTTTACAAGGGCACTGAGAAATCAGGGAAATTTTACGTACCTATAGTGGAGAATATTTTTCTAAAAACATAAAGGCCAACACACCCCTAAAATAACTGACAGATTTGATGAGAAAATAATGAAAAGAAAGTTGAAAGACTAATGATAAGCTGGAAACCCTCTCAGATTTATAGTATATATGCTTGGCACAAAATTAATCTCTCTTAACTCTTAGAAAAGCAAACAAAAAAGACCTTTAAAATTTTTGCAGAGGGCACTAATTTTCTTTGCAAAAGAAGAATAAAACTCTATAGGAAAGGTGCTTAGGCTCTTTAGTAATCAAATAGGTTCTAAAAAAAGACTATTTGTGATATTGTCCACTGACAAACTGAAAAACAATGCCTAGAGTTAGTGAAGTAGTGGTGAATAGTCCTTTTCATACTGTATTGGAGAGAGTGTGATGTTTCTACAGGACACTTTGGCATTATGTGTTGTGGGAGGCAGATCCCAAAACCCTAAAAATGTCCACATCCTAGTGCCCAGAACCTCTGAATATATGTTATAGGGCAAAAGGGAATTACAGGTGGAATTAAGGTTGCTTAATCAGATGACCTTAAAGGGGTTATTCTGGATTGCCTGGGTGGGCCCAGTGGGATCACAAAGGTCCTTAGAAGCAGAAGAGGGAGTCAGAAGAAGAGGTCTGAGTAGAATGGTGTAGGAGGCTCTGATTTCTTGTTGCTGGTTTTGAAGATGGAGAAAGGAGGTAGAAAAGCCAGAAGCTGGCAAAGACAAGGAGACAGATTCTTCCCAAGAGCCTTTTAAAGGGACATGATGTTGCCTGACAGAATAATGCCATCCCAGTGAGACCAGTGTCAGACTGCTAGCCTATAGAACCGTAAGGTAATAAGTTTATGTTATTTGGCACCCCACTCCAGTACTCTTGCCTGGAAAATCCCGTGGACAGAGGAATCTGGAAGGCTGCAGTCCATGGGGTTGCTAGGAGTCGGACACGACTGAGCGACTTCACTTTCACTTTTCACTTTCCTGCATTGGAGACGGAAAGGGCAACCCACTCCAGTGTTCTTGCCTGGAGAATCCCAGGGACGGGGGAGCCTGGTGGGCTGCCGTCTATGGGGTTGCACAGAGTCGGACACGACTGAAGTGACTTAGCAGCAGCAAGCAACTAAATTCATAGCAATTTGCTATAGCAGTGATAGAAAACTTGTATGTTTAGATTTTAAAAAGTATTCAGTCTTTGAGATAGATATTCCATTGCATATATATTCCATGTCCTCTTTATCCATTCATTTATTGATGGATAATTAGATCCTTCTATATCTTGACTATTATAAATAATGCTGCTATGAATGTTGGGGTCCATATATCTTTTCAAATTAGTGGTTTTTTCCTTTGGAAAAATGCCCAGAAGTGGAATTGCTAGATAGAATGACAATTCCATTTTTAATTTTTTGAGGAACCTCCATACTGTTTTCCATAGGGGCTGCACCATTTTGCACACCCACCAACAGTACATGAGAGTTCCCTTTCTCCCCATCCTCACCAATATTTGCTATTTATTATCTTTTTTGGTGATAGCCATATCCCTAATTCTTTGCTCACCTTGAAACCAAAACGTAGTGAAGTTATCTATACTTGTTGTCAAAATTCTTTTCTTCCCATTACTTCTTGAACCATGTCTAAACAGGCCTTTGCCTCCCACTACTCCATAGATGCTGCTTTTGCCAAAGTCTCTAGTAACTGTCAGTTTCTTCAAATTCAGTGGTCATCTCTCTACCCTCATCCTATTTATCTGTTAACTGCATTTAACATAATTGATCACTCCTTGCTTCTTGGATATTCTTCACTTTCCTAGAAGATATCATTCTCCTGTTTTCCTCCTACTTCAGTGGCTACCTCAGACTCCTTTGCTAGAGCCTCTGTATTTCCCCAATCTCTAAATCTCCATATATTTGAATCTCCCATGAATTCAAATTCTTTTAAAAAATATTTATTATTTTATTTATTTTTGGCTGTGCTGGGTCTTTGTTGCTGCTTGGGCTTTTCTCTAGTTGCAGCGAAGTGGGGCTACTCCCTAGTTGTTGTGCATGAGCTTCTCGTTCCAGTGGCTTCTCTTGTTGTGGAACACAGGTTCTAGGGTGCCCGGACTTCAGTAGCTCTGGCCCATGGGCTCAGTAGTTGTGGCTCCTGGGCTCTAGAGCACAGGCTCTAGAGCACAGCAAAGGCTCAGTTGCTCCACAGTATGTGGGATCTTCCCACATACTATGTAGGAAGGGATCGAACCTGTGTCTCCTGCATTGGCAGGTGGATTCTTTAGCACTGAGCCACCAGGAAGCCCCTTGGAAATTCAGAATGTTCAAAACAGAATTCCTCTATCTTACTCCTCTCCTGTTCTTCAGCATTTACTCAGGGAAAGATTTGACTCTCATATACCATGTTCATTTCCTTAACAAATCCTGAAAGCTCTAATTTCAAAATACACACAGAATTTACCCACCACTTTTTTTTTTTTAAATAATAATAAACAGCAACATCTTCTCTTACCATCCTGGTCTCATCCACCAAGACTCTGTTACAGAAGATTCTTAACTATTCTCTTTATTCTCGTCCATATTTGTTCTCAACAAGGCAAGCCAGAGCAGTCCTTTAAAATGCAAGTCAAGGCACTACTCAGCAACTATCCCGTGATAAAGATCTATTTAAAAAATTTCATTCCATCATGGATTGATGCCTCTGTAAAATACAGTACAGAATGAACTACTGGAAAAATAAATTTAAAAAGACAAGCAGAGCACATCACTTATTATTTGATTCAAAAAGTATAAAATTAAATTTCAGTTACAGGTTGCTTTGTCACCAACTGATAATACACCACTTACAGATGGCAGAGACCCATGGACCCCACTTTGGGTAGCATCAGCTTTGAGAAGGCAATGGCACCCCACTCCAGTACTCTTGCCTGGAAAATCCCATGGACGGAGGAGCCTAGTAGGCTGCAGTCCATGGGTTCGCTAAGAGTTGGACATGACTGAGCAACTTCACTTTCACTTTTCACTTTCATTCATTGGAGAAGGAAATGGCAACCCACTCCAACTCCAGTATTCTTGCCTAGAGAATCCCAGGGACGGGGGACCCTGGTGGGCTGCTGTCTATGGGGTCGTACAGAGTTGGACACGACTGAAGCGACTTAGCAGCAGCAGCAGCTTTGATCATGTTAGTTCCCTGCTCAAGCCTACTAGTGACTTTCTCCTTGCCCACGGCAATAGTCAAAGACTTAATGGCGGCCTCAGAGACCTCTGTGATCTGGCCTCCTATCATATTTTTCTGCCTTTTTTCTGGCAGCTTGCCTCTTGGCCAGCCATATTAGGCTCCTGCTCTTTTCAGAACAGGCCACGCATCTTCTCACCCCTGATCTTTGCACTTTAAGTTTTCTCTGTTCAGAATGAGTTCTCCTCAGAAAGTCATATGTATCTTTCTCATCTCCTTCAGGTTGCCAATTAATGTCTCTTTTAAACACTGCCCTCTTTCACTAGTTATTTAAAAGAAGCTATATTTTCATTCCTGGGTTTCAGCACACAATACAAGACAAAAATTGCCATTTTCACCCCTTCCCCCATACATTTAACTTTATTTATTGCCTGTCTTTCC
The DNA here is from genome assembly GCF_019923935.1 of Bubalus bubalis. NCBI lineage: Eukaryota > Metazoa > Chordata > Mammalia > Artiodactyla > Bovidae > Bubalus > Bubalus bubalis. The sequence goes on along the minus strand of NC_059160.1, from coordinate 74,691,391 downwards.
ACAGTAGAACATCAGCTCCTCAAAGTTGGGGTTTTTCTGTTTTGTTCACTGCTATTTTTCTAGTGTTTAGAATATAGCCTGGGATATAGATACTCAAAATATTTATCGAGTGAATAGATAAATTGAATAAATACAGCTTAGGAGTATACCATAAGGATATACCTGGGTCTCCTGCATTGCAGGCAGATTCTTTACTGTCTGAGCTACCAGGGAAACCCAAGGATATTATCAGATAAGTGCCAAAAGTTAAATGTATAAGAATGTTCAGAGTATCGGTAATTTAAAATATTTATTGAGAATTTACAGCACTAAAAATTGTAAGCCTCCTATATGGTCATTTATAGGATATTGACTATGTGAATTATGATGAACATCTATACTTTTGTCTGCTGAGTACCTTTGTTCTTCCAGGTCCTGCCTCTGTCCATTCCCATGGCTACTATGGAGTTGCTGCATTCTAATAGCTGATTGGCACAGGTGTGGAAATTAAGTAATGAGCCCCTTCCTTGAGATTTTGAACATTGTAGCCTAAAAAGTATAGTCAGTACAGTCAGAGCAATGTTTCCTGCTGTGTGGAGAAATCCATACTTCTTTGAAAGAACATGAAATGGACCCAAGAAAGAAAACAGATGAGGAGAACAGAACTCTTAATGTTGTTTCAGTCCCTCCTCCTAAGTTTTTCCTGAGGTTCCACTGCATCCTTGCCCTTTTCTCAGTTATTTAGCCTTTCCTTGGATTCCACGATCTAATTCACCTCCTATTTTGTTAAAGTCAGTTCATATTTGTGTTCTGTTACTTGAAGACAAATGCACATACAACACTGTACTGTGTAGTGGCAGAAAAGATGATGTATATCAATGTTCATGGATTTAAGAAAATTTCCATAATAGATTCCTGGGTGGAAAAGCAAGTTTTAAGTAAACATGACCCTATCATATAAAGGAATATATATTTTAGCTTCATATGTGCATTTGGAAATGAATAACAATAAATATATGCCAAACTATGGTTATCTTTGGGTAGTGAGATTTTTGAGGACTCCTGTTTTTTTTTTTTTTTAATCTTTTCTTTTTTTGAATTTTTTTATAGTGAACATTATAAAGATAATAAATATTTAGAAATACAAAAGACTAGGCATAACTTCTCTTTACCGAGTTTATTATCCTGATATTATCACTAAAAATGCATCATATATAGGGGAGAAAGGGGAAATTATGCATAATTTTTCTGGGATTTGATCCATTTACCCTCTTGGTTACTTTAGTAATTTGATATTCATGCATACTGCCTCCTCCAGTCTCTTCCCCCAATTTCCTAATGAAAGATTCAATTAAAAATGCAATTAGAACATATATCTTGTGAAATGTTCTTTTATTGCTCATTTCTTCTCTTTTTAGAGCAAAAGATTACATGGGATTTTCTTAGAATTAAAGATATTAATTTTTTTATGCCCCAAACATGTAAATATCAGGCATTTAGAAGAGGGACACAGGGTTTCTGGCAGGGATGGTCAGGGAAACTTCATGGGAGAGGTTGGATTCAAGCAGGACAGAGAAAAAAGAATGGACACTTCAGGTTGGTGTGTGTGTGTGTAGGAGGCTCTAGAGCGAACACAGATGAGCATGTGAGAATAGTACAGAACATTTTGGGGGCCAGTGAAAATACTACTTCAAATGGAGCCAAAGGAGGTAGTTTGTGGCCAGATTGTAAGTCCTTTATGACAGTATAATTTAAAGTTTTTATTTTGTATTGGAGTATAGCTGATTAACAATGTTGTAGTAGTTTAAAGAGAACAAGATGGCATAGGAGTAGGTGGACGTGGAGTGCATCTCCATGGATACATCAGGAATACATGTTCAGACACAGAAGTGCATGCAGAACACCAGCTGACAGCAGACAGGAGTACCTAGCCAGCGGAAACGAATATATAGACCCACGCAAAACTTGGTAGGATGAAGGAAAAACCAGGAGTGTTAGTGTTGTAGCCACGCATTCTGGGAAACAAACTCACTCAGAAGGACAATGCAGATAGTGGAGTGCAGTTTATTACACCGGTGGGCCCAAGGCAGATTCTCCTCTTAGCCAAGGACTCTGACCAGTTTTTGTGAAAACCTTATATATACCCTAAGTGTACGTGCTCAAACCCACCTCCCCAAATTCCTTGAAACTAGTCTGGACAAGGTAAAAGAGAGATACAATCAAAGTTAACCCATGATTCATGTGTCATAAGCCGATAGTTAAACAGTGGACATATATCAATAGCCCTGTGGTCATATCCTGATAAACATAATGGAATTTATGACTTTGTTCTGTTACAGAGATAATTAGCATATTCTTTTAGGCAATGGAGAGTCCAAGTACAAGTCCTGAGGCTCTTTTATCTGGGAGGTCTGGTTTTCCATTGGTATGCTATTTCCGTAGACACCAGGTGCAAAGTTCAAAGTCCATTGGAGGGTGACCATGCATGTAGCCTAATGTTTGCAGCCTGGCCTGAGATGCAGTCCAGCTCTGTCTGTTTCCTCCTTCGTTAGTAGGACTGGACCTGCCCTCAGCGGGTGGGGGAACTGAAGCAGGGGTCCGGTCCCTGCATCGGGGCAGTTGCCTGAGTCAGAGGAGAAACATTTAAGGTGGAGAGTGAATCAGCTGATCTGTGGCAGCCTAAATGGAATGAGAATCAGACAGTCCTTACCACAGCCATACGTACCCCAGGTAGGGATTAGATGCCCTGGAAGGTGCAGCGGCTGGGAGCTGGAGTTTAGGAATTGTGGAGCAATCCCAGGGCAAGGGCTGCTGTTGACTGCGGAGAGACAGATCGAGGGGATGTGAGGGAGGAGATTGTGGTGGGAAATGCCTGTGGAGGAAAGCCGGGCAGCCATGGAAGCAAGGCGATACTGCTGAGTCACACGTAGCAGGTGGAGCCATCACCATAGCCTCTATCCCCCAACACGCCAGTATTGGCAGCTGAACAATAGAGAGGCTGGCCCATCAAATGCCTGACACACTGAACTACAGAGTAGGACCCCACCCAGTGTGTCCCATTAAGTGCCTGATGTGCCAATTACAGAGTAGGACCCCAGTCAGGGGGGTCCCTCTATGTGCCTGATGCACTGAACAACAGAGAAGGAACCCAGGCAAGGAAGCCCTCTTACGTGCCTGAATGGGCAGAGCTATGGAGAAAGACTGGCCAAAGAGGCCTTCTGATTGCCAGCTACAAGAGGCTTGAAAAAAGACTCCAAAAGGGCCATAACTCTTGTGGTGGAGGCAGTCCGTGTCCCTGCGCATGTGGCGCCGCCAGGGTCCCCGCAAGCCAAGCAGCTGTGCCACCTTCATGTTAAACTCTCACTGGGGCACAGCTGCCACAGGCAAAAGAAGTCTTGCATCTATGCGTACAGGGTTGCTTTGGTAGTGTCCAACTCTTTGTGACCCTGTAGACTGTGGCATGCCAGGCTTCTCTGTCAGGGAGGGGGGTCCTCCAGGAAAGAATACTGGAGTGTATTGGCTATTACTGGTTGCCGTACCCTTCTAGAGCACTATATTTCCTGCTGCCCTAGGCGCCAACTCCCCTGAGTACCTGGTGCTGCCAGAACCCCTGTGACCCAAGCAGCTGCACCACCTCCACACTTGGCCCTCACAGAGGCAAACCCAAATCCTCCAGGGCAGCCTCAGGAGCAAACCCCAGTGGACCACCCACATGTAGAGGTGGAAATAAAACCACAATTCAAATCCAGAGGCAGTGTGACTAAGAAAGAAGACCCAAAACCCCAGATTAAATCCACATGATCAACTAGGCAGACTCTGTGCTTATGGAATATATAAAAGGTCATTGAGAGCTCCCACAAAAGAAAATGCACTACTTCTGATAGCTGTGGACATTGGAGGCAAGAACATAGAGGAGTAGGACCAGATTAGAATCTGAGCTGCCCCCACAACAGGTCCAGAGATCAGCACAGTGTTGGAGGGCATCCTAGGGAGGTGAGGTGGACTGTGACTCCCTCCCCACAAGGGAAAGGACTCTCTTAGAAGTGATTCAAGAAAAACATTTATTAGTCTTATGTTTTGACTTGTTCTGTAGATTCTTTTGAATTTTTTTCTTTTTTCTCCCCCCCACCCCCGTTGTAGTCATCAATTTTATTGGCACTATGAAATCTAATTAAGCCTTTGAGCTTTTTTCCTCCTCAGTCACATTTTTAATTGTTGTTATAAACCTCTGCCTCTACATTGGGCTTTTGCAGTTCTGGGGAGTTTTCCTTTTCTCTTTTTTTAATTTTAATTTTTAGCTTTTTAAACCTATTATTATTTTTTCTACATTTATTCCTTTGCTTTTCCTACTGTTCTTTTCACCTTGCAGTTAATCTTTAATGTATATAAATCTTTATCTACCTCTATTTAACTTTGCATATCTATTCTTTCTTTCCTTTCCTCTCAACATATTTGTTAGTTTTATTTTCATTGCTTTATTCCCCAATTGGCACCTTGCTTTAGTTTTGTTTTCCAGTTTGTGCTTTAGTTAGCTTTGTCCAGGTAGATATAATTTTTGGTTTCCTTTGTTCTCCAGGTCAATCTATTGTACTTTATTTTTGTTAGACTGTTCTGATTTTGTTTATGGGTGTATATGTATATGTGTATATTAAGTCATACTTTTTTATTGTTGTTATAAACCTTTGAATCTACGTTGGGCTTTTGCAGTTCTGTGGAGTTTTCCTCTTTTTTTTTTCTTTCTTCTTCCATTTTTTTTCTTTTCTCTTTTTTTATAATTTTAACTTTTAATTTTTAAGCCTATTATATTTTTATACATTTATTCATTTGCCTTTCTTACTGTTCTTTTCCCCTTGCAGTTAATCTTTAATGTGTATAAATCTTCATCTACCTTTATTTAACTTTGCATGTCTATTGTTTCTTTCTTTTTATTTTTCCTTTCCTCTAACATATTTGTTAGTTTTGTTTTCATTGCTTTATTCCCCACTTGGCACCTTGCTTCAGTTTTGTTTTCCACTTTGTGCTTTAGTTAGTTTTGTTGTTAACTGATAAATATAACTTTTGATTTCTTTCATTCACTGAGTCAATCTATTGTACTTATTTTTGTTTGACTGTTTTGACTTTGCTCATGGTGTATATCGGAGAAGGCAATGGCACCCCACTCCAGTACTCTTGCCTGGAAAATCCCATGGATGGAGGAGCCTGGTAGGCTGCAGTCCATGGGGTCGCTAAGAGTCAGACATGACTGAGCGACTTCACTTTCACTTTTCACTTTCATGCATTGGAGAAGGAAATGGCAACCCACTCCAGTGATCTTGCCTGGAGAATCCCAGGGACGGGGGAGCCTGGTGGGCTGCCGTCCATGGGGTCGCACAGAGTCAGATACGACTAAAGCGACTTAGCAGCAGCAACAGCATGGTGTATATGTATATGTGTATATTCCATGATTTTAATTATTATTTGCCTGGTTTTGTAACTGCCATTTGTTTGGGGTTCGTCTTTGGTTCCTCGTTTTTGGATATTTGTTTTAATCTCACGTAATGCCATAACAGACCACTTGTGGAATCTTCATTCCTGACCAGAGAGCAAGCCTGGACCCTTTGGAGTGTGAGCGCTAACTCCAAGACCCTAGACTCCTGGAGAACTAACCCTAGGGAGTATCAAATAGTGAGAACTCACACAAAGGAAACCACCTGAATACAAGACCTGGCATCACCCAAGCACCCAAGCACAGTAGTACCCTGTGAAGGACACCTCATCTAAACAACAAACAAAACAGAAATACAAACCCAATCATCAGCAGACAGGATTACCACCTCACGAAGCCTTGCCCATAAGAGGAAAAACAAACAAACAAAAACTCAGCACAAATCTCACCCTATAGGAAGCTTACACAAACCACTGGACCAACCTTAGGAGGGCAGAAACCAAAAGGAAGAAAGAATTCAACCTTTAAGACTGGGAAAAGGAGACCGCAAACACAATAAGTTAAAAAAAATAATGAAAAGGCAGAGAAATGCTACACAAATGAAGGAGCAAACTAGAAACACAGAAGTCCAAATAATGAAGAGGAAATAGGCAAACTCCCTGAAAAAGAATTCAGAATAACGATAGTAAAAATGATCAAAAACCTTGAAAGGGAGGAGGAGCCAAGATGGCAGAGGAGTAGGATGTGGAGAACACTTTCGCCACCACAAATTCATCAAAAGAGCATTTAAACGTCGAGTAAATTCCACAAAACAACTTCTGAATGCCGGCAGAGGACATCAGGCACCCAGAAAAGCAGCCCAACTCTTCGAAAGGAGGTAGGAAAAAATATAAAAGAAAAAAAAAGAGACAAAAGAGGGAGGGACAGAGTTCCGTCCCGGGAAGGGAGTCTTAAAAAGAGAGAAGTTTCCAAACACCAGGAAACCTTCTCACTGCCGAATCTGTGCCGAGCTTTGGAAGCACAGAGGGCAACATAAAAGGGAGGGAAAAAAAAAAAATAAACAATTAAAAATTGCAGATTGTGAGCCCTATGGTAACTCCCCCAGTGGAGAAGCAGCATAGACGCCTGCACACGGCATTAGCAAGCGGGGGCTGGGCAGGGAAGCGCGGCGCGGGCTGTGTCCCTTAGTGTAAGAATCGGGCCAAATGTCCTGAGCGCTATCTGAGTGAAATAATTTGGGCTAGCAAACCAGCCTGTGGGATATCTACCACGTGAAAAGCCAGCCCTAACCTAAGACACCGACAGGCCCGCGCACAGAACAAAGGACTGAACAGAGATAGCCGGCTGCAGACCTTCCCCCTCCGGTGACAGGCAGCCAGAGCTGGAAGGGGGCAATCGCAGCCCCAGAGAGACACTATCTATAAAACTGTAAGCAGGCTTCTTTGCTAACTAAAGCTTCTTGGGGGTCTGGACGGTCAACATCTGCCTGAGAAGGTGCGCCGGTTTTACACCCAGATAACCGAGTGGCGGGGAGGCGATAAGTCGCAGCATTGGCACCCGCCAAACACCTCATCACCTGAGCTGCTCGGATCTGGGAAGAACACAAAACGCAGGCCCAACCGAGTCTGCGCCTCTGAGGACTACCTGAGTGCCTGAACCTGAGCGGCTTGGACCTGGGAGCTCAGCCCAGGCCCTGCCTCTGGCTGTTCCCTGCGGAACAACCTAGAGCCTGAGCAGTGTGGGCAGGGAGGCTACACGCGCCGTGAGCGGGGGCAGACCCTTTGTGGCTGAGGCACTGCGAGCGCACGCCAATGTTATCTGTTTGCAGCATCCCTCCCTCCCTCCCCACAGCACGGCTGAACAAGTGAGCCTAAAAAAAAAAAAAGAAAGAAAATAGTGTCCTCAACCGTTCCCTTTGTGTCAGAGCGGGAACCAGACACTGAAGAGACCAGCAAACAGAAGAAGCTATAACAGAGAGAAACGCCTTGGAAGCTACAGGCCATAGATTAAAACCCTGTGGTTACTACGGATTACATAGGAAGGGGCCTATAGATCTTGAGAAATATAAGTCAGACTAAGGAACTAGCCAAAAATGGACTGAACCCACAATACTCACAACAAAACCAGAGAAAGACCTAGATATATTTTTACTATTTTTACGATCAATCTTTCTTTTTTTTTTTTAAATTAAAAAAAAAAAACTTTAAGTCCTCTATTGTCCTTTAATTTTCACTTTTATAACTATTACTTTGCAAAAAAAAAGACCCTATTTTTTTTTCTTCTTCAGCAAACTTCATATGTATATTTTATAATTTTTTGACCGTATTTTGTTTTTTTTTCTTTTTTTCTTTTCTTTAACATTGTATTTTTGAAATTCCAAACTCTACTCTAGATTTTTAATTTTAGCCTTTTGGTATATGTTATCAATTTTGTACCTATAGTTTTTTTTTTTTTTATAATTTCTGTGACTTTTTTTTTCTTTTTTTCCCCTCTGTTTCTTTCTCTTCTTCTTTTATATAACATCATATATCTGCAATTCCAAACTCTACTCAAGATTTTTAATTTATGCTTTTTGGTATTTGATATCAATTTTGTACCTGTATTTTCTTTATAATTTTTGCAACATTGTTTTTGTTGGTTTGTTTGTTTTCTCTCTTTATTTTTCTTCTTTTTTTTAACGTTGTATTTTTGAAATTCCAAACTCTACTCTAGATTTTTAATTTTTGCTTTTTGGTATTAGTTATCAATTTTGTACCTGTAGTTTCTTTATAATTTTCGTGACCTTGTTTGTTTTTCTTTGTTCGTTTTTTCTCTCTTTCTTTTCCTTCTTCTTTTCATTAACATCGCATTTTTGAAATTCCAAACTCTACTCTAGATTTTTAATTTTTGCTTTTATGTATTTGTTACCAATTTTGTACCTTTAAGAACCCAATCTTCAGGACCCATTTTTCACTAGGGTACGAGATTACTGGCTTGACTGCTCTCTCTCCCTTTGGACTCTCCGTTTTCTCCACCAGGTCACCTGTATCTCCTCCCTAACCCCTCTCTACTCTACCCAACTCTGTGAATTTCTGTGTGTTCCAGATGGTGGAGAACACTTAGGGAACTGATTACTGGCTGGATCTGTCTCCCTCCTTTTCCTTTCCCCCTTTTATCCTTCTGGCCACCTCTGTCTCCTGCCTCCTTCTTCTCTTCCCTGTATAACTCCGTGAACATCTCTGAGCGGTCCAGTTGTGGAGTGCACATAAGGAAGTGACTACTGGCTAGCCCACTCTCTCCACTATTGATTCCACCTCATCTCATTTGGGTCACCTCTAACTCCCTCCTCCCTCTTCTCTTCTCCATGTAACGCTGTGAACCTCTCTGAGTGACCCTCACAGTAGAGAAACTTTTCATCTTTAACGTAGATGTTTTATCAAAGGTGTTGTATAGAAGGAGAAGTTTTGAAACTACTGTAAAAATAAGACCGATAACTGGAAGTAGTAGGCTTAAGTCCAAACCCTGACTCCAGGGAACTCCTGACTCCAAGGAACATTAATTGACAGAAGCTCATCAAACGCCTCCATACCAACACTGAAACCAAGCACCACACAAGGGCCAACAAGTTCCAGGGAAAGACATACCAAGCAAATTCTCCAGCAACAAAGGAACACAGCCCTGAGCTTCAAGATACAGGCTGCCCAAAGTCACCCCAAAACTATAGACATCTCATAACTCATTACTGGACATTTCATTACACTCCAGAGAGAAGAAATACAGCTCCATCCACCAGAACATCGACACAAGCTTCCCTAACCAGGAAACCTTGACAAGCCACCTGTACAAACCCACACACAGTGAGGAAACGCCACAATAAAGAGAACTCCACAAACTGCCAGAATACAGAAAGGACACCCCAAACTCAGCAATTTAAACAAGATGAAGAGACAGAGGAATAGCAAGCAGATAAAGGAACAGGATAAATGCCCACCAAACCAAACAAAAGAGGAAGAGATAGGGAATCTACCTGATAAAGAATTCCGAATAATGATAGTGAAATTGATCCAAAATCTTGAAATTAAAATGGAATCACAGATAAATAGCCTGGAGGCAAGGATTGAGAAGATGCAAGAAAGGTTTAACAAGGACTTAGAAGAAATAAAAAAGAGTCAATATATAATGAATAATGCAATACGTGAAATTAAAAACACTCTGGAGGCAACAAATAGTAGAATAACAGAGGCAGAAGATAGGATTAGTGAATTAGAAAATAGAATGGTAGAAATAAATGAATCAGAGAGGATAAAAGAAAAACGAATTAAAAGAAATGAGGACAATCTCAGAGACCTCCAGGACAATATTAAACGCTACAACATTCGAATCATAGGGGTCCCAGAAGAAGAAGACAAAAAGAAAGACCATGAGAAAATACTTGAGGAGATAATAGTTGAAAACTTCCCTAAAATGGGGAAGGAAATAATCACCCAAGTCCAAGAAACCCAGAGAGTCCCAAACAGGATAAACCCAAGGTGAAACACCCCAAGACACATATTAATCAAGTTAACAAAGATCAAACACAAAGAACAAATATTAAAAGCAGCAAGGGAAAAACAACAAATAACACACAAGGGAATACCCATAAGGATAACAGCTGATCTTTCAATAGAAACTCTTCAAGCCAGGAGGGAATGGCAAGACATACTTAAAGTGATGAAAGAAAATAACCTACAGCCCAGATTATTGTACCCAGCAAGGATCTCATTCAAGTATGAAGGAGAAATCAAAAGCTTTTCAGACAAGCAAAAGCTGAGAGAATTCTGCACCACCAAACCAGCTCTCCAACAAATACTAAAGGATATTCTCTAGACAGGAAACACAAAAACGGTGTATAAATTCAAGCCCAAAACAATAAAGTAAATGGCAACGGGGTCATACTTATCAGTAATTACCTTAAACGTAAATGGGTTGAATGCCCCAACCAAAAGACAAAGACTGGCTGAATGGATACAAAAACAAGACCCCTACATATGTTGTCTACAAGAGACCCACCTCAAAACAGGGGACACATACAGACTGAAAGTGAAGGGCTGGAAAAAGATTTTCCATGCAAATAGGGACCAAAAGAAAGCAGGAGTAGCAATACTCATATCAGATAAAATAGACTTTAAAACAAAGACTGTGAAAAGAGACAAAGATGGTCACTACATAATGATCAAAGGATCAATCCAAGAAGAAGATATAACAGTTATAAATATATATGCACCCAACACGGGAGCACCGCAGTATGTAAGACAAATGCTAACAAGTATGAAAGGAGAAATTAACAATAACACAATAATAGTGGGAGACTTTAATACCCCACTCACACCTATGGATAGATCAACTAAACAGAAAATTAACAAGGAAACACAAACTTTAAATGATACAATAGACCAGTTAGACCTAATTGATATCTATAGGACATTTCATCCCAAAACAATGAATTTCACCTTCTTCTCAAGCGCACATGGAACCTTCTCCAGGATAGATCACATCCTGGGCCATAAAGCTAGCCTTGGTAAATTCAAAAAAATAGAAATCATTCCAAGCATCTTTTCTGACCACAATGCAGTAAGATTAGATCTCAGTTACAGGAGAAAAACTATTAAAAAATCCAACATATGGAGGCTGAACAACACACTGCTGAATAACCAACAAATCACAGAAGAAATCAAAAAAGAAATCAAAATTTGCATAGAAACGAATGAAAATGAAAACACAACAACCCAAAACCTGTGGGACACGGTAAAAGCAGTCCTAAGGGGAAAGTTCATAGCAATACAGGCACACCTCAAGAAACAAGAAAAAAGTCAAATAAATAACCTAACTCTACACCTAAAGCAACTAGAAAAGGAAGAAATGAAGAACCCCAGGGTTAGTAGAAGGAAAGAAATCTTAAAAATTAGAGCAGAAATAAATGCAAAAGAAACAAAAGAGACCATAGCAAAAATCAACAAAACCAAAAGCTGGTTCTTTGAAAGGATAAATAAAATTGACAAACCATTAACCAGACTCATCAAGAAACAAAGGGAGAAGAATCAAATCAATAAAATTAGAAATGAAAATGGAGAGATCACAACAGACAACACAGAAATACAAAGGATCATAAGAGAGTACTATCAACAATTATATGCCAATAAAATGGACAACGAGGAAGAAATGGACAAATTCTTAGAAAAGTACAACTTTCCAAAACTCGACCAGGAAGAAATAGAAAATCTTAACAGACCCATCACAAGCATGGAAATTGAAACTGTAATCAAAAATCTTCCAGCAAACAAAAGCCCAGGTCCAGACGGCTTCACAGCTGAATTCTACCAAAAATTTAGAGAAGAGCTAACACCTATCCTGCTCAAACTCTTCCAGAAAATTGCAGAGGATGGTAAACTTCCAAACTCATTCTATGAGACCACCATCACCCTCATACCAAAACCTGACAAAGATCCCACAAAAAAAGAAAACTACAGACCAATATCACTGATGAACATAGATGCAAAAATCCTTAACAAAATTCTAGCAATCAGAATCCAACAACACATTAAAAAGATCATACACCATGACCAAGTGGGCTTTATCCCAGGGATGCAAGGATTCTTCAATATCCACAAATCAATCAATGTAATACACCACATTAACAAATTGAAAAATAAAAACCATATGATTATCTCAATAGATGCAGAGAAAGCCTTTGACAAAATTCAACATCCATTAATGATAAAAACTCTCCAAAAATCAGGAATAGAAGGAACATACCTCAACATAATAAAAGCTATATATGACAAACCCACAGCAAACATTATCCTCAATGGTGAAAAATTGAAAGCATTTCCTCTAAAGTCAGGAACAAGACAAGTGTGCCCACCTTCACCATTACTATTCAACATAGTTTTGGAAGTTTTGGCCACAGCAATCAGAGAGAAAAAGAAATAAAAGGAATCCAAATTGGAAAAGAAGAAGTAAAGCTCTCACTGTTTGCAGATGACATGATCCTCTACATAGAAAACCCTAAAGACTCCACCAGAAAATTACTAGAACTAATCAATGACTATAGTAAAGTTGCAGGATATAAAATCAACACACAGAAATCCCTTGCATTCCTATACACTAATAATGAGAAAACAGAAAGAGAAATTAAGGAAACAATTCCATTCACCATTGCAACAGAAAGAATAAAATACTTAGGAATATATCTACCTAAAGAAACTAAAGACCTATATATAGAAAACTATAAAACACTGGTGAAAGAAATCAAAGCGGACACTAACAGATGGAGAAATATACCATGTTCATGGATTGGAAGAATCAATATAGTGAAAATGAGTATACTACCCAAAGCAATCTATAGATTCAATGCAATCCCTATCAAGCTACCAACAGCGTTCTTCACAGAGCTCGAACAAATAATTTCACAATTTGTATGGAAACACAAAAAACCTCGAATAGCCAAAGCGATCTTGAGAAAGAAGAATGGAACTGGAGGAATCAACCTACCTGACTTCAGGCTCTACTACAAAGCCACAGTTATCAAGACAGTATGGTACTGGCACAAAGACAGAAATATAGATCAATGGAACAAAATAGAAAGCCCAGAGATAAATCCACGCACATATGGACACCTTATCTTTGACAAAGGAGGCAAGAATATACAATGGATTAAAGACAATCTCTTTAACAAGTGGTGCTGGGAAATCTGGTCAACCACTTGTAAAAGAATGAAACTTTCTAACACCATACACAAAAATAAACTCAAAATGGATTAAAGATCTAAACGTAAGACCAGAAACTATAAAACTCCTAGAGGAGAACATAGGCAAAACACTCTCTGACATACATCACAGCAGGATCCTCTATGACCCACCTCCCAAAATGTTGGAAATAAAAGCAAAAATAAACAAATGGGACCTAATTAACCTTAAAAGCTTCTGCACATCAAAGGAAACTATTAGCAAGGTGAAAAGACAGCCTTCAGAATGGGAGAAGATAATAGCAAATGAAGCAACTGACATACAACTAATCTCGAGAATATACAAGCAACTCCTACAGCTCAACTCCAGAAAAATAAATGACCCAATCAAAAAATGGGCCAAAGAACTAAATAGACATTTCTCCAAAGAAAACATCCAGATGGCTAACAAACACATGAAAAGATGCTCAACATCACTCATTATCAGAGAAATGCAAATCAAAACCACTATGAGGTACCATTTCACACCAGTCAGAATGGCTGCGATCCAAAAGTCTACAAGCAATAAATGCTGGAGAGGGTGTGGAGAAAAGGGAACCCTCTTACACTGTTGGTGGGAATGCAAACTAGTACAGCCACTATGGAGAACAGTGTGGAGATTCCTTAAAAAACTGGAAATAGACCTGCCTTATCATCCAGCAATCCCACTGCTGGGCATACACACTGAGGAAACCAGAAGGGAAAGAGACACGTGTACCCCAATGTTCATCGCAGCACTGTTTATAATAGCCAGGACATGGAAGCAACCTAGATGTCCATCAGCAGATGAATGGATAAGAAAGCAGTGGTACATATACACAATGGAGTATTATTCAGCCATTAAAAAGAATACATTTGAATCAGTTCTAATGAGGTGGATGAAACTGGAGCCTATTATACAGAGTGAAGTAAGCCAGAAAGAAAAACACCAATACAGTATACTAACGCATATATATGGAATTTAGAAAGATGGTAACAATAACCCTGTGTACGAGACAGCAAAAGAGACACTTATGTATAGAACAGTCTTATGGACTCTGTGAGAGAGGGAGAGGGTGGGAAGATTTGGGAGAATGGCATTGAAACACGTAAAATATCATGTATGAAACGAGTTGCCAGTCCAGGTTCGATGCACGTTACTGGATGCTTGGGGCTGGTGCACTGGGACGACCCAGAGGGATGGAATGGGGAGGGAGGAGGGAGGAGGGTTCAGGATGGGGAACACATGTATACCTGTGGCAGATTCATTTTGATATTTGGCAAAACTAATACAGTTATGTAAAGTTTAAAAATAAAATTTAAAAAAAGAAAGAAAAAAAACCTTGAAAACAAAAAAATGCAAGAATCAATTATCAAAGACCTAGGAGAACTAAAGAATAAACATACAGAGACAACACAATTACTGAAATTAAAAATACTCTAGAAGGAATCAATAGCAGAATATCTGAAGCAGAAGAACGAATCAGTGAACTGGAAGATAAAATGGTGAAAGTAACTTCTGAAGAGCAGAATAAAGAAAAAAGAATGATAATAACTGAGGATAGTCTCAGAGACCTCTGGGACAATATCAGATGCAACAACATTTGAATTATAGGGGTCCCAGAAGAAGAAGAGAAAAAGTAAGTGTATGAGAAAATTTTTGAAGAGATTATAGTTGAAAATTTCACCAACATGGAAAAGGAAATAGTCAATCAAGTCCAAGAGGCACAGAGTCCCATACAGGATAAATCCAAGGAGAAACATGCCAAGACACACACTCATCAAACTGACAAAGAGTAAACACAAAGAAAGAATATTAAAAGCAGCAAGGGAGAAGCAACAAGTAACATACAGGGGAAACCCTATATGCTTAACAGCTAATCTTTCAGCAGAAACTCTGCAGGCCAGAAGGGAATGGCAGGATATATTTAAAGTACTGAAAGGGAAATGTCTACCCCCAAGATTACTGTACCCAGCAAGGATCTCATTTAAAATTGATGGAGAAATAAAAAGACAAGCAAAAGTTAAGAGAATTCAGTACCACCAAACCAGCATTACAACAAATATTAAAGGGACTTATACAGTTGATAAATACAATAGAAGAAAAAGGATCTACAAAACCAACCCCAAACAATTAAGAAAATGACAGTAGGAATATATATATATCAATAATTACTTTAAAAGTAAATGGATTAAATGCTCCAACCAAAAGACACAGACTAGCTGAATGGATACAAAAACAAGACCCATATATGTGCTGTCTACAAGAAACCCACTTTAGACCTAAAGACACATATAGACTGAAAGTGAGAGGATGGAAAAATATATTCCATGCAAATGGGAAGCAAAGGAAAGGTGGAGTGGCAATCCTCATAGCAGACAAAATATACCTTAAAATAAAGAAGATTACAAGAGATAAGGAAGGGCACTACATAATGATCAAGGGATCAATCCAAGAGGAAGACATAACAATTGTAAATATCTATGCACCTAACACAGGAGCACCTCAATACATAAGACAAACACTTAACAGACATAAAAGGAGAAATTGACAGTAACACAATAATAGTAGGAGACTTTAACACTCCACTCACACAAATGGACAGATCATCAAAACAGAAAATTAAAAAGGAAACACAAGTCTTAAATGATATATTAGATGAGATGGATCTCATTGATATCTTCAGGGCATTCCATCCAAATGCAGAAGAATACCCCTTCTTCTCAAGTGTACATGGAACATTCTCCAGGATAGACCACATCTTGGGTCACATATCAAACCACAGTAAATTTAAGAAAATCGAAATAGTATGAAGCATTTTCTCTGACCACAATGCTATGAGACTAGATATCAATTACAATAAAACTGTAAGAAACACAAGCACATGGAGATTTAACAACATGTTTCTAAATAAGAAACAGGTTACTGAAGAAATAAAAAGGGGAACCAAAAAAGTTCTAGAAACAAATGACAATGAAAACACAACAACTCAAAACCTATGGGATGCAGCAACAGCAGTTCTAGGAGAGAAGTTTATAGCAATACAATTCTATCTCAAGAAACAAGAAAAGCATTGAATAGACAACCTAACGTTACACCTAAAACGTTTTAAACTGGAAAAAGAACAAAAAAAAAACCCCAAAATTAGCAGAAGGAAAGAAATCATAAGGATCTGAGCAGAAATAAATGAAAAATAAGTGAAAGAAACAGTAGTAAAGATTAGTAAAACTAAAAGCTTGTTCTTTGAGAAGGTAAACAAAATTGACAAACCTTTAGCCAGACTCATCAGGAAAAAAGAGAGAAGAATTGAATCAACAAAATTAGAAATGAAAAAGGAGAGGTTACAACAGACAATGCAGAAACACAAAGGATTATAAGAGAATATTATGAACAACTATATGACAATAAAATGGATAACCTGGAAGAAATGGACAGATTCTTAGAAAAGTTTAATCTTCCAAGACTGAACCAGGAAGAAATAGAAATTATGAACAACCCAATTAGAAGCACCAAAATTGAATCTGTGATCAAAAATCTCCCAAAGAAAACAAAAGCCCAGGACCAGATGGCTTCACAGGAGCATTCTGTCAAACATTTAGAGAAGAGCTAATGCCTATTCTTATAAAACTCTTTGAAAAAATTACAGGGGAAGGAACACTTCCAAACTCATTCTATGAGGCCAACACCACCCTGATGCCAAAACCAAAGACAACACAAAAAAAGAAAACTACAGGCCAATATCATTGATGAACATAGACGCAAAAATCCTCAACAAAATTTTAGCAAACAGAATTCAACAACACATCAAAAAGGTCATACACCATGATCAAGTTGAGTTTATTCCAGGAATGCAAGTATTCTTCAATATATGCAAATAAATCAATGTGATTTCCATATTAACAAATTGAAAGATAAAAATCATATGAAAATCTTAATAGATGCAGAAAAAGCCTTTGACAAAATTCAGCACCTATTTATGATTAAAACTCTTCAAAATATGGGCATAGAAGGAAGCTACCTCAACATAGTAAAGGCCAAATATGATAAGCCTACAGAAAACATTATTCTCAATGGTGAAAAACTGAAAGCATTCACCCTAAGATCAGGAACAAGACAAGGGTGTCCACTTTCACCATTATTATTCAACATAGTTTTGGAAGTCCTAGCTACAGCAATCAGGGAAGAAAAAGAAATAAAAGGAATCCAGATCAGAAAAGAAGTAAAGCTCTCACTGTTTGCAGATGATATGATGCTGTACATAGAAAACCCTAATATAGTATCAGAAAATTCAGTTCAGTTCAGTTCAGTCGCTCAGTCATATCCGACTCTTTGCGACCCCATGAATCGCAGCACGCCAGGCCTCCCTGTCCATCACCAGCTCCTGGAGTTCACTCAGACTCACGTCCATCGAGTCAGTGATGTCGTCTAGACATCTCATCCTCTGTCGTCCCCTTTTCCTCCTGCCCCCAATCCCTCCCAGCATCAGAGTCTTTTCCAATGAGTCAACACTTCGCATGAGGTGGCCAAAGTACTGGAGTTTCAGCCTTAGCATCATTCCTTCCAAAGAAATCCCAGGGCTGATCTCCTTCAGAATGGACTGGTTGGATCTCCTTGCAGTCCAAGGGACTCTCAGGAGTCTTCTCCAACACCACAGTTCAAAAGCATCAACTCTTCGGCGCTCAGCCTTCTTCACAGTCCAACTCTCACATCCATACATGACCACAGGAAAAACCATAGCCTTGACTAGACGGACCTTTGTTGGCAAAGTAATGTCTCTGCTTTTGAATATGCTATCGAGGTTGGTCATAACTTTCCTTCCAAAGAGTAAGCATCTTTTAATTTCGTGGCTGCAGTCACCATCTGCAGTGATTTTGGAGCCCAGAAAAATAAAGTCTGGCACTGTTTCCACTGTTTCCCCATCTATTTCCCATGAAGTGATGGCACCGGATGCCATGATCTTCGTTTTCTGAATGTTGAGCTTTAAGCCAACTTTTTCATTCTCCACTTTCACTTTCATCAAGAGGCTTTTTAGTTCCTCTTCACTTTCTGCCATAAGGGTGGTGTCATCTGCATATCTGAGGTGATTGATATTTCTCCCAGCAATCTTGATTCCAGCTTGTGCTTCTTCCAGTCCAGCATTTCTCATGATGTGCTCTGCATATAAGTTAAATAAACAGGGTGACAATATACAGCCTTGATGTACTCCTTTTCCTATTTGGAACCAGTCTGTTGTTCCATGTCCAGTTCTAACTGTTACTTCCTGACCTGCATACAGATTTCTCAAGAGGCAGATCAGGTGGTCTGGTATTCCCATCTCTTCCAGAATTTTCCACAGTTTATTGTGATCCACACAGTCAAAAGCTTTGGCATAGTCAACAAAAGAGTCTGAAATGCAGTACTTGGATGCAATCTCAAAAACGACAGAATGATCTCAGTTCGTTTCCAGGGAAACCATTCAATATCACAGTAATCCAAGTCTATGCCTCAACCAGTAATGCTGAAGAAGCTGAAGTTGAACGGTTCTATGAACACCTATAAGACTTTTTAGATCTAACACCCAAAAAACATGTCCTTTTCATTATAGGGGACTGGAACGCAAAAGTAGGAAATCAAGAAACACCTGGGGTAACAGGCAAATTTGGCCTTGGAATACGGAATGAAGCAGGGCAAAGACTAATAGAGTTTTGCCAAGAAAATGCACTGGTCATAGCAAACACCCTCTTCCAACAACACAAGAGAAGACTCTACACATGGACATCACCAGATGGTCAACACCGAAATCAGATTGATTATATACTTTGCAGCCAAAGATGGAGAAGCTCTATACAGTCAACAAAAACAAGACCAGGAGCTGACTGTGGCTCAGATCATGAACTCCTTATTGCCAAATTCAGACTTAAATTGAAGAAAGTAGGGAAAACCACTAGACCATTCAGGTATGACCTAAATCAAATCCCTTATGATTATACAGTGGAAGTGAGAAATAGATTTAAGGGCCTAGATCTGATAGATAGAGTGCCTGATGAACTATGGAATGAGGTTCGTGACATTGTACAGGAGACAGGGATCAAGACCATCCCCACGGAAAAGAAATGCAAAAAAGCAAAATGGCTGTCTGGGGAGGCCTTACAAATAGCTGTGAAAAGAAGAGAAGCGAAAAGCAAAGGAGAAAAGGAAAGATATAAACATCTGAATGCAGACTTCCAAAGAATATCAAGAAGAGATAAGAAAGCCTTCTTCAGCGATCAATGCAAAGAAATAGAGGAAAACAACAGAATGGGAAAGACTAGAGATCTCTTCAAGAAAATCAGAGATACCAAAGGAACATTTCATGCAAAGATGGGCTCAATAATGGACAGAAATGGTACGGACCTAACAGAAGCAGAAGATATTAAGAAGAGATGGCAAGAATACACAGAAGAACTGTACAAAAGAGATCTTCACCACCTAGATAATCACGATGGTGTGATCACTGACCTAGAGCCAGACATTCTGGAATGTGAAGTCAAGTGGGCCTTAGAAAGCATCACTACGAACAAAGCTTGTGGAGGTGATGGAATTCCAGTTGAGCTATTCCAAATCCTGAAAGATGATGCTGTGAAAGTGCTGCACTCAATATGCCAGCAAATTTGGAAAACTCAGCAGTAGCCACAGGACTGGAAAAGGTGAGTTTTCATTCCAGTCCCAAAGAAAGGCAATGCCAAAGAATGCCCAAACTACCGCAAATGCACTCATCTCACACGCTAGTAAAGTAATGCTTAAAATTCTCCAAGCCAGGCTTCAGCAATATGTGAACCGTGAACTTCCAGATGTTCAAGCTGGTTTTAGAAAAGGCAGAGGAACCAGAGATCAAATTGCCAACATCCACTGGATCATGGAAAAAGCAAGAGAGCTCCAGAAAACATCTATTTCTGCTTTATTGACTATGCCAAAGCCTTTGACTGTGTGGATCACAATAAACTGTGGAAAATTCTGGAAGAGATGGGAATACCAGACCACCTGATCTGCCTCTTGAGAAATCTGTATGCAGGTCAGGAAGCAACAGTTAAAACTGGACATGGAACAACAGACTGGTTCCAAATAGGAAAAGGAGTACGTCAAGGCTGTATATTGTCAGCCTACAATAAATAATATTGTATATTATTTAACTTATATGCAGAGTACATCATGAGAAATGCTGGACTGAAAGAAACACAAGCTGGAATCAAGATTGCCGGGAGAAATATCAATCACCTCAGATATGCAGATGACACCACCCTTATGGAAGAAAGTGAAGAGGAACTAAAAAGCCTCTTGATGAAAGTGAAAGTGGAGAATGAAAAAGTTGGCTTAAAGCTCAACATTCAGAAAACGAAGATCATGGCATCCGGTGCCATCACTTCATGGGAAATAGATGGGGAAACAGTGGAAACAGTGTCAGACTTTATTTTTTGTGGGCTCCAAAATCACTGCAGATGGTGACTGCAGCCATGAAATTAGAAGACGCTTACTCCTTGGAAGGAAAGTTATGACCAACCTCGATAGCATATTCAAAAGCAGAGACATTACTTTGCCAACAAAGGTCCGTCTAGTCAAGGCTATGGTTTTTCCTGTGGTCATGTATGGATGTGAGAGTTGGACTGTGAAGAAGGCTGAGCGCCGAAGAGTTGATGCTTTTGAACTGTGGTGTTGGAGAAGACTCTTGAGAGTCCCTTGGACTGCAAGGAGATGCAACCAGTCCATTGTGAAGGAGATCAGCCCTGGGATTTCTTTGGAAGGAATGATGCTAAAGCTGAAACTCCAGTACTTTGGCCACCTCATGCGAAGTGTTGACTCACTGGAAAAGACTCTGATGCTGGGAGGGTTGGGGGGCAAGAGGAGAAGGGGATGACAGACGATGAGATGGCTGGATGGCATCACTGACTCATTGGACGTGAGTCTCAGTGAACTCCAGGAGTTGGTGATGGTTGAGGCCTGGCGTGCTGCGATTCATGGGGTCGCAAAGAGTCGGACACAACTGAGTGACTGATCTGATCTGCTCTGATAGTCGTTAAAACAGAAATAGATGTTTTTGTGGAGCTCTCTTGCTTTTTCCATGATCCAGCGGATGTTGGTAATTTGATCTCTGGTTCCTCTGCCTTTTCTAAAACCAGCTTGAACATCAGGAAGTTCATGGTTCACATATTGCCTGGCTTGGAGAATTTTGAGCATTACTTTACTAGCGTGTGAGATGAGTGCAATTGTGCGGTAGTTTGGGCATTTGGCATTACTAGAGCTAATCAGTGAATTTAGCAAAATTGCAGGATACAAAATCAATACAAAGAAATCACTTGTATTTCTGTATACTAACAATGAAAAATCAGAGAAATTAAGAAATCAATCCCATTCACCATTGCAATACAAAGAATTAAAAATCTAGGAATAAACTTACCTAAGGAGACAAAAGAACTGTACACAGAAAATTACAAGACACTGATAAAAGAAATCAAAGATGACATAAACAGATGGAGAGATGTTCCACTTTCCTGCATAGGAAGAATCAATATTGTGAAAATGACTATACTACCAAACACAATCTACAGATTCAGTGTGATCCTTATCAAATTACCAATGGCATTTTTCACAGAACTAGAACAAAAATTTTCAAAATTCGTATAGAAACAAAAAAGACCCATAATAGCCAAAGCAGTCTTTAGAAAGAAGAATGGAGCTGGAGGAATCAACCTTCCTGACTTCAGCTTATACTACGAAGCTACAGTCATCAAGACAGTATGGTACTGGCACAAAAACAGAAATATTACCAATGGAACAAGATAGAAAGCCCAGAAATAAACCCATGCACCAATGGGTACCTTATTTTTGACAAAGGAGGCAAGAATATACAATAGGGCAAAGACAGCCTCTTCAATAAATGGTGCTCAGAAAACTGGACAGCTACATGTAAAAGAATGAAACTGGAACACTTCCTAACACCATACACAAAGATACACTCAAAATGGATTAAAGACCTAAATATAAAACCAGAAACTGTAAAACTCTTAGAGGAAAACATAGAACACTTGATGACATAAATCAAAGCAAGATCCCCTATGACCCACCTCCTAGAGTAATGGAAATAATAACAAAAGTAAACAAGTGGGACCTGATTAAACTTAAAAGCTTTTGCACAGCAAAGGAAACTATAAGCAAGGTGAAAAGACAACCCTCAGAATGTGAGAAAAAATAGCAAATGAAACAACTGACAAAGGATTAATTTCCAAAATATACCAGCAGCTCATACAACTCAATATCAGAAAAACAAACAACCCAATGAAAAAGTGGGAAAAAGACAACCTAAACAGACATTTCTCCAAAGAAGGCATACATATGGCTAACAAACACATGAAAAGATGTTCAACATTGCTCATTATTAGAGAAATGCAAATCAAAACCACAATGAGCTATCACATCACACCAGTCAGAATGGCCATCATTGAAAAGTCTACAAACAGTAAATGCTGGAGAGGGTGTGGAGAAAAGGGAACGCTCTTGCTCTGTTGGTGGGAATGTAAATTGATACAACCACTATGGAAGACAGTATGGCGATGCTCTAAAGAACTAGAAATAAAACCACCATATGACCCAGCAATCCCACTCCTAGGCATATACCCTGAGGAAACCAAAATTGAAAAAGACATATGTATCCCATTGGTCATTGCAGCACTATTTACAATAGCTAGAACATGGAAGCAACCCAGATGTCCATCTGCAGATGAATGGATAAAGTTTTGGTACATATACACAATGGAATATTACTCAGCCATAAAAAGGAATCAATTTGAGTCAGTTCTGATGAGGTGGATGAACCTAGAACCTATTATACAGAGTGAAGTGAGTCAGAAAGAGAAAGATAAATATCGTATCCTAATGCACATATACAGAATCTAGAAAAATGTTACTGAAGAATTTATTTACAGGGAAGTAATGGAGATGGAGAAGGCAATGGCAACCCACTCCAGTACACTTGCCTGGAAAATCCCATGGATGGAGGAGCCTGGTAGGCTGCAGTCCATGGGGTTGCGAAGAGTCGGACACGACTGAGCGACTGCACTTTCACTTTTCACTTGCATGCATTGGAGAAGGAAATGGCAACCCACTCCAGTGTTCTTGCCTGGAGAATCCCAGGGACGGGGGAACCTGGTGGGCTGCCGTCTATGGGGTCGCACAGAGTTGCACACGACTGAAGTGACTTAGCAGCAGCAGCAGCTATGGAGAAACAGACATAGAGAATAGACTTATGGACATGGAAGAGGGGAGGAGAGGGTGAGATGTATGAAAAGAGTAACATGGAAACTTACATTACCATATATAAAATAGATAGCCAACGGGAATTTGCTATATGGCTCTGGAAACTCAAACAGGGGCTCTGTATCAACATAGAGGGGTGGGATGGGGCGGGAGATGGGAGGGAGGTCCAAAAGGGAGGGAATATACATATACCTATGGCTGATTCATGTTGAGGTTTGACAGAAAACAACAAAATTCTGTAAAGCAATTATATTTCAATAAAAAAATCAATGTTGTAGTAGTTTCAAGGGACTCGGGCATATGTATATGTGTATCCATTTCCCCCAAACCCCCCTCCCATCCAGGCTAGCACATAACATGAGCAGAGTTCCATGTACTATGCAGTGGGTCTTTGTTGGGTATCCATTTTAAATATAGCAGTGTGTACATGACCTTCCCAAAGTCCCCAGCTCTCCCTTCCCGCCAACAACCATAAGTTCATGTTCTAAGTCTTTGAGTCTCTTTCTGTTTTGCAAGTAGGTTAATTTGTACCATTTTAACTGTTGGTCCATGTTTATAAATAATAGCTTTTACTTTATGTACCAACCCAGTTAATAGTGGCTATCTGGAGTGCTTTTAGAAGAGTCCTGAGTAATTCCTGTGGAAAAAAATCCCTGATGAATGAATGGTGTCTGTCCTGGGCATGAAGAGTGAGAGTGACATCACATGTGCTTGGTTATGTCAAACTCGACTGAAGACAATGAGAAACTGAGGCTTAGCTTTGTTTTATTCTCACTTAGTCTACTTCTTGAATTCTGATCCATGTTCATGTTTTGACTCCCACGCAGACTTGTCTACATAGATATGAGGGTGAAACTAGCTTTTTGTATTAGTTGTGTTCTTAAGATATATTGTTCTGTGAAGTTTCAGTTTATTTCATTCTTGTCTGATGAGTTGCTAAAACTAGTAAGCCCATCTTTCTGACCAAGAATTCTTGTAAAAACTCAGTAATGACACTTCTCATTATAATGTGACTTCCTGTGTAGTTTGCCTATAGGTACAGGATCTGCTAATCACGCTAGATGAGTATGTCCAATATGTGAGAATTGTGCTTCTCATTATAAACATGTTCATTGGCATCTTAATGTCTTTCTCTGGCTCTTGTATGTTTTGGTAGCATGGGTAAATTTATCATAGTTTGTTGAGAGCAAGTGTCAAATACTTGAAAGGGAAAGGCTGGATCCAGGCACCCTTCCCTTAGAGGACACAGAGTCTGTGCCATTTCCAAAAGTGTGCCTGTTTTCTACTGGTTTTAATTAACTCCTCTAGCTCTATTGGTCACTCTTTGTTTTTATTATGAAGTATTTGGCACATATAAAAGAATACAGTAACATAATAATGAAATGTACACCCATGACTTCTCCTCCCCAAAACAAAATAACACATTACCAATGCATTGCTTGTATCATGTTCTCTCCTCCTGCCTCCCTCCAAGAGGCAACCATTATCCTGTAAATTGTAGGTATCATTCCTTTGCCTGTTTTAATTGGCAGTTTTAGCACTTACATATACATATACATATATATATATATATAATCATGTAGTTTTGTTGTTTTGAGCTTTATTAAAATGGTGTTATACTGTTTGTAGGCTTTTGCAACTCATTTCTCCCATCTACAGGCATGCCATAGAGACATGACAGATTGGGTTCCAGACCACCTCAATAAACCAAATATAGCAATAAGGCAAGTCACAGGAGTTTTTGGTTTCCCAGTGCATATAAAAGTTGCATTCATACTACTATATTTTAGTCTATTAAGTGTACAATATCATTATGTCTAAAAAATAATGTACATATTGTAATGAAAATATTTTATTGCTAAAAAAATGCTAATCCTAAACCGAGCCTTTAATGTGTTGTAATCTTTTTGCTGGTAGAGGATCTTGCTTTTATGTTGATGGTTGCGATTTATCAGGGTGGTGTTTGCTGAAGGTTGGGGTGGCTGTGGCCATTTCTTAAAATAAGGCATCAGTGAAGTTTGCTGAACCAGTTGACTCTTTCTTTCATGAACAATTTCTCTGTAGCATGCAGTGATGTTTGATAACATTTTATCCACAGTAGAACGTCTTTCAAAATTGGAATCAGTCCTCTCAAACCCCACCACTGCTTTGTCAACCAAGTTTATATAATGTTCTAAATACTTTGTTTTAATTTCAACAGTCTTCACAGCATCTTTACCAGGAGTAGATTCTATCTCAAGAAACCACTTTCTTTGCTCATTCATAAGAAGAAACTCCTCAGCTGTTCAAATTTTATCGTGAGATTACAGCAACGCAGGTACATCTTTAGGTTCCACTTCTAATTCTCTTGATATTTCCAACATATATACACCTACTTTCTCCACTGAAATTTTGAATCCTTCAAAGTCATCCACGATGATTGGATTCAACTTCTTCCAAGTTTCTGTTAATTCTGGTATTTTGACTTCTGCCCATAAATCATGAGTAATCTTAATGGCATATAGGGCTGAATCCTTTAAAAATTTTTTTCAATTTTCTTTGCCCAGATCCATTAGAGGAATCACTGTCTCTTGCAGCTATAGCTGCACAAAATTAATTTCATAAATATTAAAGTGTGAAAAGTGAAATTACTGCTTGATCCATGGACTACAGGATGGATGCTATGTTAGCAGACATGAAAACAAAATTAATCTGGTAGAGCATCTCTGTCAGAGCCCTTGGGTGACCAGGCACATTGTCAGTGAGCAGTAACATTTTGAAAGAAATGTTTTATTTGGAGCAGTGGGTCTCAACAGTGGGCTGAAAATATTTAGTAAATAATATTGTAAACAGATGTGCTGTAATACAGGTTTCACTGTTATAATAATAGAGCACAGAAAGTGAGAGTGAAAGTTGTTCAGTCTTGTCCGACTCTTTGCAACCCCATGGACTATACAGTCCATGGAATTTTCCAGGACAGAATACTGGAGTGGGTAGCCTTTTCCTTCTCCAGGGGATATTCCCAACCCAGGAATCCAACCCAGGTCTCCTGTGTTGCAGGAGTATTCTTTACCAGCTGGGCCGGGCAGAGTAGATTTAGCCCTTAAGGGCCCAGGATTTTCAGAATAATAAATTAGCATTGGCTTCAACTTAGAATCACCAGCTGTCTTAGCCCCTAATAAGAGCATCAGTCTGTCCTTTTGGTGGTTTGTAATCAGGTGTTGACTCCTCCTCTTTAGCTGTGAAAGTCCTAGATGGCATTTTCTTCTAATATAAGCCTGTTTTGTCTACATTGAAAATCTGTTCAGTGTAGCCACCTTTGTAAGTCATGGAGACATCTTGTTTCCTTAAACCTCATAAACCGACCTCTCTTAGCTTCAAACTTTCCTTCCGCAGCTTCCTTACCTCGTTCAGCCTTCATAGAATTGAGGAGAGTTACAGCCTTCCTCTGTATTAGGCTTTGGTTTAAGGGAATGTTCTGGCTGGTTTGATCTTCTATCCAGACCACTAAAATTTTTTCATATCTGGAATAAAGCTGTTTTGCTTTCTTGCCTTTCATATGTTCACTGGAGTAGCACTTTTAATTTCCCTCAAGAACTTTTCCTTTGCACTCACAACTTGGCTAGCTGCCATAAGAGGCTGAGCTTTCAGCCTATCTTGGCTTATGACATGCCTTCATCATTAGGCTGAATTATGTATGCTGCTGCTGCTGCTAAGTCGCTTCAGTCGTGTCTGACTAGCTTTTGGTTTAAAGTGAGACATGTGCAACTCTTCCTTTTGCTTGAACACTTAGAGGATGTTGTAGGATTGTTAATTGGCCTAATTTCAATATTATTGTGTCTCAGGGAATAGGGAGGCTTGAGGAAAGGGAGAGAGACAGGGAATAGCTGGTTGATGGAGTAGTCAGAACACATACAACACTTATTAAGTTCACCATCTTATATGGGCATGGTTTGTGGCACCCCAAAACAGTGCCAGTAGTAACACTAGAGATTGCTGATTATAGATCACCACTGCAAATATAATAATGATGAAAACATTTGAAATATCAGAAGGATTACCAAAGCGTGATAGAGACATGAAGTGAGCAAATGTTTTAAGTCTGTAGGATCTACCATCTCCTAGTGCTAGCTCGCAGACTGGGAGACCACAGGCAGGGAGAGAGACCAAACCTCTAATAATAAGAGTGGTCCTGAGAAAGTAAATGCCCTCACAAAAGTGGGTAATGTTTTTATATAGCACTTAGGTTCAAGGCTTCCTACTTGTTACTTTAAATTCCTTATAACAAGATTGAAAGTGAAAGTGAAAGTGAAGTCACTCAGTCGTGTCCAACTCTTTGTGACCCCATGGACTGTAGCCCACCAGGCTCCTCCCTCCATGGGATTTTCCAGGCAAGAATACTGGAGTGGGTTGCCATTTCCGTTATTTTATCTATTTGGATGCTCAGAGAGCTTAAACAACTCTCTGAAAATCCTATTGCTATTTGAACCCTGAATTTATCCCACATTCACACACTTTCCACTCTAATACCCACAGGGACTTCATTAACAAAGTCAGCTAAGGTGATGTAAGGGGGTCCAATCCAGTGGGTAAAGATTGAATCAGGAGAACCTTGTGCAAGGAGATGCCCAGGGCTCTCTGATGTGTTTAGAATTCAGAAGTCCATCAGTAGGGTAGGTGAGTGAGCATGGAAAATGCTTGGAGATGCAGGCAGAGAATTTGTGAGCAACTTGAGTTCCTCTTCCTCAGAGTTGAATTTACAACAGAAATTAATAAATTTACTAAAGTTTAAGGAAAGTTAAATAACTTGAATATGTGTAGTATACCACCAATAAGATCATGTTGAGTAAACCAGTGTGCAGCCAAAATTTCTCCAGGTTTTACTAAATTTTGTTAGAAAACACATTAGTGATATAATGTTCAAATCCCTCTGGTTAATTCTCCCCTGAAGCAGGGCTTGGATTCTTTGAAACAAGGCCCAGTGGGTTCTCCACCAGCTTTATGGGAACCCTCAGGTGATGTGCCCAGAAATGAATCTGCTCACCTGGGACCACTGCCTTTCTGGCATGCACCTGCTGGGTGTTATCTCAGGAGATTCTCCATGGTCACCTGGGTGTCACAGAATTTGTAAGCCTCCTGCCTGTCACCATCATTGAGTTCTGGAGATTTATCACAAAGTGGGCAGAGGGATCAGTAAGCACCCTCGCCCCTGTGGTAGGGGCACCAAGTCCCACCTCAACCAAAGAAATTCACTTTTATCCAGTTCATAAGGGGTTTGACTCTCTCTTTTTTTTTGGTTGTTGTTTAGTTGCTAAGGTCTATTAAACTCTTTTGTGACTCCACGGACTGTAGCCAATTAGAACTTCTAAAAGTTGTTTGAAGACAGTTTCTCTGGTGTCCCTCTGGTGAAGGATTCCGCTATGTTCCAAGGTAAAGTGGGCAGAGGCTCAGTTTCCTGCTCAAAGTAGAATTCTGTCACCTGCAGAACAAAGCACTTCTGTTCAGACTCTGAGTCTCACAGACTTGCTTATTAAAATAATTTCTGCCATTTTGGCTTCCAGCTTCTTTCTTCAGAGGTGTTGGGCATGGTCCCTGGGTTAGACTGGAAATAAATAGCCAGTCCATCCACTCCTCATCTCTGTCAGAGTTCTCAGTTGCAGCTAATTGAAATATAGTGTGAGCAGAAAAGGAATTTATTAGTGAATACAGGATATCTCAGGAGGCCAGAAACCAGACTGGGAGGCTCCCCAGCCAGGATAGATGCCCAGAATTGCACTAAAGAATTGCTCTGCTAGAAACTGCTCACTTGCCTCTGCTGGCCACAGACTCACTGCTGGTGTTCAGTCTTGGCTAGTGTGTGACCTTAGCCACCCCTCCCTCTGGCAACTGGAATTGCCTGCTGTCTGTTGCTCTAGAGTAAACCCCAGGTGGTACTTGTTTCTCTGCAGTGATTCAATGCCTTTCTGGTGTATGTGTTTGCTGGGGCCTATGTTGTAGCCCAGTGTCATAGCTGCCAAGGAGGTGGAGAATTCTCCAAGTATAGCATGTTTGATGGTGCTGAGAAGCCCAGAAAAGTGACAACATCTTCACTTAGCCATCATTACCCTCAGATTCCCATCCTGTCCCCATTTCCTACCTCTTGCATTTACCCCAACCACAGTTTCCTTTATCTTCAACCATTCAAAACCAAAAAATTCATTAGAATTGAACTCTCCGAGGCATCACCATCAGCTCACTAAACAAGCCCAGACATGACTAAACTTCAGCAGTATAAACAGCCAGTATCAAGTTGAAACCTCTAAAGTGTACACACTGAAACAACCATCTATTTCCAAACTAGTCCACAAGACCACGGGATCCTAGGAAAGAATTGCCCATGACTAGTAGGGAGCACAAACATGTTTTCATTAGAGTGAAAGTACAGCTTACTTTATATGCCACATTCAATCAGGAAGGACACAAAAAATGTATTTCTTTCTAAAAAAATTCTTTAGTCAGTGTTCAACATAGCTGTTCATTGAATGGATCAAGGTGCTGCTATTAAAAGCAGTGAACAAAACACAAAGTCCTGTCTGTGAAGTGCTCATATTCTCGAGGGAGGAGCAGGCCATGAACAAGGAATCAAACATATAAATAACAATCTCAGTGATAAGAAAATAAAGCAGAGTTAAGGGAAAGAAGTGCTCATTATATTGGGTGATCAGAGAGGTGGTATTTGAGCAGAGATGTGAGTAATGGGATAGGGCAGGTATAAAGTGATTTGGGAACAAAAGACCCTGAGACAGAAACACCTTCAGGCATTAGCATTAGAGGAAGAAGGTCAGTTTGTGTGTGCTGGAGGGAAAGCCAAAGGAGAAATGAAAAGGAGAAACAGAAATCTGAATACAGGGGATCTTGTAGACTACCATTAGAGTTTAGGCTTTTATTTTAAGGATGATAGGAAGCCATCGGATGGTTTTAAGCTGATCAGTGTGACATGATCAGGTTAACATTTTTAAAAGTTTCACTGGCTCCAGTATAAATGAGAGATATGTGGGGCTAAACTGAAAGTGAGGAAGCCTCTCAGGAGGCTTTGCTGTAGCCCAGGGAGAAAGCATGTCAGCTTGGACTCCAGGGGGAGAGGTAGAAGTGAGATCAAATTAGTTTTAGAATGTATTTTTCCCCCAGACTTGCAAAGACTTTCTCATGCTTTGCATGTGAAAATGAGAGACAGAAAGAATCCAGTATATATTTCTAGGATCCACTTTGTGGTTGATTATATTTTTAAAAAAGTGAATATAAGGATATTTCTCTGTATGCTTTTCCAGAACTTGTCATTCCCCATTAGGAGGTGGCATCTATGTCTTTTCCCCTCAAAACTGGGTGGATTTTTGTTACGGCTTTGACTATTAGAATATGTAGAAGTGACACATGTGACTTTTTAGGCTAGATCAGGAAAAGTGATGCCACTCTACCTATCCTCTCTGGGATGCGTACCCTGGTACTCAGCTACCGTGGCCAGACCACATAGAGAGGTCCAGGTGGAGAGAAACCAAAGGCGCTGGTCCTTAGCTGAGCTCCCAGCCAGGAGCCAGCATCGACTCACTGGCCATGTGAGTGAGTCATCTTGAAAGCATGTTCCAGGATGAGTTCCTGGATCCTTCTGATTACTCGAGGGATTGATTTTGACTATACTTGTGTCTTGAACTGTTAGCCAGAACAAAATAGCAAGGTCTAAGTGACTCTGAGCTCAGCTTCCATTTTGCATGATTCATAGAGGTCTTCTTCCTGTTTTTTTTTTTTTTTTTTTTTCCACTTCAGACAATACATCTTTGGTAACTAATGTGAATCCGGTTTTGTGTAATTCCACATCTGTTCTTACTCCTCTGCTGCCCTCTTGGGGCCACAAACCACATTGCCCCACTTGTATGTCAGGCAAAAAACAATGAGCACTTGTTACCTGGTGGGTACTATTTTGAACAGTTCATGTATACTTACTCCTGTGTTCTTGACAACCCTATGTGGTACAACCCTATGTGGCACTTTAAGTGAGTACCACTTAAAGATGTGGTACTCATCTTTAAAGATGAGAAAACATGGATACATAGATACAAGAAACAAGTTACCAAGGTGCAAGAATCAAGGTCCTATAATGGCCAAGCTGGAATTTGAACCAAGAGTCTAGTGTTGCACTATCCCCCTCTTCTTTGGTATGGCAAAGCTGATCCAGTAGGCATCCATGTGAGACTTGTGTACTTTCGTAACTTGTAAAAATAAATGTACTTTGAAGTATGGGTTTTTATCTCTTGACTGGGTGATGACATTAGCTGCCTAACTAATCTCCCCATTGCTAGTCTTTCTCATTTCAGTCTATTTTCCATACAGTAATCAGAGGGGTCTCTTAAAAAAATGATGAATGAAGGCATGAGCTAAGGAATATCTTATCTTTTCATCTTATCTAACTTGATAAAGGACAGAAATGGTATGGACCTAACAGAAGCAGAAGATATTAAGAAGCAGTGGCAAGAATACACAGAAGAACTATACAAAAAAGATCTTCACGACCAAGATAATCACGATGGTGTGATCACTCACCTAGAGCCAGACGTCCTGGAATGTGAAGGCAAATGGGCCTTAGAAAGCATCACTACGAACAAAGCTAGTGGAGGTGATGGAATTCCAGTTGAGCTATTTAAGATCCTAAAAGATGATGCTGTGAAAGTGCTGCACTCAATATGCCAGCAAATTTGGAAAACTCAGCAGTGGCCACAGGACTGGAAAAGGTCAGTTTTCATTCCAATCCCAAAGAAAGGCAATGCCAAAGAATGCTCAAACTACCACACAATTGCACTCATCTCATATGCTAGTAAAGTAATGCTCAAAATTCTCCAAGCCAGGCTTCAGCAATACGTGAACCGTGAACTTCCAGATGTTCAAGCTGGTTTTAGAAAAGGCAGAGGAACCAGAGATCAAATTGCCAACATCCGCTGGATCATGGAAAAAGCAAGAGAGTTCCAGAAAAACATCTATTTCTGCTTTGTTGACTATGCCAAAGCCTTTGACTGTGTGGATCACAATAAACTGTGGAAAATTCTGAAAGAGATGGGAATACCAGATCACCTGACCTACCTCTTGAGAAATCTATATGCAGGTCAGTAAGCAACAGTTATAACTGGACATGGAACAACAGACTGGTTCCAAATAGGAAAAGGAGTACGTCAAGGCTGTATCAGAGAAGGCAATGGCACCCCACTCCAGTACTCTTGCCTGGAAAATCCCATGGATGGAGGAACCTGGTTGGCTGCAGTCCATGGGGTCGCGAAGAGTTGGACATGACTGAGTGACTTCACTTTGACTTTTCACTTTCATGCATTGGAAAGGAAATGGCAACCCACTCCAGTGGTCTTGCCTGGAGAACCCCAGGGTTGGGGGAGCCTGGTGGGCTGCTGGCTATGGGGTCACACAGAGTCACACATGAATGAAGTGACTTAGCAGCAGCAGCAAGGCTGTATACTGTCACCCTGCTTATTTAACTTCTATGCAGAGTACATCATGAGAAACACTGGGCTGGAAGAAGCACAAGCTGGAATCAAGATTGCTGGATTCAATAACCTCAGATATGCAGATGACACCACCCTTATGGCAGAAAGTGAAGAGCAACTAAAAAGCCTCTTGATGAAACTGAAAGAAGAGAGTGGATAAGTTGGCTTAAAGCTCAACATTCAGAAAACTAAGATCATGGCATCTGGTCCCATCACTTCATGGGAAATGGATGGGGAAACAGTGGAAACAGTATCAGACTTTATTTTTTTGGGCTCCAAAATCACTGCAGATGGTGATTGCAGCCATGAAATTAAAAGATGCTTACTCCTTAGAAGGAAAGTTATGACCAACCTAGATAGCATATTCAAAAGCAGAGACATTACTTTGCCAACAAAGGTCCATCTAGTCAAGGCTGTGGTTTTTCTAGTGGTCATATATGGATGTGAGAGTTGGACTGTGAAGAAAGCTGAGTGCAGAAGAGTTGATGCTTTTGAACTGTGGTGTTGGAGAAGACTCTTGAGAGTCCCTTGGACTTCAAGGAGATCCAACCAGTCCATTCTAAAGGAGATTAGTCCTGGGTGTTCATTGGAAGGACTGATGCTAAAGCTGAAACTCCAATACTTTGGCCACTTCATGTGAAGAGTTGACTCATTGGAAAAGACCCTGATGCTGGGAGGGATTGGGGGCAGGAGGAGAAGGGGACGACAGAGGATGAGATGGCTGGATGGCATCACCAACTTGATGGACATGAGCTTGAGTGAACTCCGGGAGTTGGTGATAGACAGGGAGGCCTGGCATGCTGCGATTCATGGGGTAGCAAAGAGTGGGACACAGATGAGCGACTGAACTGAACTGAACTATACAAAAAATATAAGAGCCAGTCTTACCAAAGGGGTAAGATGAGTGAAGCCAGCAGATAGCCTAATACTCTTGAAACCACAATAAAAAATGGAGTCTATTGATGTGTGGTTATAACACTTAATATGCATTTTTTATCTCTGAGTAAATTTAGCTTTTATCTTATTCACCATCACACTTACCCTGCAAGGATGAAAGCACATCTTCTCTATTTTATAAGAGGAGAAATTGTACCATACAAATAGTGCTCTGGCATAGATGGAGTTACCCAAAGAATGTAGCTGAGGGTGGTCAGTGTCATGCAGAATAGAACTCTGACTCCAGAAATCTAACTGGTTTTCAGAAACCGAATGAGGTGCATTAAGTGGAACCCTTTAAATATAGTCTGAACCAGAAGGTTAATATTTAAAGCAGATAAAGGTGCTCAAGCTGTGTAGAGGACAGTAAATGTAGTGGGCATGTGCTTGGCTGTGTGCAAAGACTGTGGAAGCATAGCTGAGAAACCTCTTGGGCTCAGCTTCAAAAACATTCCTGGAAAGCATATGTGGTGTCAAGAGCCATTACCAGCAGTGGAATGGGGAGTCCAGAAGTTGCCAGTCCCAAAGCCATAGTCCATATTGTACTTTTTCCAACATCCTTGAGTTACTTTCCTTATCTCTGGGTAGTCGAGGCTTCTCTACACATGAAAGAAAGATAAAAATAAAAAATGTTGTTATTCACACAAAGTGAACTCAGGATCTCACCTGGAGCAGCGACAGAACTGCAGCGTCTCCCTGCCACAGCCACCAGGTTTGCCGCTTTGCTTTTCCGCCCATGTTTAGTGTAACAGACCACTGAAGTTTAACCTTCCTTGCCTTGAAAGTGGGAGTGGAGAGAGGAGGTGGCTTATCTGGTGTATATTCCAGGGGTTCTTTTCTGCAATCAGAGTTGTGCACCTGCTGACTGACTTGCCAGTTGACATGTAAACAGAGAGATAAAAAGACTCAAAAGAGGCAGCAAGACACTCCGTCAGGATTCTTAGATCTGTTTCCTAAGCCTCCTCCAGTCCTTTTTTACTGAGCAAAACCACTGTTATAACCTCAGCCTGAATCTAGATCATTACCGGGGAGATGATTTGAGATAAAGATTTCTTTACGGTTAAGTAGATTTTTGTCTCCTTGTTTTGTTGTGTTAAGAAGCCTCCAGGGTGACTCCCATGCAAGCAGGTCTGTTGCAAGCAATGCTGGATATAGGTTTGTCAGAGAAATTGGAATTTATTACATAGAATTAACATTATTTCCTGTATTCTTTCAGTATTGGTCATTTGGATTCCTCCAAAGTGTTTTGTTTTTATTTTGCTTTAAACATAAATAGGCTTTAGACTTGTGGAAAAAACAATTTACTATGATCACATTTGGCCCTGAAGATCAAACTATTTCCAGATCCATCTGTTCTGACAGACATAAGTGATTATTCTTGCTCTGTTCTTTAAGACTCCCCAAATGTGTTTACCTGCCATGCCATTTCTTTCTCTTTATTTTCTACTATGAGCTTTAAAAATCTGTAGTCATGAATCTATAGGTCTAAGACTGATGCTGTTGCTTATTTTCATCTCTGCCTTTCATCACTGGAAGAAAAAATTGGTATCTTTGTGACAGTGTAATTACTCCTACCTCTGACATCCCTGCTCCATGGTGATATCTGTAAGGAAATAATTTGAATGGAGAGTAATACACATGTTCTGGGATTAAGGGCATAACAGGTATGAACTCGAAGACTCAGAAAATTTGAGATGTTGAAGCAGTTGAAGCAGCTCATAAACTAGCTGAGTCCCTAATTTATGAATGTAGTGCCTTGAATTTTTGAAAATCTTTGTTCTTAGTGTTCTACTACATTTTGGAATCTGTGGCTTGTCAGTGGAAAATACGATGCTCTAAGAGCCAGCCATGACGGTGGACTGGGTAGTAGTGATGGGTTATCTTTAAAGACACTTCTGCTTCACTCATAATAATGTCCTGTTCCTCCAAGCTACTATACTCCTCTTTATTTTTCTAGACTATTGGGTTCCAAGATACCTAGTCTGATTTAGGGTCAGTCTTTCAAGAGATCGCTGACTTCCCTGGTGGCTCAGAAGGTAAAGTGTCTGTCTTCAATGCGGGAGACCCGTGTTCGAGCCCTGGATTGGGAAGATCCCCTGGAGAAGGAAATGTCAATCCACTCCAGTATTATTGCCTGGAAAATCCCATGGACAGAGGAGCCTGGTAGGCTACAGTCTATGGGGTTGCAAAGAGTCAGACACGACTGAGCAACTTCAACTTCACTTTCAAGAGATCACTAAGGTGTATGAAGTACAAAGCATAGGACCTAATTGGGTAGCTTTATAGTGAAAAGCTCTGATTTAGCTATTAATAGGTAGATCCTTTCATTAATATCAGCTGACCAATGGACTATAACACACTATAGCCTAAATGTTGATAATACCACTCTGTACTCAATTAAGTTTTCTTTCATTTGGTCAAGTGTGACATAGTGTCCCATTCAGTGCATACTTGCCATTCTTGCTAGTCATATGAAGGCATACTTCAAGACTGGAAAATTGGTCCAGAAAGTTCCAGTTGATTCAGAGTATAGTTTGAGACCTCCATGTTTGTATATTTATGAATCTATTATTGATCCTGACCCACGCAACTGGAAGGTGAGGTAGAGAAATGTTATTGCATTCAAGTCAAAAGGCTCACAATGGGGAAATAAGTCTAGCTCTAGGGAAGGTACAAATGATGGAGACTACAAGCCTAGAGAAAAGGCACCTCTGTTTAGATCTTAGAGTCCTTAGGCATATATTAATTTGAAAAATATTTATTGGGTTGGCCAAAAAACTCACTTGGGTTTTTCTGTAAGATATTATGGAAAAACCTAAACAAACTTTTTGGCCAATCCAATATTTAGTAAGTTCCACTTGGCCCAGGATCAGAAATGAGTAAGATTAAAGATAGAGAACAGTGACTTTGTAACAAGGATTGATAAAATATCACTTGTGTCATCGTAGGTATGACTTTCCTCTGAAGGGCAAATTTGTGGAAAGTTAGAATGGATGGCCCTAGAGTGGGATAGTGAAACACCTCTTTATTAAAGGCAGTTTTTGGCCTTTCCTTTTGGAATTATTTAAGCAGTTAACTCCTATTTTCTCTGGGATTTGTCTTTTTGCTGAATCTGGCTCAGTAGACCAATCTTAATATGCCATTGCATAAAACTGTAGTAACACTACCTACTTTGAAGAGTCATTGTGATGATTAGAAAATGTTAGGTATGATACACATAGAAATACAGCCAGGACCCCCAAAGCCCCTTTGTCACAGGTTGGGTTCTTTAAAAGCAGAACCTGGGATAGATTTGAGCCAAATTCTCATTGAGAGAATGTTCTTCTGGAAAAACCTATAACAAAGACAGAGAGGCAAAACAGGAAAGGGCCCATTGTTCACCATGGATATAGTCACACATAAAATCTAGTCTTGACCTGACCACTGGAGGGCTCTGGAGAATAAATGGCACACAGAGTTATGATTAGAGCAGATTGGCCTTTTGTATTCCAAATGAGTCAGCCATTGACATTTGGAGACCCTGATGCTGGGAAAGATTGAGGGCAGGAGGAGAAGGGAACGACAGAGGATGAGATGGTTGGATGGCATCACCGACTCAATGGACATGGATTTGGGTGTATTCCAGGAGTTGGTGATGGACAGGGAGGCCTGGCATGCTGTGGTTCATGGGGTTGCAAAGAGTCAGACAGGACTGAGCGACTGAACTGAACTGAGTGGAAGGTGGTGGTTGTGTTGATGGTAGGGTGATCTCCTAGGCATATCTAGGTGAGCTGACTTCTGTTAGCCAAAGGCCATTCTCATGTACGTCTAACTTCTGATCCTCAAATGAAAACTTGTAACCCTTAGGATGATGTCCCTGAGGACTCCATTCTGTCTTCAGTACTTACTTCTTTGATCTCCGGTTAAAAGGCATCTTTGAGCTCCACTTAGAGTATCAAGTTTTTGTGAAACAGAAGCAGTATTCTTTAGGATTCTAGTGCAGTGCTTGACAGATATTAGGGGCTCTATGGATGCTAGCTTCTGTTTTTTAATCTTTGGTCTCTAAAACTGTCTCTGCTGCTGCTGCTGCTGAGTCACGTCAGTCGTGTCCGACTCTGTGCGACCCCACAGACGGCAGTCCACCAGGCTCCCCCGTCCCTGGGATTCTCCAGGCAAGAACACTGGAGTGGGTTGCCATTTCCTTCTCCAATGCATGAAAGTGAAAAGTGAAAGTGAAGTCGCTCAGTCGTGTCTGACCCTCAGCAACCCCATGGACTGCAGCCTTCCAGGCTCCTCTATCCATGGGATTTTCCAGGCAAGAGTACTGGAGTGGGGTGCCATTGCCTTCTCCAAAACTGTCTCTAATTTTAGAGAATCACTGGCAAAACATCCTCCTGTCAAGCCATGACAAGAAGAGACTGTAATCAAAGCACTTAGCATTTAGTACATGGCTAAGAAGTGCTCATTAGCTTTATCTCAGGATCATTCATGCATTTTGAACTTTCCTATGGTATAGAAGAGCTAACTGCAGTCAGTCAATTATCGCGGATATTATTAGCAGTAATCACCATAAATATTAGATGTATTTACAGAAGATAGTTAAGTTTTACCTTTGAAAAAATATTTTATTTCTGATTCTTTTAAAGCACGTGCACTAGACATTATCACCCAATTTGGTACTTAAATATCTGTATTTTTCTTTTCTTTCTTTTTTTTTTTTTGAATGGTCCTAAGGATAAGGACTTTCTTTTGTATCCTTTGACTGTCCCCATACCATCTGCCCCTGTCATTTGCTCACTGTCAGAAGCAAGACAAGTGCTCAATTAAAACTTATCTTGATTAAGTACAATAGTGGGCAAATTAAAACATCAATGAACCAACTGAAAATAATCCCTTAAAAAAGAGACAACATGAGGAATTTTTTCTAGAATTTTCTGCCAATAATTGTGCCAAAACTATTTTAAATGCTCATATAGTTTTGCCCACTAATTGTTTCTATGAATGTATCCTTAAAAACTTGGAACCAAGACCTATGTCCATAAAAAAAAATAAATTGTTACATTCAAAGGTCATTAAACAAGAATAAGATACATATACTGATGAAAAAAGTCCAAAGTGTAAGTGAAAGAACAAATTGCATATATATACTTTATATACACACTCATATATGTATACTTCATATATATGTGTATATAAATTTTTGTGTTTAATTGTGAGATAAAGATTAAACAGACTTTTTTTCTAGTGAATCAATAATCATAGCACCATTTGTAAATAGCCTGATTTTTCCCCACTATATTGAAAATGTTAATTTTGTTATATATAATCATTGGTAATTGGATCTTTTACTGGCCACTGCTGATTTGTCTTTCTTTATCAGCATCACATTTAATCTGATGACAGTAATTTTGTAGACAGTTTTAATAGCCATATAACAAGTACTGCACCCTCCTTGCTTAATTTTCTTTAAAAAAATGTACAGGCAATCTGCTACATTTATTTTTGTATTAATGTGCAAGTTTTCTCTGTAACTTACAACTTTCTGCTTTAGTTTTAAAAAATTAAAGCATTTTATCTGATTGAAATTGCATTCAGTTCAATTCAGTTCAGTTGCAAAGTCGTGTCCAGCTCTTTGTGACCCCATGGACTGCAGCATGCCAGGCTTCCTTGTCATTAAAAAATCAATAAACTAAAAGTAATATCAGCCCCATTATCCAAACACAAAGATTCTACACTGTACCATCTTTGCATCTGCACTATTATTATTAGTTAGAAAAATATCATTGCTATCTGCCAAACAATGATATCTTAGTGTTGTTTTATTTCTATTACCAACAATGAATATAAGTTTTATATACATATTGATTAGTTATAAATACAATAATTTTAAATTTCTCTGCTGTATGAATCACAGGCTAGAATCAAGATTGCTGGGAGAAATATCAACCTCAAATATGCAGATGATACCATGCTAATAGCAGAAAGCAAAGAGGATCTAAAGAGCCTCTTGAAAGTAGTAAAAGTCGCTTAGTCGTGTCTGACTCTTTGTGACCCCATGGACTGTAACCAGCTAGACTCTTCTGTCCACGGGATTCTCCAGGCCAGAATACTGGAGTGGTTAGCTGTTCCCTTCTCCAGGGGATCTTCCCAACCCAGGAATTGAACCAGGTCTCCCACATTGCAGGCTTCCCTGGTGGCTCAGATGGTAAAGTGTCTGCCTGCAACGTAGGAGACCCAGGTTTGATTCCTGGGTCAGGAAGATCCCCTGGAGAAGGAAATGGCAATCCACTCCAGCACTCTTGCCTGGAAAATCCCATGGATGGAGGAGCCTGATGGGCTACAGTCCATGGGGTCGCAAAGAGTCGGACACGACTGAGTGACTTCAATTTCTTTCTTTCCCACATTGCAGGCAGATTCTTTACTGTCTGAGCCGCGAGGGGAAGTCCAAAGAGCCTCTTAATAAGAATAAAAGGAGAGTGAAAAAGCTGGCCTGAAACTCAACAGTCAAACAACTAAGATCATGGCATCTGGTTCCATCATTTCATGGCAAATAGATGGGGAAAAAATGAAAACAGTGACAGGTATTTTCCTGGGCTCCAGAATCACTGTGGACAGTGACTTCAGCCATAAAATCAAAAGGCACTTCTTGAAAGAACAGCTATGACAGACCTAGGCAGCATAGTAAAAAGCAGAGACATCACTTTGCCAACAGAGGTCTAATAGTCAAAGCTATGATTTTTCCAATAGTCCTATATCAACGTGAAAGTTGGAACATAAAGAAGGCTGAGGGATGAAGAATTGATGCTTTCAAACTGTGGTGTTGGAGAAGACTCTTGAGAGTCCTTTGAACAGTAAGAACATCAAACCACTCAATCCTAAAGGAAATCAACCCTGAATATTCATTGGAACGACTAATGCTGAAGCTGAAGGGGGCAATAGAGGATGAAATGGTTGGATAGCATCAGGGACTCAAATGGACATGAGTTTGAGGATACTCTGGGAGATAGTTAAAGACAGGGTAGCCTGGTGTGCTGCAGTCCATGGGGTCCCAAAGAGTCAGACAGTTAGCTACTAAACAACAGAAACAATTTTACATTTTTAAAGTATTTTATCCCTCCCCCCCTTTTTTTTTAAACCCTCCCTTTTTATGTGGAGTTTTTGGTCAAGTTATGTAAGCTTCTAATACTATAAAGATATTAATGCTTTTAGTATGTTCTCTAGGCATTTCTACAACTAGATACTAAGCTCATGATTTTCAGAGTTTGTATATGAAGTTTTGTATTTTCATGTAGTGTAATCTTTCATTCTCTCCCTTATGTCTTTTATCATTTTTAAGCTTAGTAAATCGTTTTGCCTCTAGACACTTGATAAATATTCATGTAGCTTCTTTCTTCCAACTAATTTCTAATTTTTTATGCTTTATTGCTTTTAAAAAATTTATTTATTTTTTAATTTAAGGATAATTGCTTTACAGAATTTTGTTGGTTTCTGTCAAATATCAACATGAATCAGCCATAGATATACATATTGATTTTTTATATTTACTTCCTTAATTTTTCTACAATTTGTTTTGGTTGAGTGAAATGAAATAAGGTTCTAAATAGATTTTTTCCAAATTGCTAACTAATCACTCAGACAGCAGTTATTGGCCAAACCTTCACTTTCTTGTTGATTAATGGTGTCTCCTTTATTGACTATTACAATGCTATATCTAATAGCTTCTACTTCTGGGCTGTACATTCTGTTTATTTTTAGTCTAGTGATAAATTGTTTTTATTTTAAAGACTATAGAAATCCTATAGTCTGTAAAGACCCTATATATTAGGGTATACGTTATAGAATTAGTCCAATCTTAGTTTGTACTAATTTTCTTTATTCTATCATCTCTATTACTTTCCTGATTTATTTTGGAACAATTTGGTTGTGTGTGTGAAGTTTTGATATTGTACTTTCTCAGAGTACACTGAAGGGTTTGAAAATGGAAAGTGCAAGCAGGTTGATTGTGGTAGTAAATAAGTGGTTAGCATAGCCACATGGACACTTTGATCAAGTTCTATAGCATGATCCTGTTTTGTCATCATTATAGTCATCATCAAAATTTCATAATAAGCACAAAATGATCACAACATTTTCATTCTCAATCATAAGATCAGTTCAGTTCAGTTGCTCAGTCGTGTCCGACTCTTTGCGACCCCATGAATCGCAGCACGCCAGGCCTCCCTGTCCATCACCAACTCTTGGAGTTTACCCAAACTCATGTCCATCAAGTTAGTGATGCCATCCAGCCATCTCATCCTCTGTTGTCCCCTTCTCCTCCTGCCCCCAATCCCTCCCAGCATCAGGGTCTTTTCCAATGAGTCAACTCTTCGTATGAGGTGGCCAAAGTATTGGAATTTCAGCTTCAGCATCAGTCCTTCCAATGAACACCCAGGACTAATCTCCTTTAGAATGGACTGGTTGGATCTCCTTGCATTCTAAGGGACTCTCAAGAGTCTTCTCCAACACCACAGTTCAGAAGCATCAATTCTTTGGCTCTATGTTTTCTTCACAGTCCAATTCTCACATCCATACATGACCACTGGAAAAACCATAGCCTTGACTAGACGGACCTTTGTTGGCAAAGTAATGTCTCTGGTTTTTTTTTTAAATTAAATTTATTTTAATTAGAGGCTAATTACTTTACAATATTGTATTGGTTTTGCCATACATCAACATCTAGTTTGGTCATAACTTTCCTTCCAAGGAATAAGCATCTCTTAATTTCCTGGCTGCAATCACCATCTGATTAATTACTGGTTAGGTGCTAGGTATTGGGGGTACCAAAGGTAGAAGGCTTCTTCAATATGGCATAAGGCTTAACATGCTCTTTTGTACCTTCAGGTTTTATTCTCTCTGCTTGAAATGTCATGCTTTCTGCTTCTCATCTTCATAAATTCTTTCTAATCCATGAAGATTGAAGTTTTATATAACTCTTTCTGTTGCTCTTCAAAGACCCTGGCAGTTAGACACTTCCTTCTCTTTAACCCCAAGTACTTTGTTTATACTTCTCTAATCACCTTGTCTCTTTGAATTATAGCTACTTGCATATGCTCCTATTCTTCACTTTAGTCCTTGAGTACATGAACCTCAATTTTTCATTGTTATAAGCTGA
Source organism: Bubalus bubalis (assembly GCF_019923935.1). Lineage (NCBI taxonomy): Eukaryota > Metazoa > Chordata > Mammalia > Artiodactyla > Bovidae > Bubalus > Bubalus bubalis. Next base: position 74,648,434 of record NC_059160.1, on the reverse strand, counting down.
GTGCTAACTATTGAGGATACATTTCAGCATTTGCTTACTGAGTGAATATGCAAATGAATAAAATAAAACATTTTTATTTCCCGAACATTTCTATAAGAAAATTATTGAAACAAAATTTCTCAGAAATTTTCAAACATTCTCATATGTTTCAAACATTCCGAAGTCAACTAAATAGAACTCAGTGAAACTAAAAAATGTTAAAAAGTGGTTGTGTGCGTATGTGTATGTGTTTTGTAGGCAGTAATTTCCTCCTAAGATTTCAATATGACATGTGTGGGTTAGTTGGCTCATCACTTTTGTTTTCCAAATAATGTTCAGCTTTAAAAAACATTACCCTGAAGCACAGGTAACTTTGTGAGCTGGACCGAAATGTCATCACCAAGCTGGACTTTCCCAGGTAGAAGGCCTGTGTGCTAAATAGAAACTGCAAAGACTACCTATGAAAAACATTTTCATGTCAGCAGAACTGACTTATGTGTGGATGATGTTGATAATTCTCTACCTGGTATTTACTTCTTCCAAAAAAGTCTTCCCTGTCCAGCTGTGAGGGGACTTAGCACTCTCACCATTGTATTATTCTGTTAGGAGTGCTGAAACAAACTAAATCATTATAACCTTGAACAAAAAATTAGGCATGTGTTGTATTATATGTTTTAAAATGGCCATTTTACCTCTGAGCATATTCCAAATCTTTTATAAAAGAAAACTCTATTTTTTATTCCATATCCACAACATTGAACAAAAATTCTGATTCCAGCTGTCCTGGACATGAACTTGTCACCCACTGGTGCTTTACATCTTGGACTTGGTCCTTGGTTTCATTAATCTGGTTCTATTTTTGGCTCTTCTTCCTCGGTCTTTCTAGTTTTTCACTTTCTGGGAGTTTTAAGTTGTCTCCAGTCATTGCAAATAAATACCATTTCTAATATCTTTACGCCTTGGAAACTTCACACCCTGTTGTGCCTAGTAGTAGATGAAGCTTCTTCAAGCTTACTCTGACACAAGTAGGAGTTAAATCCTATAAGATACCATCAGTCAGGAAGACAAGGACTGCAGATGGCTGATCTAGGGGAGACCAATGCTTTGGGAAAATGTTAAATATTATGTATTTCTGGCATCACAATCAAGTCAGGACCATGACATTAGGAATGTAATATTATTCTAAGATCCTAGCATTAAACATTACATTTTGTTTATGACAATTAAACTGAGGGATGTGTAGTAAAAGGGTTTGATGAACTCCATTGTACTACAGTGATCACCCCACAACCAAGAAAGATTCCCACATTTCTCTGAGAGCCTTCCCTATCAAAGTGTATTTTATTAAAAGTCTATTCTTTGTAAGAAATATATGTAGAGCAGAATGAATGTTAGAAATGATGTGCTAAGAAATGACAAAGTTATCACAATATTTGACTTATAATTTATAAAATACTTTCATTTACATGTTATTATTTGGTTTACTTGTGTCTAACCTTACTCTACTAAAATATGTTCTCAACAAAATAGATTATTAAAACAGAGTCAAGCCATGTTATTATTTTTTTTTAAGCCATGTTATTATATCACTCCTCTGCTCAAAACTCTGTAATAGCTTCTCAGATTTAAAGTCTAAGGCTTTACATTGAGGTTGACAGTTCTCTCTGGTATTCACTCTCCCCCCAAATCTTCCTTTTTTGCCTATAAAAGGGTCTCAAATTCTCACCATTAGTATTGTGCATTCAGCTTAGGGCCACTAAAACCAATTAAGTCAAGTGATCTAGAACCTATGCTGTTGCTCTCATGATCTAGTTCCTCTTCTCAGATCTTAGCTCAGTTTCACGACTCATTTAGTCTAGGCACCTGGGCCTCCTTGCTCTTTTTCTATTAATAACACTGTACATCTGGGATAAACCCCTTCTTGACCCTGAGCTATTACCTTTTTTATATGTTGTCACAGTCAACTTGCTGAAGTTTTGTTAAGAATTTTTACATCTATTCTCATAAGAGCTTTAGTTTTCATTACTATCTTTGCCTGGTTGTGTTATCAGATAATGCCGGTCTCAGAGAATGAGTTGGAAAGTACTGTTGTTCAGTCACTAAGTCGTGTCCTACTCTCTGTGACCTCATGAACTGTTACATAGCACTCCAGGCTTCCCTGTCCCTCACAATCTCCTGGAGCTTGCTCAAACTCATATTCATTGAGTCACTTATGCCATCCAACCATCTCATCCTCTGTTGCCCCCTTTTCCTCCTGCCCTCAATCTTTCCCAGCATCAGGGTCTTTTCCAGTGAGTTGGCTCTTCACATCAGATGGCCAAAGTATTGGAGCTTCAGCATCAGTCCTTCCAATGAATATTCAGGTTTGATTTCCTTTACGATTAACTGGTTTGATCTTCTTGCTGTCCAAGGAACTCTCAAGAGTCTTCTCCAGCACCACAGTTTGAAAGCATTAATTCTTCAGTCCTCAGCCTTCTATATGGTCCACCTCTCATATCCATACATGACTATTGGAAAAACCATAGCTTTGACTATATGGACCTTTGTTGGCAAAGTGATGTCTCTGCTTTTTACTGTGCTGTCTAGGTTAGTCATAACTTTTCTTCCAAGGAGCAAGCATCTTTTAATTTCCCTCTTGTTAAATTTTTTAGAAGAGTTTGTTTAGAATAGGTATTATACTTTGCTTAAATGTTTGGTGGAATTCACTAATGAAATGATCTGGTCCTAGATGTTTTTGTGGAAAGGGTTTTCATTCAACTTTAATAGATGGCATTTAAAAATAGATTTGATTTCGGTGCTCTCGCAGGAGGAGATGAAGACATGTCCTTCTACTCCACCATCTTGAACCATAGATATAGGGCTATTCACTATCTGTTCTTTTCTGTATAAGCTATGGTAGCTCACACTGTTCCAGAAATTTGTACATTTCAGCAAGGTTAGTTGCATTCCTTGGCATAAAGTTGTTCATAATATTTCTTTATTTTTCTTTTAATAGCAGTAGAATTTGTCATGTAACTTCTCTCCTTCCTGATATTGGTAGTTTATGTCTTCTTTTTCTGATCTTGCTTATGAGAGTTTTATCGGTTTTATTGATTTCCTAAAGAGTAAGTTTCTTTTTTTTAATTGTCTCTCTCTCTTCTTTTTTTTTTTTGTGATTTCTATTTCATTATTTTCTACTCTGATCTTTATCAGTATATTTTATTCTCCTTACTTTGGGTTTTATATGCTTTTATTTTTTTGGCTTCTTAAGACAGAAGCTGAAGTCATTAATTTCAAACTTTTGTTCTTTTCTAATATAGGTGTTTTAGTTCTATAAATTTCACAAAAATTTGGATATTTTGTGTCTTCAATTTCATTCAGTTTAAAGTACTTTCTAATTTTCCCTTTAACTTCTTCTTTGATCCATGGGGTGGTTAGAAGTGTTATTTAGTTTCCAAATATTGGGGAATTATCCAGAGATGCTTTGTTATTTATTAAAGTTATTATCAGTTCAGTTCAGTTCAGTCACTCAATTGTGTTCCACTCTTTGCGACCCCATGGACTGCAGCATGCCAGGCCTCCCTATCCCTCACCAACTCCCGGAGCTTACTCAAACTCATGGCCATTGAGTCGATGATGCCATTCAACCATCTCATCCTCTGTGGTTCCCTTCTCCTCCCACCTTCAATTCAGCTGTGGTCTGGGAGCATACGTCTGATTTGATCCTTTTATATTTACCGGCACTTACTTTATGACCTTTAATGTAGCCTTGAGCTCTGTAGACCGTGCTCTTGTTTCAGGGCCTTTGCCTTTGTTGTGTCCTCTGAAGGGAATGTTCTTTCCCCAGAACTTCCTACCTGGCTTGTTCCCTCAACACTTTTAAGTCTCTGTTCAAATGTCATCATCAGCCTTGTAAGGACTTCCCTGACCACCACATGTGAAATGTGATATGCGTTGCACCAGATACTCTTCACCCTTCTTTCTTGATTTAGTTCTCTCTGTTGCACTTGGGTGTGTGTGTGTGTGCGTGCGTGTGTGTGCGTGCGTGTGTGTGTGTTTAAATATCTTCCCTTTACTAGAGCGTAAATTCCATGGAGGCTGAAATCTTCATCTGATCTACTCACTAATGTATTCCCACCACCTGTGATGGTGCCAGGCACATAGCAGGTGCTTTATAAATATTAATGAATTTGATTTTTTTGAAAAAGCAATAAACCTGTGGGATTGGTAGGGATAATTTTATTATCACCATTTTATCAACATAGTAGCAAACTAGTTAAATGTAAAATGCAGACACTTTATGCTCTCTGCTTTTATAATAATTCCTGCCACTTAATGTCAGTTGCTTTGTAGCCATTTTGTGCCAGGTACTATGCTAGAGGTCAAGCATTCCAAGATAAGTGAGCATGACTCTGGTCTTGAAAAGGTTATTAGGGGCTGGAGCTCAGGCTGCATGGTGAGTAGCTAGAGGTGAAACTGAAGAGTAGGAAAACTTTATTATATACTGCATAAAATGCCAAGATTTTAACTGGGTGGGAAGTCAGATGCTGGAGCACTTAAGAAAGGAAATAGCATGATCAAATTTTCTGTTTTGTGTTAAAGAACTGTTCTCAGTACCATAGAGAAGAAGAAGCTTCTCAAAGCTTCCAGTCTGATAGAAAAGACTAACAGTAAACAACTAATCAAATACAAATCCACTGTAGTTTCAAGTGGTCATAAAGGCTTTGAGGGAAAATAGAGGAGGGTAAGGGAGTAGAGAGTCGTGGTGGGGGGAAGGTGTATTGTAAATAAGGAAGTCAAGGAAGATTCTACTAGGGAAGTTACAATTGTAGAGATATAAATAAAATTAAAAGGGGAAAACAGTCCTACAGAGTTCCAGGCAGAAGAACAAGGACCACCACATTGCAATGCTTGTGACACGGAAATGAGCTTTTCCTGCTTTAAGAAAATCAAGGAGGCCAAAGTGACTGAAGTTGAGGGAATGGTAGGGAAGCGTGATGTGCAGTAAGGACAGCCAGGTAAGGGATAGATCATGGTGAGTCAGAGACTATACTGGGTTTTATTCTAAAGTAATGAGAAGCCATTGGAGTGTTCAAATCAGAGAAGCAGTAACATCTGACACTTTTAAAGATACCTCTGATGGATATATGGAAGATAGACTATGGCAGGGCATGAAAGGAAGCAGGAAAGGCAAGAAGAAAGCAGGAAAACCAGTTAGGAGACTGTCTCAATAGAGCAGGTATAAGATAATGGTTGAACCTAGAGTCTGTAATGGAGGTGGTGGGATATGGAAATGGTGTTAATAACTTGCTAATGTGCTGGATACGTCCTACTCAATTCCTAAAGTTTTGGCAACTGGCCAGTGGTAGTGCCATTTCCTGAAATGGGGGCCAGATTGTGGAAAAATGTTTTTAATGGACTGGATTCTGTCTTTCTCCCAGTTTCTGTTTGGAAACCCTAATTCCCAATGTGACTGTAGTTAGAGATAGGGCCTTTAAAGAGGAAATTAAGGTTAAATAAGTTCATAAGACAGGCTCTAATCTAACATGGCTTGTGTTCTTATAAGAAGAGAAAGACATCAGGGATGCACGTGCACAGAGAAAAGGCATGTGAAGTAAATGAGAAGGAGGCTGTCTGCAAGCCATGGAGAGGGACTTGGAGAAACCAAGCCATGGAGAAACCAACCCTGCTGGCACCTTGATCTTAGATTTCTAGCTTCCAGAACTGAGAAAATAAATTTCTGTTGTTTAAGCCTCTCAGCCTATGCCATTTTATTATGGCATAGCAATACCCAAGCAAACCTAGCAAACTAACCCAGAAGTGAAGAGGATAATGAAACACTCAAGTTCTCTATTATACATGTTGAGTTTGAAATGCTTATTAGACTTTAAGGCAGAGAGGCTGGGTAGGTGGGTGGACATGTAAATCTGAATCTCAGGGAAGAGGTTGAAGCTGGAGATGTAGTGGAAAGTCATTAAAGTAAATTGGTATATTGTGTCCAACACTTGCAAGCCCATGGTCTAGCCTTCTAGGCTCCTCTGTCCATGGGATTCTCCAAGCAAGGATACTGGAGTGAGTTGCCATTTACTTCTCCAGGGTGTCTTCCTGACCCAGGGATTGAACCCGGGTCTGCTGCATTGCAGGAAGATTCTTTACCAACTGAGCTACAAGGGAAGCCCAACTGCCATCAGTGTCCCAGTCCTGACTTCTTACTGTCCTCTTAGTCACTGTTCCCCAGGGGAGGAGGGTTGACATAACTAATTGGTCATTTTGGAAGACAGATGCACTATTCATAGTTAATTAATTCTGTGTATCTTTTGGGGATATCTACCTTCAGAGAATATACATTTTCTAATCTTTTATATTGTGAGTTTTCCAAAGTCTGTTTGCTTTGGGAGAAACCTGTGATTGTCTAACTGTAACTATCTCTGCATGGGTTTGTCACTAAAATATTAGCAAGGCCAGTTATCTGTGACTCAACCATATTCTCCAGTATATTAAAAATCAATAACAAAGTGACATTTTCATCTCCTCTTCTTGACTGTATATCTATTCTGTAATTGATTCTGAACTTGACAGTGTATTAGATAAGTCATGTATCCAGTAGATACTGGAAGAGAAAAATCACTAGGGCCAAACAGAAAGTGGGGGCTTTCCAACATGAAGATAGACAATGAAAGAGGAGTCATCAAAGAAGGTTGAGAGATTAAAACTAGAGAAAAATCAGGACAGTGTGAGGGCTGGAAACCAAGTGAAGACCGCATTTTAAGAAGCACACCACAGTCATCTGTTTCAGAGGATGCTGGTAGGTTGATTTAAATGAAGATATAAGAGACTGGTGGCATTTATTATGACTCCTCTCTCTGGTTAGTGTTATGAAAGGGAGAGAGAGAAGCCATAATGTCAACTGGCTTCAGTGGAGGCAGAACATCAGCACAGCGTTCCACATTGAGTCACTTAGTTAAATCCTGTACTCAGTCACTCCCTCCGGAAGGCTGACCAGTTGTTGGGTTTTGCCTGGAAGGCAGCAGTTTTCTGGGATGCAAGACTCTTAGTGCAAAAATAGGGGAAATTTGGTGGGGCAAACTGGAAGGAATTGGTTGCCCTATTCACAAGCAACACTTACCTCTTACACATACACGCACACAAACACACACCCACAAGCTCCAGTAATCGTACATAGTCATACTCATATCAGTATGGCCAACTATCTTGTACCTATCATGGTATATTCTGCTGGCAAAGTATATCCTTAATGATGTAGGTATGGATTGAGGGAAAACAAAAAAATAGTGAAGAGGAAAAGTGACTCACCCATCCAGTCACAGGTAAGGAGACTAGCAGCAAGCCTATTTGTAGTTATTTAAGATGAAAATAATGATATCCTGATGTAAGGCAATGATAGTGAGATGAATGAGAGTGCATGGATTCCAGGGGGTGAGGTTCCTCATCAGATGTGTGGGAAGTTTATTCTTTGGGCATGTAAGTAAATGGTATTTATCAAAGAAGGGAATGTGAGGTTTGTAAGAGAAAAAGGATGAGTTTGGTTTTGAAATGTAAAGTCTGGAGTGCCTGGGGGTTGAGGGGTCACCTGGAGAGTTTGTACAGCGTAAATTTTAAGGGTTTGAATTTGAGCCTTTCTGCCTGGATTCAAATCCTAGCTCCATCAACCATTACTAGCTTTGTGACTTTGAGTAGACTTAATCTACTGTACTTAAGCTTTCTCTTATATCAAGTGAACAGAACAATGGTGTCTGCTTGATAAGTTGATAGTGAGAAGCTGACAGTTTCTGGTACTGTAAGTACCATCAATTTCATAGTAAGTGATGGCTACTCTTCATAGACTGAAGAAACTGGAAATATGGGAATGGGATTAGTTAAAAGGACTGAGCTAGAAATATAGCAATATGGACACAGAGAAATGGAAAGTCCAGAAGAACATCTGATAGAGCAGGCAAGAGATTGGAGAATGTGTGCATGCATGATGTTGTTGTAGTCGTGGCAGTAGCGAAAGGGCAGTTAGACACTATACCTTGGTTTAATGGTTTAATGGTGACTGTTGAAGAAGATAGTATGTTGTATCATGGTATAACTTTAAGAGATATTAAGATTCTTTTCTCAATTTTCACTTGGAGTTTTTAAGAAGTTATCTATTTCTTCATAACAAACCTTGCCAAAATCTACTTAATATTATCTGCTCATAAATTACTACATCTTAGCAGTTTGGGCAGGGAAGGTCTGAGATCTGAGGAGCCAGGGCTCAGCTGGGTGATTCTTTTGTTGCCCTGCCTGGGGTCACTCCTGATACAGCTGCAGTCATCTGTCAGCGCAGCAGAGACAAGAGGACCTCACCCACATTTCTCGAGGTTGGTTCTGTGTATTGACTGCAGTGGTCTCTCTCCTCATGGAGGCTGGCCAGGCTCTCTTACGTGGTGGTCTCAGGGCAGCACAGTGGTTTGATGGCTTACTTGTCATGTCGCTACCAGAGGCTTACCTAGTAGGGCCTCAGGTGTCCTATTACAATGTCCCTGCTGCCAGTTATGCCCAGAATAGGCCTTGTGCGTGATACATGATGGGTATGATAAGGGTAGGAGTGAGTTAAGGTGCAGGTTGGTCCAGAGTCTGTACTCTGATAAGATATTGCCTATGGTCAAACCCTCCCTTCATGAGAATATGGCGGGCTGGCCAGGTACTCAAGTGAGCATAGGGATAGAACTAGAGAAGAGAGTATACTGAAACCTGAGAGTTAGAGAGGAAAGTTAAGGCCAAGCTGTACACTGGAAAAATTGAATTTGAAACACAATGTGTAGACCACTCAAGAACACAAAGCCTCAAAGACCAGGACAGCTTGGAAATAATACCTGTTGCTTTCACAGCTCAGCTCTGCTTTCCAGTGGGGTGTGCTGTTCTGGCTTAAAGGAAGGCAGGTACTCACTGTGGTGGTAGACGAGGGACTTGGTGCCCAAGAACAGTGCCAGACCTGATGATGCCCTGTTCTCTGCTCCAAACTCCTGTGGGGCCACTGAAGTCATTTCTCCTCACTCTTCTCACATGCCAGTCACAGCCATTAACTAAATAGAAAGTGAGAGAAGAGTTTATTGGTTCAGTGAGAAGTGAATATGTTTTCTGTTTGGTATGCATCTTCTACTTACTACCACTGTATCTGCTTTATTCACATTATTTTTAGGTCACAGTAAATGACAGCAGATTAAAATCGAGGCAATACAGTGGAGGCAGAGGTCCAGGACACCATGTTTCCCTTGGTGTCCAAGTTAAAGATGACCCTGTGTATTATGGACCACAAAATCTTTTGGAGGCTACGAAAAAAATTGTTTCTCAAAGTTTTAAAAAACCAAACCTTACTTGATCCCAGATCATGCCTCCAGTTCCTACCTAGCACCTCTGATTTTCAAATTTCTTTTTGAATTCAAATTCAAATAAAATAATACATTAAATGGTACTTTGAAGCACAATTCTGGTATCAGATTTCCTGAGATCATATGCGTACAAGCTGTGTAACTGTGGTAAAAATGATTACCTCTCCTATACTTCAGTTTCCTCAAGTGTAAACTAAGGGCAATAATGGCATCAACCTCATGTAGTTGTTGTAGTGATTAATGCATGTATAGCTTTTGAAACAGTGCTGAAAACATGGCTAGCATTCAAACTGGCTTAGCTGTTATTGTTGCTGTTGCTTTATTGTTTTTTCTTTTTGTATGCCCCAATTAAAGTATTATAAAAATATATCCAAATATTCCCACTTTAAATGCTTACTGTTAAATTGGAGAAACAAACTATGTATACATAAAATATTTAAAGAATAGTTAAAAGATGATACTGGATGCTTGGGGCTAGTGCACTGGGACGACCCAGAGGGATGGTATGGGGAGGGAGGAGGGAGGAGGATTCAGGATGGGGAACACATGTATACCTGTGGCGGATTCATTTTGATATTTGGCAAAACTAATACAATTTTGTAAAGTTTAAAAATAAAATAAAGACAATTTAAAAAAAAAAGAAAGAAGAATAGTTAAAAGGCCCTGTTTGAGAAGAACAAATATTTAGACTAATTACCCATACAAGTAGTGAGAATGATCAGTATGGGGAAGAATATTCAGTGAGGGGACATGTCACTTAGAAAGAGGGTCTTGGGAGGGACCTTGAAGAAACAGTGTTTTGGCTTTGGATTCTGTGGAGAATTAATGACCAGTGTGGACGACCTAAGTTAGCCAAGTTCCTGTCTGTCCCCCCAAGGTCAAATGTGGATGAGGGGAAGTGGTAGGCTGTTTTCTATTATTCAGACTTGATTCTTTTGAAACATTCTCTCCATTTTTTTGGGTGTGCAGGTCAAAAGTTCAGTGACTTGTCTCTGTGACATAATACCAGTTTCCTCATATTGGGTTGCAGTTTTCGTTGTTATTTCAATAGTTGAATTTCCCACAACACTATCAATTTCTTTTCAAGGAAGTACAAGAGCCAATTCAAAGAAAACAGTGTTGGCCCTTCTTGGTGAAAAGCAAGGAATTTCTTAAGCTCTGAACACTGTTTACTTCTTTGCTTACTTTGCCCACTTTGTCCAGATTCCATTCTCTGGTGGAAATATGTGCATACTTCTACAATTATTTTCTTTGTGTGTCTAAAATTTTACGTGGCAGTTTTGCTAAGAACTACAGTTTTTTAATTTAATCTCATTAGAGGCAGTAATGATTTATTTTCACTCTTAGTACAAATAATATTTGGTCCTTCTCTCTCAAGATTTTAATACAGTGGTGTATTTTGGTGAATGTTTTAATATATTGGTGTGAAAAAAAAATTCTGTTATACTTTCTACCTCAAAAAGGGTCTCCCTGATGGCTATACTTTCCACTTTAATCCACACACAACACTACACGAATTGTCTTGCTAAAGCACAAGTCTGATGTCCTTTCTAAAACTCTTGGTGGCTCCCTGTCACACATAGAATGAAATCCACACTCCACTGTGTGACATCCATCACCCTGTCCAGCTTCCCAGGCCTCCATCATCCTTGCTGTTGTTCACTGTTCACTCTGCTCTGACCCTGAGAAAAGGGAGTTCTCATTCACACCTCAGTGCCTTTGATCATGCAGGTTCCTCTCATTACACTGGCCTTCCCTCTTCTCTTCTGGAAATGTTCTGATCATGCATCAGTAACTTTTCTGGAACTGGCTGCTCCAGATCTAAATAATTGTTTTCCCTCAGGCTCTCCCACCTTTTGACTCATACCTCCAGCTGGTTGTTGCTCTTTGGTGGGCTTCTGTTGACAACAGAAGCCATTGTTTACTTAGAAGTATTGAGATAATTGACTTGACAGAATAAAACTGCCTTCTGGATCAATTAAAATTTCAGAAAAGTACATTCTGGAGCATCCAATTTGTCCAACCACCCACCCATACATTTGCTGTTCTTGGATTCTCTAGATTAGTTCAATTCAGTTGCTCAGTCGTGTCCGACTCTTTGCAACCCCATGAACTGCATGAATTGCCAGGCCTCCCTGTCCATCACCAACTCTCGGAGTTCACTCAAACTCACGTCCATCGAGTCGGTGATGCCATCCAGCCATCTCATCCTCTGTCATCCCCTTCTCCTCCTGCCCCCAATCCCTCCCAGCATCAGAGTCTTTTCCAATGAGTACTGGAGTTTCAGCTTTAGCATCATTTCTTCCAAAGAAGACCCAGGACTGATCTCCTTTAGAATGGACTGGTTGGATCTCCTTGCAGTCCAAGGGACTCTCAAGAGTCTTCTCCAACACCACAGTTCAAAAGCATCAATTCTTCAGCACTCAGCTTTCTTCACAGTCCAACTCTCACATCCATACATGACCACTGGAAAAACCATAGCCTTGACTAGATGGACCTTTGTTGGCAAAGTAATGTCTCTGCTTTTGAATATGCTGTCTAGGTTGGTCATAACTTTCCTTCCAAGGAGTAAGCGTCTTTTAATTTCATGGCTGTAATCACCATCTGCAGTGATTTTGGAACCCCCAAAAACAGATACTCTAGATAACTGACTTTTATTAGCATTTTCCTAGAATTCACATCGGAGAAGGCAATGGCACCCCACTCCAGTACTCTTGCCTGGAAAATCCCATGGATGGAGGAGCCTGATAGGCTGCAGTCCGTGGGGTCTCTAAGAGTCGGACAAGACTGAGTGACTTCACTTTCACTTTTCACTTTCATGCATTGGAAAAGGAAATGGCAATCCACTCCAGTATTCTTGCCTGGAGAATCCCAGGGATGAGGGAGCCTGGTGGGCTGCCGTCTATGGGGTCGCACAGAGTCAGACACGACTGAAGCGACTTAGCAGCAGCAGCAGAATTCACATAATACATTATGAGCATACAGGTTGAAAATTAAAGGCACTTAACCTATCTAGGTGCTCCTTTGGTATCCAGGATTCTCCCTACACCATATCCTTCAACACATCACTAAGGTTGGTCTCATTATACCCACTTGACAATGAAACATAGATTCTTAAAGTCAGATGATGATGTACTGAGGCACGTGGAGGCAGGGAAATGCAGTGGATGTAAGCCTGGTGTTTGAAGCCAGACTACATGGATTCAGAACCTACACTGCCTAGGTTTGAATCCTGGCTCTGCTCTTTACTAGCATGTACCATTTACTCAATCATTCTAACAGTGAAGGACTGTTTCTTTCACTGTAAAGTATGATAGAAGTGTCTTCCTTGGTGGATTTTATTTTTCTCAGGACTAAGATGAGTTAACATATGTAAGACACTTAGAACAGTCTGGCATGTAATAAACATATGTAAGTGTTCAGTTCAGTTCAGTTCAGTCACTCAGTCATGTCCGACTCTTTGTAACCCCATGAACTGCAGCATGCCAGGTCTCCCTGTCCATCACCAACTCCCAGAGCTTACCCAGACTCATGTCCATTGAGTCAGTGATGGTCAGTGAGTCCAACCATCTCATCCTCTGTCGTCCCCTTCTCCTCCTACCCTCAATCTTTCCCAGCATCAGGGAGGATCATTTCAAATGAATCAGCTCTTTGCATCAGGTAGCCAAAGTACTGGAGTTTCAGCTCCAACATCAGTCCTTCCAATGAACACCCAGGACTGATCTCCTTTAGGATAGACTGGTAGGTGTTAGCTGTTGTTATTATCATTATTATTTAGTATTAACTTTAATGAGCATAGGAACTAAAAAGTGAATGAGTCAGGACTGGACACAGATTTGTTTGGCTCAAAAAACTGTCAGTTTATACATTTCAAACTGCCTCCTGCTATGCCCATTTGCCTTGAGATTAAAGAATAGAATGACAAATTCTTTTCATCTTTTCTCTCAGGGATCCAAACCTTTTATCAGGTTGTTTCAGTCTCAGATGCCTGACCACTATTTCCTGCATACTTTCTGGAGACTGAGGTCTCCCGAAGCATTAACATGAGTGGGGTTGGATTCTGAAGTTACTTTGGTTTAAAGTGTACAACCAGTCCATCATGCATGCTTTTTGGAGGTTGAAGGCTCCGGAAGCTTTAGCATGAAGGAGATCAAGTTTTGCTTCCATACAAGGTCATGATGAAAACCATGGGTCTCTTACAAAAATTGTTCTGGGCCAGTTTGCTCTGCCTGTAATGTCACTGGTATTTGCCTACTGGTGTTTAGACTGACTATACCAAGCCATGGGGGTACAGAGGACTCAAACCAATCTGATGTGCTTCTTCTAGCACATGCAGCAGCTCTCTCTACCTTCCTTTCCCCCATTAAGGAGCGAAGGAAGGTTTTGTAAAGTTGTAGGAGTATGTCTCTTCCTCCCCAACTGCCTTCCCCCTTCTTCTGTTCCTCAGAAAGGCATGGGCCCCACATTGCCCAGGAAGAACAAAGCAGAGGTGAGAGGCAGATAAGAAGGTGTTATGTTTGGCATGACTGGTTTAGGCTTAGGCTTGTGCCTAAATAGCCATTTAGGGTAAATTTTTTATATCCCTTGAGTGTTAACTTGCTGTGTTTGCATCATATGACAACATAGTTAAACCAGAGTTTATAAGATCTGGTCCCTGAGGGTAGCATGTTTTTTAACTTAGCTGAATTCAGTTAAATCCAACAAATTCATTCTGGATTTCAGTCTATGACATCAGAGTAAGTTCTGTGGACATACATTTAAGATAAGGCCAGTTACTTCCAGAAGTTTAAAGTCTTGTTCGGGAGACAAACAAATAAAGAAATAATTGTAAAGACCCTGGTCCTGGGAAAGATTGAAGGCAGGAGGAGAAGGGGACGACAGAGGATGAGATGGTTGGATGGCATCACTGACTCAATGGACATGAGTTTGGGTAAACTCTGGGAGTTGATGATGAACAGGGAGGCCTGGCGTGCTGCAGTCCATGGGGTCGCAAAGAGTTGGACACGACTGATCGACTGAATGGAATGGAATGTGTTAAATTCTATGATCATGCACCAGGAGAAATGACCCTGATGATTGGCTGGGGATGGTGGTAGTAGGGGGAGTTGTCAAGGAAGACTCTGTCTGAAGAGAATATAGGATATCACAACATGGAAGAAGCAAAAGGAGAAGCAAGAGCTTGGAGATGTGAAAGCACCTGGGTGATTCAACTGACTGTAAGAAGGGTAGCTTGAAAACGTTCCAGATATTTTATAAGATTAATGGTTTACAACAGCTCCATAACATATGTTCTGTTGTTATTTCCATTTTACAAATGAGGAAGCCAACTTCCCCAGTGACAAATTTTGAACAAGGCAAGCTACCTCCAAAGAAATATACAATCATTAGTCATTAAACTTTACTACTATCTTCTATACCACCCCTCTTGTTTGATTTTTCTCAACTGGGACTAGCCATTGGAATCATCTGGGAGATTTCTGGAAATATTCAGATCCTGGTCCTTTCCCCAGACAATGACTTTGTGTCTTTTCTTGGTAAATGGCTTAGTTATTCAGCCTGATGCTCAAAGTTGAGCTTGGGAGTAATGATAAAGAATCTGCCTGCAATGAGGGAGACCCAGGTTCAATTCCTGGGTCAGGAAGATCCCCTAGAGAAGCAAATAGCAACCCACTCCAGTATTCTTGCCCAGAGAATCCCTATGGACAGAGGAGCCTGATGGGCTACAGCCCATGGAGTCGCAAAGAGTTGGACCCATCTGAGTGACTACACTTTATTTCTCTCGTCTTTATTTTCCACATCCAGTTCATCTCCAGATTCTTTCAATTTTCCACCAAAATTTTATCTCAGATTCTTCTACTTGTGTGTCTACTTCCATTTTCAGCATCCATAACCAGAAACCCCCTAACCAACTGATCTCTCAGTCTCTAATCCATTCTAATCCATTCTCCAGATCACAGCCACAGCGATTGTATCATCTCTGGCTCGGAGTCCTCCAGTGGCCCCAAGTTGCCCTTGGAATTCAGTCTAAACCTTCAGCATGATTTACAAGGCCCTGTGTCACTAAACCCATGCCTGTTCTCCGGGTTCATTTCATACCACCCTTCCTCTTGTCCAACTACGTGGATGCTGTTTTATTTCCTTCACTCTGAGAAGCTCTTTTCCACCTTACGGTCTTCCCACTTGCTGCTGTTCTTTCTGTGGGAAGGAACCTGCCTTCTCTGGTCCCAGAAATTCCCTGACACTCCTTGATGAAATATCCCTTCTGTCACTCTCTTTTAGTGCACACTGTTCTTTTCTTTGATTGTATAATTTCTTAATATGGTTTCATGCAGTTACTTGTTGAAGTCAAAGTCCCAGCACAAGACTGAATGTTCCATGAGGGTAGGGATTGCACCTGACATATTCACCATTGTGTACCTTACATGTGGCCCACTGTATGGTCCAGAGAAGTTGTGCAATACAGTTTTAATGACTAATTGATAGGCAAACTGGATACAGAGATGAAGGAGATTTGATAAAAAAGGTCATTGGATTTGGAAAGGAGGCCGGTTAGGATATACACTTGCCTGCTTTCAGTTGAATGATGGGGAGGAAACCAAACCTAATAAATCCTGAAGTTGAATGAGAAAGCAAAGAGAAAATAAAATTAATGTCATGTGGAGGTAATAATAGTTACTATGTTCCAGACTAGACCATGAACTTGGCACTGTGCATCCATTATTTAATCATTATAGTAACCTTACAGGGTTCTGTTATCTTCATGCTTTGGATAAGTTAGAGAATCTCAGAAAGGTTAAGTAATATGACCTGAGTCACATATTAGACTATAGCAAAACTTCAGAGTTTATTCTCTTAACCAGGGAGCCAATGGCTCTTGAGTGTGCAGAGGAATCATGGCATTGGTTTATTGAAAACCGCTATGGTCAAGAGATTGAAATCAGCCAGCCCTGAGTTGAAGCCTCTGCCAGCATGTCTGTCTGGCTTGCCTTAGATAGTCCCTCAGTAAGAATCTAGGATTTTTTTTTTTTTTTTTTTTTGATGTCTTAATTCCTTACTTCTTATGGTGGCACTTTTTTTACTTTTTTTTTTTTACTTTGTTTTAACATGTTTCACAGTTGATCACAGTGCCTGGTTTTTAACTGCCCTTTATCTCAAAATCTACTTGTATAGAGTATTAGAAATGTGTGTGCTCTTATTGCTTTTTTTTTTTTTTTTTTTACAATGAATAACAGTCTATCTGGAAATAGACTCCATTTTGTTTTCCAAATTCATATTAATTTAATGTGTTAGTCAAGGTTCTCCAGAGAAACAGAACCAGTATATATGCACACACATATATAAAGAAATTTATTTTAAGAAATTGGTTTCTGCAATTATGCAGGCTTGGTGTATCCAAAATCTGATGGGGAAGATCAGCAGGCTGAAGAATCAGTAAAGAGTTATAATTTAAGTCCAAAGGCAGTTTGCTGGTAGAATTCCTTCTTGCTCAGGGGAAGTCAAGCCCTTTATTCTAGTCAGGTTTTCAGCTGATTGGAAGAGGCCCACATACCTTAAGGACGGCAATCTGCTTTGCTCAAAGTCCACTGATTTAAATGTATATCTCATACAAAAAACACCCTCATAGGAACTTTAAGAATGATGTTTGACCAAATATTTGGGCACTGTGGCTCAGCCAAGTTGACACATAAAATTAACCATCACACTTGGCATTTTTCAAGTTGGACTTTGCAGAACCGTATTCTAGTTGTTAATAGGTTACCAGGAAAAATGAAGCAGAGGAGTTCAGTAGTTCACTGATTAAACATATTTGTCTTTTAAGAAAAAGACATAAACTTTTAAGAAAATTAAACATGCATTAATTTTTTAAAACACCATCCTTGTAGAGAAGGGGGACAAAAAGAAGCAAATGCGGAAAAATATGAGAAACCTATTGAAAATGTGTCCATTTTCCCAGTACCCCTCAACTCCCCCATCCTGCAACACAAAATGAGTGCAGCCCTGTTTTGTATGTGTAAATATAGTATGTGTGTATATTGATGTATGTCTGTATGTTACACATTCATCTGTTAAAGACTGGAAATTCCTGAGGTCAAGAAAACTGCTCTGTGTAACTGCTACACCAGGAAGCTAAGGCTTCCATAACTATGTGGTGCTTCACTTGCAGCACCCTCCTCCACCACCACATTGGGAGGAAGTGGGGCTGGGCTTGTTTCCCTAGAAATCCCAAATCCTGAACCCTGCTTCTCAGACCTAAACTATGCAGAGATGTTTGTCTAAATACTAAAAATAAGTCATCTGGCCCTGGTTCCTGGTGGCTCCCATTTCTACATTGCAGCAACCACTTGAATGATCAGACCCTGTATCTGAAAAACAGCTAGAACTCTTCTAACTAAGAACTTAAAAATCCACCATCACTCGTGGGTTGTTTTTCTTGCACTTATTTTCTGTTTAAAGATTTAGATACTCCCAGGTAGTTTAACATTAAAGCTGTTCTCAGAGGATAACTAATCTTTTATTCTCCCTAATTCCATAGTCTATAGTCTACTAGGATAGATGAAGAGATAACCATCAGAGACTTGCAATGGAGACATCATAACCTCTGCCCTCTTTCCCTCCCCTGACTGGGAAAGGAACAGTAGAGGTGGATGCGATTTAGAAGATGAATGGTTATAAAAACCAGAAGTGGGTAAAGTCTCCATAGACTTTGAGGGTAGAGAAGAGATCCTTTGGGGAGTTGGTTTGGGCTAGATCTAGAGCTGGTGCAGGTTGATGCCTGGGCCAAGGCAGAGCAGGAAACCTTGCCCCTAAAGGCTGAGAGTACAGCACTCAAAGCTATGGTTTTTCCCAGTGGTCATGTATGGATGTGAGAGTTGGACTGTGAAGAAAGCTGAGCACTGAGGAATTGATGCTTTTGAACTGTGGTGTTGGAGAAGACTCTTGAGAGTCCCTTGGACTGCAAGGAGGTCCAACAAGTCCATCCTAAAGGAGATCAGTCCTGCGTGTTCATTGGAAGGACTGATGTTGAAGCTGAAACTCCAATATTTTGACCACCTGATGCGAAGGGCTGACTCATTTGAAAAGACCCTGATGTTGGGAAAGATTGAAGGCAGGAGGAGAAGGGGACGACAGAGGATGAGATGGTTAGAAGGCATCACTGACTCAATGGACATTAGTTTGGGTAAAGTCCGGGAGTTGGTGATAGACAGGGAGGCCTGGCGTGCTGCGGTTCATGGGGTCACAAAGAGTCGGACACGACTGAGTGACTGAACTGAACTGAACTGAAGACTGTTGGCATGAAAAGTAAAACTAATTTAGAGAAAGAAAAAGCAAAACAATCTGGAAACCACAATCTTGCAACGGGGGCTTAGGAGGCAGAAGAGAAATGTCAGAGTAGGATGTGCTACATTTCCATACTACACTACTGAGAGCAGGAGGCTGGCACTTTTTTTCTTCTGATGAATTGAACACCCCCACATAAAGGAACATCAAACCTTTTCAAGCTCACAACAGATTGCTTATTCTAACATCCCAGAGTAGCTGAAGGAGGCCTGCAAAACCCAGTAGGAAACAGGAAGGCACTAGCTTGCTCTTACATGGGAATCTGTGTATAACCCTTGTTTTTCTCTTTATTAAAAATGCTTCCTACCTGGCAGACTGAGCAGAGTGTGGCCAGCAGGGCAGGGCTGACTATTGGCTGCTGTAAGGTTGTACCACCTATTTACCTTCTCATTTCAGCTACATAGTTCCAAATGGTGCAGGGAACCACAGCTAGTTGGCCAATCTGACCATTCTCTTGACACCAGCACTCCTGGATTCTCTCCCCTTGAGCTTATCTATTCATTAAACAGGAAGAAAACAATATAGACTATTATGGAGCAAAATCAAGGTTTCATTGCCACTGCCAGTAAACTGGACAGTAAATGTAAAAGTTAATGGTGCTTGAATTAGCTGGAACGTCATCTCGAAACCCATTCTATGACACCTCTTTAAGTCCACACCATTTGAAATATGGTGTCTGTAGGAATGTAGCTCTCTCTGCATATGCAGGTTATTCGGGAGGGTTTACAGTATGTACATGACAGTGACAAATGGCACCGTTAGTTTCTGAGGGAGACCACAAGAGAAGGATTGCATTTATACTGGTTGTTAAAAACTGTTTAAATTCTTAGTAAGCGATTGCTGAATAATTGAACCACAACCCACATTTCTATTAAACTAGGTCAAATTTAAGTTTGTGTTGCTTGGTTTTTGGTAAAGTAGGCTTTTGTGGTAAAGAACCAGCACAGAAGTACTGTTTAACAAAGGACACGATGGGACTCTGGCATTTATGCTAAATGTGCCTCTAGTCATGACAGTTTTCTATCGTATGTTATTGCACTTTAATTTGGTTCAGTTCAGTTCAGTCGCTCAATCATTTCCGACTCTTTGCGACCCCATGAATTGCAGCACGCCAGGCCTTCCTGTCCATCACCAACTCCCAGAGTTCACTCAAACTCACATTCATGGAGTCGGTGATGCCATCCAGCCATCTAATCCTTTGTCGTCCCCTTCTCCTCCTGCCCCCAATCCCTCCCAGCATCAGAGTCTTTTCCAATGAGTCAACTCTTCGCATAAGGTGGCCAAAGTACTGGAGTTTCAGCTTTAACATCATTCCTTTCAGAGAACACCCAGGACTGATCTCCTTTAGAATGGACTGGTTGGATCTCCTTGCAGTCCAAGGGACTCTCAAGAGTCTTCTCCACTACCACAGTTTAAAAGCATCAATTCTTCGGCACTCAGTTTTCTTCACAGTCCAACTCTCACATCCATACATGACCACTGGAAAAACCATAGCCTTGACTAGATGGACCTTTGTTGGCAAAGTAATATCTCTGCTTTTGAATATGCTATCTAGGTTGGTCATAGCTTTCCTTCCAAGGAGTAAGTGTCTTTTAATTTCATGGCTGCAATCACCATCTGCAGTGATTTTGGAGCCCAAAAAAACAAAGTCTGACACTGTTTCCACTGTTTCCCCATCTATTTCCCATGAAGTGATGGGACCGGATGCCATGATCTTCGTTTTCTGAATGTTGAGCTTTAAGCCAACTTTTTCACTCTCCTCTCTCACTTTCATCAAGAGGCTTTTTAGTTCCTCTTCACTTTCTGCCATAAGGGTGGTGTCATCTGCATATCTGAGGTTATTGATATTTCTCCCAGCAATCTTGATTCCAGCTTGTGTTTCTTCCAGCCCAACATTTCTCATGATGTACTCTGCATATAAGTTAAATAAGCAAGGTGACAATATACAGCCTTGACATACTCCTTTTCCTATTTGGAACCAGTCTGTTGTTCCATGTCCAGTTTTAACTGTTGCTTCCTGACCTGCATACAAATTTCTCAAGAGGCAGATCAGGTGGTCTGGTATTCCCATCTCTTTCAGAATTTTCCACAGTTTATTGTGATCCACACAGTCAAAGGCTTTGGCATAGTCAATAAAGCAGGAATAGATGTTTTTCTGGAACTCTCTTGCTTTTCCCATGATCCAGCGGATGTTGGCAATTTGATCTCTGGTTCATCTGCCTTTTCTAAAATCAGCTTGAACATCTGGAAGTTCACAGTTCACGTATTGCTGAAGCCTGGCTTGGAGAATTTTGAGCATTACTTTACTAGCGTGTGAGATACATGCAATTGTGTGGTAGTTTGAGCATTGCACTTTAGGAAGTAAATAAATCAGTAAATAAATGAGTCGATATCACCTGGAAACTCTGATGCTCCAAGCACTGTACCCAGATTGATTGAGTCACTTAACCTTCCTTTGCCTTAGTTTCCTCATCTAAAAATGTGGGCATGATACTAAGACTTACTCCCTGGGATGTTTTAAGAATTAAATTAGATAATACATCTAACATGTAACAGAACCAAGCACATAGTGAGGACCTAAATAAACAGTGGCTATTATTTGAGCCTAGGAAATTGTAAACCATATTCGCTTTGCAGAGGTAGGAGAGGAAGCTGTATTGCTCAAGTAATTCCCCAAGATCACCAGGGTAATGAAATGATGCTTTAAGGACTGGCACATGGAAGGTACCCCAAGTGTCTTCTTCCTCCCACTTCCCTGATCTAGGTAAGGCAAGAGTTCAACAGCAGAGGACTTACTAGGTTGAGAACACTGACTGCCACATTGTGATGATGCCCACTGTGGGAGGAGGCAGCTCCTCATAGGTTTATCAGGTCAGCAAGAGTTCATAACTAGAGTAAGTTCTAAGGGTTAGGGATGACAGGATCTAAAGTGTGAGAATATGCCAAGGTGTTAAGGGAAATGGGGTTTGAAATCAGGAAAGTTGGAAAATGATGGAGAAACCAAGAAGATGAGGCACACAGGGACTTATTTTCCTCTTAGTTATTTTAACTAGGGGTGCATTCCTCAAATTGGAATCTGAAGACCAGAAAATCATGGGTGTTCTCTTTTGGGTTAGGGGTTGTGTTTCAGTTATTCAGCAGTTGATTACTGAAAACGTTAACAGTTTTTAACAACCACTGTAAATGCAATTTTTCTCTTGTGGTCTCTCTCAGAAACTAACATTGCTATTTCTCACTGTCATGTACATATTGTAACTTCTCCCCAAAAATCTGCAAATGCAGGTGGATATTATTGTAAAAGAAGTCTGTGCCTGAGTTAAAAAAATCCTAGACAGAGATCATTCTCTGCTTCTGATATATAATTGTGTTGATTAGTGCCCTCACACTAATCCAAACTTCAGAACTACTCTGTAAATTAATCCTTTAAATTATATCAAATTTAACTCATCTGTGATGGTATCAGTTGATTCAGATGATAGGTACTGCACAGCTCAGCTCCAGTTCTGCACCTGAGTGCTCACAGGGTTCCTTAGGTGTAGTGGTACAAATTTGTATGTGGCAAAAGTTAAATCTAAAAATACTTCAAACTCCCTGAATTGCCATATGTGTTAACTCGATTGTTATAAAGCTCAATTTGAGAGCTACACTACCAACATTTTCAATCCCTCAATACTTTAAGATTTCTTTCACTTCAATTCTTAGAGTAATTTTTCTCTCTGTGAACGTCAGATATTCTGATACTGAGATACCTAATTCTTAGCTCAGATCACATCACCTAGTGTGTCACCAGGGTGTCTCTACACACTGGTTAAGATGATGATAAAGCCCCGGGTGGAGCCACCAGACAGAAAAAGACTGGATCTTGGGATGATCACCTGGAGGGAAGCTGCCCAAGTGCTTGACACTTGCTTAGGAGAGCAAGAAGTCAACTTCTATTGTGTTAAGATTCTACTTTCTCAAACTTTCTCAATCCAACAATTTAGTTGGAATAATATATCTATTCTGATACTGCTACATCTGATGTCTTAGCTCAGATAACAGAAAATCATGCTTTCTTTTATGAAAATCATGCTTTCTTTTTTATCCAAAGCAACAATGTAGTTATGTTGACTATTATCTTGAATATTTATGAGCATTGACTAAAATATCAGTTATTATTCTAGTAGTTTTAAATGTATTACCTCATGCTGATCTCACAAGAATCTTGAGATATAGGATTTTAAAATCCTCACTTAAAAGATGAGGAATCAAAAAGATTATGGCATAGAGAGGGGAAATATTTTGCCTAGGATCAGATGACTATTTGGAACCTAGATTATTTTGATTCAAATTTATAGTTCACCTGTGAATTTTCAATCTTGTAACAGTTGTACATCAAAATCACATGAGGTGCTCACAGCAGAGACTAATTCTTGCTCACTGAAATCCACTTACTGGCCCAGTAGCTATACTGTATTTTCCTCCCTTCCTTACAGTTAGGAGCGACCATATAACAAAGTTCTCCTTAAAAGAACAAGAGCAAAAGGGAAAATCCATGCCACTTTTAGTCAGATGCATTTGAACTTTCCATATGAGCTCCTCCATGCCATTCTTCTTCCACCTGGTGGAAGATCAAATACCAGTGAAACTATTCAGTATGGAGGAGCCAGCCATAAAATGGAAAGGGTCTCGGTTACTGAGTGACGGCGTGAAGGGGAGCCTCCCCACCAGCCTCACTCTGAGCAATTTTGTGAGCAGAAAATTAATTTCTACTGGACTTCCTTGTGGCTCAGACGGTAAAGCATCTGCCTACAATGCAGGAGACCTGGGTTTGATCCCTGGGTCGGGAAGATCCCCTGGAGAAGGAAATGGCAACCCACTCTAGTATTCTTGCCTGGAAAATCCCATGGATGGAGGAGCGTGGTAGGCTACAGTCCATGGGGTTGCAAAGAGTCGGACACGACTGAGCGACTTCACTTGGTCTTGGTCTTGGTGTTAATCTACTGATATTTTGGAATCTGTTGGTTACTACAGCCTACCTTACCTTAACTAACACAGAGTAAAATACAGTTTCCTGGTCTATACTCCAGACTTGGTCAAACTCTCTGGAAGGAAACCTAAGTATCTACAATTTTTTGTAGATATCCCATGTGATTCTGATATATCTGGTCTTTGACAACAATATACTTAATTCCACATTCCTGTCTAAATCCTTCTGTTGCTGCTGCTGCTGCTGCTGCTAAGTTGCTTCAGTCGTGTCCAACTCTGTGCGACCCCATAGACAGCAGCCCACCAGGCTCCCCTGTCCCTGGGATTCTCCAGGCAAGAACACTGGAGTGGGTTGATTTCCTTCTCCAATGCATGAAAGGGAAAAGTGAAAATGAAGTCGCTCAGTCGTGTCCGACTCTTCGCGACCCCATGGTCTGCAGCCTACCAGGCTCCTCCGTCCGTGGGATTTTTCCAGGCAAGAGTACTGGAGTGGGGTGCCATTGCCTTCCCCAAAATCCTTCTAGTTAGGTATATTAAGGAGAGGTTTTCCATTTACAGTTTTGCCTGAATTTTAAAAAATGCCATGAATCAACAATGTTTAATGGTTTAGAAAAAGTTTCACTTATGTTGTGATTTGTTTTGAATTCAATCCATTTGATCCAGGGAATTCAAGATGTATTTCTCATGATCAGGAGTCTAGCCTATCTCTTCCTTCCCTGTCTCCTACCACCAATCCATCCATCCATCCACCCATTATATCTATCTCCTGTCTCTTCTACACATCTATATTTGCATTTATCTTTCTACCTATCAGAGCAGAACTTACCCCAAAGTATTTTCCCTCAATTTTATTTTATATATATATAAAATTTTTTCACTGTGTAATTCCTTGGAAATAACATGCAGCAATTAACAAGAGTGAAGCAGCTGTTCATGCATTTGATTATTTTAGAACTGTGACTGATCTCTAGATCTTAAGGCGGAGGGGGAACATTAAGAGATTTTGTACTTTAAAACTGAGATCTTGTTTTCTTACATTATTTCATCCTTTAAAATGTATTTTTTTCTGAATAAAATTGATTATGGAATCTTATCAAACTGATAAGTTTGATCTTTTTATCAAATGCCTTGAATGTTCATAATAGGATGACACCCTTATTTGTTTAGAGGGTAAATGAAGATAGACTTTAATATCCAGATCTACTGCTAATTAGTAGGGAAGCATCATATAAGGATGGCAGGGACTTTACATAAATTAGGTCCTTTAATTCTCTAGAATAATCTTACGAGCTAAATCCTGTGTTTATCCTCATTTCATATGAGGACATTGAGGCATGGAAGCATGAAAGAACATGCCAAAAGTTTCATAGCAAGTAGGGGGTGATATTGGGATATGGACCCATGTAACCTGCCGTCTATGGGGTCGTACAGAGTCGGACATGACTGAAGCAACTTAATAGCAGCAGCAAGCTGGTTTTAGGCTCTGTGCCTTTAACCACTATCCACACAGCATATTTTAAGAGGCATATGATTTTCCTTGGGGGCTTCCGAAGTGGCTCAGATGGTAAAGAATCTGCCTGCGATGCAGGAGACCAGGGTTCAATCCCTGGGTTGGGAAGATCTCCTGGAGAAGGGAGAGGCTACCCATGCCGGTATTCTTGCCTTTAGAATTCCATGGATAAAGGAGCCTGGCAGGCTGCAGTCCATGGGGTCACAAAGAGTTGGACACAACTGGACAACCAACACTTTCACTTTCATGATTTTCCATACCACTCTATGGGTATGTTAATTTTATTGCTTCATAACAAATTACTACAGATTTCAGAGCTTTAAACAACACATACTTCTTATCTCCCAGTTTCAGTGGTTCAGGAGTACAGATTCAGGTTAGCTGGGTCCTCTGCTTAGGATGTCACAAAGCTACAGTCAAGGTATCAGGCAGGTCTGGAGTCTCATCTGAGTTTCAAGTTCGTCTTCCAAGCTCATCTAATTGTTGGCAGAATTTGTTTCCTTGTAACTCTAAGAACTTATTATGGCAACTAGCTTCTGCAGAGCCAACAAGAGACTCTCAGACCTCAGTGAAGTCTGAAATCCTCTTTAAAATAGCTTCCAACTGATTAATTCAGGGTCACTGGGTATAATCTCCTTTTTGATGAATTTGTCAGTTAATTTAGGACTTTAATTACATCTGCAAAGTCCCTTCACTCTTGCCATATAATGTAACCTAATCAAAGATGTAACCTAATCATATTTGTAACACCAGGGGCAGAGAGCTTGGGAGTTATCTTAGAATTCTGCTATGACATGGCACAATGAGTATGTCTGATCCCTTTTTCTGTGGGTGAAGGAGATAGGTAAATACCATTATACTTAAACAATGAGATGATATTTCCCTTAGGGCTTGACTCATCAACCTCAGCTTATAAAAATATCAAGGATTTCTTTTAAAAATGTTTATACATAAAATTCTCCTTCTTTAACTCTGTCTAGAACTCTTCCCATTGAAGGAAGGTTGATGGTATAAATAAATTACTCTTTTGAAATTATTATTATAAATTTACTCTGCTGATTAGTTTTCTAGGATATTTCTTAAAATCACCTAATCAATTTAGTCATAAGATCAGTCACTGGGTGAAAATCAAACTCCATGGTGTGGCCAACCAAGATGCCCTCCTATGCTAATCAAACATTCCAAGTTATCCTTATCTCTTATCACTGCCTTCTCCTCCCATCATTTTATTCCAAGTCACTTTTATGCTTCTGGACCTGTACATGATGTACCTATATACAGTTGACACTTGAACAACATGGGTTTGGACTGCATAAGTCCGCTTATATGTGAATTTTTTGTTTTTAGTAAATACGTGCTACAGCACTGCATGATCTGGGATTGGTTGAATCTGTGGATGTGGAATCACAGATATGAAGGGCTGACTATGAAGTTATACTCAAATTTTCAACTGCGCTGAGGGTCGGTGTTCCTAACCTTTGCATTGTTCAAGGGTAAACTGTACCCTTGTACTAAAATTTCCATGCTTAATTTTACCTGGAATGCCCTTTATATCTCACTCCCATCTCCACACCAGTCTGCCAGTAAATTCTCTGTTTCTTCAAGACCTGGCTCATATGTCCCTTCTTTTGTAAAACATTCCCCAGTTCCCAAGCAGAAAAATAAGAGTTGAAGCTATAGAAAAAGGACTTGAGTTCTAAGTCCAGCTGAAAAGTAAAAATGAAGGGTAATACTGATTTGAATACTGAAGAGTCCAGTTTCATTCTGGGTTTAAGTATCTTCTAAAAAATACTTTAGAAGAAAATAAAGTGCTAAACTAAACATATAAATGTGGACTCTTAACATGTGTTCTACCATTGAAGAAGTTGAGTGGTAAAATAATGTCAACTCTGCCTTCTGGGATTTCACTTGCTCTTCTGACTCTCCACTATGAAAGAAACCCGAGCTCTGTGAGGATTTCATTCTTGTCTGAATGGAAGGATGCTTTAAAGGGGGGGTAGTGCTGAAAGGACAATAAAGTCAACTTTGAGATACTCCTATTATCCAACCTGGAGCCATTGGCATTAATAAATAATAATTCATAAACAAGTTGAGTTCATGATTTTATGAATTCATAATGATATTCAAAATTGTAAAGGGTAAAGTTCACAAAAGACATTGTAATACAAAAAGAAGTAGATATGCTTAATATTTTATTAATTTTAGGAGAATGGTGGAATTGATGGGAGTTTATTCTTTCTTCTACTGAGTATATGACCCTTTATAAAGCATAGATATGTATTTTTCTTCACTTCTATTTGTAGGCAAGATAAAGAGAGTTGTGAGTAATCCCAGGAGTTCTGATAGAGTAAGAACTATACCAAGAATAAGAAAGATTGTGACAGTAGTATAGGAATATATGTGTAGAAAGAATGTTTTGAAAGAAGATAGATTCACCACATTACTCAAGAGTAAACTCAATCTTTCATTTTCCAGGAAACGAAACCTCTTGAATGATGGTCCAATTATCAAGAGAAGCTAACAAGGCATCATCGATTCTAATAATGCTAATGAATCATGCCAAAATTATTATACTAGTGAAAGGACATACAGTATGTCTTGCTGGCCAGGTAAACTTTTAAGAATGTTTCATTTCAGGAAAATTTGCCTGATTGCCAGTCACAAAAACAATGCAAAAGCTGTAGGCTCATTGAAAAGACCCATTGATTTAATAAGTGCCGTGTGACTCTAAAAAGACAAAGGGAGGTAGGGATGGCAGAAAGATGATCACTGGACTAAGTCTGAACCACTCTGGAGTTTCAGTCAGACCCCAGGTCCTGACTAAGAATTAATTGATCAATAACCCAGAATTTGCAGATTTAGCTGGTCTGAGATAGTATTTCTTTTCTTGATGGTTAAAAGTTACTTTAACAGTGGAAAGGTATTAACTAATTAGAGAAATATGAATAAATGAGTCAATAGTTTGTAATATGCTAAAGAGGGTACAACCATTACAACTTTAACCATTGAGATAACTTATGTTCTACTTTTCCTGTTATTCTACTTGTCTGCTTTTAGTGTACAATATTATTTACTTATATTTTGTTTATTTATTTAGCATATTGCTTATTATCTACCTCACTTTTTCTCATCCTTTTCCATCCTTGCCAAGTAGGAGGGCAAGGGCCATGGTCCACATTTTTAGCCACTTTTGGAGGTTTGATTGACAATCAGAATTTGTAGATATTTAATATATACAGCTTAATGTGTTTAGGATAAGTATACCCCTGTGAAACCTTCCCCACAGTTAGTGCTGTAAACTTATCCATCGTCTCCTAAACCTTCCTTGTCTGTTTTGATCACCTCTGCTGTATCTGAAAATCCCAGATAAAACACATCACACAGTAGAGGTTCACCACATGTTTATTAAATAAACAAAAACTGTTGTCTTTTTATAGTTTTTATCTTTATGTAAGTTGTTTTAAGGTTTTGAGTCACTTAGAAAAAATTAACATATTTAGACTAATGTCTAGCATTCCAAAGACTCATGTGGACTCAGTGATACATCATTTTTGGAGGAAACCAGACCACTTATGGAGGAGTCAGAGGGCTCTGGTATGCCTTGCCCTTTCTGCCATGTGATTACATCCGCCCAGCCTTTCTACCTTTAGAAAGAGCAGGGGAAGAGAGAGGAAGCTGGAAAAATTAAACATTTATCCAAGGAAAAATGCATATGGAAGAGTCCATTTTAAAAAGGAGTGACTTTAGTATCTAACATTGGCAAATTTGAAAGTGTTTTCCACCCCATGGTACCAAGTAATATGGATGTTTATGAGGAAGAGTAGATCTGTGATAGAAAATGAAGAAGCTGAATTTTCTTCATATACCTAAGAAGTTGAAGTTTCTGTCTCTGCTACCTATGGGGCATATTCAAGCCCCACCAGGTGTGAGGGGGATGACCTCAGTCTCAATCTGATTCTACAGAGTGGGATGATTTCCAATACACCCCAGCCTCCTATCCTCAGGTGTGAGCAAAGCTTGACTGTCCTACAAATTGGCCCTGGAGAAGGAAATGGCAACCCACTCCAGTATTCTTGCCTGAAAAATTCCATGGACAGAGGAACCTGATGGGCTACAGTCCATGGACTTGCAAAGACTCGGACACAACTGAGCGACTTCACTTTCTTTCACTTTCCTACAAATTGGCGCTATATGTAAACTAGCATAGCCTTAGATATTGCTGAAAATGATGGACAGGGAAGCCTGACAAAATGCAGTCCATGGGGTCTCAAGGGGTTGAACACGACTGAGCGACTGAACTGAACTGATTGGAGCAAGGGAGTCATTTAAGTCTGGAAAAGGAAGAATTCTATCTGACCCAAGTTGAGGAAGGGGAGAATGTGATAGGGGATCCTTGAGGGGCACATACATACAGAAAGGAGTAACTGGGGGTGGGAAAGTGAACTCTGCTATGCTCATGATATGGTCTTTTTCTCCATGTTTTTTCCTGTATGAATTCACAGAAGTTAGGTGCTCAGTGTAGAATAATAGGATCAAATTCTATGGGATCACACCAAGCAGCTCCTGGAAGATGGCTCAGAGCCCAGTGCATGCAGGTTTTTCTTTTGAAGCTCATTCAACTCTATTAAATAATAATTTGGTTCCCAAAGGTATCACAGCATAAGAACAGTCAGAATTGGCTGATTTAAAAGATGATTTTCATCAATTAGGCATAACTGGGGCTCAACAACACCCATACCTAAAGAAACAAAACCTAAATATTATAATAGAATACATCAAAAAAGCTGTAGGTGAGAAAGTAGAAATAAAATAATGAGCTATATTAGACAAAAAATAGACTTTAATAATTTTAAGACAATGCAGAACATTTTTATAATACAATTATTTCTGGAACTATTCTGAAAAGTAAAAGAGAAACTGCAATTATTACAGACATACTAGAAAAATGTAAATAAACATTCTAAACAATGTTCCTCCTTCCCAATTAGCTCTTAAAATCCAGAATAATTGCACTATGTTTTGGCCAGATTATGAAGATGACTTTCTCAGCTCTCTAGTTTACTGTTACCAGTTTAGAGAGATTTGGAAGTAGTCTGAGGAAACATGCTGGTATTTCCTGCTGTACAAATGCAGTATTAGTCGTGATCATCCTCAAACCAACGAAGACCATTTTGGATGTAGAAATATCAAGTTGATTCTAAATAATATGTATAGTTTCTCTCAAAATTCCTCATTTATGAAATGAAAATTAGAGATTTTTATTCATTAGGGAGCCATGTAAGGTGCCATGTCATGCAGAGGATAAGGATAGACCAATTGTGTTCAGTTCCAAGCCTAATTCAAGCCATTGCAGCAAAACTAGTTAAAATAATTTCTTTAAACCACGAAAATCAGTAATTCACCACCTCTTCCATGTACACATTCTATCACAGGAAAAAAAAAAACCACATTGTGACTTAAGTGAGAAAGAAAATAGAAATGAGAAAGGGGTAGTTGGAAGAAGGATGGTAGAAGGAACAGCAGAAATTTGAATTGTTTTACTTTACACACAGTTTTTATTCTTAAGATGAAAATACCCTCCATTTGTGAGGAGATCTCATTGGCCTAAGGTCAGTAATCCAGTGCTGTGCTGGTTCCTGCCTGTGCACACGCACTCTCTCATCATTCCTCCTCGACCAAATGTGCACTTGCTGATTGGAGTGAGGGAGGTGGTCCTGGTTTAGGGAGATGTTCACTGATCTATATGCAAATTGAACTCAAGACCTTGGCCTCATTGATTCAGGACTAGCTCATTCCTCATTTTCTGGATAGCGATTGCATTAATCAGACAATATTTTTCTCAAACGTCACCAGGAGAGGAAGCATCACAATTTATCACTGCCAGCCTATATCAATGTTTAATTGAATGTTTAACCTAAATCAATAATTAATTAATAAACGTATGTAGGTGAACATTGTTGAGAAGGTGTTTGGGGATTTCATTCTTATAAAACATGACAGTTTTCCTCTCTTAACTTCTTCCTGTCCTCATTTGTACATATCTTATTTGTTTTCGGAATAAATTCATTTTTGAAAGTAGCTACCCAGAGATCTCAAACTGTAAAATTAGAGAATCTCCAAAGCACGAGTTTGTTTTTTTTTCCCTGTTTCTTAATGTCTTTTGCCCTCTAGTGGTAAAATCAGGGGACTTTCTGTATTTTCATTTGAATCCTCCAAAGCAAAACATTTCATTAAAATAGAATACAGAAAGCATTCATCATAATTAGCTATTTATTGGAAATAAAGTGCTTCAGTATAGTTTATTCGATACTAAGAATGTGAAGTAACCATAGAATAATAAAGAATATTGTGGTTGGCAAAATTGGCCTAACCTTTCTAGAGCCTTTATCTTATTTCCATTTCTCCACCTTCACTTTTTAAAATGAAAACTTCATAATTGCACAAGTACTTACTGCATACGAGCCAAGTCTTCTTTGCTGCTAAATTACGTCTAATACCTTGCCCAGAAATGGAGTTCCCTGAAATCTGTTTCCTTGAACAATATACACAAAATTAGACTGTAAGAAACTCAATATCCACTGGGGTTGAATTATCACTAGAACTTAATTTACAGAAAAATTACATCATTACCTGGATCATATCCTCTAAAAATATGAGCAATAGTTGGAAAATTAAAATACTGAGTCAGAGAGAGGGAACATACTGATCGGGGGGAGCATTTATGTAAAGAATGTATCTTTCCATGTACATATTTTAGCTTTTCATAAAGTAAAATGTATATTTAATGTTTTTGTTTTGAGAAGAAAATATTGTTTTATTTGAAGAGGGTGTAAACTGTCCCTTTTAAAACAAACTTTTGTAACCATAGATGACAGAGTTTTTAAATACCTTTTTATTCTTTTCGGTAGTTTTAATTTTTAAACTTTTTACTTTGAAATAATTTCAGGCTGATAAAAAGTTGAAAAAAAGTATAAAATGCAGTACAAAATTCCCATATGGTCTTTAGCCAGGTTTCTCAAATGTTAATAACTTACTTAACTATGTACAATTTTCAAAATTAGGAAATTAGCATTGATACTATGCTATTAATTAATCTATAAGCCATCATTCAGCTTTTGACAATTATCTCTAATGCTCTATGATCCTCATTCCAGATTATGATTAAATTCATAATGATTGTATTCATATTATATATATGTGATAAGAATACCACAGAAGTGATATTATGAGCTTCTCAATGTATCATACAGGGAGTCCATGATGTTGATAGATCCTATTATTGATGATGTTAACTTTAATCAGTTGGTTAAGGTAAGTGTTTGCAGGATTTCTCCACTGTAATCCTTTTCCCCTTCATACTTAATTAGTGTCTTATAAAGAGATACTTAGGAGAAAGCAATGGCACTCCACTCCAGTCTTGCCTGGAAAATCCCATGGGCGGAGGAGCCTGGTGGGCTGCAGTCCATGGGGTCGCTAAGAGTCGGACACGACTGAGCGACTTCACTTTCACTTTCATGCATTGGAGAAGGAAATGGCAACCCACTCCAGTGTTCTTGCCTGGAGAATCCCAGGGACGGGGGAGCCTGGTGGGCTGCCGTCTATGGGGTCACACAGAGTTGGACACGACTGAAGTGACTTAGCAAAGAGATACTTTAAGACTGGTAAATATACTGTTTCTTATTCTGTATTGGCCCACTATTTGCTGATCAGTGATTTTTACATGTTCATTATTTTCTGAACATTTATTAATTAGAATTCCATAAAGAGTGCATTCCCTTCTTTACTATTTATTGAGTATTTAATTATTTATGTATATTGGTATGGAGCTTGGATATTTATTTTACTCTATATGTTATAATTCATTGCTATCATTATTTATTTTATTCTTTAAATTGGCCCAGATTTGATCATTGGAAGCCTCTTCCAGTTGACTTCTGTGTCCTTTCAACATGTGTCTATTGTTGTTGTTGTTATTTTGAGTACTTAGACCATAAAGTGTCTGCCTACAATGCAGAAGACCCAGGTTCAATCCCTGGGTTGGGAAGATCTGGAGAAGGAAATGGCAACCCACTCCAGTATTCTTGCCTGGAAAATCCCATGGATGGAGGAGCCTGTTAGGCTACAGTCCATGGGGTCTCAAAGAGTCGGACACGACTGAGTGACTTCACTTTCACTTTCTTTTTCTTTCTTGTATCTCAAGGTTTTCCAAGCTAAAAATTTTATGCTTTTCCTGCCCTAGCCTTGGGATCAGTCATTTCTCCAAGAATCCTTATTTTGTTTTGTTTGTTTTTAAAATTAGAGAATGGTGTCTGGAAATCAAACTCTCTTTGCTGTATGCATTCTTTGCTGTTGGTATCATTGATTCTAGGCCCTTTCAGCAAACAAAGCCAGAAATATCTTTGTATGTGTAAACATGCACACATATGCATCATCTAAACATGCACATATATGCATCATCTAAATCTATGTATCCATGTGTGATTCTATCAATCATCTACCATCATCACGAGTTTTTACATTTAATCCAATCCGACACCCCAGGGTTTATTCTAGCCTTCCTCTTTTCCTCATTTGTAACCCCTTTCTCTGACAGTAAGAAATCTGGAAAAAAAAAAAAAAAAGAAATCTGCCTCTCATCACTCAGAGTTTACTTACTTATCTTAACAATCCTAAAATGTACATGAGTTCATTTCAGAATTACTAACTCATGCCATTTTGGTAAATGAAGGAACTTACTAATAGTGTATGATGTTTGTAGATGTTTCCTTTTGCCTTTTGTCTTTAATCTCAGAGTGTATCATCCAGATAGTGATTTTCAAACATTTATTTCAGTTTGTTGTTTTCTCTTCCACTCCTTTCAGTGTAGTCTGTAATAGAGTTAGGCTCATCTGTTATTGTTTGTATTATATTTTGGGTTCTTCCCTCGTTCTGCTTGACTTGAATCATGTATTTATACTGTCATGGTTTCTGAAAGTCAGAATGGCACAGTGTCGTACCCAGAGAACTGCTCCTTCTCTGCCTCCATAATGTCTGTACTCAGGACCTCTCTCCCTTATCCCTTATCTTATTAGATTCTGGGTTATCTTTTCTATGTTTCTTTTGGCACAAACAAGCAGATAAATGTTTGTTTTATTTCTCTCTTTTCTCTCATGAAAGGTGACACACAAAAGGCACTCTGTTGCACTTTTTTTTTGGGGGGGGTGTCTTTTTTAACTTAATGTATCTTGGAAAACAATCCATGTTAGTTCATAGAAATCCTTTTTTACTTTTGTCTGTTACACAACTGTTCACATGTACATAACTTATTTAACCACTCTCCTGTATTTAGATAATTACATTGTTCCCAATATTTTGTAACATCAGTGTTGAGGTCAGTAACTCGTTGCAAGTGTATTTTTGGATTATTGGAGGTATATCAGGGTAAATTCCCCAAAGTAGATTTGCTGAGTTGAAGGGTCAATAGTTATGTGATTTTCTTAGGTATTGCCAAATTTCCCTCTGAGAATGCTGTACCAGTTTATGTATGATAATGCCTGTATCCCTACAGACTGTGTTGTCATATTTTTAATTGTAACTAGTCTGATAACAATGTCTCAGTATAGTTTTAATTTGTATTTCTGTAATTATTAGTGTGGCTGAACATCTTTTTCTATCTTTAAAGGTCATTTTTATAACTCTTTTTGCGAATTGTCTGTTTATGTCTTTTCTCATTTTAATGGATAAAATTTTTTTCTCTCAGTTTTAAGAGTTCTTTATCATCAGTGCTTGTACTTTATCTGTAGTTTAGTCTATGTTGTAAACATTTTTCCAAGTTTTTTAGTTGTGTTTGACTTTATTTTTTTATCATGCAGAAAAAATTATTTCATATAGCCATTTATCAGTTTGTTTTAATTGCCTCTGAATATTGAGTCATAGTTAAGAAATCTTTTCCTACACCAAGGCTAAAAGAGGAATTCACCAATGTTTTCTTCTAGCACATAAAATTTCAAAAAATTAGATCCCTATTCCTTTTGGAGTTTATACTTATACATGGTATAAAATGTAGAGCTAAATTTGTTTTATTCCAAATGATTATTCTGCTGTCCCAGAATAATCTATTAAAATTACATATTCTCCTAGTAATTTGGGATGCCACCTTATCATATACTAAATTTCCATATGCACTTGGGCTTATTTCTTGGCTTTCTGATCTACTCTCTTTGCTTGTCTATTCATGTGTCAGTGTCACACTGTTTTAATGAGATGACTTTATAGATTGTTTTATAACTGAGCTAGACCTTCCTCCTTGCCTTTTCTTTTTAATGTCTTTTTGACTATTCTTACATGGGTTCGTTTTTCCACGTGATTTTTTAAATATTAATTTGTCTGCAATAGTGGTAAAGAACTTGCCTGCCAATGCAGGAGATGTAATAGGCACAAGTTTGATCTCTGGGTGGGGAAGATACCCTGGAGGAGGAAATGGCAACCCACTCCAGTATTCTTGCATGGAGAATCCCATGGACAGAGGAGCCTTGCAGGCTACAGTCTGTAGGGCTGCAGAGAGTCAGACATGACTGAAGTGACTTACCACACATGCACCTCCATAAAAACGTTTATTCATGTTTTTGTTGGGTTTGTGTTAAATTTTTCATTAACTTAGGTAATTGACAGTTTATGATGTTGAATCCTAAAAAACTGGGAGTGTCTTTCATTTGTTCAAGTCTCTTTTCATAGCTTTCAGGAAGTCTATGTCTTTTTATACCTTTCATTTAAAGTTTATTGCGAAGTGTTTAATCTTTTTCTTATTGTAAATTGTAATTTTTATATGTCTTCTAACTAGTTATAAATAATATATCTGTAAAATAATTTTGGTATATAATGCTTTTGTTCTGCTACCTTTAACTTATTTTATCATTAGTACCTTTTCTTGACTTGAACCAGAAATAAATTTTTATCATGTTAATAAGCCTTTGAGATTTGGTTCATTTATTTATTTGTTAACCAATTCTAATACAAGACAGATATAATTTTATTCCCATATTAAAATAAAGAAGCTGAGACCAGAGATAGAGACAGATGAACCTAAGGTCACAGAGAGCAATGGGCAAAACTAGCTTTTTAATCAAGATTCTGTGCTTTTAACCACTGCATAATATTTTCTTCTCAAGGGTGGACTCCCCAAATGTCTCCTTTTAGTTTCACTCAATTCTGTGAACACAGAAGACTATACAAGATTTTGTAACTATAAAAGCCATAAAAGCTCAGCCCTGGTCTACCTTCCAACGTGTTCCCAGCATGCAACCAGTGTGATCTTTCAAAAATGAAAATAATTTATGCCATCCCCCTTCCTTAAATCTTTCAGTGCGTGGATGTTGGTCTCAGGATAGAGACAGAGCTCTTTTGCATGACCTCTGCTTTACTCTCCACACTCAGCGTCACCCCGTGTTTGCCACACGGGTGCTGTAGCCACAGTGAAGTACCTGCAGAACTCGTCCTCCTGCATCCCATTTAGACAGCATCTCCTCTGGGATGTCCGTCCTGATCCCTGTGTTGTATATCCCTTCCAGCCCTCTTAGTGCCTCATGCTAACCTTGGCCACATTGCTTTTTAAGCACTTATTTATTGACTGTCTTAAAAGCTCTTGAAGGCACAGACTATGTCATTTAGATTCCAGATTGTACCATCCCTCAAGCACTTAATATGTATTGCTGAGTGAGTGAAAGAATAAATAAATATTGTTTTAAAACTCCAAAAAAATTACTGCATACTCATATATATACTTTAGAACATGTTATTTCCTGAATGGGCAATGATTTGCTTAATATCCTCAGGATTGTCAGCGTCATGGACTGTCATGAACTTTTCAAGTTTTAAAGAGAAGCCTCAAATCAGTTATCTATGTTTGTTTTTTTTTTTAAGAAAATAATTAACTGACATTTTTTCTTACCATTTACTTTCTTTTCTGTATGGGAATGATTTGAAGTTGTCATCGGGATGAGTATTTCCCAGCCTTTTATAAAATGCAAATCTGAAAATCTTCTTTGCAAATCTGACTGCCATTTCTAAAAGGCATCACTTTCTGTCAAAAGTCTTGTCCCTCTCTGGCAATCAGTGTTTAACAAGTACCAGATGTATTCTCTGAACTATTTTTATTGGCATTTGGTAGTAATAGGAGGTGTTATTTATTGAGGTATTATTTATGTCTGTTAGACATAAGCATATTATATACAGATTTTTTATGAAGCAGATTTAGTTTCACCATTTTACACTTAAAGAAACTGAGGCATACAGAAGTTATGTAACTTGTCCCTTGTACCTTAGACACAATTAGTAATAAAAGGAACTTATATTGACCTTTAGAGGAGCTGAAACAGAGTACCTATTAAATTGTCACAGACCACTTCCTTTATCTGTATTTCACTCTGCTACACCTCCTGGAACATGTAGTGTTGTTTGTGTGCTGTATGTATGTCTGTTTTATCTCCTAAATAAGATCCTAAGATTCTTCTTTTGAGGAAGTGCCTTATTTCTTTAGGCTCCACAATTTCTAGCATAGTGCTAGACACTATTTAATAAGTGTTATCACTTCATAAATACGTGCTTTAATTCTTCCCCTGGTCTTAGGAAATTGTATATAGGGGTTTTAACAAGTTAGAGTAAAGCATATATTTTCCTTTAAATCTCAAAATTTGTTGATCCAATAAATGAATTTATGATTGAAGAGAGCCCAATGACATCACTCATCTGCTGTCCCTCTTTCCCTACCAGATGGGTATAGTGATGTTTTGAAGTATACTAATGAAACTGGGTGGCCTGCAGCCTATTTGCTTTGCATCAACACTGGTTAAGACAGCATTTACTTAACTCATTCTCTTTCCTAGCTTCCTCTCTTGAGAGCCAGGACACTCTCAGGGTGGGGTAGGAAGTTTGTTGTCACTGTATGAAGGTGTAGCCAAGCCTCAAGGACATCCTCTACTCAGCTGTGTACTCCAGTTCTCCTGTAATGATGAGTACCTTTCCCAGCTGAAATGTCTCCCTGTGCTTGGGAAGTTAAAAATATTCTTTCATGCCACAATGGATGGGGTTTTGGAGGTCATGGTGGTGCCAGTCATCAACTACAAGAAAATAACATTACCAAGACCCTCCGTCTTTCATGCAAATAGATGCCAGCAAGCTACCAGACTTGCCTATACATGTCTGAATTTACTGAATGTATGTTTACAAATCATATGTGAAAAGTTACAATTCCATTATTATTCTCTCAAACTAACATTAAAATCAAGAAACCTAAAAGGAAAATGATTGTGTATATTAAATTTCTTCATCAAAGCTTCTATTGTAAGATAAAGTCTTCCTAGGAGAATTCCCTGGTGATCCAGTGGTTAGGACTCTGTGCTTTCACTGCTGAGGGCACAGGTTCAACCCCTGGTTGGGGAACTAAAATCCCACAAGCTTCACTGTGAGGCCAAAAAAATAAAATCTTCCTAGAATTTTGTTATATTATCCTTTTTACTAATAAGTGCTTTTTGTTCTAATCATTTTGGATTACAGAAATAATACATGTTCATGATAGAACTACTGAAAAGCATAACTATATTTTAAGTATTTAATAATTCACAATATCTTCACTCATTGTTAATAGTTTGGTATCTTTTCTTTGTCTAAGTAACTACCTGGATAAATAGACTTCAAAATGGAGACATAACTAATGTTGATATGCATATATAGATCTGTAGTTTATTTCCACTGACTGAACTCATGAACATTTTTCAGATCACTTAAGATTCTTCAGTGACCTTTTAAGAAAGCTTTATGATGTTGTGTAACTACATTATGTTCCATTTAATGATATGACAAAGATTTTTTGATGCTTTCACTGAGATGAACACCAGATTGCTCTTCCAAATCTTATCTGAATAAGAGAGAAAAGTACACCATGAACTGCATAAGACAGGGAGATTTTCTAAAAAAAGAAAAACCGTCATCTGCCCAATAAAACCCTGGAATTAAAAAATAAGGAAAAATAAATCCTTTTTTTATAAAAGACCCCAGAACGTAGTTGCTTATCTGAGCTTCATCAAAGTGATGCAAGTCCAGTGGAGTCCTATTTGTGTCTGAAACCCCTCACCATGGTACACGGGCAAGAAAATGACTAGAGGATATCTTTGTCAGGTTTTCAGCTAATTCATTTTCTTAGGCCAAGCTGCAAATATCACAGATACAAACCTACATGCGGTATTCTGGCTGTTTGTGGTGGTTATCAACTAGTGGGGAGACTAAAGGAAAAGAAAATTAGGAAGCCAAGTGATGTTTTCTAAGCCTTAAAACTGACAGAGAGAGATTGCCTCTACTTACACAAACAATTTACCTTTTCTTTTTTACTGTGAGAAGCAAACACTTGCTTTGAGATATATTTACCCAGAGAAAAATGGTGACTAATTTGTCAACCAAAATATCATGAACTAAAAGGAATTAGATTAGTCCTAAAAGAAGTTAGATGGGGGGATGTAGCAAGAGGAATAAAAGAAAAACTTCACTTTGGTATTCTGTAAAATGCAGCATACAAGGCTTTTATAGCCTGGAAATGCAAATAAAATCTTACATACTATTGTATACTTGTTGATGGTCTTTCTAGTAGTCATGTACCAGTGGTAAAGCTGGACAATAAAGAGGGCAGAGCACTGAAGAACTGATGCTTTTAAACTGTGGTGTTGGAGAAGACTCTTAAGAGTCCCTTGGAAAGCAAGAAGATCAAACCAGTCAATCTTTAGGAAATCACCCTGAATACTCTTTGGAAGGACTGATGCTGAAGCTGAAGCTCCAGTACTTTGACCACCTGATGCAAACAGCAAAGACCCTGATACTGGGAAAGATTAAAAGCAGAAGGAGAAGAGGGCAAAAGAGTATGAGATGGTTGGATGGCATCACCAATTCAATGGACATAAACTTTGGCAATCTCTAAGAGATGGTGAGGGACAGAAAAGCCTGGGGTGCTGCACTTCATGGGCTTGCAAAGAGTCAGACATGACTTGGTGACTGAACAACAGCAAAACCTATTAAATTGAAAAGGTTTAAAATACTTCATATAGACATGGATGTGGACATATGGAAACGCAAACTTCCGAGGAAACGCAGACCAGTTGTATAAGTTATATAACAACTTAAAAAGCTAAAAGTATATATGCCATCCAGTGGAGTTCAGGGAAAGCCAGAGATAAAATAAGGTATTTTTTTGTTTGCTTTATAGTTTAACTTAATGAGTTACTTCAAGGTTA
This sequence comes from Bubalus bubalis, assembly GCF_019923935.1. NCBI lineage: Eukaryota > Metazoa > Chordata > Mammalia > Artiodactyla > Bovidae > Bubalus > Bubalus bubalis. The sequence continues at coordinate 74,608,028 of NC_059160.1, read as the reverse complement.
AATGTCTTGCATCCTTTCTAAGACTTAGGAGAGAGATTCTGGATCATAGGTGTACAAGGGCAGGACAATGGGAAAATTTATCTTCTGCATACGTAATAAAGGGGCGCATTGTCAGTAGCGAATGTAAAAACAGAAATATAACCAACTAAAAGCCAGTCTTCTTTCTTATTATCACCATAAAACAATAGTCCTTGAAAAAGTTTTTTGTTTGTCTGAGTTCTTTACAATTGCTGTGATTATTACACATTTTAAAACTACTTATCCTTTGATTATCATGTTTCCTATGTGGAAATTAATTCAGGGAATTTTCAGTTATACATTCAATCCCTAGCAGTCATGGACCCAGATACATTATATATCAGGGGATAATGAAATTGAAGGGAGGTTTTCTAGAACAGGATAGATTTCACCGAATTGGTAGGTGAAGGGAAGGAGCCAGTGGAAAGGGACGGATGGAAGAGCAGGGGTGTATATAGTTAATGCATCAGAGTCTATAGGCTTCTGTAGTTGTGGCTCCCTTTGCTTCACACTCTTGAGTGACTCTGGACCTTATTGTGACTTTGCTTGACCAATAGGACGATAACCCTTGTAATGGAGAAAAGAGACTTGTAAAGTGCTTGTCCACAGGAGCTTGCTCTATTTTGTGGCCTTTAGGGGCATCCTGCAATTGCTAACACATAAATAGGCCCAAACTAGACTCCTGGATGATGAGTAATACATGGCCTAGCCAATTTTATCACCCTAGCTGACATCAGTCCAATTTACAGACATGTGAATAAGAGACCATTTTAGACTATCCAGTTCCAGACAAGCCTCCAGCTGGTCACTGAGGTGTGAGTAAATACAGCTGAAATTAGCCCAACCTGGCTCTTCTTAGAAGAAATATCCAGTTTACCTTTAGACTTGTGAGCAATGATGTATGGTGGTTATTCTAAGATACTAAATTTTGAAGCAGTTTGTTACACAGCAAAAGCTAACTGATACAAGGTTCTTGAATAGGTAAGGATAGGATAGAACTCAGAGGTAGAAGGGATAGATTAGTACTGAACATCAAATAATATATACAGAACTATGTTCAAATCCCCTAGCCTCCATATACATGCACACATGCTTGCATGTGTGCACATGCATGTGCACACACGCTTGCATGTGTGCACATGCATGTGCACACACACACACACACACACACACACTCCTTCCCCCACTTCAGGATCAGGGAAAGAATGCAGACTCTGAACTGAGACTACCTAAATGTTATTTATTTTTGTCAGAGTATAGTTATTTACATTGCTGTGTCAGTTTCTGCTGTACAGCAAAGTGAATCGGTCATACGTATACATATATCTTCTCTTTTTTTGATTGCCTTCCCATTTAGGTCACTGCAGAGAACTGAGTTCCCTGTGATATGCAGTAGGTTCTCATTAGTTATCTGTTTTATACACAGCAGTGTATATATGTCAGTCCTAATCTCTTAATCCATCCTACCCATCTCTATCCCCCTGCCACTGCCTTTCCCCCTGGTATCCATATGTTTGTTCTCTATGTCTTGTGTGTCTATTTCTGCTTTGCAAATAAGACCATCTATACCATTTTTATAGATTATATATATATATATATATATGCATTTAATACATGATATTTGTTTTTCTATTTCTGACTTCACTCTGTAGACAATTTCTAAGCTCATCCATGTCTCAGCAAGTGATGCCATTTCATTACTTTTTATGGCTGAGTAATATTCCATTGTGTATATGTACCACATTTTCTTTATCCATTCTTCTGTTGATGGACATTTAGGTTGCTTCCATGTCCTGGCTATTTTTTAAGCATGCTGCAGATTATATTGGAGTGTATATCTTTTTGAATTATGGTTTTCTCTGGGTATATGTCTGGTAGTGGGATTGCTTGGTCATATGGTAGTTCTATTTTTAGTTTTTTAAGGAACCTCCATACTGTTCTATATAGTTTCTGTGTTAATTTACATTCCTACCAACAGTGTAAGAGGGTTCCCTTTTCTCCACACACTCTCCAGTATTTATTGTTTGTAGATTTTTTTGATGATGGTCATTCTAACCAGCATGAAGTAATACCTCATTGTGGCTTTGATTTTCATTTCTCTAATAATTAATGATGTTGAGCTTCTTTTCATGTGTTTGTTGGCCATCTGTATGAGACTACCTAAATATAAATTTTTATTCGTTCTTTAGTGGTTTTGTTTGTGGGCCATCTCTATGAGACTACCTAAATTTAAATCCTTGTTTTTGTTCTTTACTGTTTTGTTCTTCACTGGCTGAGTGATCTTGGGCACACATCTTATTCATCTGTAAAACAGAGTTGATAGTATTTACCTCATAAAGGTGTTGAAAAGATTAGGTGATCTCATACATGTAAGGACTAAGCTCATAATAAACACCTTTTAAATGCAAGCTATGTAGGTACCTCAGTGAGGATATAGCATAATCTGAGATGAAGTGGTAGGGAAAATTGAGGGAGTGTTTATCAGCTAACATCAAATCTTCAAAAAATGCAGGATGTAGGATGTTATCATACAGTAAAATGAAGAGCAACAAGAATTTGAGGATAAAGAGAATGGTGGAGAAATTTTAAGAAGGTGGTTTTACAGGAATTTTTTAAAATAGTTGAGTAGAAATGATAGTTCAGTTCAGTTCAGTTCAGTCACTCAGTCGTGTCCGATTCTTTGTGACCCAATGAACTGTAGCACACCAGGCCTCCCTGTCCATCACCAACTCCCAGAGTTCACTCAAACTCACGTCCATTGAGTCGGTGATGCTATCCAGCCATCTCATCCTCTGTCGTCCCCTTCTCCTCCTGCCCCCAATCCCTCCCAGCATCAGAGTCTTTTCCAATGAGTCAACTCTTCGCATGAGGTTGCCAAAGTATTGGAATTTCAGCTTCAGCATCAGTCCTTTGAATGAACACCCAGGAGTGATCTCCTTTAGGATGGACTGGTTGGATCTCCTTGCAGTCCAAGGGACTCTCAAGAGTCTTCTCCAACACCACAGTTCAAAAGCATCAATTCTTTGGGGCTTAGCTTTCTTCACAGTCCAACTCTCACATCCATACATGACCACAGGAAAAACCATAGCCTTGACTAGACGGACCTTTGTTGGCAAAGTAAAGTCTCTGCTTTTGAATATGCTATCTCGGTTGGTCATAACTTTCCTTCCAAGGAGTAAGCGTCTTTTAATTTCATGGCTGCAATCACCATCTGCAGTGATTTTGGAGCCCCCCAAAATAAAGCCTGACACTGTTTCCACTGTTTCCCCATCTATTTCCCATGAAGTGATGGGACCAGATGCCATGATCTTTGTTTTCTGAATGTTGAGCTTTATGCCAACTTTTTCACTCTTCTCTTTCAGTTTCATCAAGAGGCTTTTTAGTTCCTCTTCACTTTCTGCCATAAGGGTGGTGTCATCTGCATATCTGAGGTTATTGATATTTTCCCCAGCAATCTTGATTCCAGCTTGTGCTTCTTCCAGCCCAGCGTTTCTCATGATAGTTCAGTTGAGATTAAAAAGTAAAAATTTATGGGGGACATACTCAGTACAGCTGTAATTTTCTGCCACAATGCTCAGTAGCTCAGGAGGAGGATTGAGGAGAACAACGGGATTTGAATGGCAGAGAAAGAAATGGTAGCATCAAGGGGCCACTCTAGAATAATAGAATATTCTAGTATTCTGTTGCTAAAAATAGCTGGCTATGAGGCCTGAGTTGGCATGGAGGCAAGAGAGACCATAAAAGAACTGATTGGCTGAGAGAACAGTATGAGGTCAAAGGGCAAGGAGCAGGAGTCATGCAGTCATATGTGAAAGCAGAAGGCTACAACTTTCTTGGTGGATAGTATCATTTTTATCCTTAGTGACTTGTTCCATTGCCTAGAGCCTGTGGTCTTATTATCATATGGTTTTGTGTGGTTTTCTTTCAGGAAAACTTATTCTCTCAAATCCTGTAAGGGATACCAAACTTTAAAAGAGAGCTCTGGGTTAAAAATCCAGCCCATTGTGGTGGCTCTCCTCTGAGGATGCTATGCTATTGTATCAGCTGTCTCGACTACTGAAACTTTTCTACAGGTGACCATTATTATCCTGCATGTCAGAGCAGCAAGAAAGAGGATTTTCTCTAGCACTCAGGGGTGAATCTGGGGGTCTGTGTTAATTTAGCCACATTCAAGCATCCCCCACTCTCCTGAGTGAGCCTGTGAACTCCTGTTCCTCTTCTCTGCCTTCATAGATTCTGTCCATTTTCCAAACCCAACCCATGTTCTCAGCCCCGCAGAGTTCTTCCTAGTTATTCCAGCCCAATACAGTGTCTCCCTTCTCAGACCCATTATAACAACTCATCTGACACTTAGCACATGACATATTTTATTCCAGGTAATTTTTTTAACCTAAGAAGCAATACATTTTACAGCTAGAAGGGGTTTCAGTGAATACCTAATTCAACTCCCTCATTTTGCTAATGAGAGAATTGAAACCTAGATGGGACAACCAAGACTAGAATCCAGCCTGCCTTTGTCATTATTTGGTGATTTTTCTACTGTTACATCTATGCCCTGAGAGGACATCAGGTTCCTTAAGATAAGAACTTTAAAAATCTATAGCGTTTACATGGTGAGATCCTCAGTAGATGTTCACCTACAGTGACATGGTGCTCTACCAAGCTACATGAGTCAGCTGGAAGACAAAGAAATTCTTACGTAGAACAGATTTTACAGTTAAAAAAATCAGATTTTTTTCAAACCCTTAGATGTATAAAGTTTTCCAAATGTATTAGATAATTTTTGTTTGTTATATAGTTTTGTTCCTTTAACTCACTGTTAAGGGTGGTCTTCTTTAAGATGTACATGGGCCAGTTTTGACCAGTATAGATTACAGATAGAGGTTTGAATCCCAACAGAAGAAAATTCTCCTATCTAACCCTTTAGCCAGTTAACTGGAAGAAGCTTACCTTTGTGGTTATTGATTTTAATTGCATTTCAGAAAAAAAATCAAAGTCAATTTAATAAAAGCATTTTTTACGGTTTAACCTAATTTGGTAGTATGGATTGAAAAAAAAAGGAACCAAGCAAAAGCAAACTGCAAGAACACGTACTGGGAGCTGAACAAGTACTGCTACCAGAAGTTACCAATTTCCCGCATTTTGAATTTTAATTATATCAAAAAAATCAATCTATTACCCAAGATTAGTCAGCCCCTATATGAGGCCTGGCACTCATCACTTTGAACTACTTCACTGAATCTATCTGAAAGCTGAGTATGGAGCCTGCATTCTCAGTCCAGCTAGTCCACCTGAGACCATGTTAAGATGACATTTTCCAGATTCGCTCTATCAAAGCTTACTGTGAACACAATCTAATCAGCTCTACATGCACATTTCAAGGTGGTGGTTCTGAAATCCCAGGAAAGGTTTGTGAGCTTCCTGAAACATAAAAATCCTTCAAGTGATCCTTCCCCTGAGCTCAGTTGGGGTTTTCCGGCCATGAAGACCTTCTTCCTTCTCTCCACCACAGCATTCCTCCTACTTCTCCCTCCCTTCCATCAGAGAAATGACAGACACTCCCCACTCCCTGAAGGGAGTTTTCCTAGTTTCACCCACAGGAGCCAAAAACCTAAAGGAAAACATTTATTTGTTTACAATGTAACTTGCAGAGAGCATTTGCACAGAAGAATGTTCTTACCCTCTTGGTGCTAGTCCACCGTGTATTTGTTTTCCAGACTCATTCTTCCCCAAATGACTACAACTTGTGCTGGCATTTCTCTGAAGGTATCTTCAAGACCTCTTTTAGATGCAGAAAAGCTACCTGAATTTGCAGGCAGCTTCCTGTTGGGCTCACGTTTTGCAGCATGCTTGCTTGATGTGCAGAAGGTGGGGAAGGTGTTTGAAAAAACAGGAAGCAGCTGTGAATGTGCGACTTTATTCCTGGAAGCTGAAGGCTCTCTTGAGACAGCTGGACTGTATGTGCTTCCTTCTTTTTCACCCATGAACACTTTTACAAAGCTATTAGATACTCTAAAGACCATGAATGGGCTGCAAAGTCTGGTATATCCATAAACTTGGGTAGTTCTGTTTTCCCTTGTGCAGGTTTCTCTGTTTGCTAGGGATATTGATATCCATGGAATGCCTGCAAGGTCAGCTTTCAGAAATTATTGTTACTGTGGTTAAAGAAACACATAACATGAGCTTTACCTTCTTCACAAATTTTAAGTTTTCTGTGTGGTATTGTTAACTATAGACATGATGGTGTATAGCAGTTCTCTAGAACTTTTCATCTTGCATGACTGAAACTTTATACCCATTTAACAACAACTCCCTATTTCCTCCTCCCCCAGCTCCTGGCAACCACCATTCTACTTTCTAGTTCAGTAAGCCTGACTACTTCAGGTAGTAGAATCATGCAGTGTTTGCCTTCTGTGAAATGATTTCTTTCACTTAGCATAATGTCTTCAATGTTCATCAATGTTGTAGCATATGACAGGATTTCCTCCTTTTTTTTTTATGGCTGAGAAACAATCCACTGTATGTATATAATGCATTTTATTTATCCATTTGTCTGTCAATGAACATTTGTGTTGCTTGGCTATTACAAATAGTGCTGCAATGAACATGGGAGTGCAAATATCTTTTCAAGATACTGAATTCAGTGTTTTTGGATATGTACTCAAGTGGGATGGCTGGATCGTATGATAGTTCTATTTTTTCTTTTTTGCCACAGTGCACTCCATGAGGAATCTTAGTTCCCTGATCAGGGATCGAACCCTGCCCCCTGCAGTGGAAGTGCAGAATCCTAAACACTGGACTACCAAGGAATTCCCAGTCCTATTTTTAACTTTATAAAAATTTCCATATTGTTTTCTGTAGTAGCTGTATCATTTTACATTGCTACCAACAGTGAATAAGGGTTCCAGTTTCTCCATATACTTGTCAACACTTGTTATTTTTTGTTTTTTGTATACTGGGTGTCTTCATCAGTTAGAGGTGCTGTAACTGAAATACCATAGATTGGGTGGTTTAATTAACAAACATTTATTTCTCACAATTCTGGAGGTTTAGAAGTCCAGGATCAGGGCGCTGTCAGATTTGGTGTCTGGACCCTTACTCCTTGGAAGGAAAGTTATGACCAACCGAGATAGCATATTCAAAAGCAGAGACATTACTTTGCCAACAAAGGTCTGGTTAGTTAAGGCTATGGTTTTTCCTGTGGTCATATATGGATGTAAGAGTTGGACTGTGAAGAAGGCTGAGCACTGAAGAATTGATGCTTATGAACTGTGGTGTTGGAGAAGACTCTTGAGAGTCCCTTGGACTGCAAGGAGATCCAACCAGTCCATCCTAAAGGAGATCAGTCCTGGGTGTTCATTGGAAGGACTGATGCTAAAGCTGAAACTCCAGTACTTTGGCCACCTCATGCGAAGAGTTGACTCATTGGAAAAGACTCTGATGCTGGGAGGGATTGGGGGCAGGAGGAGAAGGGGACGCCAGAGGATGAGATGGCTGGATGGCATCACTGACTCGATGGACGTGAGTCTGAGTGAACTCCAGGAGTTGGTGATGGACAGGGAGGCCTGGCGTGCTGCGATTCATGGGGTCGCAAAGAGTTGGACATGACTGAGTGACTGAACTGAACTGAACTAAACTGAAGGGCCTATTTCCTATTCCTAGAAAGCTCTCTGGTCACTCACTATGTCTTCACATGGCAGAAAGAGTGAACTCTGCACTCTTCACTCCCAAGCAGTGGCACCAATCCCATCGTAGGGGCTCTACTCCCATGACCTCATCCAAACCTAATTGCATCTTAGATGCCCTGCCTTTAACAATACAATCACTAGAAGAATTGGGTTTCAGCATATGAATTTGGGGAACACACAAACATTTAGTCCGTAGCAGTGATCATTCTAACTGGTTATAGTGATATAGTACTTCATTGTGGTTTTGACTTGCATTTCCCAGATGACAAAGTGATGTTGAACATCTTTTCATATACCTCTTGACCATTTGTATGTCTTTTTTTTGAGAAATGTCCAAGTCTTTTGCCCAGTTTTTAATCAGGTTATTATTAGGTTTTGTTTGCTTGCTTTTTGCTGTTGAATTGTAGGAGTTCCATATATATGAGGTTAAGCGCTTGTCAGATATATAGTCAGCAGATGTTTTTTCCCATTCTATAGATTTCCTTTTCACACTTTTGATTGTTTCCTTTGCTGTGAAGAAACTTTTTAGTTTGATATAATCCCACTTATGTTTTTGCTTTTGTTACCTATGCTTTCAGTTGTTATTTCCAAGAAGTCATTGCTAAGACCAATGTCATAAAGCTTTTTCCCTTCTCTTCTTTCCTAAGAGCTTTATAGTTTCATAAAACATATAGTTTTATGTTTGTCTTTGACCCATTTTGAATTGATATTTTTGTGTGTTGTAAGATGGTAGTCTACTTTCATTCTTTTGCATGTGGTTGTCCAACTTTCTTAACACCATTTGTTAAAAAGATTATTCTTTCTCTATTATGAATTCTTAGAACCTTTGTTGAAGACTAGTTATCTGTATATGCACAGGTTTATTTCTGTTCAGTTGCTCTGTGTGTCTGTCTTTATGCCAATATCATACTGTTTTGATTGCCATAATTTTGTAATATATTTTGAAAATAGGAACTGTGGTGCCATCTTTGTTCTTTTTGAAGATTGTTTTGGCTATTTGAGGTCCTTTGTACTTCTGTATGAATTTCAGGATTGTTTTTTTCTATATCTACAACAAAATACCATTCAGATTTTATTAGAGATTGCACTGAATCTGTTGATTACTTTGGGTAGGATGGTCTTTTTAACAATGTCTTCTATTTCATGATCATAGGATGTCTTGCCATTTATTTGTGTCTTCTTTAATTTTTATCAGCAATATATTATAGTTTTCAGTGTGTAAGTTTTTCATGGCCTCAAGTTTATTCCTAAGTATTTTATTATTTTTGATGCTATTATAAATGGAATTGCTTTGTTAATTTCTCTTTTCCATTGTTCATTGTTAGTGTATGAAATATAGCTGATTTTTTTTGTCCTACAACTTTGCTGAATTTATTAGTTCTGTTTTGTGTGTGTGTGTGTGTGTGTGTGTGCATGCAATCTTTAGAGTTTTCTGTATGTAAGACTGTGCTTCCCTGTTGACTTATTGGTGAAGAATCTGCCTCCCAGTGCAGGAGATGAGAGTTCGATTCCTGAGTCAGGAAGATCCCCAGAGAAGGAAATGGCAACCCACTAAAGTATTCTTGCCTGGGAAATCCCATCGACAGAAGAGCCTAGTGATCTACAGTTCATGCAAAAGAATCAGACACGACTTAGTGACTAAACAACAACAAAATATGTAAGATCATATCATCTGTGAACAGAGATAATTTTACTTCTCCCTCTTCATTTGGAGGCCTTTTATTTCTTTTTCTTGCCTAACAGTTCTGACTAGACCTTTCAGGACTGTGTTGAATAGAAGTGACAGGAGTGGGCACCCTTGTCTTAAAAATCTTTCAGTTTTTCATCTGAATATGATGGCTATATATATATATATATATTGCACTTTTTATGTTGAGGTTATTTCCTGGGAAAGGAATATGGCTAGGCTGTATATTGTCACCCTGCTTATTTAATTTATATGCAGAGTACATCTTGCAAAATGCTGGAATGCATGAATCAAAAGCTAGAATCAAGATCGCTGGGAGAAATATCAACAATCTCAGATATGCGGATGGATGATAACACTCTAATGGCAGAAAGCAAAGAGGAAATAAAGAGCCCCTTGATGAGGGTGAAAGAACAGAGTAAAACAACTGACTTAAAGCTTAACATTCAGAAAAAGATCATGGCATCCAGTCTCATCATTTCATGGCAAAAAGAAGGGTAAAAAGTGGAAGCAGTGACAGATTTCATTTTCATGGACTCCAAAATCACTGCAGACAGTAACTGCAGCCATGAAATTAAAAGACTCTTCCTCCTTGGAAGAAAAGCAATGACAAACCTAGGCAGCATATTAAAAAGTAGAGACATTACTTTGCCGACAAAGGTCCATATAGTCAAAGCTATGATTTTTCCAGTAGTCATGTACAGATACGAGGGTTGGACCATAAAGAAGGCTAAGCACCAAAGATTTGATGCTTTCAAATTGTCATGCTGGAGAAGACTCTTGAGAGTACCTTGAACTGCAAGGAGATGAAACCAATCAGTCCTAAAGGAAATCAACCTTGAATATTCATTGAAAGGACTGATGCTGTAGCTCATCCCTAATACTTTGGCTACCTGATTTGAAGTGAAGTGAAATTGCTCAGTCATGTCTGACTCTTTGCAACCCCATGGACAGTAGCCTGCACCAGGCTCCTCCATCCATGGGGTTTTCTAGGCAAGAGTACTGGAGTGGGTTGCCATTGCCTTCTCCAGGGAATCTTCCCGACCCAGGGATCGAACCCAGATCTCCCGCATCGTAGACAGACACTTTACCATCTAAGCCACCAGGGAAGTCCAGATTTGGAGAGGTATTTATTTTAAAAGATCCTGATGCTGGGAAAGATTGAGGGCAGGAAGAGAAGGGTGTGACAGAGGATGAGATGGTTGGATGGCATCACCAAATCAATGGACATGAGTTTGAGCAAACTCAGGGAGATAGTGAAGGACAGGGAAGCCTGGCGTACTGCAGTCCATGAGGTTGCAAATAGTCAGACATAACTTAGCAACTGAACAATTTCCAGCTATCCAGTTTTTTTCATTTCAGTTCAGTTGCTCAGTCGTGTCCAACTCTTTGCGACCCCATAAATTGCAGCACGCCAGGCCTCCCTGTCCATCACCAACTCCCAGAGCTCACCCAAACTCATGTCCATCGAGTTGGTGATGCCATCCAGCCATCTCATCCTCTGTTGTCCCCTTCTCTTCCTGCCCCCAATCCCTCCCAGCATCAGGGTCTTTTCCAATGAGTCAACTCTTCGCATGAGGTGGCCAAACTATTGGCGTTTCAGCTTTAGCATCAGTCCTTCCAATGAACACCCAGGACTGATCTCCTTTAGGATGGACTGGTTGGATCTCTTTGCAGTCCAAGGGACTCTCAAGAGTCTTCTCCAACACCACAGGTCAAAAGCATCAATTCTTCGGTGTTCAGCTTTCTTCACAGTCCAACTCTCACATCCATACATGACCACTGGAAAAACCACAGCCTTGACTAGACGGACCTTTGTTGGCCAAGTAATGTCTCTGCTTTTCAATATGCTATCTAGGTTGGTCATAACTTTCCTTCCAAGGAGTAAGCGTCTTTTAATTTCATGGCTGCAATCACCATCTGCAGTGATTTTGGAGCCCAAACTGTTTAATATAATGAAGTGGTGTTGAATTAGTCAAATGCTTTTTTAATATGTATTGAGGTATGTTGTGATTTTTAAGCTTTGTTTTGTTAGTGTGGTGTATCTTATTGATTGGTTTTTATATGTTGAACTGTCTTTGCATCCCAGGATAAATCTCACTTGTTCATGTTATATTATCCTCACTAAAAAGTGCTACTGAATTCAATTATTTCTAGTATTTTGTTGAGGATTTTTGCATCTGTGTTTATCAGGGATATTGATTTGTAGTTTTCTTCTCTTATAGTATCATCTGGCTTTAGTATTAAGAGTAATGCTGGTCTCATAAAATGCCACTGAAAGTATTTCCTCTCTTCTTCTTCTTCTTCTTTTTTTTTTTTGAAGAGTTTAAGAAGGATTGGTGTTCATTCTTGGCTAGCCAACATTTGGTCCTGTTCAAAACATCCATAAGACATTTGGTTCCATGAGACATTTGGTCCCTAAGCCAAAATAAAATGTTGCCTCTTTTCCTTTCTGATTTTATTTGTTTGAGTCTTCTTTTATTTATAGTTAGTTTAGCTAAAATTCTGTCAATTTTGTTGATCTTAAAAAAAACTCATTTTTTTTCTACTTCCTGATTCATTCATTTCTGCTCTAATCTATATTATTTCCTTTCTTCTGCTCATTTTAGGTTTACTTGGTTCTTCTTTTTCTAGTTCCTTGAGGTGTAGATTTAGGTTATTTATTTGAGATGTCTTTCAATGTATTTATTGCTGTAAAATTCCTTCATAATACTGCTTTTGCTGCATCCCATGAATTTTGTTATGTTGTAGGTTTTTTTTTTCACTTGCGTTAAGATGTTTTCTAATGTCTTTTTTGATCTTCTGTTTGGATTTCTAGCCATTATTGAAATCAGGGTATTGAAATCTCCTATCATTTTGTTACTATCTATTTTTCTTTTCAGTTTGTCAATATTTTCTTTATATATACCTGGTAATTTGACCCTTTTGTCATTATGCGATGTATTTTTTTGTCTCTTGTGATAGGTTTATTCTTAAAATTTATTTTGTCTGATGTCTCTACTGTTTATACTGTCTGATGTCTATGACTGTCTCTACTCTTTTGGTTAGCGTTTACATGGGATAGTTTCCCCTCCTTTCAGCCTATGTATGTTCTTAAATCTAAAGAGAATCTCTTACAGACAATGTATTGATTTTTAAAAATTCATTTAGCCACTCTATGTCTTTTGAATGGGGAGTTTAATCCATCTACATTTTAAGTATTATTACTAGGGAAGGACATGCTATTCATATATTTTAATATTTTATGTCTTTTATGGGATATGATAAATTCCTTCAACACTCAGCATTAAGCTTACTGGTTCAGTTCTGGGATCCACACCTTTAGGAGAGGCAATTTTGTCAAAGAAGAAAGAAACAACCAGGAAGGAAGGAAGGAAATATCTAGAAATCATGATGTGATAAGGAAAGGTTGGAAATACTGAGGATATCTTGCTTGGAGAAAAGAGTACTTATGGTTTATTATAGCTGTCTAAAAATAGTTGAAGTTTGGGGTAGGAAATTGAATTTTTTATAGTTGAAGATATGAATATTCAAGTAAAGAAATTAAATAGGGGAATAGATTTTGGCTGAATATATGGGAGAAATTTTATTATCTCTCTGAAAATGGCATGAACTACTTCTTGACAGAACATGCTTATCACTGAATGCTCCAAATATTATCATGAGAGCCACTTACAGGTGATTTTATTATAGGAAGGAATCATGCATTCAATAAAGGGTTGAATTAAGTGGCTTCCAAGTTTGCTTTTATCTCAAAAATTATGCTTCTAAGAAGCATCATCTCAGATTTTTTCATTTCCTAAATTATACTTTTCCACACTTCAGTTTGTTTAAATTAAGGCACACTTATGATGTGGCAGTATGTATGCACTTGCTGCAGTTGCAGTTTCTGCAGGCCCCCAGCAAGATCAATTTGGATTCAAACTGACTGTCCTCCTCTTCTGTAGTCAAGTGCAAATGCAGACAGTGGTGAGCTGGCAACAGAGCAGCACATGGAGTTTCAGTTCCTCTCGGGGAAGAGAGGACATGCCAGCAAACAAGTGACTTCGATTAATAGAGCTGCTGCTGCCAGGGAAAACAGAGGGAAATAATGAAACCACCAAGGAAACAATGACAGGTGGATGGGGGTCAGTCTCAGAGTCCTCTGGAACATCACCAGAGAATGGTCCCACTAGGCCAGCAAAGGGAAGATTAATTGAAAAGAAGAGCAATAAAGCACTGTGTATTCTGTAGGTGTATCTGTCTCTGGCAAAGCTGACTTCCCTTTCAAAGCTTTAAAGCACGCAAAAAAAAAAAAACAGGGACTACAGGGAAGGAGGTTTCTACTTAATGAGTTGACAACAGAGATGTGCTTGCGATAATGACTTTCAAATTGTGAATTAGCCTGTAAAACTCCTGAGTACAGCCCATTCGACTGCACTTTGACTGTTCCCAGTGCTCTGGAGCCTTCCTGGCCCCATGATTCCTGGAGCACAGGCACTTCTGATTCATTTGCTGAAGTTCACCTCTAACACTGCCTCCTCTCCCTCTCTTTTTAAGAGCAGTGGCAAGAGGGAATGTTCTCTTAGCACAAGGCCAAGAACAGGCTGTTTTAAAAGCACTATGAGTTTATTTTAATAGAATGGTCAAGGAGGAATACAGATTAGAACATCTTTGGTCGGCAGCTATTAATACAGTTAATACATTGATTAATATATATTAATACAGTTCTCTTCAGAGTCCCTGATTGCAGTGGCATTTCCAAAAGTGATTTTTTTTTTTTTTTTTTTTGCTTAGGGCAGATCATGTACAACCAAAGCACACAAGGTCATTGTCTGAATCTATTTGGGTTCCTGCAAGAAAATACGACAGATGGGGTGACTTAGAAACAACAGAAATTATTTCTCACAGTTCTGGAAGCTGGAAAGTCCAAGATTAAAGTGCCAGGAGGCTTAAGTTCTGATGAAGGCCTGCTTTCTGGTTTATAGCTGGTGACTTCTCACTAAGTAGAAAAAGGGTAGGGATCTCTCATATGGTGGCAAAGGGTGAGAATCTCTCTGGGGCTTATTTCATAAGGCACTGATTTCATTCATGAGAGTTCTCCCCTCATGACTAAAGTATATCCCTACATCCCATTTCCGAATACCATTACATTGAGGAATAGGATGTCAGCACACGAATTTTGGGGGAACACAAACATTCAGACCATAGCAGGGATGGTGTGGAAGCTATGTCAGTTGGTTCTGCTTATCTCCCTTTGTTGCAGAGAAGAAGCCAATTCTGACTCCATATTGGAACTGTTTCTTTGACTTGCTTTTCATTACTTTTGTTTCTATAGATGTACAGAATGGCCTACCTCAGAGAACCCTCCCCCTCTGTTTGACTCTTTAAAGTGCCTTGTGCAGAACCCTGTCCACCTGTAGATGGCAGGAAGAAAGACATTAACACATGCCCTGCTTAAGGCTTGCTGTTCTAGTTGTTTGCAACATTAATGGCCTTTTTACTTTGTTTCTTCACCTCGCCTCATCTCTGATCTATAAAAGAACCTGGCATCCAGACCCCAATAAGATGGTTATTTTGAGGTGCTAGCTTGCCATCTTCTTGGTCAGCGGGCTCCCTGATTAATGTCTCTTCCTTGCCTCAACCCCTCGTCTCTCAGATTCATTGGCCTGTCATGTGGTGAGCAGAGCAAGCTTGGACTTGGTAACACCTTGAAAAATAAGAATTTATTACCAAGCCATAACTCCAGAAACCTGGTATGCTAGTTAAGTACCTTCTCTATAATTTGTTTATGATTATTATTATTTGTGATTAATATTACAAAGGGTCTGTGAACCTGTGATTAAATGCTTAGTTATCTTCTGAGTCAAATGGCTCCTTACTCTTAGCTGTAAACCTTGTGCTGCTGCAGAGGAAATATAGGAAGGTTCTGACTCCATTTGGTTAGCATCACCATGAAGCCACTCTCATGTTCCCAAGGGGTCTCAAATAAAGAATTCCATCCCTGTCACATTTTCCTTTCATGGAACTCAGATATTAAGGAATACTCTTCTGTAAAACTTGGTTGGCAAACATAAGCATTTCAGTTCCAGGATATAAGAATTTCTGATTACTTGTACTGGAATAATTAGAAAGAGTAGAAAATAAGGATTCAGAATAGAAAATGAAGGAAAGCAAGCAAATTTTTGAGGAAAATCCTAAGTTTAGAGGGGGAGATTAAGGAATATAAGAAAACATGAACTAGGCTTGTGTTACCTATAATCTAATATCAATACCCTCTTTGAAGATGGAGACAGTATGAACCTTGACCTGCAAGAGATTTTCAAAATTAGAGATGATGCCCCTCTCTGAAGTAAAACTGACTTCCTGTATTCTGATCACAATGAAAGAACATTTTCATGACCCCATAGATGGAGAACTGTTTGTTTTTCTGGGTTACTTCCTTGACAATTTTTTATTGTGAAAGGCAAGGCTAAACTGAAATCAGATGTTATGCCCATTGCTTTTATTCATCTGCCAATGAAAGAACTCATGCCTAGTCATAGTCCAGGCTTCCTGACCTCACATGGCTTCCTTCCCAGAGAGGCAGACACCAGGGAGCTGGGCCACTACCCGTAACTAAGCCCTGCGGACCTGGTGGCACTATTATTTCAGAGGGGGGGTTCTTCCAGGCAGAACTTGAAGTCTCTTGGTTACATCACAGCCTCACTTCAAAGGTGACATCTAACCGTCTTTCCTTTTCCTCATAGAATCACAAGAGGCAAACAAATAGAATTAACAAAAGGGAGTCTCACTACAGATTCTGTCTGAATGTGTAATTTTCTTCTCCCTTAGTATTGTCCATCTTCTTGGAAGAGGCTTTCAGACCTCGAGTAGTTTCCTTGAGAATAACAGATAATAGTCATACTCTCCTAATTTTATGAGCTGCTCAGGAGAAAAAAATACTACACACAGAATATGAGGAGATCTTTAAAATCGTGACATTGCTGTCTTATTTTTCTGTTATAGAAATGTACTGTGTGTGCATAGTGTAATATTTTGAGAATGTAGACAAAACAGAAGAAAATTAAAATTACCCACACCTCTGACATTTTAGAGGAGTCAGTCAGAGTTGAATCCTGCCTAAGGCCTGTTTTTGTATGCCCTTGAGCTGAGTGTTTTTTACATTTTTAAAGGGTTGTAAACACCTTCAACCTCGTGTGCCTGCAAAGAAGAACATGCAGCTGAGACCTTTTGTGTGCCATGAAGCCTAAAATATTTACCATCTAGCCTTTCATAGAACATTTTTGCTGACCCTCGATCAAGAACTAACCACTATTATTTTGGTGCCTTTTCCGCCCAACATCTATCAAATCCTTGCACAAATTTTTAAGGAAAAAATCTGTGCTGTTTATTCTCTATGGTTTTGTATCTTGCTTCCCCCACCTACTTTCATGTTACATCATGAGCATGTTTCCAGGTCATTGAAGTTTTTTAAATCAAAGTCCATTGTAACTATACAGGCAAATGTAAAGAGCTACCTTATGGAACAAGACTCTTAGTAGTTAGTCCTATTTCCCTAGAGGTCAAAAATTTCAAAGCATGAACATTTCAAAATTTTGGGTTAAACTACACATAACATGCATGGTTCATGCTGAGTTGCTTCAGCTGTGTCTGACGCTTTGCAACCCTATAGACTGTAGCCCACCAGGCTCCTCTGTCCATGGGAATTCTCCAGGCAAGAGTACTGCTGCTGCTGCTGCTGCTGCTAAGTTGCTTCAGTCGTGTCCGACTCTCTGCGACCCCATAGATGGCAGCCCACCAGCCTCCTCTGTCCCTGGGATTCTCCAGGCAAGAACACTGGAGTGGGTTGCCATTTCCTTCTCCAATGCATGAAAGTGAAAAGTGAAAGTGAAGTCGCTCAGTCGTGTCCGACTCTTGGCGACCCCATGGACTGCAGCCTACCAGGCTCCTCCACCCATGGGATTTTCCAGGCAAGAGTACTGGAGTGGGGTGTCATTGCCTTCTCCAAAGAGTACTGCAGTGGGTTGCTGTTCCCTTCTCCATGGAAGCTTGCCAACCCAGGGATCAAACCTATGTCTCTTACATCTCCTGTATTGGCAAGTGGGTTCTTTGCCACTAGTTCCCCCTGAGAAACCCAACACATAAATTTTACATCCGAAAGAGTTTTTAAGTTCATCGGCATTATGCAGATTTACACTGTTGAGCAGCCATCACCACAACTCTTTTCATCTTGCAAAACCGAAACTCCACATCCATTAAACAATAGCTCCTTACTCTTTTATCCCCCCAAGATCACAATTTATAATACCTATGTAATATTTGTTTTGGTTTTATGCTTTCTGGATTTTTAATTTGATATATATTTCTCTATCAACACAAGAATTTAAAGTGTTTCTCTGAGCCTTGCTTTTTGAGCTAATGAAGGGAAAGTAACAAAAGTGTTGCAGAAAAACCGTCAACAGTGCTTATGACAGTAAATTTTAAAAGTTTATTGTGAAATACTGACTTAAGACTTAGAATTAGTCACTTTGAGTCTCAGTGTTCTTATATGAAAATGAAGGGTAATCATAAAACTGATAGGGTCGATGTGATATTTAAATGAGATAAAGTATGCAAAAATTGTTTAATATAATGTGATACAAGTATTAGTTATTATTGTGTTGTAAAGTCATTTGATATCAAACAAAGCAGTCACATATCAGAGAAAACAGTTTTAATGGAGGACTTCTCTGGCAGTCCAATGGTTAAGACTCTGTACTTCCAATGCAGGGGGCACAGGTTCAATCTCTGGTCAGGAATCTAAGATCCAATATGCCAAAAAACATATTTAAGGCAACTTTTTGAGTAGCAAGGTCAATATATTGAAATAATAAGGGAAAGAGGACAATTTCAGACATGACTTTTTAGCAGTTCAGTTTTTCTCTTGAAATTTACTGTTGTCCTGGGAATATCACATGGTTCAAAAGCTGAGCACTTCTGTATGGCATTTAATTAAAATGCAGCCTGAACATGCTATGTGAAGAATTTTAAACAGTCTTGCTCAGTATAAGATATGCCCAATGTCAGTATGCTGACATATTATGACGTCTTTTTTTTTTTTTTTTTTTTTTACTAATAGTTTCCTCATTGGGATATATTTAATAGTCAATCTGTGAAATGTACAGATTGGAATTTTGTAACTTTTGAAATGCTTCTTAATATGCTATCTCTGTTTTGTGATAAATTTATATTTATTACTTACCCATTTGCAAAGGTCTAGGAGATTAAGGTCCATCTAGTCAAGGCTATGGTTTTTCCAGTGGTCATGTATGGATGTGAGAGTTGGACTGTGAAGAAAGCTGAGCACTGAAGAATTGATGCTTTTGAACTGTGGTGTTGGAGAAGACTCTTGAGAGTCCCTTGGACTGCAAAGAGATCCAGCCAGTCCATTCTGAAGGAGATCAGTCCTGGGTGTTCATTGGAAGGACTGATGCTAAAGCTGAAACTCCAGTACTTTGGCCACCTCATGCAAAGAGTTGACTCATTGGAAAAGACCCTGACGCTGGAAGGGATTGGGGTCAGGAGAAGAAGGGGACGACAGAGGATGAGATGGCTGGATGGCATCACCAACTCAATGGATGTGAGTTTGAGTGAACTCTGGGAGTTGGTGATGGACAGGGAGGCCTGGCGAGCTGCGATTCATGGGGTCGCAAAGAGTCAGACATTACTGAGTGACTGAACTGACTGAACTAAGTACAGGAAGACAATAATAAATTACCTTCAGTTGAGGCAGATTAATGGGGAATTATTAGAAACGGAAGAATTTGACTTGACCTAGATTTGGTGTCAGCAGGAAGGCAGATTTTGTCTGTTCTGCTGCTGCTGCTGCTGCTAAGTTGCTCCAGTCGTGTTCGACTCTGTGTGACCCCATAGATGGCAGCCCACCAGGCTCCCCCATCCCTGGGATTCTCCAGGCAAGAACACTGGAGTGGGGTGCCATTGCCTTCTCCTAACCAATTTTAAGTGTATGTTATTAACTGAAGGGATGATGTTTTATAGCAGATGTCTAGAGCTTATTTGTCCTTCTTAACTGAAACTTGATGCCTGTTGATGACTCCCCATCCTCTTCTTCTCCAGCCTCAAGTAACAATTTTAGTCTTTGATTTTATGAATTTGACTATCTTTAGATACTAAAATAAGTAGAATCATGTGGTATTTGTCTTTCAGTAGTCTGGCTTATTTCATTTAGCAAAATGTCCTCAAGATCCATCCATGTTGCCATATCTTACAGAATTTCCTTCTTTTTAAAGGCTAAACAGCGGAGAAGGCAATGGCACCCCACTCTAGTACTCTTGCCTGGAAAATCCCATGGACAGAGGAGCCTGGTAGGCTGCAGTCCATGGGGTTGTGAAGAGTCGGACACAACTGAGCGACTTCCCTTTCACTTTTCACTTTCATGCATTGGAGAAGGAAATGGCAACCCACTCCAGTATTCTTGCCTGGAGAATCCCAGGGACAGAAGAGCCTAGTGGGCTGCCCTCTATGGGGTCGCACAGAGTCGGACACAACTGAGGCGATGTAGCAGCAGCAGCAAAATTGATTAAGAATATAGAGCTCATGTTAATATTCTTACCACAATAAAGTAAAAAAATTTAAAGAAAAAGAAGTCCCTATGGAAACAGGTATACTTCTAGTGTTGAATGCTGTTTCCTGGAGAATGTAAGCATTAATCTTAAAACATTACAAACTAACTGATTGTCATAGGAAAGTAGAAAGTGTATTCTAGTTTGTGTCTGAAAGTTCTAAAAATGTATAATAATGTTTTATTTTGAGGGGATAAGAGCCTCAAAATTCATTTCTGTCCTTTCCATTAGACAAAGGAGAAATGAATAAATCACTGACTCCTAGATATCTAATCTTAAACTGCACAAGGTATTTTCTGTCTACAAGAACAAAACATCCTTGTTTGAAGCAGAATCTACTCCATCAAGGGCCAGAACTTGGGACTTTTGCCAGTCATTTGAACTGGAGCACTCCTGCTTTCTAGGGAGTCATGTAGAACAATTTAAGGAATGAAATGGAAATGGAAACTCATGAAACTCACTTCCCTAAACTAGAATCACTTCTGCTCCATGAAACTTTATGAAGCAGATGCAGGTAGTTTTGATCATTCCCTGTCTTATAATTTTGAAATCCTATTGATTTCTCTTGGGAAATCCAAGTTAATCCAGAAAAATCCTGTGCTCTGTTGTTACAGGCCAAGCATTGTCTCAGGTGCCTTGCCTGAATTAACTCCTAATCTTCTCAATAGTCTAAAAAGGGGAGTGCTCTTGTTACCATCCCCATTTTACAGATGGGGAAAACTAGGCAGAGAAAAGTTAAGCTAAATACCAAGATTGCAGAGCAAGTACGTGGCAGAAGCAGGATTTTCTCCCAAGCCTACTAATTCTGGAGCCATTTTTAACCATTTTCACTTACATGGAAGGTTACTGGATAAGTGTCTTGACTGTATAAACTGAGTTGTGGGTCACTAACCTATAAATATGCACTACCCTGGTGGCTCGGCAGTAAAGAATTCATCTATGGTATAAGAGACGGGTGTTTGATCCCTGTATTGGGAAGATTCCCTGGAGGAGGGCATGGCAGCCCAGTCCAGTATTCTTGCCTGGAGAATCCCATGGACAGAGGAGCCTGGTGGGCTCTATTCCATAGGGTCACAGAGTCAGACATGGCTGAAGCAACTGAGCACTAATGCATGAATCCAACAAATACATCAGGAATGGTAAGGGGGAATCCTTCAAAGAATTAACTTGACATAAAGTTAGGGGTTATTGATATTTCTCCTGGCAATCTTGATTCCAGCTTGTGTTTCTTTCAGTCCAGCATTTCTCATGATGTACTCTGCATATAAGTTAAATAAGCAGGGTGACAATATACAGCCTTGACGTACTCCTTTTCCTATTTGGAACCAGTCTGTTGTTCCATGTCCAGTTCTAACTGTTGCTTCCTGACCTACATACAGATTTCTCAAGAGGCAGATCAGGTGGTCTGATATTCCCATCTCTTTCAGAATTTTCCACAGTTTATTGTGATCCACACAGTCAAAGGCTTTGGCATAGTCAATAAAGCAGAAACAGATGTTTTTCTGGAACTCTCTTGCTTTTTCGATGATCCAGCGGATGTTGGCAGTTTGATCTCTGGTTCCTCTGCCTTTTCTAAAACTAGCTTGAACATCAGGATGCTTACTGCTTGGAAGGAAAGTTATGACCAACCGAGATAGCATATTCAAAAGCAGAGACTTACTTTGCCAACAAAGGTCCATCTAGTCAAGGCTGTGGTTTCTCCTGTGGTCATGTATGGATGTGAGAGTTGGACTGTGAAGAAGGCTGAGCGCTGAAGAATTGATGCTTTTGAACTGTGGTGTTGGAGAAGACTCTTGAGAGTCTCTTGGACTGCAAGGAGATCCAATCAGTCCATTCTGAAGGCGATCAGCCCTGGCATTTCTTTGGAGGGAATGATGCTGAAGCTGAAACTCCAGTACTTTGGCCACCTCATGCGAAGAGTTGACTCATTGGAAAAGACTCTGATGCTGGGAGGGATTGGGGGCAGGAGGAGAAGGGGATGACAGAGGATGAGATGGCTGGATGGCATCACTGACTCCATGGACTTGAGTCTGAGTGAACTCCAGGAGTTTGTGATGGACAGGGAGGCCTGGCGTGCTGTGATTCGTGCAGTCGCAAAGAGTCGGACAGGACTGAGCGACTGAACTGAAAGTTAGGGGTTTTTAAAGAAACTTTGTGTCATTTACTGAGTCTAACAATAATTATGTTACTATGGAAATAAAATCTGCATATTTTATTAGCAGTCAATAGTTACCAGAGTGGTTTAAAAAGCCATCAAAGTATGGCTCTCCTAGAATCCCTATAATTCTTTTTGCTTCAACCTCAAAAATTCCTGAGACACTAGTGAAAATAACCTGGATAAGATAAATCCCATAGATGATCACATTCTGAAGAACAATATGTCTGATTAACTGCTTTTATAGGATTCTGACATTAACTGCTGTCCTTTATAAAGGACAGAAATCATATGGACCTAAGAGAAGCAGAAGATGTTAAGAAGAGGTGGCAAGAATACACAGAAGAGCTATACAAAAGAGATCTTCATGACCCAGATAACCACGATGGTGTCATCACCCACCTAGAGCCAGACATCCTGGAATGTGAAGTCAATTGGGCCTTAGGAAGCATCACTACGAACAAAGCTAGTAGAGGTGATAGAATTCCAGTTGAGTTATTTCAGATCCTAAAAGATGATGCTGTGAAAGTGCTGCACTCAATATGCCAGCAAATTTGGAAAACAGCAGTGGCCACAGGACTGGAAAAGGTCAGTTTTCATTCCAATCCCAAAGAAAGGCAATGCTGAAGAATGCTCAAACTACCGCACAATTGCACTCATCTCACACACTAGTAAAGTAATGCTCAAAATTCTCCAAGCCAGGCTTCAGCAATACGTGAACCATGAACTTCCAGATGTTCAAGCTGGTTTTAGAAAAGGCAGAGGAACCAGAGATCAAATTGCCAACATCCTCTGGGTCATCGAAAAAGCAAGAGAGTTTCAGAAAAACATTTATTTCTGCTTATTGACTCTGCCAAAGCCTTTGACTGTGTGGATCACAACAAATTGTGGAAAATTCTGAAAGAGATGGGAATGCCAGACCACCTGACCTGCCTCTTGAGAAATCTGTATGTAGGTCAGGAAGCAACAGTTAGAACTGGACATGGAACAACAGACTGGTTCCAAATCGGGAAAGGAGTATGTCAAGGCTGTATATTGTCACCCGGCTTATTTAACTTATATGGCAGAGTACATCATGCAAAATGCTGGCCTGGAAGAAGCACAAGCTGGAATCAAGATTGCCAGGAGAAATATCAATAACCTCAGACATGCAGATGACACCACCCTTATATAAGAAAGTGAAGAAGAACTAAAGCGTCTCTTGATGAAAGTGAAAGAGGAGCATAAAAAAGTTGGCTTAAAACTCAACATTCAGAAAACTTAAGATCATGGAATCTGGTCCCATCACTTCATGGGAAATAGATGGGGAAACAGTGGAAACAGTGGCAGACTTTATTTTTCTGGGCTCCAAAATCAGTGCAGATGCTGACTGCAGCCATGAAATGAAAAGACACTTGCTCCTTGGAAGAAAAGCTATGACCAACCTAAAAAGCAGAGACATTACTTTGCCAGCAAATGTCCATCTAGTCAAGGCTACGGTGTTTCCAGTAGTCATATATGTATGTGAGAGTTGGACTATAAAGAAGGCTGATCACCAAAGAATTTATGCTTTTGAACTGTGGTGTTGGAGAAGACTCTTGAGAGTCCCTTGCACTGCGAGAAGATCAAACGAGCAATCCTAAAGGAAATCAGTCCTGAATATTCTTTGGAAAGACTGATGCCAAAGTTGAAACTCCAATCCTTTGGCCACCTGATGCAAAGAACTGACTCATTGGAAAAGACCCTGATGCTGGGAAAAATTGAAGGCAGGAGGAGAAGGGGATGACAGAGGATAAAATGTTTGGATGGCATCACTGACTCGATGGACGTGAGTCTGAGTGAACTCCAGGAATTGCTGATGGACAGGGAGGCCTGGCGTGCTGCCGTCGGTGGGGTGCAAAGAGTCGGACACGACTGAGCAACTGAGCTGATTAACTGAACTGCTATGGGATTATCAGAGAAATTTTATTGTATTAAAAAGAGAACTATGTTTTTTATTTAAAATTCTAGAATAATGCATTATTTTGGTGTACAATATGGCACTTTGAGTCCAGTGTCTCAAATCAGGAGTAAATTTTATAGGTAAATTAGCCTAATCTTTAATCAGCAAAAGAAGGAAATATTATAAACCAAATATTCCAAAGTTAATATCAATATCTGTGATAGTGTCATGTAGCTTTTACCAGCTGAACAGATAATCATTGATTCAGCCAGTCAGTCACTGATTCATCAATAGTTTATTAATTATCTAGCACATATCAGGTACCTCAGAACTGGGGAGGCAGCAGTGGAAGAAATGAAGTCTCTGATCTCACAGAGCTTATAATATAGGGGGATGGTAGTGCTGGGACTCTCAATCCACATACTATATAAACAGGTAAATGGATATGTCAGGTGGTGACAAGTGCCAGGAAGAAGAAACAACCAGAGTAGGCCTTTCTGATAAGGTGATGAAGAGCAAATGACCTCATTTGGTTTCCATGGTGTATATTTGGTAAATAGTTTATTATAGGAAGCATCATTGCTTAAAGTCAGGCAGTTCTGTGGCTATTTTATTGATATTCCATGTGGCCAAAATAGTTGTCTGCTTATATAAACCTTAAATGTTTTTTCTGGGCTAAAATTTTGAATGTGACACAGAACTTTATTCTTTTGATTTTTCATCCATCTCTGGCTTATTTGGTACTCAATAAATGTTTTCTAAGGAGAGTCAGGAAGCAACAGTTAGAACTGGACATGGAACAACAGACTGGTTCCAAATAGGAAAAGGAGTATGTCAAGGCTGTATATTGTCACCCTGCTTATTAAACTTACATGCAGAGTACATCATGAGAAGCGCTGGGCTGGAAGAAGCACAAGCTGGAATCAAGATTGCTGGATTCAATAACCTCAGATATGCAGATGACACCATCCTTATGGCAGAAAGTGAAGAGGAACTATAAAGCCTCTTGATGAAAGTCAAAGAGGAGAGTGAAAAAGTTGGCTTCAAGCTCAACATTCAGAAAACGAAGATCATGGCATCTGGTCCCATCACTTCATGGCAAATAGATGGGGAAACAGTGGAAACAGTGTCAGACTATTTTTGGGGGCTCCAAAATCACTGCAGATGGTGATTGCAGCCGTGAAATTAAAAGACGCTTACTCCTTGGAAGGAAAGTTATGACCAACCTAGACAGCATATTGAAAAGCAGAGACATTACTTGGCCAACAAAGGTCCTTTTAGTCAAGGCTATGGTTTTCCAGTGGTCATGTATGGGTGTGAGAGTTGGACTGTGAAGAAAGCTGAGCACCGAAGAATTGATGCTTTTGACCTGTGGTGTTGGAGAAGACTCTTGAGAGTCCCTTGGACACAAGGAGATCCAACCAGTCCATCCTAAAGGAGATCAGTCCTGGGTGTTCTTTGGAAGGACTGATGCTGAAGCTGAAACTCCAGTACTTTGGCCACCTCATTCGAGTTGACTCATTGGAAAAGACTCTGATACTGGGAGGGATTGGGGTCAGGAGGAGAAGGGGACGACAGAGGATGAGATGGCTGGATGGCATCACCGACTCGATGGACATGACTTTGGGTAAACTGCGGGAGTTTGTGATGGACAGGGAGGCCTGGCGTGCTGCGATTCATGGGGTGGCAAAGAGTTGGACACAACTGAGCGACTGAACTGACTGAAGGAGAATAATGGCCTAACATAAATATTAATTTAATTCACTTCCAAATAGAGTTAAGAAACCTTCTATATTGATGATTGTCCTTGTAAATAAACACTTATGCATTTTCAAGAGGATCTTGGCTCTGCCCCAGCTCAGTTTTCTATTAAGGCATATTTAATTGGCAAACAGGAAGAGCTGTATTCTGGGTGCTTGTCACGGAGCAAAACTTTGAACACTAATAAAAGAATAAAGTATTTAAGTATTTATGGGTATACTGACATGTTAAGCCTTTTACATCTTTTGCTTCATTATTATAGCCACTGTACAAGACAGGTCCTTCTGCTAGCCTTTTGCAGATGAGGAAGTGGAGGCCCAGAGAGGCTGCCCACGTCCTAAGGTCAGACTGCTGGCAGGTGCTATATGGGACCCAAACCCAGGTCTGTGAGTTCAACCAGGTACGCTTCAGTGCACACTCTCCTTTTTTTCTTTTATCTTTTCTGTTTACTCCTAATTATGCAATGTTGATAGATTCACTGTGTTCTAATGAGCTTTCCCAAACTTTTCTTTGAATAAGGCAGGGAATTAATAAAACATTGATTTCACAGGTTTTTCTTGTCTGTCCTCCAGGAGACTTCTCATCCTGTGCTTGAAAATATTCCATTAATGACCTCTTTCCTAGTCTTGTGTCCTTTCCCAACCACTGCTGTATCCCACCCTTCTGCCTGCTTCCTCATCTACTTTGCTCTTTCTCAGAGCCCATCCCCAGCCTGTTTTCTGGAGTAACTGCTTAAGAACTCTGAAAGCCGCTCAAACTTGTCCAGATTTTGATGTAGCTGTGTCTTTTCTCCATATGAATTTAAAGCCCTGCTTTAATCTGCCAGTGCCTGAGAAATTTTATGATTTTTATACATTGAGAGATGACTACACCACAGTTACAAGGTTATTAAGAAACCAAGATACCACTTGAAAGCATAAAATTATGCAATTCGTGAGTGCCGAAGCTTATTCGGGTTTCATTTTTGATTCTTGCCATCCTACACTCTTCTTTGACCTTGTCATTTAAAACTGTCTTCAGTTAAATTGTATATCTTTGATATGTATATATAGATTAAAATGTTCAGATTAAAATTTAAAGCTGAAGAAAAGGCTGTGGTATTTCATGAGATATATGAATAATATATGAATGAAAAGGTGATGATTTTGGAAGGAAAATATGATGTAAATCTAGTTATTACTATATCCTTGCATAAGTTGTTTCAAATATAAGGGCAGATTCTGGAAATGTGAGGACCAGCCTATTAAATGACTCTCACTTCCCCTCCATTCCAGTCCTGTCTTAACTGTAGGATCTGAGTGGGAGGCCTTGGGTTCTTGGGTCTGCTGACTCTCAGGTCGCTGGTTTGGGGCTTCCTCCCTGAGTACAGTTTGAAAGAAGATCTGAATTCCAGGCAGGTTTGGTAAGATAAACACAAAACATCACTTGGCATGTTGTAGGAAAATTCTGGAACTGCAAGCATGAAAAGAAAAATTTTCATTCTTCCAGACAGAAAAAAATAAGGCACCTCCCCAAAAGAGAAAGAATTAAAAAGTTATTAGTGAAACAGGACACAGAGGCTAAGCATAATGACTTGAAATGCACAGTCTAGTTTTTATTTCTGTTTCTCCATTTACTGCCTGTGTGACCTTGATTAAATTACTTAACTGTATTTCTGTTTTCTCATATAGAATAGTGATAACAACGGTACTTAATCCATAAGGTTTTATGAGGATTAAAATAACCAGTGGTTAACTGATATATAGAACTTAGAACTGTGCCTGACACAGACTAGCAGTGATACTAATATTGCTATTATTATTAGATTATCTCAAAGCTGCAAGTCAAAAGACAGAAGAAAATGAATAGCAGCAAAAAAGAACTACATTCAGAGATCCTGTACTGCCCAGTTGTCCTCTCTTCTGGTGCTGTCACTGGACATTTGTAGCTATTCAAGAATTCAGGGAGTATATCCATATACCCCCATCTGAAGAATTCTGAAAAATGCATGTTCCTTTTCTTAAGGGAATATGAAGAAGGGAGGAAAACAGAGACCTCCTTCGTCTTACACCTAAGTGAGAGGGACCTCACCTAGGCCTCACGCTTTACAGGGCTCCTTAGATCACAGACAGACTGAAATAAACTGACTGAAAATGACAGTCTGAAATGAATTTACTGGATAGCCCTAGAGCTAGATCCCCCTAGATGCTTAGGGCTAGTGCTCACAGTCTTCGTATACAAACCATCATGGTAAATACCCACTGTTGAGATGAGCATTGTCCAGGGACATGCTTCTCCAGAGCTCTCCCAGGGCATGGAGGATGTGGGACACAGTACTGAGGTTTGGAAAAAGTATTGGAATTAATTTATCAAAACTTCCTCTGAGATAACATGAGTGCAGTAGTTCTTCCATGTTGAAGTATCATTTTTCCCTAGTACTGAGGGTTTATTTTTTTTTCTTGCTTCTCTTCTCTTCCAATTCCTGGCTCTGTAGGTACCAAAAAATTAGCATACTATTTGCAGTAGTTGAATATTGAGACTGAGAAATATTTTGCATTATTAACAATGCAAATTACTTTTTAACTGCACATATGTAGATTAGACATACCATGAATGAAGTGGGTTTTGTATTTTGAAATCTTTGATACTAGATGGAAACTGAATAGTAAAAATAGAGAATAGTTTTACTTTTGAAAAAGATAGAGTAAGATTTCTTATATGTTTAAAATTATATCAAAATTTAGCCTTTTAAAAATAAGCTTAATTCAAGATTTTCTTAATTATAAATTATATTTTAGTTTTAATTTGAATAGTTTATATTTGAAGGATATTTTTGAAAACACAAACATTTTAATTTTTGATGAAATTATATTTGATGTTTATATTTGTGATTACATTTTATTTTTCATCTCAGGATTGAACCTGGCAGTGAAGACACAGAGTCCCTGCCAGAGAATTCCTTGCTACTGGCTTTTAAAAACTATAGCTTTACCTATACTGTTTGATTTTGTCATTTTATAGGAATACATTTCCAACATTGGAAAATACAGCATATTTTATTTAATAGTTTGTTAACCTGACTTATCATATGTTTATACATGAAGTATGTGGACATTTATTTGTCCTCTTGTCCTTTTCCCACAAATATTGAGGGGAGGCCTGGTAGTAAACAATGAAAATTAACCCACACATAGATAATGATAGACTATCTGGGAGTGTAATGTTAGTACTGAGTAAGAACTCTTGAATTTTGAGGAAAGAGCCTCTGATACTAGCCTAGAACTCTTAACAATTGAATAACTTAAGCAAACCCAGGAGTTGGTCATTGGGAAAGAAGGGGAAAATTAAGTCATTCTTTAAAAGTCTCATTAGGAGTGTTGAGGGAGAACCAGAGAGTAATATTCAATGTCTTATTTTCAAAGATGTAGGGAAATTTTCATTTGATTATGAAAGGTAGGGATGGAAATATTTATACAATTCGAGATAGATTTTACATACACACATATACAGATACCCATACAGAAAGATTTTAAAAGCACACCTATGAATAAGATGAACTAGTCATCAAACTATATGCTGCAAAGCCATCTAACAAGATAATTGTATACACCAAAAAGTTACAGATGCAAGGCATGCATGACAGAAATGCAATCCTTACAGCAGAATTCAGTGTATCTAGTTCAGCATGAGCTCTGACACCTCTAAATAAGTGACAACATAGAATATATTGACAACAAGATACCCAAGTATCTGACAATGCATTTGTTATTATGTTGACAAAGCTTTGGTAAAAATTGGACATTCACTTGACCATAAAGAAAATTTTAATGAAAGTTTCAGCATATATATTATAGGCCATAATTTTGATCATATTCAATAAAGTTAGAAATAAATATTTTTAAAGTGACTAAGAAAATCTCTAATAGTTTGGAATAAATATATTCCTGGGTAACCTTCATATCTAAGAAGAAATAAAAAATAAAGGTAAAATTATCTATTAGCAACTAGTAAAAATAAATGAGATTCTTTATTAGCATAACATCCTAAAAGGGAGTTAAAGTTGCTCTGAATCTGTAGCATCTTTTGACTTCTGGCAGAAATAGACAAATATACTTTGCTGTAGAAAATATATCCATGTTCGGCCTGCAGGATTCCTATGTATTAAGACAAATAGGAGGTTGCAATAAAACATTGACCAGCGCATATGGAATCAAGGCACCTTAAGGAATATTCAGTGGAAAACATACATATTTAGACTTCTAGAAACTGCAGATTTTGAAGCTTATGGAATAGTCAAAAAATAAAAGATAAAATCACAAATATGAACAAGCAACAGAAAATTTTTCATAGCACAGTAGAATGCCACAAATGAAGAAATATATGTTAAAAAAAAATAGCCCAGGAGAAAAGTTAACCTACAAATTATACACAATGGAGAAATTAGTGAACTAAAAAAAATAGTAATTATCCAGAATGTTGCACAATGACACAAAGATATGGAATATGTTTAAAAAGAAGGTGAGATCTATAAAATATAGAATGATAATGTCCAACATATCTAATCAGTCTCAGAGGAAGAAGATAAAGAAGAGGAACATTTCAAGTGGTTATAGCTATGAATCTCAGAGAATTATGCTGCATATATAAGAAATGCACATCCAGATACATCATAATGAAATGGATTATTATCAAAAGTAAAAAGCAGCCAGAGAGAAAAGAGTGATCACCACAAGGGAGCAATAATTAGGCCTACGGCAAACTTTACGGCAACGATAGGAGCTAGGAGCCAGTTGAGTAATGTCTTCAAAATGTTAGTGAGAAAATGACTGTCAGCCTACAACAGTACACCTATCAAAACTCTCTTTTAAAAATGAAGGTGAAGGAAATCTATTTTCAGATAACAATGACCAAGTTTTATCATCAACAGACCTGTATGAGAACATCTGAGGAAATATGTACTCTGGGAGGAAGGAAAATATTGTCTGGGACGGAAAGAAAAAGGTTGAACAAAGAACATGAATATAGATAAATCTAAAGTGAATACCGCATGCTGATGTGACAGGTTAAAATGCAAACCTAAGTACTGGACAAGAACAGCATGTAAATTGTGAGTGGAGTGGGAGTGAGAAGCTTTAAAGTGTTTTAAGATTCTTGCATTACTTGAGAAGAGGGATAAAGTAGTGTTTAATTTTAGACCTTAAACATGCATTTGGTGAACCTCTGCAAATATGAAACAAATGGCAATAGAAAGAACAATTTCCTAAACATAGGAACACAAAAGGGAAAAATCAAATCCTAAAAAACCAGGATGCATAGAAATCAACACAGAAAAGGACAAGCAATTTTATTGTCATAAGGAATATAATAAAACTACAGTAACCAGTTAAATGGATGCTATATTGGGTTTAAAAATTAAATATAAATTGTTTTACAAGGGACACAGCATGTTCTTACACTGTCAATTTCCTGAGAAGCCTATACAAGGAAGGGATCAGATGCGTAAGAGATTTATTAGGAAAAATGCCTATCTGAAGATTTAGGGAAAGGAAGTAGGAATATAAGAAGAGAGCCTTCAAACAGCAAGGCAGGTAAGACCCCTTAAGAGGAAAAGAAGAATAGTAGGAGCCTCAGACAGCAGCACAGTTCCAAGAAAGACCAATGGTGCTCTGCTGTGCTAGGTCGCTTCTGTTGCAGCCAACTTTCTGTGACCTTATGAACTGTAGCCCGCCAGGCTCCACTGTCCATGGGGATTCTCCAGGCAAGAACAATGGAGTGGGTTGCCATGCTTTCCTCCAGGGGATCTTCTGGACCCAGGGCCTGAACCCATGCCTCCTGTAGCTCCTGCATTGCAGGCAGATTCTTTACTGCTGAGCTACCAGGGAAGCCCTAAGACCAAAGGAGTCCATAGCAAAGAAGAATCATTAGAGAGACCCCCATATTGGGCTTCAGTGGCCAGTCTCTACTACCTACACTGTTCTCAGTCCTTGGCTGAGAACATCTCTGATGAAGCATGTCCTTGGTGGGAAAATTGTGGTGGATTTGAAAGTGCAGCAATTGGAGGTTGTCGGTCAAGGACCTCTGTACATCAGGTTCTGTTAAAAGAGTTGAGCAGTGCCCTATTTCAGTGCCACACACAGAAATGGCCAGACTTAAAGATGGGGAAGATATACAAAGCTAATACTAACAAAAATAAGATGAGGTGCCTATATTAAAAATAGAAAAAATAGACTTTAATACAAAAGGCTGTCTTTATAAAAGTTAATCTGATTAGTTTCTGGTTTATTCTTCTTATATTTCTCTTTGCACATTCATGAATATTTTTATTTCCTTTACACAAAAGTTAACATATTATATTCTGTTATTGTTGTTGTTCAGTCAGCTCATGTCCGACTCTTTTTGTGACCCCATAACTGCAGCATGCCAGGCTTCTCTGTCCATCAATATCTCCCATGGGTTTGCTCAAACTCGTGTCCACTGAGTTGGTGATGCCATCCAAACACCTCACCTCTGTCACCCCCTTCTCCTCATGACCTCAGTCTTTCCCAGCATCAGAGTCTTTTCCAATAAGTTTGGCTCGTCACATTAGGTGACCAAAGTATTGGAGCCTCAGCTTCAGCTTCAGGCCTTTCAAAGAATATTCAGGGTTGATTCCCTTTAGGATTGACTGGTTTGATCTCGTTGCTATCCAAGGGACTCTGAAGAGTTTTCTCCAGCACCACAATTTGAAAGCATCAGTTCTTCAGTGATCAGCCTTCTTTATGGTCCAATTCTCATATCTGTACATGACTGCTAGAAAAACCGTAGTTTTGACTTTATGGACCTTTGTGGGCATAGTGATGTCCCTGCTTTTTAATATGCTGTCTAGGTTTGTCACCTGTAGGCTTCCCTTGTAGCTCAGTCAGTAAAAGAGTCTACCTGCAGTGCAGGAGACCTGGGTTCGATCCCTGGGTTGGGAAGATCCCCTGGAGAAGGAAATAGCAACCCACTCCAGTATCCTGGCCTGGAAAATCTCACGGACACAGGAGCCTGGTGGGCTGCAGTCCATGGGGTCGCAAAGAGGCAGCCACAACTGAGCGACTAACACTAAAGGTTTGTCACAGGTTTTCTCCCAAGGAGCAAGAGTCTTTTAATTCATGGCTGCAATTACTGCCGCACTGATTTTTGGAGCCCCCCAAAATGAAATCTGTCACTGTTTCCACTTTCTCAGCATCTATTGGCCATGAAGTGATGGGACTGGATGCCATGATCATTTTTTGAATGTTGAGTTTTAAGCTAGCTTTTTCACTCTCCTCCTTCACCCTCATCAAGAGACTTTTAGTTCTTCCTTTTCTGCCATTATAGTGGTATCTGCATATCTGAGGCTGTTGATTTTCTCCCATCAGTCTTGATTCTAGCTTGTGATTCATCTAGCCTAGAATTTTGCATGATCTACTCTGTGTATAAGTTAAATAAGCAAGGTGACAGTATACAGCCTTGATATAATCCTTTCCCAATTTGGAACCAGTCTGTTGTTCCATGTCCAGTTCTAACTTGCTTCTTGACTGACCTGCATACAGATTTCTCAGGAAGCAAGTCAGGTGGCTTGTTATTCCCATTTCTTTCAGAATTTTTCACAGTTTGTTGTGATCCACAGAGTCAAAGGCTTTGGCATAGTCAAAAGAGCAGAAGTAGATTTTTTTTTTTTTTTCTGGAATTCTCTTGCTTTTTCAATGATCCAACGGATGTTGGCAATTTGATCTCTGGTTCCTCTGCCTTTTCTAAATCTAGCTTGTATATCTGAAAGTTTTCAGTTCATGTACTGTTGAAGCCTAGCTTGAAGGATTTTAAGCATTACTTTGCTAGCATGTGAGATGAGTGCAATTGTGCAGTGGTTTGAACATTCTTTGGCATTGCCGTTCTTTGGGATGAAAACTGACCTTTTGCAGTCCTGTGACCACTGCTGAGTTTTCCAAATATTGGAAATGCTGGCATGTTGAGTACAGCATTTTAATGGCATCATCTTTTACAATTTGAAATAGCTGGAATTCCATCATCTCTACTGGCTTTGTTCTTACTGATGCTTCCTAAGGCCCATTTCACTTCACACTCAAGGATGTCTGGCTCTAGGTGAATGACCACACTATCGTGGTTATCTGGGTCATTAAGACCTTTTTTTGTGTAATTCTTCTCTGTATTCTTGCTGACTCTTCTTAATCTCTTCTGCTTCTGTTAGGTCCTTGCTGTTTCTGTCCTTAATTGTGCCCATCTGTGCATGAAATATTCCCTTGGTATCTCTAATTTTCTTGAAGAGATCTCTACTCTCCCAATTCTATTATTAGGTTAACATATTATAGTTTATTATCTTATTAAGAACTATTATTCTTTTGCACTTTGCATTTTCCCTTCATCAGTTCAGTTCAGTTCAGTCACTCAGTTGTGTCTGACTCTTTGTGACCCCATGAATCGCAGCACGCCAGGCCTCCCTGTCTATCACCAACTCCCGGAGTTCACTCACACTCATGTCCATTGAGTTGGTGATGCCATCCAGCCATCTCATCCTCTGTCATCCCCTTTTCCTCCTGCCTCCAGTCCCTCCCAGCATCAGGATCTTTTCCAATGAGTCAACTCTTTGCATGAGGTGGCCAAAGTACTGGAGTTTCAGCTTTAGCATCATTCCTTCCAAAGAACACCCAGAGCTGATTCCCTTTAGGATGGACTGGTTGGATCTCCTTGCAGTCCAAGGGACTCTCAAGAGTCTTCTCCAACACCACAGTTCAAAAGCATCAATTCTTCGGTGCTCAGCTTTCTTCACAGTCCAACTCTCACATCCATATGTGACCACTGGAAAACCATAGCCTTGACTAGATGGACCTTTGTTGGCAAAGTAATGTCTCTGCTTTGGAATACGCTATCTAGCTTGGTCATAACTTTCCTTCCAAGGAGTAAGCGTCTTTTAATTTCATGGCTGCAGTCACCATCTGCAGTGATTTTGGAGCCCAGAAAAATAAAGTCTGCCACTGTTTCCACTGTTTCCCCATCTATTTCCCATGAAGTGATGGGACCAGATGCCATGATTGTAGTTTTCTGAATGTTAAGCTTTAAGCCAACTTTTTCACTCTCCTCTTTCACTTTTATCAAGAGGCTTTTTAGTTCCTCTTCACTTTCTGCCATAAGGGTGGTGTCACCTGCATATCTGAGGTTATTGATATTTCTCCCAGCAGTCTTGATTCCAGCTTGTGTTTCTTCCAGCCCAGAGTTTCTCATGATGTACTCTGCATATAAGTTAAATAAGCAGGGTGACAGAATACACCCTTGATGTACTCCTTTTCCTATTTGGAACCAGTCTGTTGTTCCATGTCCAGTTCTAACTGTTGCTTCCTGACCTGCATATAGGTTTCTCAAGAGGCAGGTCAGGTGCTCTGGTATTCCCATCTCTTTCGGAATTTTCCACAGTTTATTGTGATCCACACAGTCAAAGGTTTTGGCATAGTCAATAAAGCAGAAATAGATGTTTTTCTGGAACTCTCCTGCTTTTTCGATGATCCAGCAGATGTTGGCAATTTGATCTCTGGTTCCTCTGCCTTTTCTAAAACCAGCTTGAACATCTGGAAGTTCAAGGTTCATGTATTGCTGAAGCCTGGCTTGGAGAATTTTGAGCATTACTTCATAGTATGCATAGTATACCATAGAAATTATTCCTTATCAGTCTGTAGAGATATTTCTCGTTATTTTATATACCTTCATGGTACTCAACTGTAGGATATACCATAGTTTATACAACATGAATGTGCAAAAATAAATGTGGGAAGGAGAAACCAAAATAGTGAAATTGCTCTCCTATATGAGTAGATGGGAAAAGAATGAGGAGATGGGTGAGAATTGGAACATAATAAAAAATAGTATCTAATCACATTAACAAGGATATGAAAACTCTTCAAAATGGTATATAAACAGAAACACATAAACTTGACTCTTCCAAATTAGTAACAAAGTCAAACTGAATAGATAAAATGAATAACCAAGTGACTTTTGAATATATACATTGATTTTTTGTCTTTTATCAGATTGAAGATAAAAAGGATTAGAAACAGATATGAATTTCAATTAGGGTTTTTTGTTTGTTTTTTGCTTTAGTGGTATGGGCTAGCAACTTGAAAGTTTCTGTGTAAAATCAAGATTGAACAAATGAATAAATATAGTGAGAAAACTGGAGCCAGTTTTTTCACTTTAAGAGCTACAATATGGATAGCAGGATGATTGAACCATCTGGAGCTGACTGCAATTGGAGATATTAGCATAAACTCATGGACATTAAGATATAAATAAATATATCTCTCACCCCTTCAGTACCCCAGGTTGCCTGCAGAAAGAGCCTAGAAATAAAGACATCTCAATAGAAATAAGTACAACTATTCTGGTTACTAAATGCCATTGCCCACAAAGATGAAGTTGAACTCCTTGGAATAATATCTGATTCTAGGACTGTGACAACAGAAGTCCAAAACAAACCAGGAAAAACAGAACATCATTAAAAAAATTAATGGGGGCATATCAAAAGGATCCAGGACGCATCTGGGTGGGAAGTGGGTAGCGTTTCTAGATTACAGCCTTCTTACTCTGTCTCAGGGAGAAACTGTTATGCTCTGTGGAACCTGTCTTCATTTTCTGAAAAATTCTTTTTCCCCTTAATACTTGCCATGGCCCATCTGAAGTGGAATTTGGGAATTATTCAAAAGATCTGTAGAGTTTTCACTGTTAATTATTTCACCCGTGGAAGTTTAGGGTTCCCAGGGGTTTAAGACTTGAATTCAGTTCAGTCACTCAGTCGTGTCCGACTCTGTGACATGCCAGGTTTCCCTGTCCATCACCAATTCCTGGAGCTTGCTCAAACTCATGTCAATCTTGTTGGTGATACCATCCAACCATCTCATCCTCTGCCATCCCCTTCTCCTGCCTTCATTCTTTCCCAGCATCAGGGTCTTTCCCAGTGAGTCAGTTCTTCACATCAAGTGGCCAAAGCATTGGACCTTCAGCCTCATCATCAGTTCTTCCAATGAATATTCAGGACTGATTTACTTTAGGATTGACTGGTTTGATCTCCTTGCAGTCCAAAGGACTCTCAAGAGTCTTCTCCAACACCACAGTTCAAAAGCATCAATTCTTTGGTGATCAGCTTTCTTTATAGTCCAACTCTCACATCCATACATGACTACTGGAAAAACCATAAGCTTTGACTAGATGGACCTTTGTCGGCAAAGTAACGTCTCTGCTTTTTAATATGCTTTCTAGGTTGGTCATAGCTTTTGTTCCAAGGAGCAAACGTCTTTTAATTCCATGGCAACAGTCACCATCTGCAGCGATTTTGAAGCCCGAGAAAATAAAGTCTGTCACTGTTTATATTGTTTCCCCATCTATTTGCCATGATGTGATGGGACTGGATTCCATGATCTTCGTTTTTTGAATGTTGAGTTTTAAGCCACCTTTTTAACTCGCTTGTTTCACTTTCTTCAAGCGGCTCTTTAGTTCCTCTTTGCTTTCTCCCATAAGGGTGATGTCATCTGCATATCTGAGGTTATTTTTCCTAGCAATTTGATATTTTTCATGGCAATTTTTATTCTAGACTGTGCTTCATCCAGCCCGGCATTTTGCATGATGTACTCTGCAAATAAGTTAAATAAACAAGGTGACAATATACAACCTTGACATACTCCTTTCCCAATGTGGAACCAGTTCGTCGTTCCAAGTCCAGTTCTAACTGTTGCTTCTTGACCTGCATACAGATTTCTCAGGAGGCAGGTAGGGTGGTCTGGTATTCCCATCCCTTTAAGAATTTTCCACAGTTTGTTGTGATCCACACAGTCAAAGGCTTTAGCATAGTCAATGAAACAGAAGTAGATGTTTTTCTGGAATTCTCTTGCTTTTTCTATGATCCATTGGATGTTGGCAATTTGATTTCTGGTTCTTCCGTCTTTTCTATATCCAACTTGAACATCTGGAAGTTCTTGGTTCATGCACTATTGAAGCCTGGCTTGGAGAATTTTGAACATTACTTTGCTAGCATGTGAGATGAGTCTTTTCTATATCCAACTTGAACATCTGGAGGTTCTTGGTTCATGTACTGTTGAAGCCTGGCTTGGAGAATTTTGAACATTACTCTGCTAGCGTGTGAGATGAGCACAACCGTGCAGTAGTTTGAACATTCTTTGGCATTGCCTTTCTTTTGGGATTGGAATGAAAATGGAACTTTTACAGTCCTTTGACCACTGCTGAGCTTTCTAAATTTCCTGGCATATTGAGTGCAGCACTTTCACAGCATCATCTTTTAGGATTTGAAATAGCTCAACTGAAATTCCATCACCTCCACTAGCTTTGTCCCTAGTGATGCTTCCTAAGGCCCACTTGACCTCTACCCTCCAGGATGTCCAGCACCAGGTGAGGGATCACACCATCGTGGCTATCTGGGTCGTTAAGATCTTTTTTTGTATAGTGCTATGTATTCTTGCCACCTCTTCTTGATATCTTCTGCTTCTGTTAGGTCCATAATGTTTCTGTCCTTTATTGTGCCCATCTTTGCATGAAATATTTCCTTGATATCTCTAATTTTCTTGAAGAAATCTCTAGTCTTTCCCATTATACTTTTTCTATACATATTCCTCTATTACTTTGTATTGATCACTGAGGAAGGCTTTCTTATCTTTCATTGCTGTTCTTTGGAAATCTGCATTCAAATGGATATATCTTTCCTTTTCTCCTTTGCCTTTCGCTTCTCTTTTCATAGCTGTTTGTCAGGCCTCTTCAGACAACCATTTTGCCTTTTTGCATTTCTTTTTCTTCTAGATGGTTTTGATCACTGCCTCCTGTACAGTGTTTCAGACCTCTGTCCATAGTTCTTCAGGCACTCTGTCTATCAGATCTAATCCCTTGAATCTATTTTTCACTTCCACTGTATAATCCTAAGGGATTTGATTTAGGTCATACCTGAATGATCTAGTGGTTTTCTCTACTTCTTCAATTTAAGTCTGAATTTGGCAATAAGGAGTTCATGATCTGAATCACAGTCATCTCCTGCTCTTGTTTTTGCTGACTATATAGAGCTTTTCCATCTTCAACTGCAAAGCATATAATCAGTCTGATCAGTATTGACAGTCTGGTGATGTTCATTTGTAGAGTCATCTCTTGTGTTGTTGGAAGAGGGGTGTTTGCTATGACCAGTGAGTTCTCTTGGCAAAATTCTTGTTAGCTTTGCCCTGCTTCATTTTGTACTCCAAGGCCAAACTTTCCTGTTACTCCAGGTATCTCTTGACTTCCTATATTTGCATTCCAGTCCCCTATGATGAAAAGGACATCTTTTAGGGGTGTTAGTTCTAGAAGGTCTTGTAGGTCATCATAGAACCATTCAACTTCAGCTTCTTTGACTTTAGTGGTAGTGTCCTACCACTTGGATTACTTGGATTACTGTGATATTGAATGGTTTGCCTTGGA
This sequence comes from Bubalus bubalis, assembly GCF_019923935.1. NCBI lineage: Eukaryota > Metazoa > Chordata > Mammalia > Artiodactyla > Bovidae > Bubalus > Bubalus bubalis. Next base: position 74,568,754 of record NC_059160.1, on the reverse strand, counting down.
AACAAACAGAAATCATTCTGTAGTTTTTGAGATTGCTCCCAGGTTCTGCATTTCAGACTCTTCTGTTGACTGTGAAGTCTACTCCATTTCTTCTAAGGGATTCTTGCCCACAGTAGTAGATATAATGGTCACCTGAATTAAATTCACCCATTCCAGTCCATTTTAGTTCACTGATTACTAAATGTCAGTGTCATCTTATCATCTCCTGTTTGACCACTTCCAATTTACCTTGATTCATGGACCTAACATTCCAGCTTCCTATGCAATATTGCTGTTTACAGCATCGGACTTTACTTCCATCACCAGTCACATCCACAGCTGGGTGTTTTTTTCTTTTGGGCTCTGCCTCTTCATTCTTTCTGGATTTATTTTTCCACTTTTCTCCAGTAGCATATTGGGCACCTACCAACCTGGGGAGTTCATCTTTCAGTGTCATATCTTTTTGCCTTTTCATGCTATTCATGGGGTTCTCAAGGCAAGAATACTGAAGTGGTTTGCCATTCCCCTCTTCATTAGACCACGTTTTGTTAAAACTCTCCACCATGACCCGTCCGTTTTGGGTGGCCCTACATGGCTTGGCTCATAGTTTCATTGAGTTAGACAAAGCTGTGATTCATGTGATCAGTTTGGTTAGTTTTCTGTGATTGTGATTTTCATTCTGTCTGCCCTCTGATGGATAAGGATAAGAGGCTTATGGAAGCTTCCTGAAGACTTGAATAATGGTGGACTACTATAGTGGGTTTTTTGGGGGGTGGGCAGCAAAGAGCCCTCAGAAACATAGTAGAATTTTGATCTATTTGTTTCCATTCAGTCCCATGTATCAGGAATCACATCCCAAATTAATTCCTAAGGGTCATTTGACTTAAATATATGACTGTTTCCTCTCTCCAAGCCCCTGTTTTTCACTTTAATAGTATCTGCTTTGGACACATTCAAAGAATAGGCTTGGGTGGGACTTCAATAGCTTTATGCTAATTTTTGCTATGGGACTGAATCACTTTACCTTAGGATTCTTAACAGTCTTCTGTTTCTCAAAGGTTTTATTTTTCAGTTTTCTACTTCTTAGATTCTAGAGGAGTTAGCTTTTTCACCTTTTTGATTTCCAACTGTGATTTCAAATCAGCCTATTTTTGTGTAATGTTGTTTTTTGTTTGTTTTGCTGTATTTTGCTAAAAGCAAAAAGAAAAGGTGCCACACGTTAATAGTCTTTCCAACCACTTTTCCTAAAGACACAGGCTCAGTAAGCATTTAGTCTGTCTGAATTATGACAAGTGGCAATTGTACCAAATATTTTGCCCCTGTTATAGTATTGATTTCCACTTTTTCCAATCTGCAATATCTTTCCTCACTGCCTGCCCTTGACCTCCAAACCAGTGTAATTTGGTTTTTGTTGCAATGTACTCTGTGTTAAGGGGCAACTTTCTGCATTAACTAGGTAGGATAGCACCACCTGCTGCACCATGCAAACCCTATGCTGAGAGTTATACCTACCAAACCTTACGGTCTAATGAGTGCCCTGATTGGTGGGCAGTTTTCCTTCACACAGTGATTCACTCATTAGATTGCTCCCATCTTATGCCTCTAGAGCCTTGATGTCCTCTGTTCCAGCTGATGGATGGAAAGTGAGATCATGCAACCTGGAAGTTAACCCATACCACTTCAGCTCACATTCCACTGGTAAGCAGTAGTCACAGAATCTCTGTGTGAGTAACAGCTTCATACTCTGGAAAAGGAAGCACAGATTGTTTGTGGAGAACTGGCTTTCTCTACCACTGTTTGGAGTCAGCACTACACAACCCTTTGGTTAAACGTAGACAGTTGTGCAAAGCTGGACTTGCTTGTCTGCTCTCTCTCCCAACATTGGTCAAATTAACCTTTGTTTTCCATATAGTACAATCACATCCCTAATGTAAAAATACACATTTTATTGAGTGTAAGGCTTTGCTTCTGTTAAACTTCATCATGGTAGAAGCATCTTTTGTAAGATGGCCATAGTTTAAAGAACACATTTTAAGTAAAACTTTGTGACAGAAGATAGAAATAATGCAATTGTTATTTCAAGGTGGTTGGTAGGATTCAGTCTTTATTGTTCAAAATAATTTGTTCTCTCTGCTCTCAAGACTTCCATCGCTCTTAATGTTTCTCAGAGAAGCAGTGGAATAGTATGCAGGCATGTTATGGATTAAACCAGGTTCACCAAAAATATATGTTGAAGTCCTAACCCCCATTACTTCAGAATGTGACCTTATTAGGAAATAGGGTCATTTCAGGCCAGGGAAAGGTAAAAATTTTAAATCAGATAAGAGTTTGAAATGTTAATATTACTCTGGAGAGAAAGAAGAGAGCATGTGTGTGTGTGTGTGTATGTGTGTGTGTGTGTTTGTGCATGCATGTGTTGAAAATGAAAATCACGATTTATTATCTGAGAATGACCAAGATTTCATCCAGGGGTGGGGAAAACCAGGTTGAAAGAATATTTTAGACAACAAAGTTGCAATCTGCTTGTATTCCACTGAGTTAAGTTCTTTCAATAAACTGTTTATGAGTTAGGCATGTTTCTTTGACTCACTAGAAGTAGCTACCAGTGTGAGCTAATAAAGCAATATAAAAAGTTTTTTCTATTAATAAAAACTAATAAAATTTTAAACATGGCAATTAGTTTTCCAATTGTCTATGCATTGAAAGATGTAGTTGTATGAATAAATAAAGATTAATCCATCTCTGATATTAGCCTGCCCCCTTATTTTACTTACATAAAGAGAAGGAAACTCCCTCCTCCCTATAACTTAGATGCTCTGTTTTCTTTCTGGCTCCTTTGGGCTGAACAATTTGGTTGAAACAAATTCTCTGCTGTCAGTTTCCCTTTAGTTTCTGGGCACAGTCACCTGTTTAACACATAGTCCATGCTCTTTTATTCCTTCCACAATGCTTCATCTCATGAAGAAGGCAGGGACAGCAAGGTCATGCCCAGATGTAGCCTTGTGGGGTTCATTCTCCCAGAATGGGAATTAGGACAGTAGGGAAAGCAGAAGAACAAATTGGAAGAGGTTCTGAGTGCTTATGCAAACAAACAAACAAACCACAAACACAGTTTTAAAAGGAGAGAGAATAGCTCTAGTTCATGAATGTAGAATAATAGAATGGAGAAGGTCAAAATGGAAGCCAGTAGTTTATGAGTCTTAGTATTGCCCTAAATATTTTTGTACCACACAAAAATCTTCAAATTAAGTGATAAGATGTCATTTTATCCACAAGGTATGAGATTAAAATCTAAATCTCTTTTGATTAATAATAATATATTTACTGAATATCCACTATCACAGCAGATGGTGACTGCAGCCATGAAATTAAAAGATGCTTACTCCTTGGAAGAAAAGCTATGACCCCCTAGACAGCATATTGAAAAAGAGATATTACTTTGCCGACAAAGGTCCATCTAGTCAAAGCTGTGGTTTTTCCAGGAGTCATATATGGAGGTGAGAGTTGGACCATAAAAAACAAAAAAAAAAAACAAAAAACAAAAACTGAATACCAAAGAATTGATGCTTTTGAACTGTGGTGTTGGAGAAGACTCTTGAGAATCCCTTGGACTGCAAGGAAATCAAACCAGTCAATCCTAAAGGAAATCAGTCCTGAATATTCATTGGAAGGACTGATGCTGAAGCTCCAATGCTTTGGCTTCCTGATGTGAAGAATGACTCATTGGAAAAGACCCTGATGCTGGGGAAGATTGAAAGCAGGAGGAGAGGGGAACAACAGAGGATGAGATGGTTGGGTGGCACCACTGACTTGATGGACATGAGTTTGAGCAAGCTCCAGGAGTTGGTGATGCAGAGGGAAGCCTGGCGTGCTGCAGTGCAGGGGGTTGCAAAGAGTTGGACATGACTGAGCGACTGAACTGATACTATGTGCCAAATATTGTTCAAGGCACTATGCTTATTCTTACTCATTTTATCTATAAAACAAATTCTGCTAGGGAAAGCTCTCCTTTTATCCATTTTATAGAAAAGAAACTGAGAAATTGAGAGGGCAAGGAAATTGTTCCAACTCACAGTGCACAGAGGTGATGGAGTCTTGATCTGGCTTCAGGCAGCCCGGGTTCCAAGCTGTGGGATGAATCACTGCTGCTTGTTGAGCCCCCACACAGTGGCAACCTTGGAGCCAGGCATCTCACCTTGATTTAAGCCTCATGACAATCTTCAAGATAGTACTCTCAAGGTACAAATGAAGGTGCAAAGGCTCAGAGGTTAAGAAACTTGCTAAAGTCTGTATTTATAAATTTATAATTGGATCTTCCAAACACTCTTACTTAACCTTGGGGTGACCTTGTAATTTATTGTCTAAAGTCAGTAAAGGACTATTGTTAACAATTACCCTGGCCCTGTAGACATAAACCAGAACTTGTGGGCACACTGCCATGTGTGATCACCCTCCACTTTTCTAAACCTGGCTAGCTGGTGATATTCTACCTCAGATCTCTAAAGAGTCCTTCATTGTGACAAAAAAGTATTTCCCTAGGTTTTGTGAACCCATACTGCTCTTTTCCCCTTTCCCTACATGTTTATTTCTCCTTTGAGGCCCTGTTTGACCAATTTTCTCTTCTCTATTTCGAGTCTTTTTTTTCTTTTAAAGACCACAATCAGATCTTATAAATGTATTTTCTTCAAGTTTGAAATGATGGTTTATTGGAGCCCTGGAGAAAATAACAACCTTTCAACTAACAGAACAGAGCTGAATGAAATGGGAGGAAAGAACAGCGAGGACTAATAATTTAAAGAGAAATTTATAGGTCTGCTGCTCTCATGACTAAGAAATAATTTGCTGTCTGCAGCTTCAGGGGCAAAGAAATAGTGCTCAAAACCAGCTGTGCATGGGAATCTCCTCTGGCATTAATAACAATACGGACGCCCAAGTCCTGTCCCAGACGCACTGAATCCGAGCTTTAGAGGGGTGAACGCGTCAGTGTCACACCCGTGAATCTGATCCTCAGCGGGGGGAGCGGATCATTAAATTCCCTGACCCTAGTAGAAACACAGGAAGTGCATTTCATACTCATCTTGCGCTGGTAGAGTTACCAAGCAATTCATCCTGGGTTTCCGTCAACATATTTAGACAGAACTTCTTTTGGTGGCTTTTCTAATCCAAAATAGTCAGACTTCACCTTTCAGATCTGTTTAAAGCTTTTGCAGTTTTTCATGGTTCCTTTATCTTACTCTTTATCATCCCTTCATTCTCTAACACATATGTACACACATACATATATATACATGTATATGCATATGTATACACACATATAGATAATCCAGGTAAATACATTCACATATATATTGATAATTCAGATAAACACATATAAATCCTTCCTTTTTCATGAAGGTCAAGCTGTGTTGACTATTGTCAATATTAGGAAAGACTTCTTGTAGTTGTCTTTATCAAATGAATATCTGGTAAAAAAAATTCTGAAGAAATCCCATACATTAATTTTTTTAATCATAGAACTATTTTGTTTTGCTTCCCACTGACTTTTTCCCAATATACCATTGTGAACATTTTAAAACATATAACAAAGTTGAAAGGATTTTAAAGTGAACACCCGTGTACCCACCACTTAGGTTTTACCATAAACATTGCACTCTACTTCCACTATCACATATCTCTATCTATTATTCCTCCCATGTACCTACTAATCTATCTTATTTTTGAAACATTTTGTAGTATATTCATACATTGATTTTAATAACTGTTATTGATGTTACTAATGTTGACAGTGACAAAATACTTCAACTTTGTATTGCCATTCAGTCAAGCATGTTTTTATTCAAAGTGACTCCATGGGAAAAGATAGCACAGGTCAGACTCTGTTCTGAGGAAATAAAACAATATTATCTTTTGCTGGTAAGGACATGTAAGGATTGGGATTAAGTATCCATGTATTATAATGTGTATTTTAACAGTTAATTATTTTTGTAACAACTTGAATATATCAGTTTTTTTTTCAGCAAAATATTAATAAATGATTGCTACTTGCCCAGTATTATTTAGGATAAAGCACCGCTTTAAAGTAGGGCTGTTAAATATTAACACGTATCTGATTTTTGTCACTGTTTTCTTAAATATTAAAAATATAAGTAACAGGAGGTTTTCATAAAATAAAGACTTTCATATCAGTTTTATGTAGGACACATTACAATGCTTCTTTTCTCCTACAAATATCTCCCACACCTGCCTGAAATCCCACTGCCTTGTTTCATGGCTTTTGGGAAGATCCTCTAAAAATGTGGAGAATCCTCATGGTCATTCCCTACTTTCCTCAGTCCTCTGGGAAAGAGATGGAGACCAATAGATGCCACACACCCTCAATAGGCAGAGGTTAGAATCAGTCTTGCTGCCTGGTATTTTGGTGTCTCAGAAACCCTTCAGTTCACCCAGGTGCCCACAAAACACTTGGACCTCAGAATCAAGGCTGCTCCACACAACACCATCTCTGAATTCCACCTCCAAGGAGCAAGTAGCTCCTATGTTTCAGATAAAGTTCCTATGGGCCCAGAAACGTAAAGGGCTAAACACATACGTGATGAACCCTACTGTTGGAAAGAGAACTGGACCGTGAAAAACAGGGCCAGCTCCTCTTGGGCTTCCCAGGTGGCTCAGTGGTAAAGAATCCACCTGCCAATGCAGGAGACGCAGTTTTGATCCCTGAGTTGAGAAGATCCCTTGGAGAATGAAATGGCAATCTACTCTAGTATCCTTGCCTGAGAAAGCCCATGTTCAGAGGAGCCTGGTAGGCTACATAGCCCATGGGGTCGCAAAGAGTCGGATATGACTTAGGGACTAACCAGTAAAACCATGTTGAGGGTTCCCTCGTCTGCATTCTCAGAAATCTGTTCTAGTTTTTAAAATCGAGTCCAGTCTTGTAACATTATTCCTGTTCTGTGTGTTTTCCCAAAGATTTAAGGCAGCAGCTTCTTGCTTGAGTTACCACAGAACCCTTGGATGAGATTTGTCTAGGATTCAGACCTTCAACTCATGTAAAGTTGTCACACGCACCCTCACTTCTTCTAGTAACTTTGTTATGCTTTTGTTTTTAAAATTCATTTTACTAATGACTGTACTTGTTTTGCTTTTTTATTACTTTGGTAGATTGATTGGTTTTCTGACAGGATATGCCAGGGTAGCAAATCACCACTTTATTTTTAGAGCAACACTGAATGTTGCTCTAAATGAGATTAATGTTCACATCTCAAGACATCCATTTAGTGGGAAAAGCAAGTGGACATGATAAGGTGAATAAAGAAGGGACAGAGGGGACAGAGATTGAGATGTGTGAAAGGCATTTTATAGTTTATGAAAATAATTTTTTTAAAGTCTACATTTGGATGTATCTTGGACTTTGAAATTATCATAAATATGTTTATTCTATATTCTCAAATCTGAGTGGAAAAGATAGGAACAAAATATTGAGTCTTTCTTCTTCAGACTGCCAGAGGTTCTCATTACATCTTCTGAATCAACAGATGGACTTCTCTCTCTATTTCTTGTTATGTGTGTGTGTATGCTGTGTGCTAGGCTGTGTCTGGCTCTTTTGTGACCCCATGGACTATAGCCCACCAGACTCCTCTGTCCATGGGATTTTCCAGGCAAGAATACTGGAGTGGGTTGTCCATTCTTTACTCCAGGGGATCTTCCCAACCCAGAGATTGAACCCATGTCTCTTGCATCTCCTGTATTAGCAGGTGGACTTTTTACCACTGCACCACTTGGGAAGCCCCATTTCTTCTTATGAATGTGGTCAAATAATAAATACCCTCATAACTGACCTTGGCTCCTCTGCAACTTTAAAACAGCTCTTCAGTTTCAACCAGAGGTCTCTTCTCCTCTCTCCATCCTTATTGTTCTTCTCTTTCTCTTATCACTTCTATTTCAGGTCAAGCTGCTTGCATGGATTTGCTTTAGAATCTAGCATTAGAGTTGTCTGAAGAAACAGAACCAGTAAGATATATAGCTGTGTATATAGCTTTAGATATGGAAAGATTTGTTACGGAGAATTGGCTCATGCAGTTATGGAAGCTGAGAAGTCCTACAATGTGCTGTCTGCAAGCTGGAGGCCCAGAGAAGCCAGTGGTATAATTCCAGTCTGAGTCTGAATGCCTGAGAGCCAGGGGAGCGGATGGTATAATATAAAGCCCAGCCCAAGGGCAGGAGAAGATCAAAGTCCCAGTTCAAACAGACAGACAGGAAGCAAAGGGGATAATTCCTTCTTTCGCTGCCTTTTTTTTCCTATTCAGGTCCTCAAGGAATGGTGCTCACTCACTTTGGAGAGGGCGATCTACTTTACTGTAGAGTGCCCTGATTCAAATGTTATTCTCATCAGAAACATTCTTACATACACACCCAATAATAATTTTTCATCTGGAAGCCTACTGGCCCAGTCAGGTTGACACATAAAATTAACCACTGCATGTCATTAGAATGAGTTGAAAAGAACACTTGGAGTATGAGGGCTTTCATGGAGCAAAACGTGAAGATAGATGCACAGCTTCACTGCTAAAGTAGCCTTTGGTCCCGGTCTCTGCCACTAGGTGTCGCTAAGTAATCTAAGTAAATACCCAATTTATGACTCCAACAAATGTCCCGACATTGAGCTGAATGAGGCAGAAATAAAAATTAAGGTGATGTGGTCTAAATAAAATCTTGTGTATTACTTACAACAGCTGTTTAAAAACAGCATAATGTGTCTCTGGACTATAAATTGGAAAAGTCATGAACGCTTCTTTCCTTTTTCCTCTACTGGTAAATTGGTCATCCTGCTGCCTGCATTTTCATGAGTATACCTAGATTTTATGTGGTCTAAACTTATTGCTGGGCTGTTAGCATCTGCTGGGGTGACTGTACTCTCCCTGATCCTTTATTGGCTCATACGCTCATATATTTTATTGTTAAACTTTTTAAAAGACTCTTTTTGAGGGTGCAGACCTGAACTACCTAAAAAGCAAGCTCAGTAAACGTAATTCCTAACCTTATGAACATCTCTGGGTGAATTCTTATTCACCCTTTAAAACCCCAATCAGATGTTTTCCAATCTATCAGACCTGATCCTCAGGCAGCTTTTCCTCTTTCTTCTCTCCCATAGCACAGCTCTGTATCTTCCACAAGGCGTTTTTCACCTTACCTGGCAATTAATTTTTCACGTATCCGTCTCCCCCAAAGACTGAGCTCCCTAAGGAGAGGGAACAGCTTACGGAAGCCACATCTCCACAAAACTCAATGCTGTGGCCACTGCTGCCACTTTGCTTCTGGCTCATCTGCTGATTTAGAGGCATAACAAGTGAGGGAGCAATTACCGGTGCCCTTCAGCACTTCACTAGAACCTTCTCTCATGTCATTTCAGCAGGAGGTAAACTGAGTGTGTGTATTCCATGTTTTATAATACTGTGTGCTTAGGAAGAGTAATTAAGGCCTCACTACATTGATGTGGAAAGAGGTTTTTGTTTTGTTTGAATGGTGTCTTTAAATATTTGTAAAAGGAGTTGCTTATTATTCATCCATTGCCAATCCATTTAAAAACAGTTACACAGTAGAGAAGAGGGGATTATATTAATAAGAGTTGCTAAATCAGTATTTAACTTAGGGGGAAGTTTTTAAGCAAATTGCTTCACTTTTCCTTCGTAGGAGAAACAACTTGAGATTAGGAAACATCTTTTCTTAAAGAGATGAATGGACTTGCATATTCAAACAAATATATCAAAATGCTGCCAGTAGTTACATCTAAATTTTCTACATATTCTTAGTTTTATAAAATAAGTGTAAGTTAGCTTAAGAAATTTATGGTGAAATTCAGTACTCATTTACTTAATGGTTCGTGTGTGCCTGGTACTATGTTGAAAAGGGGAGAAGATCGATCGCGTGGCTAGTGTTTCCCCCTCCGGAAGCTCATGGTAGGTAGGGCCATGTAAACAGTGAATCTAAATACAATTTGCTAACAGCCAGAAATCAAGAGATTTAATTAATCCCACACAGGAGGATGAGACTGTCAGGGAGGTTTCACTGAGAGGCATGACATTTGAACTGGAATTTTACCATCTGTGAAATCAAGAAGCTTTACAGTTTCTACTTCATGGCTTAGCTAAATTGAATCACTAAGAGATTTCAGCAGTACTTACATTTTTTAAAGCCTAGATTTGTAATTTTATTAACTGATTGGATGTATCTTTTAATCTACTTTAATGATAACATTATTAGAGTAAATCAAAATGACTCTTTTCTGGTATTACACTGATATTGCCCTAACTTGTTGGGTTTCAGGTTTGGACATGCCTCCAAATCATCAGCAAGGTTGGTAAAAAAATGCAGATTCCTTGTCAAAATTGCTGAATCCCAACCTCCTGATACAGGGAGGCAATGCATTTACAACAAGGTTTCCATGTGATTCTGATTTAAGTATCATTATATAAGCATTTGGTAAGTCAGAGGTAAAACTGAGCATTTCAGGGCATGCTACTACTGCTGCTAAGTCACTTCAGTCGTGTCCGACTCTGTGCGACCCCATAGACGGCAGCCCACCAGGCTCCCCCGTCCCTGGGATTCTCCAGGCAAGAACACTGGAGTGGGTTGCCATTTCCTTTTCCAATGCATGAAAGTGAAAGTGAAAGGGAAGTCGCTCAGTCGTGTCCAACCCTCAGCAACCCCATGGACTGCAGCCTTCCGGGCTCCTCCGTCCATGGGATTTTCCACAAGGCATGCTATGGTTACTAAAATATATCTTCTAATCTATTAACGAATGTGCCTCTTGAGGGGAGATAAGGAAATTTAACAATTTATTAGGCATTCTGCTCTTTGTTTCAAGGCTACGTATGGAACATTTTCTTTCCAAAAATTGAAATACCATCAAGACTCCCATTTTAGAGATGAGAAAACTTAAGGTTTAGAGAGCTTAAGAAATCTGGTCAGGGTCAGACATCTAGTAAGTGTGAAACTGGTAATAATACATTTGCTGACCCCTGCTCCTTGCCCCCTTCAGTTTATCCTGTTTATCTCACCCTCAGAGACATCAATTTTTAAAGCACATTTTCTACAAGACAACTAAGTCCTTTCCAATAAAAAGAAGAGACTAGGGTGATCTTCCTGCTCCTGTGTTCTAACCTGACTGGTGACAACTCAGTTTCCAGGAAAGAAAAGGTCCAGCTTCTGTAACTGTCTCATTCACCTCCATCCAGCCCTCAGGCTGGCGTTCTTGAATCAAAAAGCAAATGTGGACAAATCTAAATCAGTTGTGGGTAGATGTGGGCAGATCTAAACCTTAGCACTCACTATGCCTTGTAGTCAGTGTTACTGAATTCCCTTGAGCAAGCATCTAAGCAGTGGGACATCCTTGCAAGTAACCCACTTGCTGATATAATGCACCAATTACATTTACATAAAACACTCCTTTTGCAAATGGACAATTGGTATTTAGCCAAATGCAAAGAGAAAAAGTTCTGATACTTATGCCTGAGGACAATCTTGGGTGTGACCAAGATGAAGCTTCAGTGCACTAATTCTTGCTGATATCTGGAGAGTTAGGAGACACCAGGGCCTGAGATCGGGCATCCTACTTGAGCCATGAGATGACCCCAAGAACTTGAGGCACAGAGTTTCTGATGCTTAAGTGACAGGGATGCTGAAGGTATTATCAGAGATGGGTTGTACTTTGTTTTATTTTATTTTATTTATTTTTATTTGTGTTGGCAATTGTAGCCTCTGAGGACCCTGAAGTATATGAAAGCAGGATTTTTACTATTATCCCTTGAATAATGAGAACCCTAAGTTCAGAAGCTGCTGCTCTTAAAAACACCCACATTTACAGGGCTTCTCTGGTTGCTTAGCTGGTAAAGAATCTGCCTGCAGTGCAGGAGACTCTGGTTCAATTCCTGGGTTGTGAAGATCCCCTGGAGAAGGGAATGGCTACCCACTCCAGAATTCTGGCCTGGAGAATTCCTACAGATCATGGGGTTGCAAAGAATCGGACATGACTGAGCAACTTTCACTTTTAACAGTTATCAAAAACCAACAGGAGTAGTAAATACAATTTTAAGGCTTAGCAACTGAGTTTTCTTAAGATAAAATCATTGTTAGGCAGATTTAAGGTTTTGCGTCTTTTTGAAAAAATAATCATCATTCTGTGGATTTATAGTCAAACTTTGTTTGCCCTTGCATTTGCCCATTTGAAAATGGTCAGTTTTTGCACAGCTTAAGTGTGTAACACTTCCAGTAACAATTTTAATGTATCTGTATTAATAGAGTTCCAGAGCAATGGTCCCTGAATTCTGGGACAAAGATCACGAAAGGAGTCCCAGTGCCTCCTCCAAAGGCTATCATGGCAGCCTCTCCACTGTATTTCTTCCCAGGAATCTTTGTTATTCCTGTCTATAGAATGATTCATCATCTTCCTGAAAAGAATAAGCCAAGCTTTAACATTTGTTTTTCAACTTTATGTTTTGAAAACTGCTATATCAAGTAGCCAGAGAGACTGATTGAACTGGCAAGTAAATAGTCTCCTCTCAACATGCCATTCTGGCAAGATAAACCAGCTGATGGAGTAATAGTAGAAATCCCCTTGCACAGGCAGTTCAGGAGCTGGCAGAGGTGGCGGGAATTTTTCTGCACAGTGTTCCCAATGGCCTATCCTGTCTGGTCTGTCTCTATCCCATTGTTCCCTGAAGATTGGCCTCCATACTCAGGCTTCTTTCCCGGATGGACTGCCCCGCACCTCCCCCCCCCTCCCCCCCCCGGCACATACTGATTTGAAGAATTAATTTCGTGATGCCACCGATAGGATCCAGGGAAGTGCTGATCCCTACCTGTTCTTTGGGAATATCCCAGGAACAAACTTGGGTTATTGACTTTTATAACGGGACCTCAGTAGGGTTGGGCTGCGTTGATATACACATGCACACAAAATGATATTTGACTGGAAGATACAGCTGTGAAGGGAAGCATTTTCCTCCATAGCCATATTCCTATTTTTGCATTTATCCATGAAAGATGGATCTGTTTTTGCATGTGTATGTGTGATAGAGTGGTGGCCCTATTTTATTCAGAGAAATCCGTCGATTTTCTATTTATCTTTAGATCACAGGGGAAGAAAATTTGCCAGTTCTTTTGTGTTCTGGATACACTGGGGAATGAGTCTTAACTTCCCTTTCCATCTTCTCCTCTGCCCAGTAGGACTAGTCAGTCATTCCCTACCTACCTTTCTAACCTACACCATGGTTGGTATGCTTTTATTTTGCCAGCACCATGTCGAGATAATAGACTGCACATCCCAGCTTCTTGCAGCCAGAGGTGCCAGTGAGATGGAAGCAGACACTGTGGGTGGGGTTCCCAGGGAACCTCTGATTCACCTGGGAGGCATGTCCTTTGCTCTGGCCCCTTCCTCTTTTCCATTGTCTGGATTGGGATGAAATATCTAGAGCTTCAGTGGCTACCTTGCAACCTCATGGTGACCTTGAAAATAGAAGCTATACATCTAGGATATGAAGTTGAAAATAAATTCTTAGTCCCTGATAACTGTGCGCAGCATTCCCAGTCCTGGCTAACTTATCTCCGAATAGTATTTGAGGGAAATGAAAGTAAATGTGTATCTTTTTAACCCATTGTTTCTTGGGATTTTGTTCAGCGTTGCTGAACCTAATCAGTTGCAAACGATATGCAAGTCACATAATTAAATAGCTCCATTTGCCTCTTCTCTTCCCCTTCTCCCTCCCATACCTCACACCCCCAAACCCTTGATTTTTGCCCTCTTTTTAGCTTCTTATCATCAGCTGATGAGAACTGGATCACAGAGGAGGTTTGCCACTATTGAATACAGATATCCAGCATCGGTAAAACCCAGACCTCAATTTGCTTTCAGGTATCCGAGATGACAGTAGGATCCTGTCTCTTGGCTTGAGGCAAATAAACCAGTCAGATTATTAATCACTTCCATTTCTGTAAGGAAGATTAAGGAAAGAGGGATTAGGAAGAACAGACGTTTCCTTTACGGCATTTCTGAGGTAGTTGGTGGAAGTTCCTTCTTCTGTAGGATGAGAGGGGAATGTGGGAAATAGAAGAGAAAGTTTCCCTAAAGACACAAATATTTAGTTTCATCATGTGTGTTTAGATTTCCACATCAGTCTTAGCTTGTCTGTCCTTCTTGCTTTTCTGGCTGTTTCAAAAGGAGGGAAGGACTGGAGTGAAGAGCTGGGCCACTGGGTCCAGGGTCTTTCTGTCCAACATGTAATTCAGCCTTACCTCTCCTTTAGCTGGTGGCCTGAGTTTAAATTAGGGATGTAGGAAGCAGGCATGTTTCTACCCGAGAAGGTACACAGTACTCATTCTCTCTTCCATGTGCGCCTGCATAGCAGTGAGGGGTGAGGGTGGCACAATGAAGCCATGGAACAAGAGTCTCCTTGCTTTGGGTTTTACACAGTAGGAGTCCTAGACCCATTTGTGTAAATCGCGACTAAGGAGCAGGAGGATTCTTTTCTTAGACTGTGATTTTACAGTGAATTAAGTAATTACAGTAATTTTACAGTGAATTAAGGATAGGCAGCCAGGATTTGCGATGGTTGTTTGAAACTCAGGATTCAAGGCACAGCCCTTCCTAGACTGTGTCTGTCTTCTGAGGAACGGTAAGCTAACAATGTTTACTATCTAAAAAATGAGCTAAGGTACCCTTTTCACATTTTAGTATCTTATTCTTCCTGTCCGCTGCCTTGAAAAACATCTGAAGGAAGAGGATCTCACCCTCCATCCCTTTGCTTGCACCAAAAGTGATCTGAACAGCACCTCATGAGCACCAGTTTTCTTCCTAGCCAGATGAAGACTGTTGTGTATTATTTTCTAAATGAGTCATCAGGGCTGATGATTTTGTCAAGATTATTTATTTTGAAGACAGAATTGAATATTCAGGACACCGTGATAATTGGAGTGATAACCTAGTGCTTGAATCTCGAAGCTGTGTGTGTGTGTCCCAGGCTCTGCCCCTGCGGCTGATCCCCTTGGAGCCACGAAGCGCCGCTTGTGCCACTTCCTGGCTGCGGGAAATGAATACCTGCCTGTGTGTTTAAGATTCGACTGCCACACTGTGACTCTATTTAAAGCCACCTAGTGTTCACCATTTCCTGTATTTGTTGCTTTATATTTGTATGTCACCTTTTACTGGAAAACATAGGCTTTTCAAAAATACACTCAGGCCTTATCACAAATATGGGTGACAGATGTTGTTCCTCTCTTCCTCCGGATAAGGAAAATGAAAGCATAGAAAGGAATTGTGTGACACATGTAGACTCACTAAAGCCTTTGTAAAAACTTAAGACTCCATTTGCCTTCAACTTCATTTTGTATAATGTGTTAAATCAGCAATTGATTTTTCTCTCATGCAATTTTTAAATTGAGATCTAATTCACACACTATAAATTCACCCTCTTAAATTATAAAATGTAATGGTTTTTAATACATTCACAAAGTTGTACAACCACAACCACCTTCTAATTCCAGGACATTTTTATCACTTCAGAAAAAAAGAGAAACTCTATACACACTAGCAGTCAATCCTCATCTCCTTTATCCCCTGGTCTCCTGGCAACCACTACTCTGTGTCTCTCTTGATTTGCCTGTTCTGGACAGTTCATATAAATTTAATCATGCATTATGTGGACTTCTGCATCTGGTTTCTTTCATTCAGCATCATGTTTCCAAGGGGAATACTTCATTTCTGTTTATGGCTGAATAATATTCCATTGTGTGGATTTACCACATTCTGTTTATCCTGTCATTAGCTGATGGGCATTTGGGTTGTTCCCAATTTTTGGCTGTTATGAATACTGCCTCTAAGAATGCTCACAGAAGTTTTCTGTATATGTAGTTTTCAATTACCTTGATCATACACCTAGGAAGGAATTGTTAAGTGTAATTGTAACCCTATGTTTAACCGTATAAAGAATTCCCAAACTGTTTCACACACAGCCTGCACTGTTTTACATTGCCATAGCAGTGTATGGGGTTCGTGTCTCTGCATCTTTGTCAACAGTTTTTATCATCTATCATTGTGATTTTAGCCATCCAGGTGAATGGGAAGCTATTGATTTTTAAGCAATAACAAAAGGCATATGAAATTAAGAGTCCTTTGGGTCACTTTCTTAACTGGGTGAATGGCTTATATGGCCCATGGAATTAAAACTCCTTTCTTCACAGACTTCCCTAATTTTAATTACTGTATTCCTTACCTATGACAGACATTTTGGAGTCTGCACTTAATAGGAGAGAAGAAGCTATTCGAGGCCTCACCCTCTCTTTCCATTCCAGAGTCCCCTTCTCAGTGTACATGGAGGCTTTTCCAATTTTAACTTCCAACTCTACACAGAAACTCTTGTATCTTTATCACCCAGCTCAGTGAATTTAATATCTTCTTCAGCTTTTTTAGAATACTCTTTATTTTCCCATTTGATTCATTACATATATTAATGATGATACTGGGTAGACAATAAGATCCTACTGTATAGCACAGAGAACTATATTCAATAACCTGTGATAATCCGTAATGGAAAAGAATATGAAAAAGAATATATATGTATAACTAAGTCACTTTGCTGTACAGCAGTAATTAACACAACATTGTAAATCAACTATACTTCTCTAAGAAATTAAAAAAAAATTTTAAATGATGAAACTAAACACCAAATGTACCCATAATACTTATTATACATGGTGTCATTTGACCTTTTTAACAACTCTGTGAGGCACGTTGTTACTGTCCCAGAAATTCTCAAGATGAGGAAATTGACAATGACAAGTACAAGGTTAATGGCTGTGTGGCCATTGATGGTAAAGTAGGACTAATTAGGGAGGGGTGTAATATCTCCTTTGTTTGCCCTGGTATTTACTTCTTCTTAGCCTTTCTTACCTGAGAAGGCAGTGGCACCCCACTCCAGTACTGTTGCCTGGAAACTCCCATGGATGGAGGAGCCTGTAGGGCTGCAGTCCATGGGGTCGCTAAAAGTCGGACACGACTGAGTGACTTCACTTTCACTTTTCATTTTCATGCATTGGAGAAGGAAATGGCAGCCCACTCCGGTGTTCTTTCCTGGAGAATCCCAGGGACGGGGGAACCTGGTGGGCTGCCGTCTATGGGGTCGCACAGAGTCGGACACGACTGAAGCGACTCAGCAGCAGCAGCAGCAGCAGCCTTTCTTAGTTCTGAAAGTGTGGAGGACTCCTTCACACTGGAAAATCCTGAAAAGTAATTTCTTCAGCCTCTGTCCCTCAAATGCAACCAAAATCCTGGGGGGAATTATAGGAATTAATAGCCTTGGGATGACTTGGTTTTATTTAATTATAATTTTAATTATTCCATTAGGCCATCTATGTCTCTAGAGTCAATTCTCCTTCTCCGATATTTTCTGATAATTAGAAAATAAATTTACAACTATTTTTCTCATGATTTCAAGCAGAGTCCTATCAATTGGGTCTATTTCCCTCGTAGCTCACATGGTAAAGAATCTGTCTGCAATGCAGGAGACCCAGGTTCAATTCCTGGGTCAGGAAGATCCCCTGGAGGAGGGCATGGCAACCCACTCTAGTATTCTTGCCTGGAGAATCCCATGGACAGAGGAGCTTGGTGGGCTACAGTCCATAGAGTCACAAAAACTCAGACACCACTGAAGCGACTCAGCATGCAAGTTTAGGGTAATTTCTTAACTTGGCAGATAGGAATAATCAAGGCTGACTCCATACACACAGCCTGATAATCACAATTTTTCTTGCCGATGAAACAGAATCCAGCCTTGTCGTTTCATACCAGGTAAAGGATGGCTGTCACTGCAACAAAATTTTTTCCCACAATACATTCTATACTTTTGCTGGTTTGTAAATTGCATATCTGGAGAAGGCGATGGCACCCCACTCCAGTACTCTTGCCTGGAAAATCCCATGGATGAAGGAGCCTGGTAGGCTGTAGTCCCTGGGTCGCAAAGAGTCAGACACAACTGAGCGACTTTGCTTTCACTTTTCACTTTCATGCATTGGAGAAGGAAATGGCAACCCACTCCAGTGTTCTTGCCTGGAGAATCCCAGGGACAGGGGAGCCTGGTGGGCTGCCGTCTGTGGGGTCACACAGAGTTGGACACGACTGAAGCGACTTAGCAGCAGCAGCAAACTGCATATCAGATTAGATGGCAACAATGCTAGAGCATCCTCCACATTTTTGATGCCAGGTTGCCATTAAACGGGAAAAAGAGAATGTAAATCTCGACAATCCATAAGAAATGGAAATAAAGGGGCCTCTTTTTAAGGCCCTATTTTAAGGCCCTAGTTGAAATAGTATCTTTCTCAGTATTGAGCTTTGAGTCATATATTTTCTCATAGCTTCAAACATCAAAATGAAAAACTCAGGGCCTTAGATACTTTTTAAAAGCTATTCCAACCCTCTAACCCTCTTAAGAGCGAAAACAAAGGGTTAATACTGGAAAAGGTGGGCATTATCTTTTTGCATTGGCCTTGACTATGCAAGGGCAATTAGGTCCTGCTTTTCCTTATTATCTTTTGATCCTTCCTCTCTGAAAACTAGAAGTCAGGCTTCTTCTCAGGGGATATGATATGTGGTGTTTTAGTCGCTAAGTTGTGTCCAACTCTTGAGACCCCATGGACTGACTGTAGCGGGCCAGGCTTCTCTGTCCATGGGATTTTCCAGGCAAGAATACTGGAGTGGGTTGCCATTTCCTTCTCCATGGGATCTTCCCAACCCAGGGATCGAACCCCAGTCTCCTGAATTGCAGGCAGATTCTTTACCAACTGAGCTACAGGGGAAGCTGGATAGGATATGATGAAGGTGAAATATTTTTTACATTTCTTCTTTAGAAGAGGAGAGAGAGAGAGAGAGAGTGTGTGTGTGTGTGTGTGTGTGTGTGTACATTTGTCTGTTTGAAAATCTTTAGGAAAAGGCTAAAGAATAACTAGAGACTAATGGCAAATTAGTTTTAATTAATGTACAGTAATAAAGCCAACCCCTTAGAACTGTTCTTCTGGATGTTGTCATAAATAACACTCATTTCATTACATAGGCAAACATGAGCTCAAAATAATTGAGCTTTTAAAACATTGAAATTTTTTAAGGGGCCATATAACTCAGAGTTTTACTTAGGATTTCTATTTCTTTTAAAAATGCTCCCTTTTAACTCTGGTTAATAAGATTCAGGGGGAAATGTGTTTTTGAGTTCCAAGGATCTTTTACTGGAGATTTTTTTTTTTTCTGATGCTCATTCTCTGACACAAATTGTATGTGACTGATATTTGAATGATTCTTATAACTGACACAGTTTTTAATTAAAGTGGACATAAATTGTTTTCCATTTAAAAAGTCTTAAATAAGCCTACATGTCAATGATTGAGACTTTTGGAGGGCTATTCAACGTTGACTAGAACCTTGTTTTGTGTGATTAAAATACACAGGAATACTTCGCCTGTCGTGGCCTACATGCTTCCCGGTGCCTCTCCACTTGAGCTTTGAACTTACACTTGAACCCTCTGTTTCACCTGAGCTCTCTATTTCTAGCTCTTCTAGTTTCCAGCTTCTCAATGCTGCAGTAATCTCTGAGGGAGATAAATTCAATGGAAATAAAGTTGGAGAAGGAAATGGCAACCCACTCCAGTGTTCTTGCCTGGAGAATCCCAGGGATGGGGGAGCCTGGTGGGCTGCCGTCTATGGGGTTGCACAGAGTCACACACGACTGAAGCGACCTAACAGCAAAGTTGGAAAACCTGAATTGACTCTAAGTTTACTTAACGACTCTGGGTAAATTATTTGACTTCTTTGAGGTAATTTAGTCATTTATAAAATTGAGGAAATACTTAATATATGTTACTATTAGGCCTTTAACCTAGCATCATGTATAAATCTCTCCTATCATAATTCATTTAGAATCAACGGTGGTTTGAAAAATTAGATATACCAGTCATTTCCTTCTGGTCGTTCTCCTCATGCCACATCTCCACACTCACCACTGGTATCAGTATTTGTCAGTGTTTAAATGAATTATAATGACCTTCCCCTCTGAGAGATTTTACTGTTTTTATTGTTCAGTATTGACATTTTTCTGTGTTTTATTATTTTTGGAAGTGAGTGAGTAATGAGCTAAATGAGTATTGATACATCCTTGTCAAACAAACTGACTACTTTGTTTCAGAGAACAGTGCTGACACTTCATGGAGTTTCTCAAAGGATCCCTGTGCTCAGTCACTAAGTCATGTTTCATTCTTGTGACCCCATGGACTATAGCCTGCTAGGCTCCTCTGTCCATGAGATTTCCCAGGCAAGAATGCTGGAGTGGGTTGCCATTTTCTCCTCCAGGGGATTGTCCTGACCCAGGGATCGAATCCACATCTCTTGCATCTCCTGCATTGGCAGGCAGATTCTTTATCACTGAGCCACATGGGAAGCCCCAGAGGATCCCTAGGAAAGACTTTATGGGCAAGATTGCTGTAGGACAAGCAGAAAGAAAGGTCAGGGAATGGTAAGAGAGGGTCCATTGAAAATAACCCAGGAACTAGGGGCTAATCTTCATGGGAAGGGCACAGTGTCCTCGAATCTGTGGGACTCACAGAATTGATCAGGAAGGTCTCTGAGGCTACTTGACTAGAGCTGAGCATGCCCAGTAAGAAGATGGTCACCCTGGGAGTGAGAAGAGGACTTGGGAGGGGAAGGTACTGAAGCTGCCTGCTGGCACAGGGCATCTTAGTCAGCAAGGACAGGGGAGGGCAGCTGTGCGTGACTCAGCCCAAGCTGGCAGTAGAATTCCTGCCATGAGAACTGGAAGCACATTGCCCCCACAAAAGCAATCCTGCCACTCAACCCTGGTACAGAATTATATTAGCCCCCTGAAGTAATGGTAGTCCTTGTGAGCTGCTAAGACAGTATAAAATGTTTTGTTCCTAGCAAATGGTATGAACTCAGGAAATATTTGATGAATTTATTCCTACATTTGTTCAAAAATATTTATGAAATTCCTGTTAGAGGTCCAAGACTGTATTAGGTTGTAAGGATATAGTAAGGAACTGGATAGGTTCATAACATTTATATCCTAGATGGGGAGCCTGACAAGAAACATGTAAGGAAATAAAGAGGATGACATCAGATATTGAAAAGTTCTGTGATGACTTATCTGGAGTGATACTTTTTATAGAGCAGTCAGGGAAGTGGTCTTAGAGGCCTGAGTCATGAAAATTCACCATCCATCCTGAGATTTAGGCAAAGGAAACCTTAAGTGAATTCAGTAAACACATGATGTTTGCTGATTTTTTCTCTTAGTAAACCTTATTCTAATATACTATAGACAAAAAGCTTAATTGAAATTAGTTATTGAATATGCTCTAGATTTCAAGAAATGTGTTAGGTGCTATGGATATAAAAGTAAAAACCATGTGCTATACCTCCAAGGAAGTGACATTCTCGTGTGGAAAGCCATAGGTAGAAACAAATGCAATGAAAAGTAAGAACTGCCATTATGGAGGCATAGTGGCATTCTACGGGAGACTTGTTGAAAGGTGCCTTTATTGTCACTGAAATAGCAATATATTGGTAGAAAATTCTCGTGAGTTTCCCATGTTTCTGCATGCCTTGTCAACAGAGAGACTGACCACCTTTTTTTTTTTACCTGTCTTGAGCTATTTTTCAAGGATATTTATATCACTAGGAAACATGTTGGAGGTTATTTCTCTTCCATGGTAGAGAGATTTGATTATTTACTAGGATACTAAAGAAAATTGTTGTCATTGTTTAGTCACTCAATCATGTCTGACTCTTTGCAACCTCATGAACTGTAGCCCACCAGGCTCCTCTATCAGTGGGATTCTCTAGGCAAGAATAGTGGAGTGGGTTGCCATTTCCTTCTCCAGGGGATCTTCCCGACCCAGGGATCAAACCGTGTCTCCTGCAAGTCTCCTGTGTTACAGTAGTGAGCCCTCTTTACCAGTGAGCCATCAGGGAAGGCCATACTGAAGAAAATGTTTTCCTCCAAAGCAAAGATTGGACAGCTTTCTTTTAGACTCTTTGTTGAAGTTTCCCAAGTTGAATTTCCTCAATTGTGATGTGAAGTCACTGTATGGCACCATCTCCCTGGACCACCCTCTGATGCCCCATGGCATTCCAGGGCAAGAAGAACCAAGAGACCGTGAAGCTTGCGCTGCCTGCTGTGCCGTGAGTAACAGGGTTCTTTGTCTCTGACTCAGGAATCTCATCTCAGAATCCATGTAACTGTGTAGGCTACCTTGTTAATAGCTTAGAAGGAGGTAAAATGAACAGTTTTTGATATGGTAACAATATGCAAACTATGAATGATTTCTCATTGTCTCTTGTTTTATACAATGCTATTTATGTTTTCTGAGCCTTAATTTTCTCATTTGGAAACTTGCATAAAAACCTTTGCCTCAAAAAAATCATGCTAAGGATCAAATGGGGTGTCATGTGAGCAGCAGAGACAATTAGCTATTCCGCAGAATCCATTCTTTCTTTCTCCTACACCAGAGGAACATTGTTCTATAGCAGTGGCCACCAGAGTCAGGAAAAAAATACATATTCCAGCCTTCTTTGCAAGTCAGTGGAATTAAGCAGTGAAGTTCACAATGGTATATGAGCAGAAGCTGTAAATGCAACTTTCAGCTTGCTTGAAAGGAAGAATTCTCTTCTCTACTCCTTCCCTCTTTCCAACTGCCTGGAATATAGACATAGAGATGAGACACTTTGGACCATGTGGATGGGAAGACAGCCTTCATATGGCAGAGGACTAAGGCTGAACGAGCCTAGGTCTCTGACTTTTTGGCAGAACTATTCAAATCTTGAACTGCTAAGGTACAGACTATTAGGTGAGAGAAAGATAAATTTCTGTTCTGTTTGAGCCACTGCTGTTTGATATCTCTGTTGCAGCAACATACCTGAATCCTAATCAGTGGAGGAATGAGAAAATCAGAGTGGTGTATCAGAAGGATCCTCCTGGTGATGACCAGGAGAGAATCGAGGCAGGGACCTTATGAGGAGGGAGATCACCTAGCTACCCAGCCATGTGTTTCCTTTTCCAAGATGTGGAATGTTATTAAGTCTTACTTGGCCTGTGGATTGTTACAAGCATTTTGAACTTCAAAGTAAAGTAAGTTAGAGATACACTAAGTTGCAGTTAAACATGATTCTTTATGATAGGTATGACAGGTGTTTTCAGCATTAGAGAATTTTATGCCTCATACAAAGGAGCACTGAAAATAAAGTGGTCTTTAAACTTTGGAAATGGACCCTTTCATCCTAAAACCTCTAGTATTCGTGGCTACTAATGTTCAAGGGAATGCAGTTCAAGAAACATGATCCAGTGCCTATTAGATTTAAAGGCGCCTATCCAACTCTGTCGAAAATTTTAATCTAAGATAGCATACAATATAAATAGTCTGCAGAGCATTTCATAAAGAAGGGTATTTGTCAGATACAAGGATTCAATAAACACCTGCACAGTGTACACACAGCCTTTCCCACAAACTAGAACAAAAAGCTACAGATACACCAAATGCAATTTAGTATCAGTATTCCTCCATACAGAGTTAAGCTTTCAGTTTTGTTGCAGGATGTGAATGAATAGGACAAGGATGAAAAAGGCAGCGAGGTACTACTTTGAATCCACTTGGAGAGATCTTCATGAGGAAAATCTTTGCAAGAACATAAATGGCCTGACTACTAATTGTCTTAGCAAGAGATGAGGTTGTGTGGTGGACAGCCTCCTTGCCGGGGAGTTCATAACAATCTAAGAGGCAAAATTAATGGTGGCAAAACAGAGCATGTGAAGTCAGAATCCTGTGACTTTGGCTTTGAGAGTGTTTGATCTGGCAGGAGCTCTTTTCCATAAGCAACTGAGTCCTGTCCAGCACTTATGGGATCAAATGGCAGTATAAATTGGATCAGCAGTTAACATCCTAATTCTCTTCCATGCCAATGTAGGGAAAAGCAACTCTCATTAAACCCTTCATAGAAAAATACTTTCTGCAGAATCCTCAGGGAAAAAAAATTCTTAAATCCCGAGTCCATGCCAAATATCCCTATGGTTTTCTCAACAGTACAGCTAATCCTCTGTGCTGGCAAAAGCCAGTTTCCTTTCCTTATTCTGGTCTGTGTTGGAAAAGGGGTGCTTAGATGCAGAAGTAGCACACACAGAAGTGTCAGACCACACTTGACACTGTGAGTGCGGTGACAGGGTTCCCCAGCTGTCAGCTGCAGAAGCACTTCATCTCATTGCATGCCACACAGCTCCATGCTGAGAAGTGGCAGGCAGGCCCTTTTATCCTGTGTAATGTCTTCATTAGTAACAGCACTTACGAATGAATTATACAGTTCTACAGTTATAAGAGTATATACAGTTATAATTATTCCGTTATGACAGTAATGAATTGCCTTGGAGAAGAGGGGTACAGAATAAGTGGTAAACTTCATAAGCTAGGGTCTTTATGTGGATATCCTCTTTTATTTCCTCCAGTTGGACTTGAATTCTTTAGCAGTAGGAATTTTGAATGCTGCGAAGGTAGGAAGAATTCTTTGATTTCTCCTCTGCCTTTTGGTCACTTTAAGACATCCTCGTCTTCATGCACCGTTTCCCCATTTTCTTCTATGGCTTGGGTCATTACCTACCTAACAACCCCAAGAGCAATGACAAATTGTGTCTGTAGGTCTATACAACAAGAAGGTGACTTCTTTTTAAGGGCAGTGGAGAAATTCTCAAGATAAAAGAGTCCCTGTTAGAAACTATGATAGTATGCATCATAAAAAAACTTAAGGGTTTCTCTATCAAATCTTAGTTTGGAGAACTCTAGTTTATGTACAGTTAATAAGGTTTCTTTTTCTTATAGGGGTTTCTTTAATAAGACAATGCATATTATGAAACTTCAAGGGGAAAAGAAAGTATATAGAGTTCTCTGAATTTATTTCATCCAGAAACCTTTGTTATAGGCCTAAATAGTGCCAGGAAACATTGATATTTTTTTTTGAAAAGCCTAAAAGAATCAGTTAATCATTAGCTTTTATATCTAAGGAGTAGTCATGTAGCAAAAACTAAGTTTTCAGGACATGTCTAATAACCTGGCAATCGGACCAAAGTCCATACTCTTGGTGAGGAGCTTTAGACCTGACAGTGTTTTAGCAGAGAAAGAATCTCAGTCTTGGGACTATTATATAGCAGTAAAGTTTGCTCACTCTCAGAGGTAGGCTGCAGGATTTGTGCAGTTCCCAGCTCCCTGGTTGGAATTCTCCCTTCTCTCCTATTTAAGAGAGGGAATGCAAGTGGACTAGAGGGACATTATTACAGAAATGCAACTCACGACCCTCTGATCATCTCTAAAATGTGAAATGGTGATTCAAAAGGCTGTACTTTACTATTTGACACCTTAAAATTGTGCATTAGAATGGCCCTCTTGGTGAGAATTAATGGCCCTGCAGCGGATTTGCAGGATTCCAGTGAGTTTTTGGTGTCAATGAGTGTGTGAGTGTGTGCAGGTACATGTGTGTGCTCAAATTCACACACATGTGCTAAAGTGCTGGACTGGAGGGGTGGGAGGAGAATCTAGAGAAAGGGAAGTAAACCCCATTCCTCTAAAGTTTTCTCAAGCCATGAGAATCCCAGAGAAAGCAGTTCTTTTGAAGCTTGTATGTCACATCTTATGGGCATTTGTTTTTCAAATTATAGAACACTGACACTAAGATTTGGTCATGTGAATTTTTGCCTCATGCTAGAGAGAAGTTGTCACTTGACATCTTCGATTTGCTGCATCTGAGGAAATGTGACAAGCAATTAAATATCCTTTAAATTTTAAGGTAAACTAGGAGTAATATTTTGAAAAATATAAAATGAATGTGATAGGCACCTTAGCATGGTGATTAAGAATATGCTTAATCATGTAGAGCCATTCTCTCTTAAGTCTGAACCTGAGCTCTGTGCCCTTGGGCCAAGTTGTTTATCTACTCTGTGCTTCTGCCTCCTTGTCAGTAAAATGGGAAGGATAGTAGTACCCACTCATAGGATGACATGAGTTCATATTTGGAAGGTTCTCAGAATAGTGCTTGATACTTAGTAAGTGTTCCTTACATTTAAAAATATTTAAAAAATGTGTTTCTTATTTTCTCTCTTGCACATTGAGATACACAGAAGTCAGTCCACTGTATATACAGAGAACATTGGCAAGCCAGTGCCCTTGGGACAGCAGCAGAATCTGTTCAGGGGACTGTTAGCCACCTGGAGAGAAGCAGCTGGCCACAGTGGACAGCAGCAGGAATAGGCAAAGTGGGCCTGGAGTCACCTATTACAGCTGCCCCAGTAGGAAATTCCTGAAAGGGGACTGAAGGGACAAATGGAAGGCTAAGTAGAGAGCAGAGTGGAATTGTCCTCATTTTCATCTGGGGCTGTGGGAAGACGCAGTCTCCCAGATGTCCCTCCTCCCCACTTGCCAACACGGATGGCCTGTCAGAGAAGACTAGGCAGCTGGGGCACGGTGAGGCAAGGGAAGCCTGCACTTAGTTCTCTCCCTGCACCCTCAGGTGCTCTGAAGCTCCTGGACCCTGTGAAGAGATGTGCAGGAGTCAGCTAACAGCACTGGAGGGTGAGTTTACTTGGGATGTTGCTGTGGTGAGAATAACAGACCTTATAAGCCAAGGGCTACTGGCCAGACTGCCCCAGCCAGGATTCAGCAGGTCTCAGCCACTGACACAGATGCCTCCTGCAGGCAGCAGAGAAAGGGGGCATCTGAAAATGGAATATCCTCCTAAAGACACTAGATTCAGATACCTGGAAATTTCCAATTGTTTTATGTAACTGAGTTTACAACCATATTGTTTTTTAGAGGGGTAAATGTTTATGAGGAAGAGCAAACAACCTATAGAAAAATAGAGGAATTGTATTTTTGCACATCTTAGTCCTGCTGCTGCTAAGTCACTTCAGTCGTGTCCGACTCTGTGCGATCCCATAGACGGCAGCCCACCAGGCTCCCCCATCCCTGGGATTCTCCAGGCAAGAACACTGGAGTGGGTTGCCATTTCCTTCTCCAATGCATGAAAGGGAAAAGTGAAAGTGAAGTCGCTCAGTCATGTCCGACCCTCAGCGACCCCATGGACTGCAGCCTACCAGGCTCCTCCATCCATGGGATTTTCCAGGCAAGAGTACTGGAGTGGGGTGCCATTGCCTTCTCCACATCTTAGTGCAATGTGATTTAAATACATGTCTCTACAATAGAAAAATGTATATAGAGATATAAAGATGGCTTGATAGCCAACAGCATGTAAGGTGTTCTGCTAAATGGTTAAAGGGCTAGAAAGTTGAGTTAGACAAGGGTCTTGTCTTAGTCTTGAGCAAAGGAAAGTCCGGGACTGAAGAGATGGTAGAGCTCAGGTGTGGTGTGTTGAATTGAAGGGGTGGTTGAACCCTGTGTGACCATGTCTAGCAACGAGCTGGAAATGTAAGGTGTCAGCTCAGGAGAGAGATGAGGACACTGGGAGCCCATCCACCTAGAGGTGATAACTAGAGCCTCAGGATTTCCAAGATAGTTGGAGAGAGAAAAGGCCCAAGGTTACAATCATTCATCTTTTTAACAAACATGAACCAGTTTCTTCTTGATGCAGGTGTAGCAAGGAAGGAAGGGTGGTAAGTCTGGAAGTGGTTATGGTATTGCCCAAAGAGAGGTCTGGAATCTAATTTTGTTTTGCCCCCATGTGGCAGAGACTATTTGGGCTGACCAGTTGCCAAGTTCTCTTCTTAAGCATCTGGCTGGACCACATTTTCCAGTCTCCCTTTCACTAGATTGGACATAAGACCAAATTCTGGCCACTGGCACTGGAGTGCTTGCAATATGGCTACTCCCGGACAGGACTCATGAATAGATCCCTCGAGCCCCTTTTATCTTCTGCAAGAAAGAAAAATTGCTTTCTTTCCATGACTGCCAGCTTAATAAAACACACTGAGGATCTAAGACTGAATCACTATGTGGGGCAGAGTCCTTACCCATACCCACCTGCAGTGGATGTGAGGCTACAAGTGAGAAATACACTTTTATTGTTAAACCACTAATGTTCAGGGTGTTTCTCTTTCAGCAGCTAGTATCATTGAGTACCTAATAAATATGAATCAGGATGGATCTGAATCCTTAGCTCACGCCAACCAAAACCCATGAAAGACTGGGGTAGCTATGAGAATGCCTGTTTATTCATTCAAATTGACAAGCGTGTCTCAGACAGACGATGAGTTCTCATGCTTGCACCATCCCCATCCAAGCCTTCTCTCCCTGTCATCAGACTGCTTGGGAGCCAAACATAATCCACAGTCACTTAATCTGCTGGCCAAGAGAGATCGCTGCTCAAGGACTGGGGACATAAGGTCATACAGTACATGTTCCTGGTCTGTATGAAGATCCAGAGAGGAAAGAGGACGATGCTTGGTAAGCATGGAAGCCAAACAAGGACACTTAAATGAGACCAGGGTTTAACGGCAAAGAGATAAGAGACTCTGAAGCATCCGTCTCTTGAGAATGCTTTCCCCATGTGGATAAAAAGATTTGAAGCCAAACAAGCAAGATTCCGCATCAGAAAATTCTTGGGAAGGTTCTCCCACTCCTGATTTCCTAAATGCTTCTCTTCCACTTCCCAGCCCCGTTGGAAGGACACATTCTGTCGCTCACTGTGCTCGTGCATTTAATCAGGGCACCATTCTGTCTCCTCTCCCTTTGTGTTCATTTTACAGTCCCCTGGACTGTGGTTGAGGGGATCCACCTGGAGAAACTTTTTTAAAGCTTCCAAGGAGGACCATCACCTGCACCGTCTTAAGTAGAGAGGAATAAGGTGGGCAGTTGCCCTCCCAGGGATGACAGCCCAGTAGGGGAGACAGACAAGTTAGCACATAAATGCCCAGGTTACAGTGTACCATAGGAGTGGGTACAAGGAACAGGTATAACTCAGAGGAAGGCATGATTAACTCTTCTTGGTCAATGAGCATTAGAGAAAGTAAGGGAGAGCTGCCTGTAGGAGGTGATAATTGAGTTGGAATACTGATGTAGGTATTCCAGAAAGGAGAAATAGCACAACAAAGGAACAAGGCATAAAATGCTTGGCATGTCCAGGAGAAGATACCAAGTTAACTATTTGGTGTGTGAGAGAGAAATTGCTATAACAAAGTAGCACAAAGTAAGTGACTTGAACAACAGAAATGTATGTCTTACAGGTATGAAGGTTGTAGGTCCAAGATCAGGGTGTTGGCAGTACTGGTTCCTTCTGAGGATCTTGTGGGAAGGCTCTGTTCCAGGTCTCTCTCCTCACTTCTGGGGCTTTGCTGGCATTGTGGGGTTCCTTGGCTTGTGGAAGCATCACCCTTATCTCTGTCATCGTTTTCATATCTTGTTCACCCTGTGTGCATCTGTGTCTAAATTTCCCCTTTATGAGAGGACCCCGGTCATACTGAACTAGGGCCCCCACTAATAACCATTTTAACTTTGTTATTTCTTTGAAGACCCTGTCTCCAAGTAAGGCCATGTTCTGAAGTCCTGGGGGTTAGGGATTCAACATATGAATTTTGGAGGGGCCACAATTCAACCCTTAACAACCTACATTAAAGGACAGGCTAGAGAGAAGGAACAAAAGAATCATCCAGGAAAAGAGCAGGAAGATGCAAGGTCAGAGAAAAGTGGGGGCAAAGCTGCTTGTCATTTAGGGCAAGTAAATGGAAGCAGCAGATCCCAGCTCCGACGTGCTCTTTGCTTCTGAGCCTCGTTTCTCATTTGCATGGTAGGGGGCATACTGCTTCTCCAGTGGGTTGCTGAGAGGATTAAATGGGATCATGTACATAAACTCTTAGCAGATTACTACATATAAATGTACTATGTTGTTAACATGGTAATATATGATACTTATTTTATATATAGTAATATATAAGTATTACTAAAATGTTTTAAGATAAAACAGCATTCAATAAATAGCAAGTATTAAAAACTAAATAGTAGCATAAAAACTGGGTTTAGTAACAGAGTAGTGAAATCTTTAGTATGCACATGCTACATTATGCCAGAGGACTCTCATCAATTTCCTTGCTAGATATACAACACTATTTATAAGCCAACACCTTGGAGGCTGCTCTTGCCTCCCACCCCGTGGAGAGCTTGTCAAATTCCACACTGGCTTCATGTGACCAAAAACCTATGGGAATGTACAAGCATAAAGAAAATGAATTGTGGCTGCAAAACAGGATTTTAAAATACTCCCCCTTGTACTTTTTGTGGAAATTAAACATCTGATTTGACACCTCCTGAATCTTTTTCTCCCAGAAGCGTGGTTGGGATTTAACTCGGTAACTGATCTGCCCAGGAGGGGAAAACAAAACCCAGCCTTGCTCTGTGCATCGAGTGATGAGATATTCAAGAAGTAAGTCCCACCTCCTTCCATCATTCCTACCACCAAAGAGATTCCAAGATCCATCATTTAGCACAGTAACTGTTTTTTTGTTTTGTTTTGTTTTGTTTTTATTCTTGGTTGCAATGTGAGAACTTGTTTAGACAAAATCTCTCTTGGAAATGTATTTTCTGACATTCATGGCACTCTCAAATGATGCTTAAAGTGGCCATCTACATCATGACTTGTCATGTTAGACCTGGAAAACTGAGTTGGTTTAATCTGATCTTTGAGACTCTTCCAGCCTCCAGGCACTGGCACTACTGATATTTTATAGGTATGATTAAGAAGCCCAAGTTCCCTTTGGTGATATCCATCTAAGCAATGTTTCTGAAAGCATCTAAGCAAAAGTTCTGAAACATGCCCGTTGTCTAAACATTTGTGAGCTATGGCTCCTCATATGATTTTTTTTTTTTTTTTTTTGCTTTTAAATAATTTTATTTTCTATCAGCCCTAAATCTTTTGTTGTAAGAGTAGAACCACCCTTTTACTTTACTCATCCTTAGCTGTTCCAAGCATATATACAAGCAGCCTGTTCGGAACAGAAGGGAAATTCCCAGGTGCTGCCAGTCATTGTAAGCTGCCTACCCCACTGCTGCTTTTAATGTGTGGAGGACCAAGATGAGTGAAGAAAGGCCTCCATGCTCGCCTCTTGGACTGTGAGCTCATACGTGTTCACATGTTTCTTTTGTCATTTGCTCTCTTGCTCTAGTACTACTCCTTCAGAGGGTGGCCCTCACCCCTCTTGCCTGGATTCCTGCAAGAGCCTGGGAATGGTCTTTCCTTCTCAACATCAACATCTATGTTAACTTAAACTCTGAAGACCTAGCCTTTACCTTGGGCTTCTGGATCCTCATTGGTCTCCACTGCTCTCAGAATAAAGTCCAAATCTCCTCACCTATCTTTCAAGGTCTTTCACATCTGCTTCCAAGCTACACCCCCATGCTCATGTTCCTTGAGAACCTCCAAACACCATTTGCTCTCTCTGGGTGGACCTTGGTGGGTGCTTTACTTATTCTCTTCCCTCTGAGTGGAATGCAGGCACCCCCATCTCCCTCAGACTGCGACCTACCTCCTCCATGAAGTCTTCCTGACAGCTCTATGTAGGAGTGGCCCCCCTCCCTGTGAATTCCTATAGCCCCATCTCTGCCTCACCTAGGGCTCATATTACTTTCTACTTTCTACTGTTACTGAACATGCAACAAGCCAAAATGCTAAGATGCTGAAGCTTCCAGCAAAGAGAATGTTTATTTGAAAGGCAGTCAAGCTAGAAGAGGAGAAGGCAATGGCAACCCCACTCCAGTACTCTTGCCTGGAAAATCCCATGGACGGAGGAGCCTGATAGGCTGCAATCCACGGGTTGCTAAGAGTTGGACACGACTGAGCGACTTCACTTTCACTTTTCACTTTCACGCATTGGAAAGGAAATGGCAACCCACTCCAGTGTTCTTGCCTGGAGAATCCCAGGGACGGGGAGCCTGATGGGCTGCTGTCTATGGGGTTGCACAGAATCAGACACAACTGAAGTGACTTAGCAGCAGCAGCAAGCTAGGAGATGGGAAAATACATCTCAGATCCCACTCCCCCCCGAAGGCAAAGGGCTCAGGGTATTTAAGGGATGAAGAATATAGCAGCTGGGCCATCTGAGGCAAGGGGAGCTTGGGAAAAGGTGATTTGAAAAAATATTGTAAAGTAATTAACCTCCAATTAAAATAAATAAATTTATATTAAAAAATAAAATAGAACTTTAAAAAATAAATAAAATATCTAATTATGATTCTGTGTAGGTGTAACTAAGGTACAGGCTTCTGTACATTCAAACACTGAGGCACTTAGCATGATTTAAGGGTAAAGTTTTCAGCCTTCTGATGTCAAAAGGTCACCATATGGACACTCACACTGGTTTAATCCAGTCTTAACCACCTCAGCTCCAACTAGACGCAGGTGACTCCAAGTTCCTAGAAAACAGCTGGGGCAAACATCTTCTTGTTTAGACTGTGTGCAGCTTGGAGGACATGCAAGTCGTTTGTAGCAACAGTTAAAATGACCTACATTGGTGAAGGCAGGTAAAATGGACTTGACTGATGATTACCTATGGTTTCACTACCGTATTTACTTGTGTATCTGCTCAGCTCTCTCCTGGACTGTGAACTTCTTGAAAACAGAGATACATCTGGTTCATGCCCTCAAAGTACCTCTTGAAGCTTCTTACATACACAGCAAGCACCAGATCAATATCCAGGAGTGACTGACTGCCAGGCATTGAGAGTGACTTGGCAGACATGAGAGCAAGGAAGCCTCACAAGAGATTTTTCTAGTGTCTCAGCAAGTTTTTATATATTGTGGCTGCTTGGTTTTCTCAGCTGAAATTAATTTGGAAACAGGAGTTTACAGAGCAAATTGCTTTCAAATGAATTCAGACTTGCAGCTAATAGATGAAGTACAATAAAAATCTCAAAAATCTTCATCATGCACTGTCTACCCGGGTACAAGCTTCAACCACACGTTTATAAAAAACACCACCTGCCATGCAGACCCACCAGATAATTTACCCCCCTGTGACAGCCCTCTTTGGCTTTCTCTCATATATTCTTAGCACAGTCCCCATGGTAATAGAAACTTACTCTGAAAGCAAGATGGTTGTGTGGGGGTGGAAAGGAGGTGAGTGGTGGTTTTCTGTCTGACTTGGCCCTGCTGTTGCTTCAAGTTCATTATTTGCATTTTGTCTTGGTTTTGATAAACTAAATTGCTTATCAAGTATCTTGTTTTCTGGAAGTTCTGCTGAAATGCACTTGAGCGAAGAGCTCTTGGTGTTCAAGGCCTCAAGAAGTACCCTTATCTGGGACCCCCAGTTAGTTTGTATTCCTTACTCTGTACAACTAGGTGTCTAGAAATAGAGTTGGCCAAGAAGAACAGCAGAGTGAAGCAAGCACCTGGGGTTATGCCTCTGTGCCTGTGTGCATGTGTTTATGTGAGAGTGTGGGTGTGGGTGGATGGAGGGAGTATCAAGCGCAGATGAGACACTGCGTGGTAACTTCACAGCTATAGGTAGAGAAAGGAAGAGGCTCTGTCAACTGATACTGAAAAAAGATCTGGGGTCTAGATGGCTCCCATCAACCTATGAACATGAGTTCATGGAGTCCATGAGTTCATGGAGTCAGAGTGAGTGAGAAATGACCCTCAGCCACAGCATCCCCAGACTGAGGATGTGATTTGGCGACTTTCTCTTTTACTATTTATTTTGGCCTTTAATATTTCTTATTATCATCTCTCCTCTGACTCAATAGTCCTGAAGAAAGATTTGCAATGTTATGTGTGTACCTTCCTTCTCCTCATTTTCTCTTTACCCACCTCCCAAAGTTTGGGCCTGTTCTGCGAGAAGAATTTCAGACTTTTCTCTTTGGAAATAGATTCTCTATTTCCCCTTTGCCTCTCTGAGAGTCACTTTTAAAATACTGAGATAAAGAGTCAATGATCATCTACTCATAATTCATATAGTATTCCAAAGTTTCTTTCACACAGAGAGTACCAGATGAGTGAAATCTACGTTACCTGGACTCACCTGACACTTCTCAACCTTTCCTGTACAGTGAGGTTGCTTAAACTCCTGATTTGTCTGTTGGTGGTTGTAAGATGCTTGGAATTGAACCCACTTTTTCTGCCCTTCTCCCACCTCAAGGTGCCTAGTGCCCTGAGATTATCTCAGGCCCCCTGGCATGGCATGGCCATGTAGCATCCCCCTAGATGGTATTCTGGGGGGTAGCCCACACTTTGTACCTATTTTTCTCTTCTGTTTTCTCCCAGTCTCAATATTCTTGAATGTAGTTTCCTGTGCTTCAGGTTGACTGGAAAGGTAGTCATAAACTCCTTCAAAATCTGCTTCTGATGACTAATAGTTCAAGACTTCCCTTTCACTTTAAATATGTATATAAATCAGGGATCTTCACTTAGAATATATCAGTTGGGTTTTACTATCTGGACAAATTGTGTGTGTGAGAGACAGATAGACAGAGACAGAGACACCCACAGAGAGAAACAAAGGGGGAAAACAAGGGTCTTTTGGGCATGCTTTAAATTGGGCTGTATCCACCATCATGACTTCCTTCCCAAGTGGTGCTAGTGGTAAAGAACCCACCTGCCAATGCAGGAGACATAAAATACCCAGGTTCGATCCCTGGGTCAGGAAGATCCCATGGAGGAGGGCACGGCAACCCATGCCAGTATTCTTGCCTGGAGGATTCCATGGACAGAAGAGCATGATGGGTACAGCCCATAGGGTTGCAAAGAGTCAGACACGACTGAAGCAACTTAGCCCGCTTGCACCACCATCATGCCACCTAACTATAATCTGTCATGGGACGGCACTAGGTGTAAGTGTGGAGCCCTGAGTAGTGAATGCGGCGAGGAATAAAAAATGGTTACAGATCTTGCAATGGGTTGACAGTGTGTGGTGCCCAGACATACTCTCACAACAGGTGCCTCTAGGTACATGTGGCTGATGAGGCAGTAGTAGAAAGGGTGTTTGTGAATCTGCTAATACTCCTTTGCTAGTTGGTAGCATGTGTGTCCTGTACATTGTATGAAATAAATGACTTGTTCTTCAACATTTAGTAGGATTGCAAAGGGTTTTGTCATTTATCTTCATTAAATTTTGAATATATCACAGCCTTTTATGAGGAAGCTTTCAGCTCTTTAGTCAAGTTACCTGCAAAACTTAGAAAAACCCATTTCATTTCAAACGGCATGAAGCAAAATTTTTGCTTGCTAGCTTTGTATGAAGTTTTATAACTGAAG
This sequence comes from Bubalus bubalis, assembly GCF_019923935.1. NCBI lineage: Eukaryota > Metazoa > Chordata > Mammalia > Artiodactyla > Bovidae > Bubalus > Bubalus bubalis. The sequence continues at coordinate 74,533,506 of NC_059160.1, read as the reverse complement.
TCCTGAGAAATGTCTCTAAGATTAATTAGTGGCAGTGATGACGGTGTGAATGTGGCATTCTGCCTAGGTTATTTACAAGAAAAGGGTTTCGTACATTTTAAAAACATGATTGCTAAAACTAAGCTAATGGTGTTAGCCTGGAATAAAGATGCCTGTGGAAAAGACAGAGCTTATCAACTCACACATCTTCTATCTCAAACATCTACATCTCAACATTTTAAAATATAAGAGTAAAGCTATACCAAGTGATTCTTTCCTTTTGGTGTCATTTTTCACCAAAAAGTTTCAAGTAACGATTATGTTTTTAAAAATCCCCTGAAAAGTAATTTTTCCTGAAAATAATATATTTAATGCAATTAGTATAGCATTTTAAAATTACTGGACATCTCATATCTTATTTTGTCTTCACAGAATTGCCTGAGACAGATTTTCTCATCCCTGTTTGACATCAAGCAATAGTCACCGGGTGGTGAGAAAAATAAGGCTAGAATCTAGATCTTTTTGATTCCCAATTTTGCATTGCTTTTTTTGGCTCATAAAGGAAAGGGAAAGGAAGCAGTACTAGCTGAAAAGTTGTAGTCGAGGTCTGTGTTTCCTAAGTGAATATGATGGTGCTGGTACTAATGTATAACTTAGGGGTTCAAATTCACATTCTTTCTCTACTTTTAGGTAATTTTCTGCTCATAGTTTCGGTAGTCTAACACAATGGTAACTAAGTGTTTTTAATTTAAAATTCCTTTAATAAGCCAGCATAAGAAATTATCTTAACAAAGTTTTACATAAATAAATATCTGCCTACACTTTGGGAATTACTGGATACTACTAGATAATTTATTATCAATCAAAATTTAATTTAGCCCTCAACTTTTCTCCAGACTATTGTTAGAATTCCCCTTTTTGGTCTATTTTTAATTCTAAATGAGGTGCACACTCTTTTTTAGATTACTCCAAGGCTCTAATACTTGAGGTTACCTCAGGTTTAAGATTCTTCTTAAGGTATTATAAGTATATTAGATTGGTGGAATGGTAAACTCGGAAGTGGTAAGTTTATGAGTCTTTTTGTTTATTTGGATTTTTTCATTTTCACAATGGGGATATATTGTACTTTTATAACAGGAAAATATTTTCGTACCATTTTAGATAAGCAAAATTATAAAAAGGAGGAAAGAAGGGAGGGAGGGAGGAAGGAAGGAAACAAGAGAAAAAGAAAACAAGCTTTGAGAAGAGCATTGTTGGGCTGCTGCTGTGATTATCTTGCCGTGATTATCCTGTTGGGGCCTTGGGGCCAGACCATACCCTTGAAGGTGATGTTTTCGTGAAGGAATGAGTGTTCCCACTGTTGGCTGTCCTGGGAAGAGGCTAGTTCTGGATCTGAAAAGCTCCATTTGGGGGTTAAGTTGGAAGGTGTGGAAATGCCAGAGAGTTCTGATTGGTGGGACTGAAGTTAGACCCGACCCAGGGAGGAAGAAGGCTGACTGTGACTCTGTTGTATGGACTCAGTCACCATATCTGGTAGCAGCTGAAGGGAAGGACCTGTAGAAGCCCCTCGGCTGGGCTAAAGTAAGGACAGAATCACTGCAGATGGGTGGCCCTGGAGAGTAGTGACATCATGAAGATGGTGGACATCGGGTACAACCAGGTGACCAGAGGGGGATGCCATGGTGTTGAAACTGGAGGGGTAAAGGGAGAGGGGAGTGTGTTCCTAAGACACAAGAGACTTGCCAGGAGACCCCTTGAGGCAGAGAAGTTCCCAGGGGTTAAGCTGGTACGGGTTAAGTTGGGGCAGTTGTGGCTCTTATCATTACCGAGTTAGATATAAAAAGCAAGCATGACACTTTCTCATGCCTCAGACTTGTGAGACCTGGGACAGAAGTGGTGGGGAGTAGGCATGGATGAAAGAAAATGCATCAAAATGTGGAATGAAAATACATGTAAGTTGTTGAATTAGAGGCATTTTTTTTCTTTTTTATTTTTCTATGATTTTCAAGTCACGTACAGTTTCTGCCACAATTAAAAATATCAGCATGTTATAAAAGTTATGTGTTGTGTTTGGTTTCAACCCTCAGGCCCTGTTCAATCAGGGTGTCCTTGCTGCCTCTCCTAGTATTGCAGCTATGGAATTATTATTCTTACTATGTCAGTGTATGGAATTAGTCCTTTGCCAGCTCTATGGGATCTGCTTCCAAGTTGACACTCTGTAGGCTCCAGCTCCTTCAGAGTCCCTCTTTCCCCCTTCACAAAGGAGAACAAAGGAGGCCAAATTATATCATATCTAAATATTCAGAAGTGGCAAAGCTGATTGTTATTTTGTAAAACAGTCAGGAAGTAAATGTTGACTGAACCCTTCACGGGATCTAGAAACCTCTTAACTTGCCCAGCATATTTTAAGGATTCAATAAAGATTTGTTGAATGAACACTATAACCAATCAATACATTAATTAATTCTCTAAGTAATTGCATGCTAGGTATTATTTAGAATTTAAATATTGACTCCTTTGTAATAGCTCTGTGTTCCTAATATTTTTCAATACTATAGACTGAAGTTCACCAAAAAAGCTTCCTGAGAGATGTGTAATATATACTGTAGGGTTATACTGTTCAGTTGGAGAAGGCAGTGGCACCCCACTCCAGTACTCTTGCCTGGAAAATCCCATGGACGAAGGAGCCTGGTAGGCTGCAGACCATGGGGTCGCGAAGAGTCGGATACAACAGAGCGACTTCACTTTCACTTTTCCCTTTCATGCATTGGAGAAGGAAATGGCAACCCACTCCAGTGTTCTTGCCTGGAGAATCCCAGGGACGGGGGAGCCTGGTGGGCCGCCATCTGTGGGATCACACAGACTCAGACACGACTGAAGCGACTTAGCAGCAGCAGCAGCATACTGTTCAGTATAGCAGCCACTAGTCAGATTAAAGTGCAGGTAGAATGGATTAAGATGTGTTGTAAAATACACACTGGATATTGAATTATTTTATTAATGTTTTAAAATTTTGGTTACATACTGAAATGATAGTCTTTTGCATATATTAGGTTAAGTTGAACATATTATTAAAATTAATTTCACTGGTTTCTTTTTATTTTTAAAAATATTTGTGGACTTAAAAAATGCTCACAGCCTGAAAATTAAGTGTTATGTTTTATTTGGTGGGAATTTTTAGAACTTCAAGCCTAGGAGACAGCATCTCAAGTAACCTGAGAGAACTGCTCCAAGGAGGATACCAGGGGGAGCCAGGTTATACGGAAGTTTTGCAACAAAAGTCAGGTGGTCAGAATATCAAAAGATGATTAATTAAAGAAAATCAGATATCACAAATTAAGAAATTTAGCGCTTTTCTTTGTCTGGGAGTCTGGGCTCATTGAAATAATTCTTTTGATTATGCATCTCACCTATCTGGGGCCAGTATCCTGTGTTTCCAGGAAAACATCTACTTTTGCTTCATTGACTACGCTAAAGCCTTTGACTGTTTGTGCTGCTGCGAAGTCACTTCAGTCGTGTCCGACTCTGTGCGACCCCATAGATGGCAACCCACCAGGCTTCCCCGTCCCTGGGATTCTCCAGGCAAGAACACTGGAGTGGGTTGCCATTTCCCTCTCCAATGCATGAAAGTGAGAAGTGAAAGTGAAGTCGCTCAGTCGTGTCCGACTCTAGCAACCCCATGGACTGCAGCCTAGCAGGCTCCTCTGTCCATGGGATTTTCCAGGCAAAAGTACTGGAGTGGGGTGTCATTGCTTTCTCCAAGTCACACCAAACTGTGGAAAATTCTTAAAGAAATGGGGATACCAGACCACCTTACCTGCCTCCTGAGAAATCTGTATGCAGGTCAGGAAGCAACAGTTAGAATCGGACATGCAACAATGGACTTGTTCAACATTGCAAAAGAGTACATCAAGGCTATATATATTGTCACTTTGCTCTTTAACTTATATGCAGAGTACATCATGCAAAATGCTGGGCTGGATGAAGCACAAGCTAGAATCGAAATTGCCAGGAAAAATATCAGTAACCTCAGATATGCAGATGACACCACTCTTATGGCAGAAAGCGAAGAGGAAATGAAGAGCCTCTTGATGAAAGTGAAGGAGGAGAGTGAAAAAGCTAGCTTAAAGCTTATTCAAAAAATGAAGATCATGGAATCTTGTCCCATCACTTCATGGCAAATAGATAGGGAAGCAATGGAAACAGTGACAGACTTTATTTACTTGGGCTCTACAATCACTGCAGATGGTGACTGCAGCCATGAAATTAAAAGACACTTGCTCCTAGGAAGAAAAGCCATGACCAACCTAGACAGCATATTAAAAAGCAGAGTCATTACTTTGCTGACAAAGGTTCATCTAGTCAAAGCTATGGTTTTTCATGTATGGATGTGAGAGTTGGACCATAAGGAAAGCTGAGTGTCAAAGAATTTATGCTTTTGAACTGTGGTGTTGGAGAAGACTCTTGAGAGTCCCTTGGACTGCAAGGAGATCAAACCAGTCAATCCTAAAGAAAATCAGTCCTGAATATTCATTGGAGGGACTCATGCTGAATCTCCAATACTTTGGCCACCTGATGCGAAGAGCTGACTCATTGGAAAAGACTTTGATGCTGAGAAAGATTGAAGGCAGGAAGAGAAGGGGAGGACAGAGGATGAGATAGTTGGATGGCATCACTGACTCAATGGACATGAGTTTGAGCAAGCTCTGGGAGTTGGTGATGGGCAGGGGGACCTGGTGTGTTGCAGTCCATGGGGTCACAAAGAGTCGGGCATGACTGAGAGACTGAACTGAACTAATCCTGTGTTTTCACATTCAGTTTCCTCAGAGTCCACCATGGGGAGTGACTGCAGGGAGTGGCAGTAGTCTAATGGCTGCTAGATGGCAGGTATTCTTTTCCTCAGACTCACCAGCTCACATTGGAAGAGTGCAATCACTGATGACTGTGACATCCTTGTTTATTCATATGGCATAAAATATTTCATTTCTCATATGGTTACTAGAAATTTTAAAGTCACATATGTAGTTCATAATATTTCTATTGGATAGCACTACTGTAACAAACATTTTTAAAAGAGGGGATTTATCACATTTTAATATGTTTTATTGTAGTACTGAAAATCTCCTTTCTCACCCTTCTGCTGTATACTGTTGTAAACCCTCATTTCTTCTCTTGGTCATATAATGATTATTTGACGGTAAGAAGATCATAAAGTCAAACAGCAGTATAAAAGCAATGCTGCCACTGTTAACTGCAAAATATGGGATGGGCTAGAAGTTCAGGGACTAAAAGTACAAGAACTTTGTTTAGAGGAACTGAATAGATGATAATGAGTTCATAGGAGCAGAATACACCAAGTACATGAACTGTTAGGAATCTGAATATATGTTCGAAAAAGAGGGACATTTGTTAAGAAAGATTATTGTGAGATGGTGCAGTAGAGTATTGTATTTTCACTTGTGATTCCATCATTTGGTATCTTAAAATCTTACGGATCTATTTTCAAGCAAGATGGACCATCTGTACTTGAGGTACTTTTCAGAAATCCCAATCTTAACTGTCAAAACCTTGGTAAGATTGAATGATATTGCAAACTGCCAAAGAGAACACTAACCATCCATCTGATAACATTCTACTGCTGCTGCTAAGTCACTTCAGTCGTGTCCGACTCTGTGCGACCCCATAGATGGCAGCCCAGCAGGCTCCCCCATCCCTGGGATTCACCAGGCAAGAACACTGGAGTGGGTTGCCATTTCCTTCTCCAATGCATGGAAGTGAAAAGTGAAAGTGAAAGTGAAGTCCCTCAGTCGTATCCGACTCTTAGCGACCCCATGGACTGCAGCCTACCAGGCTCCTCCATCCATGGGATTTTCCAGGCAAGAGTACTGGAGTGGGGTGCCATTGCCTTCTCCAGATGACATTCTAGCCAACAACTAATACATTGGGATAGTATAAGCCCAGTTTCTCATCCAAATGTCCTCACTTCAATTCAGTTCAGTTCAGTTCATTCGCTCAGTCGTGTCTGACTCTTTGCAACCCCATGAACCGCAGCACGCCATGCCTCCCTGTCCATCACTTAAACATGGTTATATACCATAATCTCAACTACTTTGAGTTGATGTAAGAAATGGCCATGTGATATATATGTGACATGTTTTTATAGCACTGATATTATCCAGTGGGTTTCTCAAAGTCTCTATGATTAGGATCCATATGAATAATTTGTCCTTGATTTTAAAATGTGTTAAAAAAAAGTTCTCTCCTTAAAAACTCATCTTTCCTTTTGCTTGACAAAGAGGTCCCATGATACTGCTCTTTTGCCTTGGGTAATCATAAGCTTGGAATTAATTTAGTACTTAATTGTGGTAATAGTTTAATTTCTGGTTCTTGATAAAATTATCTTTCTCTAACTCCTCTCCACTCTCTTATTTCAATTTGAAATACCCTCAATACCTAATTATAGAGGTGGCTCTTTGCGGGCTGGGGCTCATGCTCAGCTACCCTGACATGAAAAGTACCCACCACTTCCCCTCTGTGCCCAGTGCAGCCACACAAGATCCCAGGGAAAACTCTCACTCTGTCCTCAGTTAAGGTTCAGCCATGTATTAATTTTTCTGATGGAATATGTAGAGGGTCCCAGACTAAGTAGAAATATAACATATTAAGATATGCCTGAGTATATTCTAACCTTAATTCAAGGTAAGGGAACAATATTCTCCCCCTCTGCACCCCCTTTTTTTGCTTTTATAAAGAATGAAAACCCTAAAGGAAAGAAAAATCTCTCTCTGAAGTAGTGATAGAAATAAGGAAGAACTAAAGGATTGCAAACTGAGAAAGGTCACAGTGGTAAAACCTTGAACTAAAAGTCCAGTTGTGTAATGCAATTGTGCCCGGTACTTTATGCAAAATTCCTATTAGGTTATATAATGCCCTATATGATCAATTTCCAGCCTGCCTTCCTGGCATTGTCCTGTCACGCTTCTGCTCCAGGCATACTGACCTTCATATTCCTCAGCGGGGCCAACCAGATTTTTTCTTAGGACCTTGTTCTAGCTGTGACTTCTACCTGAAATACTCTCACTACATGTTTACATGTCTGGCTCTTTGTTATTATCCGAGTTTCATCCCAGGGCTTCCCAGGTGGTACAGTGGTAAAGAATCTGCTGGCCAGTCCAGGAGATGCAAGAGACATGGGTTTGATCCCTGGGTCAGGAAGATACCCTGGAGTAGGAAATGGCAACCCACTCTAGTAGTCTTGTTTGAAAAATTCCACAGACAGAGGAGCCTGGGAGACTACAGTCCATGGGGTTGCAAAGAGCTGGACACGACAATGACTGAGCACACACACGTTTCATCCCCAATAACAATCAGTGAGATGGTTTCAGACCATTTGAAGGAGTCCCTGTAACTTCAATCCCTGTCACATCAGTTTTTCTTCATTCCTTGCTCTCATCACTATCTGAAATTATATTTGGCCATGTTCCGTCTTTAGAATGAAAGCATCTGAATAGAGATGTTCTTTGTTTTGTTCTCCTCTCTGTCCTCAGCACCTCATGTTACTGAATCAAACTTGGGTCCACTCACTTATGCACAGTAAAGCCAATCTACTGACCCCAGATTGTGGTGAAGGAAAGTGCAGCATTCATTGCAGGGCATCGAGCAAGGAGTCCAGGGCAGCTAGTGCTCAAAACCCCTGGACTCCTGGACAAGTTACAGTAGAGCATTTTTAAAGGCAAGGTGAGGGAGGGGCATCCCAAGCTATGTGATCGGCTCCTGTACAGTTCTCTGACTGGTTGATGGTGAGGCAACCGGGTAGTGTCACAGATGTAACATCATCAGTCTTTAGGCTCCAGTAGGTCTGGGAACTATGTGCTCATGATCATCAAGTAGTTAAGTTCTTCCATTTGGTGGTGGTTTCAGCATCTATAAAACAACTCAGGAAACATGCATCAGATACTATTATCTAGGTGCTTCAGAGAGGAGCTAAAGCAGAGGATATGGGGGATGGGTGTGTCCCAGGAAGGCCTCATAGAGTCCTGCTTAGTTACACTAGGACAGTGTCAGGCATATGGAAGGTTCTCAATAAATACTTTAAAATCTGTTTATTTACTCATCCATTATTTTCTTAGGTCAGGTTCCCTGTGAAACAGACTTTCAAATGGAGAATTTAGTGATAGGAGCCTTTGGGATCAACACCTGGGGACAGGGAGGAGGTAAGACTGGACAGAGGGAGGAGTTGAACTGTGATGAGGTCACAACAAAACTTTAGTCAGTCCCACAGGAAACTGGAGTTGGATGATATTTGGAGTTGTCACACCTTGAGGCAAGAGGGCTTGGATTTCATACCTCTGGAAAGCGGACAAAACCTTGGGCCACTCAGCTGTCTTCAGTCAGGGTGATCAATCCTAGGCATGAGACTCAGCCACCAACTCTGTCCCAAAGGGGGAGGAGGAACCTGGGCCATGGGACACATGAGCACTGCAGTTGATTACCTGAGCCAAGAACAGGTCTAGGTGTTGACGGTCCAGCAGTGAGCTAAAGGAGAAGTATGGGTTCCTCCTTAGTCCCTGCCACTCCAACTGATACACTATCATGCTGCAGGGATTTCTCATTCCTAAGATACAGTTTATTTAGACTCCTGGAAATAGAAAGTAGAATGGTAGTTCCCAGGGGCTCAGAGGTAGGGGACTGGGCAGAGGTTGATCAAAGGCCTCAAGCTTCCAGCTATAAGATGAGTGAGTTCTGAGATGAGTTTTAAGATGTGAGTTTTAAGATGAGTAAGTTCATACACAGCATGGTGACTATAGTTAACAACACTGTACTATATACTTGAAAGTTGTTAGGAGAGTAGATCATAAATGTTATTACTGCCAAAAAATGGCAATTATGTGAGGAGTTGGAGGTGTTACTAACCTTATTGTGGCAACCATTTCACAGTAGATCCATATGTCAAATCACGTTGTACACCTTAAACTTATAGATGTTATATGTAAAAAAAAAAAAAAACCCAATAAAAGTGGAGGGGGGAGACAGAGTAGTTTGGCTATCCTTGTTCAAGGAGGTCTGTGTTGTTTGACCCATCATGCCTAAATACCATAGCCTGACATTTAGAACTTTTTGTCATTGTCCTCTGCCTTTGCTGTCAATACTCACTGTGTCAATCCAGTCTCCGTGTTGTCTGCCTAGCACACAATAGACTCATTTCTTCCTTTGCCTATATTATTACATCTCCCACTCCTCTGACAACTATGTCTTAACCCTCTTACACTTCATTACAAAACTCGCTCTTGCAGAATAGTCCCCATTAATACAATGCTATTTTATCTCTTTAATACATCCACATTTATGTAATACCAGAGAAGACGGTATGGGAATATTGGAAGATAAAACTGAATGGGAATAATACCTGCCACATAGTAAGTGCCATTTTAAAGCCCTTTCTATGTAAATGATTGATACTAAATATTAAGCGTTGTAGCCACAACAATAAAAGAATGTGTGCATTCTCTGTTATTTAATAAACCTAATTCGTGGCTTACTGAAGTAAGACAGGGAAAAGAAGATTATCTAGTCCCAACATCTTATTTTCAAGATGGGAAAACTGGAGCATGGTGATTTTAGGTGAATTGTCTGAGGTCATGTATGTGGCTGAACTGGGATGAAAGCTCAGACTACCTCATTCGTAAAGCAGTATAGTTTTCACTTCCCCAGGCTCAGTCTCTTGGTAGCTAGTTGTTCACGTGAACAATGGCCAGTCTCATCTCTACAAGGGAGGTGCCAGATGCTGAGAGCTTGAGGTATTTATGGAGGGAAACAAACACTCTGAGTTGCGGAATTCAGAGGGAGCTGGGGACTGTGGAGACTCAAGCCCAGAGCTGATAGAGCTGAGAAAGGTGGAGGTTGTAGGTGAGTTGGGGCAAACATTTCATTTGGCAGGTGTTAGGAAATGAGAGAATGTAAGGTATGTTCAGGAGGAAATCCATGGACAGCCTAGCTGAATATAAGAAATATAAGAAATAAGCTAAAAGACAGCCTGTCCTGTGTGCTACAGGCAATTCCTAATCTGTCAGGAAAGGATGTCATTCTCCCACCAGAATTTATAACTTGACAGCTGAGACGATTTCTACGATTATGGCACTAAACGTTTGTTTCTAATGGGAGAGGAGTCATGCATTCACTGCCATGCTGCTATCACAAAGAGACCTGCTGCTTTTGTTTTGTTTGCCAAGAACTAAAAGGCTGGCTTCACCATCCCACTCATAACTTGGCCACCATGCACTCTTTTCTCTTGCTATGAATACTCATGTGAAAACTTTGCAACTATTTTAGGTGCTTTGTGTAGAGTGGCCTTCTAGATGATGCCGGGGCTCCCTGTACTCTTACAGGGAGCTAGTAGTGGCAGATTTCAGGAGGAAGTGCTTGCCAGCAATGAAATTCTGATCAACAGTTAGCAATGGAAGTATTCCGGGAGACAGAGCTCCGCAGAGGCTAAGTGTGCGCTAGCATTGCAAGTGTGACCAATCACATGCTCATCTGGCAGGCAGTCAGTCTCCACGACCGCCACAGAGCACAAAGGCATTGGCATTGAGGGACGCTATCAGTGACACTGAATGTTGTCAACAAGCAATGGTCTCCCATCAGCAGGGAAATCCTAAGGCAATCCAAAAGCATTTATCAATGCATACATCAAAGCCAAAGCAAGAAAGTCATTTCCAAAGTGAGAAATGTCTAATCTGTGTCATGGTTCCCAGACAAATCCCTTTTTTGTGCGACACCAGATGACAGATGATGCAGCTGCTCCTCTATTGGATGCCTGCACAAAACAGCAAAGAGGAACAGTTGCTACACATGCCGTACATAATCCCTATCCCAATTGGCTCAGAGAATTGCTTTCTTTTCTATGTGTCATAAATCACATAACATGGGGAAGTCATTTTAAAAATAGTCCCTTCATGGTAATGCATGAGTTCAGTTGTTTCAGGAGGCCAAGTGTTCGTTTCAATTAAAAAAAAAAAAAAGGGTATCGCTGCTTTATATGTAGTGTTAGGAAAAGGTGTGGCATTTGAATGTGATTGCTGAGATTTGGAATTCCAGAAATATCAGGCATTTTGAGTAACACATGAATAAGAGGTAAAGAACCTACCGGTCCTTTACTTAATACTTTTTAATAATACAACAGAAGTTGGAGATTCACATTCTCTGTTTCCCATTTTCTGGATGACTCTAATCTTTCAGATTAGATCCATAAATTGGAAAACCAGGGACCAGACAAGTTGTTTTTGCTTTCCTGACATGGGTCCTTGATATCCCCCAGGGTTTCAGTGAGGATCTCATGGCTTTCTCACTATGAATGAACAATTCTTGGTTGCCATGATTTCTGGTTGTTCTAGGTCAGGGACACATTCATAATAAACCTCTACCCTATAATTCACGTAACAGGTTTGTATTAAATCAGCACCATTATGTTCTCTTCAAAAAAAAAAAAATAGAAAGTAGTATCTGGTCCCATCACTTCATGGCAAATACATGGGGAAAAAATGGAAACAGTGACAGACTTTATTTTCTTGGGCTCCAAAATCAGTGCAGATGGTGACTGCAGCCATGAAATAAAAAGACACTTGCTCCTTAGAGGAAAAGCTATGACAAAGCTAGACAGCATATTAAAAAGCAGAGACATCACTTTGCCTACAAAAGTCCATATAGTCAAAACAATGATTTTTCCAGTAGTCATGTATGGATATGAAAGTTGGACCATAAGAAGGCTGAGCACTGCTTTTGAACTGTGGTGCTGGAGAAGACTCTTGAGAGTCTCTTGGACAGCAAGGAGATCAAACAAGTCAATCCTAAAGGAAATCAGCTGAGAATATTTATTGGAAGGACTGATGCTGAAGCTGAAGCTCCAGTACTTTGGCCACCTGATGTGAAGAGCCGACTCTTTGGAAAAGACCCTGATGCTGGGACAGATTGAAGGCAGGAGGAGAGAGGGGCAACAGAGGATGAGATGGTTGGATGGCATCATTGACTCAATGGACATGCTGCTGCTGCTAAGTCGCTTCATTCATGTCTGACTCTGTGTGACCCCATGGACTGTAGCCCACCAGGCTTCTCTGTCCATGGAATTCTCCAGGCAAGAATACTGGAATGGGTTGCCATTACCTGCTCCAGGGGATCTTCCCGACCCAGGGATCAAACCTGAGTCTCCTCCATCTCCTGAACTGGCAGGTGAGTTCTTTACCACTAGCACCACCTGGGAAGTCCAATGGACATGAGCTTAAGCAAACTCTGATAGATGGTGAAGGACAGGGAAGCCTGTTGTGCTGTAGTCCATGGGGTTGCCAAGAGTCACACACGATTGAGTGACTGAACAACAGCAACAGCATTATGTTGTCATTGCAACTGGTTTCACTTCTAGTGCCTTTGTGCTTGCGTCCCTGTGTTGGTTTGCTGACTGTTAGTTCTTTCGGGACTGGATTCAGTTTCACCCTCCTACTCATTTTAGAGATAAGGTAACTTCCTCTAAACTCAGGTTGCCTGACTGCAGCCCCACAACCTCCTGCTGGATCTCTTAAGGATCTCTGATTGTGCCAGCTCCTTGGACTCTCTTTTCCAACCTGTAGAGCTTCCTGGTCTCTGGGTCAGGCTTTATCTGACCCAATCCCCCAAGCTAGTTTCAGTGGCTAAGACTGTAGGACAAATACTTCCTTAGTTTTAATTTTTATTCCTAAACATTCTTTAAGCTGCAGCTGCCACCTTGCTACTTCCAATGTTTATTTGTTCATTTAAAAGCATTTAAAATTTCTGTATTTTGCCAGGCACTGAAGCTGATACCAATAATAATAATAATAATAATAAGGCATGATTCTTTCCTTGAATTCACAGTCTAAGGTAATGTTCTATATAGTAATATCCTATGTTTGTATAACCTTTCAGTGTTCACAAAGAACTTTCATATGTTATTTCTTGACCATTATTCTTAAAGCAATAGATTAATTGATTTTCCATATTCAAGACTACAGCTATCCCAAAGGAGTCATGAAACTAACTTTCCCATGATGTAATTCAGTTTCATACTGGAGAGAAACCTTATAAAAGTAATGAATGTGGGAAAGTCTTCAGCCAGAATTATCACCTTTTTCAACACTCAAGAATTTGTACAGGAGAGAAATGCTATAAATGTTTCATTGCCTGAGAAACTGGTTTTTGACCTATATTAGCTAGTGAATTTTTTATTTAAAGAGGTCTCCTATTCAGGGCCATTGGGGTTTTAATACCAGGTTCATCTCTTTTAAATTGAGAGAATGTGGAATTTGTGCTTTTGAATTATATTTATAATAGCTTTATTAATCAAAGTTGACAGCCTACAGAAAGTCTGATGGGCTTACATAATAGTATTTTTTGCACATTTTGGTAAAAGCTGACATAGGATGAATAGTCACTATGGTTACATAAGGCACAGCAGTGCCACTGGAAAGTACGGAAACACCTAAGAATGTTTTGTTGTCAACTGAAAAACATGCCTTTGGGAATTGCAAGAAACAGTTGCCAGTGACATCCGATGCCAAGTCCATAAAGGTGTGATGGCAGTGTCACTTTATGGAGCTACATTTTTTAAACTCAAATATGCCAAGCTTTTATTTACTTTTTAGGCAATTTGCTATAACTATAGGGTGAGTTGCCCACCAGCTGAGGTTAGCACCATATGTATATAAAATCTGTCTTCTTAAACTCAGCAAGTAGATGGCAGGAAGGAAAACAGAGAAACCAGTTTCAAAATATCTACTGCATCTTGGCAACCCGGGAATGCTCAGACCCCTCAAGACAATTTTGAAGTTGATTCTTCAAAAGCTGGAAAAATAAAATTGGCACCTGAATGGATACATTTATAAGAGCACCTTGGGTTGTCAGTCATAATCATAAATTGACTTATTATTCTGATATGTATGTTAAAGTTAAATTTTTGTGATCATCCAATAAATTGTTGCAAAATTTTATCTACTCCTTTAAACTCTGTCTTTAAAGATGGCTTTAGAAAAATACTCATGAAATAGCTCTTATCTTAGAAGAAGAAACACGTGCAAAAGCATAAATTGTGGTAAAAGAATCAAGAATTCAGATATTTCATGCTGACATTGTATCACTGGAGTTTCAATGTAAAAATGTTCTCTCTCTGCACTCCCCTCCAAAATGTAAAGCTGTTTCAGATGAACATACAGAGATGTGCTTACAGCACCAGAAAGCTGTGTCTTACCACATGCAGCAATTCTGTGCCAGAAAATGTGCCAAACTCCACACAATATCAGAGAAGGCAATGGCACCCCACTCCAGTACTCTTGCCTGGAAAATCCTATGGACGGAGGAGCCTGGTGGGCTGCAGTCCATGGGGTCGCTAAGAGTCGGACACGACTGAGCAACTTCTCTTTCACTTTTCACTTTCATGCATTGGAGAAGGAAATAGCAACCCACTCCGGTGTTCTTGCCTGGAGAATCCCAGGGACGGGGGAGCCTGGTGGGCTGCCGTCTATGGGGTCTCACAGAGTCGGACACGACTGAAACGACTTAACAGCAACAGCAGCCACACAATATTCTCCTGGGCACTGTTCTCTGTCCCCTTCTATCTTATCATTACAACCGTAAGGGAAACAGCTGAGTTGGGAAACCAACCGTAAGTGACTTCCTCCCAGGTGTTGAAATTCATGTTACAATATGTTGACTCCTTTAATCCTTAAAGAGATTGTATTATGTTTGTGTGATTATTCCCATTTTACCTGTGGGAGAACAGAACTGAGCAAGTTTAATTACTTTGCTCAAGACCACACAGCTCATTATTTAAGCCCCTCTGCACTTCTGCCACCTGGGAGTATGTGGTGTTTATGATGCACAGACCCAGGAATGTCAAGGTGGACTCACTAAACACATGCTACCCTCATGGAGCTTACATTCTTTTGGAGAAGACCAAAAAGAGAGAAAGGAGAGAGGGGAGAAGGAATGAAGGAAGGAAGAGGGAAGGAAGGAAAGAAAAAAGGGAGGGAGGAGATGGTTTAATAGTGATGCGTGCCCTGAGGAAAATGAAACAGGAATGTGTAAGTACAGGATAGGAATAAGAGAAATATTAAATGGTAAAGACAGGGAGGGACAGCAGAGAAGATGACCTCTGAACTAAGAACTGAACAGAGAGGAGGAACCAGGCACTGAAGGATCAGGAGAAGAAAGTTTTAGCTGAGGGACCAACAGGCCTAGGCACTGAGGCAGAAAACAACTTCATTTGTTTTAGAAACATAAATGCAAGTGCAAAAATCCTACAACATACTCAGTAAATTGAATCCAGCAGGACATTAACAAATCAATGTCAAGTCATGCAAAAGGTATTTCAACTTTTCAGCATCTATCAAGGTAATTCACTAAATTAAGAGAGGACAAGTTAGATGATTTTCTCCGGAAACCTGAATTAAATATTCAATCAGATATAACCCATTCATGACAAAGAGGGAAAAATGTCCTTCAGGAACTAGAAATACAAGGAAATTTCCTCATAGAGGCTAAGTGAACAGCTTTAGCAAACATCGTACTTAAGAGGGAAATAGTAGAGTCAATTTGGTTTAAACAGCAGTGTCATCTCTCAGGATATTATCCAACAGATGGCTGTGGCCATCAAAATAAGGCAAAGGAAATGAGGTGTAATTATTGAAAAGGAGAAGATAGAATTTGGCAGATGATATGACTGTCTACCTTTGAAATCTAAGGCAATCAACATACATTCTATTACAACTTAAAATAGCTCATCAAAGAGGCAGAGTTTGCAATCAACATACAAAAAGCAATAGTTTTTCTTTTTTATTGTTTTATTGTAAAATGCTTAACACAAGATCTACCCTTTGAACAAATTTTTAAGTGTGCAATACATTATTGTTGACTGGGAGTACACAGTGCTGTACAGCAGATCTCTAGAGCTTGTCCATCTTGCTTGACTGAAACTTTGTGCCTGTTGATTATGACTCCACATTCCCCTTCCTCCAGCGCTTGGCCACTACTGTTCCATTCTTTGCTTTCCTGAATTTGACTACGTACTTTCCATGCCTCATATAAATGGAATGGTTGCAGTACTTTTTTCTGTGACTGGCTTATTTCACTTAGCTTAATGTTTTCAAAGTTTGTTCATATTGTTGCATATTGCAGAATTTCCTTTTCAAAAGCTGAAGCGTTTTCCATTGTATGTATATACCACATTTTCTTTACGCATTTATTTTTAGGTGGACATTCAGGGTGTTTCCACATGTAGGCTATTGTGAATAGTGCTACAGTGAATATAGGAGTGCTAGCTTTTCTATCCACCAACAAGAACCATTAGAAAACATAATTTTTAAAAGATAATTCAGATTTACAATTGCCACAGCAACTAAGTAGTAAAGAATAAGCTTCATACAGATATAGGAACTTTACAGAGGAGGATATAAATGTATACTGAAAGCAGTAGAATAAGGTTTGAGTAAATGGAGATGACTTGTGAATTTAATGATTCAATATTATAATGATGAAAGTTCTTCCCAAATTTGTCTTCAGATACAATGGGTTCCCAATCAAGATTGCCACAGCATTTTTCATAGAAGAGTATATATGCAAAATTGCCAAGATGATTTTAAAATTTTTAAAATATGTTATTATAAAGTATAATAATGAAAACAACATGACTTTGTAGATAAATAGAACCATAGAACAGACTAGAAGGTCTGGTTTAGGATAAGAACCACAGAACCTTGACTTTGTGGGGAAGGGATGAACATCTCAGTAATGACGTGATAACTGATTATTCATTCACAAGCATAAATTCTTAATAAAGAATTATGTGTGTATATGTGTATGTTTCTGTGCACACATGAACTACACACATTTACCCTGAGAAGTACATGTGCACAGGGAGGCTTGTGCAAGGAGGATTTCGTTATCATTTTAATAATGAAATATCAGAAAAAAATGTCCATTATTGCTCAAATTGTGAAACAAATTACGGCATATCCCAAATATGAAATATCATGTAGTTGGTAAAAGAGGTGCATCCATATGTAATCACTTTGAAAAATCTCAGAATCATGTTTTTGAGAGTAAAACAAATTATAAAATAATCCAATATTATACCATTTTTATAAATCAAGTTACGGAAGTTATTTCACACAAAACTCCTGATTTATTATGTCTATATATGTAAATATATATACATATAAAGCAAGGGAAATGTTTTAACAGATAAAGTTTTTATATATTATACAAATACTTTCATATATTTAATGTATTATATACGAACACACACACAAATATATATATATGTGTGTGTGTATATAATTGACTATGATGTTTTTATTCCTTTAGGGAAGGGTCTGATCAGGGTTTTCAAGACTACATGGCAGAAAATTACTTTGTGCTTCAGAGATCATCTAAATATGTCATATTATGTGTTATTACATTTCCTAAGTAGAATAATGTGAAGTGAATCTTCTCAGAAGAATCCCTGTAAATAAAAGATTAAACTATTGTGGGCTAATGAATGAAATGAGCTAAGAGGCTAAAATCCAATAATTTTTCACTACTTTCTGGTTAAGTATTTTGGAAATATGAAGAAAGAATAGGAAGGAAAAAGGAAAGGCTAATTATTTAACCATATCCCTGTAAAAACCATAGAGTGCTTTGGCATAATTATTCACAGTCTACTTTCCTATTGTATTAGGACATATGTTTGTCAAGACATATGTTAGTCCAGGGCTTAGATAGAATGTTGATTTCCATTTAAAGATGGAATCACACAAGTATACAGAAATACACAGTTTAGATGCATCACAGAAGTATATAGAGTGGTTACACAAATTCTTCTGTTCTCAAAAGGAGTGTCAACTAAAGCTTCAGTCAGTGCATATCAGTTCAGTTCAGTCACTCAGTTGTGTCTGACTCTTTGTGACCCCACTGGCTGCAGCACGCCAGGCTTCCCTATCCATCACCAACTCCAGGAGTTTGCTCAAACTCATGTCCATTGCATTGGTGATGCCATCCAACCATCTGATCCTCTGTCGTCCCCTTCTCCCCCTGCCTTCAATCTTTCCCAGCATCAAGGTCTTTTCTAATGAGTCAGCTCTTTGCATCAGGTGGCCAAAGTATTGGAGCGTCAGCATCAGTCCTTCCAATGAATATTCAGGACTGATTTCCGTTAGAATTGACTGGTTTGATCCCCTTGCAGTCCAAGGGACTCTAAAAGTCTTCTCCAACACCGCAGTTCAAAAGCATCAATTCTTTGGCACTCAACTTTCTTTATGGTCCAACTCTCACATCCATACATGACTACTGGAAAACCCATAGATTTGACTAGCTTTAAACCATAACATAGCCAGTGCATATAGTCAGAATATATTTGTTGATTGATTGGAACAATGTGTTTGGGTTTTACAGAGGATTCCCTAGCTACACAACTACAAAAGAAAAGAAGTTTGATACTTCCCCCATGACCCCACCGCCACCAGGAGATGCATCAAAGAAATTCTCTCTGCATTCTAAACGCATCCTATAGAGTTCTGTTCCTTGTTTGTATACTGTGCACTGCTTCACATGGTGATAAACGTGAGTAAGACCTTCTGATGTCTTATTGAATGTTTATATAATTGTATGGATCTCACTATCAAACTCATCCACTCAGTGGAGGCATTTGTCTAGTTAAGATTTATGGAGCTGATTTCTGAAAGGATAAGGAGTAATAAAAATTGTTTCTCTGACATTCCAAATAAATAAACTCCCAGCAGTTGAAATCTACTGAAGTCCTACTCTGAAATACAGACCTGTCTTGAAGACTTAACTACTGAATTGAGAAATGAACAAATACTGAATTACACTTAATCCTTCTCAAAACACATTCAGTTTTACCAGACAACTTTGGATTTTTGTACCAAGAAGCATTTTAAAAAATTAGAGGTGTCTTGGTGTTAAATGAAAAATAATCCTGTAGTCTGCCTGCTGTGACTCGTTTGTTTTCATGCAATAAAACAGCGAGAAGGTATTTGTTTTCAAACAGATCTCTCTCTTCTTGCCTGCAAGTTATCTGATGCTTGATTTATTTCCTCATCAACCTTTTAGATCACCAGAACTGTTTCTAACACACTCCTCTCAAATTCTCACATTAAATAGATAGGACAAACCAATTAAATTTTTATATAATTTTAAAGGTTACTTTCCATTTACTTTCTGTTTATAGTTATTATAAAATATTGGCTGTATTCTTCATGTTATACAGTATACTCAGGAGCCTGTTTTATACCCCAAAATGGTTTGTACCTCCCACTTCCCCACCCCTGTATTACCCCTCCCTGCTACTCCCCACTGGTAACCCCAAGTATAGTCTCTCTTGAGTCTGCTGCTTTTTTGTTATATTCGCTAGTTTGTTGTATTCTTTAGATTCCACATATAAGTGGTAGCGTACTGTATTTGTCTTTCTCCATCTGACTTAGTCAGTTAACATAAAGCCTTCCAAGTTCATCCATGTTGTTGCAAATGACAAAAATCGGTTCATTTTATGGCTGAGTAGTATTCCATTGTGTATGTATAAATATATACATATAAATATATATGCATACATTTATACATACACACACACACACATATATATGCACATGTATATACCACCTCTTCTTTATCCATTCATCTGTTGATGGACATATAGGTTGCTTTGATATATTGGTCATGGTAAATAATGCTGCTGTGAACACTGGGATGCATTTATCATTTCCAACTAGTGTTTTTATTTCTTTCAGATATATACCCAGGAATGGAATTTCTGGGTCATATAGTAGTTCTGTTTTTAGTTTTTTGAGAAATGTCTGTACTGTTTTCTACAGTGGCTGTACCGATTTATTTCCTCCAGCAGCCTAGGGCTCCCTTTTCTCCATATACTTGCTGACATGTGTTATTTGTTGTCTTTTTGTTAATAGCCTCTTGATGAAAGTGAAAGAGGAGAGTTAAAAAGTTGGCTTAAAGCTCAACATTCAGAAAACTAAGATCATGGCATCTGGTCCCATCACTTTATGGGAAATAGATGGGGAAACAGTGGAAACAGTGGCTGACTTTATTTTGGGGAGCTCCAAAATCACTCCAGATGGATACTGCAGCCATGAAATTAAAAGACTCTTGTTCCTTGGAAGAAAAGCTATGACCAACCTAGACAGCATATTAAAAAGCAGAGACATTACTTTGTCTACAAAGGTCCGTCTAGTCAAAGCTATGGTTTTTCCAGTAGTCATGCATGGATGTTGAGAGTTGGACTATAAAGAAAGCTGAGCACCAAAGAATCGATGCTTTTGAACTGTGGTGTTGGAGAAGACTCTCGAGAGTCCCTTGGACTGCAAGGAGATCCAACCAGTCCATCCTAAAGGAGATCAGTCCTGGGTGTTCATTGGAAGGACTGATGTTGAAGCTGAGACTCCAATATTTCGGCCACCTGATGCAAAGAGCTGACTCATTTGAAAAGACCCTGATGCTGGGAAATATTGAGGGCAGGAGGAGAAGGGGACGATAGAGGATGAGATGGTTGGATGGCATCACTGACTCAATGGACATGAGTTTGGGTGAACTCCGGGAGTTGATGATGGACAGGAAGGCCTGGCATGCTATGGTTCATGGGGTCACAAAGAGTCAGACATGACTGAGCGACTGAACTGATTCTGACAGATGTGAGGCAATATCTCACTGTGGTTTTGATTTGAATTCCCTGATGATTAGCAGTGTTGTGTGTCTTTTCATGTGCCTATTGGCCATCTGCGTTTCCTCTTTGGAAAAATGTCTGTTTAGTCCTTCTTCCCATTTCTTAATTGTTTTATTTTTTTGATGTTGAGTAGTATGAGCTGTTGATATGTTGGATATTCAGTCCAACTTATCAGTCCTGTAATTTGCAAATATCTTCTCCCATTCAGTAGGTTGTCTTTTTGATTTTGTCGATGGCTTCCTTGACTGTGCAAAAGCTTTTAAGTTTAATTAGGTCCCATTTGTTTATTTTTACTTTTATTTCCTTTACTAGACAGATCCAAAAAATATTGCTGTAATTTATGTCAAAGAGTATTCTGCCTATGTTTTCCTCTAGAAATTTTATAGTATTCGGTCTTACATTTAGGTAGGACAAGCTAATTTTCACCACATATATTTTCTGCCTTACTCATTGCCTAGCTCATTTCCAGCAAATAGATTGGAGGTTTTGTAGCTCTTTTGTTATACAGAATCCCATGGGATACACTTGAGGTGCAGCTCTCAGCTGGGATGATCCAGGCTTTAAGAATTTTTTTGGCTATCTTTTAAATCCTCCACTACAAAGTCTTTATTTTCCAATATAGTGCATACAATGGACTAGTCTTTTATGTACATATTATTATATGGATGTAGACTAGTATATATGTATGTATATGTTGTATGTATGCAGACTAGTCCGATTTCTACTGGAACTTTTAATGAACATAAAAAATATGTCAGAGAATGGAGCTTCACACCTTCCTCACCCCCATCATGCCAGCTCCTCAAGCCTCCTCCTTCTTAGCAAAGCCCCCACTAAGGGTGGGATCAAGAGTAACCTAGGTCAGCATCCTCAGAGTCGTCCAAATCCTTCTCTTTCTTTGAAATCATATATGCAGGAAATTGTATTATCAGGAAATTTTGTCATCAAAATATACTTGTGACATAGTCCTCTCTCACCAGTTCCATGCTGGTCTAAGCCTCTGGTCTACTGACCTCCTCACTGGTCTACGTGTTCTCTACCTCTTAGAGACTGTTCTCCGAACAACTATTTGAAAGCCCTTTTTGAAATGTAAACCATATTGTGTCATTTCACTCCCCAAATCCTTTCAGTGGCTTCCTATCTGACCTACAACAAAATTCGTAAGTCTTACTTAGGAAACCAAGACTTTGTATGACCTGACTGTGATTTCTCTACATCTTGAGTTTTTTCTCTCTTGTCTCCCCTGCCCATTCATTCTGCTTCTGTGACACTGCCAGCCTAGATTTTCCTCAGAGGGAGCAGAAGCATGCCTCTGCCCCGGGGCATTTGCACATGCTACTTCCTACTGGGAATACA
Source organism: Bubalus bubalis (assembly GCF_019923935.1). NCBI lineage: Eukaryota > Metazoa > Chordata > Mammalia > Artiodactyla > Bovidae > Bubalus > Bubalus bubalis. Next base: position 74,511,443 of record NC_059160.1, on the reverse strand, counting down.
CCTTCTCCAGATATTCTTATAGTTCACTTCTTCACATTATTCAAATATTACCTCCTCAGAGAGACTGTTCCTGGACACCCTATTTAAAATGGAGCAGCCTATCACCATTGTCTTACTCTGCTCTTTTCCTTCTTAGCCCTTAGGTTATATCTTTGTCCATTGTCTCCCTTTCTTTCTAGACTGGAAGATCTTTGAAAGTGGAAACCTTGTTCACCTTATTCACTATAGTATCCCCAGTGGCTAGGACAGGATGTGCACTTGTCAGCATATAGTAATATTAGTTTAAATGAATGAATTATACATTAAAATGGGTAAATTTTACCTTATATTAAATATACTTCAATAAAGTTGTTAAAAAAAAACCAGATTCCCCCATTTAAAAGTTGAGGGAAAAATGAGTTGAATGAATGAATGAAGGAAAGCAGTAGTTAACTTTAGTTGGCTAAGCTTCCCAAAATAAAAGTATTGATCTGCAGAAAGCAGTGTGTTACGTTTGAGTTCATCCAGTGAAAGTCTATTTCTTTTTCAATGATCTGCTTGGAAGTCTGAGACGTTGTAATATAATATTTAAACATTGTTGTTGTTCAATCACTAAGTCGTGTCCGACTCTTTGTGACCCCGTGGACTGCAGCACACCAGGCTTCCCTGTCTTTCACCATCTCCTGGAATTTGCTCAAATTCATGTCCGTTGAATTGATTTACAGATTTGAGCGTTTTCTAAGTGACCAGAGACTGAGCTAGTTTGTACATAAATTATCTCACATACTCCTCCAAGGCAGGTACTGTTATGGTCTCATGATGAGGAAGATGTGACTTTGAGACTTTTTTGCTTGCCGAAGATCACAGCTATTACATGACAGTGCTTGGATTTGAACCCAGGCATTTTCAGAACTAATCCTTTTTAGAGACTGAGCTAAAAGGATAGAAAAAAGTCAACAAGATGGATATCAAGCTGCCATTTTTTGGAAAAAAAAAAAAAGTATCCAGATTCAATCGGATGATGTTCCTATTTATTGCCACTCAGAACTGACATCTGTTCATGGTCCTGTCATCATGAGCAATTCTCAGCCCTGAAGAGTTTCCCCAAAAGAAAGTCCATCACCCCCTCTTTGCCATTACCCTTTCCCCACAGGTCTTGACTTGCCCATCCATTCCATTCTCATCTGCTCCCTTTTTCTCTGCCTTCTTTGGAGTTTCCTTTTTAGTTTCTTCTCTTCAATTTCAACTTCTCATGTCTGGTCTTACCAACATTTCCTCACATTCAGTTACATGTTCTCAAACGCCATTGTATTTTGTGTTGAAGCAAGATCTTCTTTCAACAGTGGACTGGCCCTTGGAATACCTTGCATTTATATAACATTTTATGGTTCTCAAAGGTTCTAAGTCTCCCAAACAATACTGTGAAGTACATATTACCATCACAATTTGAGAGAAGAGGAAACTGAGTCACAGACCTTGTCCCTTGCCCCATACTACCCAGAAATGTAGAAATGGGAGTAAAATAAAGGCCTTTTTTTCATTTCACCTCAGTGCACCATTCATTAGTTTATTGCAATAAAATATGGTAGAATTTGTATTATCCATTATGGTAGATACTAGTCACATGTGGTTATTTACATTTAGATTAATTAAAATGAAGCAAAGTTATTCAGTTCCTTGATCACATTAGCTGCAATTTAAGTGATCAGTAAATACTTTCAGAAAGTAACTACTGTTCAGACAGCACTGATAATGAGCATTTCCATCCTTGCAGAATATTTTATTGGACAGTGCTAGCTATGTCCTTGTTATAATACTGATGCTGGGAGAAAAGAAGAATTTCCACTGCTTTCCATCTGCAGTTGCACTGGGCAAGAACGTACCCTGTATTCCCAGGAGATACAGGATCATCTCATTCTAGTGAACACCTACTGTATTGTTGTTCCCCAATCTGGATCATCAGAATTACAGATTCCTGACCCATTAATTCTTAAATGAATCTATAGTGTTTGGAGATGGATTATTAACTCCTAACCTAATGTTAACTGATCAGTCAAGGACTCAGAAAAGATGAGCTGACCCTGGAATCCAGTAGACATTATCAGTTGTAATCCTGTTATTTTGTCATTGCAGAAATCGACGTCCACAGAGATAAAATAACTCTTCCGAAGTCTCCCAGTTAGAGGCAGAGCCAAGAACAAAATATGAATTTTGGATTCCCTATGTGTTCACTTCTCTAAGCCAGGTTATTTTACTGAGTATTTGTAATCTACCAGACCCCATCCTAGACAATAATTAGGAAAGGAAGTTGGAGGGCAGCTGCTTCTTCACTCATGCCTTTCCTCCTGCAATCATTAAAAACGGAGGGGCTGTTTCTCTCTGGCTGTGTCAGAAAGGAGCAGCTGTATGGGGCTCCCAAGACAGCTGGCCACAGGATTACACAGCCTCGCCTTGGATAATGAGGCTGTGTCTCAGACCATACCTCACATGACTTGTTCCAGAATGTGTGTCTGCCGAGAACACCTGCCATGTGGCCCTTCCTCCACAGTCCTGAGCTTCTGTTCCCAGGAGTTCTAAATAAGTCAGTGCTGGGGAGCTCGAGAAACCTCCACAACTTCTTGCCTACTAAGTCATAACACAACAGCTGGATGTGAATATATAACCCCTGTCGTTTTTCCAAACAGCATGAGACCTGGTCTGCAGGGGCCTGAGGAAGTTCTTAGGCATGTTGTAATTTACAGCTGCCAGTGGGGTAGCTGTCTCCCTCCTCGAGTTTTCCAGGGGCAGAGGCTCGGAATCTTTTTCAAAGACTGCTTCTCTTCCTTCTGACCCTTCTGTTCAGGCACCTCTAGGCATTTGCTACCTCTAATCTTAAATGTTTGTGTGTGATTTGGTGTGAATGGCAATAACTTTGGGAGGGTAACATCCCAAAGCTACTTTTTCATTAATCCCTGTAAGAAAAGCTGAGGTTTCTCAAGCGGAAGGCAAAGCAAGAACCAAGCTCCTCAGTTGACACCCTTTTGTGCTCGAAATCACCAGCTTGCTAAATTTGGTTGCCGTTTCTTTTTTAGCAGGGTAACACAAAAGTCTGAATTTCCCGTGTAGAGACATAACATTAACCAAAGGTGATGCCTATTTGAATTTCTTTCCCTAGCATCCACTCTTGTTGCCACTTCCGATTTGATTTCTCACTTATAATGAATAATTATGGGGTAAAATGGATTATGAGTTTCCGTAGCACAAAGCAGAACTGAATAGTTAGCAGCAGAAATCCAACAGCTGCCCATGTTCATTTTTATCCTGGGGATCTGATGAACAAAACAGGAATGAATATGTTTTAAGTAAACAGCCCCTGTTCAAAAGGGACCTTGATGCAGGGAATGAAACCAAGCCTTGGTCCAACTGAGCTCTATAATCAGCAAACCTGCCACCATCTGTCAAGACTGGCCTCCCCCCTCGGGCTCTGCTGACAGACGGGCATCATTAGCTGGCACGTGCACTGGGTCACCCCACTGAGACAGGTCACCTTGTGTCTTGGGGGTGTTTTATTCTCCCCCTCCCCACCCCGTTCCCCATTCTGATCCTGAGAAAGGAAAATTGAATTTTAGTCTTAAGATTAAATGATGACAGTATGCAATCTGTCAGCTCCTTGCTGGTAGCCAAGCAGGTTTGCTAAATTAAAAAGAGGGGGAAAAGACAAGCTCATTTCCTCTTGCCTCAGTTCACTAGGATCAGAAGCGGGAAACCCTGACTGCCTACAGCCCATTTAAATGCAAACACTTTCAAGATGCTTCTTGCCTTTACAGTGCTGTGTGGATTAATGCATAGACATGGAGATGTTGTATATTCCAGCTAAAATGCAGTGGAAATGAGAGAAACTGGCATGACTGGAGAATCAAAGAGATTTAACAAGCTGGTTAAGTAGTGGCAGGGTCCATGCAGGGAATCACTTAGAGGCAGGGAGAGAAAATGAATGGAAACTGCAAATACACACTCTGTCCCCCAGCCTCCTAATTTTTTCAAATCAGTCATATGTCTGAATGCCTCATTCAGTTGTACAGACTTCATTTCACAATTTTTTCATGTATTTTTTTCCCCTTAACGTACCTAATATTGTGAGCCCTGCACATCCTCCACTTTCTCTAGAGGCAGCTGTCAATCGCTTAGCTTCCCCACTGAAGGATGCCTCTGGCCCTGGCTTCTTGACTCTTGAGCCAAAGTCATATTTTTCTCATCTTTGGTTTCTCAGGGCTTTCTCGTGAGTAACAGTGACCTAGTTCTGAGCCTCACTTTAGATACAAACTGGCAAGAATTTTTATTACTCAAATCTCAATGTAATCAATATTCTCTTCTGAGATAGCTCAATTAATTCTCTTAATAAAGGAATGCACGTTTTAGACAGGGATATAATTATAAATTCAGCTGCATTTTAATTTGGAAGAAGGAGAATGATTGTTAGAGCTCAGACACATAGTAGAGACTCTTCTAGAAGTCACTTGTCTACAAAATGGTGCAAATGTTGCCATTTCATCAGGGAACTGCTCCAAACTGTCTACATAGTGAACCACCCCCACAATACAGGATAATTTTAGTTTAAGGATCACAGAGTTTTTATAGATCATGGCTATTTTTTAGAAATTCCCTGGAATTCCCTGGCAATCCAGTGGGTAGGACTCTGTGTTCTCACTGCCAAGGGTCTAGGGTCGATTCCTGGCTGGGGAACTAAGATCCCAAAAGTCACATGGCAAACCCTCCCCCGTCCCCCCCCCCAAAAAAAAAAGAGAAAAGAGAAATATCACAAAACACAGTAAAGACTTGGCCTTCTCTGCTGATTTCTCAGACAGGTGCTCAGCTACCCTGGAGGCAGTCATGCAACAGTGGCAGCCGAGGTCTCTACAGACTTGGTCTTTGAATCTCAGCTTTTATATCCAGGTATAAATCCTGGTTCAGCTTCCTTTCTGTGCCTGCCAGTGGTTATTTCAGACCTTTAAGCAAACAGATTGGACCCTTTTGAAACCATGGGTAGTCATCAGTCAAGTCCATTTCACCTTAACCTGCCTTCACTAATCCAGGTCCTTTTAATTGTTGCTGTAGAAGACTTACATGTCCTCCAAGAAGCACTTAGCCTAAACAAGAAGGTGCATGCCTCAGCTATTTTATAAGAACTTTGAGGCAGCTGTGTCTAGTTGCAGATGAGCAGGTTAAGACTTGATCAGGCCATTGAATCCCCTCTAACTGCACATGTTCAGTGACGTTTTGACGTCCCAGGGCCGAAACTTCACCCTCAGATGGTGCTAAGCACCTTGATGTTTGAACGTGCAGAGTCCTGGAGCTTAGTTGCACCTGCACAGAACCACGATTATCGTACCTTTTTTCTTTTCTTGTTCTTAAAATTTATTTTTAATTAGAGGATAATTGCTTTAAAATGTTATATGTTAGTTTCTGCCATACAACAGTGTGACTCAGCCATAAGTATTATGTATGGATATATATTATCCCCTCCTTCTTGAACCTCCCTCCTCCCCCACCCCATCCCACCTCTCTAGGTTGTCACAGAGCACTGGGTTGAGCTCACTGTGCTATATAGCAACTTCCCACTGGCTATCTATTTAATAATGGATATATTGTTTCAATGCTACGCTCTCAATTCATCCCACCCTCTCCTTCCCCCACTGTGTCCACAAGTCTGTTCTCTGTGTCTGTGTCTCTATTCCTGCCCTGCAGATAGGCTCATCAGTACCATTTTTCTAGATTCCATCTATCTATCTATCTATGCATTAATATGTGATATTTGTTTTTCTCTTCCTGATTTCACTCTGTATAACAGGCTCTAGATTCATCCGTCTCAGTTCAACTGACACAAATTCATTCCTTTTATGACTAAGTAATAATGCATTGTATATGTGTACCATAACTTCTTGATCCATTTATCTGTTGATGGATATCTAGGTTCAAAAAGACACATGTAGCCCAGTGTTCTTTGCAGCACTATTTACAGTAGGCAGGACATGGAAGCACCACACCTTTTTCTAATCATCTTTCTTCACGTTCCAGTTCCCCATGCTTCTGATGCCTTCAGCTGCCCTCCTGCTTTATTTGCATCTTATGAATACCCCAAGCCCCTCCCCTCTGGGGAGGCATATCTAAGACTTTCTTCCATCTTCTTGCTTGGCTGCCTGGTGAATAATCTCTCTCTTTGCTGCAGACCTTGGCGTCTCAGCATCTGCCTTGCTGTGTATCGGGCAAAGCAAACCTCCAGCTTTACTGAGAAATTAGAGAATGTTGAGACATTTCCCTCACAAGCCCTGCTGCAGCACACAAGGGCCCATGATCCTGTCTCACCTCCTTCCAGCCCTCAGTGGGAGAAGTGCCTCTTCTCTACTGTTGTCACATCCTAGCCTGCTTCCTTCACAATGGGGCCTTCGCTTGCTATCTTCTCTTTCTATTAATCACACTTTCTAGAGTTTCCTCTGCTCAGCCTATGAATGCATTCTACTCTTGCCTGTGTTAACCTTCTACCTCATGAAAAAAGGAAGGCTTAAGCTTGCTGTTTTGACTTCCTCAAGACTCATGCACTTCTGTAACTCTCCACTGTGAATTTGACCTTCCTGAGATCCTCAGGCAATATCACTGACCCAGGAATTTTGGAGTGTAAAGGGTTGGGTGGGCGGGAACAGGGGTGGAGTGGAGGGTCTTCACTTGATCTTGTGCACCTTGGGAAGCTGCAGCCCACTGAGATCAGTGTGGGTACAGCTCTCTCTGACTCTCTGTGCTGACTGTGAAGAGGCAGTTCTGGTTCGAATATCACCTTGGGCTTCTCTGGCTATGTATCTTTGGGGAAGTTGCTTATTTTAGCTACAAATCATTACAGCTTTATGTTATTAAAGTTAAATAGCTAACGTGGAATGAAAGACTTAATTAGTTGGGCAGGTGCAGGGCTGGTTCTTTGTATGCAATATCTTGTTCTTACAGCAGCTCTGAGATAGCTTTCATTATTCCCATGTTATAAATGAGAAAATGAAGGCAGAGGTTAAGCCACTTGCCCCTTCAGTCACTCAGGAAGTGGTAGAGCTTAAGAATGCTATTTCTATCTTCTACTTTGTCTCCAAGCTCCTGTTAACTCAGATAAAATATAAACTCTTATGCCAGAAAGATCTTTTCTCATGAGTTTCTCAAACCATAAGCCTTACTTTTCCCCCAGTCTTCCAAGATTTCCTACCTTAGTTAATGGACCAAATGCCCCCTCTCCAGAAACGCGAGAGCCCACCTTGATTCTTTTGTCTCCCTGATCCCTGCACCTCTCCTGACATCCACGTCCACTGCAGTCTACTTCCTTCATATTTCCCATATCAGACTCCTCATCTCATTTCTGGTGACCCTCTGACCCTCTTTTTACCTGCCTAAGCTCTAAAATGCAAGAGCCAGAGCTTGACTTCAAATCTGAGGAGTCAATAAAAACCTGCATTCTTAACCGCTTGCCAGCCTTGCCTCTATGAAGGAAAGAGTAATTCCAGCAAACCTTGCCCCATTGCCTGTTCTCGCCACCAAAGATTTCCTCAGAGCTTCCACAGAGATGCTTTACCTGTACCCAATTTTGTCTCACTGTCAGTTAGAATCGGACAACCACAAAACAGGGTGTCAAATCCACCAATTTTTATTGATCTCACTCATGTTTAAGTCTCTATTTGCACATGAGGACACTCATGCCAGAGTAGGTGCAAAAGATTTCCTACAAACACTGGTTTGTCTAATCAATACTAATTTTGAAGGGGGGGTGATGATGAAAATATAAGCTCTCTAATGAGATCAATATCTGACTTAATTTTTCTTTATTGAAGGCATCCCAGATCAGTTATTGATCATTTTTAAAAATGAAAAAGAATATGTGTCAATTCACTAACTAGTTTTAAGGTTGAAGTTGCAGTTCAAAGAAGCTTTGAAACGTTTGTAATTAATGGTCATCTTTTGTATGGGTTTGTGAGTTTTCATTTGCTCTTTTCACTAAGACTGTGTCAGATCATCATTTTTATCCCTATTTTATTCATTTTATAAATGAATTCATTATCCACGCCTCTTCCTGCCCACCCAGCCCTTTACACTCCATTTTGGCTGTGCTGGGTCTTGGTTGCTGCTCGGGCTTTTCTCTAGTTGTGGCAAGGAGGGGCTGCTCGCTAGCCGTGGTGCACAGGCTATCACTGCAGTGACGTCTCGCTGCAGAGCACAAGCTGTAGGACGCTGGCCTCAGCAGTTGCGGCTCGCCAGCTCTGGACTATTGAACCTGCAATCCCCTGCACTGGCAGGCAGACTCTTACCCACTGTACCACCAGGGAAATTCTCATCCCTATTTTATGAGTGATACCAAGGCTCAAAACATTCAACCAAACTTATCACAAGCTGTCTGACTGGATGGTTGTGGAAACAAGATTGAAATCTAACCTTCTGATAAGACCCCCAAGCTATTTTCGCTGCTCAGCCTTTCAGATCTGCAAATAGTTTTAAAATAAATTTTATTTTAGAATAACTTTTATGTATACCATCGAATCATTTCCCCCAATGCCAACATCTTACATTCTGATAAAAACAATTATCAAAACAAAGAGGTTTACACGTGTACGGTACTACTGTGTGTGCTAGTCACTCAGTCATGTCCGACTCTGTGGTCCCATGTACTGTAGACATATGACTAACGAAATTCTAATTCTTACTCAAATTGCACCTGCATTTTGTTAACAACCTTTCTCTGTTCCCGGGTCAAATCCAGGGCACTGTATTGACATTTAGTCATCAAGCTTTGTCTCTTCCAGTATGTGACTTTGAGTCTTTTTCTTGGTTTTCATTATTTGACAGTTTTGAAGAGCAGTGGTCAGGCGTTTTGTAGATACTGAAAATAACTTTTGATATTCAAATATCACTTTTGTGCTTATAGCACTTTATTCTATAACTTTTCAATTTTGAGATCTATTTCAGAAGGTAAATTTCTTGTGCTTTTTGCCTAGAAATGGCCGTGCATTTCTTCTTGACTCTATTAGACATAGAACTTCTGTAGCACTGTTTTTACCTTGCAAATAGTTGTAATGTCTATCCTCAGATGAATGCAATGCCTATTCTCATGTTCCCAGATAATTGGCTCCATAAGGTCTAAAATAGCAACTGAGCTGAAATCATTGCAGAAAAGATGATGAATACATATGCAAAATTAAGGTAAGACATTTAATTTAGCTACTATTCTGTAATTTTAGGAGACAGAAGAGCAGCTAAATTAGATGTGAAAGGTGAAGAAACACCAGTGTTTTGCTGTAACAGAAATCAGGTCACATGAATGCTAGACGTGAGGGGTCACATTGGCTTTTCCTTTTATTTCCAACTACTTTGGGCTTGAGGAATGTTTAAGGCTAAATTCTGGTGTCTCACTTCAAGTAGTAATAGCTTATAAAGATATCAGCCCCCATCCAGTACCTGGCACACAGTGGGTACCTGGTAAATGTGAACGTCTTTTCAGAGAATGCTTACCTAGCATTTACTGTATGCCAGGCATTCTCTAATGCTTTACACACATTAACTCATTAAATCCTTACCACCACCCATTTTACAATCAAGGAACAGATGCAGGGAGGTTAAGTGAGTTGCCCAAAGTCACACGGATAGGAGGTGGTATGGCTGGGATTTGAACCCAGGCAGCCTGGCAACTGTATCCACTCTTAACTGTGATACTCCACTGCTTCTCTGTTATCTCTGCAGATTAGTCTGAGAAGTTAGCATTGCATGAAAGTGAATATTCAAGATGACACATTTTAACATAATTTATCCTTTTTCTCTTAGAACTGCTTTAAAATACATCACTTGTCTACTTCATGCAGATATCGTATTTCCTGGTATCAGAGGGTTATTAATGTGAACACCAAATCTTGTGTTTTGCTTAACTATTTTTAACTTTGCCCAACACAGAATTGCCCTACACTGATAAAATATTGAGTTATTTTTCCTGCCATTTTTATAGCTTGGTTTCCTCTGTCATTATCGGTTCTCCATCACTTCTTGTTTTCAGTTGTGTTATCCTAAAAACATCCTTTTTCTCTCTTTGCAATCATCTGCTTCCAGATTGTTATTAGAATTGTGTCTAAAAGAAAAGTATGTATATCCAGAGGCGCGCCCTAAGACTCTCTCCTGTGAGTTGAGAGCATAAGAGGGCATGTAGTTTGTGACATATATTTCAGTTGCTCAGGCATCACTTGGATGGCTTCTTGCCTATTTCCTTGGCTCTCCTCCATACCATCGAGATCAATTCTGGAGAAGTGAGCTAATACATCACATCTTGAACATATTATCTTTATAAAATAGATAATAAATTACCACTGGTTACTTCATATCCTCAACCAAATTACTAAATGCTATGCTATTTGTGGCAAAAATGAGTGGTTCATCTTCTAAATATTAATGCACATATGATTAATTGTATCACTTAAATCCTCATTGCCATCATCTGAGAATTGGGGCACAGTGATTTTCCTTTAGCTTAATTGAGAAATTCTCCCCCTGTGCAAATGTTCTAAACACATGTGCCCTCTGAGGGCTGGGGTTGGGGCTCAGTTGTGCTTGGTGTCTCAGCAAGTATTTGGTGCTTGAGGAACATGTAGAAGTGATCTCTGGGGGACAGCACTTCCTGTCCTTAAACCTAGATCCTTATCAGTGAAACCCTGAGACTTCTTTTCTTTTTGTCTTCCCAATGCTGAAATTATTCCAGGCATTCTCAGATGGATGGAGTTTTTATTCCTGGCTCATTCTAGTGGAAACAGAGGAGTCCTCTGTCTGGACTGCGTTGGGGCCAACTGGGGAGGAGGTTCCTTCAGCTGCTATTTTCAGACCTAGCTGTGTCTGGGAGAGGGTGGCTAGATTCAGAACAAGGTTATTTGTTTACAGCTATCAATTCATCCATAAGCTTTGGTATTGCTTACCTCTGTGACATCCCAAAGCATTCACATAGCAGAGGAGGCCCACCTGGTGCCACTCGGGAAATTCCACAGGGACACATTGTTTCCATAGCTTAGAATTTTTTCCACACAGGCACTCAATGACTTGAAGCTGGTTGTTCCTAATTCTGAGTGGGAGACTGTTCAGGAGTGGAGAGTTACTTAGTTCTCAGGTTGTAAATATAATACTCAAAACTAACCTTTTATTGGTCTCAAGCCTGCTGACTATTTTATCCTTCTATAAATGGAACTGAATAACCAAGCTGTTTTAAGGCATCAGTGATAAACACTCCCATTAATTACACAGGGAGAACTTCCAGTCTGAGAGTTTAGTTTATCAGCTAACAAATTTGATGGAAGAATTATGGAAGGAATGTCCATTTTAATTCCTTAAAACTATTCAGTACATACTTCTTATCCTTAAATTACACCTAAAGTCTTGCCAAATTTGATAGACAGATTATCAAATTAATTTCCTGACCACCTGATCTGCCTCTTGAGAAATTTGTATGCAGGTCAGGAAGCAACAGTTAGAACTGGACATGGAACAACAGACTGGTTCCAAATAGGAAAAGGAGTACATCAAGGCTGTATATTGTCAGCCTGCTTATTTAACTTATATGCAGAGTACATCATGAGAAACGCTGGACTGGAAGAAGCACAAGCTGGAATCAAGATTGCCGGGAGAAATATCAATCACCTCAGATATGCAGATGACACCACCCTTATGGCAGAAAGTGAAGAGGAACTAAAAAGGCTCTTGATGAAAGTGAAAGAGGAGAGTGAAAAAGTTGGCTTAAAGCTCAACATTCAGAAAACGAAGATCATGGCATCTGCTCCCATCACTTCATGGGAAACAGATGGGGAAACAGTGAAAACAGTGTCAGACTTTATTTTTGGGGGCTCCAAAATCACTGCAGATGGTGACTGCAGCCATGAAATTAAAAGACACTTACTTCTTGGAAGGAAAGCTATGACCAACCTAGATAGCATATTCAAAAGCAGAGACATTACTTTGACAACAAAGGTTCGTCTAGTCAAGGCTATGGTTTTTCCTGTGGTCACGTATGGATGTGAGAGTTGGACTGTGAAGAAGGGTAAGCACCGAAGAATTGATGCTTTTGAACTGTGGTGTTGGAGAAGACTCTTGAGAGTCCCTTGGACTGCAAGGAGATCCAACCAGTCCACTCTGAAGGAGATCAGCCCTGGGATTTCTTTGGAAGGAATGATGCTAAAGCTGAAAGTCCAGTACTTTGGCCACCTCATGCGAAGAGTTGACTCATTGGAAAAGACTCTGATGCTGGGAGGGATTGGGGGCAGGAGGAGAAGGGGACGACAGAGGATGAGATGGCTGGATGGCATCACTGACTCGATGGACGTGAGTCTGGGTGAACTCTGGGAGTTGGTGATGGACAGGGAGGCCTGGCGTGCTGCGATTCATGGGGTCACAAAGAGTCGGACATGACTGAGCAACTGAACTGAACTGAACCAAGTTGAACACCAAGAGGTGTTGAGTTTTGCCACTGAGTTATAGTCAGGGCAGTTTCCTGATGGATTAATTATTAACATTCAAGATGAATGGAATTACCAGGAAACTTTCCAGCATGACTTTTCAAGCTATAACAAATGCATCTGGGGCTTTCCAGAAATGACATCGTGGTCCAGCTTATTGCCCATCACTGTCTCTGGTTTTATGTGTGATAGAACACAGCTATGAAATCCAGACTCTGTTTCTGAGGTAGTTATCCAAACACCAGTAATCTCTAAAAATAGCAGTGACCATATATTAATAACCAATTAAGGCATTGGTCTGTGCTCATGGTCTGCCTATAACTTCATCCTCAGTCATCCTAGAGAAGTGGATTGTATTTGAATAACAGGAGGGGAAGATCCTGCTAATTTTTTAAAGTAGATGACTCTGTGTAACAAAATGAGTTTTTCTCACAAGGCCCTAGAATAGGTGTCAAATTTCCCCTTTGGTTCAGTTCAGTTCAGTCACTCAGTCGTGTCCGACTCTTTGCGACCCCATAGACAGCAGCATGCCAGGCCTCCCTGTCAATCACCAACTCCTGGAGCTTACTCAAACTCATGTCCATTGAGTTGGAGATGCCATACAAACATCTCATCCTCTGCATCTCATCCTCTGTCATCCCCTTCTCCTCCCTCCTTCAATCTTTCCCAGCATCAGGGTCTTTTCAGATGAGTCAGTTCTTCGCATCAGATGGCCAAAGTATTGGAGTCTCAGCTTCAGCATCAGTCCTTCCAATGAATATTCAGGACTGATTTCCTTTAGGATGGACTGGTTGGATCTCCTTGGAGTCCAAGGGACTCTCAAGAGTCTTCTCCAACACCACAGTTCAAAAGCATCAATTCTTCGGTGCTCAGCTTTCTTTATAGTCCAAATCTCACATCTATACATGACTACTGGAAAAACCATAGCTTTGACTAGACGAACTTTTGTTGGCAAAGTAATGTCTCTGCTTTTTAATATGCTGTCTAGGTTGGTCATAACTTTACTTCCAAGGAGCAAGCACCTTTTAATTTCATGGTTGCAGTCACCATCTGCAGTGATTTTGGAGCCCAAGAAAATTAAGTCTGTCTGTCACTGTTTCCCCATCTATTTGCCATGAAGTGATGGGACTGGATGCCATGATCTTAGTTTTCTGAATGTTGAGTTTTAAGCCAACTTTTTCACTCTCCTCTTTCATCAAGAGGCTCTTTAGTTCTTCTTTGCTTTCTGCCATAAGGGTGGTGTCATCTGCGTATCTGAGGTTATTGATATTTCTCCCAGCAATCTTGATTCCAGCTTGTGCTTCCTCCAGCTCAGCGTTTCTCATGATGTACTCTGCATATAAGTTAAATAAACAGGCTGACAATATACAGCCTTGACATACTCCTTTCCCTATTTGGAAACAGTCTGTTGTTCCATGTCCAGTTCTAACTGTTGCTTCCTGACCTAAATACAGATTTCTCAAGAGGCAGGTCAGGTGTTCTGGTATTCCCATCTCTTTCAGAATTTTCCACAGTTTGTTGTGGTCCATGCAGTCAAAGGCTTTGGCATAGTCAATAAAGCAGAAATAGATTTTTTTTTCTGGAACTCTCTTGCTTTTTCAATGATCCATTGGATGTTGGCAATTTGACCTCTGGTTCCTCTGCCTTTTCTAAATCCAGCTTGAACATTTGGAAGTTCATGGTTCATGTCCTGTTGAAGCCTGGCTTGGAGGATTTGGAGCTTTTACTTGACTAGTGTGTGAGATGAGAGCAATTGTGCGGTAGTTTGGTGGTGGAATCTAAACTGTGTGGCTGGTCTATTACTTATAATATGGCAACTTTGTAAAGCAATTAGCTTAAGAAAATCCCTTCTTATAGTTAATAAATGAGTATTTAAAACATTGCCTTACAGTTTTGTTATTTTATTTTCTCCTCCCATTTTTGAGTTTTTCTTCTCATATCCTTTCACTGACACACTTCTTACTGTTCTTCAGATTCCAAAGGAGACTTACCTCATTATCAAGTATTTCACTCTGCTTGGGCCTGTTTCAGTTGGGTTTTCATCTAAGGGTTTAATCTAGGATGACCAGCACAGAATTAGCATAGACTGTCCCCTTTTGGGTAGCAAGGGAGAAACTGCTTCAGGTAGGTTGACAGCTGAGGCCTAGTAGGGGATAAAAAGGGAACAAGAATTTCTCCTTTCATTTCCAGCTCCCTTTGGCTACATAGGATCATGGTCTTTTCTGAAAGACTGAGGTGAAGGCAGGTTGAAAGGAAGAATGTGGAAGAAAGAAGAGATTAGTCATTGCTGCATGTATTGTGGGGCTTCCCAGGTGGCGCAGTGGTACAGAATCCGCCTACTAATGTAGGAGACCCAGGAGACCTGGGTTCGATACCTGGGTTGGAAAGATCCCCTGGAGGAGGAAATGGCAACCCACTCCAGTATTCTTGCCTGGAAAGTTCCATGGACAGAGAAGCCTGGTGGGCTGCAGTCCATGGGGTTGCAAAGAGTCAGATACGACTGAGCACACATGCATGCACTTGCCATGTATTGAGGGTTTTCTTAAAATCAGGATCTTCATCTACATTAGCTCATTTAATCCCACAACAGTCCTCAAAGGATGATTATCCTTGTTTTAAAAGTGAAACTTTTGAGGCTCAAATTCTAAGCAACTTATACATGGGGACGTTCAGCTGGTAGGTTGCATAGTCAGAATTTGAAACCAGGTCTGTGTGACCCAATGGTCAGCTGCTTTCTACCATTCATTGGTGCATCCACAGAGGTGAGAGTGAGGGTGAATTTCGCTCCCGGAGTGCCCAGGTCACTGCTTTCTCCTTCTCATGGAATCTCATTGATTGAGGCAGAATCAACAAAGTAGAAGCCAGGCTATCAGTGAAAATGTTGGGTTCTCAGCTGCTACTTCCCTCTGTGGAGGAAAAGTGCTTCCCACACAGCACATCTCTCTGCCTAGAAGATGTTGACCTACAGATAGGTGACTTTGTTACTCACTGCCAAGCAGACATTTTTAGTAAGTATTTTTGGGCAAAAAAAAAAAAAGAACCCACTGATGGCTAATAAATGAGAATTGATCCAGCTGTAATTTTTAAGCTTGTGTGTGAGACAACTGCTGATGGTAATAATCACAGAATAGCTATTGTTCATTGAGTGCAAACTATGATCCAGAAGCTCCTCATAGCATTTCTAACACCAGGAGTTAAATACTGTATCTCCATTTTATAGATGAGAAAACCAACTCTCAGAAGAGTTAGGGAAATGCCCAAAGTCAAACAGCAAGAAGGGAGCCAAGATTTCGAGATTTAACTGGAAGCCAGGTCTGTGTGCACCCAAACCACAAGCTGTGCCCTCCATCACCATTGCTCCTTTCCTGTACCTGCCAGGCAGGAAAGAAGCCTGGCAAATTTGCCTTGAGTGCCCGTACCTGGAAACAATCAAATTCTCATCTGTGATCAGACTGGATAATTGAAAAAACCTTGTTTAATTCTTAAACTAGGGCAGACTTCCACAATCCGACCTCAGCCAGTTTTCCTGTCTTGTCCCTGACCATCTTTTCACTAAGCCTGTGGTCCAGTGGAACAGTTTGAATTTCTTGACAAAACACCGCATCCTTGCCTACTGCCCACTTCTACCTGCCCTAAAAGCTGTGCCTTACCTTCCTACTGAAACTGCTCCAATTTCACTTTCTAAATCATCTGGGAAATGCAGACCCAAGGACTTACTTTCACCTTCTACTCTAACGGTAGTTATTGTCAATATGGATCATTTGCCCATTAATGTGTATACATAGAGGTACATCTATTTCAGGGCCTGGATACACTATTTAAAACTGAGAATGCTATTTATCTTCTTTAACTGATCGCAGTTAGGAATCTCATTCCTAGACCCTTTCATAGCACCCATGAAGCACAAAATCTAATACCTGGCAGACAGCAGATGGAAGAGCTTGGGCATGGTCTGTCTCCTTAATGACATGCACCATAGCACAAGCCACTCAGGTATACCTCTGTGATGTCAACCGTATTAGCAGAGTTAACCCAGTGCTGACTGTTTTATCTGGATGAAAGTCAGTTATGTCATAGATTCGGTGCTAACTTTCACTTATTCTAAAAAGACAGGAATGGAAAGAAAGATGTAAAGGGATGGGACATTAACTCCAAAGAATGAAAATGAAATTTGACTTGGAAATGAGTCATCTTTTCTGTGTTTTTATTTATTTACATCACACCATTTTTACATCAGCCTCTATACCTTTGTGTGTGCAACTAAAAGAATTGGGGGGAAATCAAGTTTTGGTTAAAAGATTTCCTTTAAACCTTGGTAAGTTAGATGAACTGCCTCCCTGGAAAAATATTTTACCTTCAAGAGAAGACTGGGTCAACCAGTCACCCCAGAGAGGCCTAACCATAAACAAACCATGTCTGATGCTTCCTATGATGTTTGTTTATTTGTTCACCTGCTTGAGAGTCAGTGGTGGGAAGAAAATGGCTCCAGTGCTGGAGGTTGGTCAGCCTATTTGCCTGTGATTCTAAGACCCCAAAGTTCCTTTCATCTTGGATAAATTATTGAGGTGAATAACAAACCCAACCCCCCAAAAGTGGGAAAGGTATGTCCCTCCCAAAGACTATTTGTACATAGCTTATTCCTTTTCAACCTTTTTTTCTAGAAAATGAGAGGATAAGAGCCTTCATGGATGAGAAGGCTAATTATAATCATTACCTAAAGTAACAAATCTTTCCTGACAAGGGGCAAAGCTGTCGTAGTAAGACTAAACCTCCGTGTTTCCGCTGAGTACAAGTTACTTTCCTGTTCCCTTTGACAAATGCCTCCATTTTCATCTCAAAGTTCTTCTTAGAATGAATGTGTAATTATCTAGTCTTGTTTACAGCAACAAAGGTCAGGTTCTTTAGCAGATATTAATAACCATTGTGCTAAGAGCATTCTTCCAGCTCATTCTACATGCTGAGCTTTGCTCTGATTTCAACCTTGTGAAATTTTCATGGTGCCCCTTCTGCACCCTACCAGCTTCTTATGCCTGCATATCCATGGTGAGAACTATTCTCAGCCAAATTTCCTCTCATTAAATGCAATCATTATGTATTAGAAAGATATCAGCTTGTTCTATGAGGGTTAACAGAGTCTGTCAGGGTAATATAGAAAAATTTATCTAATTTTTTTGGACCTCCCAAATCTTGAGAGCCTGAAAGAGTGGGACAAAGAAATTACAGATGATTCAAAAAGATCATAGTGGCAGTGTCATTCCTGAGGTCAGGTTCAAGCTAACAAAGTGGAAAATTGACATAGTTCTAAAAAGAAAGCACAGTATAGCACCAAAATAATTTTACCTCAACTATTTGGTTATTTTAGATCAAAGGAGAGCCAGTTATTCAATTTTATACCTACCTTTTTATTTATAAGTCTGTAATCATTAACATCACATCACATTCTAGGCTCTATTCAAAGTATGGTTTAAAATTCATAACATTCCTATGGTGTGGCTACTACTCTTGTTCCCATTCTACAGAGGGAGAAACTGGGGCATAGAGTTAAGTAGCTCCCCTAGGCTATGCAGCTAATAAATGGTGAAAATGGGATTTGAACCCAGGCAGTCTGGAATTGTCAGGGGTCTAAGCCAGAGGACTCAAACAAGGAAAAAATTTTGGCCAAGTTTTATTTCCTTTTGGGTCCAGAATCCCTATGTAGGAGCATGAATTGTGATTTGTTCAATAGTAGGTACAAGGATCAACATTAACGCAAGCCAGAAAAGTCTGTTCTGGTCCAACCTATAAGGGGAAGGTTAATTCTCTAAGGAAAGGGAAACAAAAGCTGTTACTTATCTCTCACCTCACAACAACTCTGTAAGGTTGAATTTCTTATCCCTATTCCTCCTTTGCAGTTGAACAGCTCAAAAGAGTTAGCTAAGTTACACAAGGCCATATAGGTAAGACAAAAGAAAGGGTAAAACTCACCGCACTTTATCACTTTTTGCCCCTAAGGCGGCAGTGCCCAAAATGTTTTAATAAATGTTATGTGAAAAAATGACACCCCCTCTCCCCCACAAAAAAAAGGAAGAAAGAGGTGGGCAGGGAAGGAAGGGAAATTTCGATGTTCAAAAATTTAGGAAACCATGATTAATCAACTTTGTAGATGTCTTAACTGAAGGACTTTCAGAGTCTTTAAAATATATTAATGTGTATTGTAACAACATAATATGAAGAATTTATTTCATTCAATTTTTTTGTAAGATATTTTAACAATGTTCTATGAAGTACATTTTGAGAACTGCTACTTTAGGTATTTGAAGACATTCTAGGCAGTTTGTGGTGCAGGAAATTTTTTTTTTTTTTTTTTATCTTTAGGATAAAGATCAGGGCATATAAAATGGGAGACCTAACCTAGTTGTACTTGGATTTTTGTTATCAGGTCTAGGTCAAAACCATAAAAAGCATACAGGTGAGGGTAGACTGAGGCAAACATGACTTTGAGACAGATAAATGCATTAATATTAAACTCCATATTTACTTTGTATCTTAACCCTGTGTACTTAACACGTCTTCCTTACTGTTGCTAACTATTTATCCGTGTTTGTGTGTGATTCTGTTTAAAATGTCCAGTGAAATTCTACACCACTTCATGTCATGGATTATGTCCTATGATTTTTCTGTCAGTTTACAATATTGCTCTTCTGCCCAAAATATGCTTGCATGTATTTAATAATTTGAGCCAGACATTTACATTTTTTTTTAAATAAATGATTCAGCAGAATTGTAAGTTGGACTAATTGAAAATCTATTGGAATTTTATAATCAAATAACATAATTCTTGAAAATGATAATTTTTATTCTCATAAAAATGCTAATGTGAATTCACAATACTTCAAACTTGGAATTTCTGCAAATCAGAAGCTGGATGTAAAAATTATCTCATTCCTTTACAACTCTTCAGTCTTCAAGCCCTGTTGGGACTCTCAGCCACATGTGACAGGTCTAAGATTTGAAGGGGGGCTTCTCCATACCAGTTTGAAAATCTAAGTCTGTCTGTTCCCATAGTTAGCCAATTGCTAGCCTTTCAGGTCTGTCCCTTCCGGTCATTCACTCTTTTGTTCTCCTTATGTGTATTTGGTCTTCCAGCTGGATTTCAAATGGCTTAAGACAATAATCATTTCATTCCACTTCATGGTCTCTATGAGTCAGGAATTTGGGGAGCGCTTGGGGTGGTGGCTCTGGCTTAGGGTCTAGCGTGCAGCTGCAGTGGGAGTGGGGACTGGAGCAGCTGAGGGCGGCTTGTGTCTATTAGACTTCACATCATCTCGGGCCTTTTCCTTGTTGTCTCTCCACAGGAGCTAGTTTGAACTTCCTCCCAGCATGGCAGCCTCAGGGCAGTAAAGCTGCTTACATGGCGGCCAAAAGCTTTGGGAGAAAATTCCAGTGGGCAAGGTGGAAGCTGTTTCTCCCGTTATGCCCTAGCCTCGGAAGTTTGTATCGTTTCCACCATCGTCTGATCACAAGAGTCACGCAGTCCATCCAATTGCAAGGAAGAGGGAATATAGACCGCCTTACCCATTAAGAGTGCTAAAGCTGCATCTTAGAAGTTATGTGGGATGGGAGTTAATTTTGTGGTTGACTTGGAAATGCAATCTGTCACATCATCAGAATTTTTGACATGGTGCTTTGCAAAAGGTGGGTGCTCAGTAAATGTTTGTCAAATTAGTAAAATAAAAGCCCTATTCCTAGAGGTGCAGTTTGTCAACTTAAAAATATGCACATATGAGAGTTATAAGTTTTGTTTGGGGCAAAATGAGGACTGCAGCCCACGAGATAGCACCTCAGATAGCTCTGAGACACTGCTCCAAAGAGACACAGGGGGAAGGTCAGTATACATGTGATTTTGGTGAAGGGAGGATACATATACAATCAAGCACATATTTCTCCAAAGGTTTCTACTAGTCTAATTAAACTTTTGCTAGTCACAAGGAATAGTCATCACCATGTAGGATTTTAGTGTTTTTCTAGATATGAGGCAATACAAGAATCAGGCTCACAAAATCTGTTCCTGGAAGTATCTAACTATCCGAAGACCTGTCCTGCCAGTTTCCCCACCTCCAGCCCCCAGGCACAGAGTGCCTCATTTCTGTTCTCCACCTTGAACTCCTCTCAGCTGGTGTTGAAGGTCAGCAGCTGCAAGAGCATATGGCTTAATCCTCGTAGAGGTAGATGGCAAGTGCCTGTAGCAAGTGTCAATTTGTAGTTGACAAAGTGAAAAACCAACCCACAAAATTTAATTTAAAAGTCTTGACTGTATACCCCGCCAGTCTAAGAAACTCTTGCAATTTCAAAAACTTCAAAGAAAGATGTCACTAACTGTTCTGCCTTGTTTACAACTCTATTGTCTGACTCTATATTATTTGCCTTATTTGTGGAGGAGTCTGTGTCCTTTTCTGCTTGAAAGTGTTTGCAGTAGATGTTGAGAGTAAGCTTATCTCTATCCTTAGACCTTCCCCATCTCCCCAAACCTTTTCCAAAGTCCTACAAACCATGTTAATATAGTCCATATGGGTTGATTATAGCTTTCACAAACTCTGGAAATGAGGAGAGTCAAATACTTGTGCAGAGAGGGAGGGGTGATTTATTGCCCCAGTGAATTCCCACTTTGGGATAGAGAGAGATAACAGTGGTGTTCAACCAATTGGAAGTAACACCCAGAGAGATACCATTAACTAGACAGAACTTCACTATCCAGAAGAGAATAGAATCATAGGATTTTTGCAACAGAGGAGTCTTAGAGATTCTCTGTGAACAATTTCAGTTAGTGAAGAGAAAATGAAATTTATTTAATGTAACTGAATTTGCAAAGCAGGTTAGTGCTGCTCTAATGTTGTTTTTAATGAGTTTTTCTAACAGTGAGCAAAACAACTTAAGGCTAGAAAAAATGTGAGGAAGAATATTTGAATTCTGAAAACTGTGCCTTTCTAGATTCCAGGAGTATTCTAAGTGGTCAATGGCTGTTAATCATTATACAAGAAAAGGGCTCTGTGAGCTATGCTGAGCTAAAAAATATATGTTAACAGGTTTTTACTAAGAGACATCTTTAATAAGCTAACATTTACTATGAATTTAAAGAAGGGTAGTCGAGGAGATGACTACTGGAAGGAACTATAGCTTTGACTATATGGACCTTTGTCAGCAAAGTGAGGTCTCTACTTTTTAATACACTGTTAAACTCTGGTGCTGGAGAAGACTCTTGAGAGTCCCTTGGGCTGCAAGGAGATCAAACCAGTCAGTCCTAAAGGAAATCCACCCTGAATATTCATTGGAAGGACTGATTCTGAAGCTCCAATTCTTTGGCCCCGTCATGCAAAGAGCAGACTCATTGCAAAAGACCTTGATGTTGGGAAAGATTGAAGGCAAAAGGAGAAGGGGGCAGGAGAGAATTAGATGCTTAGACAGTGTCACTGACTCAGAGGACATGCATTTGAGCAAACTCCAGGAGATAGTAAAGGACAGGGAAGCCTGGCATCTGCAAGCCATGGGGTTGCAAAGAGTCAGACACAACTTACCGACCAAACAACAGCAGCAACAAGGTCGAGAATTTATTTTTCAAAGGCACCCTTCTGTTTAAAAGTATTTCTCAGGTCAGCTGTATTACAGAAAAAGTTTTGAGAAACACTGAAATCCTTACCCAGAAAGCTATAATATCAAGATTTCAGTTTGTATGGGTGCCAGAGCCACTATACAGGCTAAGAGCTTTGTGAAGATTCCCAAGTTTCAAAAAGATGCTCAAGCAGCCCTTAGCCAGCATCCCTTTCAAATGATACTTTGCACAATGTCTTCCTTATGAATGTATGAATGAGCTAGTCAACTAAATCTGTAAATGGATGTCATGTGTCCTGAATTAGATTAGTTATTTGGTAGAATACATATATTCTAGAGCTTAATGTTGTAGTCATTGGAAAGTTATAAGCCATTTAGGGAAATTCTGATCGTGAAATTAAAATTCCTCCTATTTTCTGAGTTGTAGGATATAATACCTCTACTCAAGTAAAATCCAGACACTGTGCTTTAGAAGATTTGACATTCGAAAGTTAGAAGATTTAACATTTGAAAGAGACCACAAAGATCAACTCCATGTAGAAATTTATCACTTTGCTGTAACACAAATTTGAACCTCATGTGCTGTGAGCTATGAGTGTGAGTGTAAGCAGATCACTTACTTAGGTGGTAAGTCTTTCTAACCACCAGACCAGGTACTTGCAACTCAACATAGACTTTTTATTTTACATATACTTGATTTTGTAAGTTATAGGGGTAGATAAATTAGCTATCATTGCATTCAGCTATGAGTAGCATTAACATTTATAAGTATGAATTAGTTAAATAAAATGATGATTCTTGCCCTCATAATAAGGGGTATGAAGTGAAGTCACTCAGTTGTGTCCAAGTCTTTGCAACCCCATGGACTGTAGCCTACCAGGCTCCTCTATCCATGAAATTTTCCAGGCAAGAGTACTAGAGTGGGTTGCCATTTCCTTCTCCAGGGGATCTCCCTGACCCAGGGATCGAACCCGAGTCTCTGCATTGCAGGCAGACGCTTTACAGTCTGAGTTACCAGGGAAACCCTAATAAGGAGTCTGGAGGTAGTGAAATTGTAGGTAATCTTTAGTCAAGTTTGTTTGACCTGCCTTTAGTCCTTTTCATTGTTCCTAAAAAGACCAGTATGTTCTTCAAACAGCATATAGCCTAAATAAGATGTTTGCCTAAACTATTCTCCAATAACTTGGAATCCTCTGTGTCTAGTTCAAGTTGAGCTGGTTAAGACTGGCTAGGATCACAGCTCTGCAACTGGGCATGTTTGAGTATCTACTCAGTGACCCTTTGACCTCAGAGGGCCTACCACACTGAAGTATCTCCAGTTGAATGTGCAGAGGCTTAGCTGTGCCTGTTAGATCCATGATTACTGCTCCTTTTTTCAATCACCTTTCCTCATGGTCTCCATGCTTCCAACAGCTCTGCTGCTCTTTTTCTCATCCCATAAAAACCCTGAGCCCCTCGCCTTGGGAAGGTGGATCTGAGACTTCCTCCTGTTTCCTCGCTTGGCTGCCTTGTGAATAAACCCTCTTTTTGCTGCAGACCTCGGAATCTCAGCAGTCCAGCTTGCTGTGTGTCAGACAGAAGGAACCTGCTTCAGTAACTAGTAGCAGCCCAGAGCCAATAGCGGCTTCCAGATTCTGTCAGGGCTCTGCTTTCTCCTCTTTGTCTCCACCACTCCTAGCAAGTAGATTTTTCCTGTGGTCGCAAGATGGCTGCTGAATCTGCAGGCACTGAAACCGCATTCCAGTCAAGCAAAAAGGGAAAAGCCTAAGAATGGATGAAGCACAAGGGCATATGTCATTTATGTGCTCAGTAACGTCCGACTTTTTTCAACCCTGTGGACTATATACCCACCCAGGGTCCTCTGGCTGTGGAACTTTCCAGGCAAGAATACTGGAGTGGGTTGCCATTTCTTCCTCCAGGGGATCTTCTGAACCCAGTGATTGAACCTGCATCTCTTGTGTCTTGTGCTTTGGCAAGTGGATTCTTTACCATTAATGCCACCTGGGAAGCCCATGTCATTTAAATTTATTCCTTTTTTAAATCAAGAAATCCATATTTTTCTTAAAAGCCCTACCATAGATTTCATCTTTCATCTCATTACTCAGTACTTTTTCAAATAGCCACTGCTGTCTAGAAGGGTACCTAAAAAAATCGTTTGTTTTTTTTATTTTTGTCTGTTAAAGCCGAGGACACTGCTGCCACCATTAAAAAAAAAAAAAAAAAGTTTCTGTCGTAGAGTCCCATTCTGGCCTATGGAAGGTTGGGAGTGTTCAGACCTTTCTTCAGTAGTCATAGTAACTCACGGTAAGTCAGGTGTTCATTACACCTGTCAGACACCTGAGGTTGCTAGCTGCCTCCACCAGCATCCTCTCACTTGGGTCTGATGAGAGAGGCTCACTCTGTTAAACTACATTTTTTGTTGTATCATTGATTTTTGGCCTTTATCAAAGTGTGTGCTCCTGTAAAGCTGAGGATCAGAACTTACAGAGATGCAATTTTTATTCTGTTTCATTGGTAATTCCAAAAGTAGATTCCAGTGGAGTCCTTTTTTTGTGAGGCCAAATAATAAGCTCATGACCATTCCCAAGGTGCTTAGCTAGCTGGTACTGTGCTAAAACCTTACTAAGGCATAGAAAGAAAAGATTTCTTCCCACCCACCTGCTCGCATCCTGTTCTCTCCTTACGACTCTTGGATGCCTCTTATGCCCTCCATTTCTGGTCCTGCAGCTATCTATTCAGGGATGCCAACCTGAGGGAAAGTGTCAGAGGCACAAGATGGGGAAGGATAAGGGGGTAGCAGTGGGAAAAATACATACTGCTTCCTTCTTCATGGGCTGATGGAGGTGCAGACTGGTTGACCAGGGATCCCTGATGGGGTGGGGTTCTGAGCCCAGTAGGTGTGAATCTGGCCTGTAGGGTCTGGGATGGGAAGATCGCAGGCAAAAGTGGAAAAGGAATCTTTTCCAGGACAAAAAAGCAGTGTGCAAACCAGTGACAGTGGGGAAGCCAGGGCATCAAAGAGAGGAGCCTGGAGGATTCTCAGACTTCTCTCTCGGTAGCTGGTAGATGACAGTCATCACCAAAAGAGTAAAACAGGAAAAATTCTCATCATGTAGGATAATCAGGGGTTTCCAAGCCCTTTGGAAACCCACTGGAGTGAGGTAAAATACCCAGAGTCCTATGCTCCCCACCCATTAGGCCCTAGTTCTTCCGTTTTTTTCAAAGTATATGAAAAAATTACTAATGCCAAAATGGGGTCATGAAAATGTTAGTACTTCTTATATGTTAACATTTTGCAGATTACCACTTTTAAGACACAAATACTCATGTGGGCACATTCATTACAATGCCTGTGTTTAACCTCATTTGGACAGAACATCTGAAGTCTATACCCGAGATCATTCATGACTGGGAGACTCCAACAAATGGCCCTCCTGCCTGCCTTCTCAGGATCCCCACCCACACCACCTCCATGTCAGGATCTGCCCTCAAAGACAAGGGTTCTTTCACTTCAATCTCATAAGTGTTTCTCTGATAGAATAAAGTCCAAATCAGCAATTTTCCTCTTTGCTCCCTCCTCCCCACCATATAATCAATAATCCTCAGTGAGATAAAGAAATGTATCTGACGCTGTCTTTTAAAGGAATAAACTTGGAGTAGGCACTGGTGGCAGCAGTCTCAACTTTACTGTTTTACCAGCTGCTGAAAGAGAAGTCTGGGAGTCCTCCAGGCTCCTTTCCCTGATGCCCTGGCTTCCTCATTCTTAAAGATTTCTAGCCAGTCGTCTGGATGATAGTATTTCTGTACATTGGTTTCTTTCTTCGTTTGTTTTTTAATTGGTTAAGTTAACTAGACCTGGAGTTATCTTTGAGGGAAGTTCTAGCATCACTGGATTATTTTAATAGTGTGTGTGTGCTTAGTCGCTCAGTCACGTCCCACTCTTTGCAGCCCTATGGACTAGCCCGCCAGGCTCCTCTGTCATGGGGGTTCTCCAGGCAAGAATACTAGAGTTGGTTGCCATGCCTTCCTCCAGGGGATCTTCTCAACCCAGGGATAGAACCCAGGTCTTCCACATTGCAGGCAGATTCTTTACCATCTGAGCTACCAGGGAAGCCCTTTTTAATAGTAATAAGAATATTTGGGTTTCCCAATTACTGATTTTTTTCTCAGCATAATTGCCTTGTATTCAGAGCCAAGTATATAATCAGTTTTGTCAATGCACTATGTGGTCTTACTGGAGAAGGAAATGGCAACCCACTTTAGTATTCTCACCTAGAAAATCCCAAGGACAGAGAAGCCTGGCAGGCTTACAGTCCATGGGGTCACCAGGAGTCAGATGCAACTGAATACATGTGTTCTTAAAGTGTTCACAGTTGAGGTCAGTGATCTATGTCCAAGAGGTTGTTTACTAATTGTGTTTTAGCATTTTCTATATTTCACTAATTTTGTCTGCTTGTTACACATAAAGAATATGTGTTAGACAAATTCACAATTGCAGTGAGAATTTTTTTTCCTGATACAATTGTGTTCATTTTAGACATGTTACTGAATGCATACAAATAGAAACTACCATATTTTTCTGGTGAATTGAACTTGAATTTTAAAGTGACCATCTTTTCTTTAGTAATCTTTTATTAATATGGCTATACTAGCTTTCTTGTACTCAATTCCTACATGGCAGATCTTTTTTTATGTTACTTTCAGCTCTTTAATGTCCTCATATTTAAAATACATTTCTTGTATGCTGCCTATATTTGACTATTGTTGTTCTGAAAATCCTTTTCTTTTGACTAGGGCACTTAGTCTATTTAAGTTAAGTGCAGTTATTGAATTTTAAATTAGGCAGTTTTTTATTTTGTCAGTTGTTCTGTGTTCTTTTCCCTCCCCTTTCCTGTCATCTTTTGGATGGATTAGTTTTATGATTCAAGTTTTTCCATCTATGATTCCCTCCAAATATACTTTTATGGTTGTATACTCTTTTACTGGACTTCCCTGGTAGCTCAGATGGTAAAGAATCTGCCTGCAATGTGGGAGACCTGGGTTCAGTCCCTGGGTTGGGAAGATTCCCCTGGAGGAGGGCATGGCAACCCACTCCAGTATTCTTACCTGGAGAACCCCCATGGACAGAGGAGCCTGGCCGGCTGCAGTCAATGGGGTCGCAGAGTCAGACTCAACTGAGTGACTAAGCATGCATGCACTCTTTTACTGTTGTCAGTAATTTTCATAGAAGCTGCAGCATGCCTCCTTGAACTACCAAAGTCTGATGTCAAAGTTTCATGTCCATTTCCCTTCCTGTCAACAATGCCAAGACCTTAAAACTCTTTAATTCATTCCCTCCCATTTATATGCAAATACACAAGACACTGCTTTTCTTTTACATGGCCAGTCTCACTTAGTATTACTCACATACTACTTTCCTTTGGAGAAGGAAATGACAACCTACTCCATTATTCTTGCCTGGAGAATCCCATGGACAGAAGAACCTGGCAAGGCCCAGTCCATGGGGTCTCAAAGATTTGGACATGACTGAACAACTAACATGTCATCACTCTTTCCTGCTTCTCTGACCTTCCTTCTGGGATCATTTTCCTTCTGCCTCCCAAACATCCCTGAAAATGTCCTTTAGTTTAGATGGGTCTGTGGCATGATCTCTGAATTTCCATTTGTCCAAATATGTTTATTCCACCTTCTTTCTGTGGGATGTTTTCAAGAGATGAAAGTTCTGAGGGATTCCCTGTTGGTGCAGTGGTTAGGACTCCGTGCTTTCACTGTCAAAGGCCCGGGTTTGATCCCGGGTCAGGGAACTAAGATCTCACAAGCCACACTGGTGTGGCCAAAAGAATAAATAGGTTCTAAGTTAGTCATTCTTTTCCTCCAGCATACTAAAGTTGCTCTGCTTTCTTCCAGCTTCCATGTTTTCTGTGGAGACCTCAGCTATTAGTCTATTTGCTGTTCCTCTGAAGGAAATCTTTTTCTAACTGCTTTTTAGTTTTGTTTTTCTGTGATTTCATGCTGTAGATTTGGGTTTCTTTTTATTTATCCTGCCTGGGATTTCAATTTCCTATTGTCAGTTAACACCTTCCATCAGTTCTGGACAGTTCTAAGTCATAATCTCTAAATCCCTTCTGCCATGTTTCTATCTTCTCTCTTCCAGTTAAAAATATATTAAACTTTCTCACATATCCTGTGTGTCTTTCTGTTCTTTTTTCCATCACTTCATGCTTCTCTTTAGCTACTTTCTACTAACCTGTTGTCAGCTGTTTGTTTTTTTGTTTTTTGTTTTTTTTCCTAACCCTGTCCACTAAGTTTTAAATTTTTATTATGGTATTTTTTTTTAATTCTAGAATTTATATTTTTATTGAAATGTATATTACTGTCCCTGCCCCCAATTTTATGTCCCACCTTTTATCGTCTTGAATATGCCAAGCATTGTTTTATAATCTATGTCTGATAATTCCAGTATCTGAAGTCCCCCAGTATTCATTTCTATTTTGTTACTTTTGATTGGCTCTTGCTCATAGTATCTTTTCTACCAATCTTCCTTCCCATGTATTTGAAAAATTATTTGTAGAAACAATTTGAGGCATAAAGTGAAGTTGTTTTTCTTCTAGAGAAGATTTATTTGCTTTGGCCAGGCATCTGGGAATGCTAGCAATCCAATGCAACTTTCATCTACTTTCAGAGCTTGAGATTTCTGTGGACACTCGGAGATGTAAAGCTGGGATTTGGTCACTGTGAGAAATGACTTTGAACTTATTTGACTCCTAGGGCTCTGCTCTGTAGGTCCCACTCCAAAGTCAAAGTGTGAAGTACATAGTTCTCATCTTTGGGCCTTTAGGATTCTTTTTTCATCCTTAGCACTGGGAGGCCAACTAAATAGTTTCTGAGCTGCCTCTGGTGGATCAACAAGTGTCATCAGGGTAAAAATAGCTCCAGGTGCTGTGCTCATCCCTACAAGTCCCCTTTTCTTCTAATAATTCCTCACTATCTTGATTGTCTTTTAATGCTTTAAATATTTTTCATATATCTATATATGTATCTCATTAGCCAGTTGTCATGAGAAGAATGGGGCTTCAGTGGTAAAAATCTGCCTGCCAGTGTAGGAGATTGGGTTTGATCCCTGGGTCAGAAGGATCCCCTGGAGGAAGAAATGGCAACCCACTCCAGTATTCTTGCCTGGAAAATTCCGTGGACAGAGAAACCTGGTGGGCCACAGTCCATGGGGTTGCAAAGAGTCAGACATGACTTATCAACTGAACATCCGCACACACATGAGAAGAGTATTTTGATTTTCCTAATTCAACATTTACCAACATTTTAAATATAGAAATTCCTATTTGGGATCTTCTCCCCTTCCACTCTAGAAAATGCCTGTACTTGTGAATGAAGACATGTCCAGCAGTATATTCTCCCACCTTTATTTTCTCCTGGAGCAGGGATACCAGCTTATGATTGCTTTACATGTACAATAGTTTCTTACCCTTTTGGGGAAGAGAGTGTAACATGTCATTGTAATTGTTCTTTCTGTATTCATAACTCACTATTTATTCAGTCAATGTTTATTAAGCATTAACTACTATATAGCTGGATAATTTTCTAAGCATTCAGAATACAGGGTGAACAGGGCAGACACACTTCCTGGCCATATGGTGTTTGTGGATTAAGATAAAACAACAGTCCTTTCAAAATACATCTCCAGATGCATTTACTTAATGTATGTAGCTTTAAAAGTGGCACAATAATCGCCTCCCTAATTAGAGTTCCTAAAACTAAGCAATGGGAAAACTGGAGAGCCAGATTGAGAATGGGCTGGTGCTTCTACCAGACTCCAGAATCTCCACAGCATTGCTTAGCCTTGCTACCCACCTCGACTGCAGGAGCTATTACAGCCGCCAGTCTCTACCATCAAGGCACATTTCCCCCATTCTGCCCGTTTGTGACTAACTCCTGACTCAGAGTCTGTATCTGCCTGACTAAGCCTGGGTCACGCAGCCACCCTAGTCATAAGGGACACTGGGAAAGAAAGGGTCTGCCATTCTCTGGCAGGGTCTATACTCACACACTGGCTCTGCATCCCAATTAGACTTAGAATATAAGGAATGTCCAAATACAATAAAGTGAATTAAATGAACAGCTCAAAATAATGACAAATGCCTACTTCACTGCCGTTTGTTGAAAGTGGACTTTCTATCAGGCACTGTGCTTAGATCTTAGGATGCATCATTTCACATAAACTTCATAACAAACGTACTCTGTTTTTACAGATGATGAAACCAAGGCTTTGAGAGGTTAGACAGCATTTCTATGGGCCCATAGGCAGTATGTTCCAGAACTGAGCTGTTTATCTGGGTCATTCTGACCACAGAGTCCATGCCTAACCACTTCACTACACTGCCTTCACCCTGGCGCCTACCTCCTTTGCTAGATTTAGGCTTAAGATCTCTCTTCCTAGTAGTGAGATACGAGGGCCATCATTAAAATAAACCTGATTGTATATGATATTTTAAATTATCATTAAGATTCAGGAAGTCTCTTTCCAGGAAATTCATCAGCATAATCCACTGAGGTACTGATTGTTGATTACTGCAGACCAGTTGTTACATTACCGGCAATGTAAGTACTGTGTGTTTTACTCTAACAGTCTTTTAAGATCCCATCTTTTGGGCCTACTTAATGTCAGTCAGAAATGAATTGCCAGAAATGACATTTTAATCCATGATATCATTCCTTCACTCCCAGCCAGGAGGATGTAACAGGAAAAGAAAGTGTAACCTAGGATAAAATATAAGTATACAAAGGCACAGATGTGATACATGAAGGTATATCCCAGTTATTTTTCCAGCTAATCCTTTTTCAAGACAGCCATTTAAACACTTGCAGAGCATAAGAGTCAAGAAAGGACTATCTACCATCTAGGTTGCAACTATGAGTAACCACACCTAATACTGAGGATTCTGAAAGTGAAGTTGTCTTTGTCATGCTGGGAACTTTGACATCCAAAATGGAAAAATAAAGGCAACTTGAAAGCTATTTCAAAAAAGTATGACAGTGCAGACACAAAGGTAGCAGGAAAAAGGGGGATCTCTGAAAGAACAGGACAGGCTGAAGTTATAAACTGGGTGTCCTGACACAGAGGGCTTTTGAGGTGACTTTTTAGGTCTGTGACTCTGTGAGACAGAGAACCACATGACGCTTGACTCAGGTGGATCCAGGGAAGACATGAAGAAGAAAATGAAGTGAAAAATGTGAAATGGCAAAGGAAACTGACAGATTTGTGAAAAGAGAAGCAAGCCAAACAAGGTTCTCATCCCTATATTCACATTTCAAAGTGCTTGCAGCCTCATTAGTATTATCACATGGATTTATTGTATTTTAATACTTTATTATATAACTTTTAAATACAAATAAGTTTACATTACCACAAGAAGTTCAGAGATTTCTCACTTTCAAGAGTGTAGTTGCTCTCTAGTCGATGCCCTAAGGATATGTATGCATCTGACTTCCCTAAGAAGGTGATTGGACTTTTCTATCACTCGGAGGTTTGTTCCAGAGGAACAACTGCCAAGTGGAGTCACTGCCACATGACCCTGGAAGAAAAGGATGTCTTCAAGAACAGAATTCAGCCCATAACTATATTTGCCCAAAGAAACCCTCTTAAACGTACACTGCATTGTGCAAAACATTTTCTGTGCTCTGCTTCAAACTAAATTGGCCTGGGATTTTCAGTGGGTGCTCTGAGAAGCATTCAATGCTAGACTGTGAAACAGCTCCTGGTATCCCTGGGATGCTGCTCAGCACAAAGAAGACAGTCCTTCCCATCCTACCCCACAGCGAGCGTTTTTCCAAACACGTGGTTCTCACTGTTCAAAGAGGTCGCATATTGAATCTGGAAGTCAAGGACATGAAAACTGGCCCGTTTCCTTTGGCATTTCCCACATTCCAACCTGTACAACATTGTGAATCATAACCATACTGTATACAACCAGGCATATAGTTTCTTGTCATCTGGATCAGTCTACTTTGTTCTTTTCTTCCACAGCACAGAAAACCTTTAGATTTAGCCTTGCGACACTGTAGCTTCTATAACCCATACAAAGTAAATACAAATAAAGTCCTTTTAATATCCATGAAATAAATTTTAGGCTCCATCAAAAAGTAAATACAAATAAAGTCCTTTTAATATCCATGAAATAAATTTCTTGCTCTTGCCTGAAGCTGGTACATGCAGATCAACTCCCCCTCCACTGTTTTCCTCCCTACCCATCACAAGGGGTACTTTGAGTTCCTGAGTATCTCATACATACTGTAAACACGTTGGTGCCTCTAGTCCCTCTGCGATGTGATTTGCCTTATTCTTTTTCAGATCCCACTCGTCCTTTTCCTATAAGTAACTTAAGAACTGCTTCTTGCCACCAGTGTTAATGGTGCCCACCACCACCAGCCACGTGCATGCCAAAGGCATGAGTTCCTGCTCCCAAAGCCAGCAGTCCCAGTGTTTCAGGGTTTTGTTTGTTCACTGGGTATTTACTGACTGCCCACTTTTTCAGACATTGTGGAGGCACCCTCCTCATCTCTGTGCCATACTCAGCCACTTGGACCACTAAGTGATGCCTCTTAAGTATTTTAGAAAGGTCTTAGTGAAACCAGCTTCTTTAATCTTGATTAGTATTAATAATTCACTGAGCAGGGATTCAAAACCTGTCCAGTAGCCAAGAGAGAGGAGAAAATTATCCTGCCCCTTCCACTGACCTCTCCCCTTTCTGCTCCATCAAGCACCCTTCCAAGCAGACTAACAAGAAAATAAACAAAAATTTCTTTATTCTTTTCCTCAAAAGTGCAAATCAGTGCACGGTCATTCATGCAGACTGATTGTCAGAGAGGTCATAAACCCTCCACTTTCAGACGTAGCTGCCTTCTCCCTCCTAGCCGTAATTTAACTACTACATTCTGCTGTGTTATTCTGTTAACATAATTTCTTAACTTTCCTACTTGATTACCAATAACTTGAGAACTTGTCAACTTTATTCTCTTCTCTTCCCTACAGTACCTAAAATACTGTCTCCCATGTCATTATTTAATTGACTTGAAAATGACCTTTTGGGTGTAAACCTAGTAAATCCCAAGGATATGACTCAATCTCTTCATGGAGTCGCATTCAAAGGAAGCACAAGTTGGCTTGCATAACTTGAGGAAAAAAAATTATTATCTCCATTATTGGTAAAGCATTAGTGTTTGATATCATGCATTCGCTGTCCAGAATTTCCCAGAAGGCTGATCTTGGTTATCATTCCTTCTCATTACTTCAGTCATTCCTCTCACATCAATAGCAATTACAAAAACCAACGAAGCAATACAATACAATATTGTAATTAGCCTCCAATTAAAATCAATAAATTTATATTAAAATTTTTTTTTTAAATCAATGAAGCAAAGCCCAAAACCTCTTCTACTTTTACTTATTTCTTCTCCTAGCCCTTCTCCACATTCCCTACTTGGGATACCTCATTCTCTGCCCCTCCTTCTCCAACCTGTTTCTGTGAAAAGCTACCTGTGAATTAGTTTCATTTCTTATTGTAGTCACTTTTTAAATAAGAATCATCAATCTGAAGGGGGAGTAAAAATGATCTTTCAGGACCTGACTTGGAAATAAGCTTATGAGAATGAGACAGTAATATTTTTTCCTTGTTAAACAAAAATAAGCATGTTGTCTGTTGATCTGTGTATTATTTTAAAAACTAAAAAACAAAGCTTGAGCTGAATTTATTTTTAGATCTTTCTGGTAATTTTCTCCAAAGGAAAAAAGTTCTGAAACAAAATATGAAGGGCTAAAAAGGTATTTTTCTGCAGTATTTTGACAAGCTGTTTTTGTAATATTTTTGCCCTTTTCAGTTCAGTTCAGTTCAGTTTAGTCGCTCAGTCATGTCCGACTCTTTGCAACCCCATGAATCGCAGCACACCAGGCCTCCCTGTCCATCACCAACTCCTGGAGTTTACTCAAACTCATGTCTGTCGAGTCGGTGATGCCATCCAGCCATCTCATCCTCTGTCATCTCCTTCTCCTCCTGCCCCCAATCCCTCCCAGCATCAGAGTCTTTTCCAATGGGTCAACTCTTTGCATGTGATGACCAAAGTATTGGAGTTTCAGCTTCAGCATCAGTCCTTTCAATGAACACCCAGGACTGATCTCCTTTAGAATGAACTGGTTAGATCTCCTTGCAGTCCAAGGGACTCTCAAGAGTCTTCTCCAACACCACAGTTCAAAAGCATCGATTCTTCGGCACTCAGCTTTCTTCACAGTCCAATTCTCACATCCATACATGACCACTGGAAAAACCAGTGGTCTAGACAGACCTTTGACTAGACGGATCTTTGTTGGCAAAGTAATGTCTCTGCTTTTTAATATGTTATCTAGGTTGGTCATAACTTTCCTTCCAAGGAGTAAGCATCTTTTAATTTCATGGCTGCGATCATCATCACCAGTGATTTTGGAGCCCAGAAAAATAAAGTCTGACACTGCTTCCACTGTTTCCCCATCTACTTCCCATGAAGTGATGGGACCAGATGCCATGATCTTAGTTTTCTGAATATTGAGCTTTAAGCCAACCTTTTCACTCTCCTCTTTCACTTTCATCAAGAGGCTCTTTAGCTCCTCTTCACTTTCTGCCATAAGGGTGGTGTCATCTGCATATCTGAGGTTATTGATATTTCTCCCAGCAATCTTGATTCCAGCTTGTTCTTCTTCCAGCCCAGCATTTCTCATGATGTACTCTGCATATAAGTTAAATAAGCAGGATAACAATATACAGTCTTGACGTACTCCTTTTCCTATTTGGAACCAGTATCCATCTATTACAGTGATTATCTATAACTGTTTTTTTTTTTAATACTGCGAAGTGTATTGGCTTTAAATAATAACCATTTTAGTATCTCATATTTTGTGGGTTGACTAGGCTCAGCTGGGCAATTCTGATCCATGCAATGTGGATCAGGGCTACAATCATCTGAGGACTTGACTTGTCTGCAGCATCCAAGCTGGTTCACTGGCACATCTGGTGCTTTGACAGGCACAGTTCAAACGCTAATGCTTCCATCCATCTTTTATTTATCTGAACTAGGAGGTTGGGTCTCTCTCTCTCTCTTTCTCTGGTCTGAGGGTCTCTCCTACTCCCCATATTCCCCATATCACCTTTCCAGCAGGATATCCATGAAGCACAGAAGCTACCCAGCCTTATTCACACTTAGATATAGAACTTCCACGTTCTGTTGGTTAAATTGATAAATAGGGCCCATCCAGACAACATGGAAGGGAGTGAATACTAGAAGATGTGGTTCATGGTAACTGTCTCTGGAGATAGGCTGCCTCCACCACATACAATTAGCTGGAGCAATTCAATGACCCTTATTATTAAAAGGGTCATTATTATTTTTTTCTATTCAGAACATTAATTTAACCGGATTCTTTTTTTCAGTGAAATTTCCCCCCAAGTGTCCACTAGTACAGTTTTGGAGTCAATGCATACATTTTTTGTTCTGAAATAAAACCGTGTGTGGTTTATTACAGAAACACCAATATTCACTATTTTAGGTGATTTAGATATCTAGAGGCCTGAAATGAAAATTTAACTAATGATCACTAAATGCGAAAACTCTGATAGAATAGAACTATACACTTAAACCTAAAGACATAAAGCCAAGTTTCCCAAAGAATGTTCCATAGCATTGTTGCTCCAGATTATAAATGATATTGTATGGATAAAGAGTTTGGAGGAAATTCTAGGTTAAACAAAGTTGATTAAAGGAGAAATTTATTAGATCTTTAATATGCAAAGTGGGATATAATATTTTGTTTCCTTAACTTATTTGAGCATGAAACTTTCTGTCTTATCCCCAAGAACTAAAGCTCCACCTAATACCATAGGAAAATGATCTCTATAAAGCATCATGTGCTGTGAAGACCCCATTGTGACCCAGTGCCTTTATGCTCTGTACTTTATTGGTGTAAAATATATTCTTAAAGCATGGAAGTTATGTTAATCATTATAATAGCCAATTACATTATTAATCATCTTGCCACATAATAGATGCTAAGTACTTAAATCCACTTAAAAGGCAACAGGTATATCACACACATTATCCCCTTTAGTACTCCTAATAGATGCACAAAATAGATACTACAATTTCCATTTTATAGATGAGGAAACTGAGTCAAAAGAATACCTGCAATTAAGAGGCAGAGTGACGACTTGAACCTCTGTTGGTGTGACTGCAGAGTCCATGAGCTTGACTACAGCCCTATATTACCTTCTGTTCTGCACATTGAATCAAGTTTCCTGCTGCTAATACTAATGCTTCAGTTTACTTTGAGATTCCACAACTTCAGAGGAAACTAATGTTAATCAAGCACCTACAACATGCCAGTCCTTACGCTTTTGTGCATATTTATTAGGTGGTTTAGTCCTTATAATAATCCTGGAAGAAAAGTGTTGAGCATTTTGTGAGAAAAAAAATAAATTTCCTTGCTTTGATACTGAATGTTTTGCCAACGTAAGATAAGCATCTCATAAGTCACTTCAGAACTCACTCAGGAACTCATTCATTTCTGAAGTACAAACTATCATCCCTCAGTATCATTCCTCCAGAGAATTTCTTCACTGAACTACCCACAACATTCAAACTGATTCAAGCATAAATAAACCCTTCCTCCAGCCCATTAAGTATCTTCTTGCAGTCCTAGTGAAAATTATACAGAATAATCTGTTTGGAATCTATACTTATTAAATTCTGTATCCATGTGAGTTTCTCTCTTGATTGTATGCAAATGTAAAATAAGTGAATGGAAATTAACAGTACAGCTTGAATCTTTGCACAATGACATTTCAATGCAGCAAAATGGCCAAAATAACTATAAAAAACATACTTACTTTTGAAGTTATTTCAAGATGGAATCCTGAGCACAAATTTACAAGGCCTTTGAGGGTTCACTGAAATAAAAAGATAGAAACACAAGAAACAATAACAGCAGAGTACATTAGATGGGGGTATGAAGAATGGTGGTCATTAGTGAATGAGATATTTCAACACATTTCTGGGTGACTGGATGCAAGTGGGAGCCTCTGAGGAGGTGAACTAGCAGAGAATTTGTTACAAGAGGCACTGCAGTGAGGTGAGAGCTTTTCTATTAGTAGCAAAGTTGAAACAACCCCTAGCCTAGAGTTTTTAAATAAGAAACATAGGGCTATCAATATGTTCTTTTTTTTTTATAAATTTATCTATTTTAATTGGAGGCTAATTACTTTACAGTCTATGTGAAAACTACGGTCTATGTATGAAAAGATGTTTTAATTACTCCTCAATTCCCACCTCTACTCAGAGGGAAGTCAGCCCAGGAATGTAACCTAGAGATGAGCAGAATGGACTGTGGAGCATTGGTTCAAAGCCTGCTTCTATCACTTACTGCTTGCTGCGTGACTTTGGGCAGGTTATTTAATCTATCTGTGCTTCCATTTCCTTGTGTGTGATAATAACAGTAACTAACCCAAAGGATTGCTGTGAGGGGCAAATGACTTTATGTGTGTGATGTTCTTGGGGCTGGCACCTGACCAACAGCTCTACAATATTAGCTATTGCATTTTTCAGCAGCAGCATCATAACCTCTGGAACAAATCTCTTGAATCAGCCACAGAAGAATATCTGTGGTTTACAGTTTGGGAACTGGGGTCTCCAAGTAATGCCCTCCTCAATCTGGAACCTGGGGGACTAGTACCTAACTGCTGGCTCCCTGCCCAACTAACCCTACAGCAATCCTGCCCATGAATGCCTCCCCTCAACTGCAGAAGGTTTTTAGTCAGGCTCCCCACCAAAGGAAAGGCAAAGTATATCAGGAAATAGACCCACTAATATAAAGTGAACCCCCTCCCAACTATTCAGTTTGAAATATAAATAGAAAACCAAAGATCTCTAAGCACAGTTTACCAGCATCTTTTTTTAATAGTCAAAGTAATTTCTTATTTTATTTTGATTTTGTTTCCAGCTTTATCAAGATATAATTGACATATAGCTGTAATTTAAGGTGTAAAATGTGATGCTTTGATATATATAAATGTTACGAAATGATCACCATGTTGAGGTTGGTTAATACATTATCGTTGTTGTCATTTAGTCACTGAGTCACGTCCAATTCTTTTGCGACCCCATGGACTATAACCCACCAGCCTCTTCTGTCCATGGGATTTCCCAGGCAAGAATACTGGAGTGGGTTGCCATTTCCTTCTCCAGGAGATCTTCCCAACCCAGCGACTGTATCCACATCTCTTGCATTGGCAGGCAGATTCTTTACCATTGAGATGCCTGGGAAGACCCATGATCACTGTACATAGTTACAAATAGCAGAAATTGATCCTAGAGGAACTAGAGATAATTCAAGGAGCAGAGAGAAGTTAAAAAACAGCAACAAACTCCAATTAGAAATCTCAGATTTCAGACGATTTATACCTACCAAAAAATACATACACACACACACACACACACACACACGTATGTAATGGACACTAAAAGAAGAAACCAAGAACAACAAGAAAAAAGAGCTTTTGGTATTGAAAACATAATTTCTGAAAATTCAAAAAAAAATTTTTTTTAAACTAGAAGTTAAAATCAAGGCACACATGTATACCTGTGGCGGATTCATTTTGATGTTTGGCAAAACTAATACAATTATGTAAAATTTAAAAATAAAATAAAATTTAAAAAATAAATAAATAAATAAAATCAAGGCAGTTCCCCAGGATATAAAGCATGATGACAACAAGATGGATGATGACAACAAGATGGAAACTAAGAGAAAAAAGAACAAAGCCTTAGAGGGCCAATTTATAGGAATTTCATGTAAAACTAATGGGTTCTAGGGGGGAGAAACTCAAAATGGATGGCCCAGGGGTACCAAAGATGAGGTTGGAAAATACATCCCATGGCTGAGGAAGGATTTAATGATTCAGGTTGAGATGCCCTGTGAAGGTGGAACAGGGAAGTGACGTCCACACTGCTCACAGTGTTAAGGAACTTTAGGACACTAAGGCCCAAGAAAAAATCCTGAGATGAAAACCTAGTGAAAATAATTACATTATGAACAAGTAAGAAGAACAAAATTTGAATGAGCAACACTAGTTGAGGTAAGCCGGCACAGCGATGCTTGCCAAGTATCATCCACTCACCTTAGTAATGGGTGGGAGTGCTGATTGCATGGCCTTTACGAGAGGCACCAGCCTAGACATGAAAATAAGATCATAAAGGTAAACAAAACAATTTTTATTGTTTGTCCCTCTTTAGCAAGAACTGCAGCTAGCCTTCAAACTCCTAAATATTTTAGGATTTCCCCAGCATGACCTGCAAGTCTTGACCCAGAGAGGTAGCGGCACCCCCACCTCTCTGGGAAAGGTTCATTCTGCAGCATTGTTGCCATTGGTGCCAATGTAGCCAGAGAGTCCGCTGTTGATAACTGTCCAGGCTGAGGTCGGCCATCACTGCACTTCACTGAACAGGGCTTATCAACAGTCTGCTTAGACTGGAATCCCAGCCCCATCACATGCTAAAGTGTAACCTTGGCCTCTCTAGGCCTCAAATTTAACATCTGTAAATTTGGGATAGTAATAGTATTTATTTCACAGTGCTTCTGAGAGGATGAAGTGAGATAATCACATTTAGAAATGGAGCACAGTGCCTAGCACTTAAGTTAGTTTTTGATAAAGGTTTCAAATTGCCAACATTTGTTGGATCATAAAGAAAGCAAGGGAATTCCAGATAAGCTTCTGCATCGTTGACTACACTAAAGCCTTTGACTGTGTGGATCACAACAAACTGTGGAAAATTCTTAAAGAGATGGGAATACCAGACTACCTGACCTGTCTCCTGAGAAACCTGTGTGTGGATTAAGAAGCGAGAGTTAGAACGGGACATGGAACAATGGACTGGTTCAAAATTGGGAAAGGAGTACAACAAGGCTGTATATTGTCAGTCTGATTATTTAACTTATATGCGGAGTACATCACGCAAAATGCCAGGCTGGATGACTCAAGCTGGAATCAAGATTGCTGGGAGAAATATCAATAACCTCAGATATGCAGATGACACCACCCTTATGGCAGAAAGTGAAGAGGAGCTAAAAAGCCTCTTGATGAAAGTGAAAGAGGAGAGTGAAAAAGTTGGCTTAAAGCTCAACATTCAGAAAACTAAGATCATGGCATCCAGTCCCATCATTTCATGGCAAATAGATGGGGAAAAAGTGAAAACAGTGACAGATTTTATTTTCTTGGGCTCCAATGGTGACTGCAGCCATGAGATTAAAAGATGCTTGCTCCTTGGAAGGAAAGCTGTGACAAACCTAGACAGCGTATTTAAAAGCAGAGACAACACTTTGCTGACAAAGGTCCGTATAGTCAAAGCTGTGCCCTCTTCTCAGCTCCATATTCCCTGTACTTATCTTTATTGTTCTGTCCACTTTCTTCTCAGGATCTGCCTGAGAATTAAGAGAAAGATGTAGTCCTCTTTGAGTGACCAGCATCCACCTACACTGCTTCCTTCCAGTTCTTCTCCTATCCTACCCTGGTGTGAAACCTGTCTCCAGTGAAGGAGAAGGAAAAAGTTGTGATCCTGCAGTATATGTGCTCTGTGTGGAGGACCTTGGGGACCTGTTGCTTTGGGCTCCTCAGCTTTGATATCTCTAGGATGGGAGGAACACAAAGGACAAAGCAGAGAAGAGCAAGGAGATGCAAAGATACACAAAGTTACTTAGGAAAGTCAAGTTGTTATCTGCCCCAGACCTGCCGCAATTTTGATAACTTACAGACCAGTCCCAGGCATCATGTACCGAGTGAAAACTTACTAGATGGCATTCCTCTAAGCACTTTGTGTGTATTATTAACTCATTTACTATCATAGCAACCTAGGAGGCTGGTAGGATTTTATTCTCCCTTTTCCAGATGAAACATGGAGGCTTGGACAAGTTAAAGAAACTTGCCCAAGGTCAGTGAGAGTGTCCAGGAGAAAAGTGGAATTCTAGCCTAGGCAGTGTGGCTCCAGGGCTGGAGTCTCGACCCTCCTCCCCTCAACTTCTCCTAGATTGTGAACCAAACAGCCCCTGTGTTTTTCCCTCAGTCTCTGATTGCAGCTCAGGGCATGTGGTTGGAGCAGCAGGCATATGTCAGGGTCACCCCCATGCCCTCCTTATCCTTGAAACTGGTATGCCTCCTGCGTCCCACCCCACCCCAAATCCCCTCGTTGTGGATGGAGTTACTTCCTATATGAATTCCATTTCAATGGTAAGTTGCTATGCGACTGTGGACTCACCCCGGCCTTCCAGACTTCTTCATCATGATAGGCTGTGATACCTGCTTAGAAAAGCACAATGTGGTATACACGGTCAGCTTCAACCACCACCCCACCACCACAGCTATGAGACAGTGATCCAGTTTATTTTCTCTGAGTCTTAATGGCTTCATCTCTCCTTCTTTCATGAGCACATAGGTGCACTGTAACCTGGGGTGGCATAAACCTATTCCAGTTGCTCTGTGTGAAGCCCTCTGCTTGAGGTCCTTTTTCCTAGAGGGTCAGTTCCATTGTCTGGTTATGTGCATGTCAGAAGCAATATACTGAATGATTCACTCTTAGCAAAGGTTTTTTTCTTTAGAGAACCTCTGCTCCATATCTCTGAGAAGGCAATGGCAACCCACTCCAGTGGTCTTGCCTGAAGAATCCCAGAGACGGGGGAGCCTGGTGGGCTGCCATCTATGGGGTCGCACAGAGTCAGACACGACTGAAGCGACTTAGCAGGTAAGTCATTCAATTTTTCCCTGAAGTTAATTGGACA
The DNA here is from genome assembly GCF_019923935.1 of Bubalus bubalis. Lineage (NCBI taxonomy): Eukaryota > Metazoa > Chordata > Mammalia > Artiodactyla > Bovidae > Bubalus > Bubalus bubalis. Next base: position 74,469,542 of record NC_059160.1, on the reverse strand, counting down.
TGTTATCTTAAATTAATGTGCTTAATAATAATATTAATAGCTACCATGTAAAAATGAATCAATATGCAAAACAGATTCACAGATATAGAAAATAAATGCATGGTTAACCAAAGAGGAAAGGGAAGGACGGACAAATTAAGAGTATGAGGTTAACATATACAAATTACTATACAAAAAACAGCAAGGATTTACTGTATAGCACAGGGAATTACACCCAAGATCATGTCATAACCTATAATGGAATGTAATCTGAAAAAAATATATAAAATTTAATCAGTTTGCTGTACACAGCACAATATTATAAATCAATTATATTTCATAAAAAATAGCAGCTACAATTTGTATAATACTCAGTATAAGCCACAGAGAAGGCAATGGCAACCCACTCCAGTACTCTTGCCTGGAAAATCCCATGGACGGAGGAACCTGGTAGGCTGCAGTCCATGGGGTCGCTAAGGGTCAGACACGACTGAGTGACTTCACCTTCACTTTTCACTTTCTCACATTGGAGAAGGAAATGGCAACCCACTCCAGTGTTCTCACCTGGAGAATCTCAGGGATGGGGGAGCCTGCTGGGCTGCTGTCTATGGGGTCGCACAGAGTCAAACACGACTGAAGTGACTTAGCAGCAGTAGCAGCAGCAGCAGTATAAGCCAAGTACTGTGCTGAGATTGATTCAATTTTTAGTCTTGTGAAAGAGGAAATCTTGTACCCATTTTACCAGATTTAGAGGTGAAATAACTTGTCTACAGTCACAAAGCTAGCACATGGCAAGAACTGGACTCTGACCAGTACCCACTGGAATCCAAGCCCATGCTTTCCATCACTGCTTTCAAGTAATATAATAGTAATAACAATAGAGCATAATGAGAAATGTAGTTTCTATATTCTTTTTGTTTTCAAAAAACTGCATATTAGTCCAAGTCACATGTTCCATTAAGCCTTGAGAATAAAATAGAACTGGTCTTAGTAGAATTGTTTACAAGACCAAGGGAAAGAGAAGTCCTGAGAGAAGTTTCAATTATCTGAACCTGTACAGAAATCTCTGGGAAGTGGACACTTAAAACAAATTATTGAAATTGGGTTTGCTGGTTTTATTTAAATTTTCAACGAATGTATTCACTGGACCTCTCCAGCATAAAGATACGAGACAGTCCCCAGTTGACACTTCAATTAAAAAGTCAAATTTTCTAATATGAATATTCGATGTTGACTTATTTATTCATTGATGTTTGCTATAATACCCAGTAACATGAATTCATTTCACCCATTTCCCTTGAGTATTCAGTTCACAAACTTCCAGGGGGTGTTGGGGGAGTTGGGAAATTTGAAAGATAGCAAATTAGATTCGATAGATAAGTGACACATCACTGTTCAGAAACTATTATGGCTTTAACAGAAAATAGAATCCAACACCCACACCCTTTTATAGACCTGATTAACAAGAAATTTTCTCCAAGCAGATGGAGCATGAAAATTGCTGCCCCTTGGAATAAGTTGTCTAATTGAGTTTAATATTTTCATTTGGTTTTCCACTGTTCTTATTATTATTGCCATTTTAGCTTATGCATTACAGCCATAGCATATGCCTCTGGGTACATGAGGGAGGAAAAACTCCATTTTAGTGTTTGTCTTATTTCACTTGACTTGAAGCAATTTGGTTTGCCACATGGAGTGAATAAAGCTGTCACGTTACTTTTTTTCCAAAAAGAACACAATAACTATAATGGACTATGCATTCATTACTGAGTAGATTAATTTTTTTATTCCATTGAATGGCATAAAATGGGGTATAGTTTCAAACTGAGTTGTGCCTGTTGAATCATGATGCACACTTCCCACCTACGCATGTAATAGGTTCTGGCTTTTGTACCAGTGTTTTCCAAACACGTTATCTTTTTCTGAAGAATATTACAGGCATCCCTCCGAGATATGGTGGGTTTGGTTCCAGACCACAGCAATAAAGCAAATACTACAGTAAAGTGGGTCACACAGTTTTCAGTGTTTCAGTGCATATAAAAGTTATGTTTACACTATATGTAGTCTATTAAGTGAGAAATAGTATTATGCCTAATGAAAATGCACATAATTTAAAAATACTTTATTGTTAAAAAATGCTAACCGTCATCTGAGCCTTCGACCAAGGGTAATCTTTTTGCTGGTGTCTTGCCTCCATGCTGATGGTTGCTGACTGATCAGGGCGAGTAGTTGCTGCAGGTTGGGTGGCAGTGGCAATTTCTTAACCTAAGACAGCAGTGACACCTAACACATCGATGGATTCTTCCTTTCACAAATAGTTATTTCTCTGTAGCATCTACACTGTTTTATAGCATTCTACCCACAGCAAAACTTTCAAAATTGGAGTCAAAGCAACAGCAGGGTTTGAGAAGATTATCAACTAAGTTTATGTAATATTTCAGCAATCTTTACTGCAGCATTACCAGAAATAGATTCCATCTCCAGAAACTACTTTCTTTGCTCATCTACAAGAGGCAACTCCTCATCCATTCAAGTTTTATCACAAAATTGCAGCAATTCAGTCACATCTTCAAGGCTCTACTTCTAATTCTAGTTCTCTTGCTGTTCCCACCACATCCACAATTTCTTCCTCCACTGAAATCCTCCACCCCTCAGAATCAACCACGAGGATGGGAATCAACTTCTTCCACATTCCTGTTGCTGTTGATATTTTGACTTCTTCCTATGAATCAAGAATGTTCTTAATGATGTCCAGAATGGTGAGCCCTTTGCAGAATGTTTTCTATTTACTTTTCCCAGGTTCATCAGAGGAATCACTAAAGCCTTAGAAACTGTATTTCATAAATAATAAGACTTGAAAGTAAAAATTACTTCTTGATCCATGGGCTACAGAATGGATGTTGTGTTAGCAGGCATGAAAAAAACATGAGTCTTGTACATCTCCATCAGAGCTCTTTGGGTGACCCAGTGCATTGTCAATAAGCTGTAGTTTTTTGAAAGGATTTTTTTTTTTTTCCTGAGCAGTAGGTCTCAACAGTGGACTTAAAATATTCAGTAACCATGTTGTCAACAGATGTGCTGACATCCAGGCTTTGTTGTTCCATTTACAGAGCACAGGCAGAGCAGAGTGTGCATAATTCTTAAAGGCACTAAGATCTTCTCAATGGTAAATGAGCATTGGCTTCAGCTTAAAGTCACCAGGTGCAACAGCCCCTAACAAGAGAGTCAGCCTCTCTTTTGAAGCCAAACACTGACTTTTCCTCTCTAGCTAGTCCTAGATTGCATCTTCTTCCAGCATAAGACTGTTTAGTCTACACTGAAAATCTGTAACCACCTTTATTATTCATCTTAACTAGATCTTCTGGATAACTTGCTGAAGTTTCTGCATCGGCACTTGCTGTTTCAGCTTTCACTATGATGTCATGAAGACAACTTCTTTCCTCCAACCTTATGAACCAACCTCTGCCAGCTTCAGACTTTCCTTTTGCAGCTTCCTCACCTCTCTCGGCCTTCACAGAAGAGAGTTAGGGCTTTGCTCTAAGTTTTAAGGAAGTGTTGTGGCTGATCTGATTTTCTGTCCAGACCACAACCTTCCCCAGATCATCAATAAAGCTCTTTCACTTTTATATGCTGTTCACTGGAGCAGCGCTTTTAATTTTCTTTAAGCACGTTTCCTTTGCATTCACAACTTAGCTAGCTGTTAGGCCAAATCTGGAGAAGGCAATGGCACCCCACTCCAGTACTCTTGCCTGGAAAATCCCATGGACGGAGGAGCCTGGTAGGCTGCAGTCCATGGGGTTGTGAAGAGTCGGACACGACTGAGTGACTTCACTTTCACTTTCCACATTCCTGCATTGGAGAAGGAAATGGCAAGCCACTCCAGTGTTCTTGCCTGGAGAATCCCAGGGACAGGGGAACCTGGGGGGCTGCCGTCTGTGGGGTCTCACAAAGTCGGACACGACTGAAGCGACTTAGCAGCAGTAGCAGCAGGCCAAATCTAGGCCTTTTGAACCAGTCTCGGCTTTCAACATGCCTACCTCACTAAGCTTAATCATGTCTAGTGTTTGATTTAAAGTGAGAGACATGTGACTCCTTTCATTTGAACACTTCTAGGCCATAACATGGAGAAGGCAATGGCACCCCACTCCAGTACTCTTGCCTGGAGAATCCCAGGGATGGGGGAGCCTGGTGGGCTGCCATCTATGGGGTCACACACAGTTGGACACGACTGAAGCGACTTAGCAGCAGCAGCAGGCCATCACAGGGTTATTAACTGGCCTAATTCCAGTATTATTGTGTCTCAAGGAGTAGGGAAGCTGGAGGAGAGTAAGAGAGATGGGGATACTGGGTCAGTGGAGCAGTCAGAACATACGCATTTATCCGGTTCGCTGTTGTTTATGGTCATGGTTCATGGCACCCCAAGCTGAGGACAATATTAACATCAAAGACCACCAGTCACAGATGACCATAACAAATGTCATAATAATTTAAAAGTTTGAAATAGTGCAAGAATTACCAAAATGTGACCCCAAGACATGAAGTGAGCAAATGCTATTGGGAAAAATGATGACAATAGACATGCTTGACACAGTGTTCCTTCAGTTTGAAAAAATGAGTTACCTGTGAAACACAATAAAGCAAGATCTGGCTGTACTTAAGATGCAATAAAAGACATTTTCTGGCTTATACATATTCATTTTCTAAAGGAAAATGTAAATTAAAAAATGATCTTTGACTCCTAAAAAGTACTCTGTTAAATATTCATCTTTCTTCATCTCTTGGGGACTTGAATTTATCTTACTTTTTTTCCTCTTTTTATGTTGTTTCCTTTACATTCTCATCTACCATCTAGCCATTGCCAAATCCTTCTTTATATGTTAGCGATCTTCATTGTGTTTATACCAGGATTCAGACTTGTCTGTCTCTGCCTGGAGGTTCACTGGTAGACCCCTCAGAGCTCTGTTGGCATGAAGAATTGAGGATCTCCCTAGGAAATAGCTCATGGTAAAATGAGGGGACTGGAGGAGAGTATGTTTGTTTCAAGACAGTGGAACAGGGTTGGAGGAGAGGGTCATTTGGGCAAGAAATGATCATTCAAATCATTCATTCCCCACTCAGTTCCCTTGGGAGTAGAGACTATAAATAAAAACCTTTAAGACCTGTTTTACTAAAAATATATTTAGACAGTGATAGCATAAAGAAGCATATTCGGTAACATGGACAATAGATGGTCATATAATAATTAACGTGTATTGTACATTTTATAATCACAAAACACCATATATAATCTTAATCAAACACATTGTCATGATCATCACAGTGACCCTATGTTATGGTCATTATTTTTCCCATTTTACAGAAAAAGAAACTACAGAGGAGAAATACATCTTGCCTGTGAACATGCAGCTAAAAAGTGCCAGATCCAAGATTCTAACTCAAATCTCTGATTTTAAAATCTACCATCTAGGCCACATTGAAGTACTGTCTTCCACCAAGACAAACTGGAGCACATCGGAATATGGAACAGAAACCGTAGGCTGTAGAAATCACATGTGTCTGCCTACGTCTGTGGTATTAGACGTGAGGGTAATGGGTCACTTAGTACAGGGACCTGACACCTTCCAGCCCAAGTCACGGGGCTCTCATTGGCTTCTAGCAACTTCTTAGCTGCTGAGTAAGTCAGGAGGAAAGTGGTTCCTGGCAGATGGTAGCCTAGATGACTGGCTTGAGAATACAAGTGAAGTAACTTTTGGGTTTCCAGGATAATGAGGGGAAATTCAAAAGCAATGGAAGTTCTAGTAAACCAGGGCCAGAGTAAAATGAATTGTTTTGTTCTCTCTTTATGACTCTGTTTTTAACCTCAGGCTGCTTAGGCCTAGAGAAACAGGTTACTCCAAGAACCCCTAAATCAGGATCCATTTGATAATGAAACAAGGAAAATGGCCCCTTTTTTTTACATTCTGTTGCTTCTTAACGTCAGTTTGTGACTTCTGGGAAAGAAGACAATTCTCCATATGCTGTATTTTGCTCTATTTTCTTCCTCCTGAGTGTACTGAGGAACAGGACAATTTTTGCCTCTTTCCCTCCTAAACTCAATTATTATTAAAAACTATTTCTAAGTGCAGGTCCTTTACCAAATGAAAAAGTGCTGTCACTAAGCCTATTTGGAACACTGACTCTCTGCATAAGAGGCAAGGAGCAAGGTCCTGGAGCCTCAAAGGTGACTGACTAAGCTGTGGTTCACTGCTCTTAATTTCACTCTTGTGGCCAGACCTAGACAAGTATTTAACTCATCACACACAAGACAAAATAAAACAGCTAAGTGAAGTCCAAGTAACAAGATGGCAGGGGTCATTAGGCGTGGAGTGCCATTCTTGCATGGGGACTTTGCCCCTATTCTCTGTCAGTCCTGGCTATGTTTAGGGTAAGCACTGTTTTCACCCGATTCTTCTTGGCTTCTCCACTCCCTTCCATCAGTTATTTCATCCATCATGGATTGTTTCTATAGACACCTGCTTTCTCCCCTTCCAAATCTTTTCTCAGACACTCACTGAAATTACTGAGCTCTTAGGAGCCACCTTCAAATCAAGCTACTAATGACATGTTCTTGCCAACCCTTACTCTTCAGGCCCATCGTTTTCTTATTTGCTTAGAAGAGTCCAAAAGCATTTCTCCATCTTTCACTATCTTAAAGCTACATGGGGTAGGGGGGGAGGAATGTATTGAAAGCCAGTTAATAAGACCACAGACTAAGGGCGAAGCACTAAGATCAACTTTCATGTGTTCAAATACCACCTAAGATGTCAACTGTGCACCAGGGGGTTTGTAATGAATTATGTGAGAGAGAGAGTAGCTTTGAGATGGCTTGCCCTTTTCTCTTTCCTTTATAACCTGATGTCTATCCAAGTCTACTGAATAAGCAACTACAAAATGCAGAAGAGAACAGCAGTAAGGAAAAATCTTCACAATAGAGCAGTGAACACAGACAAACCATGGGCTTTCTCCACTTGCTAACACATGAGACCAAATGAATATTTGCTAAAAGAGAGAGAGGGGGGATTGAGTTAAACACTGGACTTAGCTTGTACCTGATGAGTTCTAAGATCCTTCCTTGCTGAGATTTTATGACCCAGTAAGAGGGAGAACTTAAATTTGAATATCTACATTAAACTCACCATGTTCCATTGTTTCCTAGCCCAATCCTCTCTGTATATACAGATTGCTAAGCAATGTGGTGGCCAACATTGAGATCAAGTCAGGGAGAACAGAATCAAGGCAATGGAAAGAATTTCAAAAGGCCATTTATTTTATCCCCAGTTGGCAATTAAATCATCCCATAAAAGGATGGAGGATGATATAATGGAAAGTATACAGGCTTTGGAGCCAAATAGAGCTGGGTTTGAATTCCTATTCTGTTTCTCACAGGCTACATGTCTTCAGGCAATTTAACAGCTTTGAGCCTCTATTTTCTCTTTGACAAAACATAAACCATAAGAAAATATGTTAGAGGGTTTTTGTGGCCTGCACAGAATGACACACAGAAGGACTTCAAGTTATGTTAGTTCCATTCCCTCCCTAAAAGCTCTATGCACATGATTAAATATTTAAAAGAAATGCCTCAATTTGCCTTAGGATATCAGCACCTTACAAATTTCTAGTCTCTTAATTCTAAAAATTTTATAATTCTGGCCTTTACTGTTTTTTAATATTTTACTTACTATTAGTTAGAATTGCAGTTGAAAAATATCACTACTGCCAAATCCCCATTTGTACAATAAGCTTTCATAAACTCAAAGATCATTGTCAAGTCCCTTGTGTGCCTGTTGTAAAACCCAACCCTCTCTCCTCATTTGGCAGAGGTCTTTGAAGAAAAGAATTCTTTTAAACACTTAGGGTATAACAAGGTCTTAACCTGCTCTGAGACAGGAGCTGGATTTTCACTCCAACAGGCAGAACCTCAAATGTTAATAGGAATTCTAAATATGGCAGAAACATATCAGAGCTGGAGTAAAAGAAAACATGTATTTTTCCTTCTACTAAATTAATGTTAAAGTCTCTCCAAAGATCTTTAGCTTAAAATAGTTATTGGTGACTTGCAAGGTGACTGGAAACAGAGGAATCCCCATCTTTCAAACATGGGGATTGTTTGAAAGTGGAGTAAATGTATAGTACAGGGAACTATAGTCAATATTTTGTAATAACCTATAATGGAAAATAATCCCAAAAATAATATATATGTACATGTATAACTGAATCACCTTGCTGTGCATCTGAAACACTGTAAGTCAACTGTACTTCAATAAGATATATACATTATCAAATTTTAAAAAGTGGAGTAAAAATCTTCTAGGGACTGAGTCTTAATCCTTGGTGATTCTCAGGGACCGGGGTCATGCCTGGTACCCAAATACTAACCAGAAGTCTCTACTACACCAAATTAAAATAACTTTGTCACCTCCATAAAAACTATAAGACTACACAGGAGTACTTTTAAATAGAAAACCAGAGAATATAGACATTAAAATCTAATAATATTCATATTTTAATTATTATTTTAAAGTGGTATTATGATTTCCTTAAGAATGTTGCCCTTTTAAGCAAACAATATCACTTTTATTAAGCTATTGAAAAAATATTTCCAAGGTTATTAGTTCTAGGTGATAAGCTACTAATTCTTTAATTCTTTTCTGGCTCCAATTTAAAATACTCAATAAGATTTGCCAAAAAATGAATTTGTCTCTGTGGAATAGATTCATTTGCTTATGCTTCTGCCTGCAGTAGACAGAGGCATTCTGTTGTGTTTGCTTCAGAGCTTCCATTTCCTTTGATGACTGATATTCATGCGAATGTAGCAATGCACAGATTTCATAAATGCATGAAAGTGAAAAGTGAAAGTGTTAGTCATTCAGTCGTGTCCAGCTCTTTGCAACTCCATGCACAGTAGCCTGCCAGGCTCCTCTGTCCATGGAATTCTCCAGGCAAGAATACCGGAGTGGGTTGCCATTTCCTCCTCCAAGGGATCTTCCCAACCAAGGGATCAAACCTGATCTCCTGCATTGCAGGTGGATTCTTTACCATCTGAGGCACCAGGGAAGTGCTCATAAATTCATGAGGGAAACTAATTTAAGGCATAAAATAATCCAAATACTGTATGTCAAATCCTCTGTCACGCAACTGGGTAAGAATGCCAATAACTACCTTATGGGGTTGCAGTGCAGTGTAAGGGGGATAATGAATAGAAGCCATTCAATATATGTTTGGGATATAGAAAGTTGGTTGGCACCAAATTAATGTTATCAGAGATCATAGGAGCAAGATGTGTTCATCTATTAGGCAGGCCTGAGTTCAAATCCCAGCTCAACCACTTCACTGCTATGTAATTGAGGGCAAGTTTTTTAATCTCTCTAAGCCTCAGCTTTCCCATTTACAACACAGGGCACTTATGGCATGTACCTAAAAGAATTTTTGAAAAAGTTGAATTAAAAGAATTTAGCACAATGTATATGCTTTGTATGCAGTAAATGCCTATTATCATCATAATCATTAATAATAATAATAATTCTGTCTGTACTTTTCTCCAGGGGAAAGTGCTTAATAAAATATATATCAAGAAAAATAGTAAAGTGTTCTGGAATATTTTACTGCTGAATACTTCAGTAGCATGGTAGTATAAATAATTTTTTATTTTACTTATTTCTTTTTTTTTTAATTTTATTTTATTTAACTTTACAATATTGTATTGGTTTTGCCATATATCAAAATGAATCTGCCACACGTATACATGTGTTCCCCATCCTGAACCCTCCTCCCTCCCCCCTCCCCATACCATCCCTCTGGGTCGTCCCAGTGCACCAGCCCCAAGCATCCAGTATCGTGCATCGAACCTGGACTGGCGACTCGTTTCATATATGATATTATACATATTTCAATGCCATTCTCCAAAATCATCCCACCCTCTCCCTCTCCCACGGAGTCCAAAAGACTGTTCTATACATCAGTGTCTCTTTTGCTGTCTCGTATACAGGGTTGTCGTTACCATCTTTCTAAATTCCATATATGTGCGTTAGTATACTGTATTGGTGCTTTTCTTTCTGGCTTATTTTGCTCTGTATAATAGGCTCCAGTTTCATCCACCTCATTAGAACTGAATCAAATGTATTCTTTTTAATGGCTGAGTAATACTCCATTGTGTATATGTACCACAGCTTTCTTATCCATTCATCTGTTGATGGACATCTAGGTTGCTTCCATGTCCTGGCTATTATAAACAGTGCTGTGATGAACATTGGGGTACACGTGTCTGTTTCAATTCTGGTTTCCTCAGTGTATAGTTGACTTACAATAAACTTAATTTCAGGTATACAATAAAATTTCAGGTATACAACATAGTGATTTAATATTTTTATAGATAATACATGTAAAGTTATTATAAAATATTGATTATATTACTTGTGCTGTACCAGTATTCTTGCCTGGGAAATCCTATAGACAGAGGAGCCTGGTGGGGTTCAGACCCCGGGGTTGTGAAAAAGTCAGACATGACTGAGTGACAAAACAGCAACATTATATCCTTGTTTCTTATTTATTTTATACATAATAGTTTGTGATTTTTTTTCTTAAATAGTGTTCAGATACTTGTGGTATGTTTTATTTATTTATTTATTTGTGGCTGCATGGCTTACAAGATCTTAGTTCCTTGACCAGGGATTGAACACAAGTCCTCAGCATGCACATGCGGAGTCTTCACCACTGGACTGCCAGGGAATTCCCAGTACTTTGTGCCCCTTATTCTCTTTCACCAATCTTGCCCTTTAATCCATCCTCCTACCTGCTGATAACCACTAGTTTGTTCTCTGTTATCTGTGAGTCTGTTTATTTTTTGTCATATTCATTTGTTTTATTTTTCAGATTCCACATGTAAGTGAAAGCATAGTGTTTGTCTTTCTCTGATTTATTTCACTAAGCATAATATCCTCTATGTCCATCCATGTTGTTGCAAATGGCAAAATTTCATTTCTTGTGGCTGAATAATATTCCAGTGTGTATTTGTATATATATATATGCCACCTCTTTATCCATTCATCTGTTGATGGGCAGTTAGGTTGTTTCCATAGCATGGCTATTGTATATAAAGCCACTGTGAACATTGGGGTTCATGTATCTTTTTGAATTAGTGTATTCCCTTTCTTCAAATACATACCCAGCAGTGGAATTGCTGGGTCATATAGTACTATTTTTAGCTTTTAAAGGAACTGGTAATGTTCTATTTCTTGATCTGGGTGATGACATAGTGAAGGTATCCTTAACACCTACGGGCATGTTTAAAATCACATAAAATTAAATAATAATATAATCTACTTTGCTGAAGCTCATCTTTGCCACATAATATATCATAAAGATATACTAATCCTGTCAATTTAATGTGAAAGAAATTCATTTAATTAATTGTCAAATGAACTGGTGTGTCCTGTAGCCCCACAAAACCAGCATCTCCTTTTCTTCCCTCAACTATAACTCATTTTTATGGCCAGTGATGAGATGGCCCCACAGCCCTCAAAAGTTCTTGAGGTTTTCCCATCATATATTTCATCTTTGGAGCTCTCAGACACTTTACAAAATAATTCACATTATGCCTCAGAGATCACTACCCGATTAATATAGGACATTAGTGACATTTCTAAGGTCCCAGGCTCCACTTTATCCTAAGTTTGTGAAAGGTTACTATTTAATGACAACTGTTCCATTCTCAGATTCCCCTTTATGACAACCGTCACAGCCTCAGAACATGCTCCTCATGTTTAAATAATTTCCTTCACATTAAACTGATCCCCCTAAAACACACCAGTCTCATTTCAAAAATTGTAATTAAATATTTCAGTGGCATCTCAGTGGCTTTGGTTTGGTCAAATGTCTGTTTCTAAGCCAATCACTGTGGACACGAGAATATGAGGCTTTGTGTGACCAAGTATGGCTCAGATACCATCCTTCGTCCTATGTTGAAGGCAGCTGCATCAGGACTACACACAGTTAGAGTGGCAAGTATTGGATTCTCAGTTAACAACTGGGGGTGGACTGGACTCTGATTGGCCCCAAAGTAACAAATGTCTACTACTCTAGGGAAGGCCCATGAACCATTGGAACACAGAATAGCAAGACTGGGACTTTTTAGTTAGGGAAGATGAAAGCTGAGAAACCACCTAATGGAAATCTTTAAAACTATAAACATTTTGGGCTTCCCAGGTGGCACTAGTGGTAAAGAACCTGCCTGCGAATGCAGGAGACATAAGAGATATAGGTTCAATCTCTAGGTTGGGAAGATCCCTTGGAGGAGAGCATGGCAACCCACTCCAGTATTCTTGCCTGGAGAATCCCATGGACAGAGGAGCCTGGTGGACTACAATCCATAGGGTCACAAAGAGTTGGACACAACTGAAGTGACTGAGCAGCAGCAGCATCAATATTTTATATTTATGAATATCAAACCCTTAATTATTAAAATAAAAATACCAGTTTGAATTTTGAAAGTTATTTCAGTAGTGAGAAGTGAGAAACACCCAAAAACTCCCATGACTCCCTTTGAGCCACAAAACCCTCTAATGTCATCTGTATGTGTCTCCTGACACATACAGGACTTTTTAGTTAGGGAAGGTGAAAGCTGAGAAACCACATAATGGAAATCTTTAAAACTATAAACATTTTGGGCTTCCCAGATGCCCAAGAGCCTAGATTGTCCACCAACCTTGGTAATCGTGTTCAACTCAACAAGCATGATGGGAATGGTTTACATGCAGTTTTAAATCACTGGAAAAGTTTAGGGGTTAAGCAAAGAAGAAAGACACACTGGACTATAAAGAAAAAATGCTTTCTGTTACTTCATTTCCACACCCAACAGAGAGAAGAAAATGCAGCTGTAATCTGTAGCCATGAGTCAAGAGAGTGTGGAAAAAACGTAAAATTTGGGGAAATTTTGCTTGAGACCAAAAACAAAGCAAACAAACAAATGTTAGTGTATTAGAGATAAATATTTATATTCAAATTTTTGTGATTTTATTTTTTTCATGTTATACCACATATAAAAAATATTATATATTATATAACATAAAATATTGTGTTATTATACACAGTCTTCTAGTAGGTAATTGACTGTTTGATGAGCACTTTTGCTTCCTTTTCATCTTGTTCTCCTAAAGTAAATGTCTGATGAAGTTTGATTCATTCACTGTGGGTTATTTTCTCAAAAAAGCTAGAAATTCTTAAAAATGTAAATGTGTCCTTTGAGCAGGCTTCATTCTCTTTGCTTTGTCCTGGGATATCATTGTGCTTTCCCAGTGACTTAGCCACTGAGAGATGATAAAAAGAATTATCTATTTCAAAAATGCGATGTTAATGAAAAGAAGAAGGAAAAGAAAGAGAGAAAAAACGAACAAAGAAAAACAAACAAGGTTGCGAAAATTATAAAGAAACTACAGGTACAAAATTGATAACTAATACCAAAAAGCAAAAATTAAAAATCTAGAGTAGAGTTTGGAATTTCAAAAATACAATGTTAAAAAAAAGAAGAAGAAAAATAAAGAGAGAAAACAAACAAACCAACAAAAACAATGTCGCAAAAATTATAAAGAAAATACAGGTACAAAATTGATATCAAATACCAAAAAGCATAAATTAAAAATCTTGAGTAGAGTTTGGAATTGCAGATATACGATGTTATATAAAAGAAGAAGAGAAAGAAACGGAGGGGAAAAAAAAGAGAAAATAAAAAAAGTCACAGAAATTATAAAAAAAACTATATGTATAAAATTGATAACATATACCAAAAGGCTAAAATTAAAAATCTAGAGTAGAGTTTGGAATTTCAAAAATACGATGTTAAAGAAAAGAAGAAGGAAAAGAAAGAGAGAAAAAAACGAACAAAGAAAAACAAACAAGGTCGCGAAAATTATAAAGAAACTATAGGTACAAAATTGATAACTAATACCAAAAAGCAAAAGTTAAAAATCTAGAGTAGAGTTTGGAATTTCAAAAATACAATGTTAAAAAAAAGAAGAAGAAAAATAAAGAGAGAAAACAAACAAACCAACAAAAACAATGTCGCAAAAATTATAAAGAAAATATAGGTACAAAATTGATATCAAATACCAAAAAGCATAAATTAAAAATCTTGAGTAGAGTTTGGAATTGCAGATATACGATGTTATATAAAAGAAGAAGAGAAAGAAACAGAGGGGAAAAAAAAGTCACAGAAATTATGAAAAAAACTATAGGTACAAAATTGATAACATATACCAAAAGGCTAAAATTAAAAATCTAGAGTAGAGTTTGGAATTTCAAAAATACAGTGTTAAAGAAAAGAAGAAAAAGAAACAAAACAAAACAAAACAAACCATGGTCAAAAAATTATAAAATATATATATGAAGTTTGCTGAAGAAGGAAAAAAAAATAGGGTCTTTTTTTTTTTTTTGCAAAGTAATAGTTATAAAAGTGAAAATTAAAGGACAATAGAGGACTTAAAATTAAAAAAAAAAATTTAAAAAAAAAAAGAAAGAAAGATTGATCGTAAAAATAGTAAAAATATATCTAGGTCTTTCTCTGGTTTTGTTGTGAGTATTGTGGGTTCAGTTCATTAACATCGCATTTTTGAAATTCCAAACTCTATTCTAGATTTTTAATTTTTGCTTTTATGTATTTGTTACCAATTTTGTACCTTTAAGAATCCAATCTTCAGGACCCATTTTTCACTAGGGAATGAGATTACTGGCTTGACTGCTCTCTCTCCCTTTGGACTCTCCGTTTTCTCCACCAGGTCACCCGTATCTCCTCCCTAACCCCTCTCTACTCTACCCAACTCTGTGAATTTCTGTGTGTTCCAGACAGTGGAGAACACTTAAGGAACTGATTACTGGCTGGATCTGTCTCCCTCCTTTTCATTTCCCCCTTTTATCCTTCTGGCCACCTCTGTCTCCTGCCTCCTTCTTCTCTTCTCTGTATAACTCCGTGAACATCTCTGAGCGGTCCAGTTGTGGAGTGCACATAAGGAAGTGACTACTGGCTAGCCCACTCTCTCCACTATTGATTCCACCTCATCTCATTTGGGTCACCTCTAACTCCTTCCTCCCACTTCTCTTCTCCATGTAACGCTGTGAAACTCTCTGAGTGACCCTCACAGTAGAGAAACTTTTCATCTTTAACGTAGATGTTTTATCAATGGTGCTGTATAGAAGGAGAAGTTTTGAAACTACTGTAAAAATAAGACCGATAACTGGAAGTAGTAGGCTTAAGTCCAAACCCTGACTCCAGGGAACTCCTGACTCCAAGGAACATAAATTGAGAGGAGCTCATCAATGCCTCCATACCGACACTGAAACCAAGCACCACACACGGGCCAACAAGTTCCAGGGCAAGACATACCAAGCAAATTCTCCAGCAACAAAGGAACACAGCCCTGAGCTTCAAGATACAGGCTGCCCAAAGTCACCCCAAAACCATAGACATCTCATAACTCATTACTGGACATTTCATTACACTCCAGAGAGAAGAAATACAGCTCCATCCACCAGAACATCGACACAAGCTTCCCTAACCAGGAAACCGTGACAAGCCACCTGTACAAACCCACACACAGTGAGGAAACGCCACAATAAAGAGAACCCCACAAACTGCCAGAATACAGAAAGGACACCCCAAACTCAGCAATTTAAACAAGATGAAGAGACAGAGGAATAGCCAGCAGATAAAGGAACAGGATAAATGCCCAGCAAACCAAACAAAAGAGGAAGAGATAGGGAATCTACCTGATAAAGAATTCCGAATAATGATAGTGAAATTGATCCAAAATCTTGAAATTAAACTGGAATCACAGATAAATAGCCTGGAGGCAAGGATTGAGAAGATGCAAGAAAGGTTTAACAAGGACTTAGAAGAAATAAAAAGAGTCAATATATAATGAATAATGCAATATGTGAAATTAAAAACACTCTGGAGGCAACAAATAGTAGACTAACAGAGGCAGAAGATAGGATTAGTGAATTAGAAGATAGAATGGTAGAAATAAATGAATCAGAGAGGATAAAAGAAAAACGAATTAAAAGAAATGAGGACAATCTCAGAGACCTCCAGGACAATATTAAACGCTACAACATTCGAATCATAGGGGTCCCAGAAGAAGAAGACAAAAAGAAAGACCATGAGAAAATACTTGAGGAGATAATAGTTGAAAACTTCCCTAAAATGGGGAAGGAAATAATCACCCAAGTCCAAGAAACCCAGAGAGTCCCAAACAGGATAAACCCAAGGCGAAACACCCCAAGACACATATTAATCAAGTTAACAAAGATCAAACACAAAGAACAAATATTAAAAGCAGCAAGGGAAAAACAACAAATAACACACAAGGGAATACCCATAAGGATAACAGCTGATCTTTCAATAGAAACTCTTCAAGCCAGGAGGGAATGGCAAGACATACTTAAAATGATGAAAGAAAATAACCTACAGCCCAGATTATTGTACCCAGCAAGGATCTCATTCAAGTATGAAGGAGAAATCAAAAGCTTTTCAGACAAGCAAAAGCTGAGAGAATTCTGCACCACCAAACCAGCTCTGCAACAAATACTAAAGGATATTCTCTAGACAGGAAACACAAAAATGGTGTATAAACTTGAACCCAAAACAATAAAGTAAATGGCAACGGGATCATACTTATCAGTAATTACCTTAAACGTAAATGGGTTGAATGCCCCAACCAAAAGACAAAGACTGGCTGAATGGATACAAAAACAAGACCCCTACATATGTTGTCTACAAGAGACCCACCTCAAAACAGGGGACACATACAGACTGAAAGTGAAGGGCTGGAAAAAGATTTTCCATGCAAATAGGGACCAAAAGAAAGCAGGAGTAGCAATACTCATATCAGATAAAATAGACTTTAAAACAAAGACTGTGAAAAGAGACAAAGATGGTCACTACATAATGATCAAAGGATCAACCCAAGAAGAAGATACAACAATTATAAATATATATGCACCCAACACGGGAGCACCGCAGTATGTAAGACAAATGCTAACAAGTATGAAAGGAGAAATTAACAATAACACAATAATAGTGGGAGACTTTAATACCCCACTCACACCTATGGATAGATCAACTAAACAGAAAATTAACAAGGAAACACAAACTTTAAACGATACAATAGACCAGTTAGACCTAATTGATATCTATAGGACATTTCATCCCAAAACAATGAATTTCACCTTTTTCTCAAGCACACATGGAACCTTCTCCAGGATAGATCACATCCTGGGCCATAAAGCTAGCCTTGGTAAATTCAAAAAAATAGAAATCATTCCGAGCATCTTTTCTGACCACAATGCAGTAAGATTAGATCTCAATTACAAGAGAAAAACTATTAAAAATTCCAACATATCACAGAAGAAATCAAAAAAGAAATCAAAATTTGCATAGAAACGAATGAAAATGAAAACACAACAACCCAAAACCTATGGGACACGGTAAAAGCAGTCCTAAGGGGAAAGTTCATAGCAATACAGGCACATCTCAAGAAACAAGAAAAAAGTCAAATAAATAACCTAACTCTACACCTAAAGCAACTAGAAAAGGAAGAAATGAAGAACCCCAGGGTTAGTAGAAGGAAAGAAATCTTAAAACTTAGAGCAGAAATAAATGCAGAAGAAACAAAAGAGATCATAGCAAAAATCAACAAAACCAAAAGCTGGTTCTTTGAAAGGATAAATAAAATTGACAAACCATTAGCCAGACTCATCAAGAAACAAAGGGAGAAAAATCAAATCAATAAAATTAGAAATGAAAATGGAGAGATCACAACAGACAATACAGAAATACAAAGGATCATAAGAGAGTACTATCAACAATTATATGCCAATAAAATGGACAACATGGAAGAAATGGACAAATTCTTAGAAAAGTACAACTTTCCAAAACTCGACCAGGAAGAAATAGAAAATCTTAAGAGACCCATCACAAGCACGGAAATTGAAACTGTAATCAAAAATCTTCCAGCAAACAAAAGCCCAGGTCCAGACGGCTTCACAGCTGAATTCTACCAAAAATTTAGAGAAGAGCTAACACCTATCCTGCTCAAACTCTTCCAGAAAATTGCAGAGGATGGTAAACTTCCAAACTCATTCTATGAGGCCACCATCACCCTAATACCAAAACCTGACAAAGATCCCACAAAAAAAGAAAACTACAGGCCAATATCACTGATGAACATAGATGCAAAAATCCTTAACAAAATTCTAGCAATCAGAATCCAACAACACATTAAAAAGATCATACACCATGACCAAGTGGGCTTTATCCCAGGGATGCAAGGATTCTTCAATATCCGCAAATCAATCAATGTAATACACCACATTAACAAATTGAAAAATAAAAACCATATGATTATCTCAATAGATGCAGAGAAAGCCTTCGACAAAATTCAACATTCATTTATGATAAAAACTCTCCAGAAAGCAGGAATAGAAGGAACATACCTCAACATAATAAAAGCTATATATGACAAACCCACAGCAAACATTATCCTCAATGGTGAAAAATTGAAAGCATGTCCTCTAAAATCAGGAACAAGACAAGGGTGCCCACTTTCATCATTACTATTCAACATAGTTTTGGAAGTTTTGGCCACAGCAATCAGAGCAGAAAAAGAAATAAAAGGAATCCAAATTGGAAAAGAAGAAGTAAAGCTCTCACTGTTTGCAGATGACATGATCCTCTACATAGAAAACCCTAAAGACTCCTCCAGAAAATTACTAGAACTAATCAATGACTATAGTAAAGTTGCAGGATATAAAATCAACACACAGAAATCTCTTGCATTCCTATACACTAATAATGAGAAAACAGAAAGAGAAATTAAGGAAACAATTCCATTCACCATTGCAACGGAAAGAATAAAATACTTAGGAATATATCTACCTAAAGAAACTAAAGACCTATATATAGAAAACTATAAAACACTGGTGAAAGAAATCAAAGAGGACACTAACAGATGGAGAAATATACCATGTTCATGGGTTGGAAGAATCAATATAGTGAAAATGAGTATACTACCCAAAGCAATCTATAGATTCAGTGCAATCCCTATCAAGCTACCAACAGCATTCTTCACAGAGCTAGAACAAATAATTTCACAATTTGTATGGAAATACAAAAAACCTTGAATAGCCAAAGCGATCTTGAGAAAGAAGAATGGAACTGGAGGAATCAACCTACCTGACTTCAGGCTCTACTACAAAGCCACAGTTATCAAGACAGTATGGTACTGGCACAAAGACAGAAATATAGATCAATGGAACAAAATAGAAAGCCCAGAGATAAGTCCACGCACATATGGACACCTTATCTTTGACAAAGGAGGCAAGAATATACAATGGATTAAAGACAATCTCTTTAACAAGTGGTGCTGGAAAATCTGGTCAACCACTTGTAAAAGAATGAAACTAGAACACTTTCTAACACCATACACAAAAATAAACTCAAAATGGATTAAAGATCTAAACATAAGACCAGAAACTATAAAACTCCTAGAGGAGAACATAGGCAAAACACTCTCTGACATACATCACAGCAGGATCCTCTATGACCCACCTCCCAGAATATTGGAAATAAAAGCAAAAATAAACAAATGGGACCTAATTAACCTTAAAAGCTTCTGCACATCAAAGGAAACTATTAGCAAGGTGAAAAGACAGCCTTCAGAATGGGAGAAGATAATAGCAAATGAAGCAACGGACAAACAACTAATCTCGAGAATATACAAGCAACTCCTACAGCTCAATTCCAGAAAAATAAATGACCCAATCAAAAAATGGGCCAAAGAACTAAATAGACATTTCTCCAAAGAAGACATACAGATGGCTAACAAACACATGAAAAGATGCTCAACATCACTCATTATCAGAGAAATGCAAATCAAAACCACTATGAGGTACCATTTCACAC
Source organism: Bubalus bubalis (assembly GCF_019923935.1). Taxonomy (NCBI): domain Eukaryota; kingdom Metazoa; phylum Chordata; class Mammalia; order Artiodactyla; family Bovidae; genus Bubalus; species Bubalus bubalis. The sequence goes on along the minus strand of NC_059160.1, from coordinate 74,449,576 downwards.
CAGTCAGAATGGCTGCAATCCAAAAGTCTACAAGTAATAAATGCTGGAGAGGGTGTGGAGAAAAGGGAACCCTCTTACACTGTTGGTGGGAATGCAAACTAGTACAGCCACTATGGAGAACAGTGTGGAGATTCCTTAAAAAACTGGAAATAGACATGCCTTATGATCCAGCAATCCCAGTGCTGGGCATACACACTGAGAAAACCAGAAGGGAAAGAGACACGAGTACCCCAATGTTCATCGCAGCACTGTTTATAATAGCCAGGACATGGAAGCAACCTAGATGTCCATCAGCAGATGAATGGATAAGAAAGCTGTGGTACATATACACAATGGAGTATTACTCAGCCATTAAAAAGAATACATTTGAATCCGTTCTAATGAGGTGGATGAAACTGGAGCCTATTATACAGAGTGAAGTAAGCCAGAAAGAAAAACACCAATACAGTATACTAACACATATATATGGAATTTAGAAAGATGGTAACAATAACCCTGTGTACGAGACAGCAAAAGAGACACTGATGTATAGAACAGTCTTATGGACTCTGTGAGAGAGGGAGAGGGTGGGAAGATTTGGGAGAATGGCATTGAAACATGTAAAATATCATGTATGAAACGAGTTGCCAGTCCAGGTTCGATGCACGATACTGGATGCTTGGGGCTGGTGCACTGGGACGACCCAGAGGGATGGAATGGGGAGGGAGGAGGGAGGAGGGTTCAGGATGGGGAACACATGTATACCTGTGGTGGATTCATTTTGATATTTGGCAAAACTAATACAATTATGTAAAGTTTAAAAATAAAATAAAATTAAATTAAAAAAAAAAAGAATTATCTATTTCAAAGATTTGTGGCTCATTATGGGCACTGAGGGACAAAGTTGAAATAAAAGGTCACAATGAGATTTGATTGTTCTTTGTGTTCTGTCACAGACAGGAATAAAGGCACACCTTGGAAAAGAAATTGGGAAGAGAACTTTCCTTTGTAAGTTATGCAAAAAGCACAGATAATGTGCATTTACAGAAAGTAAATGTCTTCAGGATGTCAAGCATGGTTCGGTACTGTGCCAAAAAAATTTGAAACAAAACCTTTTTAAAAATATATGAATGCTACATTTCTAGTAGTTTAGGATCTATAGATTCAGGATACAATGTTTTTTTTAAGTGTTGGGGGTTGGTATGGGGCAGCCACTCCTTGTTTTACTCACCTGTGCCCACTGACAAAGGTGTGATGACAAGAGTAAAACCTTATACATAGTTGCTTGCTTTACCAAACAACCATCTGTGGGACTCATTCCCTGTGTCAGAAATACAACACAGAACAAGAGAAAGCCTTTGCCTAGTGAAAAGCCAAGTGGAAAGACAGAAATTCAAAAAAAAAAAAAATATTGTAATTGTAGCAAGAGACATAAAGTATAAGCAAGGGTGGGATATCCAACTAGGATATCAGAGTGGTTTGGGATAGAAGGAGAGAGATCCAGGTGGCGCCTTGAAAGAGTTAGATGGGAGGAGGTAGCGAGGGGACATGGCAAGAAGAGAAAGCAGTACTATTTCAAGCAGAGGGAACTACACCTTTGAAGGTTCTGAGATGGAAGGGAACATGAAGTGTTCCATGAACTAAAAGAATATGGCTCAGAAGAAAGCAGGGGGAGGGTGAGAATGGAAGCTGGAGAGGTAAACAGAGGCAGAACACTTGGAGTCTTGGTGATACAAGGATCTGAAGCTTTAGAAACTAGCAACAATGGAAATCCATAGGAGAGGTGGTGGTTTTTTGTTTTTTTTTTCAAGTCCTTGTCATTGTCATATTTTCTTATTTTCAAAGATCTCCTTTTTCACAGTTTGGGGAATCAACTGGAAAAGTGTAAGCACAGGTGTAGGGAGACAATTTGTGTTTATATTCATCATTGTGGTCCAGAAGCAGATGGTGACTTTGTCCACCAGAGTGGCCAAGTTGATAGAAATAGAAGGATTTAAAAGATATTTAGAAGACAGAGTCAATAATGTAATGGATGAAAGTGACTCTCGTGTTTCTAGACAGAAAGGAGGCATGTCCCTGACATTGAGACCTCCAAAGGCAGAGGATGATTTAGGAGAGATTGAGTTCGGTTCTGGAAATGTTGCTTGTGTCATATCCAAGTGGAGAAAGGAGTTGACAGTTGGGTCTGGGATACAGTGGAAAAGTCTAAACTAGCTACATTTGCAAATTTAATAAACACTTTCAAATGCTTGCTAATTACCAGTCACTGCCTACATGCTTTATAAATATTGTTTTCTCTTCCTGGCAACCCTCTGAGGGAAGTACAACTGTTAAACCCATTTTACCTATGAGAAAACTGAGGCCCAGAATTATTAGAGTCTCCCAGCTAGGTCCTAAGCCAGAATTCAAACCCAATCTGGCTCCAGAGTCCACACTCTTAACCACTAGGCTACCAAATGGAGCCCAGCAACAAAGTAGGTGTGGGTGAGACTGCAGAATAATAAGAAGGGAGAACAGAGCCCTGCGGAACTCTAACTATTAAAGATGGGGAGGGGAGGATGAATTGGCACAGACTGATCACTTCCACAGATCCGTGAGGCCCATTTGTCGCGGCAGGTTTGTCCAGTGGGACTTCACTCTCTGAGGTTAACAGAGCCCACCAGGGAGTCAGATGATTCTCACCTCCATGAATCTGGACAGGCTCCCCACCACCTACCAAGTCTGAGGTTTATCCTGCTCGAGAAACCAGGACTCAGCAACCATACCGCTTTCTAAACTCTGCACAATTGGTGTTCCTCCAAAGCTGACTCTTTTGCCAACAACTTGACTTGTATTATTTTTAGTGAAGTACCATGTAGCAAGCTGTTCCTTAAAATATTTCCAGTCTGGAATGCTGTCAAGACAGAAAAAAAAAAAAAAAAAAAAAAAAAACGGGAGTGGAGGGTGACGGTAGGAAGAGAAAAAGAATTAGGAAAAAGATTGAGGAACACACCCCAAAACTGTTGAGGAAAGAACATAATCTTCTAAGTGAGAAGACTGGAAAGCCATCCTCACATCCCAGTCACTCTCAACCTCAAGAAACTGCCACCCACTCACATCCATATCATTCCTAAGTAAACTTTCAGTGATGTTGTCAGCTGGTTTCTACTCAAGGTAGAATTTTACTTACCTTGTCATCAGAAAGCCATGTAACATTGTATTTAAGAGCACAGGCTTTGAAACCAGCATGGTGTGTGTGAATACTGGCTCTATGCTAAATGTATGACTTTAGGAAGTTACTTACCTGTGGCCTCAGTTTCCCATCTGTAAAATGGGGATGAAAACAAAATCTCCTTTGTAGGATTCTTATGAAATATTTGCTCTTATATCTTATGCACAGTGCAGTAAATACTAAAGAAGCATTAATTAATCTTATTTTTATTATTGTTAGAAGGGCTGGTGTTCTTCAGATGCCTTTAGTAGCATAAAACCACAGTTACTTTCAAGAGCACCAAGATACTGTATTAATAGTTAGTCATGGTCACAGGCCATTAAAGGTGGGTTTTTAAACTTAAGTTGAGTAGTACAAGTTGACTGACTCTCAAATATTGTTTGTATCAGGGAGCAGTCAGAGAAGCGGTATGGGTGTATGTCTGCACAGCACATGCATGTGTGTGGAGAGAGGCAGACAGACAGACAAAGATTACGATTTGTCCTAGAGATTTGACTTCATGCAACTGTGGGATTCTGGTTTGTCAGTCTCTGTAAGTATATTGCCTCCTATCTGACACTGGAGCTGGAAGCCACAGAACAGGCCAGCAGAAGGGAAGAAGGATGTAGAGCCAGGGAGAACAAGGTCAGTTGGGAACCCACAGATATGAGCTGGAACCCCCAAGGACAGACTGAGACTTTCCTCAGTTCTCATTACCCTTGACTGATTACACAGCTACCCTACAGCAGTGGGGGCCTTCAGTCAAGGGACTAAACTCAAGCAAATGGTCCAGGAGTCAGATACATTAAGGATGGCTCAGGGAGAAGTTAGGCAGTTCTAAGCCCATCCGCTGCCTCACGCCAGTGAGGTGAGGAAACAAATAAATAACAATATGTGTAAAATACAAAACGATGGTCACCTTGCTTTGGCCTCTAAATATCCCTCTTAAATCTCTTCTGACAGACGGAGAGAACAAATGTATGGACACCATGTATTTTTATGGCAGTGGAGTGAACTGGGAGATGGATTGACATATACACACTATTGATACTATGTATAACATAGATAATGAGAACCTACTGTACAGTTCAGGAACTCTCAGTGCTCTGTGTGTGCTGTGCTTAGTCGCTCACTCATGTCTGACTCTGCGACTCCACGGACTATAACCCACCAGGCTCCTCTGTCCATGGGGGTTCTCCAGGCAAGAATACTGGAGTGGGTTGCCATGCCCTCCTCCAGGGGATCTTCCCAACCCAGAAATCGAACTGGGGTCTCCTGCATTACAGATGGATTCTTTATCAACTGAGCTTTCAGTGCTCTGCGGTGACTTAAAATGGGAAGGAAATTCCAAAAAGAGGGGGTATATGTATACATATGGCTGGTTTACTTGGCTGTACAGCAGAAAATAAAACAACATTGTTAAACAACTATATTCCAATAAAAATTAAAACAAAAAAACAGAAAGCTCTTCTGTTGCCCACTCTAAATGGAAAAGGAATTCTGGGAAATGTCATTCAGCTGAGCCAATTGTTGACACATTATAAAACCACCAAAGGGTCCTTACCATAGATATTTGCTAAACTTGCTATGTGCCCAGCACTGTGTGAGCTGTTTTGCTTTCCTTATTTCTTCTATTTTCACCATAACTCCACATGTCTGTCTGTTCATCACAAGTGAGAAAACTGAGGACAAGAATTCTTCTTCAGTAACTTGGCCAACGTCAGATGAGATTTGCTTATAAATGATGAAATGGACAGCTAAGTTTTGGAGTTTGTGTCTGCATTAACCATATTTTCTGTAGCATTAGGATTCCTCTCTAAAATGGCTTAGCTAATAACTGCAACAGATCTTATCAGCAAGTTCCTATCCCTGCTCTTGTTAAAAATAATAGGGCGAGATTGGCCCAAGGCACTGATATACCTAGTGATAATTGTACACTCTTGTAATCTTATGAAAGTGAAGTAATTTTCAGGTACTGTTTATATATAAATATTATTCTCTTAAAAATGAAGTAGATATCAACACCAAATGGAATTATTCCTTAGGCCCCATCTTTTTCATTTCAAAAGATATAAATTAATTTTAGTTAATTCTAAACGTAAGTCATAGCTAGTATACTATTATCTTATATATGGGCATGTAATTTGCATCAATTTGCACTGATTTTAATAAAATTAAATGAAAATCCTCACTGACACTTACTTAAGAGTAATCAATATCTAGGAGGCTGAGATCCCTGCAGGCAACCATGGGATGCCACCCACACAGGCAAAAATCCCAATTTACTAGTTAAAAGCTGGCTGTAAAGAAAATGTGAGGTAATTGCTAAGTAAGATACAGATCCTGCTGCAGATAATAGCAATAAAATCTGGGTATAATGTGAAAAATTGGTAGCTGAAGTCACTAGAGAGTGAAATGATATAACCTGATTCTTATGGAGGAGTTCATGGTCATAAGAAAGGAGTTGTATAAAGTGAGTTTCCCTTACTGTCCTTTTAGCCTGAGACCAGCTATGGTCAGTAGGGATTCAATGACAGTGGGGGCACTGATGAAAAAACTGCAATCTTTTTGTCCTGGGAATTTACAAAAGACCAAATAGGAGGGAACCAATTAGTGAAGAAAGATGGGGAGCCCTGTAGGAAAAATGGTCAGAAAGGGATTCTCCAAATTCCATCTGAAGTTTGAACCATTCATGTACAAAACAGATGCAAGACAGTTATGCTAAGACAAAAGACAGCCTCTAAGTTTGGACCTACTACACAGAAATTGAGTTTCTAGTTCTAGTACAAACCATGAAAATTGTTTGCTTGACAAAATAAACAACAGTCACCAGAGAAAAGTATTACAATCCACTCTCTTACTATAACTTAACATTCATAATGTCCTGGATATAATCACCATCACTTGACAGATGAAGAAGAAAAATGGGACATACTCTTCTTTTTGTTCAAAGAGCAAGACTTTTTATTATCTTTTCAAATATAGAGTGTTAGCATATAAGATTAATATGTTTTCATCCATACTCTTAAGAGAAAAATTAACCCTAAGTATATCTAAATGTTTGACTTAACAGATAATGATTTCAGGGCAGCTATACTGACTTCTCCAGAAACTTAAGGTAGATCAACAAAAATTATCCAAAGTAAATATCGAAGAGATTGGAGAAGGCAATGGCACCCCACTCTAGTACTCTTGCCTGGAAAATCCCATGGACCGAGGAGCCTGGTGGGCTGCAGTCCATGGGGTCACTAAGAGTCGGACATGACTGAGTGACTTCACTTTCACTTTTCACTTTCATGCATTGGAGAAGGAAATGGCAACCCACTCTAGTGTTCTTGCCTGGAGAATCCCAGGGACGGGGGAGCCTGATGGGCTGCCATCTATGGGGTCACACAGAGTCGGACACAACTGAAGTGACTTAGCAGCAGCAGCAATATCAAAGAGAAAAAAGATTTTTAAGCAACCAAACTTCAAAGACCCAATAAATTGTATCAAGTTGTTGAATATACATGTAATTATAACTCCTTAAAGAAAGAGACAACCGGGCAAGAAAAAAATTGAAAAATTAATTTCCCCCCAATTTGATGAAATATATAAATTCACAACTTGATATTCTTGGTAACACCAGGCATGACAATATAAGAACACTTTGTTTCAAATTGTTGAAACCTGAATATACAGAGCAAAGTTTGAAAACAACAAGAGAAAAATGACGGACTATGTACAAGGGAATAATCATTTGACTAACGAGTTGCTTCTTGGCAGAAAGCATGGAGATCAGAAAAAAGTCCAAAAACATCTTGAAGTATTGAAAGGAGAAAAAAAAAAACTGTCAACCTAGAATTCTATATCTAGTAGAGGGGAAAAACCCTTTAAGAATGAAGGTAAAGGTGAAATAAAGATATTATCACATAAAGGAAAACTAAAAGATACATCACCAATACATCTTTTGTACCTGCAATACAAAAGACAAAAATATGCTGAAAGAAAATAATTCTGAATAGAAGTATAAATCTAAAAAAAAAGTGTCACAAATTAAAATATCCGTGTAAATACAAAGATTGTATTTTTTGCTTTGTCTTCCCTTAATTTCTCTACAAAACATATGCGTGTTTAAGAATTTAAAGGGAAATCCACAAGACCACTCTCATTCTGATACCAACTGGAAGTTCAGGGTCCCCAAGACCCTCAGATTCCATAATTCATTAGGATTCACAGAGCTCATCAAAAACTGTTACACTTATTGTTATAGTTTATTTCAGCAAAAGGATACAGATTAAAATCCTCAAGAAAAGAGACACATGGCAGAATCCAGGAGAGTTCCATGGACAGAGCTTCCAGCTCTCCTTTCCCAGTAGAGTCATGGAAAGTTCTAACTCATCCCTGAAATGCTATGTGATAGCGCACATGGAATACTGCCAACTGGGAAAGCTCACCCAAGCCCTGGGGTTCCCTTGCATAGACATGGTAGATCACCTGCATGGCTGACCTTAGTTTCCAACACTTCCAGAGATTGAGCTGATACCATGTGACCCAAAGGTCCGACCATGAATCACATTGGTGTGGCTCAAAGCCCCCAGACACTGGGTATCAGGCAGAACATTCCAAGAACTTGGGAATCACCTCACAGGAGCCAAAAGCAATGACGGACCTCTCTGAGCAAGATTAATTCTTTACTACACAGTGTTTAAAGTCCAAAATTATAGTATTCTCTTGTGCTGTTTGATGATGAATATAGATACAGCATAGAGGACAAAGAGGAGATATGTACCTATGGGTTGAAAGGTTCTGTATTTTATATGAAGTGGTATAAGATTAGCTGTAAATTGGTCTGTAAAAAGTTCAAGATCTACTGTTTATTGTAGCCCATAGAACAGCCAAAAAAATGCAAACAAGTATAGTTTAAATGTTAGTATGAACATTAAAATGAAGTTCTAAAAAAAATCAAATAACCCAAAAAAATACAGGCAAAGAGAAATATAAAGCCCTGTTTTTAAGAATATCAAAAGTTAAAATATTTAGGTTAAATTCAACAAAAGATAAGCCCTATTATACACTAATTTCCTTCAAAATGTTTTTTAATTTTTAAAGAAGACCTAAGTAAATGAAAGCCTATTCCATATTCAAGAATTAGAAGATTTAATATTATCAAGATTTTAATTCTCACCCAAATTATCTATAGATTCAGTGCGATTCCATTGAAAAACCTATCAGGCTTATTTTGATATCAGTCACACTGATTTGAAATTTTATATGAAAAACCAATAGACCTAGAATACATAAAACAATTTTGAGGAAGTAAATGGCTAGCGGAATGACACCATCTGATTTCAAAGTCCTTGTAAAGCTGTTGTCATCTATACAGTGTGATGTTGACATAAGAGTAAACATAACATCAGTGGAACAGAAGAGCGATCTCGGAAGTAGATATGTATTTCTAAAGTCAATTGATTTTTTTTTTTTAAACAAAGATGGCAAGGTAATTGGACAAAATGATAGTTATTTCACCTAATAGTGCTGAAACCAACAGATGTCTGTATGCACGAAATAGAAAGAAAATCAACCCCTACCTCACAACAAACACAAAAATTAACTCCATGAATAGGACATAAGTACTAAAGTTAGAAAACTTCTAAGAAAAACCCAAAATTTTTTGTGAAATTGGATTTCTTAGGCAGCACAGATTTCTTAGCAACAGAATAGCATGAAAAGAGAAGAAAATTAGATGAGAATGGACTTCAGGTTTATTTTTTAAGTTAACTTTTAAAAAATACATTTCAAGTAACTAGAAAGCAAGTCATAGACCAGGACAAAAGATTTGCAAATCCTAGTGCTTGTATCCAGTATACCAAGAATGTCTTACAACTCAATGAGAAGGCATATATTAAAATTTTAAATGGGCAAAATATTTGAATGGGTGCTCTAATATGCATATGGTCAAATATCAAGTGAAAAGATGTTCAACATCACAAGTCATCAGGGTAATTACAAACTGAAAGCACCATGAGAAACTGTTAGACAACCTAGCACAATGGCTTAAATTTGGAAGACAATACCAAGTTTTGACAGTGATACAAATCGATCAGAATTGTCCTACATTCCTGGTAGGAATGCAAAATAGTACAGCCACTTTGGAAAGCCTTAGCTGTTTCTCACAAAGTTAAACATATATATGACTGAGCAGTCCTATTCTTAAATATTTACCCAAGATGGATGAAAGTTATTATCACACAATAAATTGCGTTTGCATGTTTATAGTAGCAGTGTTCATAATAACCAAAAACTGAAAACAATCCAGATTTTCATCAATAAGTAAACAGATTGTGGTGTATACATAGTATGAAATACTACCCAGCTGTGAAGAGAATAAAATAGTGACATGCAATAAGATGAGTGAATCTCTGATATATGAAAGAAGTCAAATAAAACAGACTACATACTATATGATTCCATTTATATAACTTCTATAAAAGGCAAAACTATAGTCACAGAAAGCAGATCACTGCCGGGATGGTGAGACTCGGGGAAGAGAATTGACTGCAAAGGGAAACATGGATACTTTCTGGAGAGATAGAAACGTTCCATGTTTTGACTGTGAAGGTGGTTATATGACTGTAGACACTTGCCAAACTCATCAAACTGTACATTTTAAATGGGCAAATTTTCTTAAAAGTAAATGATGCCTTAACAGTGCTGGGGAATAAAAACTAAAAACAAAAATAGCAAATACAGTATTAATTCCAGGACCTACTCATGAAATATGTCCGAAGGATCTCTTGGTAATGCTATGAAATAAGATACCGTGAAAAAGAAAACAGGACTTGACCCAGATCCTTGGAACTAGGGGTTTGGGATTCTTATCCAATTCTGTCTCTAGAAATTTCTTCTATCAAGAGACAATTTCTCTGGATCTCAATTTCTTCATAAGAAAATAATAAGGAGCATGGTTCAACGGTCTCTAACCTCCCCTGCAGACAAATGACTAGCTTGTGCACTTTTCCTCTGTTTCTTGCTCATGTCAAGCATTGCCGTTTGATCATGGCCAAACTCTCACGGAACCCAGAATTCCAGACTCCCTGGCAGTACAGCACTCCAGGCAACCAACACCAACTACTGGATTGTGTCTTGTGGGAAACATTTTGTGCTACAGCTGCTCTAGAAAGTGAATCTCTATAATCACTATGAATAGAGACCTTAGGATCATAACTCAATTGTTGCTTAGTGTAGTCCTAATTAGTTCTATTAACTATCTCCAGATGGAGAATGACTAGCAGCTTCTATATGACAAGCTAGTGTAGAGCAAACCATGGTGCAAGCAAGATGAAAGAATTGCTCTAAATTTTCATGGAAGTCCAGCCACAAAAAGTCAGACACAAAATGTGGAGTTCAAATAAACACTACCAACATCCCATGGGCCCAAGCTCATGCCTATCCTGCATGAAGCCTGTCTTTTCTGATGACTGCACGTATAGGGCTACTGTATTTTAATAAAATTATTTCATACAAGTATCACCCCAAGCTGAGTCTGGCTCAGCAGAAAATTGTTACATGGTTGATTAGCAATGTCTGTATGGGCAAGGAGACCATGTCATGTGCCACCCCAGCCCCCATTTTTTAAGCACGCTTAAGTGGTATGGACCTAAGAGAAGCAGAAGATATTAAGAAGATGTGGCAAGAATACACAGAAGAACTGTACAAAAAAGATCTTCACGACCCAGATAATCATGATGGTGTGCTCACTCACCTAGAGCCAGACATCCTGGAATGTGAAGTCAAGTGGGCCTTAGAAACCATCACTATGAATAAAGCTAGTGGAGATGATGGAATTCCAGTTGAGCTATTTCAAATACTAAAAGATGATGCTGTGAAAGTGCTGCACTCAATATGCCAGCACATTTGGAAAACTCAGCAGTGGCCACAGGACTGGAAAAGGTGAGTTTTCATTCCAATCCCAAAGAAAGGCAATGCCAAAGAATGCTCAAACTACCGCACAATTGCACTCATCTCACATGCTAGTAAAGTAATGCTCAAAATTCTCCAAGCCAGGCTTCAGCAATACGTGAACCATGAACTTCCAGATGTTCAAGCTGGTTTTAGAAAAAGCAGAGGAACCAGAGACCAAATTGCCAAAATCCGCTGGATAATCGAAAAAGGAAGAGAGTTCCAGAAAAACATCTATTTCTGCTTTATTGACTACGCCAAAGCCTTTGACTGTGTGGATCACAATAAACTGTGGAAAATTCTGAAAGAGATGGGAATACCAGACCACCTGACCTGCCTCTTGAGAAACCTATACGCAGGTCAGGAAGCAACAGTTAGAACTGGACATGGAACAACAGACTGGTTCCAAATCGGGAAAGGAGTACGTCAAGGCTGTATATTATCACCCTGCTTATTTTCCTTATATGCAGAGTACATCATGAGAAACGCTGGACTGGAAGAAGCACAAGCTGGAATCAAGATTGCTGGAGAAATATCCATAACCTCAGATATGCAGATGACACCACCCTTATGGCAGAAAGTGAAGAGGAACTAAAAAGCCTCTTGATAAAAGTGAAAGAGGAGAGTGAAAAAGTGGGCTTAAAGCTCAACATTCAGAAAATGAAGATCATGGCATCTGGTCCCATTACTTCATGGGAAATAGATGGGGAAACAGTGGAAACAATGTCAGACTTTATTTTGGGGGCCTCCAAAATCACTTCAGATGGTGATTGCAGCCATGAAATTAAAAGACACTTACTCCTTGGAAGAAAAGTTATGACCAACCTAGACAGCATATTAAAAAGCAGAGACATTACTTTGCCAACAAAGGTCCGTCTAGTCAAGGCTATGGTTTTTCCAGTAGTCATGTATGGATGTGAGAATTGGACTGTGAAGAAGGCTGAGCGTTGAAGAATCGATGCTTGCTTTTGAACTGTGGCGTTGGAGAAGACTCTTGAGAGTCCCTTGGACTGCAAGGAGACCCAACAAGTCCATTCTGAAGGAGATCAGCCCTGGGATTTCTTTGGAAGGAATGATGCTAAAGCTGAAACTCCAGTACTTTGGCCACCTCATGCGAAGAGTTGACTCATTGGAAAAGACTCTGCTGCTGGGAGAGATTGGGGGCAGGAGGAGAAGGGGATGACAGAGGATGAGATGGCTGGATGGCATCACTGACTCAATGAGTCTGAGTGAACTCCAGGAGTTGGTGGTGGACAGGGAGGCCTGGTGTGCTGCGATTCATGGGGTCGCAAAGAGTCGGACATGACTGAGCAACTGAACTGAACTGAACTGAAGTGGTTCACAAATATTATCACTGAACGCTCACAGTAACACTCTGAAGCAGATAATATTTTCTCCATTTTGCAGATGAGAAAGGTTGCCTAAGTTTCCCAAAGTCTTCCCCCATTCCCTCACCCCCAAACCCCACCATTGTAAATGATGGGAGTTGAGCTTCAAAACCTGAGTTTTCCCTACCATTCCATGCTGTTTCTCTTTATAATGCCTCCCACCACCCGAGTGGCTTCCCTGGTGGCTCAGATGGTGAAGAATCCACCAGCAATGCAGGAGACCTGGGTTCAATCTCTGGATTGGGAAAATCACCTGGAGAAGGGAATACCTACCCACTGCAGCAATTCTTGCCTGAAGAATCCCCATGAAAAGAGGAGCCTGGTAGGTTACAGTCCATGGGGTCACACAGAGTTGGACACATCTGAGTGACTTTCACTTTTCACTCAGTACCAGGCAAGGGTCTAGCACAAAACAGGTTCTTAGTAAACATTTTAACAGCCTTAATAAATAGGAGGTATACCAACCTGGCACACAGCAGCCTAAAACAAGGGGGTTATTTTTATGTCATCCGTGAAGCTGAAGGCAAGTCTGAATCACAACAGAATTTTTTAAGTGGCAGCCACATTGGAAAATTACATGTCTATAAATCAGAGGGCTGTGGCCAGATAAACAGATCTTCAACCGATTAATCAGAGCATTATTTTCCATACACTGAAGACAACAATGTTAGAATCTATATGATGATTAATATATTATTTTATCATGGCAAAAATTGTCATCAAATGAAATTTTAACCATATTATTTCATGCTTAAAATGCTTCATTGAGTTTTCATGCATATTGATAGCCACAGCCTCAGTCCCAAAAGGTCTTTCTGATCAGATCATTACCTTTACCCTTAGCACCATCCCTATGTTCATTCATCGGACTAGCTTCACCTCAGTCAATGGGCTAAGTTACTTAGCCCATACAGTATTTATTCACATACAGTATTATTTCTACATGAACTGCTCTCTATTCTTCTTTATTCCTTGACACTAATTTAAAGCTTCACCTTTGCTTACAGTTCTCCTCTGATCCCTCTGAGCCTAGTCAAATTTCCCTCGTTATTACTCAGAATAGAAGCTTGGATTCGTCAGAGCACCTTGTTCATTCTAATTGTTCATTGCATTTTCACTCTTGTCCCTGACCGTAAGCTCTTTGATGATACACACCATATCTGATTTTATAACTTTATTACCCAGCATAGTGTCTGCAACTTAACAGGAGCTCAGTAATTATTTTTTGAATTAATATGAGTTCTGTTCCTAGTTGACACATGCATGTAAAAGACAAAACGACTATTTATCTTTGGTGTGGGGGAGGAAAGCCCTATCTCCCTATCTAGGAGATACAATAATTTATTTCCAGGCTTCTATTAGTCAATCTAATGAAGACTGTGCATGTGTGCTAAGTCTCTTAAGTCATGTCCAACTCTTTGCTGTAGCCTGCCAGGCTCCTCTGTCCAAGGGATTCTCCAGGCAAGAATACTGGAGTGGGTTGCCATGCCTTCCTCCAGGAGATCTTCCTGACCTAGGAATCGAAACTTCATCTTACGTCTCCTATATTACTGGAGAATTCTTTACCACTATTGCCACCTGGGAATATCTGGTAAAGACTGGCGTATTCACCAAAATATATCCCAATCTCCCTTGCTGTTTGGTTGGTTACATGAAGAGTTATGGTGAATAGATTATATACAGGAAGGATATAAACCACTTTTCAGCATCACTGAGAAAGGTTTCCCACGTGTAATCCTTCATTCTCATGGTCTTCCTCCTATCTCCTGTTGGATGATGCTAGCATGATTTTGAAACTTGAATGCAGTGGGGCCACAAGATGGAAAGAGCCTGGGTTGCTGAGTCACTGCTTGGGTGAGAGCTGGTGCAGAGCGGCCTAAATAGGAACATTCTCACTGAAAGTCATATCACTGAGATTTGGGGATTATTTACTACAGGAGTTTATATCATTTATCATATATCATAAAGTCAAATAAAAATTATATTTCTATTTCTTTCCACAAGATCCTACAGATATCTGAAATAGAAGCTTTTATAAGGCTTTAAGGGAGAATCGTTAAATAGCATTTACTGAATCTTCTCACTATAATGTGTTCGCAAAAGAAAAACTGGAAGTTGCAAAAGAAAACATTTCAGAATAGATCAGGTGGGATGTGTACCCAGAGGGGTCCTGAGATGTGTGTATGCTGTCAGAAGTTTTCCTCTAGAGAGGTTTCTAATCAGATGCCTGACTGTCCCCTTTGGGCCTGTGTAATCAGCAGAAATACAGCTTGTTTGGCTCTTTTAGTGACCAGCTATGGAGAGAATCAAGACTGTAATTTCAATGAATCCTGAGACTTTTGTGGATGGGAAAGTCAGGAAAAAAATGTGGCTGGCAGGGGAGGGGGAACTCTCCTTGGAAAGTTGCCCAGTGGGGGGCCTCTTCTTCCCCTCAAAGGGCCCCTGCCTGATCCTTCCTGCTCTGAACTCCTGTTTTCCTCCCTGCAAGCGATAGTGTTTCTGCCACTAAAACCACAATCTGCCTGTTGAAGTAGCAGCCAAAGCCACCTCTAGAGCTGTGGTTCCTGGCAGACAAAAAGGTGGAGAAACCTGTGAGTAAGGGCATTTATATAATCAAACAACCTAAGGCCATTCCCTTTAGGTCTTGTTACCCAAGGATGGCTTTCCTGTGATAATGTTGGGGACATCTGGTTCAACTCTATTTCACTTGCCTAGGATCTTAAAATAAAATGTGACAAAACAGGATAATGCAAAGCTGAATGGTTATGGTAGGAACTCAGGAATTACCGGGTGTGATCAGACTCAGTGGTTTGGTGCCAAGAGAGCCCTAAAGAGGGCCATCACTCAATCCTCAAGAATTCATCTCTAAATGCCATCTCTTGGGTGACTTCTCAGTCCTCTATGATTCTCTCTTATTGAGGAACAGCTCTGTGGCAGTCATGGAAATGTACTACTCAGATCTCCTGCTATGAGAATGTCACTGATGGATGGTGGCCCAAGCTGCTGCACTCTGAGCCCATCACAACATTCATGCCCAAGGCCACCCTTCCCACGGGCCGCTCTCAGCCAGTTTCTGAGTATGAAAGGGATAGTAAGGCAAACCTCTTCTTGCAAGGTTGCAAGGATTTTCTGATTCTTGACTTTGGCTCAAGGACTCCCATGGGCTTGGCCAAAGCTTTCTTAATGTTGCAGTCTTAGATTCTGCCAGTCCAACCTTGTTTTCTTCCTTCTCTTCCTCAGAAGGATTAGATTTGCGTGAATGGTGTCCTCTGTCCCTCCTCTTTTATCCTTGAGAGGTGTTTCCCCCAGTAAATCTCTTGCACGTCTAATGCTTTTATCTTGACATCTGAAGGCCCAACCGAACTAGAGCATGGTCACATCTGTAGGTGGGATTTGAAGAATGAGTCTGAGTTCTAGGATCCTGCCATAATTGCTGTAGGACTAGACAGTTGACCAAGATGGAATCATGGGATACTCAGTTCCAGGAATTTGGAGTCCGTGGAGCTTGGGCATATTCAAGAGCTCCTTGAGAAAAAAGTCTGTGGGTTTGAATATCAAGATCTGAAGATGCCTTCATAGATTTTTCTCCTGATTTCTGTCTTGTACTATTTCTTTATATTTTTGTGATTCTTCAGTTTCCTTCCACTGAATTCCCTCTTGTTTCTTTTTCTCAAGCTAGTCAGAGTTGATTTCTGTCACTTGCAACTAGACAAGTCTGAAGGATACAGTGAAGCACAGGCCATGTTTTTCCGTCTCTTATGCTGCAAACTTTATCCAGATCCATTCCCAACTCATTTATGCATCAGTCCTCTAACACCATCCCTGTGGTACTTAAGTTTTACCCTCTGTGTGAAGCAGGCTTTATTTTTAAATTGTGAAAATCTTTATTTTTCAAAGGTATTGAACATAAATCTAAAAATCCCAAAGTGAAGTTAAAAACAACAACAGCAACAACAACAAAAACATGACTCAGAGGGGACAGTTTAATAGTCAGAAGTTATGGGAAAGGATTTGTCAAGCACCATTTGCTAAATCTCACATATAAAGAGAGCGTGCCCAGAAACCATCAAAAGGGGTATCTTGTCCTACGTAAGGCAGCTCTAGTGAGGAAGTCCAGAAAGTAAGGGTACTTAAAGCAAGATACTATTTTCTGTTTGGGTCTTAAAGGGATTTTGTACCTTTTAATGTTGAATCACTAATAAAATAGAAACCATCTTAGATAATGGGGAAGGAAAGTAAATACTGCAAGAAGACACCAAATGAAGCAAATGTAGAAGATTACAGCTTATGTTCTTTGGCAACACTTTCCACCTGTCTAGCAATGTCAGCACGTTTCTTAATTCCCCCAAGGAACCTCTATGAGGATGGAACTCATCAAACAAATGACAAAATGGCCCCAGATCATCTCACTAGTTCCCTGTTAACTTAGGAACCACAGTCAGAGCTGAGATAGGCAGTCCAGCATTCTATAAACTGCTGGAGACATCCATGTGCTAAAACAGGTCATACCACCTCTGAAAGTACAGCTGCTGCTATATTTTCAGTTTTATAAGAAAAGTTTGCATTTCTTCACTTGGTTTTCTGAGTGATTCAGAAACAGATGGCAGAAGTTTTAAGGGTTGTTTTTAAAGGCTCCAGAAAACTTTTTTTTTTTTTCCTATCTTTCTTTTGAGTCAAATACCAGTCCATTAACCACACTTAATGGGGGAAAAGTGAAAAAAGTTACAAGCATAATGTACCTTCAGAGACATGGAATCCTTGTCAAATAAAATGATGTGGTCTAGATTTTCAACCTAAAGAATTAGGTGATATGCTGAGAATCTATTTGGCCTCAAGAGGTCCCACATATGTTTCCACACACCAGACCAGCTCATCATTCCTGGGCTGAGTGGCAAGGTCTAGATATATAGTACAATATTACCTCAGTACAGTACCCCAAATTCTCCTTGGTAATTTCAAAAGCTTTTTATTTAGCTTGGAAACAGAGCAAGAGTGATGATTAGTCATCTGCCTAATCTCCAATGACAGAAATAAAGAGCACAGTTTTATTTCTGGCTTGACTTACTTCTGTCTCCTTCTTAGAAGCAGAGGAAAGATGGCAATCATGCTATGGAACATTCCTTCCAGTGTACTCGAAGCAAAGATCAAAGCATGCCTTTCCATCAGAGCCCCAGTGACATATTTTCCTCCACAGAGGATCTGGAGCAAGGTGAGGTTGCTGCCTCATCTACATGTGGCTAGTATGTCAGCCTTGACTCTACCAAGCCTCCTAAAATTACTTCAGATGAATGGATAAGATCTAAATCAAAAAGGCCCCATCCCCACCTGCTTAACCATGGGGAGTCCCAACTTTCACCTAATCTTCTTTCCAGTGAATTGGGGGCAGTCTCCAGGGAATGCTTCTGTGTTCTACAGATTTGGCTTTTGTTCTTGTACTTGGCCATTCACTAACTCTGGGCTACTGATTTCTTATTAGGTACACAGCTCATGTAACAGTTCAACTCTTCCCACCAGTGGGGTTGCATGGTCTTTGCTCACAGGATTGTGTTAGCCATTGCCCAAACAAAAACAAAACTTTTCCCAGGGACAAGCAATAATTTGTAATCCGTTTGAAGAGCAGTCCAAATCCAGATGGATAAGAGATCCAGCTCCACACAGTAACAAATGAACTGGAAGTTAGAGAGCTTCCTGTGAGCCAGGCTCTCTGTGATTTTTCTTACATTCTTGCTACAACTCTGAGTCATATACTAGTCTTATTAATGAAAATTTACAGATGAAAAACTGAGGCACAGAGAAAGTTTTTTAAAAAATTGTTAAAGTTACAGCATTTAGTAGGGAGTAGGATTTGAGTCCAGGCAGGGGCTTCTCTGGTGGCTCAGAGGTAAAGAATCTGCCTGTAATGCAGGAGACCAGAGTTCGATCCCTGGGTCAGGAAGATCCCCTGGAGAAGGCAATGACTATACACTCCAGTATTCTTACCTGGGAAATCCCATGGACACAGAAGCCTGGTAGGGTACAATCCATGGGCTCACGAAGAGTCAGACTTGATTGAGCAAATAACACTAACTAACTAGGCTGGTTGCAAATGCTGGGGCTCTTCACAGTGATGCTCTATTTCCTCTCTGCCTCCTAGTTAAGTAAACAATCTGCAAAGATAACACTTTCATCCATCATTAAAATAACATTGCATGATAATCTCTTCATAACCTTTTGGCCTCTTGGAACTCAAACTTTTCCCCTTCAAGTCTTGACTCTCCATGAACATATCTAACAGAAACCCACAGAGATGGCCTTCCCCAAAGATGAAGTCTCCATCTCTTTGTGAAATGTGAACCTCTGTGCCCAGAATTCTGAAGGTTTTGTTTTCATTGTCTTGCTCTTGTCTGCTGCTGCTGCTAAGTCACTTCAGTCGTGTCCGACTCTGTGCGACCCCAAAGACGGCAGCCCACCAGGCTCCCATCCCTGGGATTCTCCAGGCAAGAACACTGGAGTGGGTTGCCATTTCCTTCTCCAATGCATGAAAGTGAAAGTGAAGTTGCTCAGTCGTGTCCGACTCTTCGCGACCCCATTGACTGCAGCCTACCAGGCCCCTCCGTCCATGGGATTTTCCAGGCAAGAGTACTGGAGTGGGTTGCCATTGCCTTCTCCATTGCTCTTGTCTAGTTATATGTGTTTTTAAAGTCTGTCCTCTGCAGCTAAAGATGGTGACTGACTCTTCCCTGAACAAAAGGAAGCTAGTGGTCCATGAGGCACCGGCCCCACCCCTATTCCAATTGACTTGGTTTCATGTTTTTAAATCTCTTCTTGACCATGTATCACCTAATACAGTGTGTGGAACATTGTGTTTGAAAACGTGTGATATAATAGTCTATTAGGGGACATACTATTCAAACTTATTTCCATGGTATCAAACATGAAGATGGGGAAAACTATGAGGGGTGCATGAATAAATACTTGTTCTGATTCAACTGTGTGAAAAGTGGGAAGGTATAAAGGAAATAAGAGGCACAGCCCAACAGGAGATGGTCTGGCTAAGACATAACCCCACCCCTGACTAAAATGCATTCAACACTCTGAAAGCGATTTAATGAGTAGTCAAGATTCCTAGAGTCAGTTACTTCTGTTGTCACCACTGCCTGCCTGCCTCTAGAGATGGGAAATAAACAGCTTATTTCCAGCCCACATAAAACACAGATGCCTCCCAAACCACAAGTTTGCCCTGGAAACTGGTCACAGTCTTGCCAGCTGCCTGTGTTGTTCCTTTCCACAGATGCTAGCCGCAGACAGGCTGATTTTATTATTGCAGGAAAAAACAGCCTAAGGAAGCAAGCAAAAAATAAATGTGACCCTTTCCAATTGAATAATGATAAATGTGAACATTTATTTCAAATTTCACATAAAACAGGAAGTCAAGGAGTTGGGGTTGTCCAACCTCATACCAGCCAGCATCCATTGCAGAGCATGGGACACAGCAAGTGCTCAGAAATGTGTGATGAATGGATTTCTGTAAAATGTGTCAGATTAAAGGATATCAGGAGGTACATAAAACAAGGCTGCAAGGCAGTTACCTTGCAAAGTTGTCTCAAAAAGAACTAGCCCTGGCTTCTGGTCAACAAAGAAAAGACTGAGGTGTAGGTTCATGCTTCTGAATGTGTTAGTCTACTGTTGGACCAGCAGATCAGGTAAGTGGGGAAGTCTAGAGAGGAGGGTGGAGATTGCTAAACGGAGTTTCTTGCCATTTAACCAATTAATAAAGCGTCTTACTGTGCAAGCGGCCTGAACGCTATAGATTACCATGCAAAATGATTATCTCTACTTCCTGCTTCTTTTACCAATGCCCACACTCTAGGGTCCTAAGGCCAATCATTTCTAGGTCCTCTAAAGCAGCTTAATAAGTCTATAAAGAACTAGGTGAGGGACAGTGATAGCTCACCAAATAGCCCTTAAATTTTCTTTTAAAATCAATTCAAATGACTTCGACTAACTCTACTTTCCTAGTGTTGCCCAGGAGACAACTTGTCCTACAGTTGTACCCAGATCAATACTTTGCTATTCTCTTTCCTCCTCTGTTTGAAAGACTCACCCCTGTGACTGCATCACCTGGGCTCCTCGGCCCTCTGGCTTCCAATTTTGTGTAGTCAGTGAGACGTACCAGCAGGATATTAGACGGTGAGAGAGGAGAGGAGTCAGACATCTCTTCCTGGCCCTTCCAGGTATACATGATGCTGTCAGTCGTCATGGGCTGCTTGATTATACATCCTTCTCACAGATCCAGCTCCTTCCATAGTCACTGTCATCGGCTGCCCCGCCACTGCTGGTTGATTGCCTTAAATCTTCTCCTACTGATGCAATAGTTTCTTCAAGAAATTATTTTCAGCTAAACACTTTGAGTATGCCTTCCGATGGATCAACCATGTTAAAGAGTTTCATTTTTATCCTAAGTATCTCAGAAAATCATTGAAATATTTTAAGCATTGGAGGAGGAAGGTGGGAGAAAAGTCATAACTAAATTTGAATTTCAAAAATATAACTGTGGCTTTGGTTTGGGAAATAGATTGTAAAGGAGTGAGAGTACATATGGATGGATTGGTTAGGCGATGAGCAGTGATTCAAGGAAGTGATGGTGGCTTGGACTCTGGTATTGGTAAAGATGAAAATGGAGGATTAAAGAGATGTTTGAATCAATAGAACCTAGTGATGGATTCAACATGAACAGAGGGAGGGAGGTGAGATATCAAAAGCCATGACTTGGTTTTTGAATTTTGACCATGCAACGTGCTACAGCATTTGAAGATTTCTAGGATAATGCTCATGATATTGATACAAGGTATGCTCATTTTGATTTGTCTTTAACATACTTAAGTAGTCAAATAAATGCATAAGTCTTATGACTCAGAATAAAGGTGTAGACTTGAGATGTACATTTGAGAGTTGTCTGTCGGTGTTAATTAACCCTGTGAATTATGACCCCTGGGAATGAGAGGTGCTTTCAATACCCCAGACAGAACTCTTCTGAAAACTCATGAGGGACCCTGAAAATGAAGACAAATGATCAAACATGTGAAGTGAACCTGCCAGTTGGTTTTTTATTAACAAACATCTTAATACAAGCATTAAATTTTTTAAATAATAAAAAACTATATGTTATTAAGTACATATTATATCATTTTTCATTACTGGAGTCTGATGCAAAGTGTTTGAATGCCTTGTGAGAGGATGCATGCTAAGTGAACAAAGTGATATACTCATGTTCTCAAAAAGCACATTTTTTTTTTTACCCTGAAGTGCTAGGACTTTATGTTGCACACATTTAAGAGAAGTTGTCATGGTGACTAACTGCAGAGGATTGCTATCATCGTTTGTGCCATTTCCTGTCCCAGCCGTATAGCCTGGGTTCCTATCCTTCTCACCCATATCCAATTCAAAAAACAATTTCTCTTTGATCCAGAGTCCCTTCATCAGCAATTGCCAGAGAAACTTCCCTAGATTTACAGTTCCATAGCCTCCAAGCATATTTACTGGATCTGATCATGCTATAGGAACCCATTTTTATCCATCTTATAACTAAAATGGCTGAATCTGAACATGGAGAACAATATCTGTTTTTGTAAATGCAACCAGACAAGGCTACCTTTTGGCAGAACAAAAGACATTCTTTTAGTTATAAGCATATATATGTGTATATACAGATACAAATGTACTGAAACATCTCATAAAACAAAACTTATTTTGCCATTTGCAATATACTCTGAAATTTTCTATTTTCTCCTACTTAGGTGTTTAGACTGCTGACTGAGGTCCACCAGCTTGGTTTCATAATCCACTCTTGTGTCACCACATCCTGCTTGGAAAACATTCTCTAAATCCTGGTTCCTCCACTGGTGTCATAGTTGTGTTATACCGTCAGTGCGTCTTTGGACTCTCACAATGACCTGGTGTTTGTCATCCACTTTGGCTAATTTTTGACCCAGAGTTACTAGATGAAAAATGGAAGGACTGGTAACGTGAGCAACTATGAGGATGCGGCTGTGTGTGTGTGTACATACACACACATGTCTTTGTTACATTTCCAGGGAATTCACCATTTTGTCTGCTCTAGGGAATCAATTATTTTGTTCATTGTATCAGGCACATTTAGGAGAAATGCTTACCTGGATTTAATTACAAGAGAACCTGTGTTTCTGCTAAGCAGTTGGTACATGTTTAACTTAAGGACACAGTATATTGTGACACTGACTAGCTTTCCATTTTCTTGTTGGCTGCCAAAAAACTTCAAGGTAAACACACATGTACATTCTCTTCATTTCTAGATTCCATTCTTACTCTTATTTTCCCTTCATCCCTATCTGTATGCTATTTTGTGTTTTATGTATCTTTGAAAACCCTCTCTGACTTTTACCCAACTCTGGGACTCTGCAGTATATACAGGAACAAGGGCTACTAGAAAGAAAAATGGGAAAGCCTGCGATGAGGTGGTCAAGAACATGAGCTTTGGAAACAAGCAGCTTGAGTTCTGTGGGCATGTTACTTGACCTCTTTACATGTTGGTTTTCTCAGTCAGATAAAGGAAATAAGAACATATTCCTCAGAGGCTTAGTGTCAGGATTAGGACATACTATGAAGTACTTAGCAGAATTTATCACATATAGTAAGTGCTCAATTAACGTTAACTACTGTTGTAGAAACCAGCATATTTGAGTTTGTATGTGACTGTTTCTGGACTCAGAAACACACATGAAAACACATGCACACATCAATATACAGGTATGTGGCGTGAATAAACAGTAACAGCTCTTTATTGCCCTGAAGTTAGTGGGATGTGTGAAGAAAAGACTTTTCCATGATGTCCTGCTGCCCTCAAAATGTTCACATGAAATTTTGGCTAAATAGTAGTTGTTATCAACTCAGACACCATAACAGAATACCGCAGACTGAGGGGCTTAAACAATAGAAATGTATTTTCCCACAGTTCTGAAGGCTAGAAGTTAAAAATCAAGGTGCCACCAAGTTCCATTTCTCAGGAGACCTCTCCTGTTGACTGGTGGGCAGCGGCCTTCTCACCATGTGCTCAATGGCCTCGTCTCAACGGGAACACGGAGAGAAAGAGGTCTCTGGGGTCTTTCTTCTCATAAGAACACCAGTTGCGTGGAACCAGGGCCTTCTGACCTCAACACCTCCTTAAAGGCTCTGTCTCCAAGTACAGTCACATTAACAGTTAGGACTTAAACATATGAATGTGGCGGGGCGGGGGCAGGGAGGTGCTGTAGACACAACGCAGTCTGTGACAGTAGACACTGGCAGAGAGAAGTACAGGGCTATCAAGGAGAAAGGAAAAAAACAACCCCAAAAACCTAGAGAATGAGATTTTTTCCAGCATGGGAAGGGGAGGAGAGGGAGAGGAAAAGGGATCGTGGCAGGGGGGCCCAGAACATCCACCAGCTCAGAGGAGGGCAAGGCTGCTTGTTGACACTGTCCCAGAGGCTCTGCTGGGAACACCCTGGCTTTCCTCTCCTTGAGAACTGCAGCCTCGGTGATGTGAGCTAAGCTGGAGTGTTTCGGGAGATGAGGCATTTTCCCATGCCTGAAAGAACTGTGGCTGGTTGGGCCAGAACTGCCATGGAAACTGTGTCTAGAGGCCCTGCTTGTTTTAGGACCATCAAGTGTTCAGTATCCTCAAGTAGCCCCTCACCACCTTGTCATTCTCTCTTGACCAGTCATCACTAACAAAGGCATTTTTTCAGATTTCACTTGTAAAAATCTCTAGGCAATGTCCTTTAGATGAAATTACAACAGGGAGCAAGTAATGACCCTCAATTAACTATCTACCTGATGCTGGGAAAGATTGAAGGCAGGAGGAGAAGGGGACGACAGAGGATGAGATGGCTGGATGGCATCACCGACTCAATGGACATGAGTTTGGGTAAACTCTGGGAGTTGGTGATGGACAGGGAGGCCTGGCGTGCTGCTGTCCATGGGGTCACAAAGAGTCGGACATGACTGAACTGAACTGAGCTAACAATCTGTCAACTCTTACAAAACTAGGGAAGCAAGTGTAAGTGTGTGTGTACAAATAACAGCCAAGTTTTATTCTAGGAGAATCCTCAAACCAGTCACCTTGCCTAAAATGAGTTGATAGGAGAGCTGATATGAAAACTCTTGTTCAAAATATCCTTCTATTCAAACTCCAGCTAAAACTAAGGTGAACTGGGATTAAGATGGGACAATAATCAAGCCTGAGCAAATCTTACATAGATATCACACAATTTAGCTTATTGTTTCTACATTTACTAACAATTAAAAATATACAACTCATGCAGCTCAATATCTAAAAAACACACAATCCAATTAAATATTGGCCTGCTGCTGCTGCTAAGTCACTTCAGTCGTGTCTGACTCTGTGCGACCCCATAGACGGCAGCCCACCAGGCTCTGCCGTCCCTGGGATTCTCCAGGCAAGAACACTGGAGTGGGTTGCCATTTCCTTCTCCAATGCATGAAAGTGAAAAGTGAAAGTGAAGTCGCTCAGTCATGTCCGACTCTTCATGACCCCATGGACTGCAGCCCACCAGGCTCCTCCATCCATGGGATTTTCCAGGCAAGAGTACTGGAGTGGGGTGCCATTGCCTTCTCCGAAATATTGGGCAGAAGACCTAAACAAACACTTCTCCAAGAAAGACACAGAGATGATCAAGAGGCACATGGAAAGATGCTCAACATCTCTCATTATTCAAGGAATGCAAATCAAAACTACAATGAGGTATCACCTCACACCAGTCGGAACGGCCATCATCAAAAATTCTACGAACAATAAATGCTGGAGAAGGTGTGGAGAAAAGGGAACCCTCTAACACTATTGGTGGGAATGTAAATTGATATAGCCACTACAGAGAACAGTATGGAGGTTCCTTAAAAAATGAAAAATAGAACTAGCATATGGTCTAGCAATCCTCCTACTGGGCATATACCCTGAGAAAATCATAACTCAAAAGACACATGTACCCCAATGTTCACTGCAGCGCTATTTACAATACCCAAGTTGTGAAAACAGCCTACATGTTCACTGACAGAGCAACGGATACAGAAGATGTAGTACATGTATACAATGGAATATTACTTTTGTTCTATTAAAAGGGACAAAATTGGGTCATTTGTAGAGATGTGGATGGACTTAAAATATGTTGTACAGAGTGAAGTCAGAAAAATAAAAAACAAATATTGTATATTTATTCATGTATATAGAATCTAAAACAGTGGTACAGATGAACCCAGTTCCAGGGCAGGGATAGAGACACAGACGTAGAGAACAGATACGTGGACACAGAGGGAGAAGGGGCGGGTGGGGTGAATTGGGAGATCAGGAATGACACATACACACTACCATGTATAAAACAGCTAGAAACAGCTGGTGAACCTGCAGTACCGCACAGGGAGCTCAGCTCAGCGCTGTGATGACCTAAAGGGCTGGGGTGGGAGGGGGTAGGAGGAAGGTCCAAGAGGGAGGAGATAGTGTATATATAGAGAGAGAGCTGATTCACTTCGTTGTACAGCAGAAACTAACACATTGTAAAGCAATTATACTCCAGTAAAAAATGTATATACATACAGTAAATGAAGATGGAGAAGGCAGAAGAAGAATGGGGAAGGGGGGTGGGTGAAGAAGAGGTTGGAGGAGGAGGGGAAGCAGAAGGATGGAGACTTCTAGGTCCAACTGTCACTCTTGAACTTACAGCCTTTGAACTTAAGTGCGAGCATTTTGCATTTTGGGGGGCCTCAGTTACTTTCTCTGCATACTCATGGACTATTTCTTATCAGCAGTTTTAAAAGCTTTGTTGTTTATTTCTGTAGTTGTTTTTTTGCTCCATTTTTTTCTGCAGTGTATTTTTTTTTTTTTTTGACTAAACAAAATGTTATAGATAATATGGAATTCGGACAAAGGCAGAGCCCCTGGGGATGTAGAAGGGGGTGCAGAGCTCACTGTGTTCAGCAGCTACTGCTCCAAGGACCCCAGAGAACACTGGGAGACATCTGGACTCTAGTGTCTGAGCCCTCGCAAGCCTGACTCTGCCACCCTTGCTGTTGCCCTTAGTCAGTCCTCTCTCAGGAAGACTCACGCTGGCGCCATCCACAGCCCATGCAGTAAACCGCTTTAGGTGACTGTGCTGCCTACATGAAGTTCTGTGGGTGCTGAAGCATTTAGATTTATTTCAATGGGAATCAGCCCACTCTATACTGAATTTTACTCTCTAAGAAACAGCAAGATCACACTGCAATTTCAAATGTTTCCAAAATTTTTGATGAATTCATCTCTCTATGCTGGACATAAGATGCCTGCGCCATGGGAGACACTCTGTGTCATCAGACGTTACTGGCAAGACCCCAAGCTCAGCTGGGGTTCTGGCTGCTCGACGTCGGCTCTCTCTGGCACAGTAGAGCCTGACTCACCGCCATGCAGAAGACCCACACTGAAAAGTCTGGCTTGGAATTATTGCTGAAACAGTCCCGGAAACCCTTCCACCACCACCATTGTGCATATGCAAAGCCTCTGCAAAACCTAAACTGAATTCACAATGCTGCAGAGAAGAGCCCGCCTAAGAATTCTGTAACCCAAACCTAAGTCCAGGAGCCAAATCATTTAACACGCTGGCATCAGACAGCTCAGAAAATGAGCTAAATTTAGATCATCCAAGTAAGCACTGAAGTTCTTTCCTTACTGTTTGGGTCCAAAGAGCTATTCTGGACATCACGCCATTAAACAAAGCAGTGTAACTGACAAGCAGCAGTGGCCAAAGTGAATTTCCTTTTGGAAATGAGCGAGGCTCTTAGCTTCTGCTTGGATTAGCCCTGCAGCTGTCACTCACTGGCAAGCGACAGAGCCAGGCTGTATCAAACAATACACATTTGGGGGATGACTTCAGGGCTCCCCACATTTGACCACTTTGGGTCACAGACTTTCAGAAATGGTCCATTTGGGCCATTTTTTAAAAAACAACATCAGATTAAAACCTTGTTCTCCAGCAGTTTGTTCCCAGAATAAGCTATTTCCAAGGAAAGAGCAATTATGTGGAATCTACCATCAGGTCACAGAAAACAGAATAAACATTTGATGTATTTAAGCAATCATGCCTGTATTTCTCTTCTATTACCCTAAAGCAACTCACTGACTCTAAGTATTTTCCCTTTCAGCCCCAACGAACACCAGGCAGCTGCAAAAATAGCATTTGCAAATTCTAAGATTTCAGAAAAACTCACAGAAAGACTACAGTTCCCGTAGGATAAGACTGCAGAAGCCAACTAGCATATCAAGGGTCTTTGCTTTAGGCTGGAATTATATCATCTTAATGTAGTAAATAATCTCATGCTGATTCAAGTTTTGATTAGCGTTTATTTAAGCCTTTGGGTAATAATTTAAAAAAAAAAAGATAGCAAATGTAGTTTGGTAGATTGTATCTTTTCAAACATGGGACCCAGGAGGGGACAATAATAAAAGGAGTCCTTGAGGGTGAAAATATGGGAAACTACTGAGAAATTATTCTGAGAAAGTAATTAAGGGAATGCAATCACATACACAAGTATCCCAGTCCAGCCTGTGATAAGAGAAGTTTAAAGCAACATGAAGGACCAGTGATGGAAGATTAGTTCATAAATTATGGCTCACCTATATAATGCAAATACTAAGCCACCACTAAAAGATGCTGCGTATGTTAACTTATTGAAAGGAAAAAAGTGTCCATAATGCTAAGGGCAAAAGAACAGGCTATGAAGAAATTTAATGACAAGGGTAAACCCTAAAGAGAGGCTGTCTTTAGGATGGTAGGATTGTGTGTATTTTATCATTTTCATTTGATTATCTATAATTTCTAATTGTTCTCTGTGCTTTTGTAATAAGGGAAAAAATGAAGTGGAAGATTAAAAAAGAAAATGTCCTGGCCAGCAGAGAAGGGAAGTTATGATCCTAAACAACAAATAGCTTCAGAGTCATCAAAATTGCAAATGAAATACAATAAAATGTTGTTGAAATAAATATATAATGAATTCAAGAAAATCCAAAGTATTGAATCTGGGTGACCCATTATCTTCGTGACTCTAGTCTAGAATTTCTTCCGTGTGTCCCACTCCTCTCCCACATGCATAAAGCTTTCTCTTACTTCTGCAACCCTGCTTTTCAAAGAAGATTCCTTGTGAACTAATATTCAGAATCATGTTCAAGATTTTATTATACTTTTTTTAAGTAGGCTCATTTAGTTCTATACTAATGTTAGCCTTTATTCCTAGTTCTTCCCCTCACCTCCACCAATTTTCCAACCATTTTGAAAACCTCCTGCACACAGGAAGTCTCCTTATAGTTTTGTTTTTCACTATGGGCCTTATCTCCCCTTGGGTCTCACCACAATATGGAACATAATTAGTCCAACACCTTGCAAGTAATACACATTCAATAAACCTAGGTATACATATGTAGGGTTTACTGTATCTATATCTATGACTGATTCACGTGGGTATATGGCAGAAAACATCACAAGATTGTAAAGTAATTATCTGCTGATTAAACATTTAAAAAAAAACCCTCCTCACAGTTGTCTACATGACCTTTCCTTTCTTTCTTTTTTTTTAAACCAGACTATGAATTTCCTGAGGGCTGGGTCATGTCCTGCTTATATGCGCACTTTCTTTAGTGCTTTATGATAGATAACTTACACAGTAAGAGCTCAGTAAATATTGGTGAATAAAATGTGTGAACAAATTACGTGGACTGACGCTGACTTATTTTATGTTTACTAGACAATTCCAAGTCATTTCTGTCTCCCATTAGCTTAGAAGTTCTCAATGCAGGCGATGGGGGGATGGGGGGCAGGCTGTGGGTGGAAGGTCACTTCTGCTCCCTGGGGACATCTGGCCATGTCTGGAGACATTTTTAATGTCATGACTAGAGGGAGGGGAGATGTTCCTGGTGTTTAGTGGACAGAGACCAGGGGTGAGGCCACAGCTCACCCTACAATACAGGGGACAGATTCCTACAACGAAGAATTATCTAGCCCAATATGTCAATACGGAAATCTTCTTTTCACCCTATATTGCTTCTTAGAGTTGTTACATTCTTTTTCCTCCTCTTTGACTCTCCTCCACACACATGCTTAGCTTTTAGAGAAAGTCTCCAAACTTAAGACTGATATCAGCAAGTCTATCGAAGCCCAGTTTTGTCATCTGTTTACTGGTGGATAAGAC
This sequence comes from Bubalus bubalis, assembly GCF_019923935.1. NCBI lineage: Eukaryota > Metazoa > Chordata > Mammalia > Artiodactyla > Bovidae > Bubalus > Bubalus bubalis. Next base: position 74,419,855 of record NC_059160.1, on the reverse strand, counting down.
CTGCCCACCTATCTTTCAGGGTTACCATGAGGGTAAAATAAAAGAATCAATCTTCAGATGCTTTTAGAGACAGATGGAATATATTAATAATCTCTGCCAAGATACATACTGAGAGGAAAATGGGAGATTTAGTAGAACATGAATTTCACTCCTTCACCAATAAACACATTTATTTTCTATTCTGAGTCAACCAATAAGCATTTATTAAGCATTATCCATGTAGAATAAAAAATGCTACCAGGTTTTTGATAGAAATCATGCAATTTTAAAACATGAAAGTAAAATTGTAATCATTTCTGGGCTCTAGGCAACTATAAATATTTTTAAGTGAGAAAATGCCTTCCTTATTTCTCTATATGGGCATAAAGTAGGATTGCAGAAAATATGGCTAACTTAAACCCAGGTCTATTACCATGCCCACATAATCAGACGGTGATCATTTTTGTTGAAGATTTTGCTGAAGTCTTAATTTATATGAGATCTGCATCCTTTGGTTTAGCTACCAACTGTTAAAGGTTGAAATTCCTAATCCATAGATCACATGTGTTGGGAACTGGGTTCCAAGGAACTGCCCCAAGGAAACAGCAGAATCCTCTGAATGGAATGTATGAGTCCTCAGAACTTAAAAATTTAGATCTTAAACAGAACTTAGCAACATTTAAAGGCATGAGCAATTGTTTTTAAATAACCCATGTACATTGACTCTTTGGTCAGGCTCATGATTTGATCTGTCACAATGATCTAAAACATGCATGATTGTGTCTCATGGAGCCCTATGTCTGCTGCTCCTAGAACCACAAACCTGTGATTTTATGTGCATGCTGAAGAGACATGTTGCATTCCCAATTTTTTCCAAAATTTATGACCTTAGTTTTTGCAAATTGGGTCCCTGTGAGAATATGAGCCAGTTATGGAGCTCTGAAGGAAGAATAGCTGTTTTTAAATGTCTATAGGAAAACAAAATATCAAACACACTTATGACAATTTTGAGTCAAAAGTGTAGCTGTGTGAATTGATAACTTTGTCATCTGTTCAATGAATATTTATAGAATGACTTTTATGTAAATATAGCAAGAGTAAGGTATTGTGTTAGAGGCAAAGAAGAGCTTACAATCTATCTGGAAATGTACATGCATGAAAATATGTCATTCAAGATATGTCTTCAGACACTGAATGAGACATGCCAAGTGAGCAGCAAAGCCAATGGTTTCTATAGGTGAAAAGAAAGATATCATGGGATATAGAGTGACAGAAAAGGATTTATGGGGAATAAAAGACTTGAACTTGTTCTTGAGGGACAGGTCAGGTGAAAACGAAGGGAAGGGAAAATATTTTTGAGAGGAGTAGTAATGAAAGAAAAGATGCAGAGGTGGAAATTCATTGATCCATACGGAAGAGCCATCACTGAAGTCATGTTTATGTCCAAGACGCTGTGCTAACTTCCATGAGTATAAAACTGAATTAACCATGCACTGTACAGCCTTACAGAATACACAGTCCGGTTTAAGGACATAATTACAAACACCCAAATTATAATGCAGTGATCTCTGAAGTCAGGTGCAAACTCTCCAGGGAATGTGCAAGATGATCTGTTGGGGTACAGACGCAAAGAGATTTTCTAATTATATTTACTTTAATGTAATCATTTCAATTTGCATATGTATAAAAATGTACTACTACAGTAGTTCACATAATTTATAAATAAGTGTACATGTATTAAAAGATTGGTGCTCAAACACATTTGCTAGGAATAGTGCAAGCTTAAAAACTAGTGGCAGGCTGCTATAATGTACCTATCCCACCGGAAGAAGAAACATATCCTCCAGGAAGCCAAATCCCTGAGGTTGGGCACTGTTCAAATGATACAGGACAAGGGATGAGAATGAAGGGAAGGAGAGTGATGGGAGATAGGTAAAGAGAATTATCATATGACATCCCTTATATACAGAATCTAAAAGGAAATGATACAGACGAGCTTATTTGCAAAACAAATAAACTTGCAGACTTAGAGAATGAATTTATGGTTACCGTGGAGGAAGGGGTAGTTAGGGAGTTTGGGATGGGCACATACACACTGCTATATTTACACTAGATAAACAACAAGGACCTATTGTATAGCTCGGGGAATATTCTCAATGTTATGTGCAGCCTGGACGTGAGGGGAGTTTGAGGGCAAATGGAAACATGTATATGTATGGCTGAGTTCCTTTGCTGTTCACCTGAGACTATCATAACATTGTTAATCAGCTATATGCTGTGCTTAGTTGCTCAGCTGTGTCTGACTCTTTGCAACACCATGGACTGTAGCCCTCCAGGCTCCTCTGTCCATGGGGATTCTCCAGGCAAGAATACTGGAGTGGGTTGCCATGCCCTCCTCCAGGGGAGCTTCCCAACCCAGGGATCAAACTGGATTCTGCTACATTGCAGGTGGATTCTTTACCAGCTGAGATACCAGGGAAGCCCTAATCGGCTATACCCCAATACGAAATAAAAAGTTAAGGAAAAAAAAGGGCAAGCTGAGGACTACATTTGGGCAGTTTTGGGGAACCTAATCTCACAACAGCAGAGGGACATTATTTTGAGTTGACCAAAAACTTTTTTGGGTGGTTTTCTGTAACACTTTACAAACTTTTTGCCCAATCCAATTTATGCACTGTGGGGGCTACACTAGACTAAGCAGAGGCCAATTCCTAACTGCAGAGGAGTAATTTCTCATTCAAATACTCTACAGAAATTTTAGCTAGAGAAGAACTAGGTGACATAAAGGCCAAGATGGTCTGTTTTGTGGACTTTACTAATTTGCAACTAGGTAGAAAAGTCTCACCCTTTCCAATAAGTTAAACATTCATGGTTCATACTCTTTGGGAGCTCATATCCAAGTTGTTCAGGTGCTCAGTCGTATCCAACTCTTTGCAGCCTCATGGACTGCAGCATGCCAGGCTCCACGTCCTTCACTATCTCCCAGAGTTTGCTCAAACTCATGTCCACTGAGTCAGTGATGCCATCCAACCATCTCATTCTCTATCACCTCCTTCTCCTCCTGCCCTCAATCTTTCACAGCATGACAGTCTTTTCCAATGAGTCAGCTCTTCACATCATGTGGCCAAAGTATTGGAGCTTCAGCTTCAGCACCACTCCTTCCAATGAATATTCAGGGTTGATTTCCTTTAGGATTGACTAGTTTGATCTCCTTGCTGTCCAAGGGACCCTTAAGAGTGTTCTCCAACACTGTAGTTCAAAAGCATCAATTCTTTGGTGCTCAGCCTTCTTTAGGGTCCAACTCTTACATCTGTACATGACTACTGGAAAAACCATAGCTTTGACTATATGGACCTTTGTTGGCAAAGTGATGTCTCTGCTTTTTAATACACTGTCTAGGTTTGCCATGGCTTTTCTTACAAGGTGCAAGTGTCTTTTAATTTCATGGCTGCAGTAATAATCCACAGTGATTTTGGAACCTGAGAAAATAAAGTCTGTCCCTGTTTCCTTTTTTCCCCTACTTTCTATTGAAGAAAATAGACTTTCTTTAAGGAACTACATAAGGCTGAACTCCTGTAGCCTGTTACTTCCAAATAAGCCATGCTCTGAGCAGATGTCACTGCCAAGGTTAAATCCTATCTGCTGCCAAGGTTAAATCATATCCCCAGGACTTTCCAGAGCAAATACTATAGACATATTAGTCCTCATTCCTTATGCTCTACTTAGGTATTCAAGTGGAGTTTCAATTCCTCCAAATCCCTGATTTAGCCTTAATGTGTTTGTAGATGAAAATCAGCTTACAAAATATTGCATCCAAGCCCAGAGGAAATACTGCTCAATACTCCTATTTTGTTACCATGGACTGTGAGAAGTGCTGAAATGGTCCCTGGAGACAGAGACCATATAGTTGGAGAACTGTAATTATGTTGTACTCATATACTATTGCCCTGGAGAAGGAAATGGCAACCTACTCCAGTATTCATGCCTGGAAAATCCCATGGACTGAGGAGCCTGGTGGGCTACAGTCCATGGGGTCGCAAAGAGTCGGACACGACTGAGCGACTTCTCTTCTCTTGTCTTCATATACTATTATGTGTTAGGACATAAAGAAATCAGTGTCACTTGTGGCTACTAGTTTGCATGGCTGCTACTCTATTAAATGCATTATATTTATTGTACTTTTAATTCCAACCAGAACGCACAAACCTCATAAGCACAATCATAATACAGAGTATCAACAAGAAGTCTGTTTAACCTGCTGCTGTACTTCAAAATTATTGTGACCGCTAGTAAGGAAAATATACTCTTCTTCTGAAAGCTTTAGGTTACTAATTATTTGTGCCCTCAGGAAGCAAAATATTAACAGAGAGGAAACTCCAAATTATTCTAGAATGAATCCTTGAATTGTCATGGTCTATCATATAAAGGAAATATTTCCTAAGAGAAATGAAATATGAATAAATGCTTGATCATCATCATAACGTAGGTAAACTTTTCCACAGAGAAGTATGAGAGTTTTACTAAAATTCTTCTCCATCACTCCTCACAGTATGAAGGTCATCTGAGGTTCCTGTGAGAAAAGAAGTGGTTCCAGTGGACTGACTCCATTTCTTAATGTCAAACTGCAATGATCTAATAAGACCACATGGGGGAAAGCAGAAAACAGCACAAACTAGATTTCAAAGCTGGATTAGAGATGCTTCAAATTGTGTAAAATAGAACTCTACAATTAGAAAAAGATTACAGCATGGAGAATTAGTTAATTCAAAATTAAACAAAATACCCGTTGGCTTTCAAGTTTAGCATTTTCTGGAGAGGAAGGATATATACTAATTTTTTTAAAATAAGAAAAAATATCTAAATCATAATGCTTTTGAGATCTATCTCTCCAGTGAGAAGATTTGGAAAGAGTCATTTGTGCTTTGTCTCCATTCAAATATTACTCTTGCTTCATCTATCACCTGTCTGAAATTTCTTGAATGCCTTTCTCAAAATGATAACATAGAAATCCATTCGAGTATCTCAAAGACAGCTGGACCACCCTAATAATCTAGGGGACTCCAAAAATTATATTTAATCAAATGTAGCCACATGTGGAAAAGTTCTAAGTTTTGCATTAGAGCACATAATAAATAACAGGCTAGAATCTGGCACTTGCCTTAGCGGGGCTTTGATACTGCTCTTTCCTTTTTCCTTCTAACCTCAAAACAGTTTCTTAGACTTCAGTTTGGGGCTACAATTATCTAGGTGATTGTAGTATTACTATCTATTTGAGAAGGTTACACTACTCTGTTTAATATATACAGTGTCATCATTTACATTTACCAATATGAACGGCTAGATGGACGAGTGTAGACAGAGATAAGTAAATCCTATGAGAATCTAAGCAAACTCTGGGAGATAGTGAAAGACAGGGGAGCCTGGCATGCTGCAGTCCATGGAGTCTAAAGAGTCAGACATGACTTAGCAACTGAACAACATGAGAAGCGTGATGGTTTGTACACTTACCAACAAATAAAATATACCCTTGATGGCAGTTGTTAATAATGTGTGTTCAACAACAGATCAGAGAAGGCAATGGCACCCCACTCCAGTACTCTTGCCTGGAAAATCCCATGGATGGAGGAGCCTGGTAGGCTGCAGTCCATGGGGTCGCTAAGAGTCGGACACGACTGAGAGACTTCACTTTCACTTTCCACTTTCATGCATTGCAGAAGGAAATGGCAACCCACTCCAGTGTTCTTGCCTGGAGAATCCCAGGGATGGGGGAGCCTGGTAGGCTACCATCTATGGGGTCACACAGAGTCGGACACGACTGAAGTGACTTAGCATAGCATAGCAACAACAGATAAATGCTCAGCCTTCACTTTCTCTTATTCAGTTAAAATTTTATCTTTACTTGAAATGATATGTATCTGAAACACAGAGTGGTTTAAATTTTTCAGAAATACATCTTCCAAATACTATAATATAGATGATTATAACTAATCCATATTTTAATATATCTGTCTTTAGTGGATGAAAATGTAATGTTCTTCAGCCATGGGATTAAAAAAGTATAATGTTGTGTATTAATAGTAAATATGTACAGTCCATGGAATCTGAGCTGGAAATATCTTCCTAGATAATCTGGTCTGAAGACCCACCCAGTGCAGAAATTCCCAGTAAAACATCCTGGACAGATGGTTTTCCTGTCTGTCTAAACCTACCAGAAACCAGGAAATAGCTTAGAAGGCAGTTCATTCATTGTGGAAGTCTCCGTTTTCTCAAAATTCTTGCCTTCTGGTGGGATATGCATCCTTGAAACTTCTTAGTCACCTTGCAGGCTTCTAGATCTATGAAACTGTTCTTTAGGAGACCCAGGCACAAGTCAAGCGACTGCCACTTTCTCTTAAGTGTTCTCCACTCACAGGCAAAGAGGAGAAGAGCAAGATGGGAGAGTAAAAATCCTGGATATCAAAGTTATCATCCCCAAAACACTACAGAGTCTTACAAGGCATGTCACTTTCAACACTATGACATTGAACAGAAATAAATGAAAGGCTGTAACACAATTCAATAAACCAATTGCTTAAATTATGGAAGACACTCAGCAGAAATATGTGTTTAAAAAAACACTGATGCTTCTCTTTCCATTCAGATTTCAAATACTGAAGCTGCACCTAATTAAAAATAATTAATGAGAAACTACAAGTGAGTCAGTAGTATGACATCAGCAAAAAAGTCTGAACAATCATAGCCTGATATCGAGAAACATAATTTTTTTGAAGAAGGAAAGTAAGATTATTACCTTTTAAAATCATGGTCAGAACACATCCTTGAACTCTGCCTTAAGAGATTCTTGGGCAAACTGAATTTGTCCAGCAGAGAGCAATTAGGATGGTGAAGGATCTGGAAACCAGATCAAATATGAAAAGGGAACTTCTCAGTTTTAATGTGGAGAAGACTGACTCAAGATTGTGTTGTAGAAACAGAGCTGGTCTCAAGAACCGAGAACCAGGGACACAGATGAAAGCTACAGGGAGTCAGATGCTGGCTTACTGTTAAAAAAAAGTGGAGGGGGCGCAGATTTTCTAAATGCAGACGTGGCTCAGAGACCACACTCCTCGAGCATGAGGAGTGTCCAGCGTCAGCGGTGCTCCAGCACCATCAGAGGTACTCATGATGAAAGTATGATCGAAGGAAAGCAACCACTGTAAACAGAATCAAATGTCTACTGAACGTCTCTTATTTGCCAGCTTCAGGGCATCCAGCCTCCACTAAACAAGACAGATACAAGTGCTAAGCTCAGAGTTTACCATCTAAGTGGAAAGGGGTTGGGCTAAATAGTCTTTAAATTTCCTTTTAGTTCTGAGATTCTAGGACACTATTAGCCTAATATGCTCTATTATACATAATGTTACACAGAACTGGAAAAATGTGTCAAATGGGACTGTACAAATATTGGGGAGTAGAAAGCTTTTTATAGTATTTGTTCCCTGATTCAATATTTACCGATTGCCAATATTATACCCTAAGTATTGAGGTGTCCCATAAAACAAAACAAAACAAAAACCTGTCTTAAAAGAGGTCACAGTCTATAATTTTAAACACTCTTTAAAGACTGTTTTCTCCAGTACTTTGGCCAGTTCAGAGTCACAATACCAATATGTAAAGTGAACACCTAATCTATCTTCCATGGCAAGACATTTTTGAAAGTGAAAAGGATGCTATTAATAATTTCATCAAGACAACAGGTGTAAGAAGGACTGTCCAGACAAACTAGGACATCTGGTCACCCTATTAATAAGCCTCTAGATCAAATAGAAGCTGAGGCCTTCTCAGAAAAACAAATCCTCTTTGAAGTTGAAAATGCAGACTGGGCCCAGTATGTTAACCCAGCTCCTTCCCCAACTCTCTGCTCCCCACTTTGTACATTCCAGAAATGTGATTCTTAGTCACTCCTGATTCATCCACAGGTAGACACCAGACCCAATCAGTCTGTCCCTGGGGTGTTTTGAGAACTGGTCCTCTCCAGTATTGAGACCCACAAGATATCAAACTTGAGTGCTGCTGATGAGAGAATACTGTATGCCCAGGGAGTGAAGTCTACTTGGAGTGGCAATTGAGAAGGATCCTGGCAGAGTTTGACTCCCCAGTTTCAGCTCCCCTTATGCTCTCTCTACTGTTCACCAGAGTTTCCTATGATCTATTGTTCAGTACCAATATTTTTCTAATATTTTTTACCTTTTACTCTAGCTAGTTTGACTTGGGTTTATGGTACTTTCAGTTCAAACTGCCCTAATTCAGATGCAAAGAAGTAATTTAAGTAAAAATGATGGCTTCCCAAAAGCTTGTCATTTTCCCCTCTCCTATAGGTTTGGGCCTGTTGTCGTTTCCAAGAGAAGAAAAAAAAAAAAGATATTTAAACCATTCTGAGGCTTGGCATCAATTCACCTTTTCTCTTCATTCACCCCAACCTTGAGCATATGTTTGAAAAATAAGCTCACACCTGACCTCTGAGACTCTCTTTATCTTTGCCAACAACTTGTGTCACTGGATGTCTTTCTTGCCCTGTTTCTGAGTCTCTGTTCTGGTAATTTGCACTCATCACAGGTCTGTATGAAGTCAGACAGACTTTATTCACTTCCTTCATTAGGGACTAACTCTTTCAGCTGTATATGTGGCCTTGACACCTGCAAAGGATGCTTATTAGTCTTTATTATACTTGACCTCTCTGTAGCGTTGATGCCACTGGTCTTGTTTTCTTTCTTGAATTTGTCTTTTCTTTTGACTTCTATTACATCAGTTTCTTCTTATTCTTGTCCCACAGTTCAAAGCACTTCTCAGTGTTTTCTAGAACCATCTTTTTCTTTGTCCATTGAAAAAATGTTGGAGATGTGCTTCTTCTATTCTTCTTCTATTCTCCGCTTTTGTTCTTCCTTGACAATTTGATTGAATCTCATGGTATCAACCATCAACAATATGCTGATGGGTCTCAATTCTATTTTTATAGGACAGATCTTTCATGAGCTCCTGATTCATAAATTTATTGTACATCTTCTACTGAGTGGCCCAATAAGTACTTCAAACTCAAAGTATCCAAGACTAAACTCCCCATTTTGCAAAACAGTTCCATTTCTGATATTCCTATTGTCTTTAAATAGCATTACTACCTACATAGCACCTAAAACAGAAGCCTGGGAGACCATCCTAGCTCCTTCCACTCCCTGGCACCACATTTCAGAAGTCACTATGTCCTATGAATTCTACCTCCTAGTAATTCTTGAAGCCATCCCTATCAACTCTAACTGTCAGTGCTTTATGCCATCCTCCTCTCTTTGCAGTGCTATCTTAAATGGTTTTTCTTTATCCAGTCCCACTTCCTTCAAACAACCTTCCTTTATGCTGCCATCACAGTATTTCTTTCATACTCTCAAATTCAAAATTATCCAGTGATAATTCTCTAATTAACTTCAAAACAATGTACAGACTCCCAGTAAGACTCGTGAAGTTGCTCTTGGCCTGGCCTTGTTAGGCCACATGCCCTAGACTCTTGCTCCAGCGCTTCAGCTGCCATAAATCAAGGCCAGACACGCTGGACAGTCTGTCATCTTCTTAGTGGGCCACTCCCTGTTATCTGTTAGGGCAGATGACTGTGTGACTCTGCCTGGTTCTTTTGGAATGTTGACTCTCAGTTTGTTCCCTCTCGAAACTCACAGTGTGAGAAGCTCAAGTCACATGGAAAGACCGCATGTAGGTGCTGCGGGGCCAGCTGAGCTCAGCCCAGGTGCCAAGCGTATGAATGAAGAAGTTTCATTCTTCTGAGCCACTCTGACCATCCCAGCCAGGGCCCCAGACCTCATGAGGCAGAGACACACCATCCCTGATGTGCCCTCTCTGAATTCCTGACTCACAGAATCAGTGAACGTAGTAACACAATAGTGTTTTTCATTGCTAAGTTTGGGGTAGTTTGTTATTGAGCAGTAGATGACTGAAATACCCTCTTATAGTATTAATATTTTGTTCTCTGGAGTATTCAATTCTAGGATACTTCTGTCTTCAAGAGTTTGCCTCACAGTTACAGCACATTCCACAGGGTCGTGACTGTCGCATTCTTGAAGAGTATGTTTTATTCTTTTTTTTTTTTTTTTGCCCAGTACCTAGTTTGCAGAATATTTCCAATCCATCTTGTTAATGGGATCCCCGAGCCTTCTTTGTAGTTACTCAGAACTATGCATAGGCACCCAATGGGACCTTCCCTGCTCTGCCTTTTAGTCTCAAGGCTCCCCTTTGCCTCTCAAAATAAGTCCTTCAGCAACTGCAGGTCTAGCAGCTCACCCAGACCCTTGCCTACTAAAGAAGTCAGTCTGGTTTCAACTCAGCATCTCCCCATGAGCTCAAAGTAATTATGGAAGGCTTGGCAGGGGGTCGTAAAAAATGTCATCGATCCATGTCTACTGGTCCATATAAGGAAAAGTGGGGGAGAAAAACATTTATGTTCTGAACACCCACTGTGTGTCAGGATCTCTCCTAGAAGGTCTTCATATATTATCTGACCTAGTCCTCTCAACAGCCCTGTGAAATAGACATTTTGGTTTCCATTTTACAAGGAAAGAATGCTGATGTTCAGTGAGGTTGTGATCTACACAGGGCCGCTTGCTAACAGAATGAAGGATCAACCCAAGCCTACTGGCTCCAAAGCCAATGCAGTTCCTATAAGCCATGCATTCTGGAAACTCTTTTGAGAGGATTGATGGATAAAATTTCAGAAGTTCAATTTTATTCCGATGACTTTAACCACAAAGAGGACTTATTCTCTAATCAAATGTTGACTATCTAAAAATAACATAGTAACTAGAGTCAATCAATTATACTTCAGGATGCCTGTGTTTATTCAAGGGCAGGTCTGCCTGAGAAGGAGGATCAGGGAAGGAAAAGGAAGGAAGGAAGAGAACACAGAAGGCCTGAGCGAGAGGAAGGAGTTGTCTTAAGGTGAGGTCAGAGGAAAACTGCAGAAGGGAAGGCCTGGAATCTAAGACAAAAGGCGTTTCCCTGGAGACTTGGGTGGGGTCGTGTCCTGGGGAAGATCAGAGGATTTAGGACATCCTTTTGTACAATACAGATAGGAAACTGAATACTTTTACCTCTAAGCAGAGGAGCTTGAAAACTTTGTTAAGTCCAAGACTTACATCCTCAATGAAACTTGGCCCATAGGATTCTATTTTTCAATTTCATTAATGTTAATGTTTTATCATTCTTTTTACTTACACATAAATTGATTTTTTATTTTCATGGTTGTCAAAAGATTATTCACAGAAAAGTTCAGATCAGGATCAATTTCTATTTCTTTTTCATTAGATCAATATATTTTAATGAAGTGTGATTGATTAATATTTTAGGGAGAAAGAAGTAAAACTCTTTTCTCCAGGCATCATTGATCTATGTCTGAGCCAAAGGATTACCAAAGACTAGTGTCTGTTTTTCTTGTTGAGTAAGTCCTGGGGTCTTGGGTCACACTGCCACTTTGATGCCATTAGAACATCAAATAAGCGCATTTTGGCAAGCTATGGTGTATCTAGCATCCCCTACCTGCATACATATAAACAACTTTTATGTATGTGCATTAGGAACTAGGAAACAAGATCACATGTTTGAAATCTCATTTCCTAAGCAAGATGCTTAGAGGGTGCCTGATAAGATCTGGTTATACAAAATTAGTGGGTTTCACTCTCAATGAGGACTCATCCCTCCTCTATCCCTCTGAGTTGAAGTTATAGTTATGCCAGTGCCTCTGCCGGGACTTGTTCTATAGTTGAGTGAAGACATGTTATCTATTTTCACACACACACACACACACACAGAGCTTAGATTTCCACAGAAGCCTTTTAAATACTATATAAAGTGTTTCAGAGAGCAAAGACTCTAATGCTAAGTCGTCCAGGTGGAGCCATACGGGGTTCTAGAGCTCATTTCTGTTCTTTGTTACATGCCACAGTCAAACAGGTATGTCAATCCTATGATGATTGCTCCAAGAAAGAGAGAACTCCATCTCATGTACTTGGTTCTTCATGGTTCTCTCACCTACCAAAGACACACGAAGCTTCTTTTATGTTGTAGGGCTTTTACCAGACTCTGGAGATGGTGAGGTAAGTAAGATCAACTGGTCCCCTGCTCTTAGGAAGTCTACATTCTAGTGAGGGAGGCAAGACAATAAGAGAAGCAAGTAAATGAATTAACAGCCCAGTTATAGATTGTGATTATTGCCATGAAGAACATAGGCAGAATAGCTGGACAGAGAGTGACTGTGGTGGGGAGGATGTCTGTTTTAGATACAGGTGATTGGGGAAGATGGCCACTGGACTGACCCCAGTGGAGAAGAAAAAGCCAGCCATGTGAAGAGCCAGAGTGGAGCACTGTGATTTGGGATGGCATGTGCAAAGGCCCCAAGGCAGGATATACTGTGGCATGCTTCGAAAACTGTTAAGAAAAAAGATGAAGACTTCAAAATACATGAAGCAAAAAACTGACAACATTTAAAGGAGAAACAGACAAATCTATGTCTCACATTGGGAGATTTTTAACACATAACATTACCATAAAATCTGAGCCCTGGTGGCTCAGATGGTAAAGCATCTGTCTATAATGCGGGAGACCTGGGTTCGATCCCTGGGTAGGGAAGATCCTCTGGAGAAGGAAATGGCAACCCACTCCAGTACCATTGCCTGGAAAATCCCATGGACAGAGGAGCAAAACTTAGCAACCTAAAAACTTCAAGTATATATAACATATGTTGTCGTCATTGTTTAGTTGCGCAGTCGTATCTGACTCTTTGCAACACCAGGACTGTAGCCCTCCAAGCTCCTCTGCCCATGGGATTCTCCAGGCAAGAATACTTCATTGGGCAGCCATTTTCTTCTCCAAGGGCTCTTCCCAACCCAGGGATTGAACCCATGACTCCTGCACTGCAGGCGGATTCTTTACCACTGAGCCATCAAGGAAGCCCATATGCTACATGTATTCTATGTGTATTCTGTAAGGCAGGTATTCTGAAGCAGTTTAGCTGGATGGTTCTAGCTTGGGAGTTCTCATGAGGCTGCCATCTAGATCTCACCTGGGATTGCAGTCCTCTGAGGGCTTAATTGGGGCAGGAGGACCCACTTTTGCTCTCATGGCTTCAATTCCTCACCGGCTCTAAGCAAGAAGCCTCAATTCCTCACACCTTGGGCTTTTCTATAGGGTTTCTAATGTCTTTTAAGACATGCAACTGGTTTCCCAGAGTGAACTCCAGAAGAAAGAGAAGCATCATGACTTTTTCAGCTGGTCCCAGAAGCCACAGACCATCACTTCTACCATATTCTATTCATAAGAAGTAAATCACTAAGTCCAGCTCACACTCAGGGAGAGAAAGAAGTGTAAAAAATATGTGGTTGTTTTTCAAAGTCATCACAGGCATGTTCATTTAAATACATGCTGTGAGACACCCAAGCAAGTGGTCTTGCTCGTGGGAAATGCTAGTCTACAGTGAGAGGAGAGAGATCCGGGTTGAAAATACAAATTTGAAAGTCATCAGCATACGTGAGGGCAGGGGGATGCCAGTTTGAAAGTAGCCAACATCAGTGGTAGTACAGACTAGGGGTAACATCATCTAGGGACAGAGTGTAGTGGGGGAAAGAAGGCCTAGCACTGAGCTCCGGGGTCCACTCTAACATTCAGCAGTCAGATAAAGGAGGAAGAACCAGGGAGGGAGAGAGCCAAGAAGCCAGTGAGGTAAGAGGAAGCCAGAAATGTGCAGTATCATGGAGCTTCAGGGAGACTGCTTCAATACTAATAATAGTTGTTGTTTAGTTGTTCAGTCATGCCTGACTCTCTCTCGACCCCATGGACTGTAGCCCACCAGGCTGCTCTGTCCATGGGCTTTTCCAGGCAAGAATACTAGAGTGTGTTGCCATTTCCTTCCCCAGGGTATCTTGTCGACCCAGGGACCAAACATACGTCTCCTACATTGGCAGGCAGATTCTTTACCTCTGAGCCACCAGGGAAGCCCAAGTACAAGTACTCTTGTACTAATAATTAGTACAAGAGTAATGAAAACATTTATTGAGTACTGTCTATTGTCCTAGGCATTGTTCAACTACTTCATGTGTATATGAACCTTTAGTCTTAATAATGTGTGGTGGATTCTTTATGATTCCCTAATTGAAGTTAGAAAAATTGGAATACAAAATATTTTTCCAAAGTCTTGCAGATAATGAAGCGGGAAGCTGAGAGAGCAAAGTGGATGCTGGGTGAAAATAAACCCTGATTATATTGAACTCTATGCCCATTCAGTGCCTGCACCCAAGTGACCAAAAGATTTTAGATCTTTTCTGTCCTTATCTCACTCAATCTCTCAACATTTGAGCAAATACCTATTTTGTGCCAACTCTAGGTAGTGAAGATATAGTAGTAAGTGAAATATTTTAAGACTCCTGCCCTTTGGAATTTCCCTTTCAGTGGAGGAGAGATCCTTAGATTATATATATATACACACACAGCATGTAAAATAGTAGTAATCGCAAAGGTGAAGGGTAAAGCTGGAAAAGGAGCCAGAAGGGGTGGAGGTGGCCATGCAGGCACTCTTAGACAAGGCTGTTCATGGAAGGCCTCGGCAGCAAAATGACACTTCTGTAAGATTTTTAAGCGAGGGATGAGCCATACAGATATCTGGGGAGAAGTTTTCCAGGCAGAGGAAAAATTAATTTAAAAGACCCTGAAGCAAGATTGTGCCTGGTGTGTGAAGGAAAAGCAAAGAGGCCAGAGTGGTTGAAGTGGAGAAAGCAAGAAGGGTATCAGGAGAGAGCAGAGAAGGAACGGGGTCATACAGGTAGGGTCTTGTAGACAGACTGTGAGCTTTGACTTGTGTTCTGAGTGAGATGGAAAAATGTAGGATGGTTTTGACCTGATTACATGACCTGATTTGAGATAGATCATGCTGGCTGCTGTGTTAACATTAAACTATATGGAAGCAGGGCTTCCCTGGTGGTTAAGATGGTAAAGAATCTGCCTGCAGTGCAGGAGACCTGGGTTTGATCCTGGGTTGGGAAGAGCCCCTGGAGGAAGGCATGGCAACCCACTCCAGTATTCTTGCCTGGAGAATCCCTGTGGTCAGAGGAGCCTGGCAGGCTAAGGTCCATGGGGTTGCAAAAAGTCAGCCACAACTGAGCAACTAAACACATATGGAAACAAGAACAGAAGCAGTGGCCAAAAAACAACAACCAAAAAAAAACAAACAAAAAGTAGATACAGATTAGTTAGGAAGTATTGCAATAAATTGGCAGTAAGTGGTGATGGCTGAGCCAGATTATTAACAGTGGAGATGGTAAGATGTGGTTGGACTCTGGAAATATTTTGAAAGTAGAAAACAGGTTTTATTGATGAATTAAATGTGGGATGTGAGAGAGAAAAGGAAGATAAGGATGACTTCAAGGTTTTTGGTCTGAGAAACTTAAAGAATGGAATAGTCATTTATTGAGATGAGGAAGACTCGGAGAAGGCAATGGCACCCCACTCCAGTACTCTTAATCCCAGGGACGGCGGAGCCTGGTGGGCGGCCATCTATGGGGTCGCACAGAGTCAGACACTACTGAAGTGACTTAGCAGCAGAGATGAGGAAGACTACAAAAGAAGCAGGTTTGAGGGGAAGAAAATAAATTTAGGTTTGAAGTGCTTATTAAATATCCCCTGGAGAAGCTGAATAGACATCTGGACACATAAATGAATATGGATATGGAGCTCAGGGAAGAGAAGCAGAGTAAGAAATAAAATAGTAATCAGAGCACATATATGGATTTTAAAAACCATGAGACTAGGTGAAATCACTAAAGGACTAGTGTAGAAAGAAGAGAGTCTAGGTTTACACACTGATCCCTGGCCCTCTCCAATGTCTAAGGCTACGAGGAACCAGAAAGGAATCCGAGAGCAGTGTGCAGAGAGGCAGGCGGTACTCTAGGCAAGTGTGATGTCCTGGTTGCCAGGTGAAGCAAGTATTCTTAGGAAAAGGGCAATCAAATGCTGCTGGTACATCAAACAAGAACATGGACCTTTGGACTTAACAACACTGAGGCCATTGCTTGATCTCATTAAGAGGTGTTTTCTTGCAGTGAAACAAGAGATTGGTGGGGTAAAAACCTGAGTGCAGTGGATTCAGAAGAGAATGGGAGGAGAGATACTAGAGACATCAAGTGTAGCCTTCTCTTCCAAAGAAACTGGCTATGAAGGTGAAGCCATGAGTAATCATCAGTCCCATCCACTTTACCTGTAATCTGGCTTTACTAATCATTTGTTTTAATTGATGCTATAGAAGATTTGTGGACTTCCCAGGTGGCATTAGTGATTAAAAAAAAAAACCCACCTGCCCATGCAGGAGAGATAAGAGACATGGGTTTGATCCCAGGGCTGGGAAGAGCCCCTGCAGGAGGGCATGGCAACCCACTCCAGTATTCTTGCCTGGAGAACCCTATGGAGAGAGGAGCCTGGAGGGCCATGGTCCATAGGGTCATGACGAGTCGGACTGAAATGACTTAGCACACACACACAGAAGATTTGTGTGTCCTCCAAGCAGCACAGAGCCTAAATAGTAATTTTGCCCAAGTTCTTTTTCTGAGAACTTGCAGTCAGCTGTGTCTAGTTCAGCTGAGCCTGGAATCAGCTGTGTCTAGTTGGAGACTGAGCTGGCTAAGACTGAATAGGACCACTGACCATCCAAATGGGCATGCATGAGTGTCCCCTTGACCTTTTCATGTCAAAGGGCTGAAACTCCACCCTCAGATGATGGTAAGCATCTCCATGTTTGAACCTGCAGAGGCCTGGAGCTTAGTTGGACCTGCGCAGAATCATGATACTACATGCACCTTTTTTCAATTACTTTCCCCACGCTCCCCATGTACCCCACACCTCAGAATGCCCTATGACTTCATCTTCATCTAATAAATACCCCAAGCCCCTCCACTCTGGGGAGGCAGATCTGAGAGTGTCTTCCATCTCCTCGCTTGGCTGCCTTGTGAATTAAGCTCTCTCTTTGCTGCAGACCGTGGCGTCTCAGCATCTGCCTTGCTGTGTAGTGGGCAAAGGGAACCTCCAGCTTTACTGAGAAATTAGAGAATGTTTAGACGTTTCTCTCCTAAGCCCTGCTGCAGCACACAAGGGCCTGTGATCCTGAACTCACCTCCTTCAAGCCCTCAGTGGAAGAAGTGACTCTTCTGTACTCCTGGCACATCCCAGCCTGCTTCCTTCTGGGGGCCTTCACTTGTTATCTTCTCTCTGTTAATCATACTTTCTCGGGTTTCCTCTGCTCAGCCTAAGAGTGCATTCTACTCTCATCTTCTTAACCTTCTACCTCATGAAAAAAGGAAGGCTTAAGCTTGCTGTTTCGACTTTCTCAACTCTCATGCACTTCTATAACTCTTCCCTGTGAATTCGACCTTCTTGAGATACTCGGGCAAAGACAATCACTGACCCTGGAATTTGGGGGTGGAAAGGGTTGGGGTAGGGTGGAAAGAGGGGTGGAGGGTCTTCATTTGATCTTGTGCAGCTTGTGAAGCTGTAGCCCACTGAGATCTGGGGGTACAGTGTCTCAATCTGTGTGCTAAATGCGAAGAGGCAGTTCTGGGTTCAAATATGACCTTGGGCTTCTCTGGCTATGTATCTTTGAGAAAGTTGCTTATTTCAGCTACAAATCATTACAGCTTTATGTCATTAAATAGCTAACATGGATTCAAAGACAAAATCAGTTGAGTCGGGGGCAAGGCTACTTTGTATGCAATATCTCCTTTAGTTCTTCTAGCGTAGATAAATATTATTACTACTTATAAGTGAGATGGAGGCAGAGATTATGCAACTTGCCCCTTTAGTCACTCAGCCTGTTAAGTGCTAGTTCTGTTTTCTGCTCTCTGTCCCTAAGCCTCTGTTCACTCACTTGTGTATGAGATAAAATACAAGCTTCTGTATCAGGAAGGCTTTTTCTCAAGAATGTCCCAACCATGAGTATTACTTTCCCCTGCTCTTCCATGATTCCCTATCTTAGTTAATGGACCGAATCCCTCTCTGCAGAAACCCGGGAGGGCACCTAGATTTCTTCTTCTCCCCGGTCCCTGCACCTCTCCTGACATCCACCTCACCTGCAGGCTACCTCCTTCATGTTTCCCACGACAGACTCTTCATCCCAGCTCTCATGGGCCTCTTTACCGCCTAAGTCCTCATCACCGCTCCCTAAGACTATACCCTTCACCTTCAGGGAGGCGGACCTGAGGCTTTCTTTTGCCTTCCCACTTGACTAATTTATTTTGAATAAACCCTCTTTTTGCTGCAGACCTCAGCATTTTGGCCTTTTTGACCTGCTCTGCTTTGGGCAAAACAAACCTGTTTCACCTGGTTCGATAAAAAGTGGAAGCAAAAGAAATGGGAGTGGGAACTGGAGAAGGAATGGGGCTAAGTGAAGCTTGGGGGCTTGCCACGTTGCTGCTATTTGTCAGAGAAGAAGTGACACTTCTGTAGGGTGCTGGGAATAATCTAGCAGAGAGGGAAACATTGATGCAAGAGGACAGGGCAGAACTACTGGGACAGTTGATGAGCAGGTGAGAGAAGGTGGGATTCAGTGCACAAACAGAGGGCTTGACCTTCCTTAGGTCATGGGCACCTTGGTTAACACAGCAGAAGGTTGGACACAGGTGAAAGTAAGGTGGCGATTCAGCCACACGCACTGTGAGAGTTCTCTTCAAACTGTTTTCTGTAAAACTAGAAAATAGGAAGCAAGGTCATCTACTACGTACGGTGAGAATGGGAAGGTATTGGAGGTCCAAGAAAAAGTATAAAATACTCAGGAACTGGGAATGTAGATTAACCAGAGAAATACAGTGTAGCCTCTGGACAGTGCTAAGAACCACTAGCAGTGATCACAAATTTAAAGTCGATCAGCATGGGTGTGTGGTTAGCGCCAAACCCTCTTAGCTGTACTGGTGAAGGTGAGAAGAGACACAAATGAAGTTTCAGTGGAGTAATGTAGGAAGAAGCCAGATTGGGAAGACTCAAAGAGAAAACCAGGAAGTGAGGAAGCGAAGAGTCCAGATTAAGACAACTTGTCTCAGAAGGAAGTCTTACTGCTCAGAAATCATGAGATCCTTGGAGAAGGATGTGGGGTTGGGAAACGTAAGATTTTTTTCTAAGGTGGGAGACTCTGAAGCATGTTTGTATACTATGGACTGAGAAAGCAGAGAAGAAATTCTTGATGGAGGAAAGAGGGGGCATCAAGGAAAGGGGTAATAAGGGGAGAAAGTGCATGAAACACAGGTGCTGGAGTGGACGGTGGGCCAGCTGTGAGCAGGTTTGTGGAGAAGAATGGCAGGAAGGTCAGGTTTCCACTCTGAGGGCTGGTATCATTAAATGAATGATAAGATGAGCTCATTGGTGGAAGAAGCAGGTGTGGGAAGTGGGAGGGAGGAGAAGGTATGAAACAACCAACTGGAAGAAGACAGAAGTACATTTCTGTGGAGGCCCGGTAGGATTCCTGGCCACTGGCAAGTGTCCATATTGTGGTTTTTATCCAAAACTTAAAGGAGTCAGTCTGGTCCTGTGACATGTTTCTTCAGCAAGTAGCTACTGAGAAGGTGGAGAGTTGGGTTCACCAGGGAAACCTACACATGTACAGAGCATCATGGATGAAAAATATTCTATCTGTGGAGCCAAGGGAGAGTGGCAGAAAGGGGTGAACCAAAGGGTGACACTGAATGTTATTCTGACTGCTGATCCCTCTAAATGAGTTTCTATTTTAAGAGCCTGGATGTCAATAGTGCTTAATTTAATCAGCTTCTTGCAGGTTAAAAGGAAATTGAAAATCTTCATGAGTACTGGAACAAGTTTTCATTAGAAGCTCCAGCTAATGTGCTCAGGGTATTGTAGGCAAAGGAAGATGGCTTATCTATATATTCCAAAGACAGTTATGACCCTTTAGGACAAATTCTTTGGGATCCTGTTTATCTGGATCTTATCAGGCCGGACTAGTTGCCATTCAGGATTTCTCCCTTAACCCAAGGCATGATTTTCAGCATAGCCTACAGAATCATCCCTGTGATCAGTCCTGACCTTGGTATAAGGAGATTTTCAGAAGCTCTAGTTTGAAACTCAACAGACCTTAACCTCCTTACTCTGGGATGTAAGGCCTTTTATTATATGGCTTCAGTGTACTTTCCTAGTTAATATCCTACTGCTCCACCTATACCAGGCTGCTTGCAGATCCCCAATAATCCAAGCAATCCCCCCTCTTCACCTAGAAGAATATCCTTCATTGCCTGTCAACCTGGGCCACTGTTATTGTTCCCTCAAGAATCCTTAAATATCACTCTTCAAGCTTTCTCTGGTTCCTTTCATCGTTAACCCCCCCCTTTGCTGCTGCTGCTAAGTTGCTTCAGTCGTGTCTGACTCTGTGCAACCCCATAGATGGCAGCCCAGCAGGCTCCCCATCCCTGGGATTCTCCAGGCAAGAATACTGGAGTGGGTTGCCATTTCCTTCTCCAGTGCATACATGCATATGCTAAGTTGCTTCAGTCGTGTCCAACTCTACGCAACCCTATGGACAGCAACCCACCAGGCTCCTCTGTCCACAGGATTCTCCAGGCAAGAATACTGGAGTAGGTTGCCATTTCAGTACTTAATATTATGCTTTATAAGCGCTTACCACATGGTGCTGTGATTTATATATTTTGTCTATCACAATATTCCTTGAGGGACTCTGTCATAGGCCCAGCACTTAGCCCAATCTCTTATATATGATAAGCTACTCAAATAAATAACAGCATCAGATCCAACTTGTAGAGTGAGAAATTCTGATGCTAGAAACAGCTTCCACCTTTTTTAACTAAACCTTAAACTTGTTTCAAGAGCTCTAGCATTTGGAGAATCGGTGTGGTGAAGCAGTTAGGTTTTGAGGTTCTAGTCAGAAATCGGGGATTTGAATCTCTGCTCCACTATTCATTAACCAAGTACCTTTTGCCTCACTTTCCCCATATGTTTAATGATGAAAATAAGAGTACCACAATGGAGTATTACTCAGCCATAAAAAGGAATGAAATTGTGCCATTTGCAGAGAAAAACAAGTATCATTTATTAATGCATATTTGTGGAATCTAGGAAAATGGTACAGGCAAACCTATTTGCAAAGCAGAAATAGAGACACAGACACAGAACAAATGTATGGACACCAAGGGGGAACAAGGGGAGTGGGATGAATTGGGAGATTGGGATTGACATTTATACACTATTGACATTATGTATAAAATAACTAATGAGAGCAAGAGAGTTCCAGAAAAACATTTACTTCTGCCTTATTGACTATGCCAAAGCCTTTGACTGTGTGGATCACAACAAACTATGGAAATTCTGAGAGAGATGGGAATACTAGACCACCTCGCCTGCCTCCTGAGAAATCTATATACAGATCAAGAAGCAACTGGACATGAAACAACAGACTGGTTCCAAATCGGGAAAGGAGTATGTCAAGGCTGTATATTGTCACCCTGCTTATTTAACTTATATGCAAAGTACATCAGGAGAAATGCTGGGCCGGATGAAGCACAAGCTGGAATCAAAATTGTGGGGAGGAATATCAATAACCTCAGATATGCAGATGATACCACCCTTATGGCAGAAAGCGAAGAAGAACTAAAGAGCCTCTTGTTGAAAGTGAAAGAGGAGAGTGAAAAAGTTGGCTTAAACTCAACATTCAGAAAACTAAGCTCATGGCATCTAGTCCCATCACTTCATGGGAAATAGATGGGGAAACAGTGGAAACGGTGGCAGACTTTATTTTTGGGGGCTCCAAAATCACTGCAGATGGTTATTGCAGCCATGAAATTAAAAGACGCTTGCTCCTTGGAAGAAAAGTTATGACCAACCTAGATAGCATATTAAAAAGCAGAGACATCACTTTGTCAACAAAGGTCTATCTAGTCAAGGCTATGGTTTTTCCAGTAGTCATGTATGGATGTGAGAGTTGGAGTATAAAGAAAGCTGAGCATTGAAGAATTGATGCTTTTGAACTGTGGTGTTGGAGAAGACTCTTGATAGTCTCTTTGACTGCAAGGAGATCCAACCAGTCCATACTAAAGGAAATCAGTCCTGAATATTCATTGGAAGGACTGATGCTGAAGTTGAAGCTACAATACTTGGCCACCTGATGTGAAGGAAAAGACCCTGATGCTGGGAAAAATTGAAGGAAAGAGGAGAAGGGGATGACAGAGGGTGAGATGCTTGGATGGTGTCACTGACTCAATGGACATGAGTTTGAGTAAACTCTGGGAGTTGGTGATGGACAAGGAGGCCTGGCATGCTGCAGTCCATGGGGTCGCAAAGATTCGGACACAACTGAGCAAATGAACTGAACTAATGAGAACCTCCTATATAGCACAGGGAACTCTAGTCAGTGCTGTGGTGACCTAAATGGGAAGGAAATCCAAAAAAGAGGGAAATTATGTATACATATAGCTGATTCACTTTGCTGCACAGCAGAAACTATCACATTGTAAATCACTATATTCCAATTAATAAAAATAAGAACATCAAGGTCATAGGATTACTAGAAAAATTACATAAGACAGGGAATTCCCTGGCAGTCCAGTGGTTAGGACTCCATTTTCATTGCCAAGAGCCCTGAACTGGGAACTGAGATCCACAAGCTGTGTGGCAGGGCCAAAAAATGAAATTATACAAGAGTGCATACAATATGCTTAGCTCAGTGTTTTCCAGGCTTGGCACATAATGGGTAACAATCATTAGTTATCATAATCATTATTACGAACTGTAATTATCTGGAAGCCAGATTCTTGCTGATTTGTCTCTGCCTGCACCCTTGAAACCTTAAGTATTTCCTCTTTGCATGCATCTTTGCTTTGCATTCCTTGCCTGCTCTCCCCCATCTCTTCCAAAATACCATCCCACTCCAAGATGCCTGGTCTTCTGGAGGCAGGACCATGGCTCCTAATTAGCCTACCTCCTACACTGCCTCCCTGAGATTCCTCTTACCATGGCCCCCTGCGCCCCACCCCACCTGCCTCTGCAGGCACCGTCATCTCTGGGGTCTTTTCCGGATCATAGCTTCTGCCTGGGCTTCCATACCTGGCTGTCAGTACACAAGTCTCAGCCTTCCTTCCCTCTGTCGACTCTGCCTCCATCCTCAGTATCTGCCCAACCCCCACTTTTCCAGGGCCCTCTGGATCTGCACAGAAGCACCATGGTGAACTTTTATCCATACCTGGCCACAGTGCACATTATACACTTGCTGTGTGTGCTTTTCCTGAACAATACACACAGAAGGATGTGCTGCTGATCCAGTTAAATTCTCTCCTGCAAGGATTCCCATTATCCATCTGCAGTATTCTAAAGGTCTTCAGTTTACCAGACTGTTGACCACTCTAACCCAGTCACACAGATTATGCTACAGTTTTAGGAAAGTCACTCAGTTGTGTCTGTTTGTGACCCCACGGACTATACAGTCCATGGGATTCTCCAGGCCAGAATACTGAAGTGAATAGCCGTTGCCTTCTGCAGGGGATCTTCCCAACCCAGCGACTGAACCCAGATCTCCTGTATTGCAGCCAGATTATTTACCAGCTGAGCCACAGGGAAGCCCAAGAATACTGGAGTGGGTAGCCTATCCCTTCTCCAGCAGATTTTCTTGACCCAGGAATCAAACTGGGGTCTCCTGTATTGCAGGCAGAATCTTTACCAACTGCTGCTGCTGCTGCTAAGTCACTTCAGTCGTGTCCGACTCTGTGCGACCCCATAAACGGCAGCCCACCAGGCTCCCCCGTCCCTGGGATTCTCCAGGCAAGAACACTGGAGTGGGTTGCCATTTCCTTCTGCAATGCATGAAAGTGAAAAGTGAAAGTGAAGTCACTCAGCCATGTCTGACTCTTCGCGACCCCATAGACCGCAGCGTACCAGGCTCCTCCATCCATGGGATTTTCCAGGCAAGAGTACTGGAGTGGGGTGCCATCGCCTTCTCCGCTTTACCAACTGAGATATCAGGAAAGACTTAGTTTCAGTCAGGGCCATCTAAAAGGTCATTTCATCCTAGCTGGAGCTCTGAAGCAGAATTCCAGCTGTGGATGATGGTGGTTAAAAATGCTGTGGCTTTGACTTTTTATTTCAATGCATTTCCCAATCAGGGAAACTTTAGGTCTATGCAATATTTTGACTATAGCTCCTCACTCAACTACCAAACAGTCTGGGGAAATTAGTGAGTTTTGTTGCAGAGGTAAATATGTGGGAATAAGGAGAATACCATATTTTAAATGTTTCCCAAGCCTCAGAGTTAGAAATGAACTTGGCCAAATCTGAAGTCTTAGTCAATTGAAATGGCAAATGTAGCAGGGAGAGAGAGAGACACAGAGCAAAACTGCCCCTGGAACTGATCATTCCTGGGTTATTGTTGTTGTTTAGTTGCTAAGTCGGAGAAGGCAATGGCACCCCACTCCAGTACTCTTGCCTGGAAAATCCCATAGATGGAGGAGCCTGGTAGGCTGCAGTCCATGGGGTCGCTGAGGGTCGGACATGACTGAGCAACTTCACTTTCACTTTTCACTTTCATGCATTGGAGAAGGAAATGGCAACCCACTCCAGTGTTCTTGCCTGGAGAATCCCAGGGACGGGGGAGCCTGGTGGGCTGCCGTCTATGGGGTCGCACAGAGTCGGACACGACTGAAGTGACTCAGCAGCAGTTGCTGAGTCATGTCCAATTCTTTGCGACCCCATGGACTGCAACACGCCAGGCTTCCCTGTCCTTCACTATCTCCAGGAGTTTGCTCAAACTCATGTCCATTGAGTCTATGATGCTATCCAACCATCTCATCCTCTGTCACCCTTTCTCCTTCTACCCTCAATAAACTACCCTTAAAACAGAGCTACTGTTACGAGTCCATTAAACAAGGCACTTACTCCATATCATCAAATGAGTTAACAACTCTTTCATAGAATGTTACTATATTATGTAAAATTATGTATGGACTTTATAAGAAATCAATTTATATGTAATTATGTTTTACTTATACAATTATATTTTATAAAGGAAGATATACTTTTAGACCCAGAGGCTTCTGCAATGTGAAATAAAACCTTTTTAGTACCAAAGATACATTTTCTGCAAAAACCAAAGGGAGGCAATTCCTCTTATTTCCTCAGTAGGGAGAGATCATAAGGCAATAAAATTATTCCACGCATCATATTAGTGGTTAATTAACTCAATATGGGAGAAGAGATGAGGGCTGGAGGGAGACAAATCGCTGTTTACAACATTTTGAGTGATGGTTCATTCAACAATCATGGTTCCTTTCCTCCATGTTAAAAGAAACAGCAGAGATGAAAGGGACTTCTTCCCTGACCTGGAAAAGATGCCATGCAGACACTGGAGGAGGTGGAGGGAGGAAGAGCCCAGCTCTTTCCCAGGGCTTCAGCCTCCTCCTTGGGGATTGGAGTTGAGATTCAATGCACAACTGCATTCCTGCAGCCCCCTCCCACGTGGAGCTGCTATTCCCTGGGGCCTGATGCTAAATATAGCGCCTGCCTTTCAGACTGACAGGAGAGCTCCTGCTGTGTACACCGGGGAGCTGAATCTTCACACATTCCTAATATGGTAGCCCGAAGCCCATCAGAGGGAAGCTGGCGGGAGACCAGCGGGGCTGACACAACACGCTGCCTTGAGGTTAACCCTTTCGTAGAAAGCAGGGTGGACGCTAGCTTGAGCACTGGTCACAGCAGATTCACCAGTTACTGAGAATCTAAAAACCAGGATCTAGTCCTCCTTGCAAATAACAGTATTTGCAGACAATAAATGCTAGATCCAGGAAGCGGGGCAAAATAAACTGCCTCAACCCCAAGGGTCACTGAAATAAATCCAGAAGAAAGAACAGTCTCAGGAGGGTGGGAAAGGCTGTAGAAAAGAGGACCACAGAGGGACTGACAAGTACGTGTCAGGCCTGCCCCACAGACCGTGTGGCACTGTCCCAGCAGCTGCGCCCACCTCAGAAGGGCAGGCGTGCAGGTGTTCCTGCTGGCTGTTGAAAACAGACCCAGTAGTGAGCAGAGACTGCAGAGTGTGGCTCTCATGGCTGCTGGCTCTTCCCAGCAGGCGGGAGACCTGGCTAGCCCAAGGACTGGGCCATTCAGCATTTCACAATGTCTCCAGGAGGCAAAGGACTGTGGCCATTGTACGAGTAATAAGAGGCAGCCCAGCCCATGGTTAAACAACTAATGTCCCTATTAACTCACTAAAGGGTGAAATACTAAAAGCTTCCTCTTCTCTCTCCACAGGGTGGGGGTGGGGGTGGGGGTGGGGGGAGAAAACCAGTGTGGCAGCTTCTGCATCCCCAGCTTACCTTCTGATGACAACATGGGGTCAAGGGAAAGGAGACTAATTTCACTGAATATGGAATGGGCTAAGGAGAGATTTCATGGGTGGAGGTCCTCTCTTCAAGGCTGAACACTTAAACTTTCCAGAGCTACAAACAGAGGCCACGTGACTCTCAGCAACAGTAAGGCCTCAAGGGTTCCAATAGAACATCACTTAATATTGACAGCTTCTTTCACACGTGCCTTCCTTAGTCTCAGGCTAGAGAGAGGGTGAGTTTGGAGGTGCTTATGAAGTGCTACCCAAGGAACAGAAGCATAAATCCCGGGTCTAATTAGTGATGCTATTCGGCTTTCAGATGAGCAGACATGCCCTTGGTAGGGCTTTGGGTTGGTAAAGCCTGTGGATCAATATCAGTTTAAGGTGGTATCTCTGTTCACCCACGAAACACAGCAAAGGACAGGGTCCTTCCTCAGAAGCAGCAGAGAGACGCGTTTCTTCAAAGTGGACAGAGGCAGACAACAGCCATTCTTCATACTAAATGTGAGCTGAGCCATTACATTTTTTAAACACTGATTTATTGGGCAGGTTTGTGTGAATGTGTGTCTTTGGCAAAGTTCTCAAGAGCTGTCTTTTTCTTAGGGCAAAAAGAAAAAAAAAAAAAACACTCTCAGCCAAGGCCAAAAAATGATTTCAGCCAAGAAAGGAACTGCTATAGCCTGTAATATAAACCATGAAATAACTGGAGCCAGAGAATATGGTCATTAGAAAGGCTTCAACAAGAACCAGGCTGTAACAACCCCCTTCTCCCCTCCCCACCCCCCCACCAAGATAAATGTGCTTTCATCTTTATGGCTTCCATGACAGGCAAATGACCTTAGGATGACTTTCAAGTCCTGAATTTCTCTCTGAAAGAAAATATTAAGGAATAAGAAAATCATAGACAGGCCCTAAAATTGAAGGGGAATTTCTTATGAGTTTACTTAGAAAGGAAATCATTAAACTCTTTGGAAATGAACTTTTCAACTACAAAAGAAGGACTTGGGGAACAGAGGGGCCACAGGCAGGACACACAGGGTCAGATCAAGTCTTCACAGACCAGTTGCTGAAAAGAGAGGAAATTAAAAGCTGGGATAGAATTAGGTCACCTTAGCACTTTGATCAGGGGCCCATTTACCAAACATGATGCTGCTCAGTATGTGGCTAATACAACTGAAGGAAGAAATGAAGGATGATTGGTGTAGTAGCCACTCCGGATGCGCCCATGGAACATCTAACAGGAGGTGGGTAGGAAGGCTGGTCTGTGGACTCTAGATCCTGCACGTCCTTTCCTCCGGCTCCTTTCTCTGTCTCTGTTCTGCATCCCAGGGGCAGCTCTCCACGCTCCCAGACGTCAGACTTTGAGGTGGGTTTGAGGCTAGAGAGTGAGAGGAGAGACAGCCTGCTTGGATATTTCCTCCCTGCTTGGCTCCTGCTCCTTGCCGTCCTCTGACAGGTGGCATCCTGTCAGGTCACTGCCTTCAGGATTCCTGTTCTCACTGGGCTCTGGAAGCAAATTCCCCTTCCCCTTGCTCTTCAGCCCTGGAGGTGTAATGGCTTTCTGCTCTCTGATCTCTGCTTCACCAACCACTATTTGCTCCCTTGCTTGTACCCTACCACTCACATAGCCCCATCACGATACTCTCTTCACTTAAAACTACTTGTGTGGAACTGTATCCTCTGCCAGGACACTGAGCCATACTTGAGACATGGCCACAAAAAAGATGACCTCATTTAGCTTTGCCTTAATGTGGAAAAAAACAGGTAGTATCAGTACAGAACTTAGATTGGTGGTTCACTGTTTTCTTTAGGCACTTTCAGCAGGAAACTCATGTCTTTTATATATATGTTATAGGAAGTCTAGGCCTGAGCCCCCAGATAGTTATGGTCAAATTTACATCTGGAGGGACCCAGCAAGAAGGTGCAAGGCTGCAGAGGTGAACTGCTGCAAACCTTCCCATTGGTGAGCTTGCTGCTGCTGCTGCTGCTAAGTCGCTTCAGTCGTGTCTGACTCTGTGCGACCCCATAGATGGCAGCCTGCCAGGCTCAGCCATCCCTGGGATTCTCCAGGCAAGAACACCGGAGTGGGTTGCCATTTCCTTCTCCAATGCATGAAAGTGAAAGGTGAAAGTGAAGTCGCTCAGTCGTGTCTGACTCTTTGTGACCCCATGGACTGCAGCCTACCAGGCTCCTCTGTCCATGGGATTTTCCAGGCAAGAGTACTGGAGTGGGGTGCCATTGCCTTCTCCGTTGGTGAGCTTAGGACTATAGAAATAACCCCTGATATATAAAGGGGTAGAAGTATTTTGCATTTATTTTTCTTCCTGGATATGAATACATGGTCAAGAAAGGAGAAAGATGAAAAAGAGACACAGGAGAAGAGAGGAACCGGGGTTGAGATGGAGCGGGA
This sequence comes from Bubalus bubalis, assembly GCF_019923935.1. NCBI lineage: Eukaryota > Metazoa > Chordata > Mammalia > Artiodactyla > Bovidae > Bubalus > Bubalus bubalis. The sequence continues at coordinate 74,391,074 of NC_059160.1, read as the reverse complement.
GGAGAGGAGAAAGTAGAGAAGGGAATGGAGAGGAGAAAAAAAGAGAGCTACTAATTCTTAAACTTCAGTCAAAGGAAGTTTCTTTCGTAGAAGACGAAACACTTTTACTTGCAGAATTAATGCCAAGAGTTTTGCTTTGAAAAAAGGGTCAGCCTACATAGATACTTAATTTACAACGTAGAGCTTAGACACCTTTCACACACACCATATCTAAAATACCCCCATCCTCCATAATGCTCAGCCCCATTGTGTGTTTGATTTTGTCCTCATGACACTTAGCACCACCTGACATGACATTATAGTACTTCTTTGAATGTCACTGGTCAGTCCTGGGCCCTGGCATGCCAGCTCCAAGACACTAGGCATGCTGTATTCCTTCACCAGTGCCCAGGCAAGAGTGAACATCAAGACGAAGGTGGTATGGCAGAAACCAATATGACATTGTAAAGTAATCTTCTACCAGTTAAAAAACAAAAACAAAACTAACAAACAAAAAACCCAGGAGGGAAAAAAAAATCCCTGAACTTATGGGATCCAGAGAAGTTCCAGCTTGATGAATATGTAGTGGTACTGGGCGGGTAGTGAGCTCTAATGGGGTGTGGAAGTTCTGCACCCTTTTACCCACCATTGCTTTGTGTATTGGAGAAGGCGATGGCACCCCACTCCAGTACTCTTGCCTGGAAAATCCCATGGATGGAGGAGCCTGAAAGGTTGCAGTCCATGAGGTCGCTAAGAGTCGGACACGACTGAGTGACTTCACTTTCACTTTCCACTTTCATGCATTGGAGAAGGAGGTGGCAACCCACTCCAGTGTTCTTGCCTGGAGAATCCCAGGGACGGCAGAGCCTGGTGGGCTGCCATCTATGGGGATGCACTGAGTCGAACACGACTGAAGTGACTTAGCAGCAGCAGCTTTGTGTATCTCTTCCATCTTGGTGTTCCTGAGTTGTATCCTTCTATGTGCTAAGTCGCTTCAGTTGTATCTGACTGTGACTCTATGGACTGTAGCCCACCAAGCTTCTCCAACCACAGGATTCTCCAGGCAAGAATACTGACATGGGTAGCCATTCTCTTCTCCAGGGTATCTTCCTGACCCAGGGATGGAACCTGCGCCTCTTAGGTCTCTTGCATTGGCAGGTGGAGTCCTTACCACTAGTTCCACCTGGGAATCTAGTAAGTATTTTCCTGTGGCAGCGGGTGGGGTAGGGAGGGTGGAGGGAGGGAAGACTAAGGTGAACATGGGGATCTAGAGAGTCTGGGAACCTCAAGTGGTCATTCCTCTTGCAAAGCAGGTGGGTGAGCGGTGATGAGCATATGAATAACTGATTACCTTCTGTCTCCAGAAATCTGAATCAGGGACACTTACATATTCAAGAGTGAGTCTCTCCCAAAATTACTTTCTGTGAAAACCCAATTCAGGGCTTGAATCACATGTTAGTGGCAGAGAATGAAGGGTCCCTTTTTTCTCTTGCTCGGTGCTGGATTTTCTTCCTATGAAAATAAGGAAGAGAAGACTCCAGATGGAAAGCCTCACATTGTCGGCAGATTTAGAAAAAGCTCCCTGGGAATTTGTATTGGTGATGCAGTCTGGTGCAGACTGACAAGCGAGTCATCTTCCATCTTATTGCTTTAATTTCAGGCTTCAGAGATGCCCAGCTCTGTTGTTCAAAGCGTTTTATTAAAAATTTGTGAGGAGGGAAAAGTGGTCTCTGTGGGCCTGTCTGATTTCATTATCCCTGACACAGCACACAAACGGAGCCGGGCTGCAGGAGGCTGGAGATGGCCGTTTGTGGCACTGGGATGAAGCAAAGGCCTCTGGAACCTTCCAGTACTGATCACAGATATTCTAATCTGCTGGGGGATCTCTCACGAAATCACGAGTCTCCATATATAACTAACTGCATACTTCTCAGCCATTAAACCACCAGCATCCTAATCAGAAGACAGACACCCACCAAAGCCCAATCTTTAACTTATCCCCTTAGTCTAACTTCCACTATAGATGCCTCATTAGCAAAATTCCAATCTCTAAGAATTTTGAGTCCAGATTGAGCAACAAAATGCCAGCCGTTCCTCTATGGCTTTGATGCATGAATCCAACATTCCAGAAAGCAGGAACGCTGCCATTCAGATTGTGATCCAGACATCTGAGTCCTCCAAAGCCTAGGTACAGACCTGACAATATCCTGAAAGGCAGAGATTGCCTGATGGCACCAGTTAAAATGGAGCCCCTGTGAAAAGGGCAGATGGGCTTATATGTCCCTAGGAAGGAGCCCTAGGTCACGTGAAGGTCGTCAGTGCAGTTAAACAATCTAGCTTCTCCCAGACATATATTTCTGGTTGCCAGGAGAGAGAGATCTCCAACCTCAAGAGCAGCCCTGTTGAAACATGCCCAGTGCAGTTGTATGAAGGTTTGGGGGTGCAGGGGTGGGAGAGGCTGTACTGGCAACATGGATGGACATGTAGAAAGCAAAAAGAGCCTCTGGCAGGCTGTCTAGACTTCAGCTTCTGTGCACTGCCTGACTCCATCTCAGCCTTTCTCAACCTGAGATAAATGTTAGGATCTACTAACAGCTTTTAAAAAATACCAGTGCCTGGACAGCACCCTCAAAACAAATAGGATCAAATTAGAATTTTTCTTCCCCCCAACCCCCCAAATTTCTAGTAGAATGTATAAAGGTATAAAAAGTTTGGGAAAACTTTGAGAGCAGAATTGCAAAGTTAATACCAAGGATGAACTTCTTTGGTTCCTCTGGTCATACTCTCACTCTGAGGGATACAGGTCGCCTTGCCAAACCCAAGGGGGTTTCACTGCCAGAGAAGAAGGTGGACCGAGGATGACCAAGAGAAGAGGGAGGGCAGCCTCCACTGCTCAGGCCCCAGTGCCCTGAACTGCCTAAGGGCAGGCCAGGACCTGATTCCATAACTGGTTTGGGAACTTTGCAAATTCCTGAGCCAATGCCCAGGGCTAGAGAAAACACCAGGCCTATGTAAGACCCAAGATCACACCTACAAATGAAGATCAAAAGATTCCTCACTCTCTCTACAGTACGCCTTCCAACTCAGCAAAGTCGTCCCTGCTTAACCTCCTTCCCCTGCTCACAGGAGAATCGGGGCAGTTCTTTTTTTCTGCTGTGTCCGGGGCCTGTATTAGGCTTGGCAGTGGTCCTGATCTTGACTCACAACATCATGGCCCTCTTCAGGGGGTGAGGAGTGGGAGTGAGGTTGCATGATCTGTGTGACTGTGGATGATGACCCTAAGGAAGCCGTGATTAGACAAGCAGACCATATACACAAATGTGCAAATGACTGAACGCACACACACAGTAAACCACCAGCATGGCCAAGAAAGAAAAATAGCAACAACAAAACCAGAGACTCATTTTACCCTAGACAGGGATCAAACGGTTCTGTGTAAACTGTGATTTTAGTTGCTTCTTCCTCAGCCCTAGAAATTATGCTTTCCTTTGAAGAGCTGATGTAGCACTCTAAATGATACATTCAGTACTGGAATTCAGTGTTCTGTTTCTCTCTAGGATGGTAATAGAGACTGGATACATGTCCTAGTGTCTAATTCTCAAGTTATATAATTAGTAACTACATCATGCAAATTTTTTTTAAGTCCTGCTACAAGATAGCATCTCAAAGGAAGCAAAGCTGAAGTTGTTCAGCAGGTTCATTTTCTTTTTCTTTAAGTACTAAGGCTTCTTTTAGCAACAAATCTTTATGTTTCTTTTTATTACTACCATTATTATTATTACTATTGACCACAGTTAAGAGAATGTTCTAGAAATTTGAGTTAGTGAGAGGAAAAAGGAGTATGACATTGAAATCTTCTCAAAAGGACAGCTCCTTGCTTCTCCTGAGAAGTCATTCATAGAGGGATTTTCTCAAACCCCTAATTTTCATGATCATGATTTCTATCTTACCAAGTGATTCAGTTCAGTTCAGTTCAGTCGCTCAGTCGTGTCTGACTCTTTGCGACCCCATGAATCGCAGCACGCCAGGCCTCCCTGTCCATCACCAACTCCCGGAGTTCACCCAAACTCATGTCCATCGAGTCGGTGATGCCATTCTCTAATTTTTATGAGACCCCAATGCATGTCATGATTCACTCTGGTTTAAAAACAAAAAAATCTGAGGCGGGCAGGACAGACTAAAAGAGAGAAGAAGTCAAATTAAATTAACTAGGAGGCACTAAGTCTGGAATGGAGTAAATCTACCAACTTTTGCTTTTCAGTTATACAATTATTTCTTATCCACAGTCCCAAAATACGCTATCATACAGTTCATAGGGCCAGACTTTAGGGCTCTGATCTTCTGAAAGGTTGATTTTTGGCTCGTTGACCACCTTGGGAGACCCACAGAGGTCTGCTCATAGAAGGTCAAGTTAGGGGCTGACGTGAGCACCAGCTGGAGTCAGCACCTTTTTAAAACTGCATTTTCCCTCAACAGAGAGAAGTTGCTCCTTTGGTGAAGTGCATCTCAGCAGAGCTAATGATTGAGGTTGATCTGTTGTTTTTTCTTAGGGGGCATTTTATCTAGAAAGTACCAACATACGCTCCGTCAGACTGATAGTGCTCCCCCTCCCCCACCCCTGGCCTTTCCTTCTCTCCTCCCTGCAAACACACAGGCACTTGCTTTCAAGCCTGTCTGCTTCTGGGGATGTCCTTTTCTCTAGCACACGCAGAAGATGAGAACAGCATCTCCACCGACTGACACCTCTCTTAAACTTTGAGAACCAGTGTTGGCAACTGCAACCACAACAAACAATCCACGTGGAGGGCCCACAGTTCTGCCTCAAACCTGGGAATTCAGGCCAATTCAAGTATTTCCAAAACACTTCTCAGAGCCAAACACTCATCTCCACACACTTAAGGGGCAAACACTCCTCATCTCGGGGAGCTGTTTTTAAACAGCCCTCCGTATTAGTGTTCGGGTTAGGTTTATGTAAGAAAGTCCACACAGGCTTCTAGTTACCTCTGGACCTAGTCTCTTTGGGGTCGTGCAAAGTCAAAGCTTAACACACTACACCACAGCGCATCAGTATAGTCCAGTACTAATGGTAATTAGCATTTAATAGAACCAAACAATATACAAGTTGTTTTTGTATCCATTGTATCTGCTGTAATGAATGAAATGGAGAAGTGTGAAATTACACAGTTTTCAAGAGATTAAAATGGTCTGTCAGTTCTGAGGAAGAAGGTGAGTAGGACTCACCCTGAGTGGCATAGTATGAGCTACATTTTCCAGGAGAAATTTCCATACTTAACACAACATTCCTTCCAGATTTTACAAAACAATTCTGGTTTCTATCAATTTGCCCTCTTGTTGCCATAAATATCTTTGTACTTGCTATTTTGGGCGCCATGTATTTTTGGTTTATAATCAGCTTAATAAGCGTTCACTGCAACTTTTGGTGCATATTCAGGCCATTTAAATACAGCGGAGTGTTAGTCACTCAGTCATGTCTGACTCTTTGCAATCCCATGGACTGTAGCCTGCCAGGCTCCTCTGTCCATGGGATTCTCCAGGCAAGAATACTGGAGTGGGTAGGCATTCCTTTCTCCAGTGGATCTCCCCAGCCCAGGGACTGAACCTGGGTTTCCCACATTGCAGGCAGATTCTTTACCATCTGAGCCACCAGGGAAGCTGTCTAAACATAGTTCACTCTCAAATGTGGATGCTATAAGCATACTATATTTTTAAAAGGAAGGATGGCACCAAATCATACCACAACTTTTGTAACCCTGATTTAAATATTGGCGTTTAAAAATTTAATACCTTTAACCATCCCCCATACAATGTCATATAATTGTTTTGTTTGCATAAATTAATAGAATTCTGTGTGCACACAGACAGTACACACATGCCCCGTGTCTGGTGTAGGTTTCAGGCTTGTCCTTGGATCCCCTTATCTCTGGCTAAAAGTGTATTTAGAGACCATGTTAAACACCTAAATGAAAGGCGTTTCATGACTTTGGTCCTGCAGGGTAGGAAAAAATGTTCCTCCACCTTTCTAAGTTCCTGGCTGGGGCCCCTGGAGCAAGAGAGAGATTGCCAAGAAAAAAAGTAACATTTACTAACGTGTATATCCCACACACATGGGAGACACCTAGAAAAATAAGTAACTCAAGGAGGCAGCTTAGAATTCAGGCTGAAATACCACCCTTAGATAAATCAAAGAGAGGATAGTGGTGGGGGGAGGTCATGTGTGGACAGGTGACCAGGAACTAAATAGGGTAAACTTCTTTATACAAACTTCAGCCTGTGGCTTCACCATGGCTAAGCCTCTTCTGGTTTAGAGTCATCCTTCTCTTCCTGGTCCAGAAAGGGAGACCCTCTTCTCCCTCTTTCAAATGGAGATCTCCTTTATAGACATAAATTTTCTTTACAAAAGGGCAACTTTTATTCTGTTTCCAGAACTTCTATCTGTCTGCTGTTTCTCAAAGCAATCCTTATGCCTAGAGGCCTATTTGGGGGTGGTGTATGCTGGCATCCTACAGTAATACAAAATGCCCTTCTGGCCTCCAAGTGAGAGGCCATTCGGTGAATACTCATAAAGCAGCCTCCAAAGTGAGCACAGATCCAAGTAAACATGATCACGCGCCTGATGGGAGAACGCCAGTGCCCAAAATCTGGGTGGGAGCTCCATCCTCTGAACGCTTGGCTCTAGAAGCCTGGGAAGAGCTGGGCAAAAATCCCTGAGGCCTGGAAACAATTTCACAGGCAGATACATTTTTAAACTAACTACAAGGTTGCTGGAGCTCCAACTTTGCACTCTTTTCCCCAGTAGCCTTCAGGGGAGCAACATGGAAAGTCAAACTTGATCAGCTTTCCAAGGTTGCCTATCTTCCCGCCTGCTGCCGCCAAGGTGTCCTGGGGTGAACGGTGGGGAGCTGGCCTGTGAGAGAGGACCATCTGCTTCCCAAGCCCACTGGGGAGAAAACCTGTTAAAAGCAAAATGAAATCTTCCCCTGGGGTCATTTCTAATTAGGCCCAGCTCTGAACACGATGCATGTGAGAAGTCTTAGGGAAGTTTTAAGACCTAGAAGTGGGACCTTTTTTCACCTGTGCATATTTACCAGCAGTGGAAACCTCCATCTTCACACCCTATTCCTGACATGACAGCACGAAAGTTGTGGTCAAACACTTGCTACTAAATTAGGAGAAAAAATACAACACGGCAACCAGTCATAAGTAAGACATGGGAATCCCTGTAAGATCTTTCTCATTGAATCACTCACTCCTTGCAGGTGGGGATTGGGGCTGCTTTCATGGAATAATGTCCTTTCTAGATTTTAAACACAGCTCCTTCCTCACAACTCTGTCCTTCCCAACAGTCATCCAAATTCTAGGGCAGTTCATTAGGTGAAGCCTTGTATCAACTGTGTGTCTGATCCCTGATCCCACATTTATTTTAGGGATTAAAGAATGACTTCCCTGGTGGCTTAGATGGTAAAGAATTTGCCTGCAATGAGGGAGACCCAGGTTTGATCCCTGGGTTGGGAAGATCCCCTGCAGAAGGAAATGGTAACCACTCCGGTATTCTTCGGAGAAGGCAATGGCACCCCACTCCAGTACTCTTGCCTGGAAAATCCCATGGATGGAGGAGCCTGGTAGGCGGCAGTCCATGGGGTCGCTAAGAGTCAGACACGACTGAGCGACTTCCCTTTCACTTTTCACTTTCCTGCATTGGAGAAGGAAATGGCAACCCACTCCAGTGTTCTTGCCTGAAAAATCCCAGGGATGGGGGAGCCTGGTGGGCTGCCGTCTCTGGGGTCGCACAGAGTCAGACACGACTGAAGTGACTTAGCAGCCAGTATTCTTACCTGGAGAATTCCATGGACAGAGGCGCCTGGAGGGCTACAGTCCATGGAGTCGCAGAGAGTCAGACATGACTGAGCTACTAACACACAGAAAGGATGGAGGGGAAGTAGGAAGCAAGAGATACTCAGAATTGAAACATTATCCCAAATCCTTGGCTCCAGATAGCATAAAAAAAAAAAATGCTGTACTGTCCATGGGCCTGTGTCTAAGCCTTCAGCCGTCAGTCTGCTCAGAGCACTGTGGAGCAGGTAACATTGCAAATGGCTTAACAGTTAGAATGGCTTTTATTCAGCACCCATTATGTGCTAGACATGTTGCTGAAAGCTACATAAAATTATTTAATCCCCTCAACTCCTGAGAGGTTTATATTATCCCCCCCCTTTTTTCCAAGAGAAGAAATCGAGGTTTAGAAAGGGCAAGAGACTCATCCAAGGTCACACGGTATGATTCTGAAGCCTGTGTTTACCAGCCCTCACTAACTGCAAACGGCACAGTGACAGAAAGGGAATCTGTGCTTCAAAAACTCTCAGTGCATTTACTGCTCATAGGTGGCACAAGTGGTAAAGAACCCGCCTGCCAATGCAGGAGACTTAAGAGGAACAGGTTCAGTCCCTGGGTCAGGAAGATCCCCTGGAGGAGGGCCTGGCGGGCTACTCCAGTATTCCTGCCTGGGAAATCCCATGGACAGAGGAGCCTGGTCTGCTACAGTGCATGGGGATGCAAAGAGGCAGACCCGACTAAAAACTTAGCACGTACGCACTCAGTCATTTGGGACTTCCCACAATCTAAAATGTTGCATCAATTTTCATTTCAGATTTTATAATCCCACTAAGACTGCAAATTCCTTGAGGTCAAAGACTGGATTTTCCATTTCTCTGTGTTCTTCAAAGTGCCTAACATAGTAATTTGCACAAAATAAGCAATTAAAATATGTGTTAACAAATCTGAACATGGTCGAGGTAAATTACTAATTATCAAGTGAGTTGAGAAAAAAAAAAAAAGCATTCTAAAATAAAAATGGATGAGGGTTTGTCTTATCCATTTCCCAGGATGTAGGTCATTTTTAAAAGGCAAATTTGAAGTCTATCTGGAGTTCCAAAGAAGGGGAACTAGCCCAGGTTAATTAACTTTCTGAAATTGCTCCATAGCGAATGAAGAAGGGCAGGGCCAACCTCCGCCAACCTCCAAATATATCAGCGGGAAATGATCCCAGCAAAGCTCCAATGTAAATCAGGCTGGGTCCCTGTAAGTCCCAGAGTCGCACAACTTCAGAGGCACATCCTTTCGTCTTTTCACTCTCTCCTGAGGGCTTATAACTTCTGCAGTGGCCGGAGGGCAGGAATCACAGAAGCTCAGCCCTCGTCCCAACGTGAGCAGTAGAGCAGCTATGCAGCTGCAGGAGCCAGGAAGATAAGCAGGGAAATCCTTTAAGCAGAGACCCTAGGGGCAGAAATGCCAGGGACTGAGAGTACTGGAATGTACAGAGATTCCAATCTGCAAGGAGAGGGGAGCCGTCTTACATCCCCACCTGAAATCACGTAGAGGGGTCACACTGCATTCTTCCCTGAGGGCTGCATCGTCCACACCGTCCCCTCTAGAACAGTGTGCCCCTCCCCCTCACCTCCTTACACAAGTAGGTGTTCGAGCACACGCAGCACCCTAACTGCACTCAGTCCCCTCGTTATCAAAGTGTACAGCTGGGATTCTCCTAGAAGGTGCTAGACTCCAGGCCTCCTCCTGCTTTCCCGGGCGCAGCTGCACACCAAATAGTGTAAATCAAGGACATTAACACTACTGTGTTCAGTGAATAAAATTCTCCTCTCCCTCTGGTCCTTTATGAATTCAGGCAGGATCTGCCACCTAGATTTTGTTTCCTCTCCTTCAAATACGCAAGCAGGAGGTACCATCCTTTAAAGCATCTTTCTGGGGGTGGGGAGACTTTTTGCCAACCTCTGTCTGGCACCATTTCTGGCTGCACATCTGCAGCCAAAAGCAGAGCCTAGCCTTTGCAGGCCATTTCCCTCCAGACATGGCCCTCAGCCAGGAGTGCACATGTGTGCTCAAGGCTGGAGAGACTGCCCCCGCCCAACAAATGTTCCATTAGTCGTGCTCCCTGCTCCTCTCCTGTGGCGCCAGAGCCTGCCACCACGCTCTGGTTTCTCCCACTGTAACGTGACCCACAGCCACTAGGGACTGGGTGCTGTGTCTGCCTTTTTGAAAACAAAAATATCTGCTTCTAACTCCAGTCACTATCTGGTCGGTTGCAACCTGTACTCCTATCCACAGGCCAGCATGAAATCACCACTGTAGCCTCTGGGTCTCCTGGACTCTTACAACAGACTAGCCACTAGCTTCCTCTTGGAATCTTTTGAACCGCCAATAGCCATCGTCATGAGCCGTTTAAGCGTAGTCCACATTTGTTAAAGGGCTGCCCATCGTATGTCACTTCCAGGCTTCCTTAGTGAGGAGCAAGGAAGAGGAAGAAAGGATCAGAAATTAAAGTATGAAAATCTGCAAACCCATAGAGTTGATTACACTTTTCAGATTATAACCGGGCAGATTGAAAGGAATTGTTCATGTTATCAAAGCAAGTAGAAAAAATATAGTAGGATTTTGTTTACTATGTCTGGATAACAATGATATACCAGAAAAGGGAGAAACCTATTTAAGGAATAAAACCTGTGGAAACTGAAAAACTTCTGAGAATATGTGATATTTATCTCTGGAAGAGATGGGATGGAAAGAGATGCAATAATGATATTGGTTGGGATTTAATTAAGCAAGTCTAGCTTAAAAGCCAGAGAGGGCAATGGCACCCCACTCCAGTACTCTTGCCTAGAAAATCCCATGGACGGAGAAGCCTGGTAGGCTGCAGTCCATGGGGTCGCTAAGAGTCGGACATGACTGAGCGACTTCACTTTCATGCATTGGAGAAGGAGGTGGCAACCCACTCCAGTGTTCTTGCCTGGAGAATCCCAGGGATGGGGGAGCCTGGGGAGCTGCCATCTATGGGGTCGCACAGAGTCGGACACGACTGAAGCGACTTAGCAGCAGCAGCAGCAGCTTAAAAGCATGTGTCAAAAGAAATATTCAGTTCTGGGTGGTTGGCATCTTAGCAATCAGAACCTTAGAAGACATTTTTTAATTCAATGCTGGCATAAGATAGAAGACTCCGGTTTTACCCAGGCACTTGGCCATATGTCATTTATCATTTCTTGGTAACCAAGAAAATTATCAAAATATAAATTTGCTCTTCCACAGAGCAAGCAGGAATTTCAATATCCTCTCTCACGGAGGAAGAGGTAAAAATCTAGATTGGGTGGGCCAGTGATAAGAGAGAGAAGGTGCCATCCCAGCCAACCCCTCATGAGTAGTTGAATAGTCAGATGAATAATGTAAAGAGGATATGAAGTATTCACCTGCAAGTCAGCCAACCCAGTGCAGAGGGAGCTATGGTGGGAATCCAGGAATCAGATAACAATCCAATCTTCTAGGCATACAAAGTAAAATTAACATCTAGAAAGTGTAGGTGTTACTGTTAATAAATAACATACCTTACAGGCTCTATTCTAAGAGCCTCACAAATTTATTTCACCAAATCTTCAAAACCAGCTAGTGTGTGTGTGTGTGTGTGTCTGTGTGTGTGTGTGTGTGTGTGTGTGTGTGTGTACACGCGCTTAGTCATTCTCTGGTCATATCCAACTCTTGGCTACCCCATGGACTGCAGCCCGCCTGGTTCCTCAGACCATGAGATTATCTTGGCAAGAACACTGGAGTGGATTGCCATTTCCTTCTCTAGGGGATCTTCCTGATCCAGCAGTTGAACCCACATCTCCTGTGTCTCCTGCGTTGGCAGGCAGCTTATTTTACTGCTGAGCCGCTGTACTATTTTTATCTCCTATTTTTCATGGGGAAATTGAAGTTTAGAAATGATAACCCCACCAGAGTAGGGATCTGAACTGAAGCTCAGCATTTTTCACCCTGTAGAATCTAAGGAAAAATGTATTAATACCAGGAGGCAGATACTATTCTCTTCATTGTATAGCTAGTGAAACAGTGGCTCAGTTGGTTGACTTGTCCATGGCCCACAAGCTAGCAAGGAGCAAACCTAGAATTTCAGCCCACATCTTGTTTGAAACCAAAGCCAGAACATTTAAGGTTAAGGGCAGCCTCTTTTGGCCTTAGTCAGTCATGGTAATTCATTGATTGGTGATGGTTTAGGGACTTAGACCAATCAGCGTCTAACACTTCCCTATTATAGGCAATTTTTGCATCAAGAATTGTTGTTATTAAAATTGGTCCAAGAAAGTTCATGGGAAGGATTTGGGTTCCAAAAATCAGGTTCAAAGATTTCTCTGTTTCTTTCTCTGCCCCCTGCCACTCTCCCCACCTATCCCCTACCCCAACCAAAATGAAATAGAAAAGCATATGGCACTAGTTATTGAAGCCACCACACTATCAAGTAGAGAATTCACTTTAGAATGAAGTCTGTGTCGATGGCTATGTGGAGAGATAGAATATTTGGTCAGGGGAGGTGTGGGAGAGAGGCTGGATGATTCTTTGTATAAGCCAATAAATGTCCGCACTGTTTGTATAATTGAATTCAGTAACCATTCTCTGCAATGCAAAGCATCCTAATTCATCCTATCTCCTAAAATACCTCCCCTATGAGTCCTCTTCAGAGAAGAAAGGAGTCATCAGAGTCCTTACAGATGACCTCACAGTGTGAGGGTCTACAGTGTGCTCCTTTCATAGATGAGAAGGGTAAAGTCCAACATGCCTACGTAATGTGCCCTAGGTTACATAGCTAGTAAGCGACAAGCCTGGAATTTGTACTGAGGAGGGTCTGATATCAAAGCTTGCATGCTTTCCAATATGCACAATGGAAATCTTGGCCAATAATGAAAGATTCCAGTCTCCTGCATAAGTTAGGCGAGGGCTCACTAGGGACAAAACCTAACAAGAAATCTGGTTTTCACAGCAGAATGCCAGGTTCAGCAAAGAACTTGTGTGCTGGATGTGGAGAACCTGTTGTGTGACTGGGCCAACGTGGCAGGAGAAGGAAAAGGCTGGGATGCAGAGGCTAAACCGGCACATTGGACCACACTGAACGGCCAAGTCATCACTTTTAGACTCTTACAGATGGTTTACTGGTAGATGTTTACCCATATCCCTTCCTGCCCTGGTCAGGACTTGCTCAGCCACCAGGGGAGAACACAGCAGCTTAAGTGGAAACACTTAAAAAAGACAGAAGTTGGTAAAATAAGTAAATAGAAAAAGGAAAAAGGGAAGGGGTATATACCCACAGATATTAGAAATATGATTATTACAAAAGTGAGGGATGTAAATATGAATAACATTTCTTCATGAAGGATAAAAAGCAAAATGGAGGAAAAAGAAAGAGAGAAAAGGTGTAGGCAAAGAAAGATAATAGGTTAGAAAGGGGAAGAAGATATACTTGTGAGAACCTTGTCAAGATTGTCTGAGTGACACGCATTCCCGTGTGTTCTGACACATAGGCTGCCTGAGCAACCTGTCTTTAGGTGCAAGGCAATGCCTGACAAACAAATTGATATTATCTTTTTTAAAGTGTGTTCTCCCAAAAGATTACATTTTAATTTAGGAAGATAAAAATAAATAAATGTATTAGAAAATTGCAGCTATTAAAATGGGCAGCTGAGAGCATTGGCAAAACCGCCACAATATTAATTAATCTATATGGTGCACCTCTGAAGCAAACATGATTACCCAGGCCCTAAAATGGCTTCAGGATAAACTGAAAAGTGGAGAAGGCAGTTCTTCAAATGTGCCTTTGGAACATGCACCCCATTCTGTCATCTCGTTTGCAGAAAACTGTAAACAAATTGTCTTCAGTGAAGGAAGATGAAAAGAAAAAAAGGAAAAAATAGAAGCTAAATTCAGAGGCAGGCTCAGCATCTGGGAGGCAAGCTTCAGAAACTCTGAAATATTAATGTTCTTTTTGGAATCTTGAGCCCGTTACTGCCTCCTGCTTTTCCTGCATCCTGCCCGCTCAGACATCCCGTCAGCTCATCTGCAGCCCACCAGCCTCCCTCCACCCTTAGACAATGAAGATCCCAGGCAGAGAGCTTCACATTCTAAGCATTCTCCTCTCTTATGCTGATTTTTGTCTGCATCCATCCATTCATCCATTTGTCTACAAATATTTTCTACTGTGGTCTTACGGTATAACAAGTACTGCGCTAGGTCTGGGGCCCTCAAAAATCTGCTAGCCCCTCCAACTCTGGAAAGATTTATTTTCTCTCCTCAGGGATCATAACCTTTGTATTATAATACAAATAATAGTAACAGTAACAACTAATTCCTTCTGCTTTATAAAGCACTTTTTCACCATAAGCTTTCCCATGTACTAAATTAACAATGTGACCCCAGCAGTGGTCAAGATGAAGTCACCAGTCTCTCTCACTTTCCTTCTCTTTACTGTTCATCGCCACCCTCTCCATGGCTGGGACAGGAAACACAGAAAAGAGACATTCATCAGACATTTCTGCTATATCTTCATTTTAAGTAATTGTTCAGTGTGGGCTTATAAATAATCTTGGGATTATCTGCCTTCTTTATCCATTTATATAAAAAGCTGCAACTTTTTGGTAATTGTGTTTAAACCCAATTGTTCTGGGTAAATCTGAATTTGTCAAATAATTCCCCAACTCTCAAGTCTCACTTCTCTACTCTCAAGCCATTTCCCAAGAATGTCTCATTTCATAAGAAATAAAGCTTTTAAAACAGTTATTTCTAGTATAGTATATTCTATCAAGAAGTAAAACGTGTAATAATCCTATGATGCAGTTATTTATTGAGTTTTTCATGCAAGAAGGATTAAGTGTATATGAATTTCTCATCTATCCTACATATTAATAAATACAGTGAAGCCTGCAGCATTACTGAAGCTTGCCCGTGAAAATATAAAGTAAGGATTTGCTGCCAAAACAGCTGAGAGTTTATTTTGTATCCTGGTGACCTCAGTCCCTAAGTATGAAAACACATTCGCTTTTCAATGGGATTTTTTTATTCCCAGGTGTCATTTCGTCTGTGTCTGAGAGTCACGGGATGGGATGTCATCACTAAGCAGCATCATGATGCTGCAGCCCATGTGAGGAGTGGAGGATTTGGAGAGAGGCCAGTCCATTCCCTCCCAGCAATATATTATTGCTGATAGGAGCAAAGTTTTTCACTTTATTGCACAGAGCTTCTAGCTAAGGTTGTCCACATTTCACGTATAAGGTGCTGTGTCATCAAGGTTACTGGATACAGCAGCTCACGTGTACGGCCTTATTTAATCCTCTCAACCACAGCATGGGATCAGTTCTGATATTACTCCCATTTTGCAGATGTAGAAACTGAGGCTCAGAGGGTTAAGAAGTTTGTCCAAGCTCACATACCTAAGTAATGCCAGGACCAGCCATGTATTTGAGCTCAGGTATATTTAATTCCAGAGCCCACATAGGATATATGCGTATATGACATTATTCATATTGCAAACCCAGGTTCAAGTCTTAACACTATCGTTTGATGTTTGTCCTTAGTAAATTACTTAAAACTTCTATTCATTCTCATTTTCTTCAACTGTAATGGAGACAATAGGATGTATTCCATAGAGCTGTTATTGTGACAAGTAAATGAGATAATTCCCCAAAGGGTGATAAAGTAAAAAATAATTGTGACAGCTGGCACCAGAGTTATACTAAGAGACAGAATCATCATGGAAAATAATATCCCAAGCTGCTAGGGGGTGAGGCTGAGGATAAGGGTTGGAATAATGTGAAGAAACAGCGAAAATGATAAACTCCCTGCAGAAGAAATAATCAGGGCTTGGAGGAAACCAGAGAAGGAAGGAGAGTGCTTGGGGAAGGGAGCTGAGCAAGGTTTGGCAGCCTCAGGAGAAAGGTATCAAGAGAAAAAATTCCAAGAGTGATTGAGGTCAAAGAATTTTACAGAGGACATTGGAGTTGGACATGACTAAGCATAGCGCATCTAGCGTTAGGTTTTCTGTTTTTATGACGTGAACAGATTTCACCTCAAATACCTCCCCATTCCCCACCCAGAGAAGCCTTCTTCAGACCCACTCTAAAATGTCTCCATCAGCTTCTTTTTCATACTCCACTGAACTTTTCCTTGTAGTTTCTATAACTACTTAAACTTATTATACACACACATATCCAGATAGAATAGAATGGACAGATGATAGATAAATCTGTTCTTGCCACCAGGATACCAGCTTCATGAGGACAAGGAACAGTGTGTTTGCTACTAAAGCCACAGCCCGTAGAACAGTACCTGACACCTAAAAGACGTCCAAAATATGTTTGAATTAATGAATCAATGGTGCTGATGAAACCAGGATTAATGAGGGTGTCCCTATCCTCATTCAAGTACAGTCCTGTCTTTATTCTTGTATTTGAAGTCCATAAATTACCCACCACTTCTTTGTTTCACCAAATGAACTGTCGTTGCTCCCTATAAATTTGTCTGTGTTCATTGTAGAGAACTCAGAGAATCATACACAAAGGGCAGATTTTTATCTCCGTGACCTGGTGCTAACAGTTTTGTTTCTATCTTATTTTGTATTCTTCCATTAACTTGCTGTTGCAATGAAATGGTGTCTGCAGAGATGGGAGATGAGATGCCTTTAAAATGCACCCAGAATCCCTGTACGTGCCTTCCTCTGTGTCCTGCAGTGGTGGAAGGGGTTCCTTGACCCCAAAAGAGCTATGAAGTTGAGTGATTATTAGGAATCTGAATCATTTCCCTCTAAACAGTAGAAGTAAACTAGACAGCATCCAAATAGGAAACAGGAATATTTATTGCACTGCAAAATGTGATTTCCCAAACACTCTGAGCCACACAAGAAAATCAAATTGCTTTAGAATCTCATCTTTCTGTTTTATTTCATCAAAGATTATAACACTAGTTGATCTTGCACTTTATAACACTAATTTTAAAACAAATAACTTTCAGTTTGTCCCTTCTACACTACCATGTTAAAATAGATAATGGGAAGCTGCTGTAAACCATAAGAAGTTCAGCTTGGTGTTCTGTGGTGACCTGGATGGCTGGGATGGGGATGGGGTGGGAAAAATGCCCAAGAGGGAGGGGATATATGTATGCATACAGCTGCTTCGCTTCACTATACAGCAGAAACTAATACAGCATTGTAAAGCAACTACATTCCAATAAAAAATTTTAAAATGTTTAAAAACACTTCCAAATATTTCCAAAATTCAAATCAGTCTTTCGTAGAAGAAAATCTACCACTACTAACAATATTCAAAAAGAAAGTGCTGTAAATCCTTAAGCTAATTCTCAAGAGACAGTCCAAAACTGTTTTGAGAGACACCATCACGGAAATAAATGAATAGCTTCCTCATATGACCAGTCAATTAAATGTACACATTTTATTAAGATAATTCTATTTTCAGGTATATCTTCTATTACACTTGCACATATTTAGTTTGTGGTACATTAACTCTGCCAGTGTTTATTTCAGTTAATTAAAAAGTGGTTCATTACAACTTGTACAAATTATTTATGCAAGAACTATATCTTTTCAAAGATTACTTACTTTGGAAACACACAGTGCTGCGCAAGCATTTTAAACTATGCAAATAGCTATAAAAATTACTATCCTCTAACTCTGTTAATTTCCTTGAGGTTTTACTTTAAAAAGAGACCTTCTTTAAAAGGGTGCTTGTTCAAAAGACATTCCTGATTAAATGCCATTATAAGTAATAAAACTATTAAGAAGGAGAAGGTAGGAGGAGGGGAATGGAAGGAGGAGGAAGAAGGAGGAAAACAAACATTTCTGGGTGACAAAGATTTCCAAATTCCAGTCAAGACCCCAGTGATTTTCAATAGTTATAGTTGTTCAGTTGCTGAACGCTGTCCGACTCTTTTATGACTGTGGACTATAGCCTGCCAGGCTCCTGTGTCCACGGGATTTCCTGGGCAAGAAACGAGTGAGTTGCCATTTCCTTCTCCTGGGGATCTTCCAGACCCAGAGATTGAATCCCCGTCTCCTGCAGTAGCAGGTGGATTCTTTGCCACTGTACCACCTGGGAACTCACTACAGAAATTTTAGTAAGTTAAATATATTTGAAGGACCTCTGAGTCTCATTCCCAGGCTTGGTTGACAGTAAATTAAGATGTGTGTCCCTTTTGAGCTGTTACTATATTTGAAATTTGAATTTAGTGGCCAATCTACCCACCTTTGCCAGTTCCTTCAAGCTGACACTGATCTTTTTTCACATGGTCTCGATAGGCCACGTCGAATAATTTACCAGTTATTTCAGTCAAAAGTAGCAGATCGGTAATATACACAAGCTCATTCATTATAATCTCAGGAAAAGCCACAGGAGTATATTATAAATAATAGCACCCCAGGAGAATCATGGAAAAGGCTGGCTTAGAAAGTTCTCTGCTCCTTCATCACTTTGCTGAGGCTTGCTCAGTCTACATTCTATGGGACAGAGATTTCTCATATTGATCTGGTAAATGCACTGTGGCATATTTTAAGAAAAAGATAATCATTATACAGGGTGCTCAAGGCTGGTGCACTGGGATGACCCAGAGGGATGGGATGGAGAGGGACGTGGGAGGGGGGTTCAGGATGGGGAACACATGTACACCCATGGCGGATTCATGTCAGTGTATGGCAAAACCAACACAATATTGTGAAGTAATTAGCCTCCAATTAAAATAAATTAATTTAAAAAAATAGTGGGAGAGTTTCACGCTGAGGTCAAAGGCACTAAGAGGAAGCAACAAACACAGAGGTTTCCTCTTACTAGGGAACACATCAGGGGCTCAGCTCTGGTTATGACAAAGGAGTCTGATTCTGAATCATTCAAGAGATGTAAATTGCTCTAGAAGCCTAGCGCTTGTTATAGACTGCTGGCCTTGAAATGAAACTACCACTAGGGAAAATGGAAACAGAAAAGCTTAAATATATTCCTTTGTAGTTCCCTAGAGCTTTTCTTTATGCCCAGGGTGTTTCTGGTGGAAACAGCCTTAGGAGACAAGAGTGTTGTTTTGAAAATTATCCTTGTCTTTTCAGAACACTGAGAAAAATATGTATTTCAGTTCTTCTACTTCTGCCTGCCTTTTGAGCAAAAATAACTCTGGAAATAGTTTCTCTCCTGATTAATTATTTAATTTTGCTCATCTGAAAATTAAACTATTGATTCAATGTTTCAGCAATTTTAAAACTTCAAAACCAAATTTAATAATCATTTGTACCACATATATTTATTTGAGCTCCTATAGGAAACTGGAGAGATGATACTGAAAACCCAACAAGGTTGTTACTCTTATGATGCTGACTTTGTAGTTAGGACAGTGAGGGAAGGGGTTACAAAAATAAGTAAGTAAAAGAGAAATCTAGTAGATGGTGCTCAGTACTGGAATCAAAATAAAAGTCAATGATGACCTAGAGGTGTAGGATGAGGGTGAGGTGGGAGGAAGGTGCAAGAGGGAAGGGATATATGTATACATATAGCTGATTTAAACTGTTGTACAGCAGAAACTAACATGATATTGTAAAGCAATTATAGTAAAAAAAAAAAAAAAAGCCAGTCTGAGAGAGGGATAGACAGGAGGCTATTCTAGATTGACTGGTCAGGGAAGTCTTCTCAAGAGGCAACAGCTGAGCTGAGGATTGAATAAGAAGGAGCCAGCTGTGCAATAATCAGCAAAAAAAAAGCATCTGCCAAGAGTCCGACACTACTGAGCACACATACACAGCCAGTGTAAAAGCCTGTGAGTAGAATGAGTCTGGTCTGTTCCAGGAACAGGAAGACGGCCAGGCCAGGTAAGCGGGATGGAATGAGCTCCAGCCCCGAAATAAGCAGTGAGGGCTGCCCTCTTGATTGCCTTGGGAAACATCAGGGCAGTCAATTCTGATCTGATTTCTCTCTGCTTCCAATACAATTTGCACTTCACTGTTAATTAACCTAAAATATCATATTAATTGATTCAACTTCCATGTTCAGAAACCGTCTAATATACCATCTGCCTATAGAAGAAGGTTCAAATTATTTAGTTTGACATTTTCAGAGCCCCCAAAACTTACACTTAACCTGACTGTACAACTTTATGCCCCTCTGCTCTTCTAATAAATATTCTCTTCTAGCCAAACCTTGATTCCAACCTCCTTTTATTTTATCCTCATGATATTCTTCCCTCCTGCCATCCCCTGTTATGTGGCACGACCTTTTTCCTTCTCTCAACAAAATTCATATCAAGTTCTCAGAAGTCTTTTTGAAACTCTTGAAACAAAAATTCAACAGAGTGACTTAAATAAAAATGGAAACTTCCTAGCTTAAGTAAATTAAACATACAAAGTAAAATAAACTTTAGGCAGAGTTATATCCAGAGGTTAATGATGTCATTTACTTTGAGATCACCCTGACTCTGTATGGCTTCGTGTGTTGATGTTGACTTCATTCTCAGGCTGGCTTCCTTCAGCACAGCAAAACTGGCTGCAAAAGTCCTTGTACTGGATTCAATCAGTTCAGTTCAGTTCAGTCGCTCAGTTGTGTCCGATTCTTTGCGACCCCATGAATCGCGGCACGCCAGCTGCCTGTCCATCACCAACTCCCAGAGTTTAACCAAACTCATGTCCGTCGAGTTGGTGATGCCATCCAGCCATCTCATCCTCTGTCGTCCCCTTCTTCTCCTGCCCCCAATCCACCCCTAGCATCAGGGTCTTTTCCAATGAGTCAACTCTTCACATGAGGTGGCCAAAGTACTGGAGTTTCAGCTTCAGCATCAGTCCTTCCAAAGAAATCCCAGGGCTGATCTCCTTCAGAAAGGACTGGTTGGGTCTCCTTGCAGTCCAAGGGACTCTCAAGAGTCTTCTCCAACACCACAGTTCAAAAGCATCAATTCTTCCGTGCTTAGCTTTCTTCACAGTCCAACTCTCACATCCATACATGACCACTGGAAAAACCAAAGCTTTGACTAGATGGGTCTTTGTTGGCAAAGGAATGTCTCTGCTTTTGAATATGCTATCTAGGTTGGTCATAACTTTCCTTCCAAGGAGTAAGCCTCTTTTAATTTCATGGCTGCAATCACCATCTGCAGTGATTTTGGAGCCCCCAAAAATAAAGTCTGACACTGTTTCCACTGTTTCCCCATCTATTTCCCATGAAGTGATGGGACCAGATGCCATGATCTTCGTTTTCTGAATGTTGAGCTTTAAGCCAATTTTTTCACTCTCCTCTTTCACTTTCATCAAAAGGCTTTTTACTTCCTCTTCACTTTCTGCCATAATGGTGGTGTCATCTGCATATCTGAGGTTATTGATATTTCTCCTGGCAATCTTGATTCCAGCTTGTGCTTCTTCCAGGCCAGCGTGTCTCATGATGTACTCTGCATATAAGTTAAATAAGCAGGGTGACAATATACAGCCTTGACGTACTCCTTTCCCTATTTGGAACCAGTCTGTTGTTCCATGTCCAGTTCTAACTGTTGCTTCCTGACCTGCATACAGATTTCTCAAGAGGCAGGTCAGGTGGTCTGGTATTCCCATCTCTTTCAGAATTTTCCACAGTTTATTGTGATCCACACAGTCAAAGGCTTTGGCATAGTCAATAAAGCAAAAATAGATGTTTTTCTGCAACTCTCTTCCTTTTTCCATGATTCAGCGGATGTTGGCAATTTGGTCTCTGGTTCCTCTGCCTTTTCTAAAACCAGCTTGAACATCTGGAAGTTCACAGTTCACATATTGCTAAAGCCTGGCTTGGAGAATTTTGAGCATTACTTTACTAGCGTGTGAGATGAGTACAATTGTGTGGTAGTTTGATCATTCTTTGGCATTGCCTTTCTTTGGGATTGGAATGAAAACTGACCTTTACCAGTCCTGTGGCCACTGCTGAGTTTTCCAAATTCGCTGGCATATTGAGTGCAGCACTTTCACAGCATCATCTTCCAGGATTTGAAATAGCTCAACTGGAATTCCATCACCTCCACTAGCTTTGTTTGTAGTGATGCTTTCTAAGGCCCACTTGATTTCACATTCCAGGATGTCTGGCTGTAGGTCAGTGATCACACCATCGTGATTATCTGGGTCGTGAAGATCTTTTTTGTATAGTTCTTCTGTGTATTCTTGCCACCTCATCTTAATATCTTCTGCTTCTGTCAGGTCCATACCATTTCTGTCCTTTATCATGCCCATCTTTGCATGAAATGTTCCCTGGTATCTCTAATTTTTTTGAAGAGATCTCTAGTCTTTCCCATTCTAAACTCATGTCCACTGGGAATCAGTGAGTGTGGCCTTATTTGGAAATAAGATCTCTGTAGGTGTAATCTCTGGTAACTCAGATGATAAAGAATCTGTCTGCAGTGCAGGAGACCCAGGTATGATCCCTGGGTCAGGAACATCCCCTGGAGAAGGAAACAGCAACTCACTCCAGTATTCTTGCCTGAAGAATTCCACGGACAGTGGAGCCTGGCGGGCTATAATCCATGGGGTCGCAAAGAGTTGGACAAGACTGAGCAACTAACACACACAAACACCAGTGTAATCAAGTTAATACGAGGTCAAACTGAGTTTTAATAAAGGGGGTGGGGAGTATGTGGTTTTTCCCTAGAGCTTTCAAAAGGAGCACTACTCTGTCAACACATTCCTTGTGGACATCTAGCCTCTGGAACTGAGAGAATACATTTCTGTTTTAAGCCACCTAGTTTGTGGTGCTCTGTTACAGCTGCCCTAGGAAAATGAACACAGCCCATCTCTGCTTACCTACCATGCAGGGAAGTAGAAAAAGTTATATCTGGTATTTCTCATGGGAAAGAAGCTTCTTTTCAGAAGCCTCAGCAACTTTCTCTTGCCTCTTATCCCTGTGTCTGTCCAAATCAGTCATGGCATCCAGAGGTACTTGAAACTAATAGATTGTCTCTCCCATTTAAGTCACAAGGAGAATTTGCTGAGGGGGTATTCCTGCCTTTTCCCTACTCAAAAACAAAGAAAAACAACCCACATAGCATTTAATTTATTTCCTTTGTTGGGAAAAGAGGGAAATTCATGCTAGCAAAGGAATCAACTCCACTGTTGATAGCAATCTGCATGATTTTGGCTGGCAGTTACAGAAAATCTGACTCTATTATGGCTTAAACACTGAAGAAATGTACTCTCTAACATAATAGGAGACCTAGTACTGTCTCACATAACAGGCAATCTAGAGGCAGATCAAGCTCCAGGCGCAGTACAAGTGGGCCTCCTGCTCTGAATCTCACCCGTTCTCCAGTCTCAGCCTTCCTGCGTGTGTCAGATTTGTCTTTGTGCTAGGGCTCCTCATGACGTTAAAATGACTGCTGGAAGCAACCAGGATGACGATCTTTTTCCTACACAGTAACAGAGAATAAAAATCTTATTCTCAATTGTGAAACAAAAGTCCTTCCTTTTAGATTCAGTTCAGTCACTCAGTCGTGTCCGACTCTTTGTGACCCCATGGACTTCAGCACGCCAGGCCTCCCTGTCCAACACCAACTCCCACAGTTTACTCAAATTCATGTCCATTGAGTCGGTGATGCCACCCAACCATCTCATCCTCTGTCATCCCCTTCTCCTCCCACCTTCAATCTTTCCCAGCATCAGGGTCTTTTCCAGTGAGTTAGTTCTTCTCATCAGGTGGCCAAAGTATTGGCATTTCAGCTTAGCATCAGTCCTTCCAATGGATATTCAGGACTGATTTTCTTTAGGATGGACTCGTTGGATCCTCTTGCTGTCCAAGGGACTATCAAGAGTCTTCTCAAACAGCACAGTTCAAAAGCATCAATTCTTCAGTGCTCAGCTTCCTTTAGAGTCCAGCTCTCACATCCATACTTGACTACTGGAAAAACCATAGCTTTGACTAGATGGAGCTTTGTTGGCAAAGTAATGTCTCTGCTTTTTAATATGCTGCCTAGGTTGACCATAACTTTTCTTCCAAGGAGCAAGTGTCTTAATTTCATGGCTGCAGTCACCATCTGCAGTGATTTTGTAGCCCAAAAATATAAAGTCTGTCACTGTTTCCATTGTTTTCCCATATATTTGCCATGAAATGATGGAACCAGATGCCATGATCATAGTTTTCTGAATGTTGAGCTTTAAGCCAACTATTTCACTCTCCTCTTTCACTTTCATCAAGAGGCTCTTTAGTGGGATGACCCAGAGGGATGGTACAGGGAGGGAGGTGGGAGGGGGATTCAGGATGGGGAACACGTGTACACTCGTGGCAGATTCATGTTGATGTATGGCAAAACCAATACAATATTGTAATTAGCCTCTAATTAAAATAAATAAATATAAATTTAAAAAAAGAGGCTCTTCAGTTCCTCTTCACTTTCTGCCATAAAGGTGGTGTCATCTTCATATCTGAGGTTATTGATATTTCTCCCGGCAATCTTGATTCCAGCTTGTATTTCATCCAGTCCAACGTTTCTCATGATGTACTCTGCACATAAGTAAAATAAGCAGGGTGACAATATACAGCCTTGACGTACTCCTTTCTCTATTTGGAACCAGTCTGTTGTTCCATGTCCAGTTCTAACTGTTGCTTCCTGATCTGCATACAGATTTCTCAGGAGGGAGGTCAGGTAGTCTGGTCTTCCCATTTCTTTCAGAATTTTCCGCAGTTTATTGTGATCCACACAGTCAAAGGCTTTGGCATAGTCAATAAAGCAGAAGTAAATATTTTTCTGGAACTCTCTTGCTTTTTCGATGATCCAATGGATGTTGGCAATTTGATCTCTGGTTCCTCTGCCTTTTCTAAAACCAGCTTGAACATCTGGAAGTTCATGGTTCATGTCCTATTGAAGCCTGGCTTGGAGAATTTTGACCATTACTTTGCTAGGGTGTGAGATGAGTGCAACTGTGCGGTAGTTTGAAAATTCTTTGGCATTACCTTTCTTTGGGATTGGAATGAAAACTGACCTTTCCCAGTCCTGTGGCCACTGCTGAGTTTTCCAAATTTGCTGGCATATTGAGTGCAGCACTTTCACAGAATCATCTTTTAGGATTTGAAATAGCTCAACTGGTATTCCATCACCTCCACTACCTTTTTCATAGTGATGCTTCCTAAGGTGCATTTCACTTGGCATTCCAGGATCTGGCTCTAGGTGAGTGATCACACCATCGTGATTATCCAGGTCACAAAGATCTTTTTTTGTATAGCTCTTCTGTGTGGTGTGGGAGAAGACTCTTGAGAGTCCCTTGGACTGCAAGGAGATCCAACCAGTCCATTCTGAAGGAGATCAGCCCTGGGATTTCTTTGGAAGGAATGATGCTAAAGCTGAAACTCCAGTACTTTGGCCACCTCATGCAAAGAGTTGACTCATTGGAAAAGACTCTGATGCTGGGAGGGATTCGGGGCAAGAGGAGAAGGAGACGACAGAGGATGAGATGGCTGGATGGCATCACTGACTCGATGGACGTGAGTCTGAGTGAACTCCGGAAGTTGGTGATGGACAGGGAGGCCTGGGGTGCTGTGATTCATGGGGTCGCAAAGAGTCGGACACGACTGAGCGACTGATCTGATCTGATCTGTGTATTCTTGCCACTTCTTCTTAATATCTTCTGCTTCTTTTAGGTCCATACCATTTCTGTCCTTTATTGTGCCCATCTTTACATTAAAAGTTCCCTTAGTATCTCTAATTTTCTTGAAGAGATCTCTAGTCTTTCCCATTTTTGTTGTTTTCCTCTATTTCTTAGCATTGATCACCAAGGAAGGCTTTCTTATATCTCCTTGCTATTCTTTGGAACTCTGTATTCAAACAGGTATATCTTTCCTTTTCTCCTTTGCCTTTTGCTTCTCCTCTTTTCATAGCTGTTTTTAAGGCCTCCCCAGACAACCATTTTGCCTTTTTGCATTTGTTTTTCTTGGGGATGGTCTTGATCACTGTCTTCTGTACAATGTTACTCCGTGCATGGTGTTTCAGGCACTCTATCAAATCTAATCCCTTGAATCTATTTGTCACTTCCACTGTATAGTCATAAGGGATTTGATTTAGGTCATACCTGAATGATCTAGTGGTTTTCCCTACTTTCTTCAATTTAAGTCTGAATTTGGCAATAAGGAGTTCATGATCTCAACCACAGTCAGCTCCCAGTCTTGTTTTCGCTGACTGTATAGAGCTTCTCCATCTTTGGCTGCAAAGAATATAATCAATCTGATTTCAGTGTTGACCACCGGGTGATGTCCAAGTCTAGAGTCTTCTCTTGTGTTGTTGAAAGAAGATGTTTGCTATGACCAGTGCATTCTATTGGCAAAACTGTTAGCCTTTGCCTTGCTTCATTCTGTACTCCGAGGCCCAATTTCCCATTACTCCAAGTATTTCTTGACTTCTTACTTTTGCATTCCAGTCCCCTCTGATGAAAAGGACATCTTTTTTGGATGTTAGTTCTAGTAGGTCTTGTAGGTCCTCATAGAACTGTTCAATTTCAGCTTCTTTAGCATTATTGTTTGGGGCATAGACTTTGATTACTGTGATATTGAATGGTTTGCCTTGGAAACGAATAGAGATCATTCTTTCGTTTTTGAGATCACATCGGTACTACACTTCAGACTCCTTTGTTGACTATGATGGCTACTCCATTTCTTCTAAGAGGGATTTTAGATTGACTGGACCCATTTAGGTCTTGTTCCTAGACCAGTATCAATTACTGGGGGAAATGCCAGACACTGATGGGCATTAAGTTTAGTTCCCTGGACAAATCCTGGGGGAGGGGAAGAAGGAAGGGATACAATTACCATGATGCTTCATACCATGATGCTTCATAGACTAATCAGGGGTCTCCCTTGGAGCTTAGGATAGAGTTCGCTTTCCCTAAGATATGTGTCCTGCATAGGAGAGGATTTCTGAAAACTATGCAAAGAAGGCTGAATGGATGGTGGTTAGGCAACAATATGTCCTTCAAGGTATCCTTTCAAATGCAAATTGGATCCCACCTCCTCCATGAAGCCTCTCTACATTAAGCTGAAACAAAGGCTCTCTGAGTTCCTTCAAGCACTTAACGTTCATGCTGGTATTTCACACTTCCTTCTGTTTTTCATAATACTTTTATGTACATATTTCTAATCTGATCTAAATCCTTAAAATTAGAGTATGTGTTACCCTCTTCTATGTATTGCAATATATTTCATGTATCACCTTGTCTGGAATAGTTTACGCTCAGTAAAATCTGTTGCCTATTTGAGTTACTTCTTATTTAAACATAAAGAACCAGGCAGCTTTGAAACTTAGCAACAGAAATATAGATCCAGTTCACTAATTCAGTTCTTCCTTATTCCTAATAGAAATCTCCCCCTGCTCATTATCTCTCAGGAGTCTTTCATGCAGACATATTTGTGATTCTCACCTTTGAATCTGTACTTAATAAAATGGTTAGATTTTTAACCTAATTAAATGGTGAAAAAGCACTGATAATACATGGCTTGGCTAATATTTTGAGTGAGAATCTGAATAAGATACAAAAACCAAAGTAATAATAGAAGTTTCATTATGGAAGCTGAGTAAGATGAAGGAAGACCTTTTCAATTGGGCAGAGATGTTTTCATCATTTTTTTCCATTTTAATAATGAATCACAAATGTGCTTACCCATGTAAATGATAGACTTTTCAGCAGATGCTAGGTCTAATCTAGTAGTCATGCATGAAAGTTTTAAGAGTTCCATTACTCAACATTGTTTTATTAAATTTCTCTTATCTTTGTAAATGATTATACTATGTTCAGTAGCAGAATTTTTAAGAAGGATTTATCTAAAAATCTCAGTTATCTAGCATGGATTTTGATTGTAATTCATTAAGGGGATTATCAACACTTGGAAGATGTCTTGAGGATATCTGGAATTTTCCCTACAAATGAATTCCAGTATTTCTAATAGTTATTATTGTTATCATTAATAAGTATTATAATGTTCCGGTCTAGATACATAACCCAAAGTGATCAAAATGGTCAACCTTGTGTTTCAAGGAAATTTCATTTTTCAGACGATGAAAGTAAATAATTTAAATCCTTTATTTAAAAATAGAGTTGAAATAAAAATGTCAAGATGAAATCACCCTATTTTCCCTCTAAGAAGGAAATGGAGGCAAGAAAATTGGAGGCACATGCTCCTCACAAGCAAGGGTTTCCCAGGTGGTACTAGTGGTAAAGAACCTGCCTGCCAATGCAGTAGACTTAAGAGATGCACGTTTGATTCCTGGGTCAGGAAGATCCCCTGAAGTAGGAAATGGCAACCCTCTCGTATTCTTGCCTGGAGAATCCCATGGACAGAGGAGCCCAGCAGGCTACAGTCTATGGGATCGCACAGAGTTGGACACAACTGAGGCAACTTAGCACACACACTCCCAGCAACCTTCCTCTGGGTTAGTGGAGATACCAAAGGCTGCCTTAAGTATGCAAGTGGATTATCACTCATCTCCTACTCTGAGTAAGTTTGGCCTCAACCTAGAGACTGTCACACAGAGTGAAGCAGTCAGAAAGAGAAAAACAAATATCATATATTAACACATATATGTGGAATCTGAAAAAAAATTGGTATAGATGATCTTATTTATAAAGGAGAAATAAAGATACAGACATGAAGAACAAACATATAGACACCAAGGGGGAAGGAGGGCATGGGATGGATTGGGAGATTAAGATTGACATACATACAGTATTGATACTACGTATAGAATAGATAACTAATGAGAACCTACTCTATAGCTCAGGAAATTCTACTCAAAGCTCTGTGATGACCTAAATGGGAAGGATCCAAAAAAGAAGAAGTAGATGTTATGACTGATTCACTTTGCCATACAGCAGAAACTACAACGCTGTAAAGCATCTATACTCCAATAAAAGTAAACAAAAGAAGAAAGAAGAATACTATGAAAATAGGCTTTAAAAAATTTCAACCAAGAAGAACTTGAGCTCTAATAGTGATTCAAATCTCTAGGAACATTTCATGTCTACTGGCCATATTCAAGTCACTAGACAGAGTGAGGAAGAATACGGTCAGAGGTTTCAACACCAAATCTTAGTTCTGAGTTCTTCCAGGCGCATCTTTTCCCTCTTCCTTTCTAAGTAGGTATGTTTTTAACTCTTCTGTAGATCAACTTCAAGAGCTCTCAGGGGGGCTGAAGGGAAAGGCAGGTGGAGAGCAGGTGTTTCAAAGAGAACAGGATACAAATGGTCAAACTTGGTTTGACAGGAAGTATTTCCAAGGCATAAGATTAAAAAAATAAAAAATCCCCAATTTCCTGAAAAGAAGGTTTGGGATAGTGCGGGTGGGGCTCTGGCAGTTACATACACCAAAACCCTCCTTACCCAGCAGGCACAGGGTAGCAATGGCAGGTAGCAGCTGAGGGAGCCATGGCCTATCTGAGTCCAGACACCAATGTCACTTCTTACTGTGTGACCTTGAAATGTTACCTAACTTCGCCTAGATTCAATTTTCCTATCTATAAAATGACAGTGATAACAGGTCATTCTCAGCAGGGTGGTGGTGAAGGTTAAATGATCCAATCCATGTGAAACAGCTAGATAAAGGCATGGACCATATTAAACATTCCTTGAATGTGAGCTACCATTGCAATTACTAGGGGGAAACTGGTCTGCTTGGGGCCCACTCTTGATCCTCTGCCCCATGGCTCTGAGCGAGCTGGGCAATATTCTACAGATAGAAGAGGCTGCTTCCCTGTGTCTCATCTTTTTGCTGTCATTTTTCTTCTAGAATGGTTTATTCTCAAAAGGGATGAAAATAATAATGTCTCCATTTATATTGTATTATCCTTATTTTCTTTAGTCCCTCAGAAATGCTCTGGCATTATCAAATTAGGCACATTTTGAAGATTACATCCCATAGAACTAATCAAACTGAACCATTTTTTGTTCCTTGATAATACCCTGGACTCTCATCCATTAATGTAACAGCTGCACTACTTTTAAAGGAGACTGAGAACGCACGCCGCAGACTTGCAGCACTCGGTAGCTGCAATCATGATTGTTTACTGAACACTCATACTCTGTATGTGTTATGTGGTTTAGCTTTCTAATGTCAACACTCATTCACTGTAGATAATCACGAGTCTGCAGCACAGAGAGGCAGCCCTGCTCAATTCAAAATCTTTTATTCTGGTTGAGCTTTCTAACTCTTTATTAACACTAAACTCTCATATCAAATTTCTGAATACATCTAAGGAAAAATAATCATTTGGAAACCTTTCCTCTTGAGTACCAAACTAGTATTTCAACATTGCATAACCTTCTAACAGTGGCGTGCTATTTGAAGTTTGTCATTATGTCTGAAACATACATCTGATGTGGCCTGTACATTTAGATGTCCTCCGTGTTTGAGATTTGACTTACACTCTTATTTCCCCTGCATACAGTTCAGTCAGTCAGTTCAGTCACTCAGTTATGTCCAACTCTTTGCAACTGCTGGACTGCAGCACTCCAGGCTTCCCTGCCCATTACCAACTCCCAGAGCTTGCTCAAACTCATGTCCATCAAGTTGGTGATGCCATCCAACCATCTCATCCTCTGTTGTCCCCTTCTCCTCCTGCCTTCAATCTTTCCCAGCATCAGGGTCTTTTTCAATGAATCAGTTCCTCATATCACATGGCCAAAGTATTGGAGCTTCAGCATCAATTCTTTCAATGAATATTCAGGGTTGATTTCCTTTAGGATTGACTAGTTTGATCTCCTTGCTGTCCGAGGGACCCTCAAGAGTCTTCTCCTGTATACAAATGTCCCCTAAAATGCAGGTGTAACACCAAACGCCTTCTCCCCTTTTCTCTAAGCTATGTCTTAATTCTAACAATATCTGCATGCATGACAAAGGAAAACATCATTTACATACTCTTTGTAAATGATAGAAAACAGCTAACTATTTGGTATTATTTCTGACTAAGGTTTCAGATGCTTGACTCAGATCATGTCTGTAGACCTCACTTTTTATCTGAATATTTTGGTGGATTCTACTTAGAGCATGTATTTATAAACATCATTCAAATAGTAGGAAAACTGAAACACAAGACCACCAAACTGTGGTACATTTAAAAGACTTAATATTCTGTTGACATCATATTTGGTTGAGAAAAAATTGTCTTCTAGCTTTTAAAATCTATTGGTAGTTACTACTGCTTATGTTGACTACTCTTTTAAAAAATGCTTTCCTTCTTTATTCTTAGCATAAATATGATATATGCTCATTCTAAGGGGTCAAACGGTCAAACAGAAAAATAGCCATGATAGTAGAAATCACTTGAAACCCACTCTCTGAAGACAGCCACCATTTGCATTTTGCTGAAAGCTTTAAGAGAGTGGAAAAGTTGGCTTAAAGCTCAATATTCAGAAAACTAAGATCATGGCATCCGGTCCCATCACTTCATGGCAAATAGATGGGGAAACAGTGGAAACAGTGGCTGACTTTATTTTTCTGGGCTCCAAAATCACTGCGGATGGTGATTGCAGCCATGAAATTAAAAGACGCTTGCTCCTTGGAAGGAAAGTTATGACCAACCTAGACAGCATATTAAAAAGCAGAGACGTTACTTTGCCAATAAAGGTCCATCTAGTCAAGGCTATGGTTTTTCCAGTAGTCATGTATGGATGTGAGAGTTGGACTATAAAAAGGGCTGAGCACAGAAGAATTGATGCTTTTGAACTGTGGTGTTGGAGAAGACTCTTGAGAGTCCCTTGGACTGCAAGGAGATTCAGCCAGTCCATCCTAAAGGAGATTAGTCCTGGGTGTTCATTGGAGGGACTGATGTTGAAACTGAAGCTCCAATGCTTTGGCCACCTGATGCAGAGAGCTGACTCACTGGAAAAGACCCTGATGCTGGGAAAGATTGAGGGCTAGAGGAAAAGGGGACGACAGAGGATGAGATGGTTGGGTGGCATCACCGACACAATGGATATGGGTTTGGGTGGACTCCGGGAGTTGGTGACGGGCAGGGAGGCCTGGTGTGCTGCGGTTCATGGGGTCACAAAGAGTTGTACACAACTGAGTGACTGAACTGAACTGAACTGAAAGCTTAAAATTATCTATGAATTTGTACACATAGATATAATTCTACATTACATCCTAGATCCTGGCTTTTCCAGTCAGGAGTGTTTGGACATTTTTCCATGCCAATAAATGCATGACTCTGCATCTGTGATTCTCATTATGTCCTCTGTTCCCTTCCAGATAAGAGTAGAATGTAAAAGTTGAGTAGAATATACAAGTGGAAGGATGTGGAAATAGGGAAAAGGGTTGAGAGACACTAATCTCCATCATCACAGTTCCTAATTTAACTCATCCCTTCATGATTGATGTTTGTTCCCAGTATTTCACAATTATAAATGTGTTGGGTCCCAGCACAGAGACAGTTGTTTGAAAGGAGCTTGGGTCAGACCCACTTGCTGATCTTGGATAGCTTCCCAGAGAGGCAGGAGGCAACTGGTGCTCCCCCTAGAGATATAGATGCTGGTGGCAACCATTTCTGAGAGTTCATTCTACTGCAAGGAACTGATGCCCACAAGTTCCACTGTGGAGTCCACCCTCTAACCTATTAGCACCAGGGCCTTGCCTGCCCAACAATGGGCAGGCACCAGTCCCAGACTCCCTGGGTTGAACAGCCAGCCATGAGGGGACCCAGCCCCACCCTCAGAAGGTGAGCAGCCATCACACAGACAGGGGGACAACTCTGTTTATCAGTGTACCAGAGCAGTCGGCCCATCACAACAGAAGAGCCCATGGAGCCCACACAGAGGGCAGAGTTGGACATGACTGAGTGACTAAGCAACACCACAGCAAAGTGGAGATAAGCAATCTACTCAATGAAGATTTTAAGGCAGTGGTAATAAAGATGCTCAAGAAACTCAGGACAAGTGTGGATGAATACAGCAAGAATTTTAACAAAGAGTTAGAAAATGTAGAGAAGAACCATACAGAATTGAAGAATACAATAACTGAAATGGAAACTAAGCATGAAGAAATCAACCATCGATTAGAAGATACAGAGGAACAGATAGCCAGCCAGAAGACAGAGTAGTGGAAATCACTACTGAACGGAACAAAGAATTAAAAGAAATGAGGACAGTTTAAGAAGCCTCTGGGAAGATGTTGAATGTACTTACATTCTTATAGGGGTCCCTGATGGTGAAGAGCGTGAAAGAGGTAGAGAAATTATTTAAAGAAATAATAGCTGAATACTTCCTAACCTAGGAAAGCTAACAAATATCTAGGTCCAGGAAGCACATAGAGTCCCAAACAAGATGAACCCACAGAGGAACACACAGAAGCATATTATAATTAAAATTGCAAAAATTAAAAATAAAGTAAGTAAACCTATTGATCTATGCAATTCTCCACTACCAGAGGATTAAAAACTCTTTTTTTAAAAAAAGCCAACCTCTTCTTTTTCTTTCCTCAGCAGGTTAAACATATTGAAAACTACCATATAGAAAAATAAAACCCAGGCACCTTCACTCTGAAGCTTGCATGGCTGTGGCTAGGGTTTGGTTCCCGATTTTTATCTCTACCTTGGTTCTGAATCATGTTTCAAGGTCTAGGTATAGTGATTCAGTTACTGGTCCTTTATTCAAAAGGAGGATCTTAAAGATCAACGAAAGAGAAACTGTGGTATGAGATGATTTTATCTTATCCCTAATCAGAAAATCATTTCACCTACTGGTGAGTTACTATGACTGTCTCATTCAAAAACAGATATGAAAGCTGCTAAGAACCATCAGCTCATGATTGTGTCAAAGTGTCTCCTTCATCCCTCAGCCCCAGGAATGGGAGAAGCAAGTCCTCTTGTTATCTACCCACCAAAGACCTCTCCATATTTCCCTCTTTCTCCAGCTACTCCTGACTTGGTAAGTTTTTCATCTCCTCCATCTCCAAAGTCCTTTCCTAATCTTGTTCCTCTCTTCCCAACATTTTCATCTTTAGAACCACACAATCTTAAAAGGAGGGAAAGTCTTTGTGATTGTTGACACCAAACCTTTCTTTCTTCAGAAGAGGAAAGAGTGTCAGAAACAGAATTAAAATTTGGTCCTGGGACCTCCAGACCAATTCATCTCCTATTAGCTGAATCTATGAAGTAAGCTACATCGTTAGTTTTTAAAGTAACTGTAGTCTGTATTGCCTGCCCAAGGAGGAGTCACACCAACTCAGGCAGCCCAACCCTCTTACTGATGGCTCCCTTTCAGTCAGTTCAGTCACTCACTTGTGCCCCACTCCTTGTGACCCCATGGCCTGCAGCATGTTAGGCTTCCCTGTCCATCACCAACACCCGGAGCTTGCTCAAACTCATGTCCGTCGAGTCATTGATGCCATTCAACCATCTCATCCTCTGTTGTCCCCTTCTCCTTCTCCCTTCAATCTTTCCCATCATCAGGATCTTTTCTAATGAGTCAGTTCTCTGCATCAGGTAGCCAAAATATTGGAGCTTCAGCTTCAGCATCAGTCCTTCCAATGAATATTCAGGACTGATTTCCTTTAGGATGGACTGGTTGGATCCCCTTGCTGTCCAAGGGATTCTCAAGACATTTCTCCAATGCCACAGTTCAAAAGCATCCATTCTTTGGCACTCAGCTTTCTTTATGGTCCAACTCTCACATCCATACATGACTACTGGAAAAACCATAGCTTTGACCAGATGGACCTTTGTTGGCAAAGTGATGTCTCTGCTTTTTAACATGCTGTCTAGGTTGGTCATAGCTTTTCTTCCAAGGAGCAAGCGTCTTAATTTCATGGCTGCAGTCACCATCTGCAGTGATTTTGGAGTCCAAGAAAATAAAGTCTGTCACTGTTTCCACTGTTTCCCCATCTATTTGCCATGAAGTGATGGGACCAGATGCCATGATCTTAGTTTTTTGAATATTGAAATTTAAGCCAGTTTTTTCACTCTCCTCTTTCACTTTCATCAAGAGGCTCCTTTAGTTCCTCTTCACTTTCTGCCATAAGGGTGGTGTCGTCTGCATATCTGACATTATTGATATCTCTCCCCACAATCTTGATTCCAGCTTGTGCTTCATCCAGCTTGTGCTTCATCCAACTTGGCATTTCACATGATGTACTCTGCATGTGTTAAATAAGCAGGGTGACAATAAAGCCTTGAAAATACTCCTTCCCCAATATTGAACCAGTCCATTGTTCCATGTCCCGTTCTAACTGTTGCTTCCTGACCTGCATACAGATTTCTCAGGAGGCAGGTAAGATGGTCTGGTGTTCCCTTCTCTTGAAGAATTTTCCATAGTTTTTTTTGTGATCCACACAGTCAAAGGCTTTGGTGTAGTCAATAAAGCAGATGTTTTTTGGGAACTCTTTTGCTTTTTCTATGATCCAACAGATGTTGGCAATTTGATACATCTGATTAAAACATGGGGAAACTCCATCAAGTGTCTGCTTGTCCTGGACACCCTTCCTCCATCTCATTCAACAGAGTCCATACCTACCATCTCCATTTATAATCATCTATAATTCCTGCTTTTCATGACTGGTAATAGGAGAACGTATGTGGCAATGAAAGGCTCTATTGCAAAGTTTTGACAACAAGCATCTTTGTTTAATATATTCTCCTTACAGGACATTAGAATTTATTTTATTTGAATTGTCATGCCAATTTTTTGCCTCTATTAGAGTATTGTATATTTAAGAAAAGCATTGTTTTAAAATTAAGGTTTTCATGTAAAATGATCATTTATCTTTTCCTGTGTTTTTTTGCAGTAAATTGTGACATTTTTCTATTATTATTGTAGCAAGACAAATTCACTTTGGGAAGATAAATGTCACATTTTAATGAAAACCAGCTTTCAGTGTGGTTGGAGAGAGCAATCCAAAAGGGGGAACCAATGTGTGTACATTTTGACATTTCTTATTCTTCTTAGCCACAGCATAAGATATATGTTTATTTTTTAATATTAGAGAAGTTACCCTGTAAATCCCATCAGGAAGATGAACAAGATACTTTGGGAGCTCACTGACTCTCACAAACTAAGTCCAGAAAAACTTCCTGACACAAGAAAAATTTGCAGTGAAATGGGAGATGAAATAAAGCAAATGAGAATTGGAATGGGGAGCATTCTGTAGTCCAGATAAGAAAGGGGCCATGTGAACACGCCACATAACACAAGAGAGCCGCTTCTTTCATCTGACATTAGGAATACGAGTGGTGAGCCCAAGGCTAAACCACGTGGGAATTTCACCTGTGTACTTTGGCTCAGGTAAAGCTGAGATACACACCTAGATGAGCCGTGTTTTACACATAAACTCACATTCATAGTGGACATTTATCTTTTTTTTTTGGCTGCCCAGCATCTGAACCTCCTTCAGGTTTGGGGAATGTCTTATATTGTGCAGGATTCGCCGCGCCCCTCCACTACAGAAACAGAAAGTGCTTCTCAGGTGGCACTAGTGGTAAAGTACCTGCCTGCCAATGCGGGAGACATGAGATGTGGGTTCAGTCCCTGGGCTGAGATCCCCTGGAGGGAGGGCATGGCAACCCACTCTAGTATTCTTACCTGGAGAATCCCATGGGCAGAGAAGCCTGGCGGGCTACAGTCCATAGGGTCAAAAAGAGTCGGACATGACTGGAGTGACTTAGCAGGCTCGCACAGAATCAGAAAAGAGCAGGTACCAGGTTCTTCCATTCTCCAAGGAAAAGAGTGCGGGTGTGCTCCTCTGGCTTGGTCAACCAGATGCTCCCACTCAGCTCTCAGAGACTGGAGTCATTACTGCAAATAGGAATTCAGTCCAGCTTCAGGGACTACAACACCTAGTGCCCAGTGACACCAGGGGAAGCTGAGGGCAGACAGCAGCTATTGTTGGCGGCAGTGACGTTACCAGAGGCCCACCCACTAGCTGGCATCAGCGAGTATCCTTCCCAGACTCATCTGGCAGTTGATATGGGGCTGAGAGTTTCCATGCCTTACGTATCTCCTCAGTTCTGCCCTGTTTCCCATCTTGATTCTCTGAAAGCCCTTGCTACTCAAAGTGTGGTCTGGGAACTTGTTAGGAATATAGAACCTGGGCCTTATCCCAGAAATACCTAGTCAAAATATTAAAGTGCAGTATAAAGCCTTGCACATAGTAGGGCCTTCAAGAGTATTTCTTGAACGTATAGATATATAAAAATATGCTGAAATTAGGTTCAGCAAGATCAATTTGAAACATATCTCTTCAATATATATGTATGTGAACAGCCCTTAACCCAACAGTTATACTCCTGAAAAGAAGTATTGTATATAAGTATTAAGTATTGTATATAATGAATTGCATTTTAAATGCATCTTGTTGATATTTAGAAGATTCTTGTGTAAACTCATTACACCTTTTCAAAGTGGATAATCACCCTTTCATTCATCTGTGCTGCTGACTTGTATTCTTTAAAGCAGAGAATACCACAGTCAAGATTCCTCAATGAAATAAGTTTTCACTAAGATGACCATTGAAATTCTCTCCAAAGCCTTCATTATTTTGGTCCTTGTCTGTCTTACTATGGGTACCCTAAAATGCCAGCTGGTTGTGATTTTAGTGTGTATCTGTACTCAGCTGAGCACCCAAGATACAACAGTTTCTTTACAAAGTCAGCCACGTGCTATAATTCTAAAGCACTGAGCTGTATTTCGCTATCTGCAATTATTGGACATTAAGGGCAACCTGGCCTTCCAGTTGGTATCACGCCAGCCTCAAGAGCCTTCAACAGCCTTCTCAAGCTGATGTTGGCAGAATGCCATTAATACAGTGCCTGAGAGAACACCCAGCACTCTCATTCTCACCTAGAAGAGAACAGCTCCTACAGAGCAAACTTATTTTTTAAAAGCTTTGTTGAAGAAAACTGGAGAAGTTAAAGAAGCAGCACCGGAGGAGACAGTACAACTTTGCAATCGGACAATCAGCCACTGCCCTGTTCTCAGCAAAGTTTCTTAATCCTCTGAGTCTCCAGGGTCCTCTTACTTCATCTGGAGCTGGAAAGAATGCTTATCTAACAGGGTGCTGCGGGCATTAAGTGTGAGAGTGGATATAAAGCACCCAGTCGGGCACATAATTATTGATCTGTAAATATTTGCTATTACGATCACTGTATTCCTACTTCAAGATTCGAGGTCATCAACAATTTATGAAATGATCTAAAACTAGTCATATGTCATAGATAGGATGATTTTTCAGTGAAAATGAATTTGATTCCCACTCTCCTCCCCCAAACCACCATGACTTTTAAAACCTGTTCACTACAGATTTCAAGAAATAGACAGAAAAATAAAGCACAGGCTTTGGTGTTAGATCAAGATTAGAACTGCAAAACCATAAATGCTGCCCCCTTTCCTGTTTCTAGGGATACCCAGGTTTTTATTTAGGTATCAATCTCTCCTCTCCACAGCCCATAGGCTGGAGGGCAGGCTGACTCAGACAATGGACTTAAAGTGCCTATGGAAGATCCCATCCCCATTTCTAGAGTACTTGGTTCAAGAAATCAGCCCTCAGCCAATAGGCTCATTTAGCTGGTAAAGAATCCGCTGCAATGCAGGAGAACCCGGTTGGATTCCTGGGTCAGGAGGATCCGCTGGTGAAGAGATAGGCTGCCCACTCCAGTATCCTTGGGCTTTCCTTGTGGATCAGCTGGTAAAGAATCAGCCTGCAATGTGGGAGACCTGGGTTCGAGCCCTGGATTGGGAAGATCCTCTGGAGAAGGGAACGAATGGCTACCTACTCCAGTAGCCTTCCTGGAGAATTTCATGGACAGAGGAGCCTGCCAGGTTACAGTCCATGGGGTCGCAAAGAGTCAGAGACAACTGAGCAACTTTCACTTTCAATGAACTAGGAGGGGTGGCATCGCAGTCAAAAGAATGGTATTCAAACACCCACTGTCTAAGCATCATTGACCAAGGACTCCAGGTGCTGCACTTTGAAATCCATTCCCCAATATATGGATCTTCAGGGTGCTAAGACAGACCAGTTCCTGGGAGACACTGAACTCATCTCTCAGCTGATTTTGGCTACAGTATTCCCCTAAGGCTTAGCTTGGAGGGCATAACTTTGTAAGATTCTTTCTCCTGCTTTCTCCCACTGCACTGGAGACTTCCATCAAGGTCTGACAGCTCTTCCAGCCTTCCCAGCGACTATTTCCTTTCACAATTGCATTTTCCATTATAAAAGCTCATCATGTATAATCCTACTTTGATATCGGCTCTTGGAGGACCCTAACACAGGGGGCTTGCTGCAGGCTTCTAGAAAATAAGACTCTTTGCTTTTCTTAATGTGCTGGGAATGATGTTCTTTCTTCCTCTGAATGTCATGTAAAGCCTAGAATTGCTCTGGTCATTTTCCTAACAAGCGTTGTCTTCTCCAAGTTAAATGTCCCTAGATTCTTCCACACCTCTTTATACTAAATGGTGTTTTAGACCCTTTAACTATTCTCAGTGTACCCAGAAAACAAAATTGTGTAGGGGAAACAGAACACAACAAGTATATATTCTCTCTTGCTTCTCATATTGCAGCATTATATGGCTTGAGCTTTCATAGAAACTGTGTATATGTGTGTCTGTGTGTACTCAATCATGTCTGAATCTTTATGACCCCATGGACTGTAGCCTGCCAGACTCTTCTGTTCATGGCGCTTTCCGGGCAAGAATAATGGAGTGGGTTGCCATTTCCTACTCCTATATATATACTCTTAGAATTTGGTAGCCACTTTGACCTATTAGAGAGACTGACACACAGAGTGCAACTATCAAAAGCTTATTAATTCACCCTTCAGTAAATGGAGCAGCAGAAAACCCAGACTCCAGAGCCAGACTG
The DNA here is from genome assembly GCF_019923935.1 of Bubalus bubalis. Taxonomy (NCBI): domain Eukaryota; kingdom Metazoa; phylum Chordata; class Mammalia; order Artiodactyla; family Bovidae; genus Bubalus; species Bubalus bubalis. Next base: position 74,351,448 of record NC_059160.1, on the reverse strand, counting down.
AGTTCCAATGCCACCTTTGCCTCTTACGAGCTTTGTATTCTTGGGAAATTCAATTAACCTCCCCAAACCTCCATAACCACCTCTGTAAAGATAATTATAGCACCTAACGCATAGGGTTCTGTTAACTACTTATGAAGTATGTAGAGCAGTCCTGTACATTCAAGGTGCAAAGTAAGTGTTAAATAATTAAATATTTAAAAGTACCTGTTCTGGGCCAATGGAGAAGGCAATGGCAACCCACTCCAGTACTCTTGCCTGGGGAATCCCATGGACGGAGGAGCCTGGTGGGCTGCAGTCCGTGGGGTTGCTGGGAGTCGGACACAACTGAGCATCTGCACTTTCATTTTTCTCTTTCATGCGTTGGAGAAGGATATGGCAGCCCACTCCAGTGTTCTTGCCTGGAGAATCCCAGGGACGGGGGAGCCTGGTGGGCTGCCATCTATGGGGTCGCACAGAGTCGGACACAACTGGAGCGACTTAGCAGCAGCAGCATTCTAGGCCAACCCCTAGTCATGCTCAGAGAAGAACTAAGATAGATAAATGAATGTGAGAATTACCTTTTAAGTAACTATTCGTAAGAACAGAATAGCTGCACAAGCTATAAAATTGTTGATTTTGGCCATGGGTATGTCAGGGATGTTGATAAGAGGCTTTCTAAAATACCCTTTCAACTCTCAAAGTTCTGGGATTCTACTTCTGAATTTCAAAACCAAGATGTCACACTGCACTAGATCTGAATTTGGCAAACTTTCTCTGTAAATGGTTGGATACTAAATATTTTAGGCTTTACAGGCCATGAGGATTATGAAGCAATGACATAACTGTACCACAATAAAGCAAAAACAGCCATGGACAATGTGTACAATGACCAAGCATGGCAACATTCAAATAAAATTTGATTTAGAGAAGCCAAAATGTCAGTTTCATGTAATTTTCTTGTCACAAAATGTTATTCTTTTGATTTTTTTGAGCCATTTAAAAATATAAAAACCATTCTTAGCAGATAGACTAAGACCAGGTCCATGAAGCACAATTTGACCCCTGTGCTAGATGACATAAGTATAAGGGAGAGCCCCAATCATGGAATAGATGTCAATTGTGTTAACATTTCAGAAGAAAGATTCCTAGTGAAGTGCACTCTCAAGAGCACAAAAGAAATTCTGGGACACAAGAAGTCGAGAGAAAACCTGTACATCCCAGGGCCATGGCCATCAGACATAATCAACTACCATCATCCATCCTCAGTAGCCACTGGGCATTGGTTCCAATATCCCTCAGTTTAGTTCAGTTCAGTTCAGTCGTTCAGTCGTGTCCGACTCTTTTGTGACCCCATGAATCATCCCTGCTGCTGCTGCTGCTAAGTCGCTTCAGTCATGTCCGACTCTGTGCGACCCCAAAGATGGCAGCCCACCAGGCTCCCCCGTCCCTGGGATTCTCCAGGCAAGAACACTGGAGTGGGTTGCCATTGCCTTCTCCAATGCATGAAAGTGAAAAGTAAAAGTGAAGTCACTCAGTCGTGTCCAACTCTTCGCGACCCCATGGACTGCAGCCCACCAGGCTCCTCCGCCCATGGGATTTTCCAGGCAAGAGGACTGGAGTGATACCAAATTCCATAGATGCTCAAGTCCCTTATATAAAATGCCATAGTATTTGCATACAACTTATGCACATCTCCCATATACTTTAAACCATCTCTATTACTTACAATAGCTAATACCTAATGTAAATGTTATGTAAATAGTTGTAAATACAATGTAAATAGTTGCTAACACTGCAAATTCAAGCTTTGCTTTTTGGAGTTTTCTAGAATTTTTTTTTCAGAATGTTTTTGATCCGTGGTTGGTTGAATCTACAGATGCAGGACCTGTGCTGTGTAGGATCGAGTATATAAGGAGGGGTGATCACTGGCACTAGAGCCACAATTCACACAGGTTAATGCCTGAAGGAACTCTCAACTTATCTGTTTTTTAATACCTTATTCTTACCCCACGTGATTTTCTGCCTTGTGAACCTCACATCTATAAATCATGATAGAATGTATTAAGCATATGTTCTTGTTTTGAAGGGAAATATTTGAAATTTCTTGTAGGTAAGCTACATAAGTCCTATGAATAAATATACATTCTTTTCTCCACTTCCCCATCCTCCAAAATGTTTCTAAAATTCTCCTGGGATTTCCTGTTTAACCTAAATGTAACATACACTCATTTTTCTTAGTATATATTTTAGAAGTGTTTTACACTTATAAGATATCAGCTTTGGGTTTAAAAAATTGAAAAAGAGCTATCAGACCTTAGCTTTACTCTGAGTGTAAGGTACAGGGAAGCAAGCAAATGTATCCCAGACGGTTGGAGACCATTCCGTTTATCTGGTGAGGTAAAGGTGAAAGGATGATTTCCATGCTCAGATAAATGAAAGTGTTAGCAAGGCAAAGAATTTTGTGATTTGAATCATCTGATGGTTTGCTTACAATGAGTAAACAAAGGGGTTGATTTCCTGCCTTTAATTCCTATTTCTTGTTTATGCAGTTTATAGTCCCAGAGACGCAGGTTCGATCCCTGGGTTGGGAAGATCCCCTGGAACAGGGCATGACAACTCACTCCAGTATTCTTGCCTGGAGAATCCCATGGACAGAGGAGTCTATAGTCCATAGGGTTGCAAAGAGTCGGACAAGACAGAAGCAGCATGGCATAGCATAGTACCAGAGAGTATAACATATAAATGATACAGACTAGAGAACTAAATGTATACCTCTATACTAGGTGAGCACTGCACTTCCTCTTTGCTATGTTTTCCTTTCAAATGTCTGCAAGATGAGTAGTATAAGGGAATAGTTCTAGATTAGGGGAATTTTTCAGGAAATTATCTTTACCTGGCCTACAAAATCACACACTAGAATAGTAACTGATTCTTATCTTAACCATCTCTGAAAATATTTACATCATATTTTCTTAATATCTGAACTCACCTTCTGTAATGTAGTATGTGAGTTTTTGATTAAACATAGCATTGAAACATGTATATTACCATATGTGAAATAGATCACCAGTCCAGGTTCAATGCATGAGACAGGGCGCTAAGGGCCGGTGCACTGGGACAACCCTGAGGGATAGGAAGGGGAGGGAATAGGGAGGAACGTGGGAGGGGGGTTCAGGATGGGGGACACATGTACACCCATGGCTGATTCATGTGAGTGTATGGCAAAAACCACTACAATAATGTAAGGTAATTAGCCTTCAATTGAATTAATTAATTAAAAAAATGAAACCTACATCATAGCATAAAATATACATCTTTGCTACCTTTAGTTTAGACCAAAATATCTAAAATACACAGAAATATAGTTACAAAAAAAAGAAGAAATATAATTACAAAGTGGTTTTGAGACTAATGTCACATCCTTCTTCCTCAGGAAGCATGTAATTTTTTTAAAAGGAAGAAGAAAAGGCCATTCCATTCCATATATACAGAAAAAGACAAGCTATTCCAAATTCCTTTCAGTTCTAAACACGCCCAACACAGGCACTCATACACACACACACACACACACACACACACACATACAATCCTTCTTCAGAAGCAAAGCTCAAAACTCAGGCTGAGTTGTCCCTTTTCCTCAAGGTTCTAACCTCTTGAACTTCTCTCCTATGGACCGAGTCTCTCTCCTTCCCCCATGCTAGGGCTCCACCAAGGAAAGCCTTGATACCTTTTGGATAACTTGGTCTTATGATGAAAATTATAGAGAAGCTGATAGATAACAGCACAAAAAGACTTTAATTAATTCACTTTCTCCCATCAGGCACTAACATATGTAGACTGCACTACAGCTAAATCTAAATAACCATGAAATTTCAGAATAGAGTTGTAGCCTCCACATTCCCAAGACCCTGCAGTGCTGGAGAAATAGTGGGGGCAGGTAGAGGTGGGGGGGCCTTCAGAATCCCGTGTTCCATCCTCCTTCTGCCACCAACACACTGCTAAGTGGAGGTGGATCCCTGACAATAAAGTGCACGGCATATCTTCTTTACATACCACCTCAAATCCATCGGTATATTCAGTCTTCTGCCCTGGCTTTGGTTTGTCCCATGCTTGTGCTGTTATTTATCAGCTTCTCTATAACTTTCATCATAAGAACAAGCTATACAAGAGATATCACAGCACCCTCTCTCCCACCATACACACACCATCATTATCCCTGCCTTCCTCTAACTGGGGAATATTCAGAGCACCTGCATACTCTAAAGCCCCACCATTAACAGGTGTTTTCCTTAAGTAAGTCAGTTTTATTTTTAGCCAAATCTGACCATAGTTGGAATGGTAAATCTTGTAGTGGAAAAAAATAATTCACTTTAGTGAAATAATCATAACTTATTTAGCCTTCACTATATGCACCTCATAGTAGTATTTAAAGTTACCTCCTCTGAAACAATATTCTGGTGAATTAGGCATCACCATCCACGTTTCACAGGTGAAGCCTTGAGCTTATATTCCTTATGTTACTGTAAGTCATAAATCTACTTTGGACATGAAGCTGGAATTCAAACCTGGCTCTCCTGAAGTCTGCACCAGCAGGAGAACCAAATGTCCCTTCTGTTCTGTTTTCCACAATGTGATTTGATTATCCCTTCCACCTTCTTGGCCCACATAATTGTGACCTCTTCTTTAAACATCCACTCTCATCTCCAAGTGACAAATTGTTTTTTAAAGTTAAGGTCGTTTAAAGCAAACACCTCCATTTTGAAGTGGGTGTAGAGTAAACCCTTCCTTCTTCCTCTGCAGGGCACCCCTGGGTCTGGTCCACACTGGCTGTGTCTGAACCATGGCAGGCAGCCCAGAGATTGTGGACAGCCATGACTTTATGAAGACTCTAGAAAGGTTAAAGTCTGCCTTCTAGGATGTGGACAGAAGGAAGGAAGTTTACTTGATGTCTATATGCCAATTACATAGCGTCCTCATTCCCTCATCCCACTCAGCCACCAGGGAGTCCTGCCTGTTTTCCACAGGTTCCAGCTGGTCCACCCCTACAAGGATGAGCATGTCTTGTGCAAAGAGCATGTGCTTTGGTTGCAAACAACCCTGGGTCCAACACCACTTCTGTAAAAAGGTAAATACTACACCCTCCCCCCCTAGTCATTTGGAGGTTAGAGCATATCACACGCAGAGTCCATGGCGCGTGGTAGGTGTGTGATCAGTCTCCATGGCTTTGGCCTCCCTGCTACTGACAAGTCTGCTTCCTTTCATCTTCCTGATGTCAAAGGAGAATGAGAGCCTCCATGCCTTCCCCTGAGGGTGGAATCCAGCCTTGCTCAAGCCTCTGAGGCTTCTGAATCAGCCTCTTGGCCCTCCTGCCCACCACTCAGGGCTCCCCGCCTTTACTAAGTCCCATTTATTACTGTATCATTTCTTTATTCAGTTTTCAAAAAAAAAAAACAAAAACAAAAAACAACAACTACCTTCAGGAAGATATGCATTGTGGCAAACCAGTGAGGAGCCCTAAATCTTAGCGTATTTAATCTGAATCGCACTTCCCCCGGCTTGATGATTCATCACACCATATTGTTTTCTGTTTATGTTTCTCTGAGGCAACCTATGCTCCCAGTGCTTGGAGGCAACCTGTGTTGTGTTGAGTACAGCCACTTGTGATGGCCTCAAAGATGCTCATTCTTCCAAGGTTACACAATGCAGCCTGCTGACTCTGTATCTAATAAAAACATATTAACTGGGCAGCAAAATTCACCTGACTTTGATTTCCCATGGCTTCAGACTGCCATGCAGGGCTTCTGAGAAATCAAACTTTGGAAACTGCCTCGTTTTTGCAGCAAAATTCAGGTGGAACGCAGGGAAAATGTTAATATTCACCCACCAACTCTGTGGTCCCCAGCCTCCAAGATCTCCCCCAATGATTCCCACCTCCCTCCAACAATGCATCAGGGTTTGTCTGTGCTATGCTCTGAATGTTTGTGTCCCTGCAAAATTCATACGTTGAAGTCTTAATGCCAGTGTGATGGTGTTAGGAGGTGGAACCTTTGGGAGGTGCTTAGGTTAGGAGGATGGAGACCTCATGAATGGGGCTGGTGTTCTTAGTGTTCTTATAAAAGTGACCCCGCAGAGATTCCCTGTCTCTTCTATCATATGAGGACAGTGAGAAAGTGCCGGCTATGAACGCAGAAGACAGCCTTCACCAAGACCGTGTGGTGACCATGTCAGCATCTTGATCTTGGACTTGCAGCCTCCAAGAATGTGAGAAATAAATTTCTGTTTCTAAGGCACTCAATGGGTGGTATTTTGTTACAGCAGTCAGAAAGAGCTAAGTCTGTCTGTGTAACCAATGGAATACAGGAGGAGGGAGGGCTTACCTGGCAGTTCAGTGGCTAAGATGCTTCCAATGCAGAGGGTGTAGGTTCCATTCCTGTTCAGGGAACTAAAATCCCACATGCTGTGCAGTGTAGCCAAAAAAGAATACTAAAGGACAGGATGTTGCTCTAGAGGCTGGATTATAAATGTCATTGTGGCTTCTGTCTTGCTTTCTCTTGGATCACTTGTGTGAGTGGAAGCCAGTGGCTATGTCTTAAGGACACCAAGCTGTCCGGTGGATATACTCACATAGAGAACTGAGGCCTCCAGCCCATTGCCTGGAGGGTGAGCCTTCTTGGAAGCAAATCCACCAGCGCCAGCCAACTGGCTTACAGTTTCATGGGAGATCCTGAGCCAGAACTACTTTGTTAAGTCACTCTAAGTCTCCCGATTTTTGGAAAAATAAATGTTATCTTAGACTGATACGTTTCAGAACAAAATTTTATGCAACAAAATATAAGTAATACAAACTTTCTATTCCTATTTGCTACTACCTCTCTCCTCTGTAGAACTGCCCACCACCCCCTGTGAGATAAACTTTACTTATAATTGAAAACCGATTATACATACATTAAAATTATGTCTTTTTATTACCAGATGACATACCCAACAAAGTCAACCTGTCCTTAACGAGAATATATAGATTGATTATATCATAACTGGGACCAAAACATAAAATATATTTGAGTTTTTTCCCTAGAGAGTCAGGGCTTTAATAGTATACATTAAAAGAACTTGAAGAAAACTGCCACAACTGATATTTTCAAAGTCAAGCACCCTTCGTCATTATAAATACAGAAAATAAAGTCATAAATCACCCCCTAAGGATGCTTCTTTCATCCAAAGAGAATATCTCTGAGGACTGATACCATGCACACAAGGTACAAACCTTCCACCACCTTCTATTCAGCATCTTCACGTGTCAGGCTTCAGGCAGGAATATGCAACATATTACCTCCACAAATCCAGAATCTATATGCTCTAGAGAGAATCAATCATCGGATCACAACTTTGAATTCTGCTTTATCTAGAGAAATACATGTGTGTAAGTGCACACACATACACACACACCCCCACACAGTTGGGTTGGCCAAAAAGTTTGTTTGGGTTTTTCCTTTGGATCTTATGGATGAATCCAAATGAACTTACTGGCCAACCCAATATATTTCAAATAAAGATTATTTACCTTAAAAAAATGTTAGTTTATAGCTACTTGCTTCATAAAGATACTCAGAGCAGATGATTAGGAATGAAGCTAATTCCAAGAAATTTTAAAGTCAGACATTTATTTAAAGTTACAGAAACATGGCAGGCCATGCACAATTTGTAGGGCTTAGTACAAAGTACAAAATAAAACACACGGTCCTTGTTTGGAAATGATCGAGAACTTCAAGATGACGGCAGAGCATTAAACTAAGGGCTTTTCTGAGCACCAAGCCGTGCAGCCACCTTGATGATGGGAGACATTTCGTTGCTGGTTAAAGAGCTATCTCAGGAGTTATGTACTAGAAGGAAAGAGGGACCAGCAGGCATCAGTGGCTAGCTTACTGAGCGACACAGAACCATTTATTAGTGTGAGGGTAACTCATATTTCTTTCATACTCCATAGTTCCCAAAGCTCTCCCCCCAGATCCAGTATCTCACCTAACTGAAGCAAAAATTCTGTGAGACATTCATGTTATCCCTCTAGGCAAACTGGGGTCCAAAGCGGTCAAGCGACTCCTTTAAGGCAATTCAGCCCACACAGGACTCAGATAGCAGGTCACCCCGACCTCAAATTCAATTGTCTTTCCACAAGATCAACACAGCCTGGTTAGGATTTGTGGGTTTCAGAGTCCAGAACTTCATGTGTGCAACCCAGCCATTCACGGGTGACAGCTGGGTCACAGGTGGCACTGATGGACTGCATGGTTGCAAGTTTCCACACCTGTGGATCTGACCCAACTTCAGAGCCAACACCAGATCAGATTCCCTATTTCTGAGCCCTCTTCCCCACCTTCGAACAACAGCTTCAGACCTCAGCCCACCAACAGTTTATTGGACTGGACAGTAACGTGCCCATCAGACAAGCAAGTTCCTCCTCAGGTTCACCCTTTATAATATCTAAGAATCTAAAGCAAATGTCCTATGTTTGACTGTTGCATAGTCTTTTTTAATCTAAAGCATGAATATATCACTTTAATAGCAGCTTAGAAGACTCTCAGAAATTGTAGACATCATCTTAACTGATCTCTCATCCCTTCGAAAAAGGTAGATGAGAGCTAGAAAGAAACCTGCCAGCATTAATCTACCTTTGAGGAAAACAAAGCTAATAGTCATTCTAAAGCTTATTTCCTTTTCTCCACTGTTGCACTAAAGCCATGACAATCTATGTGGTGTTTGGATAAATTTTAATTATGAGAGATCCAGAAGCAAATAATTAGAACAAAGCTCACACTGTACTACTCTCAAATGACATTAGTGTGTGCACGCTTAGTCGTGTCTGACCTTTTGTGACCCTGTGGACTGTAGCCTACCAGGCTCCTCTGTCCATGGAATTCTCCAGCCAACAATACTGGAGTGGGTTGCCGTTCCTTTCTGCAGGGGATCCTCCCAACCCAAGAGTTGAACCCAGGTCTCCTTCACTGCAGGCAGATTCTTTAGCATCTGAGCCACCAGGGAAGCCCCTAAATGACATTACTTGTAAAATATTAGCTTTTAATTAGTAAATACATAAATGTGATTAAAATACTTCCACAACCCTAACTTAAAATGTTTCCTTCTTATTTCATGTTTCGTGGTACAGAAAGTCCAATGTTGAGTGTAAGGCATTTCCCTCAAATTCCAGCTTCATTTCTGACTTGCTGGAAGGCACCAGCGCAAGCTCTTAACATCTATTTCAGTTTTCTTGGCTATAAAATTGCGAGTGCACAGTGCTTGCCTGGTTTGCAGGGAAGCTTGGGAAATTCTGGCTCTAGGAGTGCAAGACATTTTAAAAGTACAAAGTGTTATTATATTTATGCTTACAACTTGCTTGACAGTTTCATCGTGCTATAATATTAATATAAGAACTACATATTTCAAAATAATGGTAAAATGGAAGTTGGACAGTTTCTGAGATCCAGCAAGAAGTAGAATATCTTGAAAAGGACTGTGAACCTTCAAGTGCCAAGATAAAACTCAAACCTGGAGTCTATTCATATCTTTTTTTTTAATTTAATTTTATTTTTAAACTTTACATAATTGTATTAGTTTTGCCAAATATCAAACTGAATCTGCCACAGGTATACATGTGTTCCCCACCCTGAACCCTCCTCCCTCCTCCCTCATAAAAGAAGACTTTCAAGAATGGTATATGCTTTTTCTCAACTGCAAAGTCAATATTAATATACATGAAGATATTATAGCACATACTTTATAATCATACATATTAGTATATGTAATATATATTATTGTCAACTTTTGTTTTTATTGCTATTATCCTACTTCCTATTCCTTATGGCAATTAGGTGAGGAATATGAAATATCACAAGTGACCAGATAAGAAACTTTCATTAAAAAAATAGGAAGCATGGCAACAAATGAAGATGCTGTAAAGGGACGGTGATGAGAACTCAAAGGATCAAGATAGAAAGGCAGAGACCTTCTAGAGAGGCTTCCTGAGCCAATTTGTCCACCCCTTTTGGGGTCCTTCTCTGTTCTGACTGGTTCTGTTTTTTTTTTTTCCTCCTCTTGGGCCAAAATTCCAAAAGGAATATTCCCTAGTATTAAATAGAGGAAAGGTCAACGTGCAAACCCTTGAATAAGCTGTTTTTCTAATAAAGGATTTAAATGCCTCTGCAGACCCAGCAATTATACAATGCTACATGTTTTACTGGGCTTCCCAGATGGTTCAATTGTAAAGACTCCTCCAGGTGATGCAGGAGACACAGGAGACACGGGTTCAATCCCTGGGTCGGGAAAATCCCCTGGAGAAGGGAACGGCAACCCCCTCCAGTATTGTTGCCTGAAAAATATCATGGACAGAGGAGCCTGGCAGGCTACAGTCCATGGGGTCACTGATTTGGACACAAATGAGCTTGCACACACGTGTTTGATTGGCTTTTTCTAAAATGCCCTTTTAAAGACTTTATTGGGGGGGACAGTTTTACAGTAAGATCGAGAGGAAGGTACAGAGATATCCCACATCCCTTCTGTCGACACATCCACAGCCTCCCTGGTATCAACATTCCCCAACAGAAAAGTGAGCTTTTTTTTTTCTTCTTTCACATTTTCCCTGGCTGGTCCCCAAGTAGCCGCTTCCTCCCAACTCACCCTGTGTATTATTCCCTCCCTACTTCCCTTCGTTTGTTTTTCTTGTGGTTCTCCTACACTTTGTTTTGTTTGTCTTTGGAGCCATCATATCCTCTATTAGCTGAGGTTATCTCTGGGGCTGGCTTCCATCGAGACAACATTCATTTTATTCTGACCCTACTTTAGAAGGGAATTTCAATTAATTATTCAAGCATTTTTTCCTCCCAAAGGGGTGATCCCTGAGATTTGCTAAGGTCCCTGCCAGCCCTACACTATTACTGAGGTTCCTCAGCTGGAGACCAGCTGTCAGGGAGCACACAAGCCCACCCTTCCCTCTATTTAAGGATCACCTCACTCCAAGCAAGCACTAGCCAGCCTGCCTCCAGCCTCATCCATCTCTTGGCTCTATTTTTCAAAACTCCTTCCTTGATCTCTAGGTATTGTCAGTTGAAAATTCAAGAATGAGAGAGAAAAAAGTCCCCTGAACTCCATTCCATTCCAGGACACAAAATATTGTCAAGATAGGCTCAATCCTAATCCTATAGTAATAGTGTAACTGAAGGCTTTTTAAAAATAACTGTATTTGTTTTATTTTGGGGCTGTGCTGGGTCTTTGTCGCACTGGCCTTTCTCTGGTTGCAGGGAGTAGGGGCTGCTCTCTAGCCGTGGTGCGCGGGCTTCTCATTGTGGTGCTTCTGTTGTTGCAGAGCATGGGCGCCAGGGCGTGCGGCCTGCAGTAGTTTGGCGCTTGGGCTCTAGGGCACAAACGCAATAGTTGTAGCGCCTGGGCCTGGTCGCTCTGAGGCATGTGGGATCTTCTCAGACCAGGGATCGAACTTATGACTCCTGCATTGGCAGGTGGATTCTTTTACCACTGAACCAACAGGGAAGCCCCTAACTGAAGGGGCTTTAATATCATTTTCTACAAATGACTACTTCTATAAAGCTGTGTTCATTCCCAAGCTGCTGGGGCAGACATAGGAGCTGCCAGAGAACAAGTGTGTGAAGGTAAAGAGGCACCTGCCTCAGACAGCCTTTCTCTAGGGACATTGTCTCAGCAGTTTTTGGTAGCATGTGATCCTACGAGAATTTCTTCTGCTTCCTCCCCATTAAAAAAACAAAAACAAAAACTATCTTGATTTTCCAGCATACGTGTACCATTTTAAATAGGTTAAGGAAATTTCCGTGGCACATCTTAAGAGGCTGACTTTTGTTCCAAGGGTTTTGTTGTTCAGTCGTTCAGTTGTGTCTGACTCTTTGTGACCCCATGGACTGTAGCCCACCAGGCTCCTCTGTCCATGGAATTCTCCAGGCAAGAATACTGGAGTGGGTTGCCATTTCCTTCTATAGGGGATCCTTCTGACCCAGGGATCAAACCCACGTCTCCTATATCGGCCGGCAGATTCTTTACCACTGAACCACCAGGGTGGAGAAGGCAATGGCACCCCACTCTAGTACTCTTGCCTGGAAAATCCCATGGATGGAGGAGCCTGGTAGGCTGCAGTCCATGGGGTCTCTAAGAGTCAGACATGACTGAGCGACTTCACTTTCACTCTTCACTTTCATGCATTGGAGAAGGAAATGGCAACCCACTCCAGTGTTCTTGCCTGGAGAATCCCAGGGAGGGGGGAGCCTGGTGGGCTGCCGTCTACGGGGTCTTACAGAGTCGGACACGACTGAAGCGACTTAGCAGCAGCAGCAGAGCCACCAGGGAAGCCCTCCAAAAGTTCAAAGCACCTAAAAGATAGGATCTTGTACTTAAGATAAAGAAATGCCAGGGTCAGGGAAACTGGAACCAGAGGCTAAACTACTTGTTTCACAAGAGGACTGATGGAGAAAGGATTAGATGTTTAGTTGCTGGTTCTTTACAGCTAATGCCCTATCCATGTGCTCAAGGCTCAGGGACACTAATGAAAATCACAGTGGCTTCCACAGAAGACCTGAACCAGAGACTCCTAATATTGCCTCTTATTATAGCACCCTGGGTGGGTTTTTTCTTTCACAGCTTTATCACAATTACAATAAAAATATATCCATTATTGTAACTGATATGGAGTAACCTGCCCCAAGCAGGTCAGTTCTTCTGTCCAGCAAAACAAGAAAGGTCCAATTAAATGCAGAAATCATTTGTCTGAAGGCAGTGGAGAGCTGCTGAGGAGCTGGGAGTAGAATAAATAGATCCTCAGGTGATCTGACTCCAGCAGCTGCTCTCATCTCTTGTCCCAACAGGAGCTGAGAATCTGGGGACAGAGAAAGCAGAGAATTTGTCATCAGGATACGGGGGTCCTGCAATACACAATCAGATTCCCCTTCAGTGTATTTCCTGAACTGGGGTATATGAGGCTTGGCAGCTAAAAGGCAGAAACAGAAAGCCCCTGAAAATCATCTGTTTTCAGAAGTCTCACAAGAGGAAAATCAGAGTCCAGGACCCGCTAAGAGGAGGGACTATGTGAAGACACCAGACTTTCAGGCCAAATTGGACCACTATCTGGCCTCACACCAAACCAAAAATTAAATTGAGATGAAACAAGATCTCAACACAATAGGTAAACACCATAAACTTCTGAAAGAAAACAGGATACATCTTGATAACCTGGAGTAAAATTTCTTTTTTTCCCCCCCAGTTAAAAAATACGATGCTCTATTTTGCTTCCAAAACATTGCAGTATTCTGAAGAAATCGAACCTTTATATTAGGAGTGAAGATGGAGGTTATCCGTCAGGGTGAAGGGGAAGCTATAACTGGGAGGGCGTGTGGAGGGGTGGGGCTTCTCATCCTGGGTGCTTGTCACCCAGCTGTGTTCACCCTGTGAAAACCCATGAAGCTCCACCCTGGCTAGACATGCACTCTTCTGTCGTACGTCATGCTTCAGTGAAAACATTTACATGAAATGGAAGTCTTAGCTTTCTAAATATACCAAACAAAAAAAGTAAAACACAGAATGCTGCAAAGTGGGTGTTAGTCAGAAGGCTTATGCCCGCTCCTTGAAGCAGTGACTATCCACTTCTCTGACAGTGAAGAGTTTTACAATTTGCTTTCCAACTACCAGATTTAACAAAAGTTAATCAGAACACTTCTCATGCCAGCCAATGTCCCTCTTCCATAGCTAAAATGCCAGCAGAATGCTATGTCACTGTATAGGAAAACAGGACAATGTGAGGCAGAATCGATAGGCTGGGCCTCATCACTGAACTCACTACCACGGGTGCCGCCTGGATTCCCTGGTGGTCCAGGGGTTAGGACTCTGCTTACACTGCACGGGGCCTGATTTGATCTCTGGTCAGGGACGGGGGAGCCTGTTGGGCTGCCGTCTATGGGGCTGCAGAGAGTCGGACACGACTGAAGAGACGTAGCAGCAGCAGCAGCAGCAGCAGGAACTAAGAACGTGCAAGCCACCTAGAGAGGCATTACAAATACCAAGCTTGATCCACAGAGGTTGCCCACTTTGTTTTGTTCTTTTTACAGACTATAGAGTCGATATCGACTATACAGTCGATAACTCAGGGTTTCTAATGGATAACACTAGCTTACAAATAAATTACAAATAATTTTAAATTCTGGAAACATTTTAATGGCCCTCTCACATGAATCTCTAAGTTGATAGAATGAAGGCAATAAAAGTGTCTTTTTGTTTCAGAATTACTCAGAAATTTGAACTGTTTTCTTGATGGCAGTTGGCCAAGGGTCTGTCTCAGTTCTTTAAGATTGCTTAAATGCCTTTCACATGGCCTCCATCTTCAAGTTATAGTCCCTTCATTCTCTATCTCTCTCTGACTTATCCTTCTGCCAAATGGAGAAAACTCCCTGCTTAGAAAGTTTTCATTGATTAGATCAACCCACCCAGATAATCTATTTTAAGGCCAATTCTGCCATAGAATGGATTTCCCCTGTGGCTCAGTGGTAGAGAATCTGCCTGCAATGCAGGAGACTTAGGCTTGATCCCTGCATTGGAAGATTCCTTGGAGAAGGGCACAGCAACCCATTCTAGTAGTCTTGCCTGGGAAATCCCATGGACAGAGGAGCTTGGCGAAATACAGTCCAGGGGGGTCCCAAACAGTTGGGCATAACTCAAGTGACTGAGCTTGAGGCTTGCTGTCACAGAACACCATCACCTGAGTGAGTGACATCTCATCCCTTTTATAGGAATGAAAATTAATTCCTTTTCCAGGAATTAGTGCAAAATATCTTTGTGCATTTTACTAATTCTGCATGCCATAATATGTCACCAGCTTTTTGTCCACATCTCCAATGGAAATGCCTGGATTTGTGGATTTGATCTTGGGCAGAGGTCTAAGTAGAAGAGGAAGATGCCAGATGGGTTATGGAGGGTATTTGGGATATTGTGATCTTTTTTTATTACCTCTCTTAACTCATCTTCAATTCTCCATTTCTTACTCAAAGTGCACTTTGCCATTTCACCAAATTTGTATTTC
Source organism: Bubalus bubalis (assembly GCF_019923935.1). Classification (NCBI taxonomy): domain Eukaryota; kingdom Metazoa; phylum Chordata; class Mammalia; order Artiodactyla; family Bovidae; genus Bubalus; species Bubalus bubalis. Next base: position 74,336,390 of record NC_059160.1, on the reverse strand, counting down.
TCTTTCCCACACAATGTATTGCACCTCAGAGTACTTGGAAAATGCAAAGTACACAAGATCTTCAGATTTTTCTCCACAAAGATGGCATGAGCAGACATCTCACGTCTCATCGTTTGGTTTCTTGGGGTCCCCTTTACTATTCTGACTATAGTGTTTGCTGGTCCAAGCAACACAGTGCATAACAATTTTCCAGCCTTGCATTAGCTGCTGCCACAAGAACTGCCTCAGGCAAAGATTTCTTAAGACACAGAAAGCAATAACCATAAGGGGAAAAATATTGATCAATTGTACTACATTAAAATTAAGGATGCCTGTTCTTCAAAAGCATTAAAAGAGTGAAAAAGATAAACCACAGACTGGAGGAAGAGAGTTTCAATACTTATCTCTCTGACTCTGACAAAGGACTCTTCTCTGGAATATATAAAGCAGTTCTTCAAATCAATAATAAAAAGGGAGAGAACTCAATAGGAAAATGGACAAATGTCACAAAAGATAATTCACGGGAGAAGACATCCAAACAGAAAATAAACGTGGGAAAAGACATCCGGTTTCATTAGTCATTGGGAAAATGCACATTACCATTATAATGCAGATACCACAATGTACCTTCTAAAATGGCTAAAATGGAAAAGACAGACAATTTGGAGCAACCAGAACTTTTATATTCTGCTAACCAGAGTGTAAATTGTGACTATTTTGGAAAAATAATTAATAATATCAATTAAAACTGAATATATTCATAGCTTACCCTCAACAATTACATTCCTAAGTATATACCCAACAGAAATGCATGCATATATTCAACAAACAGTGTGTAAGAGAAAGTCAACTGCAGTATTACTGTGGTATTCCCAAGCTGGAAACACCCCAAATGGCATCAACAGAGTGGATATGAAAACCATGGCATATTCATTCATACAGTAGAATAATATGCAAGAATGAGAATAAATAAACTATAGCTCACACACAAAAAGGATGAAACTCCCAAACATAATATTGAGTAGAAAAAAACAGTCACTAAAGAATACATGTTATGATTACTTTTGCCTCTTTTTAAACTTTATAAAAAGGTAATTTGTGGTTTTAGAAGTCAGAGTGTTAACCCTGGGGTGGGGGTGGGGGTTTTGAGTGGAAGGGGGCACAGGGTGTTATCTAGAGGTGCTAAGAAGATTCTTGATCTGCATATGATTTATATATGTGTGTGGTCATTTTGTGAAAACTTAGCTATACACATTATTTATGCACTTTCTGTATGTACTTTATGTGCATGCATGCTCAGTTGCTCAATCATGTCTGACTCTTTTGCAACCCTATGGACAGTAGCCCGCCAGGCCCCTCTGTCCATGAGATTTCCCAGGCAAGAACACTGGAGTGGGTTGCCATTTCCTCCTCCAGGGGATCTTCCCTACCCAGGAATCAAACTGGTGTCTCCTGCATCTCCTACATTGGCTGGTGGATTCTTTTACCACTGAGTCATCTGGGAATTCTTCATATGTCTACAAAAATTTAACATTATGCAAAGCAATTTATATATCTCTTTCCTACTCATGAGTGTGGAGCCACATCTGGTTTGTTCACTACAATATCGGCAGCCCCTAGACTGTGCCTAACACTCTGTTACAGAGTGGTTGATTAATGATGAGTTTGAATTTCCTTGATATTGCTGATGCTTTTTTTAACCTTCCCCTCATCAGTGGAGTAACCTTTACCTGTGTTTTAGCAAATATCTTTAGATATTGTAAGGCAGGTATTTCAGATAGATCAGCTTGCGGAGAAGAGAAGGGGAATGAAATGCAATAAGGAGCTGGAATTGAAGCTCCCTGAGGGCAAGAGCTTTTGTACCACTTGTTCACTTGTCCTGATAACTTTATGTGTGTAAGTCTTTGAATCTTCACAACCAACAAGGCACTTCACAAATGAGGTAACTGGTGAGAAAACTGAGGCTTAGAGAAGTTTGATACAACGGTAGGCAACGAAACTCCCAAGATTCAAATCCTGAATATAAGCTTGATCACAGAGTTGTGTAGTTACCTCTGGTCATAGTAGGCTCTTGAAAAATATTTGTGGAAAGCACAAACGGACCTCTCCAAAATCCCTATTGTTCTCCTCCCCACTTCTGCACACAGTCATCATTACTTACTAATAGTAGGGTCACAGGTGGGCTTGGGGGCTGAGCAGCTGAGGGAGGGAGAACATTTTAGCCCAGACTTCCAGTTTAAAAAGTCTCAAATATGGACTTTTGACATCGTTCCCAAATAAGCATACAGATGCAGTAACCTTCACTCTATGACTGGAAGGAATCGTCCATCAGACAACCTTAAACTTGGCCCCCACTCTCTACAGCGTACCCTACAGAAAAATGCTGCTTATAAATGGCGTAATCTTTGGAAAAGCAAGATCATTATATCACGTCTTTTTTCACATGTTAAATTTACTAATTTTTAAAATATCAATGTTTAAAATGTATCACAATGTTTGTAATTGTATTTTGGCTTTTCACTTTTTAACCCCCCAGGAATATTAAAAAAGAAAAACTGGAAGTGGCTCAGGCATTGCGATTCGTGGGGAGGCCCTGGCCAGTGCACAGGCGGGTTCTGTGTGCACAGAGCCATTTCATCTCCTGCCAGCTCCGGTGTAACCGCTGCTGCATGGGGAGAGACAAAAGGGGAGCCCTCAGGCTAATTTGAATCACTAAAACCCACAGAAAACTGAAAGCCTCATTTAGTTTCAACTTTATACCCTGCAAGGCTTGTTCCTAGGGTGGCTCTTAAATAGCAACAAAATGCTTGATTTTCCTTTCACTTCCCTCCCCATCTCCAGCCCCTGGTGGTGGAGGTTCTCCTGAGGTTTTGCTGACAAAGGCAAACAGTAACACCTTCCACTGACATGAGCTTCTCAGCAGCTCACAGAACTGAACAGAAGTTCAGTTCCCTTCTGTCCTCTCAAGAGCCCCATCAATAGCAATTGCTACTCTTGTTGACAGTCGTGGTGACTGTCACCCCAGTCCCCAAAGCAGAAGTGACTTCTTCCAGGCCACAGAATAACGAAATAGCCAAACATGCATCTCACCCTGTCCCAAATCCCAGTGGGGAGGAAAAAAATACAGTCCATGGACCAAGAACTTTAGTATTGCCTTAAAACCTCATTGCTCACTGGTGCCTTCACCTTCAATTACAAGGAAAATACCCCACAAAAATTTTTTTTTTAATTTCAGTTTGGCTGCTTTACCATTTTCATCCTGTGGAAAAATCAGTCCACCTCAGCTTCTTTTAGCATTCACTCTAAACCTGTGGAACTGTTTGTGTGACTCAGGCAAAGGAATTAATTTTCATATGTTGCAGAAATCAAAAGTGGGAAGACATATTCAGCAGAGGATGAAGCCATGCTATTTCAAAGGGGGCAGGGGAGCGAATATAGCATAAAAGGGAAAATATTTCAAATTTGTAAGGAAAAATATTTTTCACTAGAAAAATTTCCTCATGCTCTCATTTTTGTTTGGCTTAGCCTTCCCATGGCATTCCAAGCAATCTGTCTCTTAGAACCACAGCTGTGAAATATATACACTAAGGAGACTCAGTTGGTTCTAACCCCTCCCCCAATTTTATTAGCCTTCTTGCTTTCACTGGGTTTCATTGTAGGTGGTGTCTTGCCATTGGCTTGCACACTGTACTGGCTAAGCTGTTTCATAATTCTATTTTACAGAATAAACATTTTCATCTAAGACAAGTTAACATGGATTGGGGAAATGGTAACAATCAGAATTAGAGTCACAGGGGCTTCCCTTTGTGGTCCATTGGTTAAGAATCTGCCTCGCAATGCAAAGGACACCGGATTGTTACCTGGTCCAGGAAGATCCCACATACTGTGGAGCAACTAAGCCCATGCGGCCACAACTACTGAGCCAGCACTCTAGAGCCCACAAGCCAGAATTACTGAAGCCCACACGCCTAGATCCTGTGCTCTGCAACAAGAGAAACAACCGCAGTAAGAAGCCCAGGCACCGCAAAAGAATAGCCCCTGCTCACTGCAACTAGAGAAAGCTCTTATGCAGCATAGAAGACCCAGCACAGCCAAAAAATAAAATAACTAAATAAGAGAATTACAGTCATAAAACCAAATTGCCATCTTTGAACAGCAATTTATTATGTACACTATTAATCAGGCCATCCTAGAATAATGGGCTAATTTAAATACAACTTAAATACAGACTTTATATAAGAAATATGCATCTGCTAGATTAGGAGCTCACAAACATTTTTTTCTTTTGGCAAAAAGCTAGAGAACAAATATCGTAAGCTTGGCAAGGTATACAATCTCTCTCTTTACTACTCAACTCTGCCATTGCAAAGAAAGCAGGCATAGACAGTAGACAATAGCCAATGAGGGCTTTCTGGGTAGCTCAGCTGGTAAAGAATCCACCTGCAATGCAGGACTCTGGTTCAATTTCTGGCTTGGGAAGATCCCTGTAGAAGTGATAGGCCACCCACTCCAGTATTCTTGGGCTTCCCTAGTGGCTCAGACAGTAAAGAATCCGCCTGCAGTGCGAAGACCTGGGTTTTATCCCTGGGTTGGGAAGATCCCCTGGAGAAGGACATGGCAACCCACTCCAGTATTCTGTCATGGAGAGTCCCCATGGACAGACGAGCCTGGCAGGCTACAGTCCTTGGGGTCACAAAGACTCAGACACAACTGAGCAACCAAGCACAGCGCAGCACAATAGGTAAATGAACAGGTGTGGCTGAGTTTTAATAAAATGTTATTTATAAAAACAGATGGTAATCAAATCTGACATGGAGCCACAGTTTGCCAACTCCTGCTTATGTTTGTGACTGCCATTCAAAGACTGAGCCTAGACTCTAAGCCCTAAACATCTGTTTGACAACTTACCCCCAAAAAGTGTGTGTATGGGGTGGGAGTTAAGTTAAATTAAAATGAATTTTCTCATGAGAAAATATTTTTAAAAGTGTCTATCAATATTTTCCAAATATGTTGAAGGATGCATTAGTTATTTTTCTACATTATAGCAAAATTCACATAAAATAGGTTATTGGAATGAACAGAATCTTTTTAAAAATGCTGATACATTGAATAAACTGACAATACCCAATTGAGCCTTGAGCACTGTTCACCTTGACCTTCAGCTTTGCCTATGAGCAGAATCTGGTCCCATCACTTCATGGCAAATAGATGGGGAAACAATGGAAACAGTGACAGACTTTATTTTATTGAGCTCCAAAATCACTCCAGATGGTGACTGCAGCCATGAAATTAAAAAACGCTTACTCCTTGGAAGAAAAGCTATGACCAACCTAGACAGTATATTAAAAAGCAGAAACATTACTTTGCCAACAAAGGTCCATCTAGTTAAGGCTATGGTTTTTCCAGTGGTCATGTATGGATGTGAGAGTTGGACTATAAAGAAAGCTAAGCACCAAAGAATTGATGTTTTGAACTGTAGTGGTGGAGAAGACTCTTGGGAGTCCATTGGACTGCAAAGAAATCAAACCAATCAATCCTAAAGGAAATCAGTCCTGAATATTCATTGGAAGGGCTGATGCTGAAGCTGAAACTCCAATACTTTGACCACCTGATGCCAAGAACTGACTCATTAGAAAAGATCCTGATGCTGGGAAAGATTGTAATGTAGGAGGAGAAGGCGACAACAGAGGATGAGATGGTTGGATGGCATCACCGACTCGATGGACATGAGTTTGAGCAAGCTCCGGGAATTGGTGAGGACAGGGAAGCCTGGCATGCTGCAGTCCATGGGCTCACAAAGAGTTGGACATGACTGAGTGACTGAAATGAACTAAGAATTTCCCTTCCAGGAATTCTAGCATACAAAGTCAATGTCACTTATTTCCTGGCCTCGTTCCTCCTCCTATCTTGGTGGCACTATGGGCCTTATATTGTGCTTTCATCCAGGCCAAGGATATGTTTGTAGAGAGCTCAGAGTGGCTTTCCAAGGCCCCTCTTACTTTCTAATTTTTGTCGATGGTGATGGTCCTTCCCTTTACTTGAGCCTTTTTCTAAGATTTTAACAGACGCTTCCCAATGAGGATTTTATGTAAATTTCAAGTAAACCAGTGAGTTGAAAACATCCTGTGCCAGGCAGCACATGGAGGAGCATCAGGGGAGAGCAGTGTCAGTCCCTTGGCTACAGAACCTTCCTACTACACAGAGCTGCCAGTCTTAGATACAAAACTCTGGCAAGCAGTTTAAACAATTGTATTCCAAAATCAGTACTTGTGTATTATGATAACTTACTTCAAAATATGCAAGTAAATTGCATATACATCAAGAGGGAATATAGTGTTAGGTTTTAAACTATTTTGTAGGCTGCCATGCAGAGTCCAGGATAACAGAAGCAGGCCTGCCCTCTTTTTTCTCAGGAAAACAGGAGGCAATAGAGGGAGCAGAGGAAAAGCCTGACTGAATTTTTTCCCTGGCTGAACCTGGCTTAAAGACCTTTCTTTGTCTCTAACTGAGCTTTTCCAGTTAGAGGTGGAATAACCACCAAGGCAGCTAACTCTCTACTATTTGTTTATACTATGCCTGACTGCAATGTTATTTTCATCTTTGCCATTGGGCTTTTAGCGCCCTTCCTCCTTGAGGTGTTCGCACACAGGAGGGGTGGGAGAGGCTCATCCTTTGTCAATATCAACATCCCCCAAATAAATAAATGAATGAGATAGTCCTTTATTCATTGACCCCATGATGCCTCCTCTCTACTAGTCACTGTTCCAGGGCTGGGAGTAAGCAGTCAACAAGACAAGCAAATTTTTTCCCCTTGTGGAATATACATTCTCGTGGACGGAGCTGGAAAATTAAAAATAATTTAACAAGTGGTAAATTTTGTGGAGAAGAGTAAAATAGGAAAGGGAGAAAATGATGCTAAAAGAAGGGCGGGGATGTGATTTTGAATGTGGTAACTTGGGAAGGCCCCTTAACTAAGGAGGATGTGTTTGAGCAAAGACGGAAAATGAGGTCCAGGGGAGACAGCTATATGGATTTCTGGGGGAAGAGACTTCCAGGTGGAGACAACAGCAAGGGCCCCATTTGGCCTAGTGGAGCAGCCCCAGTTACTCAGGCTGCACCAGAAGGGAAGAGGATTAGACCACGAAGAGGACATGGGCATTGATTCTCAATGAGACGGACCAGATACTCTTGACCCTTGAATAACACAGGTTTGAATTGTGCAGGTCCATTTACATGGGAATTTTTTCCATGAAAAATGTATGTCCCCACATACTATAGTACTACACAATTGAAGGTTGGCAAAGTCCAGGGATGGAGAACCACAGACATGGAGGACCTACACAGTTATACACAGATTTCCCACTATGCTGAGGACTGGTGCCCCAACCTCTGGGTTGTTCAAGGGTCACAATTGTAGTTGCCTTTCTGGCTTTCAAAAAATCTGTTTGGGCATGACCTATTCTATGGCCTCAATCACCTCTTCCCCATAGAGTTGACCCCAAATGTCTGTTTATTCTTTCATTTTCTATGTTTAATTTACTTACACTTGAAGTTGGGAAAAACAACTGTAAATTTCAGAGAATGCTGATGGGCTCAAATGACCATTACTATGGGAGGTTAGACTGTTCGGTAAACACAACTATTTAATCAACAACTGTCTATTGAGTGCCATCATGGTGAAGGCAAATGTTACCTGGAGGAGAAAGGGGGGTTTGAGAAATTGGAGCAGGCTGGAAGAAAGACAGCAAAGTCAGAAAGATAGAGAAGGAGGAAAGGAAAGGGAAATAAAGGTGATGGTTTTACACGTCTAACCACAGGGGTAAAGAGCATGACCTTGGGGATTTGGTTGACCTTATTTCAAAGCTTAGATATTCCACATACGGGCTGTGTGACCTTGACTATGTTACCACTTTGAGACTGCTTGCCTCCATATAAAATGGAGATTGGATATTTGCCTTCTAGCATGTTGTTGATATTAAGAGAGATACAGTACATAAATATCTAACACAATGCCAACACCAGTTTATTCAATAAATAGTAGTCACTTTACTAATGAAACTGTCATCATTATCATCATTCCAAGAGGACAGGAAACTAGAAGCAGCCCACCATCTTCTGACAGGAAAAGATAAAAGCAGGAATGAGTTTTTAAGGAGAAAACTCACCATTAGTATTCATTTAAAAGCGTCCATGGGGTCGCAAAGAGTCAGACATGACTGAGCCACTTCACTTTCACTTTTCACTTTCATGCATTGGAGAAGGAAATGGCAACCCCCTCCAGTGTTCTTGCCTGGAGAATCCCAAGGACGGGGGAGCCTGTTGGGCTGCCATCTATGGGGTTGCACAGAGTCGGACATGACTGAAGTGACTTAGCAGCAGCAATGGTATGATTATGCACTGGATCCAACTTATTACATGAACGGGGATGATCCTAAAGGGACATCTCTTCAGTAGTAATTCAGTGGATCCCCTGGAATTTGGCTCAACTATGAAACAATTTATCCCAGAGAATATATATCTATAGGAAAAAAGAGTTCTAGAAAAACATGGTGATGATTCCACATTCAAAACAAATATAGGAGACCTTGTATGACTTGGATACAGACTGTAATGTATTAGCAGTTCCAGGAAAGGCAGAAGACAGATTTGTAACTGAGCAATGCAAAAATGAAGTTGTGCTATGCCAGGGAAGAAGGGATTGAGTTAATCAACTGCCAAGTGCTTTTCCATTTGGGACAGATAAGGTTTATAGCATGCAGCAGGAACAGCCAAAGACTTGATATACATGAATCTCATAAAATTATCTGAATATATTCTGTGCTGTAATGGGCATCTGCCACTTTTTTGGTTTGTCTGGCATCCTTTACTGCAGAGAACTGCCCCTCTCCAATCCCATATGATTCTTGAGTCTGTCAATCAAGGGGCCCTGCTACCTACACCACAGGGATGGATTGTGACCCAGGGTATTTAATAAGAATATTCCATTCCCTCGTGGCTCTGTGGTGAAGAATCCACCTGCTAATCAGGAGATGCATGTTTCATTCCTGGAGAAGAAAATGGCAACCCACTCCAGTATTCCTTGCCTGGGAAATCCCATGGATAGAGGAGCCCAGCGGGCTATAGTCCATGGGGTCACAGAAGAGTTGGACACAACTTAGCAACTAAAAAAAAAAATTCCCTGCACCACATTGATTGGTCCAGAAGAAGACACGTGTCCTAAGCATCACCAATCAGGGTTTTCTGGAGGGACTGATAAGGATGCTGAGAGTTAAGATTCTCTCCTTTTGGGATTTCTGACAGCCAATACCTCATAAGCCTGGAGCTCTCCTAGAGTCCTGTGTTACCATGTGGAACAATACTAGCAAGCCCAAACCTAGACAAGAATCCTTTTCTCCTTGTCCAGGGAGAGAAACACAGAAACAAAGATTCCTGTTGATACTATTTGATTGTCTGCACCCCTTGATTCAGTCATGCCTGAACCTGCCACTTCTTGGGAGTTTCCAATTATGTGGGCTGGTAGATTACTTTTTTTTTTTTTTGCTACTTTTGCTACTTTCAGTTTGAATTGGAATTTACAACCGAAAGAGTCAATTAATAAAAATTTGAAAGAAATTGAATCTAACCAAAAGATAAAAGCAATTTGTGGCAAACTAAATAGAAATACATAATTGAGTCTACCAAAAAAATATAAGTTTAAAGATGTTATGAAAGATCCAGGTAAAGATGTAATTTGGGGTTAAAGTGGCCATAGGACACCATATGCCAAATCAATCCCAGAAAAAGGACAGGAGATAAAACAATGCTCAGTAAGTATATCTGTCTGTAGTTGGAGCAGAATCCTTCTAGAAGTTTGTAACCCTATGACCCATGTCCTGGTCTTGAACATTTGATAAATAAGTAACTATATCACAGCCTCAAGTCTATTAACCCAGTAGCCTTGGTGTACCTGAGATTAAAAAAAAACACCACTCCTCTTCATTGGGAAATGATTTTACAACTATAGGAGGCTTAGAATTAAATATAGATCATGAAATAAATTGGATCTATAAAACTAATACTATTTATTAATAGGCTTAGGAATAGAATTTATAATTTGTGTGTTTAAAATGTTAGTAACGTTTAAGAAAATCTGACATATTAGAGAATCTAAAAATTTAGCTTCATGATTTCAATTTGAATTTATAATTTTATTCTCATTATCTTAAGTTGCAAAGTTCTGATAATTTGATGTTTACAGTCTTTGAATGTTTTGACTCATTCTGTTTTTAAGGGCCAGTTTTTAGATTTACAAGTACTTGTGCTTTGTTGAGGTTTAAATCAGCCTTGTCAGGCATCTGAGTTGCTTGATATATTAAACTGTGCATATTGTTAAAACCTTAGGGGAATTTAATTGAGGGTTTATTAATATGACTAATTGTATAGGGGATTTTAATCTGCTAAAATTGAATGAAATAAATGGAAAGATAGTTTTAAATTTTATAAAACTTACTCAGTTTATAAGTAAAAATCAGAATTGCAAAGTGATCTTAAAGGCCTAAGAATATTATAGTTTCAAATTTGTAGCTTAAATTAATTAAATACTATTCCAATATTCAAATATCTATTTTTCTGTGCACAAAAGCCCTCGCTTCCCTCAAACTAAAAAAAAAAATACCTCAACAAGCATGATAAGGAATATCATTCTAGATGCAAAAGCCATAGATGAAACAGAATTTTCTGTAGAGAATGAAAAATGCAAGGCTTGTATGGGGCTTGAAATAAGGCAAATGATAGAATAATATCTGGAATAAACAATGATGAACCAACTGGATCCATTACCAGGAACTAAAAGAAGATCAAATATCAACAACTCAGGTGGTAGTAATCAAAACGGATTCATTTGTTTGCTTTCGCTCAACAAATATTTAGTGAATGTACACTACACGTCAGGTCGTATTCTAGCAGTTCTAGGATAGCGAGAAAGACAGGAAAATATGGATTACAAATTGGATGTGAAAAAGACAAAAACAGAGTAAGTGAAGTAATTGGAAATGAAGGAGAGATGCCAGTAGAAGTTTGCCTGGATAAAGGAAAGAGCAGGTTGTCTTGTCTCAGATTTCTTTCTTCGCCTGATGTCAGTAAGCATAGCAAATAAGGAGCAAGAGCATCTCAAGACATCCACAGAAGACAAAAAACAGCAACAGAAAAGAAAATGAGGATAACACATTCTCTAATAATAGACTCCAGACACAAAAGAGAAAAGGCTGGAGGGGAAAGTAATCGAGCCTGAGACAAGTAGAGGAAGCAGCTGGCAGAGTCATCAATGAGAAGAATGGGGGAGGTTCAAACCAAGGCTTATGGGACTAATTAAAATGACACAAATATGGTTAAAGCACAGCATAAGGTAGGGACAGGCAGTACAGATAACAGGAAGGAAAAAAACACTCTGAAGGGGTAAGTCTGTGTGATTCTGAGAAGAAAATCTGGAGATGAGCTGAGACACAAGAAACAAGCCTGAACATCAGAATGGCTTGTTCCAAAGGACTGGGGTTGGGTGCTGTACGGGGATCTGGAGAGGAAGAAAGGACACATGGTATAAGAACAGCTCAAGAAGAGAGGGGTGTGACCATGCTGCAAAGCAAGGAGGATGAGCTGGTTCCTGGGCCCCACAGCTCGCGAAAGTGCAAGCCCCTGGAGGGCCAGCTGATGACATCTTGGCCATGCCTTCTAATGACCCAGAGGCAGACAGCCAGAAAAATGGAATAAGTAATATAAATGATGATTTGGGGAGGGGTGTAATTTTGTTCTGATTATTATGAAATATCCCCTAAACATTAGTTAAATATAACCATTTTAGAAAAATGAGAAAATACAGATAACCAAACAATGAGAAAAGAAAAATCACCACCCTAAACAGAAGAGTGATACTTCTGAGGAAGAAAGGGCCACTGACTTTCCTACCGAGTTATTCAAAGTTCTTGCAGGACTTGCCAGTGCATCCTGATCCCATCCTGAAAGTTGATAGTGATGGTTTGTACCCAAGAAAGGTAGTAAACAAGACTACCAAGCCCCAATTGAGAAGAAAGCTTTTATTTAGCTCATCTAAAATGTCCCCTTTAGGTTCCTGCAAAAATATGGTGACAAGATCTATAAATGTTTCCTTCAAGTGTTCATCAGACCAGTGGTTCATACACAATGAGGTAACAATGCAAGACCAGGGAAAGAAACAACCAGAGGATTAGAGAGCACAAATCAAGTGCTCACACATGGTGGGGCATGATGCCTTTTCCCACAAGCCAGACTGGAAAATTTTATATTTCAAGTCCTTGAGAGCTCAGAAAAGCCTTGCCTTAGTAGTGCAGTAAAGTTAGTCCACTTGCTCCTTGGAAGTAAAGCTTTGACAAACCTATACAGCATATTAAAAAGCAGACATTACTTTGCTGACAAAGATCTGTCTAGTCAAAGCTATGGTTTTTCCAGTAGTCATGTATGGATGTGAGAGTTGGACCATAAAGAAAGCTGAGCACCAAAGAATTGATGCTTTTGAACTGCGGTATTGAAGAAGACTCTTGAGAGTCCCTTGGACTGCAAGGAGATTAAACCAGTCAATCCTAAAGGAAATCAGTCCTGAATATTCATTGGAAGGACTGATGCTGACGCTGAAGCTCCAATATTGTGGCCACCTGATGTGAAGAATGGACTCATTGATTTGGGGATACCCTGATGCTTGGAAAGACTGAAAGCAGGAGGAGAAGGGTATGACAGAGGATGAGATGGTGGGATGGAATCACTGACTCAATGGACATGAGTTTGAGCAAGCTCTGGGAGTTGGTGATGGACAGGGAAGCCTGGCGTGCAGCAATCCATGGGGTCACAAAGAGTTGGACACGACTGAGCGACTGAACGGAACTGAAAGTTAGTCCTAACCTCAGTATTGCTGAGGTCCTGCCTAAAAAATCTTAAACGTATGACCTGAAAGAATCAAACTATTTTCAAGTAACTTAACTGCATCCCCAAACAAAGCTTAAGAAGATTTATAGGAATAATAATTTTTTTAAAAACACTGAACAGGGAAAAATACCCAATATGTCAAAATACATATACAGTAAAAACATTACAAGGAAATTAATATAGCAGAAAAATATAACATGAGGAAAAATTGTCAAATGAAACCAAACCAAAACTGAGGCAGATGTTAGAATTAACAGACAAGGATATTAAAACAGCTGTTATAGCTGCGTATTGTATGCTTTAAAAGTTAAGACATGGAAGATATTAAAAAGATACCAGTCAAACTTCTAGAAATGCAAAAATATGTTTGAGGTGAAAAATTACATGAGTAGGATTAATGGCAGAATAAACATTTCAGAAGAAAAGATTAGTGAACCTGAAAACTCAGCAATACAAACTATCCAAAATGAAATTTAGAAAAATATTATATGGGGAGTAAAATAACATCTATTGAAGGTAGATGGGTGTGGGTGTGTGTGTGTGTGTGTGTGTGTGTGTGTGTGTGCTCGTATGTGTATGTGCTTAGTCGCACAGTTGTGTCCAACTCTTGGCAACCCCATGGACTGCAGCTCACCAGGCTCCTCTGTCCACGGGGATTTCCTAGGCAATCCTAGGGTATTTCCTAGGCAAAGCCCTAGGAGGGCTGCCATGCCCTCCTCCAAGGGATCTTCCCAACCCAGGGATCAAACCCAGGTCTCCCACACTGCAGGCAGATTCTTTACCATCTGAGCCACCAGGGAAGCCCGTGTACACGTACATATATACACATTTATATAACTTTAAATAAGTTATAGCTTATAAAATAGAATCATAAAAGAATTTAGTCAATCACAAAAGAGGTAGAAAATAGGAAAATTTTAAAAAATGATAGGGGAATAAATAAAACAGCAAGGTGCTAAATGTAAACCTTAGCATATCAATAATCATATTAAATATTATTTAGATATCCTAATTGAGATTGTCAGGGTTGGGTAAAAAAATAAAATCCAACTATGTTCTTTCTATAAGAAATGTACTTTATATACAGAGAAACAAATAGTTAAACATAAATGGTAGAAAAGATACAATGTGCTATTACAAAATGAATTGCGTATCCCCCCAAAACACACACACACACAAATTCCTATGTGAAAACACTGACTCTCAATGTGAATATGCTTGGAAACGGGGCCTTTAAAGAGGTGGTTGATGTTAAATGAGGCCATCAGCGTAGGGCCCTAATCCCATAGGACTTACAAGAAGAGGAAGAGATACTAGAGATATGTCATCTTCCTGTCTTTTCTGCCCTCAGCACACAGAGCAAAGACCACGCAAGAGCACAGTGAAAAGGCAGCCATCTACACTCCAGAGAAAGTAGTCTCACCAGCCCAACCCTGTTGGTACCTTGATCTTGGACTTCCAGTCTCCAGAACTTGAAAAACTTCTGTCGTGTGAGCCACCAACCAGGCTGTCTTATTTTATTATGGTAAACTGAACAGACATGCTAAGATGAATAAAAATGAAGCTCAAGTGACTATGTTAACGTCAGACAAAGTAAATATTAGAGCAAAGAATAGCACTAGGGGCAAAGGTCATTTCATAATGACTAAGAAGTTAAATCATCAAGAGTACATAACAATCTTAAAATGTTTGTGTACCCGACAAAAGCAATTCAAAATACATGAAGCAAAAACTCATTGAACAGCCAAGAGAAATAAATCTACAACCAAAACAAAAATATCACTACCCCTCTCTTAATAATCGATAGGACAATGGAGAGAAAATCAGAAAAGAGCTAGAAGACCTGAACAAAACTATCCACTAATATGACCTAATTGATATTTATAGAATACCTCACCAAACAGCTGTATATACACTCTTCAAGTGCACACATAATATTAACCAAGACAGACCATGCCTCAATAAATGCAAATGAATTCAAGTTCAACTAAGTATAATAGAATTGAATCAAAAACCAATAACAAAAAGATTTCTGGAAAACTCCCACATTTTTGCAAACAAAACAACATACTTCTAAATAACCCATGGATGAAAGGAGAGGGCAGAGGGGAAACAGAAAGTATTTGAGCTAATTGAAAATGAAAAAAAAAGAAAAGAAGAAGAACATAAAGAAGTTGGGAGGATGTCATTAAAGAAGTATTTGTGTGGGGTGGGAGGGATTTGTAACACTAAATGCCTTTATTAAAAGAGAAGAAATATCTCAAATAAGTGATCTCAACATTCCCTTAAGAAGCCAGAAAAAGAATAAATAAACCCAAAATAAGCAGAAGAAAGCAAACAGTAAAGATCAGAGTGGAATTCAATAAAATTGAAGTCAGAAAGATAATCGAGAAAATCACTGAAACTTAAAGGAGATATTAAAGATGAATAAAAATTATAAGCCTCTAGCCAGATTGGTCAGGATAAAAAGAGGGAAGACACAAATTACAAATATCAGGACTGAAAAAGGTGACATCACTACAGATTCTAGATATTAATGGGATAATAAGGGTATATAAACAACTTCATGCCAAAATTATATACAGCTTAGATGAAACAGAACATTTTTTTGAAAGACAGAAACTACCAAAGCTAATCCTAAAATTCACATAGTACAGCAAAAGGCTTCAAAAATTAAAAGCAATCCTAAGAAAGAAGAACAAAGCTGGAAGCACCACAATTTCTGCTTTTAAAACATATTATAATACAGAATACAATATATTACAAAGCTATTACAACAGTATGGTACAGGAATAAAAGCAGATCATTGGAACAGAATAGAGAGCCCAGAAATAAACCAATGCCTATGCAGTCAAAGGTGCTAAGAATATACAATGGGGAAAAGATAGTCTCTTCAACAAAACTGGATATTCACATGTAAAAGAATGAAATTGAACCCTTATCCTACACCATAGGTGAAAATTAACTTAACATGGATTAAAGACTTAAAGTATAAAACCCGAAACTTAAAAAACTCCTAAAGAAAAACGGGAAAAATCTTCATGACATTGGTGTAGGCAATGATACCTTGGATATGACACTGAAACATAAGCAACAAATCAAAAGGAGACAAGTGGGACCACATCAAACTAAAAAGCTTCTGTGCAGTAAAGGAAACAGTCAGTTGCCTTTCATGCAGTCAACAGAGTGAAAAGGCAATTTACAGAATGGGAGAAAATATTTTCAAACCATGTATTTGATAAGGGGTTAATATCCAAAGTATATAAGGAATTCCTGCAAACTAACAGCAAAAAAAAAAAAAAAAAAACCCTCTGATTTTAAAATGGGCAAAAGACTTGAGTAGATATTTTCTCAAAGAAGAAATGGGCAAAAGATATGTGAAAAGATGCTCAATATCATTAATCAACATGGTTGCGTGAGTGCTCAGTCACTCAGTTGCGTCCAGCTCTTTGCAACCCCATGGACTGTAGCCCACCAGGCTCCTCTGTCCATGGGATTCTCCAGGCAAGAATACTGGAGTGGGCTGCCATGCCTTCCTCCAGGGGATCTTCCCAAACCAGAGATTGAACTGGTGTCTCTGATGTCTCCTGCATTGGAAGGCAGGTTCTTACCCCTACTGCCTTCTGGGAAGCCCCTAATCAACGTGGAAATGTATATAAATCAAATCCACAATGAAATATTTCACACCTGTCAGAATGGCTATTATCATAAAAATGAAAGCCAACTAGTGAGGATGTGGAGAAACTGGGGTATTTGTGTGTTGGTAGCGATGTAAGCATGTAAAGTGATGCCGCCACCGCGTCAGTAGTGCGGAGGTTTCGCAAAAATTAAAACCTGAACTACCATATGATTCAGCAATCCATCTTCTGGGAATACATTCAAGAGAATCCAAACTGAAATATATTCAAACTTGAAATGTACTCAAGAGAACTGAAATATATTCAAGAAAATCTCAAAGAAATAACTGCATTTCCAAGTTCATCGCAGTATTACTCATAATAGCCAAGGTATGGCAACAGACTACATGTACTGATGGACAAATGGGTAAAGAGAATGTGGTGTTACATACAGTGGAATGTTACTCAGGAAATCCTGCCACACGCAACGATGTGGATGAACCTGGAGGACGTTATGCTAAGGGAAACAAGCCAGTCACAAAAGAAGTACTGCAGGAATCCACTTATATATGTAAAATAGTTATAGAAACAGAGAGTAGAAGGTGATTGTCAGGGGTTTGGTGTTGGTGGAAATAAGGTGTTGCTCTGTTCAATAGTACAGGTTCAGTTATGCAAGATAAATAAGCTCTAGAGATCTACTGCACCACATTATGCCTATATTAATTATACTGTATTGTGCATGTAGAAATTTGTTAGGAGGGTAGATATGATGTTAAGTGTTGTTGCCAAAATAATTTGAAGAAAGATATAACCTGAAAGTCTTATATCTATTAAAGAAAGAATTCTATCAAATTCATACAGATTCTTCCAAAAAAAATGGAAGAGGAGAAAACACCTTCCAACTCATTCTATATAGCCAGCATTATCCTGATAACAAAACTAGACAATGAGATTAAAATAAAACTATAATTTCTCTCATGACAGATGTAAAAATTCAAAACAATATTTTGAAAAATCAAATACTGTATATGTGAGGCTAAGTCTCTTTGCTGTCCACCTGATTGTTAATCAGCTATACTCTAATACAAAACAAAAAGTTAAAAAAAAATAGAGAGAGGGAAGATGAAGGAGGGAGCTTATAGACCAAAAGCAATTAAAAAAACAATAAAATCAAATCTGACTATAAATAAGAGGGTGCTACTGCTAAGTCACTTCAGTCGTGTCTGACTCAGTGTGACCCTATAGACGGCAGCCCACCAGGCTCCCCGTCCCTGGGATTCTCCAGGCAAGAACACTGGAGTGAGTTGCCATTTCCTTCTCCAATGCATGAAAGTGAAAAGTGAAAATGAAGTCGCTCAGTCATGTCCGACTCTTTGCGACCATGGACCGCAGCCTACCAGGCTCCTCCATCCATGAGAGTGGGGTACCATCGCCTTCTCCAAAATAAGAGGGTAATACATAGCAATTAAGAAAGGTTTATCCCAAGAATGCAAGATGGGCTTAACATTAAAAAATCAATGTAAGTTATCATATTAACATTTTTAAAACATATGATTATATCAGTAGATTCATATATGAATGCAGTAGCTCTATTTGTAAATGATCAAAAACTGAAGGGAAAAAACAAATTTCTACCAACAGGTGAGTTTGTTCATTGTGGTTTATCCACACAAGGGATGCACTATTGATACCCTCTGTAACTTGGATGAATCTCAAAATAAGTATGCTGAATGAAAGAAGTCATATAAAGAGTACATAGTGTATGATTTCATCTACCTAAGATTTTAGAAAATGCAAACCAAACTGTTCTCACAGAAAATAGAACAGTTGTTGCCTGAGGATGAGGAGTGGAGAGAAGTAGGAAAAAGGAATTGCAAGGATCTGAAGACAGGGAAGCCTGGCGTGCTGCAATTCATGGGGTCACAAAGAGTTGGACATTACTGAGCAACTGAACTGAACTGAAGACACTTCGGGGCACAATGAGTGTGTTCATTATCTTGATTATAGTGATAGTCTCAGAGGTGTGCACTTATGCCCCAAACTTAACCTCTCTACCCTTCTCTTTAAACCTCCATTCCAGAATACTATTAGTTTTACATTTGTTCTGTAATGCTAATTACTTTTGGATGCATTGTCTATAAATTCTTTTTATTTTCATTGAAAACTAAAAAACAGTATCCACAATACTGTCTGTATAGAAATGTTGTTCACTGCAGAACTGAGAAGTACTGTTAAGGCTGTAGAAGTACCGTTAAGCCTGTAACTCTTGTCAGTAAGACTTTACTGTTGGAAGTAGAAAATAACTTGAAAGTTTGGAGAGGATTAGGATGGCACAGGTTTATAATGATGTAACATGCCTTTGCCTCGTCACCAGATCACCCAACTTCTTAATCACTGTAGAAGAAACCCATATTCTACCAAAAGAGATTCTTCACAGAGCCTCTGACTTCTGGTTCTAATTTGAACTAAAGGCTCTCTAGGTCTGCTTCTAAGTTCTCATTTTGGAATTGCTTTTCACTACAATCCTGGGTTAGATCCACTGCTCCTTGGAATCTATGATTTCCTCTTACTTGGATTCTCTTTGTTTTGTTTGAGTAATTCTTTCAGAAATAGTCTGTGGGTGGTAAATGGTCTGAGCTCTTGCATGTGTGAAAATGTCTCATTCTCGACTGATAGTTTGGCTAGGTACAGAATTCTAGATTCAAAACATTTTTCCCCTCAACATTTACAGACATGCTGTTTGTTTATTGTTTTGTTTTTTCCCTGCCATATAGAGTTGCTGATGATCTATCCACTGTCACCTGGATCTCCATTTCTTTTTGAGTGACCTATTTCATTAGCTTTCAGAACATTCCCTCTGTTCCTAGTGTCTAAAATGTTACGACAATGTGTCTTAGGGTGAGTTTATTCATCCATCATCTGCATTTTCTAAGCCCTTACAATCTGAAGTCCTATGTGTTCATACTTAGAAATTCTTTACTGTGCTTCTCTGTCTCGTGAGTTTTCTCATGCCAAACATCCTTTTGGATATTAGAAGTTTTAGACTGTTCTCTAATCTCTTCATTTTTTCTCCCATATTTTCCATCCTTTAATTTTTTGTCCTACATGCAGAGATAGTTCTTCCATTCTTTCATCTACTGAATTTTTAACTTTGACAATTATTTTTATCATTTTAAGGACACTTTTCAGGTTAAATTGCTCTTTTCCTTAGTAGCCCATTTTGCTTCATAAATGCTTTTTTTTTTTTTTTTTTATTTTCTTCTCTGAGGAAATAGAATTATTTTAAAGATATCTTTCTGAATTATCTATTTCCTCCAGGGTCAGTTTATTGCTACCTGCCTTTCTGTCCTCATTTTTTCTCAGGTGTTTATGATCCTTTGGTTATCAATTAATAGTTGTAACTGAGGCAGGCCAGCTTATTTAATACAGATAGCTCTGCTTGCCTCAGTTGGTCTCACCTTCTGTCCATGTGCTTTAGACCTTGAGGGGAGACAGGAGGTGGAAGATGCCCCTCCCTTTCACCTCCCAGCCTGAAAGAGAATTTTATTCAGAGTGGGCATCACCCCTTCTAGGGCTACATCCTAAGCAGACACTTCTCAACTATTTCAAAGATTAATCCTCTGGTTTTAGCCTAAGCATGTGACGCAGGGAAGGGGAATGCAGGCTATGACTCACAGTTATTCCACAGTTGACTTCTGTCCAACTTTCTCTCATGCTCCAAGTTTTGAGCCTCTCTGTGAGTCTGCTGCCAGGAAAAAATAACTCTGGCCCCAACTGCAGCCCTCTCCTGTAAATGCGATTGAATCTGTTAATAGAGTTCCAAGTAGTTTTTACTTCTGAGCAATGTGTCTCTATCTCTAGTTTCCCAATGCCCCTTCTCCTGTGCCCAGGACTATCTTTCATGTATTATTTTCTGTTCCTCTTGACTGACATCACTATGGGGTTTGAGAGCCAAAAAGAGATGCATGTATGTGCTCTGTCTGCCATCTTGAACAAGAATTCCCATTGTCTCTTTGGATACCTTTGTGATTCCTTCATTTTTGTTGTTCAATTGCTAAGTCAAGTCTGACTCTTTGAGACCCCATGGACTGCAATGCACCAGTCTTCCCTGTCCTTCATAAGATTTCTTTCTTATTTTTGGGCAAAAAACTGCTTATAGCTTCCACTGAGGGTCAGCCATAGGATCACGCAAACAAGGCTGAATTTCTACTTAGGCTCTCCAAACATCTGAAACTAGTTTTATATCCTCCTATCTTCCCCAGGTCAAATATTTTCAGTTTTACTAACTATGCCTCTTTGACTTTTTAGTCTTCCTATCATTCTGCTCATTTTCTTCAGGTCCTCCTCCATCTCTCTAAAGGAATTCAGTGTAGTGCCTAGGGGAATGAGACTGGAAGCTGGTTTGCAGTGTCCCAGCCCTCCCTCCCACAGTATGCATCCACCCTGTCCAGCTGTTTCCCTGCCCGAGACACACACCACCAGCACCTGCTGGAGAGACTCTCTGTAATGGTGCTATATTTAAAAGCCACAACATTATGGGAAGATAGCATGAAGAATTTTCATCCAAGAATTTCCAGGCTCTCTAGTCCAGCTTCTAACTTATACACAATTATTTTATCACTTAAATAAAGGTCATTTTAAAACACAATTTTGGTTATTTTGGTTTTTTTTATTTTATTTTATTTTTAAACTTTACATAATTGTATTAGTTTTGCCAAATATCAAAATGAATCCACCACAGAATGGTACTATGGGATGAAGAAGACATTTGGGGATAAATTGTTCCAAGTTTGACTGAATCATGCAACTGAATACACTATATATATTTTTAAGTATTTCAAAGTGTTAGTCACTCCATTGTGTCCAAATTTTTGCAACCCCATGGACTGTAGCCTGCCAGGCTCCTCTGTCCATGAAATTCTCCAAGCAAGAATACTGGAGTGGGTTGCCATTCCCTTCTCCAGGGGATCATTTCAACTTAGGAAATGACCTGAATCTGGGTCCCTGGGTCTCCTGTATTGCAGGTAGATTCTTTACGACAGACCTGAGCCACCTGGGAAGCCTTAAGTATTTGAAATGTAACTTCAAACCCCAACGTATTTCTCATTAGAAAAAATGAACCCTTTTCTAAGAGCCTCAGATCATTATAAAATTATTACTAGTTAAAATATATATAAAACTTAAAGATCAATAAAAAGAAGATAAAGAAAAGCATTATGCTAAAACATCACAGTTATAGTGACATCCCAATATAGCAGACAGTTTTAAAAGTCAAACAAACTATTGCCATGTTAATGGCAATTGACAAAATGACCTGGTACAGTTATCAGCTAATACAAATATTTTTGTGATATGTATACCTTCCTTGGAATATCCCCTGCCTTTACTTCCTTGAAGAGCACATTTTAAAACTACTGTACAAGAAAAGGTTTCTGAGTATATTAATATATATGGAAAAATTTATAAATCTGATGAAAGACCAAAACATTTTATAGCAATTTTGTAGGAGTTTTCAAATTCTGTTTGTTAAAGAGAGTTGTTTAGGAAACTACTATGTGCTGGGTATTAGTGGTTCAATAATACACTAGCAAGATCTGCAGTCTATTTTCATGGGGTCTATTTATTCATATTCATTAAATTATTTTCATAGTCAATTTTATCAGATTTATTAAAGTGCCTTTCTTCTACAACTTTGGTTAAGGAAGATGGATTCAGATGTACATGAAATGATGCCACCAGCCTCTAGAAGGCAAGAATCTTTTCCATTCTTTAGCGTCTTTTCCATTCTCTGGGCCAAGTGGACTATGTCAGTAACATTTGTGGAATGTTGACTATGAGGAATCAGAGCTAAAAAGTTGGCAAGAAGCTAAGAAGTCATCTCAGGAAAAATTTGTTATCCCACCCTTGCTTTCTCTGATAAATCAACAGGTACTTTCTTTGGTCACTGGTAATTTGGGGAGAAGTCATTTCAGTTCCTACAGGTGTGTGGCAGCACCTGGCATCACCTGGCATTGGTGGTCCTGTGGGATCCCCTACCTTCACGGCTGGCTCTCCTACAAGCCTCATAAGCACACACTGTGTTCTAGGCCTGGGCAGCTATTTTTAGTTCTCTGTGGCTGTCACACTCTCCCATACCTCCTTTCTTTTGCCTGAAATGCCCTTCCTCTCCTCATTCAACTGGAGTCCCCTTACTCAGGTTCTGGGGGACAGCTCCAACATGACTTCCTCTGAGAAGCCCTCACCTGGCTGGCTCGTCAGCTCAGTGGCAGTGTAGAACAGTGGTGAGAAAGGATAGACCAGGAAATGGATCTGGGGCTCTAGCTTTTACCAGGTGCAGAACTGTGTAAACTTTCTAAACATTAGTTTTTCCCACTGATAAAATACAGAGGCCTTTCAGGGCTGTTTTGAGGTGACAGTAAAGCATCCCAAGCAGAGAGCCTGGCACACAGGCAGCACTCAGTAAATACTGCTTTCCACACCCTCCTCTCTGTCACACCTGGAAATGGCATGAACTTGGCATTTATGCTAGATCAATCATAGTCCTTATTTTGACAACCACTAGGATTATGATAATCTAAAGTATTAAAAACAGTGTTATAAATCAAAGCTCATTAAAAAGTTTCCAATTACTCACAAAGATCCTTTGCGTGAAGAATAAAATAATTAGGGTGATCTTTTACTTGAAGTGTATGCATGCAATACTTTCAAAGATCTTGATCAAAAGCCTCCACACAGTGTGTTCCAGGCCTATAAATTTTACATAGAGGTCATCGCTATATTCTTAGCAATCACGTCTGCTCTTGCACCCATTTTACAAACTCAGAGCTACTCCAAGAACAGCAGTACATCGATAGCAAAGGTTTCTAAAAGACAGTAACATTATAAAAGCAATCATTTTGCATGTAATAAGAATTTGCATTTTTTCCCAAGTTTCCACTCATGCCTTAAACACATTACAAAGACTTATAAAGTCTTAAATAGTCTTCTTCATGGCATCTTCTGTGGGAGGTCAGTGGTGCTGGGGGGACTCAGTTGTCCCAATCTCCAGAGTTGTGTACAGAAGTCCTTCCATATCAGTGTAGCCAAGCAATGCTGGGTGTGTTTTTTGAATAGGAAGAACCCAATGAGGAATATGGAATCCTCCCAAACCAGCCAGAAAGTTTCATTTTCCAGTATAGTTTTCATTCCATTTGAAGATATTTGGGAATCTTTAATACCTTACTTAGCTATTCACTCAGCAACTAGTGGGTAGAAACACAGAATCTGGGTTCAAATTCTAGCTGTACCACTTGTAGCTATGAGGCCTTGGGCGAGTTACTTCCTCTGTGGTTTAGTTTCCCATCTATAAAACTGGGAGAACTACACCACCTACATCCTAAGACTATGGGGAGCAATGCCCAGGACATAATTAATATTCCTGATTACTGGGAACTATTAGCATTAACTTTTATTCCTGTCCTGGGACCTGAGATGCAATGGTAAACAAAGGCACTCAGTAAATATTTACTTGATGAATAATGTAAAACCATAATAGAATGAAGCTTATAAATACACTTTTGGATACTCAGTGGCTTCCACAAATGGTTGATGTCAGAGAACAAAGATTTAATTTAACAGTCATATGATTAAGTCTCAGCAACATGCTCATTTGCCCAAGAGCAGAAATAGAAAGATATAATGAAACTATTCACCTGACATCACAAAAAACAGACCAATGAGAATAAGCCAGGTAGCTCTGTGCACAAGTATTCTTTCTTAACTTGGCTGTATTATGAATTTTTTAATAAGCTTATAAATCTGGTTTAATTTTTAGCCAAATACAGTGACTCTCCAATGAGGTCATGTTTGGAAAAATATGTATCAATATTTAAACAACTCAAAACCATAAGAAAATCTTAAATACTTCAGCCAAATTCTGTCTCAATATTGAAATAAGTAAAGTGTGAAAATTAAAGGAAGGCATACTCTTAGGATCATTGTTTTTTGTTACCTTTTATATATGAGTGCTGAGTAAAGGCATTTCAGGATATTATCATTAAAACCGTTTGCAGTTATAAACCAGTTCTAATCATGGCCAAACTTCCAGCACTCTTTAAAAATACTCAAGAGAGCAGAACCACAATATTTTTGTCTGCCTACAAGCACATAATCATCTTCAGTCTCAATTTTAAATACAGATATCTTCTTTTAAAGTTCTTCAAAAGGTATGTTCTGTGGAAAGAATTCTAAAAGCATTACCTAAGGCCGCAGAAGAGCTAGAGGTCTTAAGAAAGGTGTGCAAAGAGTCAGTGCAGGCAACTGATACAAATCAAAAGTGGCGCAGCAGGTCAAAGAACAGAGGGGAATGGAATAAGACAGTCACTTTCTTCCAGCTACTGACAGGAGAATGCGTGGCCACCTGACTAGGAGTGCTAGATTTTTATATTTCCCCAGAGATGATGAAATATTAGGAACCAGGCATACCTAGAAAGTTGACCTTTTAGAAGTCAGGACAGATAGAAGGGTTGTTGTTTTTAAACAACTAATGAAAACAGATCACTGACAAGAGGGAATAGAAAACCAGAAAGAAGGGGGAAGCTGTCCTGACCTTCAAAATACAGTCATGGGACGCTGCCTTCAGGAACTGTGCACCCTGAAAATCAGACACACATTCAAAAGTAATGATTGATAAAGGACAGAATTAACTGGCACTCAGAAATACTTCTGCAGGAATTCCCTGGTAGTCCAGTGGTTAAGAATCCACCTGCCAGTACAGGAGACATAGGTTTGATCCCTGGTCTGGGAAGATTCCATACGCGGAGGCGCAAAGAAGCCTGTGCACCACAACTATTAACACTTAACAACAGTTCTGACATCAAAAGTGTGGGGTTTTCCTGATCTCAAAAAACCAGGTCTTCGATTCTCCAGACACCAAACAGTTGTCCTACCACTGAATTCAATTCCGACACCAACCACTGGAGTCAGTGCAGACTGCGTAGGACTGCACTACGCGGTGCGCTCCCACAAGGACTCAGTCCCACAAGACTTCTCCTGCTCCAGACACCGTCGTAAGTCCCTGGTTGTCACCTGGACTTCTGACCAACCCGCTATAAATTGGGGGTTCCCACTACTCCCTCCCAGGTTCAATTTGCTATAAAGGCTCACATAGTTCAAGGAAACACTTTACCTAAGTTTACCAGTTTATTATAAAGGATAGAATAAAAGATGAAAAGGCACATAAGGGTGAGATGTAGGAGAGTCCCGAGCACAGAAGCTTCTATTCTTGTGGAGTTAGGAACCAATCTTCCTGCTTATAGATATGAACCACCAACCCAGAACCTCTCCAAACCCTCCAGTTGAGAGATTTTTATGAAGGCTTTGTCACAGACAGGCATGATAGGTTACTAACTCACCCTCCAACCCCTTCCCTCCCCTGAGATCAGAGGGTAGGACTTGGTTTTGCCAGTGACCAACCCTATGCTGACACCACCTAGGGGCCCCCGGTCACCGGTCATCTCATTAGGTTACAAAAAGACATTCTTATCACTATGGAGATTCCAAGGGTCTTAGAAGCTCTTGTGTCAGAAACTAGGGACTCAGATCAAGTACACATTTCTTATTCTACCACAATATCATAGGTTTCAACATATGAATTTGGGAGGGGCAAGCACAGTTCAGTCCATAATATCATGTCATCTAACATATTCAGAGCCTCTGGGAATTAGGACATGGACATGTTTGGTAGAGCCATTGTTCTGCCTGCCACAGGGCGGTCCTTTGAGCAGCAGCCCCACCATAATATGCTCCTGAGGGCAAATGAAGGCACAATGGTGGGCTGATCACAGACAGGACTGGAGGAATGACACTGTATGAGACAATGGTTCTTTGGTTGTCATGGATGCTTGGGCCACTTCCAAACAGAGAGCTGGCTTCCCTTCCTCTCTGGCACCGGTTTAGGGTAAGATCAACTTGAGCATGTGCTCAGAGTAAAAGGAGAATGCGGCACTGGTATAGGGCCCTCCAGACCTTGGGGCTGGGATGGTTACAACACTGAGGTGACCGTTAATCTGAACATGGTTAAATGGTGTGTGCTGAGCAGATCCTGGGGAAGGGCCTCGGGGTCAAACAGTCTGCACTGGGTTTTAAAATCCACATTTCAAGAGTGCATGATGCATGAAAAAGACAAGAAATGAGTGCAGTGCACCGTGTGTCAGAAAGATGTTGCCTCTGTAAAGTCCAAGGGGAAGAAGCTCCTGATTCCCGAAGAAGGCAAACCTCCCATGTGGATATTCCCCTTTTATCATTTATGAAGGTCACTGGGTTAATCAGGCCCATTATTCATCATTTGTGTGTCAGGACACACAGGGATGCGGCCATCTTGATAAAAGGCCTTACTGTTCTCAAGAGGAAGTAATTAGCTCGGGGAGTAAGAAATTTGCAGATTCCAAGGCTCAAAGGAGACAGCAAGTATCTGAAGAATGAAAATCTGCAGTTTCCTCTCTGTCATCTCTACTAGTCCACCTCTTATTGCTGGCCAGATGCTTGGTAATAAACTTTTACCCAGAATTAGCTACCATTCTGATATCACCTGAAAGATCTAACAGTGATAGGAAATACTTTTTTGTCCTCCCATCCCACTGAACACACACACAAGCCGTACTGATATAAAAAGCATTTATGCCCTTCACGTTCTGTTGATTCCTCAAGAAAAAGAGAAAACCAAACACATATACACTAACTAAGGTCTAGTCTCTGCCATGTCCTGAATACAATGTCCACACATCAAGACAGGACTTGAGGCAACGCTTAGCGGAATATAGAAAAGTCTGTTCAACCACTAAACCTTTCCTATGCCCATGGCAGGCATTGCTAATCAATCATAGCATTAATTTCTATGAATCCAGAGGAAACTTTAAAGTCCCAAGGCAAGATTCTAGGTAGCCACTATTCAGGGCTGACATTAAATATGGTACCTTTTCCTGCCTTCCTGGTATACAATATCTCTAATTTCTCCTTTGCTACTGTCTTTTTCCTCACTTCCTCCAAATATACAATAGACCTTACTCTCAACAGCAAATATTTGTGGAGGACTTATTGTGTGTTGGGCTTCCCAGGTGGTGCCAGTGGTAAAAACCCACCTGCCAATGGAGGAGCCATCAAGAGACATGGATTCTTTTCCTAGGTAGGGAAGATCCCCTGGAGGAGGGCATAGGAACCCACTCAGTATTCTTGCCTGGAGAATCCCATGGACAGAGGAGCCTGGCAGACTACAGTCCATAGGGCAGCAAAGAGCTGGACATGACTGAAGTGACTGAGCACACACACACATATTGTGTGCCAAGCACCATTTGCTGCTGCTGCTGCTGCTAAGTCGCGTCAGTCATGTCCGACTCTGTGTGACCCCATAGATGGCAGCCCACCAGGCTCCCCCATCCCTGGGATTCTCCAGGCAAGAACACTGGAGTGGCTTGCCATTTCCTTCTCCAAAGCATGAAAGTGAAAAGTGAAAGTGAAGTTGCTCAGTCGTGTCTGACTCTTAGTGATCCCATGGACTGCAGCCTACCAGGCTCCTCCATCCATGGGATTTTCCAGGCAAGAGTACTGGAGTGGGGTGTCATTGCCTTCTCCAAGCACCATTTAAGGCAATGGAAATACAGAGATAGCAAGAATTAGCACGATCTCTTGTATGGAGATCAAACCAGTCAATCCTAAAAGAAGTCAACCCTGAATATTCATTGGAAGGATTGATGCTGAAGCTGAAGCTCCAATACCTTGGCCACCTGATGCGAAGAGCCAATTCGTTGGAAAAGACCCTGATGCTGGAAAAGATTGAGGGCAAGAGCAGAAGGGGGTGACAGAGGATGAGAGGGTGGATGGCATCATTGACTAAATGGACATGAGTTTGAATAAACTCCAGGAGATAGTGAAGGACAGGGAAGCCTGGCATGCTGCAGTCCATGGGGTAACAAAGAGTCAGACATGACTGAGCAACTGAACAACTAGTCTAATGTAAGTTACACTTAATGAGGGAGACAGACAATAAACAATCATTAAACTTACAAATAAGATAATTCCAGATACTAATAAATGTTTTTAAAAAAATAAAACAGGGCAGTATGATGGAGAAGGATGGGGGGGGATGGGCATTGGTAGGGTAGTCAGGGAAGTGCTATCTGAGTAGGTGGAATCAGATCTAATGAATGATGAGTCAAGCAGCACACAAGGAGGGGAGGAGTGTCTCAGTGGAGGGAGCAGGAAGTACAAAGGTCCTGAGGCAGAATGAGGCAGACATCCAGGGGACACACAGAAGACATGTATGGCTACAGCATACTGAGCCGGGGAGAATGAAGTCAAATAAGGTTGGAAAGAGATGGGAAACAGATGGTGGAGGGTTTTGAAGGAATGTCAAGGAAATGGCCCATTTTATCAGTGTGATGAGAGGGCACTGGAGAATTTAAGTAGAAGGCTCAACAGCCTGATTTACTTTCACTACTCGGAAAAACATCTTCACTTGACCCACCTTTGCTGGTCATCATTCTCTGCATCTATCCACTGTTGGGACTGGATCTGCACCCACTACACCATTTCCTCACACAGCCCTCCTCCTTCACCACTTGAGGAAACACTCCATTTCCTTCACTCTCCTGAAACCTTTTGCATGCATCTCTCTTTGACCCTCCCCAAGCACTTTTACTTACTCAAGAGTTTTTACTGACGCACCATTTTGTCCCAAACTCTATACTAGTCTCTGGGGATTCCATGGTAAGCAGTCCTGGCCCTCATGAAACTTAAAGGCCAACAGTCAAGCCAGTCCTAACAATGAAGCTGAAGGTCTCTGAAGGCAGGGCTTGTGGGTCATTAATGGGAAAGCACAGTGGAGCAGCTCAGACAGCCTGGGGAGGCCTGAGTGGTGTGGGGGGACAGGGAGGGCAGGGAAAGCATGGCCACCTGCAGCTTAAGGACAGCAAGCATTAGCCAGGCTGCAGAGAACCGGAGAACCACATCCAGGTGGTAGAAACTGGAGGTGAGAAGAGCACAGCAAACATTAGGAGCCGAAATGGTCCAGAAATGTGCCCGAGAGCCGGAGGAGACAGGAAATGAACTGTCTACTCATTACTAAAGTGCTCTGCTCATAGGATCTATAGCACTCTACTTCTCTTTTGTCTTCCTTTACAAATACTTTTTTCTTAAAGTATATTAGATTTAAAAAAATATTAAGATGTGAATGCTTGTTGTGAAAATTGATGGAAACTATCTAAAGAAAATTAAAATTAAAATCAAATCCCTGCTACAACACTGGTCTATTTCTCTTTGTTTTTCCTTTGCCATCTCTCTGCCTCCGCCTCCTTTGGAGGAGAGGGCATTCAGTTTTGAATCTTATTTTTGAAGGGGAAAGTTTCTGGCTTAATATTTTGATGTGAATATTTTCCCCATGAAAATGCATAAATTTCTTATACTTTAAGCAATTCTCTGATGGATACAAGGTTTCTCCTTAGTTTGAAGGCAGGAGGAGAAGGGGACAACAGAGGATGAGATGATTGGATGGCATCACTGACTTGATGGACATGAGTTTGAGCAAGCTCCAGGAGTTGGTGATGGACAGGGAAGCCTGGCATGCTGCAGTCCATGGGGTCACAAAGAGTCTGACACAACTGAGCGACTGAACTGATATATAATTATGATTATGCTTGTACACAAATCTTTGTTTATATCATGGATTATTCTGAGAGATATTTCTGGAAGTAGAATTGCCAGGTAAAAGGATGTGAGATTTTCTGAAGTTGTCATGCAGGTCATCAAGTTACTCTCCAGAAAGGTTCTGCAAATTGTACCCCAGCAGCATCAAATGAATGTTTTGAGCCACCCCACACCCTTACTAGTAGGGAAGATTTTTGTTTTATTAATTGTTGATGTTTTATTTATTATTTTTTTATTTATTTTTATGGGTTAAAATTTTTTCATTGTTCTAATTTACATTAGTTTGGATCATAATTTTAATTTTTTTTGGTCAATTTATATTTCTTATATAAAATTTTCAAACATGTCATTTGTCATGTTTGTGGTTTATTAATGTGTTTTTCTTAGTGATTTAAAAAGTCCTTAATAGATTAATTAAATTGAATTGGTGCACCTTGAGATTTTATAGGCAAGTAGTCCTCTCTCAGATTTGTCAGATAGAAATCTTTTACTTATCTGTAATTTTTATATAGTCACATTTTATAAAACACACTTTCACCCCAGTCTACACAACTCTAGTTATAACAATAATAACACAAATGGTACCTTTGGCATGGTCTTTTAACCCCCACCTCACCTCACTTCCTAAAGAGAACCTGTGGTGTGGGGCCTTTATTAATCCTATCAGACACTTTGTCCCTAAGTTCTCTCAGGCGGTTAGGGCTCCACTGTCTCACCAAGTCTCACCATTTCCACTTGGCTCCCTTCCAGTGTTTCTCCATAGGAAATCTGAATGACTGTTTAAAAACCTGCTTGAAATGCTTCAATGGCTTCCTGGGGCATTCAGAACTAATTCCCAACTCCTCAACGTCGTCTAAACAGCCTTTTCTGTGGTCTGGCCTCCCTTTTTCCTCCTCCTCATCTTGTGTCATCTTTCCCTTTGACTCCAGTCAGCATTCTTGCCTGGAAAATTCCATGGACAGAGGAGCCTGGTGGGCTACAGTCCATGGGGATCACAAAGAGTCAGATATGATTGAACACACACACACACACACACACACACACACACAGTTGATTAACAATGCTGTGATAGTTGGTCACCAAATCCCAAATTCACACAGGCCTTCTGCCATGCCCTGGGATTTCCTTTTTCTCTTTTAACTGATTTTATTTAATTTTTTTAATAATTTTTTTTAACTTTTTTATTTTACATTGGAATATAGGTAATTAGAGCTTCCTGGGGTGGGGTGCAGTGGTAAAGTAGCCACCTGCCAATGCAGGAGACACAAGAAACACAGGTTCGATCCCTGGGTCTGGAAGATCCCCTGGCGAAGGGAATGGCAACCCACTCCAGTCAGTATCTTGCCTGGAAAATTTCATAGACAGAGAAGCCCGGTGGGCTACAGTCCATGGGAGTCAGATAAAGTCAGATATGACTGAACACACACACACACACAGCTGATAACAATGTTTTGACAGTTTCTGGCGTACAGCAAAGTGATTCAGTTATATAAATTCATGTATCTATTCTTTTTCAAATTCTTTCCCCATTTATGTTGTTACATAATATTAAACAGAGTTTTCTGTGCTACCCAGCAGACCCTTATTGGTTATGTATTTTAAATACAGCAATGTGTACATGTCCTGGGCTTCTGAGCTGCCCTCACCCTTCAGAATACCACACTAACACCGTCATACCAGAGGGGGCTTTGCTGACTGCCCAGTCCACTTTTCTTTCTCACAATATCTAGCTCCTTTTCCCTCATGACACTTCTCATGATTTATACCTGATGTTTTCAGTATTATCTGTTACACATCTGGCCCCCCTCCTCTATTAAAATGGTATCTCCAGACCCCTCTCTGCTCCTGCTCCGTTGGCAGTGAATGCCCAGAGGGTAAGACGGAGGGAAGCAGGGCAAAGGATCTCACATCATTTCCACTCACCTTCTACTCACCAAAATTTCCTCCCAGGTGCTAAGACTGCCAATGTTAGCTTTTGGAAAGGGCCACCTTGCCCAAGCTCAGGTAAAGGAGGGCTTTGGAGAGGAAGTGATGATATCTGGCCTGAACTGAGGCCCACCAAGAAGCAGAGTTTGGGAAAGGCATTCTTCACAGAGCATGCATTTGTACAGTTGTTGTGACTTGAGAATGTGCCACATTTGAGGAAACCACAAGACAAAAAGGCTTCACCCTTCAAAACAAAGGAATTATCCTTTACTTTCTTATTCTGCAAAAAGCAAACAAACAAAAAAAGCTCAGTCTCTGCCTAGCCCTTACATTAGGCCAAGGAAAAAAATCATATACACAAAGTCCTTAATAAATATTGGATGACCAGAAGAATGTATTCTACATGCCAGGCCCAGTTGTAGTAAGTCTCTTCTAGAATGCTCTTTTTCTCTCTACCAGTTGGATCACCAAGACCTGGCTGGAGACCCACTCCCTGAAGCTTTCCTTATCTAGCAGCAGCACAAATAACCTTTCCTTGCTCAGAATTTCATCTTTTATTAATGTTTTCTATCTAATCTTATCTTCTCAGTTAACATAAAGTTAACTGGAATCTATCTCCTTCACCTTCTCTTTTTTCTTGGGGTGGGGGTGGTCATTTTGTTTTGTTATATTCAAATGTCTGTACACTAAAAGTATGACTTCTATGGAAGGAAGGAGGGAGGGAGGAAGAGACAATGGAAACCTAAAGAAGAGGATAGCTGTTGGGGGGAGATTTGGCTTAGCCGACCTCCACAAGCCCCCTTTTCCATCTTTTTTCTTTCTTTTTTACAAATTCTTTTAAACATACAATTCCTGAAAAAATTTTTAATTCAATTAATAAATGAGATTTGACTCAAAGTCCTCAAATTTCAGCATGAGATAAATAGCTTACTAGTACTTTATAATAACTCTGTATCCAAAGGCATTAATCTTCACCCTTCTCTTTTCTCCAGCAAACCAGAAACTGTATCCCCTTTTGATGCAATGTAGCAAATTAGACACTAAAATAGCAACAGCTACTTTTCAGGCACAAAGAAACACCACTATTATTTCTACCTTAATAATTCTGCATCTTAAAAAGCCCTCCAATCCATCCTCTTTGAAAATCTCCATTCCTGCCCTAGGCTCTCAACTTACATCTTCTGAGAACACTTTGCATTGGTTTTCTTTCCTCTACTCTGACCCCTCTCAGCACATTCTGCTCAAGACAGCCGGGGACAGTCCATCTGCTCAGGGTATTTTCCTCCTTAAAATCCCATGGTTGCTTGCACATAGGATAAAGACCAAAATCTTTGACAGCACTTACAAGGCTTGGCATGGCCTAGGGCCCAGTTAGCTCCCCAGCTTCATGTCACACCAGATTCTCTCATTCTTGTGGTTCTTGCAACTTTGAGCTGCAAGGACCTTCCTTTAATCGCTCACACTCTGAGCACACAAGCTCAGTGCTTCTGTCCATGCCCTCCTTCCTCTGTTCACTAGTGAAGCCATTCTTGATCCATACAACGCAACCTCCCCACTTTATCCTCCCTACACACCACCACTGTACTTTTTCTTTACAGCTTTTCTTACACTTACGACTATGTATTTATTCATATATTTGCTTGTCTAATAGCTTATTTCCCAGTCTAAACACCTAAAGATAGGAACTGTCTGTTTTGTTCACCAACATATATCATTAGTGCCTAAATAATACCTGACATGTAGTAGGCATTCAATAAATATTTGACAGATGAATGCCATCTACAATAGATATTAATAAGATGGATATCTGGGGGTGGTGGTTTTTGTGTTCTTTTTTAAAATATAAGGCTACTCAAGGCAAAAATTGAAATAAATTGAACTCTAGATAAAAGGTAAATTAGGTTAGGTATCCCTCTTCAGAAAAAAAGGATAAAAATATCAGCCCAAACTTACCCATACACCTTTTCCTGAAAATCTTTATAAACTGCTTGTACGCTAATCGTATTTCCCCCTAAACAACAGAAAACTATTCAATAAGCTCTTAAATAACGCAAGCCTGTTCATGGGTTTTTGTTTTGTAAATAACACACTTCGTTTCTATAAGGGAAGAAATAGTTTAGATACTTAAAACTCCTCAAACTTAGGAGGGGAAATAATTTGGAGGAAAAAGCAAGGAAAGACACAATATTTCTGTTTGTAAAACTGGTTTATTTACAACTTGGTATTTTAAAATTATATTTGGAATTTTAATTTTTATGTATTTCTTTGGCAGGCATTCTGTTTCTTAAATAGGGAGGCGAAGGAGAGGAGGAAACCTGAGGAAGTTTGAATTTTAGAGATTTACCTGCTGCTAGTCAGTCAAATTTAACTTTTAATCCCTGAGATTTAGTGAAGAGTCAAAAATATCTTCATACATTCATATGTAAAAGCATATGTTAAGAACAATAAAGAATAAAGCCATTCTAATTAATCTCCCCCCATACGGCAGTATGCGAAGTCCCTCTCTCTTAAAGTAACTAAAGGGTGCGCTGCCAGTGCCTTTAGCTATTAGATACACCAAGGGACTAAGCTAGCCTAGGCCTCAGTTCCATTTTGCTTTTTCTTTGTAGTTTCTCCCCTTTTAAAAAATATTCTTGGAAACTGATACATAATTTATTCAAATAATAGAAATGCCCACTGCTAGCTCAAATTTTCTCCCCTTTCTAAATTTTTGGTTGTGATGTACAATTAGGGATTTTCCTTTATTGTCCAAGAGCAAAGTTCTTTCTCTGATTGCAACCTGAGGCCGTTTTTTTTGCAGTCACTTTGGAGCAAGTCACTTCTATCAAATTAGGGTCATTACAGTTCAGAGGGATGAACAAGGCTGAAGTGATGTTCCTACACCACCATGAAATCTGGGAGGCTTTCTTCATAAACAGCATACAAGAAGCTCTGGAACACATGGGAGTTGTTATATATCTTGTTGCTCCCTTCTATAGATGGCTAGTTAATACTCCTAAAATGTCAGCTTTCCTCAGAGGAATGAATTATTAATTTAGTTTGTTCATTAAATGTCCTTGAGATGCAAAGGAATGGCAATTATGTTTCTTCTTCCCATATATACGATATGTAGCAGATATTAAGGCTGTGACCACAGCAAAACACTAAGTCAAAGACAAACCAAATAAACCAAATCCTTTGCAGTAAGATGCAATTTTCTTATGTATGTGTAATGTGCTGGCAAGTCATTTTTCATTTTGGAAGGTGTTAACCATCACTCATGACAAGTGTTTTTGCCTAATCGC
Organism: Bubalus bubalis; assembly: GCF_019923935.1. Taxonomy (NCBI): domain Eukaryota; kingdom Metazoa; phylum Chordata; class Mammalia; order Artiodactyla; family Bovidae; genus Bubalus; species Bubalus bubalis. The sequence continues at coordinate 74,300,977 of NC_059160.1, read as the reverse complement.
CCAAAGGAAATGCAGCGTAATTCAAACTTTTTTAAAACAGCAATGAAACAAAGTCACAAATACCCTTTTTTCAAATCTCTCTCAACAGTTCTTTTTCCAAAACAGAAAATAAACTAATTTCTCTTGCTCTAAAAGATCAATACCAATGCCAGCTAGGAACACCCTCCAGTGCTAGTTTGAAGACAACTTTGAGGTTCCAAGAATATTTATGTATTTATTCCAAAAGATTACAGAAATTCAAATAAAAAGTAGCATATATCAATTTAAGAAAGAACTTTGAGAAGATCTGATGATAGAGAATGAACAAGAGCTATCATCTGCTCTGTCAAATCTGGACAATATTTTAAACTGTAGCTTTAGCATCAACTTTCATTTTCATACATAATGCACATCTCTTAAAAATTTGTATCAAATATACTGGGTTTCTTGGTTGGTTGGTATTTTTTCACTGGGTAAGAACTCTGAGAAACAAGAGAAGCAATTACGGAAGTCCATGGCCCAGGCTGTGATAAGACCAAGTCTGGGGCTGAGAACTCCTCGCGCATGCCCTTGTTTTCGGCATAGCCCCCTTCTGCTGCAGCAAGCCGCACTAAGTAGTTCCTCTGCTGTTGCTGGCAGGACGGGTGTAAATAAAAACGTGAGGTAGTTCTTTCCACAAGAGGGAAATATTTGTCTACATAATAACCCTGCAATGTCTGACAAATTACCACAGCATCTGCTCACTGTCATCTGTGAGTAAACTCTCCGCTTGGTATTAACTGAACTTGACAAATCACGAGCTAGCTGCAGTTCACAGGCCTTATTTTCTGATCCAGCCATGACTAGAGGAGCCACTAAAAACTCCCAAAAATGTGAACCAAAGAGACCACGAGTACCAGAACTGCAAAAGCATAAGCATTAAAAAAAATATGGAGGAGCTGGTGAGAGCACATTAAGAATAATTTACCAGGACTTTAAGTACAGGGGAGAATGACAACCAGTGGGAAATAATTTCGACTCTGCTCCCAAGGCCCTGAAAATTAAAAAGAAATTAAAACACACACACAAAAGATCTGAAGTTCTACAAGATACTAAATATAAGATAGAGAATATAGCAGAGGCTCACAAAAATACTAAAGGTAAAAGAACAGAATACATTGAGAAAAAGCAAGAGTGATCTAACTAAAACTCTAGCCTTTCTGACTTGGAATTTGTACATTTATATGGAACTAATAAAAAAATAATCGGTGATTGCTGAAAAATATTTGTATTCTAAACTTTCTCCAGGCTACTAGACCAAGACTAACACCAGAAATGGATCAGGAGTAAAATTACAGTTAGAAAAGGGGAGAAAAGTAAGGTAGGACATTAAAATTTTATTCTGAAATTATCTCTGGCCACGACAATAAAATTTAACAAATATTCACTGAACAGTCTTACTCCTGTCATCAGCTGTACAATACATACAGTATCATAGAACTGGCCACTAGGATTAAAATCCACTAGAACATATTTCACGTTAAGTGGCGACAGCAGCATCTCACAGAAATTTTTACATACATATATACACAGTCCACATTCAACCATTTTCACATATTTTCAGTACACACAGTTGCAGCATATTACAGTCACGTGTCTAAGTTGTTGCTCGATAGAAACCCAAGCCACTGCCTAGACATAACTGTAGCAGTTGAGCTGAGTATAATTACAATTAATTTCATCTATGTCCATAGCAGAGATGTACAAGCCCCTAAGAAACAGAGTTCACAAATACTTTTTTTTTTAATGCTACCACAGCATTATGTTGGGCAATATTAAAACCTTTACCAACCAAATCAGTTTGTTTTTAAGTCTTCTGCTTACCAGAATATTCTTGATGAAAAAAATTACAAAAATCAATGCTCTCTTGAAAATAATTCACACTTTGAAGATTCCAATATGGCCCAATGCTACTGATGCCTAAAGTGTTTCCTAACATTCTGATGGAGTCCTTCCACATGACTCCAAACCACCTAGTAAGTTTAAAAGTGGCTTAAGTGCCTTGCACCCAAATTGTAAAAATCCCTGGCCATCCTTACTAGAGCCAGGCATATATAAAAGGAATGCACTTTGGTTCATACCAAATGCCCTGGGATTAATCACACTATAAAATTAAATGGTTTGAGGTAAATTTTTACAAATACAGTCGATTTTTGTCTAGTGTTAGCATAACAAAAAAAAAATATCATTTAAAAAATCAGTCTGATGTTAAGATACAACGAAGACCATCTTTAACCCCTTAAACATAGGAATTCCATGTGTAACTAACCAGTGGTGACCTTTTTTGGTGCTTGACAATGATTTACGCCTTATGGTTTCTATTAAGGCCAGTAAGTATCTGGATGTTTAAGACAGATGTCTCTTTGCAGAGGTGGGTTCCATTCTTACTGCCTAGTATTCAAAGAGTTAAAGAGGCCAAAAAATGCATGCCCTACAACATGGCATTCAGAACAAAAGGCACATTGTTAGCACTAAGGGCACAATTTCTCCTCTACTGTTAATCTACAGTCTTGCATCACTGTTGTAGCAACACACGTAAGTGGTAATGCACGCTCTGGGGGTGCAAGAAACGGAGCCAGATGAGACCACAACCAAAGACCAGACCACACTGTGCTCTTAAATCTGAAAACAGCTCAGACATCCCTAGACAATGGTAACCTGTGAGACCAAGGACTGTTTCCAAGCCAACTCCTAGTAGCCTATCAGAGCCCTTCACTGATTTATGTTTTAAAATCACAACGATGCAACATTTGTCTTTTTCTTTGACATTATAATTAAGCTAGACTTAAAAAGCAGCTCTATCACTAAACACTGAACGTGGTGGCTCTTTGTGAATGAGGGTAGTTTCACTGTATTTAGGAGGTGCAGTGGGGGGAGCCCCACAGTGCCGCACATTTTAGTTTGGCTTAAAAGCTTCCGGTTACATTTGCGAATAAACACAGTCACAAATGCACTGTTGGCATCTGAAGAACCAGTTCTGTGTGGTGGGGGAGGAGGCAAGCAGTATTAGTCTGTTTATAAACTTTTACATGGATAATCATTCTATAGGGAAATTCATATTAATGGCAGGCTCAGGTTCATTTATTTCAGTGAAAATCTTGAGAGTGGATACGGCGGAAGAGGAGCATTGCAAGGGGAAAACAGCCTTTCTGTTTCTGTTTGTTTTAATGACCTAAAGACGCTAACCATCGTTAAGAGGCTTATGGTTTTCTAAAGCCACCACAAGTCTTACACTTCTTATGCCTTTAAGCCAAAATTTTAATAATACACAATCTTTAAATTCTATAAGCCACTGACTGATCACATGAGCATCATTTAAAATGCAACTAACATTATTGCACTTCCACAGATTACACAGAAATGTGTACAACAGGCTAAAGAATTTGACTAGGGGAAAGAAGCTATAATTTCTAAATACAGAAGTATAAATTAATTTACCAGTGACACCCTTAAATAGTAAAGCAAATATCAACACCACTACCTTATTAATAAGCTAATCTTATTACTGATTTTTTGGCAAATATCTGTAATATTTCCTGAGCATTTTTCTCCACCATCAACTGACAAAGCCTCAAGATAAGTAAAGTGTTTTGTTCAAAACTACTCTTTTTCTTTTTTAAAGCAAGAGAAACTGTAGGATTAATATTAAAAGAACTTAACCGGAAACTTTCTTGGCCTCACTGGGGACCATGCTTCAAGTACTTGTAAATCAATTTACAGGCAATCCATACAATAATATCTGTGCATATAAAAGAGTATTTATCCTATTTTATACTACCCAAACCTATTGTCCAAACAGGCAGAAATCTTTCTATATTAAATTGCACATAACTAAATTTTTTTCCACGTGCCTTGAAATTGATATGTATCACTGCTCATACATTAGTGATAAAATACTGAAACTTTCACTGTGAAAATAATTATTATTCAGAGGAGAAAATATTCTTTTACCTAACTCTCAAGAGTTACTTTTACAGGTAAAGTGTCATTCCCATGAAAACAATCAAGTGCAATCCAAACAAAAGTAAAACAAAACAGAGGAATGCAATGTCTATGGTTCTTCTAATGATGCATAGAGTAAGTCAAACCATTTAACTTGAGGCTGAAATTTTCCTCCTTAGAATTTGTTAAAACTGGCCTTGCTGGACAAGGACAATTGACGTCTGTTGAAGAAGAGGATTTTCAACCCTCTTTCTTTTTAAAGAGGTGATGCTTTCCCAGGCTAAAAGAACCTTACTGTGGCACCTGAAGTGTGAACTCACTCGAGTCTGCTAAACTGTCTTTGGAACTATGGAAATCCCCACTTTAAGTAGCTAGGCTGTTCTTTTTTAAATTGGAATATGAAAAAGATGGTCATAATCACAGCTAAAAAATGTCTTTTCTGTATTAACAGTCTGGGATATGTATTTGAAGGAAGGAAAAGAAATTAGATGCAAGCAACAGATGTGTGGTGCAAGAGGAACAGCGGGGAGAAAAGCAAAGAGAAGGGAAGAACAGTTAGTTCAAGGAATACATTTCTAACTTTAGGCGCAAAACCAAATTCTGTTAAATGAGACTTCTTTGCAAAACGGCTCGCTGATCACATTGGAGAATTTGGAGGGACACACGCGTTTCCATTCATCCACCAGGTTTGCTTGGCTGGCCTTTAGAACGTCAAAATGCTAACTGGGCATTTCAACTGTGGGGCTTTTGTCTCTGAGCACTATTTCAGGGGAAAAAACCTCTAAGGTGCAGTTTTTCTTACAATACCATTTTCGTCCTGACCATCCTCCTCCCACCATCACTACCACCCAGGTAACTTATGGAAAACAAAGCAGGACATGCTGCACCTGTGCATGACCCTGGAGTGTGGAGAGAGAAGGGCTTGGGGGGGGGGGGCCTTCAGAGGCAATCACCTTGGGGAGAATACACTATAAACCATGAAGACATAGTGAATGTCTCTGACACCAATCTGTAGATGCGCGGCAGTCATGACGTGATCAATGGCCTGCCACTGATGTTTATTACTCTGCCACACTAATTACAGTAAGGCTCATCGTACTTTTAGAACACAAAAACAGTTTCAGAAAGTATAAAAACTTAAAGCATTGTCCCCATGTATTTTATAAAACAAAACAAACTTTCTTACATTAAAACAAGTGCCGAAAAGATACAAATGAGTCGAGTTATTGAGCAAATAAAAACAGGTCTGAGCTACTCTTTTTCAACCCAATAAGGCTCAGCAATGTCGTATCTTTCAGAATTACCAGCATCGGGGGGCTCAGCTCAGCTAACCAGTTTTGGCAATACTGTCCTCTGCTGAATATTCCCATTGGCATCTGTCATCTGTGCCAGATTAGTCCTCAGTTTGGAAGCTGAGCTGGAAGGTGGAGGTAACTTGGAAATGGATGTGATAGCACCAGTGCTCTCAGTGATCCTCTTCACAGACGTCTTCTCCCCCGTCGGAGGCTTTGGCAGCCGCCTCCTCAGCCAGGGGTGCCGTAAAGCCTGGCCAGGGGTCATGCGAACTGCAGGATCCCATTCTAAACACTGTTTTAAGAAGTCAAGGAAGAGGGGATCGTCACACCCCTTCAGTGCATTCCCCCACTCTCTGCTCTCTGGTGGGCCCCTCAGTTTCCCCCTCCGGGAACGGCCACCATTGAGGACCACGGAGCCGTCTGAGAGAGTCGTGACAGTGCAGTAACGAGGATAACCCTTGGAGCTCACAAAATTTTTGGCTCGTTTGGATGCATCCAGCAGTTTCTGGGAGGGCATGCCCAGCAGTTCAATCATACAGGCCAGCTGGTCCCCTTCATCCTCCCCAGGCAAGAGGGGGTAACCGGTCAGGAGCTCTGCGAGGATGCAGCCCAGGCTCCACATGTCGATAGGCATGCCATACCTGGCACCAAGGATCACTTCCGGGGCCCGGTAGAAACGGGACTGGATGTATGTGTAGACCCGCTGGTGCTCATAACAACTGGAGCCAAAATCAATCACTTTAATCCCGCTTCTACCCTGCTGCTTCAATAAAATGTTCTCGGGCTTCAAGTCACAGTGAATTATCCTGTTTTTGTGCAAAGCGTCCAGGCACTGCAGGATGGAGTGGGCGAACTTGCGAACCAGAGGCAGACTAAAGCCCTGGAACTTGTTCTTCTTGATGAGCTCATAGAGGTTCATGCTGAGCAGCTCGAATGTCATGCAGATGTGGTTGCGGAAGGTGAAGTTCTCCAGCATGTGGATGACGTTCATGGTGTTGTCCTTGTCCTGCTTGCGCAGATGCTCCAGGATGCGGATCTCCTCGGCCGCCTGCCGGTGGAAGCGCTTCTCGTTCCGCACCATCTTCAGGGCCACGTGCTGGTGGACTTTGTGGTCGTAGGCCTTGACCACCTGCCCAAAGCTCCCCTTCCCAATGACCTTGAGGACCTCGTACCTGTAAGCCACGTGATCGTGGGGCACCTGCACATAGGATCCCTGGTCGTCATCGTAGCCACCGTTGTTGGGCCCGCCTGTCATGCCCTGGCGCTTCTTTGCATTTGGACCCAAGAAGTATATTTCAGGGTAGCTGAAAATCTCATGGTGTTCAAAGCTGGTTAGTTTTTGCATGTATTGCTTCATCGCTTGCTCGGGAGTCATGGGGGTGGCTTTCACCTTCCCCATGCCTTCCAGAGACTTCAGAGAGGTGGAACTCCCCTGCCGTCTGTGGATGCTCTCCAACTGCCGCTCCGGCACCACTGGCAACCCCGTTTTGCCCACCGTGGTAAGCCCATTTGGTTGTGTCGTGAGCACTGTCCGCTTGTTACTGTTATCCTCAAACAGCTGCTGAACCTGGATCTGTCCGTGGCTGCTGACGTGTAGGTGGTCATTCATTGTGTGCTTACTGCCGCCAATCTGGAATTCAGAGAGGGAACATCAATGGAACAGAAGCGGTTCGTTCAAAAGGGCTATTTTATAAGTTGGCTCCCACCCCCACCTTTACGAAATCCAACTTGGTTTGAATGTACAGTCGGTATCAGGTTTCTTCAAAGGAAAGAGCTGTGCACGCAGCAGGGACCTCACCAACACTGCCACAGGGAGAGTGGACGTCGTGATGCAGATAGCCTCAGACAAAGGCAGAAGAGGCTGAGGGGCTGGGGATGGCTATGAAACTAGGGATCTGGAAAAAAAGAAAGGACCCCAGAACTGCTGCACCTAACAAAGAGTTTGCTGTACATGTTTGCAGGGTCCTTAGAGTAAGTTCTCAGTGGAGGCAGAGATCAGGTTTCTTGGTCATCATTCTCTACCTAACATTTAGCACAGGCACTGTGGTATCATAGACATTCCATTCAACCCATACTTGATATCACGATGAAAGGATACAGAAAGAGCATGAACACATGGGCACTCTACTGGCTCTCCCGCCCCTGGATTACAACATTTTTCACACTTCACTCAGTAGCTTCTTTATTACCACGAGGGCAGGGACCAGGTCGGTCTTGGTTACTACTCCGTCTCTGGCATTTAGCTCTATTCTGAGAGCTGCTGTCTTCATTCTTGGTCTTCTCCACTACTCACAAATCAAACTAATTACACCTAGGAAAGTACTTGATCCAGAAGCAGAGAATTGTACTTTTAGGCTGGAAAAGATTCCCATGTAGATATGCACCGTAGTATCTTGTAAACCCCAAACCTATTTTTAAGTCTCTGGGCTGTACTGACTATGATGACCATTTAAGGCCATCCAGCACAACAGTCCAACCGCCTCACTCGGCGGGCCTTCCTTTGGTCAATGGCTTGGCTCTCTCAAAACATGTATTTCTCCCTGCTGCTGGGATACTCAGCTTTCCAACAAGGAATACAATGTAGCGATTTCTATTTCAGGCACACAAGCCATCTCTGAACATTCCTGCATGAACAAAAGTGAAGGCATAAGCCAGGGGGCCCCAGCCTTCTTACAGAGAATCTACTTGGTATTTCTCTCAAGCATTATTATGGCCAAGAGGTGAGGGGTGGAAGACAACTAACAGCCAGGATCCTCTCCCAGTTAGGAATTCTTGCCAGCCTCAGACAATAACTCACAAGTCTTAAAACCATCCCAGCAGGTGATTTTTTTTATATGAAAGCTTAAAGATGAACTTGCTGTTTGCGATCCATCTCATTCATTCAGTGTTCTCTGAGGTCTGGCCACACAGCCCTTCAGGAGTATACAGTCAATTAGCTGAAGTCCTAAACTTTCAGTATTTTTCCCATCATCTCCTAAACCCTATCTCTTGGGCTTTACATATCACTAAATGCATAGAAGTGTCTATGTAATATTATAATTCAAGAAATGGTTTGGGACTACCTAGATTATAAAATGAAATTCCAAGTCCATCTTACTAGGAGTCCAAGACCTTCAAATTTTCTTTAACTGATGCACTATCTGAGGCATGTGCTTTCTCTCTGCAATCTTCTAAAACAAAGGAGAATACAGTTCAGTACTTGGGCCTGTCTGAAGTGTGATTTCATTGACTGAGGGATTTTACTTCTTAGATTTCTGCAAGACTTCTAGTTGAACCCTTCTACTAAACTCACAGATGGTATTCTATGCTAAATGAACTTATCTTCTGTCAGTGTAGCCAGACAAGTTATTTTATCCTCATTCTTTGCCAAAAGCAAAGCAGTTCATAAAAATGAATTAGGGAAGTCCTACATGTATATATAAAAGTAGTACAATCTTGTCCAATGCTTTTTGTCCAAGGCTCACTCTCTGTACCTCTCCTCCTCCCCACTGTGGTCTTTCAAGTACCAGGAATGAAAGGACCTGAAATTAGAAATCTATGAATCCTAGAGAACCGTTCTCTTCAGGGCAGCCTGGAGAGATTTCAGAAGAAAAACCAACATTACCAGTATACACAGTACAAAAGCATGAGGCTTCACTGGGGACAAAATTGACCTTGGAGCCATAGGAAGTTCTAAAAAGAGGGCAAAGTAAAACATTCTGAGCTTCAGAAACCAACTTCAATTTTTATAATAGCAATTTTAATGTTATGCATAATTTAAATTACCATCACAAAAGCTGAGTGACTAGAACTAGTTTGCCAATTAACTGGATGACCTTCTGTCTCTCCCAACTACCTACTCTTGGTCTCTTCCACAGCAGCAATCAAGGAGGGTTCCAGGGTTCCCCCAGGGTTCAAGCCTCAAGTTGCTCATGGCTTTTACTTCCAGAACACCTCTAGCTTAAACAAGCCCAATCCATGACTCCTGAACTCAAAGACTCACTGTGTCCAACTACAGATCAGCTGCCTTCCTCATGGGCAACTCAAACTCAACTTGCACTTTTCCCACTCAAACCACTTCTTCCTCCCATAACCCTGAATTTCTGACCAAGAAAATGCTGTGCTGCTGTGCTCAGTTGTGGCCAACTCTTTGTGACCCCATGGACTGTAGCCCAACAGGCATCAATGTCCATGGGATTTTTCAGGCAAGAATACTGGAGTGGGTGGCCATTCCCTTCTCCAGGGAATCTTCCCCACCCAGGGATCAAACCTGGGTTTCCTACATTGCAGGCAGATTCTTTACCGTATGAGCCACCCTCCCGAATAGTCACTCAGTCCATCTCCATATCTCGTGTACCTTTCCAAGTCACCATGGAGCCCCACCATCATTTCTAACTGACACACTCCCCTCCAGCCTCGCTATCCCACCTGGAGTTCTTGTGTCTTTTACTGGGACAACAGAAGCAGCCTCCTCACGTGTTCTTTTGCTTCTAAGCCTAGAATTCACCGTCTCTTCTCTCCATGATGTTTCTGGAGTTACCACTGAAAATGTCACTCACACTGCCCTTGACTTTGCTTAAGGCTCATGTGGGCACTCCATTTCCACAAAGAACTCAAGAACTTAGAGGCAAGAACATGAGGTTCTAAAATGCTGAGCCTAAATGACCTGAGTCTTTCCAGTGACACCTACCACTGTCACCCTCTCTCTGAGAATAATAAGCTGGATTCCCTACGACCCATGGAAACACCACTCTCTTCTATATTCCTCTCTTTTTGGTGAGGTCATGTTTCATAATGGTTAGGTGTTCAGGGATTTTCAATTAGACACAAGGGAAATGAATCTAAGCTCCACCACTTCAAACTATATGACCTTGGGCAATTAATCTCTCTGAACCTCAGGGCCCTTATCGGTATAACGAGGGTAACAAGGCTGCCTCATTAGGGGCATTAGGCGGGTTAAACAAGGTAAAAGGCATAGTGTGCTTAGTATAGTAGTGAGTAAGCAGAGACATTACTTTGTCAATAAAGGTCCGTCTAGTCAGGCTATGGTTTTTCCAGTGGTCATGTATGGATGTGAGAGTTGGACTATGAAGCAAGCTGAGTACCAAAGAATTGATGCTTTTGAACTGTGGTGTTGGGAGAAGACTCTTAGTCCCTTGCACTGCAAGGAGATCCAACCAGTCCATCCTAAAGAAGATCAGTCCTGAATATTCATTGGAAGGACCAATGTTGAAGCTGAAACTCCAATACTTTGGCCACCTGATGTGAAGAACTGACTCATTTGAAAAGACTCTGATGCTGGTAAAGATTGAGGGCAGGAGGAGAAGGGGACAACGGAGGATGAGATGGTTGGATGGCATCACCGACTCAATGGACATGGGTTTGGGCGGACTCCGGGAGTTGGTGATAGACAGGCCTGGAGTGCTGCGGTTCATGGGGTTGCAAAGAGTCGGACACGACTGAGCGACTGAACTGAACTGAAAGGAGAGCTAGAACTATTATCCTTTCCAAGTGCTGCTTGAAATCTTGCTAACGTGGGCTATGTGGAAAACTCCTACTCACCCTTCAATGGCCAGTTCAACTCTCACCTCCTCTTTGAAAAGGTCCCCTTCCCTTCCAGGGTGCTTACAGAGCACTGATATATTAAAATACTTATTTCATTTCACACCTGTTTTCAAACCTGATATACCAACCAGGATGTGAGCAGTTCCAGGGTGGGGTCACCTCTTATCTTTTTAAATCCTTATTGACATAAATCCAAACATACAGTAAGCACTCAGTCAATTTCTGCTGAATGGAAGAACGTATGTCAGTAACTCCTTTTAAACTCTCACCTCTTTAAGTTATTCTTGACAACTACCTTTGTACCTTCATAACAAAACATGAAGTTAACACCCAGGGAATCAAGACTTGTCCCTGGTGACTCAAGTCACAAAATGTTAGGATTGCAATACATAAGCAGAGACATGGAGGCAAGGACAGCCCGTTAAAAGATTAATAGCATCAACTAAATACCTAAAAGTGACATGTGGAATCTTAAAAACTTTCCAGATGTTAAGGAAATTCATTTGAGGGGCTCCAGTAAAGGAGGCGGAGAAGGCAATGGCAACCTACTCCAGTACTCTTGCCTGGAAAATCCCATGGATGGAGGAGCCTGGTAGACTGCAGTACACGGGGTCACGAAGAGTCAGACACGACTGAGCGACTTCACTTTCACTTTTCACTTTCATTCACTGGAGAAGGAAATGACAACCGACTCCAGTGTTCTTGCCTGGAGAATCCCAGGGACGGGGGAGCCTGGTAGGCTGCCGTCTATGGGGTCGCACAGAGTCGGACACGACTGAAGCGACTTAGCAGCAGCAGTAAAGGAGGATATTGTCTTACACACTATAGGAATCTACAATCACAACCTGGGTCAGAAGCTCAATTAACTGTTCTATAAAAGGCGGGGGGAGTGGGGGGGAAACCCTAGAAATGCCAAAACATTTCCAGAATACATAGGCCAGGACTATACCATAAACTTAAGGATGTTTAAAACTTCTTACTTGCTTTTTCCTTTTTGGCCAATGCCTATCTAGCACAGTGCCTGTTGAATTTAAAAATAACACAGTGAATGGATATAATTGTTAGATACCTAAAATGTATGGATTAAAGCAGAGATACCTAAAAAAGCCCTTGTTGACCATGAAATATTTTTGCACTAAAAATTATATAAGAACAATAGTCTAGCCAATTTGGTAGTTTTAATCTCTTCCAAAAATAAAAGGGAAAATCGCACATACTTCCCTGTGTTAACATTTCTGGGAGTTTTAAAATTTCACTGGAGTCATCTTAGAAATGCTATATAGTGTTATGGGACTAGAACTGAGTCCAAAATGATCGGAATTTTAGCTGCTCCTCAAACACTGATGGTCTGTGTGGCTCTGAGTCAAATGTCTACTTTTCTTCTACCAAACTCTGTTTTTTAAAATGGGAATATTCATTCTTCAACTCCAATTATTTTACAACAGTAAAACTGGTAACTGGAGAGTGCTTTAAACATTAAGCTGTTATAAAAGTGATACAATACTAATATTTCAGAATTTTAAAAATAAGCAAATTAATATCCCCCATAAAACATTAAAAAGAAAAAACTATTAAGAATCAGAATAGTTACTAGGTATGTATGCTTTTAGGACCAAAAGAGATACACAAAATGACTAATGTACAAGATATCCATGGAGACAAGGAACAAGAGAGCAATGCACTAGATAAATTCCAAAGTTTGTAATTCTCAGTCATGTATTTATCTACCTACTACATCACTCACAAGGGAAAACATAGGCAAACACTTGTTTCTTCTTCATAATGCTTCCCCTACTCAATCATTAATAGCTACTCCTAGTTGTAACTCCTGTGGAATTAAAAACTAAAAACTTTTAAAATCTCAAAGACATATAGAAACATGGATCTTTAAGGTTTGTGCATTTATAAAGAAACCAGTTCAATTTCCTAAAATTAGCAGTCAAGCAGTATGTAAAGCTGAACTCAGGAGGGCCTGGGCTTTAGCTCCAGCTTTCATAGAAACTAGCTCAGGCGTCTCGACCAAACCAGTTAACTTGTCTGCTCTCCTCATCCAAAAAATGAAGGAGCAGAACCAGATAAAACCCCGTGGTCCTTTTACTCACCCATTTGAGGAAGTCTGTGATATTCTGTAAATATTTAAAATCAAAACTAAACAACAACCAGAACCAAAATTCATACTTTAAAAACCAAGCTTCTAATCAATGGCACACTTAAGTTTTAGGTGAATCAAATAGATACCACAGTAAAATATAAGCACTATCATTAAGAGAGCTGAGAAGCACCCACATATCTTTTCATTTCTGGTCTCCCACAGACTACTCCTCTAGTAGTCACCTTTCATTTTCCATCATCTTTTACACATTTCATTTGCAAAGAGGTTCTGATCAAGCAAAGCCCACTCTTAGAAAACCAGAATCCAGATGCAAACCCCGTAGTATTTCGTTTCCAGGTCACACCAAGTCATGTGATCACATTCGGACATGGAAAAAAACTGGGTGTTGTACTTTCCAAGTTGTCAGATGATTCCAAACCAAACAAACAAACTGAAACACCTAAAACCCAATGGCAATTTCTCAACTAAAACATCACCGTGACAAGAACACGCAGAATCAGCAGTCTACTGATTCGCTTCCATCAACCACAGCCCCAACAGATGGGTTAACTTCTGTGCAGTGAATTCTTAGCCCCTGGGTCTAGATGTGTCATGAGAGACAGAAAGAGAAGGAGAGAGAGAAAGAAGATTTAACAAGAAAACATTTTCCTGTGGAACTGTACACAGATGTTCAGGTCTAACAGAAAACATTCCACTTTGGCCATTCCCTCACAAATTCTCCCCTGATAAACAAGTTTCCGCATAGCACATGACCTTCAGAGCTATCCCTCTGTAGGCTAGAAATGGCCTATTCTACAAGAACTTAACTTTCACTTGGCAAACAAAGCCATATACCTATCAAGCGCCCCTCATTTAGAACCATCTTAGGCGTTTCCTCTGAAAGATCCAGAGGAATATGTAAACAAGACCCTGGAAACCATCACCTCCTCCGATGCACAGCTCTGCTAGGCTGTCAGCCACCATCCAAGGGCTCTCTCTGGGACTGAGAAAAGAGGTACACGCTGAAGTCAAGTCCAGCTTGCTGATCTCTGCAGCCACCGGTCTGGTGCTGGGCTCTCACCTCCCTCTTGGCCCTGTCAAGTGCCCTGCCCTTCCCACCTCCCTGGGAAGCAAAGCTGGCCCTTTCCTTCTGAATAATACCCAACTGCAGAAACGTACAGCGGTGGCTTGTTTTGACTGCTGCTGAGGCTCTTATTTTTGTTAATGTTAATTACAATTTCTGCTATGCTTAAACCTGTAGCACTCATAAAACATGCTTCCACACGCGGGGGACAACTGGCGGTGCTCCCTGCTGGCTGAGGCCAGGCCTGCGAGGCTCTTTGGGGGATCTATTTTCCGGGCAGGACAGCCGGGCTGACCCTAACACAGATCTATTTCTATAAATATCCACTACCCAACGTGGTGGCGGAGGGGGAGGGATGTTTATCCGGTCAGGGAAAGGAGCTCGAGGAAGCAAAGACGGAGGGAAAAAAAGAGGGGAAAAGAGCCGGAGGAAGTTCGAAGGAAGGGGAGCGCAGGGGTGGGCGGGCTCCAGAGGGGAAGTGAGGGGCCCATGCCACGAATCCTCCTTTGTGGCTGCAGCTTTGGGTTCGCCCAAGTTCCAGAGGGCGGCGTCCCGGAGAGGCCACTGGCCAGGGGCGTGGAGACACTCGCACTTCGACCTCTCTCCCCTCTCCCGGCTGCAGACGCCCCCAAGTACGGGTGCTGGTGCCCCGGGCCCCTCTCCCGCCGTCGTCCCCCTCCCAACCGCCCACGGGCTGGGTCTCACCGTGTGGGCTGCGGTGGCAGCGTTGCTGGCTCGGAGAGGCGGCAGGGCGATGGGGGAGGGCGGGCCGGTCCCCACTCCGCTCCGGGGAGCCCCCGCACCAAGCCCCGGGGAAGCCTGAAGCTGGCGAACGGCGCTGTCCCCTCCTCGGCCTGGCAGCCACGCGCGGGAGGAGACAAAAGAGGGTCAAGGGGGAGAAAGTCACTGGGACCCCGTGGCCCCGCCCCACCCCACCCCTCCAGACTGCGGAGCCCGCTCTCCCCCGGGCCGAGCCAGGGACCTTGAGTGCGAGCGCCCGGGGAGCGGCGGGAGGCCTGGGACGCAGAAACCCGGCGCGCCCGCGGGCGGGGCTCCGGCGGCTGCAAAGTTAAGTAGGGTTCCCCAGCTCGAGCGAGTTCGCGACCCCGCCAGGGAGCCGGGCTGGGCCGGGCCGGCGGTCCACTCTGCGGGCGTCAGTAGGCCCGGAGCGGAACTGGACTGCCGACCCGGGCGCCACAGCATCGCCGAACCCCAGAATGGGGAGGTCAGGAACGGCTCCTGTCCGGCCGGAGGGCTCCGCTCCGAGGAGCCTCGGGGCCCGCGTGTTAACAATGAGCCAAGGCGAGGGCGCGCCGTCCACCCGGGGAATCCCGCGCCGCCCAGCCGCGGCGCAGACTTTGTTCGAGGTCCTGCTGGCAGCGGGCGCCGGCGCCACGAGGGCTGGCCCGGGGGCCGGCGCGGGCAGCGGGGCCCCGGCCTCCTTACCGGTCGGGTAGGCGGCGGGAGCGGCGGCCGAAGGTTTCCTGGTTAACATGGCCGCTGGAGAAGAAAATGCATCTCAAGGCTGCCGTCTCCGCCGCCGCCGCCGCCCGTCCTGCTGCTACTTCTCGCGGCCGCCACCGCGGCCGGCCCCTGGTTGCCCCTTTGGCGGATCTCCGGCGCCTCCTCGCCGCCTCGCGTCAGCTACAGCCAGACACACACAGTCCGCTGCATCCCCTCGGCCCGGGCCCGCCGCCGCGAGCCCCCCGCTCTCCTCGCCGCCGCCGCCGTCCTCCTCTTCCTCGGGCGGCCTCAGCTCCCTCCGGCCCGTGCACATGCCTCGCCCTCCCCGGTGCGCCGCGGGCCTCCCCGATTCCCTCACATAGGGCGCGGGGGAGCGGCGGGCTGCGCCGCCTGGGCCGACTCGCTCGGGAGCCTCCTCCCGGGCCCGCGCAGGCGCGCCCCCGCGCACACTCGCCGGGAGCCCGCGCGCCGCTGGGCCCAGGAGGGCAGCCCCGCCCCCGCTCCCTCCGCCGCCGGGCAGGCCCCGCCCCCGGGCTCCCCCTCCGCCGCCGCGCCACTCACTCCCGCGCCCACCCCTCCCCCATCCAGCCGCCCACCGAAGTCCCTCCCTGCTCGCCCCCGCCTCCAGTCGTCGGCGTAGACACCCCTCCACTCCCCGGAAAACTCTGCAGCCTCCGCTCGCCCTTCGCCTCCCCCTCCGGCCATCTGCACTGCTCCCCTCGGCGCCTCAGCTAACGACCTTCTGCCCTCCCCGGCCTCGTCCTCTCCCCGCCCAGCGCAACCCACCACCGCTTCCCTCCCACCGAAATCGCTGCAGAAAACCCCCCTCCCCTTCCGAGCGCTTTCCCCAAACACGTATGCATTTTCAGCTTTCCGAACCTAATGGCTGCTCACAGACAATACTGCCCGCCCCCCTCCCCGCCTTCCGGGTCCCAGTGCCTTAACCACCTCATCGCCCCATCTTATCATGGAAATAACTTAGTTGTGCGAGGGTCACCTGGCTAAGGTAAGTCTAGCCCCGTTGGAGGACCGAGCCTTAGCCTGGTGACCCAGAACGTGGGCCAAGGAGGGGGCTCCCCTCCCGCTTCCATCTCCACCTCCACCACATATACTCCCTCCCCGGTTTACTGACACCAAATGACCGCTCTCCAGTCGCTAGGACGAGGGGAGGCAGCGAGGCGCGTGTGGACGGCTGCCTGGGAAGCAGCTGGCTGTGGGTTGCTAGGCAAAAATAAACATCAGAGACACCTCCCATTTCCTTAACAACTCCGAGCCTTTCCCTGCGCGGCCACTGGGAGAGACACACCTTCCTAAGCGATACCTTCAATTCCTCTCCTCCAGAGACACAAAGTCTCTTTCCCTTTCCCATCCAAGACACGTGGAGAATTTCCCTTTTTATTTTGCCATATACAGCCTCTCTTTCCCTTGCAGACGGAAAAACTGCTTGCCCTTCTCACACCCGCCTCGTGTCGTCTGTGGCACAGGCCTTTGTGCAAAGGTCACGGGTTTTGTTACTTCAGCGGGAGGGGAGACGAGAAGCGGGAAGCTTGCCTTGCGCTTTCTTCCTAAGATTTGCCTGGTTTCTGAACTTCTCCTGGCGGCCTGGGTCCGTTAAGTCTGTCCTGGGACTCTGCGGCCGCTGGCCAGATCAAGTGTGCAGGCCTGAGCTAGTGCAGACTCAAATCAGAATGGGGACCCATCCCCTCTACTGTTTGCAAATTGTCATAGCAAGCTGCCAGCAACATCACTCTCAGCTTTCTACAAATGCCCCCAAATGTGTATTTCAAAGTTACAGTGTGACCCTCTCAGAGTCTCCAGGGATCCCACACAGGGCAGCAAGGATTGAGGGCACTGGCAGAGAGAACAGGTGGCAAAGCATAAAATTGCGACTGGTAATATGTACCTCAAACGGGTCCTCTCTGTGCCTTCTCTTAATAAAGTAGAACCACAGTGAAACAGTCAATCCAATAATAAGCCTTTACAAAAGAATCTGGTCCTGATCTGGTCCCAGAAGAGGATAGTCCCCTTTGCTTGTCATCACAGGCCATCACATTCAGATTCACCTGGGGAAACATATTCAGTATTCTCAATGAAAAGAGATTCCTTAGTAGCAGAGTTGAAGCTAGAACTCATTTTCTGAGTCCCTCTAATCTAACTCTGCTCTGTTACACTACCTTGGCTTTTTAACAAACCTCACACCTCTTTTCCTTCCTTCCCTTCCAAAACAATTGTTTTCATACTGTTTTCCTTTTCTTAGTGAGCCTTCCATACAACTGATGTTCAAATGAAAAATGTGAAGCCAAAAATTCAATTTTGATATAATGTGACAGTTATTTTACTCAAATAATTATTATATTACTTCAACAGAAGCTAAATATTCTCCTGCTTTTTCATGAATAAGAAAAACAATAACTGCTAGATGTCATAGTTTGTGAAATCCGTATTAATAATATGAATTTCCACATTAAACATGAGGAAAAGGAACACTGACTTTTTTTTCCAGGGAAGGGACACAATGAATCATTAACTTTGATTAAAGAAAAACTGTATGTTTAGAGAACTTTTCCTAGTATATTGCTTTATGACATGACAAGTGCAATTTCCATTTTTTAATTTTTTGCTTTCTTAAGGAAAATTTGCAATTAGTCTAATATCTTTCACTATTTTAATTATAAATGCTATACCTTTCAAATCAAAGACTTAAAAATCTTATTCTTACTGACCTCTGAATTAGTATTTACAATTGCTTGGACTTATCTCATTCTATTTATTATTGATGGCTCCAACCTGTGTTAATGGCAAATATAGAAAGATGAACAAAAGCACTACCCGAGCTTTCGAGGAGAATGAACTAGGTGAATTCTAGGAGTTACCCTCAAACCTTATTATTCTAATGCATCATTACAAAATTACATTGCATTAATCTCTGTATAGAACCCTTTCACAAATACTATCGTATTTAATCGTCACAACTCATGACCAGACCAGAGTTGTATTGATGTTAATAGTAACCACATCAGGGGCTCCACTCAGTTAGTAAGACTCTGCTCTTTGGTTCTTGCCCATTGTAAAAATGTCATCTGCTCTGAATGTTTACAAAATCCAGATTGAAATAACAGGTAGGCAGGGTGAGCGAGAAAGAAACTTTGGGGAATTCAGCCTGGTGTCTTGTAGAAGGGAGTTGATTCTTCACTAGGAAAAGTGCTGATCATAGAGAAAATTGGAAATGTACAAGAACATCACTGGTTTCAAAACTTATTCACTCACTTAATATCTTTATCCCAGAAACATTTACAAAGAATTTAGTATGTGCTGGGCCTAGAGGACAGGATGAATCATCAGATGCAGTGGGAAAGGCTTCAGTCAGGCAGTCTGTTAGGACCTCATTCTTTTATTCAATGAAGCAATGAGCAGTAAGCACCTAACATATTTTTGACACTATTGATACTGGAGCTGTACATTTAAATAAAGAATCTTTGGCTCTGGCCATGGATATTAATAATCACAATCCAGTAGGGGAGATGAGATACTTAATGATGCGATGGGACAGAAATCAAGGCAGGCAGGAGGCACAGTGGTGGTCCATGGGAAGGAATCATGACTTCAGCTTAAGTGGTGACTGGCCTCAAAAGTGCTGTGATGTTAAAGATACGTGGGAGGTTGGCACTCAGACAAGCCAGGCTAGGACATTCTAGGCAGAAGAATAGGATGTGCAGTGGCACCAAATAGAAGAAAACATAGTGTCCTTTGGGAGAAGCATAAGCAATTCAGAACAGAGGAAGCTGGAAGTGGCAGGGAGAGAGAGTACTGCTATGTTCATAAGGTTAGGGATACTGATGATACATTTGGGGTAAGAATGATCTGAAACTTTACTAGCTATGGAAATGTGAAAACAAAGTACAGTCTTTTAAAGCAACTAAGGTAATTCCTAAGAAACTGACTCATTTTGGATAATCTAGACCTGTCAGTTAGGCCTAACGCCCCTTAGAAGGGTACCATTTACTGACGGTATCATCCCTGTGTCCATCACCAAGGTCCAGAACCATCTAGAGAAGAATATCAAGACCATATGGCCTGAAGTTCAGGGATGTTACCTCCTCAGATGTAGGGGGCATGGATGTCATAACCAAATGGCCACTGGTATTTGCATTTGCCTCTGTGGCCACTGCTGGTATGGAAATCCGGAAGAAATGTCTGTACCACTAGAGAGCTGGTGATCTGAAGTGTCTAAGCAGGTTGGTGGTGTTCTGGTCAGGGTACTTACAGAACCAGTTTCCTTAGTCCTGGGAAAGGGGGATGCATTTGTCCCCTAGGTGAACTAGGTGTCTGGAAAGGCTAGGCATATTATCCAGCATTTCTTAGGGCTGGTTCATCTGCTTTTTTTCCAACTGCATCCTAAGGCCAGAGTTAATGTTAAAAAGAAGTAAGAAGAGAAAAGAGAAAGCTATATCCTGGATGTGGAGAGTGCTGTGCGGGGCCTCTATCTTTGATGCCACCAGGACAAGTGCCAGCAGAGTGGTGCCCAGTGTGTCCAGGAGCTTCAGAGGGATAGGAGGGCCATCACTAGGTAGGGCCCCCAGCAGCAGGCCCCTAGGCCAGGCATCCCCTGCCACTGGCTCAACTCACAGAGCACTTGCTAGTAGAGTTAGTCACCAGGAGACAGGATCACCAGGCCACACTGGGAGCTACCAGCCAGAAACAAGCTGATTCCAGGACTTCAGCAACCATGCAGGTCCTTGTACCTGGTAAGGAATGAGTAAATAAGAATAGTACAGCAACTCCAAGAGTGACTCTCTCCTGGAAGTCTGCTGTGAAAGAAACAGTGGTACAATTCTGCAAGCCAGAGAAGAGTAGGGGACAGGACCTGTAGTTCCAGCTCTTGGGATCTTTGGTGACACTCTAACCAAAAGTAATGCTATCTAGAAGCTGCTGCTGCTGCTAAGTCACTTCAGTCGTGTCCAACTCTGAACTACCATAGACGGTAGTCCACCAGGCTCCTCTGTCCCTGGGATTCTCCAGGCAAGAATACTGGAGTGGGTTGCCATTTCCTTCTCCAGGAATCTGAAGCTAGGAAGGGGCTAGTGGGAGGGAGTGGGTGCCCAGGGCTGCAATGGGCACTGCTCCTGGCTTGCCTTAGCACAGACTCAATAAAAACATTTAAATGGTGCAGTTTAGCTTAGCCTAGGATGGGCTAAGGGTGAGCATCCACATTCAAACTTATAAACAATGAAAAGGGATTCCACTCCACTTTACTTCTACAAAAGATCTATAAGAGTACCTGCTTTCCCTAACAGAAAGAAATCCAAACATGATTTTCATTTTTACAAAAAAAAAAAAAAAAAAAAAAACAAAGAAAGCAAAAACAACACCCTTCAACATTTGTTTTGCAATGAGTTTTTAAAGGCATCACACATCTCAAGGAACCAGAGTGATGCCACAAAATTCTTTCCCCTGAAACTGCATTTCAGCACAAAGCCACCATCGCTTTGAACTTGTCTGCTTTATCTGGACTTATTCTGCTCCTTTGTTAGTAGGGTATGTCCTAAGGTCACTATTTCTCCACTTGATGCCATTTTGGCTTATGAAAGGTTTCAAAGGAATGCTGTACTTTGAATAGTAGGGGGGGGAAACTATATATGTATGTATATAATCAATTATCAGCTCCTACTGCATGACAGGCATTGATCTTGGTATTTGGAACAAAGCAAAATAAGATCCTTGCTCCATGGGTCTTGTCTTCTGTTGCAAGGAGGATAACAAGTAATGGACAATACATATATCACATGTCAGAGAGTGGTAAATACTGTATAGAACATGATGTGAGGTAAGAGGGGACAGAGAAATGGGAGATGGTACTGTTTTACTGAGGCTCATCAGTGAAGGCCTCTCTGATAAGACAACATTATAGCAGACTTGAAAGAAGTACAAAGCATGTGGAAATCTGCAGGCAAAGGGCCCAGCAGATGCATAGGCCCTGAAATGGAAATATACTTGGGGCATAGCTAGAGGGCATATGGCTAGAGTAGTGGCAGGGGCAAGAGCTAGGAAGTCACAGGGTTGAGGTCAGAGGGACACCTAAAGCCACATTAAGGAAACTGGATTTTACTTTGAGTTGGGAAAGTAAGGCTTAGATGCTTCAAAAGATAGCAAACCAAAAGTGGGAAATAGGGAGAAGGAGGTTCAAGAGAGAAGGGAGATTGCATATATATGTACGCATGTGTGCTAAGTCACTTAAGTTATGTCTGACTCCTTGCAACTCTATGGACTGTAACCCACAAAGCTCCTATATCCATGGGATTCTCCAGGCAAGAACACTGGAGTGGGTTGCCATGCCCTCCTCTAAGGGACTTTCCCAACCCAGAGATCGAACCTGAACTTCTTACGTCTCCTGCACTGGAAGGTGGCTTCTTTACTACTAGCACCACCTATAATTATGTTGTGTTGTTGTGTGGCAGATACCAACACAACATTGCAAAGCAATTATCCTCCAATTAAAAAAAAAAAAAAGGTGCGGGAGGTTAGAACCAGCCCTCTCCCCCTTTATTTTTCATACAATCTCAATGTATATGCATTTTGACACTTTTCCTATTTCACACTGAGCTAAGCACTGTGGAAGACAAAGACCAAACACAAGTCATGGTCTCTACCCTTTAACTCTAGTTTGGGAGAAAACCTATATTCCAGGAAACTTTTCAACCGCACATAAAGACCACATGTTGCGTGTTTTCCTTTTGCCCCTCAGATCCCCTCTTCGCACCCTACTCTGTGCCACGGGGGGCTTTACAGACAGCATCCGTGGGCTCTCATATCCACTGGCTTTCAGCTGGATTTAGCTGATGGAAAGTTCTGGCAAGAGACCCAAGGCTCAGGACAATGAGGTCAAGCTCTTGATCTTCCTGTTTTCCTGCCATGACAGCTTGCCACAGACCGGCCAGGTTCCTTGGCCTCAGCTCTTATCAGGTAGCCCTTTCCTACAGCTACAGCTTGGAGTTCTCGAAACCATTCAGTTCCCTTGCCCTTTCAAGCCTACAGGTGGTTAAGAGTTTCCTGAAGTTGCTAGCTCCATGCTGCTTCATTTTCCCTTGCTTATTTCTCTTTACCCAACCCATACTTTCGCACATAGTCTTTTAGCTAAACTCTGTGTCATGTTTTTTTCCACTGGGTCCTAAGTGATAATCGAGCTTCCCCAGCAAGTAAAGAAGGTAAGCAACAGGCTCAGCAGGTAAAGAATCTGCCAACAAATCAAGAGATACAGGAGATGCGGATTTGATCCCTGGGTCAGGAAGATCCCCTGGAGGAGGAAATGGCAAACCACTCCAGCATTCTGGAGAATTCCATGGACAGAAGAGCCTGCAGACTACCAGTCTAAAGGATCACAAAGAGTCAGACATGACGGAGCAACTAAGCACACTTAAGTGATACAGAGGATGACATATATATAAGTCCTATATAGTATAGGTTGTGGGATCTAGATATCATAGAACCTGAAAGGGCCAGAAGGATCTGGGCTTGTTGGAAAAGTCAGTATAGGAATCTTGGAAAAGATAGAATTTGATCTTTGTATTCTAAATGGGCCTCATAAAATGGGCTGCTGCTGCTGCTGCTAAGTCACTTCAGTCGTGTCTGACTCTGTGTGACCCCATAGACGGCAGCCCACCAGGGTCCCTTGTCCCTGGGATTCTCCAGGCAAGAACACTGGAGTGGGTTGCCATTTCCTTCTCCAATGCAGGAAAGTGAAAAGTGAAAGTGAAGTCTCTCAGTCGTGTCCAACTCTCAGCAACCCCATGGACTGCAGCCCACCAGGCTCCTCCATCCATGGGATTTTCCAGGCAAGAGTACTGGAGTGGGGTGCCATAATGGGCAGACTTCTCTTAAGCAGAAGTAAAAGCACTCTGGATCAGGGGAACAATGTTGGGGTAGGCAGAGAAGTGGGAATCAGCACTGGAGAAGCAAGAGCCCCTAGAGTAGAGAAGAGGACAGAAAACAAGATGGCGGACGGGAGAGTGCGTGTGCCCAGGTCCCAGACCACAGTGGAAGCTGGACGCGAGAGTTTCTACTCGGTGTAGATGGAAACACGGAGCCACTGGAGATTTCCATGTTAAGCAAGAAATGCAGATCAATTTGGCTGGAGGGGGCTTCCCTGGTGGCTCAAATGGTAAAGAATCTGCCTGCAATGCAGGAAACCCAGGTTTCATCCCTGGGTGGGGAAGATTCCCTGGAGGAGAGAATGGCAACCCACTCCAGTATTCTTGCCTGATGAATTCGATGGACAAGAGGAGTCTGGTGGGTTATGGGATGGCAAAGAGTCAGACACAGCTGAGTGACTAATGCTTTTCACTTTCACTAGAGCTCAAGAGAGAGGTCTTTGAAATGGGGAGAGGCCAGAAGTAATGGAGGGGGCAGATGGTTTCCTTGCTACATCTGGGTTTCAGAAGCAGACACAATTCTTAAAACTATTTATCTAGGAATTTTACAATAAAGCTCATTAAATGATCTGGTAAAAGTGAGACATAACATAAAAAATATTTGAATCCAAAAAGATTCTCCCATCATGCCATTTCTCAGTGGTCTATAGAGAAGATTTACCAATCACTCAAGGAGAAAATAAGGTATTATAAATAAGAATAAATGGTGCCATCACTTCATGGCAAATAGATGGAGGAAAAGTAGAAACAGTGATAGATTTTATTTTGGGTGGGCTCCAAAATCACTGAGGATGGTGACTGCACTCATGAAATTAAAAGCAGCTTGCTCCTTGGAAGAAAAGCTATGACAAACCTAGAGAACGTATTAAAAAGCAGAGATGTCACTTTGCCAGAAAAGATCTGTATAGTCGAAGCTATGGTCTTTCCAGTAATCATATACGGATGAGAGAGTCGGACCATAAAAAAGGCTGAGCACCAAAGAATTGATGCTTTCGAACTTTGGTGCTAGGGAAGACTCTTGAGAGTCCCTTGGACTGTCAGGAGATCAAACCAATCCATCCTAAAGTAAATCAACCATAAATACTCTTTAGAAGGACTGATGCTAAAGCTGAAGCTCCAACACTTTGGCCACTTGATTGCGAATAGCCAACTCACTGGAAAAGACCCTAATGCTGTAAAAGATTGAAGACAGAAGGAGAAGAGGGTGACAGAGGATGAGATGGTTGGATGGCATCACCAATCCAATGGACATGAACTTGGACAAACTCCTGGAGATGGTGAGGGACAGGAAGGCATGGCATGCTGCAGTCCATGGAATTGCAGAGTTGGACACAACTTGACTGAACAACAACAACAAGAGATTTGATAAGATCACCACCATGATGACCTCAACCTCATTATTACCAACAATAGCATTAGCACACAATGAACTTTTGGGGGAACCCTCTCATGTTTATACAGTCATTCAGATCTCTGGTTATACTCTGGTTATACAATAGCTCAAGGCAAGCATATGTAATAGATGAGTAGAGTGAGAATTCCTTGGACAGAGGATTCTGGCGGGCTGTGGACCATGGGGTTGCAAAGAACTGGACATGACTGAGTGACTAACACTTTCACACTTTCACTTTCAGAGTGAGATGAAAACAGCCAAGTGACATACCATGCCCAGAACCACCGGTAGGAGTAGAGGAGGTCCTACGGTCAGAATTCAGTTTGGCTGATTATAATACAGTTGTTTTCTCCCACACCAAGTTATTATAAAATTTCCTCCATTTCAGAGATGAAGGGATATATACTCCTTAAAGGGATGTGTGCATGCCACATAAAGGACAAGTCTTAAAACATTGGGACTTTGGGGACAAATTTTTTATTGTGGCTTCCCCCAAGAATGATTTCAGTCTGGCCTTAATTAAAAACCAAAATTAAAGACTTAACTTCACCAGAGTCACAAAGTGTCCAAAGACAAGTAACTCATTTCTTCTTTATATTATTTGTAGCAAACCAGCCCTTTGCCTCAGGCAAATGGAAAAGAGGAGTCTATAGTAGTTGAAGTCGGTCCTCTCAACCAGCATGGCCTTCCCATGGTGGAATCTAGACCATGTAAAGTTCTTGGGGAATTTGCTCTTCATTTAATCATACATTTACATACATCTACACTTTCATTCAGGTTAAAGTCTGACTTAACAATGCTCATGCTCATTAAGGTAGTATAAACAATCAGTGAATCAGCTAAGCCAGACCCACTGTCGTCTTCAATTACCTTGGCAAAAGCAAGACAAGTCATTTTTGGTGAGTAATTTGGGTAGTTGTTGTTAAATAGTCCCGGACAATTTTTTAACACTTTTATATTCCAAAATATCTTTGTTTGAAGAAAAGCCACTCTAAATATCACTATGGACAATTACACTGTGCTTGCTAGTTATCTCTAAGAACATGATAATGGACAAGGCCCTTTGTTCACATAGCAATGTTCTCTAACAAAGGTTTTGAAATACAGAAAATCTGAAGGCCAGTAAGCAACCACCTGCATTTAGCACATGTGCAGGTGAATGGTCCTTGATCATCTCCAGGTGGCATAAATAACAAAAATTAGCCAAGAGAAGATGAGCGACCAGTGGGCAGATAATAATGGATAAGAAGAAGAGAGGAGTTTGTGAAGTAAAAAGAGGATTGCTTTTGGAGAAAGAAAAAATAGTTTTCTCATGATCTGGAAGGAAGAAAAAAGAAGGTAGCGGGTAGGGTAGAGGGAGTAATGCTTTACAAGAACAGCAAAAGAGAACTAAATCATAATGAAAGTACCAGTAAGAATTAAGAGGGAAAAAATGGGTGCAGGAAGAGAGCAAGAATGAGAGAGGAGAAGGGGGAGGAACCTTACAGAAAACTTTGTAAGGAAGAAGAGGGGCATGGTGAAACGTGTGAGGTGAGGCTGAACACAAGATGAAAGTGAGAAAACAAAACACAGGACTGCAGGAGAGCCAGAATGCTCAAAGAGAATGATTTTCTAAAAATACGCACGGTTGTGCCTGTGGCTTACTTTACCTAAGGGTTCTTTCTGTCGCTTTGTCTGTCCCTTTCCATGTAGAGTTATCCGTGGTCCCCTCTCGCTGGAGTTTTTCCATTCCAGTGCTCTGATTTTCCTTCTTTCTCCTCTCCCACCAATGCTTTATCATCTTTCCTCTTTGCCTAATCCACAGCAAGTGAGGAACCTGCCAAATGTTTCATGTAATACATACACACTTATAGCAAAAAAAAAAAAAAAAATTCTCGATGGCTTTCTCCTGGAGCTATGTGTCAAGTTCTGTGCATGTGCACTGTTTTGTCTGAACCATCTCCTTCAATTATCCTACAATTCAATGGAGCAGGTCTAGTATTATCCTGATTTTAGAGATGAGACTCAGGTCTCAGTGAGTTGTTA
Organism: Bubalus bubalis; assembly: GCF_019923935.1. Lineage (NCBI taxonomy): Eukaryota > Metazoa > Chordata > Mammalia > Artiodactyla > Bovidae > Bubalus > Bubalus bubalis. The sequence goes on along the minus strand of NC_059160.1, from coordinate 74,274,195 downwards.
GTAATGGGCAGTGGACAGATTAGGATTCAGGGAAATCCAGAGCTCACTCTTCTCCATCCAGAACCGATTAAGAGGGAGATGGCATATAGTTCTCAGACTGCATACTGCTTGGGGCACGAAGGATGCCCACGGAGCTCCATCTGACCTAACAGCGTCACCTTCACTTCCCCGCTGGTATTTCTGTACTTCCCCTCAATAGCCGAGTAGTGGAAAAACAGAGAATTCCCCTCCATAGACGTCCCGCCATTAGTGTGCTCAACCTAAGCAGAAGCCAGGGCCGCTTCCTCTTTTGCTGTAGGTCTGTTTCCACGGTGCTGTTTCCCAGCTTGGCCTGGATTTTGTCTTCCCTTCCCTCATCTGAACAGAATTGCTTCCTCTAACTACTGAGCTCTTAAGACAGCATGTGGGAAATGATGAAGCAAGACAGAGGGGATTTAGGCAAAGAAATGAAGTGTCAACTATAGGAACTAGTAGACAATTACCCATTTCTGATGTGATTCAGTCAAGTATCATGCTATTTGTAAATGAAAATGTTAAATAATAATCTCACTTAGAGAAAGATTATCTAACACTAAGAACCTACTATCTTCTATTTCAGATCTTTGAAACACAGAAGTGTTTACTAACATGGTATTTGGTGAGTTTTTCTTCATTGAGAAATAAAAAGTCAACATAATCTTTTACTGTAAGCACCCCTTTATCTAAAACTGTTGTGGACTGAGAATATAGATCTCATGAGATGACTAACATCCATAACCCAAGTATTTAATCAGAATAAAATAATATGCTGACCCTCTAAAAAGAAATAATATGCTCTAACCTGATAAGGCAAGGGAAAAGAGAAAAGACACTTCCCTTTCTTCCCTTTTTTGATAAAAGGAGTTTCGAATGAAGCTAACTGGTAGTAAAGGGTATCTAAAAGGTCCGTTTATGAAGAGTAAGTCAGGAGGAAGCACTAATATCCTGAAATCCTACAGGGTTTTACAAAGTGCCAAAGACATCACTGAACAAACACATGGCTAGCAGGCATTTGCACCAGAGCCTACAGCAGAGAACTTCCTTATTTGTGAGCAGGGTCTCATTTTCAACAGCAGCTTCTGACCTCAGGCTTACCCCTCCTTAGCCCTATGTCAGCAAATCTCTCCAAAGTTTGCCTAGGAAGACCTGCTCCATTTACAGGTAACTGACCAAGATAGATTTGTCAACTCAGAGCCAAGCTCTTCCACTTTGCTTTTTTTCTCCACAGTTTTCCACACATCTTTTCCATAGTCAGGAAAGTTTTCCTGAAGGCATCAGAGATTATACACAAAATTGGGGTTGGGTGAAATAAACTAAAATGATCCTTCCTCTCTCTAAATTCTAAGCTCTTTTCTATTTTCATCTGGAGCAACAGATACTTAAAAAAAAATCCCCCCAAAAACCCCAGAGCATTTTGATTTGTCACTGCATGGAGATTTGAAGTCTCTATCTGCACCCTCGCTCTCCTGGGAATTAGAGTTAGTGCTAGGCAGAATTAAGTGACACCTCACACCTCCAGTTCATATCCTTTCCAGACTTCTGGAGCCTCTGTTGTTTCTTCTTGCTCTTGCTGTCTCAGCTCCCTGCCCCTGTTGAGAACAGAAAAGAATTAAGTCATTCTCTCACATAACGTGTTAGCTAATAAGTGTTTTAAGACATCACCCTGCTCTGGGGTATCTGCTTTCTCAATTATTTTAGTGAAAAGAATGAAGACTGCTGCCTGCCACCCCATCTATCTGTATGAGTAGAAATGAAGCCACCATAGGGCAAGCGTCCCTAAAGAAAGTTTCCTGGAAGACAGAACTGTGCCCAGATCTTTTTCAAATCACAGGGCCAGAATCCTGGTCTAGATGTCTGCTTGGGTTAACCCAGCTTAGAGGACATCTGGATCCAAACCAAAGGAATTCAAGCATTCCTCTAAAGCTATTCACTCATCCAGTATGCTTGCTTTTTAATGGAAATTTCTATATTGAATGATGGAGAAAATGAGTTATAGGAAAGACTATGTAGACTGATCTTAATCATAATGAAAACTGCTCCCTCCCTTTGTTCGTTCCAGTTAGATCCAGTCCTTTCCCACCAGCTTATATAATTTCTGAAGCTGAGCATCCTCAAAAAATTATTTCAAGAGAAGTTTGCAAAATGTCAACCTATTTTGGAAGCAGCAGGGCATGGATGCCTCATTCTGCATTATACTTAATTTAATGTAGACTTTAATTTGAGGAGATTTATGCAAGAATAGTAACAAAAGTCAGTAACTTTTATTTTTAAAAACCCCCAAAAGGAATTATTTTTATTATATGATTACCTTATATTTATTCTTTGTATTAGGACTTCATAGTGAAACAGAAACTCCAGGTCCTACACAAAAAAGAATGGGTTCTCCTGTGTAGGAGAAATAATTGTCATAACTATGTTGGAATTTAATGACTCAATTTAGTCAATAGTTAAAACTATTTGTAGGCAAATAGCAGTGTTAGAAGTTGTGAAGTGGGGGTCTAAAGACTGAAAGCAGCTTGCAGATACTGTTTTGTTTGGTTTACATAGTGCCCTTTGGAAATGTGAACTAAATGACAATATTTACAAATCAGGAGATTTCACATAAATATCTAGATGTCTGGCTTTTCTTAAAATCAGGTAAGATCTGACTGCTCTGTGCTCCCAGTCTTGTATGACAACAAAGAGCCTTCGCCCCAACCCTCGCACCCGGACAAGCTCCCTTTTGGAGGAAACCTGTGCCCAGCTGATGGATCACCTCAGTCCCCACCACTTCCTGTTATTGTGTATGAGTGCGCATGAGCGCAGGAGGCTGGCTTTACCCATTGACACTACCTGCCTTTCTCCAGAAGGCATTTGGTTTTCTAACCTCTACTTTAAGTTTTGTATTTCCTGAAATTTCCTCACTGTCATTCCCTGTTGCTCCGAATTTCTCTCTTCTTTTTCCATTTCTCACGCTCCGTGTCTTGGTGCTGTTGCCCACCCCTGACAGAGGTCAGTCGCAATTGGAGTGTTCATGCTGAGAGCTTTCGAACTATTTTGTGCAAAAATACGTATCTGGCACAGGAAACATTGTTTGCCCGTGTGCTTGAAAAATCAAACCAATCTATACTTAGTACCAAAGAGCGTGGAAACACTTAAAACCACGGCCTATTTGAGATTGAACTGCAGTTAAACCTGCTCTCTTTTACCCTTTGGTGCCTGTTGCAGCTGCTGTTGGTAGAATTAGCTCTATCTGGGACTCTTTCTTGGAGAAGGCAATAGCACCCGACTCCAGTACTCTTCCCTGGAAAATCCCATGGACGGAGGAGCCTGGTAGGTTGCAGTCCATGGGGTCGCTGAGGGTCGGACACGACTGAATGACTTCACTTTCACTTTTCACTTTCCTGCATTGGAGAAGGAAATGGCAACCCACTCCAGTGTTCTTGCCTGGAGAATCCCGGGAACAGGGGACCCTGGCGGGCTGCCATCTATGGGGTCTCACAGAGTTGGACATGACTGAAGTGATTTAGCAGCAGGGACTCTTTCTACTCATAAACATACAAATTATATTCTTCCTGTTAGTATTTTGCTTTCTCTGAAAGCAGCGTTGAGGTTCCAAATTTCTTCTAGAAGTTCACAAACATGTTTTATATCAAGTGGCAATTCATGTATGTCTCAGTAGTATAGAAACACGTAGCTGGAAGGACTATATTCAGGACGCAGAAAAATCAGAAAGCCAACTGCATATTCCACACTGCTGCTTAGATAGCTAACAAATAGACATATCAAACTTATTGTGTCTAATAGCATATGTCTAATTTCATCTCTCCAAACCTGTCTATCCCAGTGGGATTCCTATTCAGCAAATGGCAACTCCAGGCTTTCAGTTGTTCAGGCTAAAAGCCTTGGAGTCATTCTTGATTTCTCTCTTGTTCTTATACCTCACATTTCATCCATTTGCAAATCCTGTTGGTTGCACATCCAAAAATGTCCAGAATCCATCCATTCCTCACTTCTGCCATTAATACCAGCATAACCAAAGGCACTGTTATCTCTCACCTGCTTTACAGAAGCAGGCTGTTACCTGGTCTCTTTGTCCTCTTTAGTTCATCCTCTAAACAATAGCCATACCACTCTTCTTAAACGTAAGATCGTGACACTCCTCAGAACTCCCCAAATTTCCCATTTTCCAGATGAAAAGCCAAAACCCTTAGAGTAGCCCAGGTTACCATATGATTTCCGTGCTGTCCCCTCATCCTTATGTCTCTAAACTTACATCCTATTCTTGTACCCGGCCTTGCTTAATTTGCTCCAGTCAGACTGATCCAGTTCCCATTCCTCAAATACACATGCCCCACCTCAGAGCTTTAGCGTCTCTGGGTCCTTTGCCTAGAATGCTCTTCCCTTAGAAAAACTCAACTCCTTGAGCTCAGTCATGTCTGACTCTCTGCGACCCCATGGACTGTAGCCCACAAGGCACCTCTGTCCATGGGATTCTCCAGGCAAAATACTGGAGTGGGTTGCCATTTCCTTCTCCAGGGGATCTTCCTGAACCACAGATTGAATTGTCTCCAACATTGCAGGGGAGATTCTTTACCATCTAAGCCACTAGGGAAGCCTCATCTCCTTGAGGTCTTTGCTAAACGTTTTCCTCATGGTGAGGTCTTCCCTGACCACTCTATTTAATGAATTTTCTGTCGCATAGCATATTGCCCTCACTTGTTTTTTCTTTGTCTGCCTCTGCAACATATACACTCCATTATGTGAACACTGTGCAGTGTATACACTCCACAATGAGTGCTTTATGAGGGCAAGGACTTTTCCATTGCTCTTTTCAGTATCCAGGACAGTGCCTGAGACATAATAGTTCCTCAATAAATATTTGATGAATGGATTAGGTAGAAATGCCATCCACTTTGTAATTATTCTATTTTCATCACTGAAGTCTACAAAGAGGAATGCATGCTTCCAATCATGAGCATATTTCTGTGATCTTTAAATAAACAGAAACCAAAATAAAAAAGCTTTATTTCTTATATGTTCTAGATATGAGCAGCAATTCTTGATTTATCAAAGTTAATCCCTCCTGCTGAATTCGAAACATGTGGAACCTTAAATATCTGATGAAAGGAAAATTTGCCATTTCAAGTGAAGTCAAGCTAAGGGGTTAAAGATTCCGGTTTTGATATTATTTTGACTCTTGTCAACTGCACTGAGGATCCCAGTGCTTTTTAAGTAAGGCCCTTTGGGGAGACATGCTTAGGCTATTATGTGGGGCATGGTTCCGGGTCTAAGGTCCACTCTGTTAACTCAGTGGCATCATTGATTGCTGTATTTGTTTTGCTCAATTAATTAAACAAGGAGACCATTATACCGAGTTTGTTCTAATGCCTCAGTAGCCCCCATGCATAAAGAAACCAAAACCTTAGCCTGTCTATCCCTCAAGGTGAAGGTCTTGAAACCTGAGGACAACTCACCACAAACAGGAAACTAGGCTTTCCCAAATAATGCAAATAGGTAAGCTACTGCCAATCAAATAAAGTACTTGCATACTTCCGCCTCAAAAAGCCTGTTCCCCCGCTCCTGTGGTCAGAGGGCTCCTAACAATTTTCAGTTGGGTACTGCCTGATTCAAATTGATTTTCACTCACATCAACTCTTAAAATTTTTAATAGGCTTCCATTTATCTTTTAACAGTTCTAACACCTTAACGTGTGTTAAGACCTTACAGCCATTGACAGTGAAAGTTGCTCAGTCATGTCTGACTCTTTGCGATCCATGGACTATACAGTCCATGGAATTCTCCAGGCCAGAATACTGGAGTGGGTAGTCTTTCCCTTCTTCAGGGGATCGTCCCACCCTGGGATTGAAACCAGGTCTCCCGCACTGCAGGTGGATTCTTTACCAGCTGAGCCACAGTTCAGTTCAGTTCAGTTCAGTCGCTCAGTCGTGTCCAACTCTTTGCGACCCCATGAATCGCAGCACACCAGGCCTCCCTGTCCATCACCAGCTCCCAGAGTTCACTCAAACTCACGTCCATTGAGTCAGTGATGCCATCCAGCCATCTCATCCTCTGTCATCCCCTTTTCCTCCTGCCCCCAATCCCTCCCAGCATCAGAGTCTTTTCCAATGAGTCAACTCTTTGCATGAGCTGAGCCACAAGGGAAGCCCAAATACTGGAGTGGGTAGCCTATCCCTTCTCCAGTGGATCTTCCCGACCCAGGAATCGAACCAGGGTCTCCTGCATTGCAGGCAGATTCCTTATCAACTGAGCTATCAGGGAAGCCCGTTAGGCTATATTATTTAAATGCATCATGCTTCCTCTGAACTTGAAAAAAATATAACTGCAGGAGAAAGACAAAAACAAAACACAACAGAGAAGTAGGAACAATTACAAAACAAAACAAAATGGACACAGATTGACCATCTTCAAGTTTCTGACATTTGTTTGTCAGGGTTAATTTCCCATGGCTGTGATCCTTGTTCATTGCGTATGCCACTAAATAAGTTAAACCATGATGTGACTGACTATCCAATGCACCTATTAATTCTGGAATTGCCGTTAACCTGTTACAGGGGATTCTTTAATGCTGATTTTTATTCAAAGCACTGTGGGACAACCTAAGACTTGACAGATAATCATAGCTAATATTTACAAAACTCTCACCTTGTACGGGCACTGTTCCCTGGGCTTAAGCATATTCACTAATCGCAATGCTATGAAGTAAAGACTGTCATACAGGAGGAAAAGGTTGTCCCCGACCTTCTTCTGGGTCAGAAAATTTAACTGACAAAGATTAATAGGTGAAAAGCATATTAAGTGTGACTGTATTTTTACATTATACATGGAAACCTTCACAAGATGTGAGGAAGTAATCAGAGCAGGAAGCTTTTATACATTTTAGACAAAGAAACAATAAATTTGTAAAGAACTGATAAGATAAAAGGCTTGGACTAGGGATAATAAGCAATGAAGAAATAACTAGGAAGAATGAGTCTAGTTTAACAAAGTTTGCTTGTACCTGTTTCTTAGCCCCTATTCCCTATCTCTGGTAATAAGAATGTCTTCCTTCCTCTTGGTACATGGAGGACATCTCTCATGTGGGAGTTTTACAATCAGTTTCAGGGAAGAAGGGCAAGAGTGAGGAGGTCAGAGTGACCTTCCTGCTTCTGCTGTGTTTTAAATTCCTTCAGTGTAAGAAATTTAACATGTCAAGGTGGCATATTTTGTATAGTGTCTCTTAAAACCCCACTGCTATTATCGCCATTTTACAGATGAGGAGACTGAGTCAAAAAGAGGTTAAGTAATTTGACCTAAGGTCACAAATCTAGTTAGTTGCAACACTTGGTTTGGACTCACGTAGTCTGGTTCTAGAGCTCATTCTCTTACCCATGGCTATAAAAAAAGGAAATAATACTGTAGTATAATAAAAGGCTTCCCAGGTGGCACAGTGGTAAAAAATCCACCTGCCAATGCAGAAGACACAAGAGACGGGGGTTCAATCCCTGGGTCAGGAAGATGCCCTGGAGTGGGAAATGGCAACCTGCTCCAATATTCTTGCCTGGAGAATCCCATGGACAGAGCAGCCTGGCAGGCTACAGTCCATAGGGTCACAGAGTCGGACACGACTGAGCACATACACATAATAAAAAATATATCTGGTCTTTGTCCCCAGTTTCTGGCAGATCTCCTAAAATCCTTGAAATTTTCTGAGAGATAGGAGTGTCTTTTACTATTCACGAGGAACCCCTTTGGAGCACATCTGAGTACATATTAGTGAAGCGGCTTAAACTTAGTCTTCTAGATAGTCTCAGAAAAGGGCTGTCACTGGAAAGAACAAATGATCGGAGGGTTGGAACTTTCAGTACCACCCACCGACGTCTGAGAATTAGGAGAGAGGGGGCTGAAGATTAAACTCTTAATCTGTGGGATTTGAGTTAAATTGGTAGGACACCCAGAATCTGCTGAGAATTGGAGAACTAACTTGGTGGTATTGGAAAACATGCCAGAAATACGAAACCAGAACTCAAATATTGACAATGAGATAAGAATCCTCACTGAGAGTTATTCAAAGTCTTATTCATAAGTTCTGATGGAGGTACCTGATAAAATGTCTTTCTTGCAGAATCACTAACACTGTTTTGAGTTTGACAAAATTTGAACACATATATTTAATCAAGAATGTAAAACTCTAACCTCAATCAATATAACCTCTTCTGGAAATGCTTTTTACCTCCCCACAATCCTCAACTCTCTGATATGAAATCATGAAAGTGATTAGAGATCATTTAACATCAGAAAGGTTGAATAAGGTTACAGAAGGATATTCTGCCCCAGAGATTCTTTTTATTGAGGCCCCTACCGGGAGTCTCAGGACACCATTGGCTATTTGGAGAGTGTAGCAGGGAAGGGTAACTCTTGACACTTCAGCTATACTCATGGTAGGGTATAACGCCAATGACAGGATGGTTAGCCTTCCCAGGCAGATAAGGCCAGGAGCTTATAGAGAATGTAACTTTGCCTCTTTGTAAATTCTAGTCACGTGTATCAAACATACTTTCAGAACACATGTCAGCTTGCTTCTGTTGCACATTTCTGAAGCAACAACAAAGTTTTCTGACCTTGAAAGTTGTAAATGTATTCCTTCTCAGTCAGCCTTTTGAACATTTAGTTTTTAATTTTAGGACATAAAGAAAACTGAATTTAACTTATTTAATAATAGTAAAATTAATTAAAAGGAAAATAATTCATTTAAACTAAAAATTTTTTTATATCTTTTCCATATTGTAATTAACTTTGGAAAAACAAAGCTTTTTCAATACCTCTTATTCTTATGCTTAAGACATGGTTTACCAATACAGTTTAAAATTTCTTTCCTTAGGCATACCTTTTAATTTCCCCCCAAGCACAAAGAAAAAGCATTTCGATTATTGTAAGCGTTTGATAAAATGCTTGGTTAACACACTTTGAGAATCAGAGGACAGTGTGCTCTTTCTAAGAGGTAAATCTGGTCATGTTACACTCTGTTTCAATGTTTCCATGACTCCCTACCACTCTCAGGATAAAGTCCAAATACTGTGGCATAGAACTGATGGTAGGTAGGAGCCATATCATGCCGGACCTTTGAACATCCTGCCTCCTTCATCTGGAATGCCTTCTGCACACTATGCCCTTCATCCAGCCTCCTCCTGCCTCAGCTCTCAGTCTGATGATCTGTCTTCCTGAACACCCCCCGCCCCCGGTTGGACCGGGTTGGGTGCCCCTGCCATGTGCTGCTAGTCTGCACATTCACTGATGATAGAGATTATATTTTCTCTTCTTGGATTGCTGGGACCTAGGACAGTGCCAATACATAGTCTGACAGATGACTATTTGTCGAATCAACAAGTCAACAACATTAATCTATATCATCAAAAAGTTGATATGAGACTAAGGTAGATCATGGATACCCAGACAAATGCTGTCCACAGCATATTCTCTGTACTTTCCTTTAAAAATGTTTTTAATTCATTCCACAAATAATATTTGAATGCCAATTTCCAGGTACTACTCTAGGTCCTTGGGATATACATTGGTGAACAAAACAAGGATCTCTACCCAGCTGGAACTTAATATTCTAACAAGGAGAGTGACACCAGACGTAACAAATAAGTTAGGTGATAATTTTTATGGAGAGAAAATGTACAGCAGGGCAAGGGGGTTCAGATATGTGAGGACAGGGTACAGCTTGTACCTTTAAATAAGGGAGTTACATAGGCCTCGTCAAGAGGCAGTCATCTGAGTAAGTATTAGAGTAAGCAAGTATTTGCACATGGATGTTGAGGGGAATGGAGTCGCTAAGAGTCAGACACGACTGAATGACTTCACTTGCACGTTTCACTTTCATGCATTGGAGAAGGAAATGGCAACCCACTTTAGTGTTCTTGCCTGGAGAATCCCAGGGACGGCGGAGCCTGGTGGGCTGCCGTCTATGGGGTTGCACAGAGTCGGACATAACTGAAGCAACTTAGCAGCAGCAGTTGAGGGGAAGAAAATTTAGACACAGAACAGCTGATGCAAAGGCCAGATCTGGAGTAGGAGTTTGCTCAGCTTATTCCAGGAACAGCCCGGAGGCCAGAAGGGTTGGAGCAGAGTGAATGAAAGGGATGAAAGGGAAGGGCGAGGCAGAGAGGAGGGGGCAGAGGTAGGCACTAGGTGTATAGGACCTGAGATCTGTTCTGAATCAAACGGAGGGCCTGGAGGAGTGGCACGCTTTGCCTTACATTTTGAGTCCATAAGCCCTATGTGGGAAATGAGCTCTATTTTTATAAATAAGAAAATTATCTTTCTTAATTGATAGTTTCCGCTTTCATTTTCTTGTGCAGCCAATTCTGTACCAAAGAAAAGCTTCCTCCTGTATGTCTGAGTCTTATCCAGTATTTCTCAGCCAAGTGATCTTGGTGCACAGGAATGTTATGACCTGTGGCTAGAGTTTTTTCAGAATTCACAGCCAAGTTGATTTTTAGGATGTTTTAAGATGGAATATAAAAATGTGATTTTAATTCTGATTTTTAAATATTATTTCAAAATAAGGAGTGGTCAGTCAGTTAGTTCAGTCGCTAAGTCGTGTCTGACTCTTTGCGACCCCATGAATTGCAGCACACCAGGCCTCCCTGTCCATCACCAACTCCCGGAGTTCACTCAAACTCATGTCCATTGAGTTGGTAATGCCATCCAGCCATCTCATCCTCTGTCATCCCCTTCTCCTCTTGCCCCCAATCCCTCCCAGCATCAGGGTCTTTTCCAATGAGTCAACTCTTCGCATGAGGTGGCCAAAGTACTGGAATTTCAGCTTTAGCATCATTCTTTCCAATGAACACCCAGGACTGATCTCCTTCAGAATGGACTGGTTGGATCTCCTCGCAGTCCAAGGGACTCTATTATATGAAGGAGCAGGAGATTAATGATGTGGTATGAGAACTGATCATTATAGCCACATAATTGTCCTGCAGAATGTTACAGTATCATTGAATCAAAGGCTCTGTGTGAACCTTAGGAACAAAGCCAACATTAGAGAAACCTCACTTCCAGATTCTAGTGTTTTTACTACATCAAAAGAAAATGTATTTTCTAGGAACTGGTCCTAGACATGTTTTGTTATCAGTCCAAAGGAAAAGCCACATAAAGAATATTTCCAAAATGCACTAGAGAAGGTATTTTACAGAAGATAAGTAGATAATAAATCTGACAAAAACTGTTTAGCTACAAAAAAATGCAAAATCTTTAGCTGCAAAAAAAAAAAAAGGCAAAAAATGAGGTACTTAAATGACTTTTGAGGGGAAAAAAAGAGAATATTAGAATATTCAGATGAGAATATAGAAAGTTAGTGAAACACATTCTCAGACTGTTTGGGAGTGAGAACATCTCTGTTCTCGCTGCTGGTGAACAGAAAGCAATGTGATACTGTGGATTATAAATCTGAAAAGGTATCACATTTTTTGGCCTTGTACTCCTGGGAAAGTTTGTTTAGGAAATAATGCAACAAAAAAGTCAAATTGCAGTTTTAGAGGGAAATTATATATATATATATGAAGTGAAGTGAAGTCACTCAGTCGTGTCTGACTCTTTGCAACCCCGTGGACTGTAGCCCACCAGGCTCCTCCATCCGTGGGATTCTCCAGGCAAGAATACTGGAGTGGGTTGCCATCTCCTTCTCTAGGGGATCTTCCCGACCCAGGGATCGAACCCAGGTCTCCCACATTGCAGACGGATGCTTTAAGCTCTGAGCCACCAGGGAAGCCATATATATATATATATATATATATATATATATATATTCCAAAGAAAAGAGAGTTAAATAACACTTTATCCGTATTAAGAAGTGTTATACAATTTTAAATATTTTATGAAAAATTAATGATATGTATAATGATAAGTTTGCAGGATGAAATAAAGTTCAGACACATGGCCTGAGCATATAATAAAGTATGATAGCAATAAAACCTTAGTGGAAATACATTAAACTATTAATAGTCATTCTTTTTAAATGGTGATGTCATGGAGGGGTATTTTTTCTTATATTTCTGTTCACAGCATTGATAATAAATATTTATGTATAATATTTCTAACACTTTTCTGTTTTACTATAAATTATATATTTTAATGTACAAATCTGTTTAATTTTTTGCACATAAACCTTTAAGAGTATTTTAGAATAAGATAAAACTATTTTCAAAGTGTGCTTGCTCAGTTGCTTCAGCCATGTCTGACTCTTTGTGACACTATGGACTGTATAGCCCACCAGGCTCCTCTGTCAATGGGGATTCTCCAGGCAAGAATACTGGAGTGGGTTGCCATGCCCTCTTCCAGGAAAACTTTTCAACCTGGGGATTGAACACATGTCTCCTGTAATGCAGGTGTTTTCTTTACCACTGAGCCACTTTTTTTAATTAAAAAAAAATTAAAATCTTTTGATCTAGTCAGTGGTATAACATGAATACAAGCATATAGGATATATCAGAAGATCTTCATTGAAGACTCTTATAAATTTTCTAGTGTCAAACCATTAACTTGCTATCAATCTGAGTAAAATGAATTAATGACAGTCTATTTGATGCTAACTAGGATATGTTGGGCTTCCCTGGTGACTCAGACAGTAGGGTATGTTAACATTTACCAAATTATTAATGAAACTGGCTTTATGGAGATTTTGATAGGTCAAACCTTAAAAGTACTACCATAGATGCACAGGGTAAATATTTCATATAAATGTATGTAAATATTTCATGTAAAAATCAACAAGACAAGGAATGTTTGTGTAAGAATGTAAATTCTATATATCTACAGTGTCCTTGTAGGAAGTGTGGAAGAAATTTGCAACTGATGCAAATTTGCAACTCTTGATGAATGCGTTAAAACCTCTATACAGACATTACAGACAGAAGAGCATCATTGTTTGCTGGTTTGATATTTCACTCTGCTAGTTCTGTTCAGTGACAGCTCACATTAATGTCAGGCTTGATAAAGAAATCATTGCCTTTCTTTTTAGCGAACGAGGCTTGTTAGTTTTTCAAAGGCAAGCCATTTAACTTTCTTACTAGTAAGAATGGGTATCAATTATTTTAAAAACATGTTTGTTTGTTTTTTTTTTTAATGAAGTCTTTGCTCTTGAAATGCTGGGAAAATCAGCATTTTTAGAGCGACGTTCCATTGTAAGGCAGTTGGGCTTAATGAATTCAAACTTTGAGATGTTTTCTTTCTTCTGGAAGTCCTCATGGTATAGTTGGCTCACTTTTCTACACCTTTGTGGTCTCAGTTGTCCCAAACCTCCCTCCAAAACAAGTTAAGCATGTGGGCATTCAAACTAGTTTTCCAACAAAGTGTATTTTCCCTCCAGATTCAAGGCCTGGTGATTACAATGGTGGGAATTCTGAATATTGTCCTGACACAAAGCCACCCTAACACTTCCGGGACTTAACTCTTAGTTCCCCAGAAAGGCAGTTTCCTAGAATAGCTCACCGAGTTCATCCAGGTGAGCTGCTCTTTCCTCCAAAGCTTGCTTCTCACTGTGCTTCACCCTTTTGGTGCTTTTAAATATTTTGTTGGAAATCCTTCTCCCAAGAGTTGGAACCCTTGATACAAACTTGTTATGGTAGTCCCCAGGTTTCAGTTTAGTGGGAGTGCACATTAGGTTTTTTACCGATGGTCACATAGATATTTCTGCTCCTTCATTTGAGCAATGAAAGCCATGGTATGAACCTCACACCAGCTCTAGCAAAACACTGCATTTTATGACCCCTCAATCATAAAAAGACACAGTACCATCACAATTTAATACCCAAAATTAGGGGGAGGCTGGGAGGTCTTCATCCTCCCATCCTTACTTAAATTCCTTACTTAGCTTGGCAATCACTTACTTTCCTAGATTTCTTTCGAGTCAGTCCATAACAGACTTAGTAGAACATGAGCCAGCTGCCCTGTGGGTGAGTTTGGAAGCTGATCCTTTAGCCCCAATTAAGCCTCAGATCTGCAGCCCCTGCTGACAGGGGGATTGCTTTAGTGACATGCTAACATTCTAAACTGCCTTTTAGAATTGCCAGGTCTGCATTCAAGGGGGCAACTTGGTGTCACTGTGGCCACCTTGATCTCCCATAGAGAACAGCTCGTCATGAGAAACCATTATGGAAATATTCCAGAAAAACTTACTTCTCCATTTACCCACAGGTAAGAGTGGGAAGAAGATCTGAGCTTTAACCTTAAACATTTAGGATGGGAGGAGCTAGTCTCAATATTACTTCTAAATTTCCTCAAACAGTGGGTGTTCTATGCCAGGAAAGTGTCTGCCATTCCCTGGATCATCATCTTGGAACACCTCTCTTTTTCGATCTCTGTTTTAGTCCATTTTTTATTTGGTAAAAAATCAAGATACTCAGTGGAATCATTACTCAGTCTCCTGAAATGTATGGTTTTGATTCCTAGTCACAGGTGTTCTGCTACCTGATGTTCCCCTCCAGCTAATCCAGAGATACAGTCATTTTTATATTATTTATACTTGTGACAAGCGTACTTTGGAGATTTTCATACTGAGTATATAAACCTTTTAAATTTTTAAATCTTGTAATTTATGGCAGTTTTATAGAAATCTGACAGTTAATGCTGGATAAAGAACCACAATGGTGTGGGTGAGTAAAGAAGTTATTTAGGGGAAAGAGATGACCTTGAGCAATATTGTGAGATAGACCCAGGGTTCCTTCTGAGGACTGACAATTTACCATCCGTCCCGCATTCTTGCCTCTTCCTCTGTGTATCTGTGATGAATCATTACCCAAATAAACTGGACTAGCTACTTCATCGCAAAGCTCTGGGTGTTCGGTTATTAATAAACTCCTTTATACAGTAGATAAGAACTGAGGCTTAAAATAAGATGCCTAGCTTAAAGTTATACAACTCATAATGGCAAACACAGAGCTTAAAAACAGGTTTTCTGGTTTAAGATTCCATACTTTTCCATATGCCAGTGATGCCTAAACTAACATTGGTTTTTATCTTTGTAAAATGATCTGTAATTAAGGAATAATTTGCTTTGTATCTTTTTAAAATTGAGAATGTTTCTAGCTATTATTAGCAACATCTGCATAGAGGGTCTGCTAACCTCTCTTTGAGAGTCACTGTGAAGGTAGAATGTGATGAGGTCTATAAATCCCCAGCATGGTATCTGGGCAGTACGAGCTCCCTGCCCATGCAGTTCTTACCCTTCTGAGCTTACCTGCATGAGGAGGCACCTGATGACCACCCCTGGGATCTCAGGACAAAATTTCATTACACTGTTATTTCAATGCAAAGCTAAGCAAAACTAAGCTTTCCCCCCCTAAAACCTTTCCCAATGAATGTAGAATTTCTGTTTTAATATCAGAACTAGTTTTATTAACCTCTTCTCAGTTACTATTTTCCTAGTTGCCTTACAATCCGAGTTATGAACCCACAGAGCATGTCTTTCCTTTTCTAGTAATCTGGAATCCTCTGGGTCAAAGGGTATGTAAATTAACTGACAGTTAAGACTTTGGTCTTAATCATTAATATGCCATCCTTTTCTTGGGTATATTTTCCTTTCAAAAAGAAGAACCAAAAGAAAGAAATATTTAACACAAAGGACTCCCCTGTGGCTCAGCTGCTAAAGAACCCTCCTGCCAATGCAGGAGATGCAAGAGTCTGGGGTTCAATCCCTGGATCGAGAAGATTCCTTGGAGAAGGAAAGCCACCCACTCCAGTGTTCTTGTCTGGAAAATTCCATGGATAGAGGAGCCTGGAGGACTACAGTCCACAGGGTCGCAGAGAGTTAAAAACAACTGAGCACGCATGCAATGGGGTAAGTACTGGTGGGATTTCCAATAATGTATGAAATAGCAGTTGTAGAGATTGGAGGAAAGGAAAATGTTTTAAGCCCTCAAAAGATCCTAAGATGAGTCAATTTTCTTCTTTTTTATATATAGGTGATCTTTTTAATAATAATTGCAACAGGTTCAGAGAATGAGATAAAATGTTACCTTTTCTCCTCAGCTTGAAATGTTGCCCCAGAGTCAACAATATAAAAGCATCATGATGGGAAGCCAAGGCTGTGGGCTCAGACAAATCTAGATTCAAATTCTTAGCCACATACAAGCCATGTGTCCTTTGGCACGTTGCAAATCGATCCTCAATTTCTCCCTCTGAAAATACAGGTAGCTCTTTGGCAGAGTGGTTGCAGGATTTAATGAACCAATACAGGTAATACATAAGCCCTACCTAGCACTTTGCCTTCTGTATATCATTTCTACTCCATCCCTGTAGTATTAAAGTGTCCTTACAAATCCCTTTCTTTCTCTTCTCCAGATAAATGCTGTGGTTTCTTGGATTTATTTCTTAAAACCAGAGAAATTTCTAGGAATTGGCAGCAGTTACGAACATGGGGAATGATTTAGAAGCTCCCCTAAGAAGTCAGAGAAAGCAATTCCATGGTAGAGATATTCTTCTGCATCCACAAAAGTTTATTTACTATTCAAAAGACTACACGGGTTAAAAAAAAGAAGATTCATTAGATCTGAATCCCCACTCTCTTTTCCAGGATCTAAATTAGATGTCTTCACAGTTACCTGCGTGCTGCCCAAGCTGCCAAAACTTGAAATTTACAACCCCCTTGACTTTGTGTTTCAGGAAATTTGATTTTGCGATTTAATTTTAGAATAACAAATAGTCCTCCACAGAGAGTCTCAAATGTTCCTGTTTCTCAAGGAATTACAATTTCTGAGTTTCTCTATGAAAATCTAAATATATAATCTTCTATTTCTGTTTTTTGTTTTTTTGCAGGAAAGGGGATAAATCACTCAATATATAAATTCTATGAGAATCAACACTAGAATCTTGTGCAGAACCATAATTTATTGAATAATTCTCCAATAAGGCAAAATATACTAAAGTACTCTGTAAAGCCTCAGTGATATTTACAAAGGCCAAAATAAATCTGTAAAACGTATGTACATAGACATATTTTTATTTTTAACTGGTCTAAAATAAAACTGTCTTCCTTATCTGAACTTTTCACAGAAGCCATACTGATCGTCTAAGGCTAACAACCACCTGAATGATCATTTCATCAACAACTCAGTGCTTGGCCCTGCCCTCTGCTCAGAAAACAGCATCGAGCTCAGCTTTGGACACGGTTAAGCCTGTCTACATGCTTTTGTATAGTTTCATCTTTTCCTTGCTCTCAATTCAAAAGTGAGATCTTTCTCCCTGGTTTCAACATCATCTGTCCTTTATTTTGGAATTAAAAAAAATACAAGTTAAGCAATAAGTGATTTCCTATGCCACAAAGTCAAAGACCCACATATTTTTCCTGGTAGAACTCCTGACATTCAAGATATTTAGAAACCTTCAGATTTATTGATAAATTTTTTTAATTGGAGGATAATTGCTTTACATTGTGGTGGTGGTCTCTGCCATATATTTATATCTATATCCCCTGCATCTTGTGCTTTCCTTCCCACACCCTCAGTTGTCACACAGGCCAGGCTGGGTACTGATAGAATTTAAATTCCGTTTTCTCCAGGTTTCTCATAGAACTTACATTCTGTGCTGGGGATTTAAGTTCTCTACTGTGTTGTTTTTCTGGTGTGACTCACTCATTTCACAAGTAACCCTCTTGTCTCTGCAACAACCTTCAACTTCCCGACTGAGGAATCGACGATGTTTTAAAGGGTTCTTAAACCTCCCACTATGTCTACCACTGAGTTTGATGATTAAAATACCATCAGTAAAGTTTAGATGGGTTAAAGTGAATACCTGATAGTTGAAGATGTTGGTTGAAAGACTCAATTTGAACAAATACATTGTTTAAAACTTTATTTTAATGGAAAATTTGGAGAGAAGATATATAATGAACCTCATGCTCCCATCACCTGCTTCAATAATTCTCAACTCATGAACTAATCTGCTTCATATGTGTAGTGTTTTTTTAAACTAATAGACTACATTTTGAGCAGTTTCAGGTTTACAGACAAATTAAGTGAAACAGGATTCTCATATATTCCTTTCTCTCTTTTCCCAGTTTCCCCTATTATTAACATCTTGAGTCAGTGTGGTACATTTGTTACAATTGATGAGACAATACTGAGACATTATTATGAACTAAAATCCACAGTTCACTTTAGGGTTCACTCTTTGTACTGTACATTCTATGGTTTTAACAAATATATAATGACATGTACCTACCACTACTGTATCATACAGACTGTGCATGCATGCTCAGTCTCGTCTGACTCTTTGGACCTCATGGACTGTAGCCTACCAGGCTCCTCTGTCCATAGGATTTTCCAGGCAAGAATTGGAGTGGGTTGCTATTTACTTCTCCAGGGGATCTTCCCGATCCAGGGGTCAAATCTACATCTGCACTGGCAGACAGATTCTTTACCACAGAGCTGCCTGGGAAGCCCCATCATACAGAACAGTTTTACCAAATAGTTTTTAATATTGAGAAAATAATGACTAACTCTTAATTACCACAAGGATAATTATGTTCACGCTATTGAAGATATTTCTATCCTCATTCAATTCACATTTTATGCTTATTATGATTTCATATCTATTGTATATTTCAATTCATAGCAGTCTCCTTTGGTAGGCATTTTTATCCCCATTTCCTAGATAAAGATATTGGAGATCTGGAAGATTAAATAACTTTCCAAAGGTCAAACAGCTAGTAAGGAGCAGAGCAAGGATTCCAACCTAAATTAAGTGGGATTAATTCATGCTGCAAAATTTATGATTTGGTAAATGATGGAAATGCTAAAATTAGTCCTTTCTACCATTTGCAGAGCAATTAAGCATGTAGTTGAAAGCAGATCCAGATGGCAGAAGCCTTCCCAGGAGCAAGGTTTCCTCTGTTACGGCAGAGGAGTAACAATCTGAAGTGACGCTGGGGGAGTGCTTGGTGGCCCATCTCACCTCCCCTGAGCTTGTGCATCACGTGTAAGAATGAACAATTGTAAGAGACGTGGTGGGTCCAGGGAGATGGCCAGGCTTCAATCAGGTGATGGAGCTGGTGGTAGAAAGTGTTATTTGCCATGGCATAGAGCTTCCATATGGTACACGGGACAACTGATGAGGGAAAAGGGAGCCGTGGGAGGATGTGCAGAGGAACAGAAGCCCTAAGCACAGTGGGTATGAGCACAGAAGCCAAAAAGTCTTCCATCTCAGCTAGTAATTGAGGGAAGAAGAATGCTAGGTATGATGAGTTTAACTGACCACAAGGTTTTCAAAAGCATCCCCCTTTGAAGCCTGGGTAGGATTTGGCAATCCCCACTCTGAGTCCAGAACATCTGCAGTCAAAAATCTGCTTTCCAGTTGCTCAGAACCACGCTATTTGAGAGGGAGTCTCTCACTCAGCAGCCTGGTCACTGCACCACAGGATGGTCCCACCAGGTCCTAGGGGGTAGTGGTCTAATGCTCAGGTTGATGCACAGGTAGGATATCCCCTAGGATTAAGCTGTGGGCTTGGTTTTGATGGAGAGGTCTCTGGAGATGCTAAGGCACATAAGCAGGGCTGTGACAGTGAATATGGCTCTTGAGAAGTATTCTGCCCTTTCCAATCATAGTGTAGGGCCAGTTCTCTGAAAACCTGTGTCACAGGGGAAATATACTCTTGAGTTTAGAAAGCACCATTTTTCTTCCATTCTGGTGCCTTCCTCTCTACTCTTTCCCATGACTCCATCATCTCTGCTGCCGTAGCCCACCACTAGATAGAGTTTCTCCCCTGGGCATGTTTTCATGCAAACTTTTTGTCTCTCTGGATTCCATAAGAATGTAACTTTTATATCTGATCCTATATTAATTGGCTCCACCATTCTGATAATCATGCAATATGCATGTTATAAATCTATTCGAACTACTTATCCTATGAATAAATGCCTCAATAACACCTGAACTGAGGAATAATGATAACTAGGAATTCAGCAGGAAATAAAAGAGATAGTCTTTCTGTTTCAAAGAACTTGTACTGTGATAAGCTATGAAAGAAAAGTACAAGTCACCCTGGGGAGATTTTTAAATGTAGTCCTAACTTACTGTAGGTGGTCAGAGAAAGCTTATTAGAGAATGAGACATTTGGGAAGAAATAAGAGTGAGCTACTGGTCTCCACCAAAGGGTCTTATCATCTTGAATGCATGTAGGGACAGAAAACTCACTACCTTACAAAGCAGCCTAGCTTTAGGTAGGCCTGAGTGATAGGAAATTCTTGTTGACTTAAAATCCTTTTAGCCTCCCCGAGTGTAATTCTTCTTCAGGCCATCCATTCAAATATCTGCCCAGGTTTATTTTACTATGGCAGCTGCTGAATCCTATGTCCCTCAGACACTGAATGCCAATGTTGAAGGGTAAGAGCACAGTTTCCAGTTAAGAAACCTGCCTCTTACCTTTTTTAAAAAGCTACATTATACCTTTACTCCATGCCAGACTTTGTGCTAATCGTGAAGATTAATTTAATTTGATTAATCCTTCCAATAATCCCAGAAGGGAAGTATTATTTTCTTTCAGCAGATGAATAAACAATGGCTTAGAGAAAGATGTGATTTACCTAAAGGCAAGCTGTTCTTCAGGAGCTGAGCCAGCATTGAAGCTTAGGTCCTCCAAAGCTCTTTCTCCTGCCACTGCATGACCAAGAGTGACTCTCTTCAGACAATGACCAGTCCAGTGTTGGGAAGTCCACGCAAAATCACAGGTCTGAAGGCTAAGGGACAATTTGAAGCTTTAAAAAAAATTTCCAAAAAGCATAATATATAGGTAGTGTGTGTGTGTATCAGTTGCTCAGTCATGCCCAACTCTCTGCAACTCCATAGACTGTAGCCCACCAGGCTCCTCTGTCCATGTAATTCTCCAGGCAAGAAAACTGGCATGGGTTGCCATTTCCTTCTCCAGGGGATCTCTCCGACCCAGGAATCCAACCCAAGTCTCCTGCATTGCAGGCAGATTCTTTACTAACTGAGATACCAAGAAAGTCCTAGTATATAGACTATAGGTACTTTTCTTTGTTACTCTCGAGGCCAAGATTAGTGTGATGGGATGGTGTCATAGTTATGGAAGGAGGCAGTAGTCGCTATGACAGCAACACAAAAGTGTCTCGCACTGTATCTAATGAAGATGGCCCTCTGGCAGATGACCTTCCATGTGGCCAGCTATGGGCTGAAAACAACTGATCGTGTTGAAGTCCTAAGCACCAGTACCTCAGAACATGATCTCATTTGAAAATGGAGCTGCTGTTGCAAATGTGATTAGTAGATGAGTGGGGTGGGCCTCTAATCCAATAGGTCTGGTGTCTTCATAAAATTAGACACAGGTGCCCATACATGGGGATGAACAGGCCTCTATGAGCTGAGAGAGTCAGAGGACTGAGTCTTCCTTGCAGTCCTCAGATGGTATCCACTCTTCCAGAATTTTGAACAGAAGCCTCTAGCCTCTTAAACGGGGAGACAAGTTTCTGTCGTGTAAGCTACCCAGTCCCGTGGCATTTTGTGATGGCAGTTCTAGCGAATTAACACAAGATCCTCTAGAGCCATCTAGACATCTTGTGGCTCTGCCATCCTCTAGAGCCTCACATTCTTTACTGGAGCCTCTGTGTTTGGCCAGTGGAAGGAGAAGAGCATGTGCAGGATCACACAGGAATTTATAGGGCAATTATGAAAGGAACATAGATGTCTTCTGCCCATGTTTCATTGGTAAAAAAAAACCAGCCACGTGGCCAAACCTAACTGCAAAAGAGGCTCGAAAAATGTAGGTTGGCTGTTTACAGCCTCTATGAGCTGGAGGAAATAGATACCAATAAATAGATAGCAGTCCTGGCCACAGATAATTTTGAGTAGGGAGATACTGGAAGAAAGAGGCCACTTCTAGGATGCCGAACAGGAATCATCTATCACCCACTGAGTCCTTCATCCATTCACCAAGTATTTTTTTGTTGCCTGGTATTTGCCAGCATTGAACTTGATAACTAGGGATTCAGAAGGAAGCAAAAGAGATAGTCTTTCTGTTTCAAAGAACTTGCGCTGTGATAATCTATGAAAGAAAAGTACAAGTTACCCTGGGGAGATTTTTAAATGTAGTCCTAACCTACTATAGGTGGTCAGAGAAAGCTTCTTAGAGAATGAGACTTTTGCGAAAAAATGAATGAGCTGCTGGTCTGCAGTCCCTTCGCTATAGTTCTCAGGTACTTTGAAGCTCCTCTTGATGCCACATAATTTAAACCAGAGATCAAGGCCAGGTCAGGGGTTCCCAGGTGTTGTTAGTGGTAAAGAACTTGCCTGCCAATGCCTGAGACGTAAGAAAAGTAGGTTCGATTCCTGGGTTGGGAAGATCCCCTGGAGGAGGGCATGGCAACCCACCCCAGTATTCTTGCCTGGAAAATTCCAGGGAGAGAGGAGCCTGGTGGGCTACAGTCCATAGGGTTGCAAAGAGTCAGACATGACTGAAACACCTTAGCACACAGCACACACAAGGCCAAGTTTATGGAGACATAGCCTAAGTTTTATACTGAATGAAGTAAAGTGAAGCTTATAAATAGAGATGTAATGTGGTTTCTCCACAGCTGTGAGAGGGTGATATGAGATCTCCCACTTTATAGATATTTACGGACAGTGTCAATGACAATCTCTCTTAAGTATTTTACACTTGAACTTGGAAAGAAGGGAGAGGCAAAGAAGTCAGTCTTTTCCAGCCCCAAGTTCTTAGGAGTGAAAGTTGAATAAATTTAGCCTTATAGATCCCCTAAAAAATGTCCCTATCAAAAGGAAAGACCAAATTCTGAAGAATTTCTCAAAGTTCAGTAATTAGAATGCTGTGGATTTGTGTGTGTGTGTGTGAATTATTGCACTGAAAACCTATAGTATTTTTTAAAGGAAAACTGAAATCCTTATCCCTGGAATAAGTACCTAAATCAAAAACAGTCCTATAACTATGAATTTGTTTTTGTTCTTTGGTTAGTAAGTTGTGTCCAACTCTCTGTGACCCATGGACTGTAGCCCACCAGGCTCCTCTCTCCATGGGATTTCCCAGGCAAGAATACTGGAGTATGTTGCCATTTCCTTTTCCAGGAGATCATCCCAACCCAGGTATCAAACCTGCATCTACTGCACTGGCAGGTGGATTCTTTACTGCTGAGCCAGCAGAGAGGCCCATAACTATAAATAGCCTACAGAGATGTTCATGCCAAACAGTAGATATAATAGTAATGGCAGAAAAACAGAATTATGATTTCATCTTCTTTATTATGTGAATGTCATACGTGGTAGATTTCTTTTTCCTCTGTTGGCATAGATTTAATGGTAATCCTTCACTGAGATGTCTTTAGAAGTACTATTGTGATGCTTCTGCTAATATCCTCTGGATTACCCCTGTAGACCACATGGACTTATTCAACTGGGGACAAAAAAGTGTAGCTGTATTTATCCCCTGTTATTCTCTACTATCAAATTTGTGTATTCAGAAAGGAGGGGGAAACCAGGGGAGGCTGCCATCACCCTGGAAAATCTGTTATACAGTAGTTGAATTAGCTTGGCTTGTTGTAGTCATTTAATAGGACATTAGGACCTTGCAACTTTTTATGTAGGCCCTTTTGCAAGTCTGATCTCCTCTGCTCACACTTGCTGGTTACATGCTTACCTATCTCTCTATACATGGACCAGATCTTTACATAGACTATGCAAAGAAAGTATCAGCAAGTGATAAATAGCATCATTTAATAGATAATTTTTGGAATAATTAATTATTATTAGTCAAAAGTAGTCACACATGATGGAGATAACACTAAGATTTATGAGCTCATAGGTAGAGGGAGAAAGGAACATTTTGTGAAATATCCTAAACTACTTTGGCCATTCACAATCGATAATGGTTGATAGCCCCATTCAGAAGAGGGTGGGGAAGCAATCCATGTGCCAATCAACAGATGGCTGGCTTAAGAAGACATGGTTTATATAAACAATGGAATATTACTCAGCTATAAAAAGAATGAAATGTTACCTTCTGCAGTGACATATATGGAAAAAAGTAAAAAGGAAAGTGAAAGTCACTCAGTCCTGTTCAAGTCTTTGCAACCCCATGGACTTATACAGTCCATGGAATTCTCCAGGCCAGAATAATGGAGTGGGTAGCCTTTCCCTTCTCCAGGGCATCTTCCCAACCCAGGGATCGAACCCAGGTCTCCCACATTTCAGGCGGATTCTTTACCAGCTAAGCCACCAGCAAAGCCCAAGATGAACCTTGAGAATATTATGCTTAGTGGAATAAGTCAGAAAGAGAAAGCAAATACTGTATGATATCACTTTTATGTGAAATCTAAAAAATAAATATGAGTGTATATGCAAAATAGAAACAGACTCACAGATATAGAAAACAAACTTATGGTTACCAAAGGGCATAGTGGGGGTTGGAAAGAGATAAATTAGGAGTTTGGGATTCACATATACGTACTACTATATATAAAATAGGTAAATAACAATGACCTACTGTATAGCACAGGGAACTATACTCAGTATCTTGTAATAACCTATAAAGGAAAAGAATCTGAATATATATATATATGAATCACTTTGCCGTACGCTTGAAACTAGCACAACATTGTAAATCAACCATACTTCAAAAAATGAATTTTCTCCTAAAAAAAAGATCCTTCCAGTTTTAACTAACCACACTTGGATTATGGATTTCTGAATGGCACACTTCGGTTCTTATTTAACTGCCTCTGGAAAGTATAAGTGTGTCCATAAAATGGATACAGAACTATTTCTAGGAAATTAAAGGCAATATAAGAGAGTAGTTGAGGGAATGAAGACTTGAGCTGCACAATTAAAGACTTTCTAAGCTCTGGCCTACAGATTTGAGAAATGATATTCTATTATCCACCTGACTGCATCTTTTTAGGGCCAGGTTCACCACTCTTCTTTCTCATCTGCCTTCCCCCCAGATCATTTCTATAAAGCAATATTGGCGAGAATAAGAGTAGAGCCTCTGAGTCCAGGCTCCCTGGTTTGAAGCCTGGTTCTGCCATGACTCGGTCATGGTCTATCTTCTCCATAACTCCATTTCCTTATCCAGAAAATGAGGATGGTGATACACTTATGCCTTTAGGTTAGTCTGTAGATGTAAAGTGAGTGACTAAACTAAAAGCCTTGGCACCGTGCCTTAGACTTAGCAAGTATACAATGAATAATTAAAGAAAAGCAAATGTGTGCCTACAATAATGGAATTGTCTTAGGCAGCAGTATATGGGATAAAAACCTCAGTTCCCGGTCTCAAGGAGCTCATGACCCAGTGGAACAGACAGACGAGTAAAGGGTAATAATGTGGTTAATCAGTGATCAGGACTGTGAAGAGTGTATGCACACCATAGTACCTGGAGTAAACCGCCAGCCTAATTATTAAACATATGTATTGATATACCAAAGTCCACCAGAAATTTCCAGTATCTAAGAAGAGGATTAAGATAACTTATCATTCATGGTGCTATACTGGGTACATTTCAGCAAAGAAAATATTTTAAAACAACTGATGTATTGGAAAACAGTGTTTCATTTGAAATGTTCCACATTAAAATTTGTCTCTGTTGGACGCTGAAAACGTTTTCCAGGGCCCATTTCCAGTTAGAAATGAGACTAATGTAAACAGTCCAACAATTAACTGCATGCAGTTGGCCTTTCGGAACTAAAACACAGTTATTGAGCCCAAATCTATAACTACAAAACGCTCTGCCAGCCACATAAACAAGGCTAGGATCAGGAGAAGGCAATGGCACCCCACTCCAGTACTCTTGCCTGGAAAATCCCGTGGGCGGAGGAGCCTGGTGGGCTGCAGCCCATGGGGTCGCAAAAAGTCGGACATGACTGGGCGACTTCACTTTCACTTTCATGCATTGGAGAAGGAAATGGCAACGCACTCCACTGTTCTTGCCTGTAGAATCCCAGGGACGGGGGAGCCTGGTGGGCTGCCGTCTATGGGGTCACACAGAGTCGGACATGACTGAAGCGACTTAGCAGCAGCAGCAGCAGCAGGATCATATCAGAAAACATATGGATTTCAGAAAGGGCAGAAAGTTTCATCTTTTTTTGGATTCCTTTGCTTAATCGTTATTTTAATAGGTCATCTACCTCTTCACAGCTGAGCTCAATGTTGCCATTTTCTTTGCCAACCACAGATACAAACTGAGATTTCAATGTGTGAATATGAACCATCTCACAAGAAAAGACAAAATGGCCAATTTAATAAATCCTCAACAAAAGCTAGAGTTTATTTTTGAATAGGAATGGCAGATTGAGAACGATTAACCTGCTGATCTGCAGATGCTATAAGTGTCTGTGACTAGTCAAGCCCACGATAGTTTTGATACAATTTTTCTATTTTTATCATGATAAAACAAATTCTACATATCCTTCACATTTCTGGAGCAAGGTGGATAGCACCAAATATTCAGGGTACAAGTATAAGAAGATTTTTCTTACACATATTTCTTTTATTTCTTTTTTAAGTTAGCTGAAAGTCAGGATGCTTCCCAGGTGGCTCAGTGGTAAAGAATCTGCCTGCAGTGTGCCAGATGTGGGTTTGATCCCTGGGTCTGGTAGATCCCCTGGAAAAGGAAATGGCAACCCACTCCAGTATTCTTGCCTGGAAATCCCATGGACAGAAGCTACACGTCCATCAGTTCCCCAAAAGTCAGACATAACTCAGCAACTGAACAGCGGGGGCAGCAGCAACAGAAAGTCAACCAAGAACTCACCATTTGTTTTCCTAAATATTAATTAGGGTTCATTTTGTTTTATATAATACATGGATAGACTTAAAACTTAGAAAAATAAGATTAATTTTGAAGGTATAAGAAATGCGTATTTAAAAAGAAAAAAAAAAGAAATGTGTATTTTTGGTCTTACAAGAGTCTTCATAATGTAATAATTCAAATCTATATACTCTTCTTGAATAAAAGCATTATTAGAATGCTAATGAGCTCAATTTTTAAAAATTTTTTTATAAATGATTGGGAGTGGCGCTGGGATTTATACGTGAAATGAAGGAAAGTGAAGAGATGTCAAGATAAAAAGCTTAATGGAAATTACAATTAAAACCCAATCTCCTTTCATTGGAAAGTGTTGTAGAGTCTGGAAGTATTACTGTGTTCATGAAGGTGAGAAAAAAGTTAGCTCTAGTTCAACTCATTTAATACCAGAAAACATAATTGATTTTCATTTTTAAAAACTTAATTAGGTAGTTAATATGGTCCACTGATATCCAGATTTTATACCTGCCTGTGCACCAGAGCTTCAACCCAACTTGATTTGCTCTCATCAGCGATTTCATTTTCATAGAGATTCACAAATGGAGAATAAAATTATAACTTTATTCTTTTGCAGTGTTAGATCTTACACATTTCTCCCATTTATTTTACCTGGGAAAGTAGTTTGAGAGAGGAATTAAGAGAACATTGCCAAAAAGATCAAATATAGAAATGAGTTTGTAATTTTCGGTCTCATTTAGTTTTATATTCAACAGCATGTTAACAATTCGGGAAGGAAATTCTTCTTCAGTTCCTTTGAAAAGTAACACACAAACTACAATTCCTTTCTGAATCACCAACCATTTGGCCTCAAGTCTTCCCAAGAGCACCTCCTTTCAAGTAATATGCACCCACTACTTGAGGCATGCCTGGTTGTCAATCAAACTTGTCCACTGCAAGTATGCACACATTTATTTTATGTTCTAAATTAAAGTTTTAAATAAGCCTGAGCTTATTTTGCCATGCCAGATAAGCAAGAAGTTTTGTCTCTTCCTCTTGAGGCTATGCTTTTCCTTTCAACATCTAAGAACCTCAAGGGCATATACAGTCTAATAGAGGGATTCCAATACTGAAACTCCAATATTTTGGCCACCTGATGTGAAGAACTGACTCATTAGAAAAGACCTTGATGCTGGGAAAAATTGAAGGCAGGAGAAGGGGATGACAGAGGATGAGATGGTTGGATGGTATCACCATCTCAATGGACATGGAGTTGAGCAAGCTCCAGGAGTTGGTGATGGACAGGGAAACCTGGTGTGCTGCAGTCCATGGGGTTGCAAAGAGTCGGACACGACTGAGCAACTGAACTGAACTGAGAGGGATTCCATCTGATTTCCATATCCAAGCTCAGCCATTTACTGTCATACTTTTCACCAAAACAGAGTGTAACTAAAGTAAAATTCCATAAAATCTAAATGCCAAGGAGGAATATTCCTGGCCCACATCCCTGTGAGTGGATGAGAGTGAAGAGTCATACCTTGGAGGAAGAGTCATACCTGATTCTACCATGTTGTATCTTTGAATGAGGCTAAGTTCCTTCCTCAGGCCAAGCTTGGGCAAGGAGTCTCTTCACTTGAATTCCAGGTTCACAGTTTAATTTTAAACTATCCTCTAAGACACCTGCTGCCCTATGTCACAAGAGGCCCAATAGCTCACCATTTGAGGACCCCCAATCAGCATCCCTTTATTTTTGCAGGGATTTGAATGTCAAGAGTGAACCTGGGAAGCTTCTCATCTACAGACCTTCATCCACAATGTGCTGTGCTTAGTCGCTCAGTCATGTCCAACTCTTTGCGGCTCCTTGGACCGTAGTCTGCCAGTCTCCTCTATCCATGGAGATTCTCCAGGCAAGAATACTGGAGTGGGTTGCCATACCCTCCTCCAGGGGATCTTCTCAATCCAGGGATTGATCCCAGGTCTCCCACATCGCAGGCAGGTTCTCTACTGTCTGAGCCACCAGGGAAGCATCCATAATAGGCTATTTTAAAAGACTGTTTAAAATTTTTACTTTATTACAGGCTTTTCTACTTGTAAACATTACATAGGTTTTCAACATTTCAATTTTCTGCTCCATTGGATTCCATTTATTGCCTTGTAGGTCCCAGGCACTCCTAGCAGTAAAGGTCTTCTTGCCTTTACCTGACATTGGGCCTTGACTGCTCCCAGAGGGTCTAGATGCTCTACCCTCTTTCTGGGGATAAAACTATGTTGTTGCTGATATTGACTTACTTTTTCAAGGGTGATCCAGGAGCAAACAAACAAGCAAACAAAAACAACCAGCAAACAAAAATTACAAGCACAAGTTAAATTTTCAGAGGAGACATCCCACTACATTAAGGTAAAATGATATATGATCATTCCTTCCTGGCAATAGTGTATAAGTCTGTCTTCACTGTGCTAGATGTATTAATCTGCCCACGCTGCAAAATACCATAGACTGGGTGGCTTAAAAGACAGAATTTTATTTTCTCATAGTCTGGAGCCTGGAAGTCCAACATCAAGATGCCAGCATGGCTTGGATTCTGCTGAGAACTCTCTTCCCAACTTATAGATGGCCACCTTCTGCTGTGTCCTCAGGTGGCAAAGAGGTATAAAGCTCTCTGGTGTCTCTTCTTGCAGGGGCACTAATCCCATCAACCAGTCTGCATCCTTCTGGCCTCATCTAACCCTAGTTACCTCCCAAAGGACCCATCTTCAAATATCATCACATGGAGAGTTAGAGCTTCAGCATAAGATTTTGGGAATGAACTAAACATCCAGTCTTTAACAGTAGATAAGCCTTATTGTCATTTTCTTTCTTGGCTAACATTTAGAAGATGTTCCTTGTTTAAGATTTATCTTATTCCTGTGATGTATCATTTCAACCATGGTGAAACTGACCAAAAACAAAGGTTTTATATGAGATCATTAATATTTTGAAAACTTAAATAGAAAGGAATGCACATTTTTATGCAAATCAACTTAATCTCAGCTTTCATTTTTCCAATTTATTGCTTGCTGTCATACATGATTTTTAGAGAAAGAAAGAATATCCCAACATGGAAAAAGGTAAAAATACACATACATATTATCTGAATGTGGTTAGATATAGAATATACAGAAAAATATTTTAAAATTCTGAAATTTTCAACCATTTCTCTAACCAAATACATCTGAACATTTTTATCTAAGAATTCTGAGGTTTCTTTCATCATGAATAAAGGCACCTACAGCTTTACTTACATGTATTTTTATTTTACACACTTCATCAGGGACAGCAACATGACCCATTCTAGTACAAAAAATTGACAACTCATTACAACATAAAATATTAACATTAAACTAACATTGATATTAAATCACTACTATACAAAGGCTGATAGAAGAGAACTAGAAGCAGTATAATTCAACTTTTATCTTATCTGTATTTATGCAATTTCCAAACAACTGAAATAATAATAATAATAATATTAATAGTATAACTTTATGCAATGAGAGTTTTAGATAATTTAGAAGAAAACTTACTTCCCTAGGCCTCCTTTCTAAAAACATATACAGCCATCAGAATTCATTCTTAAGTATACATTGGAAAGAAAAATTAGCTTGATATCAAGTGTAAAATATCTCAGTAACTTTAGAATCCAGAAACAAAGTTTGAAACAAGAAGACTGCGTTTATTTTTGAGGTAAGTACCCTTCTAGGAGCTTTCATAAGCCATTATGCTATTTAGTCTTATAGCCTCTCTCTAAGTGACAAAATGTCTCAATTGTGCCATTAAAATGGGTATGACCCAGTGTGAAGGGCCAGGAGATCTGAATTGCCAATGTATGTCATGTACCGCTCAGAGTGCCCAGGTGTGCCACTATTTTATATTAAGGGAAGAAAAGATCCATGACATTTTTTCTAAGGTGGGCTGGAGATAGTTTTCTATACAGGAGCATTTCATTTGCTTCAAATGAGTTTAAGGCACCATTTATAATACAAATATTATGGCTTAATTCTAGTGTAGGAGAGGAGGTGCTGAGCAGTGGGAGGAGCTTGCCATGGGTCATCCCAGATGTGGCAGGGCCTCTAGTCTTGGAACCAGTACTTGGAATTTCATAAGACTTTAAATCCTTGGGAACTTTCTTATGTTCCATGTTCTGTGTGCTTTGTCAGAGACAGCAAGGCAGAAGGAGCTGAGGAGACTGTGTTTCTACCTCCAGGCTTGGGGGAAGAGGGACACCTAGGGTAGCTCATGGGGCGGCAGTTAACTGCAAGAGAGAACGGGGACAAGGATTGACACAGAATGATTGCCTGCTACACACCAGGCTCTATACTGGGCACTCTGTGTACATTATCCTATGTAGAGAGTACAACAAATCTATGAGGGATTATTCTCATCACAGGTGGAAAAAATCAAGACTTGATACTCAAGTTCATATACTCATCACAGTTGGGGTTTGAACTTGAATCTGATTGTGAAGCCCACATTCTTTTTTCTCTACCATATGTACAAACATACTATATCATTTCTACTACATCTCAGAGTCCTTTCTTTTGCTAGCATAAAGCAATTAAATTTACATTGCAGGCTGTGCTTATAGCATTCTTACATATCCATCAGGTTTTCCTGCTTTAAAAGACAGTGTATCAATCCGAATTTAAACTTGAAACCTGAAGCTATTTTCATAAATTATATGCTGCTTGAAGCTTTGAAAATGTCTCTAGCAACTGGCTAGAGAAACCATAGATTCATGATGCCTGCCCCCTGGATATTTATACTTTTGTGACTGTCACTGAAAATTATATACAGGATTGATAAGTTGGAGTTTGGTTGTACCTTCTCTAGTTCAAAGGGTTTCCCTTCTACCTGATGTCAAGTTTTATATATCATGACCACAAATTAGATGTTGTCACTGGTCTTAGAGTCAAATTTCAAAGGTAACCTTAACACATTGCTGTGTTTTATGGGAAAAGATAAATGCTGAGTCATGTTTCTTATCTTGGAACCTCAGGAGCTTCATACTTCTAAGTCCTGGGGCCATTCTCTACTGGTTGCTTGCTTAAGGTGCATGGCTTGGTCAGACTCCTTCTGAGATTCTCCACTTAGCATTCTATGCTAGCCTGGCCCTGCCTTCAGCTCTTCCTTCCACCAGGAAACCATCACAAGTTATTTGAATTATCTCTCTCTCTCTCTTTTTTTTTTATCTTTTATTTATTTATTTTTATTTTTTTTAACTTCACAATATTGTATTGGTTTTGCCATATATCAAAATGAATCTGCCACTGGTATACATGTGTCCCCCATCCTGAACCCTCCTCCCTCCTCCCTCCCCATACCATCCCTCTGGGTCGTCCCAGTGCACCAGCCCCAAGCATCCAGTATTGTACATCAAACCTGGACTCTGGCAACAGCCTTTTTCTTGCCTTTGAATGGAAGTCATAGCTCTCGTCTGTGCTACCTGTTGGGGAGAAAATGGTCATGAATTCTTACTAAATTCTTCTTCACTGCAAGATTGTCACTCTACAACAAAGCATCATGGCAAAAAAGCTAAGTGACTAGAGAAAAAGTCATTCCCTTTTGCCTGTGACTAGAGAGGCAACATGGTACCACGGACAGAACACTGGTTGTCCATCATAGCCCACTGTACTCCGCAGGGAGGTGGAGGCCACACCTGAGGTTTTGTTACCAGCCAGCTGTGTTTCACTGGGCAAGTCGCTGCATCCCGGTGGCCCAATTTTTTAGACATGAAACAATAATAATACCTTCTCTGCCTTCCTTAATTTGTTATAAGATTAAAATGAGATGGTATATGAAAATGCTCTGTAAAATACAAAGCACTTAACAAAACTCCAAGCTCCTGTGATGTTACTGATTGCAACCTTCAATAGCCTTTATTGTCTCTCTTACTCATTTAGTACCTCATGAGATACTGATATAATTAGGATGAGCAACTCATTCCAATTTGCCAGGAACTTTCTTGATTTTCACAATCACAATGCAGAAAGCCCTGCTTTCTGGAGACCCTGCAACCCCCAGCAAATCAGAGTTTTTTGTTGCCCTAGCAATAATGAAGTTACTTGATAATAAGGATGCTGGCTGGTGCTAACATCTTCTTTCACCATCCTCTCCACGGGAAAGACA
The DNA here is from genome assembly GCF_019923935.1 of Bubalus bubalis. Taxonomy (NCBI): domain Eukaryota; kingdom Metazoa; phylum Chordata; class Mammalia; order Artiodactyla; family Bovidae; genus Bubalus; species Bubalus bubalis. Next base: position 74,241,270 of record NC_059160.1, on the reverse strand, counting down.
CCAACAAGTCGTTCCCATATGTCTGGGCTGTAAGCAAAGAGGTTTTCAGAGAAAGGTGTAAACTGGGTGGTCATTGATGAGAAGGGGATAGAAAAATCATGATAACTGATACTTAGTAATATAATAATAAAAAAACTGAAATTAATCAAGATAATATCCTTAAAATCAGACCTGACTCACTTTTCTGTGCCCATTGGCAGATCCCAGTGTTCTATTTTGGTTGCGAAAGTGGGAATCTCTGAGCCCAGAACCTACTCCCAGGCAGCTCTGCTCTCCCCACTTCCTCCTATCCCTTCCCACGCACATCCAGGGAGCTGCCTGGTGTTTCATGCCTTTCACAATCATTGGAAATTATTCATCCTGTTGAGACATTGTAGGATGGTCATTTTTTAAAAAACCACACCAATAAAGCAATTATCTCAACTTGAACTTTAAGTTCCCAGCCAGCCTTGAGCTATTCAACTCAGCTCAATTCTTTTTTTCTTTTTAATGAATTTTTATTGAAGTATTGTTGCTTTACAGTGCTGTGTTAACTTCTCTGTACAGCAAAATAAATCAGCTATACCTATACATACAATCCTGCTGTTTTTGGATTTCTTTCCCATTTAGGTCACCACAGACCACCAAGTAGACTTCCCTGTGTGGTACAATAGGTTTTCATTAGTTATCTATATTATCCATAGTACCAACAGTGTGTGTATGTCAATCCCAATCCTCCAATTCATCTCACCTCATCCCTTTTCAACTCCTCAGTTCTGTCCTCTACACCCCCATCCTCCTCAGGAGCATGGAAAGAGGTTGGCATGGCCAGGATCCTGCTGCGGTGACCTGCAGGGGTGTACATACTGCCTGATGAAAAGCCTGTTGTTTTCTTTTGGCTCTGGAGCTCCCAGGCTGTGGGCATCTCTGTAGCACAATCATGGACCAATGCAAAAGGACAGATCCAGCCCTATTGCTCTGGCTCTAGCATATTGGCTTATGGACAGAGAAGACATAAAATGATACCAACATGGTAGCAGTAGGATAAATGCTTCTCTTTGAATTTCATAGAAGAAATAAAACTTTGGGTGATCAGAGGAGACTTCAGTGGTTCCAAAGCGGTCAGGAAAACAAACCAAGAACTGGCCAAACGAGCTGGATTGCTTTCCTGTGAATCATCAGAGTAACCTCAGGCCTCAGATGGGCTGGCACCCATGAGCCCAGGTCCATCTCACCTGTGGGAAACAGGCTTTGAAAAGGGAGAGTTGCCATATCTCCACTTGCCAACTTCTTGGTCTTCCCAGGGCTGGGCATAAGAATCACAGGACCTGTCTTTATATTTTGTAAAGTTTTTATCCCTCTATGCTTTTAATGACATCTTTCAGAGTTTACTTTTTGAAATGCTGATAATCTTAATAATGAAATGGGTTTTAGAACTTGAGGGAGTTGGAAAGGGAAATAGGAACTAAACTGTGGATGTTTTTAATGATTCCCAGCTCTTTCACTGGGAAGGGATCAGTGATGTGCTGAAAAATGTCTAACAGGCATTCTGAAGAGAAAAAAATTTAAATCCGATTTGTGGTGTTTGCTAGTTTCCATAGTATAAATACTCCCAACATGACCAATTTTGCTGGATCCAACATACCACTGGAAGGACTCTGTTTTCCTTTGCCAAGGTCTGTCTTACCTGATGCAGGTCCCGAAGATATATTTATTAAGAATTAAACTTTATCCAAGTGATTGAAGTAAAAATATTCTATTGAAAATGTTCCTTAACTTTCTTTATTTTCGTTTAGAAACTTGGCATCTTGTTCATATTCTTAATACCCTACCATGCTCATTTTTTTTTTTTTTGTCAATTCTCTGCGTCTGTTTCTCCATTGCTGCCCTGTAAGTAAATTCTTCAGTACAATTTTTCTAGATTCCATATATATGTGTTAGAATACGATATTTATCTTTCCCTTTCTGACTTACTTCACTCTGTATAATAGGTTCTAGGTTCATCCACCTCATTAGAACTGACTCAAAGGTGTTTCTTTTTATGGCTGAGTAATATTCCATTGTGTATATGTGCCACAACTTCTTTATCCATTCATCCGTTGATGGACATCCAGGTTGTTTCCATGTTCTACCTGTTGTAAATAGTGCTGCTATGACCAATGGGATACATGTGTCTCTTTCAATTTTGGTTTCCTCAGGGTATATGGCTAGGAGTGGGATTGCTGGGTCATACGGTCATTTTATTCCTAGTTTTTAAAGGACTCTCCATACCATCTTCCATAGTAGCTATATCAATTTGCATTCCCACCAACAGTGCCAGACCGTTTCCTTTTCTCCATACCCTCTCCAGCATTTATTGTTTGTAGACTTTTTGATGATGACCATTCTGATTGGTGTGAAGTGATATCTCATTGTAGTTTTGATTTGCATTCTTCTAATAATGAGTGATGTTGAGCATCTTTTCATGTGTTTGTTAGCCATCTGTATATCTTCTTTGGAGAAATGTCTGTTTAGGTCTTTTCCCCACTCTTTGGGGTTTTTGTTTTTTTGGCATTGAGTTGAATGAGCCACTTGTATATTTTGGAAATTAATCTTTTGTCAGTTGTTTCATTTGCTATTACTTTCTCCCATTCTGAGAGTTGTCTTTTCACCTTGCTTAGTGTTTCCTTTGCTGTGCAAAAGCTTTTAAGTTTAATCAGTTCCCACTTGTTTACTTTGTTTTTATTTCCATTACTCTAGGATGTATGCTCATTTTTTATTTGAAGTCTGTCTTTTCTTCCTGTCTAGCTCTTATTCCCTTTCTCTGTGCTGAGAACTAATTTGTAGCCAGATTTTTTCCCTTATTTTTATGTTTTATCTCTGCTTTTTTTTTTAATTGGAGAGAGAGTGTGTGTGTATATGCCCAGTTGGGTCTGACTCTTTGAGACCCCATGGACTGTAGCCTGCCAGGCTCCTCTGATTATCTAAAAATCTTCATGTCATCCAGCAATTCCCTTCCGCCATCAATACTTAGAACCTCAATTGGCTTTTAGAATAAAGTTCAGATTCCAGAACTTTGGGATACAGCTTTGACTATAGCCTCTAACTTTAGCTTAAGGTCCTTCCAGGGCCCCCTCATGAAACTTGCACTCTGACAGCTCCAAAATCCTTGCAGCAACTTGAATACACTGAGCTGGTTCATGTCTCCAAGCCTTCCCACCTGTGGCTTCCTCTGAGAATTCCTCCTCCCTAATCCCTTCATTTTAAGTTTACTCTGGATGTCAGGGTGGCTCAGGGATTACCAGGTGACTCAGTGGTGAAGAATTTGCCTGTCAGTGCAGGAGACACAGGAGATGTGGGTTAGATCCCTGGGTCAGGAAGATCTCCTGGAGGAAATGACAACCCACTCCAGTATTCTTGCCTGGGAAATCCCGTGGACAGAGGAACCTGGTGGGCTACAGTCCATAGGGTTGCAAAGAGACTCAACTGAGCATGCACACACAGGCGTCTAATCTCTGTAGATGCAGCATCCTTTGCTGATCTGTATCTCAGCAGTGGTAGTAATTACTGACACTGAGCTCTCTCCCTCCATTTGGGCTATAACCCATTTGGCACAGGGACCACTGCCTTTCTTTGATATTTCCAGCATCTAATAAAGTGTCTGGTTCTATACTGCTGCTGCTGCTAAGTCACTTCAGTCGTGTCTGACTCTGTGCGACCCCAAAGACGGCAGCCCTCCAGGGTCCCCAGCCCTGGGATTCTCCAGGCAAGAACACTGGAGTGGGTTGCCATTTCCTTCTCCAATGCATGGAAGTGAAAAGTGAAAATGAAGTCGCTCAGTCGTGTCTGACCCTCAGCAACCCCATGGACTGCAGCCTATCAGGCTCCTCTGTCCATGGGATTTTCCAGGCAGGAGTACTGGAGTGGGGTGCCATTGCCTTCTCCGGTTCTATACTAGATAGTTCTTGTTGTCAATAGTCAATAAGTGCTTGTTGGCATAAATTAATGAATGATAATTGAGGTAATCATTTTTGATCCCTATTTTATTCTATTTATGGGAGGAGGTAAACTTCACAACCTTCTATTCCACCATATTGATTCCTCCCCCCTGTTTTGATTCTAAAGTGTCAAAATCCCTTAAACATTCATTGAAAACAATGTCTACCAGTACATCTGCAAAGGAGATTGTTTCAGTACAATATGATACAGCATTGAATTAAAATATCTGAGTTCCCAAAAATCCAGATGCAAGAAAAAAATGTGAACAGCATTACCTACGTTATGTAAATAAATAAAAGAGCAGACACACAGAAATAAGGTAGTTTCCGGAATCACACGTAAATAGATTTTTACTTTCTGTTTTGTACTTTTCTGTTTGATCTGTTTCACCATGAACTTTTACCATTTTTATATGAGAAAACATTTATATGAGAAAAATGTTAACAGGGATTATATGATGCTAGAATACTGAGCCATTCTTTTCCTTCTTTATACTTGTATGTAATTAGCAAACGTAAGTGTTATTTTTTTAACTGAAACTAAAGACAGCAATGTTTCCCACACAGGCGGATTTTTCAGTGTTGCCTATGAACCCACCTCCAGGAAGTGGGTTATCTAATTTATAGCTTCAGTGAAACCTGTTTTCTGGCAGTGGTTGCCAGGGCACACCTCCTGCTCTCTTGTTCTCCATCACTCTCACTCCGAAGGCCTAAGGGCAGGAAAGATACTGACAGGGAAGCAAGCAGTAGCATTCGCATCGTTTTGTGTGTGCTGGATAAAAGGAGCTCTCAACGTGTTCCCCTGAGCACTGCGCATGCTTCTGATTCTGCCAGCATCCTTCACGGAGGAACGTCTCCTATTAAGCCTCTGGGAAAAGTCTCAGAGCACAACCAACGAAAAATAACCACTTCTTCTTGCTTTGGTGCCAGCCTGCACAACAAAGAGTTCCTTTAACTGCCTTAGAAGGAATATACTCCTCTCCACACCTATCACATTTTATTCTCTTAACATAATGCCACAAACTGAAAAGGGAAACGGGTTGTGAAATAATACAGAAAGTTATTTTTAATTAGAAGAGTCCGTTTATCAACATTAAAAATAAAAAAGGAGATTTAAACGATAAGGAGCAGCAGAGAGATTCTGAAAAAGAACTGCCTACCAAAGGCAGGTGCCAAATAGCATCCCATGTTGCCAACATAGACCCTGACATCAGATTAATCCGTGAGGGTTGAGAGCTTACTGACCGCAAGTTTCCATTTTTCTCAGACAGAGCCCCAATGTCATTGAGAACCACTGTGGAGAATCTGGAGTCAGGAACCACAGGAGATGTGTAAAAACTAGGAGATGGAATAGTTTCCCACCCTGGGGCTGAGACCTGGGGTGGGAGTGATACATCACTGAATCCCTCTTCCCAAGCCATATCGGCAACTCCAAAAGGCTAGAGATGGGGGTTGGCAGGAGTTGTGGGAAGTGTGGAGAAAGAGAGAAGAAAGCATAAATCCAAAAGGATTCCGAGCCATTCTAACCCTGGAGGTGGGGTGTGGCTTCAGAGCTACAATATATCTTTAGAACTTTCTGGGACTTTATATTCTGAAGACAAGTATCACTGAGGAAAGCTTTGAGCCAATGAGGATTTGAGGATCTTCAGGATCCAAACTCTCTCTCTCCAATTTGGGCTTGTGGTTCCTGCTTTGTGGACAACTTGATTCTGATAGTCTTGAAGCCAAGGCAGAATCTTGAAGAGAGGAAAGAGGAAAAGAATCTGGTCTCTTAAGCCTGGTCCTTGGCTTATAAGAAAAGTGTTAAATAGAACTTCTTATTGTCTGGGACATCCCAGGTACATGAGCTGCAGACACAATGAGTGAGGAGAAGGAACTTGCAGATTGAAACCTCAGGTTACCAACTGGCCACTTGAAGTTATCTGAGGCTCCCTATAGAGTAAACTTTAGCTTAAAACTTTCTACTGTTCTAAGCATCACCCAGACTGTGTTGTAAATTAGCTATCCAATCCGTGTTGAAAGCCATTTCTTCAGTTTCCATTACGACTCATCTCAGGTTTATAAATTGGCATTTAATCTTGGTTGTGTAAACTTGGGACATTAGGGAGCCTCTCTTGGCCTTGTTTCTTCATTTCTAAGAGGAAGACAGACTGGAAAAGGAATAGGTCTCTGCATCAGTTAGGATGCTTTTGGCTGCCAGGAACAGCAAACTCAATTCCAACTGGCTTGAATAATAAAGATAAATACTAAAGAAAAGAAAGTCCATATGAAAGAAAGTCCAGAGGTAGGACAGGCTTCAGTGCTGGCTGGCTGCTCTACTGATTCACTGATTTTATCAAGGACACAGGTACTTCTGTCACTCCATTCAACCATCACAGTTTGGCTCCTTTCGTGTTGTAGCATGACTGCCCACAGGGTTTGGGGGAGCCTCTTCCCATTATTCTTATCAGGTGGAGGAGAGAAATTGACTCCCTGGGCCTTCCTTAACTATGCAAAAGAACTTTACCAGAAGCTTCCAACAAATATTTCCTTAGGCCTTTTTAACCAGAATTGGATCACATGCTAATTCTTGAGAAGAGGGATGATACTGATTTAGGCCTATTAGATCCACTCCTGAAATTCAGTTTGTCCCCCTGAGGTTCATGGAGAAGGGTAGGTACCTGAACGAATTTAGAATTTTGTTAGGAATGAAAAAGTGAAAATGGATGCCACATTGGCATCTAACTACCATATATAATTCTTTCCAAACCATTCTTTGTCTCAGATATCGATTACTGTCTTGGGGTGGCATTCCCGATTGTGTGTTAAACATATTTGTGGTTAATTGTTTCTAAGACTTTCTTGTCCTCTGACAAGAGTAGAAATGCAGTATGCGTTTACTTTTGTACCTGTATCCACTTTATAATGCCAATGTTTATATTTGGAGATATCAATTCTTGAAGAATCTTTTTTAAAGAAGAAAACTTCTGAATTTAGGACACCAAGTTTTAGCAATTTGGATGGCCACATTTGACTTTTAAGACTTTTAAAAACTATTTGCTTGGAGTTGCCAAAAAATTAATCTGAAGAGTGCTGGTGTTAATGTCATTTCAACTCCTCCAAGTCTTTATTTCTCCATCTAGATGTAAGGGTACTAATACCTGCCTTGCTATGAGATAATGTATGTGAAAGAGTACTGTAATTTCCTGGTGGCTCAGAGGGTAAAGAATCTGCCTGCAATGTGGGAGACTCAGGTTTAATTCCTGGGTTGGGAAGATCCTCTGGAAAAGGGAATGGCAACCCACTGCAGCATTCTTCCTGGAGAATTCCACGAACAGAGGAGCCTGACGGGCTATAGTCCATGAGGTCTCAATGAGTCAGACATGACTGAGAGACTAACCCACACACTGTAAAGTATAAAAAAACAACTAAAGAGGATAAGATGTTAGTACAGCCAGTGCCTCACTGTCCAAACAAAATACTGATGAGAACAGAGACATTTCCTCTAAAGACTTTCAGGTCTGCCCCACTGATAAAGAAGGAAGATTCTCTAAAATGCACCCATGTGCAGCAGGGCAGTTTCTTCATGTATTTTAATGTTCATTGGAAGCAGGCTTCTGGGGTTTCTATGCCTCAGGCATTTTCACTAGGAAGAAGGCACAGGACACTTGAATTGAGTGTTCTTTCTGCCACTTGTAAAACAAAAACTCAAAAAGATACAGGAAGCATCTTGGTTTAGGCAGGGAGAAGATGGACGTTTTCCAAGACAAGGAAATGGGGAGAGAACAGGAAGGGGGAATCTGTGGATTTCGTGAGCACCTGAAATTTGAAACCATTCCTTGGCTGTGTCCCAAGGAAGTAACAGACCTACAAGCTGCCTCTGGAGAGCAAAACCCATGTTGCTTGGGACAGTCCCTGAGACATAGGATCTTCTGTGCTAAAACCAGGAAAACCCTGGATAAATAGGATGGATTGGTTACTCCAAGGGTAACTAAGTGGCAGCCATAATGGAATAGAGGTAAGAAGACCTTCTCTGGGACTTCCCTAGTGGTCCAGTGGCGAAGTCTCCATACTCCCAATGGAGGTAGCCCAAGTTCGATTCCCAGAGAACCAGATCCCACATGCCACAACTAAGACCCAGCATAGCCAGATAATAACTACATATTATTTAAAAAAAAAAAAACAGACCTTCTGATTTGTGGCTCCATGTATAGCTTTTCCACCTGGGAGTTACCCATGAGGGGAGAGGGTCTGTCAGTTGTGGCCAAGTGCATTAGGGGACTCAGATTCAACTTTAAGTTGTTTTAAAGGAAACAAAGAAAGTCAAGTTTTTTTTTTTGTTTGTTTTTTTGCATGCCATAGCTTGAGAACTGATATTCATATGTAATAGACAGATGAAAGACATCCTCAATTCCTTAGGGAAACTTTGTAGACAGATATATTATAGGATACAGGACTTTTTAAATTTTAGAAGGGATCTAGAAACACATTTTACAGTGTTGCTTATAATATGTGGCAGCTCCAATATAGTACCCTATAATCAGACACACTGATATTTCTATAGAAATGTTAATATTCAGATCTAATGAGTTAAAAAATAAATGGGGCTTCCTAGGTGGCTCAGTGGTAAAGAATTTGCCTGCAGTGCAGGAGACGTGATTCGATCCCTGGGTCAGGAAGATCCCCTGGAGAAAGAAATGGCAGCATACTTCAGTATTCTTGCCTGGAGAATCCCATGGACAGAGGAGACTGATGGGCTACAGTCCTCAGGGTCACAAAGAGTTGAACATGACTGAAGCCACTGAACACCCACACTCACATGCACACTCACACACACACACACACACACACAGAGGCTTATGTCAGCCAGGCTGGTTTGTGCTGCCAAATGAGGTCAGGATAGTTTAGGTTTTGCCACCAAGTTAGTTGCAGTTTTATGATATTTTAATATCTTGTAATTATGGATAATTAATGGATTAGTGTATTCATAAATATGCATAAATTTATAATAAAATCAATTTAATATAATATTAGCTGAAATATAAAATCTATCTATGTTTCCTGATATTGACTTAATATTCTAGAGAATTTATGAAGAGATAGTACTGCTTAATACATTCATAGAGTTTATCAGATTCTAATATTGGAATTGATAATTCATTTAAATTACAATATAAGGTGATATATGCAACATTCAAATGTTCTATTTACATGTTACAGGTTTTTATCCAGACAACCAAGGTACAATTGTCACAAGTTAAAATAACTTTCCATAAAGATCAATTGAGATCTGAATTTGCTTGACCTGATAATGAGCAAGTAAGACTTTTTTCCTTGGATGATGCTAAAATACCAAACTACCATAATAACCTCTAAGTTTTCTCCAGGGCAATGACCACAAGGTTTGGGGTCAAGAGAGTTTTGTTTGTTGACTCTGTGGAAGCAAAGTCAAGGACACTGGTTTACAACTGCTTTAAGAGAAATAATGGTGATCATGTAGCATTTGTTTGGGAGCCTAGAAGGTGTGGTTATTATAACAATTACATACTAGCACAGTCATTCTCTGTTCTGACTCAAAATTACAATTTTCGGGGCTTGAAAAACTGTAACACAGAAGCTGATAATCACTATTATCATTCTTTGCTGGAGAGACAGCCCAGATCTAATTTACTCAAAGCTTTGAAGATAAGATTCGGTATCTTGAATCAAGTTCAGTTGTGTATCAGGAATAACTGAAAAAGTTAATGTTTGTCATAATTCTTAGATTTTCCTTTCCAGAGAGAAAGCCATGGGGGAAATAGAAGCTTTCTTAGACATTTTCCCTCTAATGAAACAATGTATACCACGTACCTAGATTGGATTTTATGTCCGTGTTTCTCACTTACCTTATTTTGCCATATAAAGTGCAATTTCTCTAATCACATGTGATAGTTTGTAAAACGATGCTTTGGATGGGCTTCTTTCTTCTTCATTTCATGTGGTTTTCAAAAGGCTTTGGAATCAGTCTTCTTGTCAGAACCATTTACGCTGTCTTTTGAGATTGCCTTGGTGTCAGGATTCCTTCAATCTTGGTATTTATGACAAACTTGTTACATGCACCAAAATGTAAAATATTTATGTGTAGACAACACCATGCCTCTAATTATTGCAGACGAGGCTCCTTGTCTCTTTGATGGTATCTCCTTAGAGAGCAAGTGTGTGAAGAGTTGTGATCATCTTTTTTTTTTTTTCTCCTTTAATCAGTTCCTTTAAAACCTCCATAAAAACTCTCTTCGCACCAGCTACCCAATGGTAGACCAATGTGGGTCTCTCACATTGAGGGCAGATCCTTTAACATCTGAGCCACCAGAGAAGCCTACCCAACAACATATGCAACTAACTGTTCCCTATTGTCTATGCCTCACTGACTTGTCTTGCTAACGCCGGTTGGCCTGACCTCTGAACTTGGAGGACTCCTGTGACCCATGGGTTGTATCTCGGCCCCATGGGAGCCCACATCTGGAGGATCCCAGCATCTCAGTGATATACAGCCCAGGCTGCCTTTTCTCTATCCATAGTGACTAATACGTCCTTCTTTTCTGCTGCTACATTCAATGGACTAAAAGGACACAAGGAAGTTTTAATTCAATACTGTTCTCTTTCCCAAAGTTCTCCAGGGATTTCAGCTAACACTGCTGCTGCTGCTGCTGCTAAGTCGCGTCAGTCATGTCCGACTCTGTGCGACCCCAGAGACGGCAGACCACCAGGCTCTCCTGTCCCTGGGATTCTCCAGGCAAGAACACTGGAGTGGGTTGCCATTTCCTTCTCCAATGCATGAAAGTGAAAAGTGAAAGTGAAGTCGCTCAGTCGTGTCCGACTCCTAGCGACCCCATGGACTGCAGCCCACCAGGCTCCTCCGTCCATGGGATTTTCCAGGCAAGAGTACTGGAGTGGGGTGCCATTGCCTTCTCCACCAGCTAACATTAACCCCAAACAAAACAAAAGGCCACAGTGGAAGTACATGTCACATGTTTAGGCTTACTATTAAGTGTCATAGATGATTTCTTCATCCTTAGGCATGTAAGTCTGTCTGTATTTCTTTTTGTTGTCATTCTATAATTTATCACTCTGCAAAATAAGAAATCTAAGAGAAATAGAAAGTCATGGAAATGAACTCATATGAGGAGTATGCTAAACAGACTTTATTAGTTTACAATATAGACTCCAGACCATTCACACTGCAGTTCAAGCTAAAATCTCAGTGGTAGGATTCTGTTTTTAAAAGTCCACTTGTTGTTCATAAGACTGTTACTATAAGCAATAGATAATTAAACTCATTTAATATGTCTTTTATTTATTTTTTTTCTGTTAAAGAGTAACTCTGTCCTGTAACAGTTGATGTTCCAATGACTGTTTATTCCTTGTGCTGTGCTGGGCTTAGTTGTTCAGTCGTGTCTGATTCTGCGACCGCATGGACTGTGTAGCCCGCCAGGCTCCTCTGTCCATGGGGATTCTCCAGGCAACAATACTGAAGTGGGTCGCCATGCCCTCCTCCAGGGGATCTTCCCAGGCCAGGGATCAAACCCAGGTCTCCTGCAATGCAGGTGGCTTCTTTATAGTCTGAGCCACAGGGAAGCCCATTTATTCCTTAAATTTAATCATATACTCAGTGCTATGGCTTGAACCCAGGAGGAATGGTGTCTACAGAACAGGATGAGCACTTTGACGCAGTGAAGACTTAGAATGGAGACTGGCAGAACCTCCATCTTTGGCAGTGTCTCATCTGATTGTCTTCCACAGGATTGATTTCTATGTATCAGCCTGGAAAGAAGATGCATCAGCCTCAACAGGGTAGCCTCTACTATCCCTCTTTATTTCCCATTGCATGAGTGCATGCCTGCTAAGTCACTTCAGTCATGCCCAACTCTTTGTGACCCTATGGACTGTAGCCCACCAGGCTCCTCTGTCCATGGGATTCTTCAGGCAAGAATACTAGAGTGGGTTGCCATGCCCTCCTCCTGGGGATCTTCCCAACCCAGAGATCGAACCTGCGTCTCTTATGTCACCTGCATTGGCAAGCAGGTTCTTTACCACCTGGAAAGACCTGGGAGCCAACAATTTCTTGTAGAACTTTAGAAAAAATGAGATCAGCCAGCTCAGAGTTTAAACTAATGGGAGAATAGCATCAAATTTGATTGAACAACAAGAATACAAATTATCTAGAAAAATGGCCAACAGCAAGGAGGATACTTATGTTAAATTACTAGTCTTCAGTTCCTAAGTCCTCTTTGCATCTCCTACCTGTGATACATTCATAGGTGGTGTTGCTTGAATAAGCTATGCTTTGAGTTTTCCCTGAAAACGCAACATTTGGTGTTCTTTTTCTTTCTGCCATATAGAAAATTTAAAAGCGTCTACTTGTTGAAAATAAAATCAGGTTATCCATTTTGTCATTAAAAATCTAAATGGAACCAAGACTGCTATTTTAAACAAAATATTTGTTGCAATAGTTACTGCTGCTGCTGCTAGGTATATTTAACATGAAACTCCTAGAGAAATAAAAAGTCTGCCAGAAACTTGCCCAAATCATGCTTCAGAACAGCAACTAGGGTTCAGAAAAAAATGGTCATATGAACTGCCACTCAGTGACCCCTCATGTACCCTCTTCTTGGTAGCCTGGCTCATCCCCACTGAGCGTGCCAGGGAGCATGGAGCACTAGTATCTACTTATCTGGGAAATGCAGCAGACCTTGGCTTCCAGTGCACAAAGTAGGAAATATGCATTTCAAAAAGCTCTGTTTCCAGTTGCAGATTTATGTGACAGATGAGTTAGGGCAAGAAACATTGTTCTACTTACTGATGTACCCTCAAGAACCTAGGTCAGTGCCTGAAACATAGAAGGTACTCAATGAGTGAATGAATGACTCATACCATATAGAACAGATGGCTGCTACCACCAAAGGGAGGACTCTCAAGGTCATAGGAGCCCATCCCAGTAAAGAAGGAGTTCCTGGAGCCCTAATTTACCATTTCTTGCTTTCCTGGGTTGTTTCTGCCATGTCTTTCTCTTTCCACAGAAGACACAATGGAATTTTGGGAGGCTATAGATCTAGAAGTAGAAATTTTGTTCATAGGGCAGGTGTATAATTGCCATATTGCACTGCAATCATTTACTTTGTCTTCTCCAGGACCAACCTACGCATTAGGCACCACTTCCCTGCCCCAGAGAATTCTGAGGTTAAAGAAAATATTTAAATACATAATATGCTTAAGATTTCATCTTCTTATTAACACAGTTATAAAATACCACTTTTAATCTTTTTTTGTAGAAGAAGGGGCCCAGGAAATTGAGAGTGCCTAGGGTGCATGGCAAATCCCATGGACAGAGGAGCCTGGTGGGCTGCCACCTATGGGGTCGTGTAGAGTTGGACATGACTGAAGCAACTTAGCAGCAGCAGCAGCAGAGTGCATGAAAGTCACACAGCAGGCCCATCTCCATGAGCTTACATTTTCCTGTCTTTGTAAATTCACAACCTAGCCCAAGACATGGGAAATATTTGGTTGCTTAACATATGTTTGAGGAATAACTAAAATGAATGACTATGCATTCTTAATGGAAGGAAGTCAGACAGAAAAAACATACTGGCTACCAATATGATTTATTTATTTATTTTAAAATGAGAATAGTTATTTATTTATTTATTGCCACATGGTACAATATGCAGGATCTTAGTTCCCTAGCCAGGGACTGAACCTGTGACCCCTGCAGTAGAAGTGTGGAATCTTAGTCACTGGACCACCAGGGAAGGCCCCACCAATATGAATTAAATACAGTAAGAGGAAGCAGAGAAGAAAGGGCTGATAAAAGAAGAGAAAGTCATTTTTTTTTTTTTTTTAGGAATGGGCTGGCAATAGTACCTGAGAGGCTTGGGAAGCAGGAGGCTGAAGCCAGGGAGGTGTGGAGGGGTGGCCTGGGAGCTTCTGTAACACGTAGGCACTGAGTCCATATTTGGCAGGTGATGTATTTTTCTGGCAGGCTAATGAGTCAGGGAATCTGAGTGCTAGAAGTGCTCTTAGGAGCTGTTCTAGTCCAGCTCCTCATTTTACAGATGAGAATAGTAAAGCCAATTAAATTATTGGGAAGTTAGAACCTGATTCTCAGGCCCTTTCTACTGCTCTTCCAACTCTCCCAATGGTCAGAATTGTATTTACAAGGCAGGGTGGTGAAATGAACAGACACATCATTCATGTGTTTATTTTGTGTGTGAATAATACACATAGTGTGAGCAATTTCACATGGAGCAGAAGAGAGTCTTTTCAGACATCTTAATAGATCTGTAATATTACTTTCAGGTCACAGAATGGGATATTGTCATTTCTTATTTCTCTCAATTCTACTGCAGCTCTGACCTGAAATCATTAATACTTGCCCAGCCACCTCCCAAGTAAGAAGCCTGACCCTACTCACATTGGTAAATTGGTCAGAAGACTAAAAGTACAGACAGCCAAACCTGTCAAAAGTGAAACCAGAACCTAGGAACTTTTCTGAGCACAAGGGCAGAAGGGCATATGAGGGGAAGGTGTGATTGTTAAGTAAAGAGACTCTCCCGTTATTAATTAGCTGAGGAAGAATTTGTAGGTCACTGAAACTGTTCTCCCTTCGAACCAGAGTCAGTGGGGCTGATTCCACTCTGCCTTGAAAAAACTGGCTCTGCACAGTCCCTAATAGACTTTCTGTTATTAATAGATAAGAACTGGTACACTGCATCTGAACATCTGACCCATTCCTGAGTCACTTGACAAATACACCAGCAAGATTTTGTGCCTGAATCACAGAATAGAATGTGGAGATCCAGGGATTTATTACACTTAGGCCCTGTCCTCAAGGAGTGTCCAGTCTAGCTGAAGGGCACCCCAGGGAAGGGAGAAGAGCTGGCAGGATGGTGTTTGGCTCATGATGGCAGTGAGCAGGGCCACTTGGCTTTATTCTGCCTCTGGGACATTCTTTTATGACTGAATGCTTGGGAGGCTCTAGAACTCAATCAGTTTCCTACATGTTAGCCAGAACTGAGAAAGCTAAAGTGAAAGGGAAGAAAGGTAGGAAGAGGTAGGAGCAAGGTGGTGGTAGGCGGAGGGGGGTTGGGAGGGGGTGTGCAATCTCAGAATTTCTCAAGGACATTCCAGTTCAGTGGAACCCACAAGAGGAACTAAATTTTATTCTTTGAAATCTGATATAAACTTCATTTGGAATTTCCCAAATGAGAGAACCGCCTGATCGGTACATTTATCATCCTCCCAGAATCAACCTACATGTGGGTTATACCACCTAACAGGAAAGGGGAAAGCTTCCACTCTCCATAGGTTGTTACCCTCATGTATCAATGAGGTAGGTATAGGCCTTTGTCATTATCTATAGCTTGGAAACTTTGTCATGCTTCAGTAAACTAGCAACTTACTCCAGGTTCTTGGGAGGCAGGCCCATTTCTGTTCTTTATTAAGTGCCCCAAACTCCTAGACCCTTAGTCATAATTGGTCTTATGATACTGTCCCCTTTTATGCTTTATCTTCTCACCTGGATTATATCAGGGCAGTGCCATGATTTAAATGTCTTACAATTCTTACGAGCATCTAAATCCTCATAGGAGCTCAATAAACATTAATTAAATGTATGATTGCATACCTGAATACAAGAGTGAATGAAAGAATAAATGATCTTAGTCAGTTAAGACTATGTGCATGGCCATTCAATGAGCCTCATCAGAGGTTATTGCAGCAGTATAGAAGATACTTATTCCTGAATCTTATAGAGGACAAGGTTCACTGGTCACTCAGCTTATTAAATAGAGTCTCAACCCAACATCCTCCAAAGAACCATAGAAGTGGATGAGTGGTCAGAAAGAGCAGGCTCTATTTAAAGTGCCGTGAGAAGATCCTCCTTCTCTAACTAACAGATGTTAGATTGTAAAAAAGTTGTTCTCAAGGAAATCTCAAAATGGGATGTGCTGGGTTCTATGGATCCAGTGCAGAAAAGAGAAAGAGAAATCACCATAACTTGCCTCAGGCAGGAGAACCTTTCAGAAAGAACCTGGTGAAAAATGTGTAAGTAGTAGCTCCCCTGAAAGCTAATCTTTTTCACCAACCAAAATATAGAATTAATACTAAATGCCAAGTTGCTGCAAATTCCCCTTGCTCTGTTCCCACGACTGCCAGTTGCTGTATCTCAATGGCTTTCTGCCTCCTCCATCTTTATTCCTCAACTTCTTTGCACCCAACCTACCAAATTTATGCCAGCTTCGATCTTTTTTCTCTCAAAAACACTTCAAAATGGAATATACTCAATTTCTGTTGAATACAACAGAAATCATCTCAATGAATTTCTAGTACATGCTTGTGTTTGAAAGCCGGCTATGATGGGGCAAAAATATAACCGTAGGGAGGTAACCTACCCAGAGAAGTCACAGAAGAACCAAGCTATTTACACGTCAGCCTCTGGTCTCTGAGTTTTCCCATACTCTGGATTTGACATAAAAGTAACAGAATGGGAAACATTTTGCTTAACATAAGTAGCGATGCGATTTTTCCTGTGGGAGCCAAACCAGAACACATCCAAGTAGGCCTGGCATGAAGAACACTCTAAGAATAAACAGGAGCTCAGTTCAGTTCAATTAATATTGTTGCACCTGCTAAGTTGCATACTCTGCACTGGGCACTACAACTACAAAGATAAATGGAATATGGTCTTTGATTTTGACAAGCTTGCAACATAGTAGGAGATTCAGACACTTCAGCATCTGATCCCTGCACTACATGGTAAGGGCAGTGAAAGGGAAGCAATGAGAAGCAGAAATATTTTATCCATTTCAGGGAAATGTAGGAGGGTAGATGGGTCTGGAGGGTTAAAAATGATTATGAAATGGACACACTCATGTTATAAAGACAGTCATGTTGTCACAGAGCAAAATAGTTCTGCATAAAAGAGGTCACTATGTATCTGCAAAACAGTTCCTTAATTTTTGGCCTAATGGATCAAATGAGGATTCCATGGCACAAATGAAACCAAAGAAATATGGAACTTAATTACTTTAATTGTTAAAAATTGGCAATATACACTGTTCTTTGCTCAGACCCTGAAATTTGACCCAAACGTCTATCAATTGTCTAGGGCAGCATTTACCAACCTCGGCATGTTTTGGATTGGAGAATTCTTTGTTGTGGTGGCTATCTTGTGTACATGGCATGCTTAGCCTCCATTCACTAATGCCAGCAGCACCTACCCCCACCCCCATCCCCCTTCCTCTCTTTTGGACAATTGGGACAAGTCAAAATGTCTCAAATTACCAAATGTCTCTTGGGTAATGGGGACAAAATCACCTCCCATTAAGAACTGCTTGTTTAGGATGTTTAGCAGAAATGAACACAATCATGTCTATTTTTTCAAGATAATCAGTTCCCATCTAAGGCTCTGTGTAATAATCCAAACCTGGAGACATGTCGTCATCATTGTAGCTAAGCCTTTTCCTTGACAGTTTCTACTTGGGGCCCAGTGATAGCTAATGACAGAAGCTTCTAATTTTTCCCACTATTTGTTTTTCTTTTTTCCTCATCCTGCAAAAATAACCTCTGATTTCTAGCTGGGTATTCAGAACAAGATATTTCCTGGTCTTGCCAATGAGTTATAAGCAGGATTAATGTGCACAATTTCTAGAAATGTCCTTCAAGGAAGGAAATGTGCTTTTCTTCTTTCCTTCTTTCCACTGCTTGATGGGAATGTAATTGCTGGAGCTCCAGCAGCCTATATTTGATTATGAGGTGATCTGGGGAATTGAAACCACCTGTGCTACAGAAACAGAAAAAACTAACATGATGACAGAGCCGTACAAGTCTTCTAGACAACTTCTTAAACTGTTACATCCAGACTACTGCATAAGAGATTGTTTTTTATTATGAGCCTCTGCTACTTTCAGCTAAACATGATATTAACCAGGGCAATTGCCTGAAGCAGACATTTATTGTATTTCCAAAAGTCTCTGAACCATTATCTTCCTCATACTAGGAAGCTTGCTCAGTTGTTCTACTAAGACTTTTGCAGAATATGCTATCCTCTCATCTCCTCTTCCCTTAGAGTACCCAATACAGAAAGTTTGTTATTTCAATAATACCTCCCACTGCCTTTCACTCCACTTCTCTTGTTAGTTACACTAGATTCACTGGTGCTACTCAGTTCCTAAATGCTGACATCTCCTTAGACCTATCAGACACAAAAATGAAATGATAACACCTATTACTTGCAAAGGTATAAGAAAAATTATGCTTTCATAGATTTCTGGAGATGTGGCATTGCTGTCTTTTTAAAAACAATTTAATAATAGCTGGTAGATTTTAAAATACATATACCCTTTCACCCAACTATCTACAAGTAAAATTAATATTAATCAAGAAATAAAGGATACATATGTAAAGGTATTTACTGCATTTCTTCCCACAGTTGCAAAAAAAGGAAATCTCTCATAAAAGACAATTAATTTGAGATCGATCAACATGTAGTTGCTATTTACAGGATGAAATTGCCTAGGAAACTAGTGGGAACAGAAAATATTTTGAGGAATGAGTCCTGGAGCACTGCAACATGAGGGGGTCAGGAAGATGAAGAGGATACAGTCGACGACAACGAGAAGTGTGGCCAGTGAGGTAGATGGAGAACAAGGAGTAGTTTTCCACTAGCGAAGAGAAGAAAGATTCAGGAAGGGTGGAGGAATCAACTCTGTCAAATGCCACCAAGCGGTTCAGTAAGGTGAGGACCAAGAAGGAGCCATTTAATGTGACAGTGTGGAAATCACAGGAGATGTGGGAAAAAGCAATAGCCATGATGGGGACATAGGTCAGAGTTCAAGAAAGAAAAGAAGATGAGGAAGCGGAGACAATGAGTATAGATAACTCTGGATTTTTGCTGAAAGAGGAAGCAGGAAATGGGTTTGTGGGTTTATAGAAGCTATTTTGTTTTTAGATGCAAGGCAGCACAACATGTTTTGTTTTTAATTATATAGCATAGAGGGAAAGTAGATGATGCAAGAGAGAGGGGGGCAACTGCAGAGTCAATGTCATTGAATAGGGAACCTTATGGAGAGGTGAGCCTGAGACAGGAACCAGAGCAGGACACCCCCTCTGGGCCAAGGGAAGAAAGAATATAGTTGGGTATCAACACAGGTATGATGCACATTTGGTGGTGGAAGGTAAGACTATGCTCCTTGATTACTTTGGCCAATATCCAGCCAAAACTGGAAGAACTGCTCAGCCTAAGTCAACAACCTACAGACTCTTGAGCTAAATAAATAATTACTATATTAAGCCACTAAACTCTGGGTGATGTGTTACATGACATTATGGTGGCAATAGATAACTGGTGCAAAGGTCGTTCCACATTAGTACATAGAGAGCTGCCTCGTTTTTAAAAATGGTTACATCCAGCATTGCATTGTATGTACCTTATTTTATTTATTTTACCATTTCTCTCAACTGTTTATTTCAGTTGTTACTATAAGCAATGCTGCAAGGAATATCTTCCTACATATAGCTCTGCACACACATGGACGTGTACAATGAATTCCTAGAGATAGGATTTCTGGATCAAAATGTATATGCAATGAAAATTCTAATAGATATTGGCATTCAATAGAGTTTATCAATGTACATGCTTGCCAAAGATTTATGAGTTTTCACACATCTTCATGCTTTTATTTTTTACCAATATAAAAAGTTTAAAAATGTAAATTTCCATGGATGTAATTTTTATCCCTCTTCCTGTGCAGTCCTAGAATGAACCCACCATCCCTACTGGTTCCCATTTACTCTGAATAGTCCTGATTTCATGGAGAAGGCAATGGCACCCCACTCCATTACTCTTGTCTGGAAAATCCCATAGACGGAGGAGCCTGGTGGGCTGCAGTCCATGGGGTTGCTAAGAGTCGGACACGACTGAGTGACTTCACTTTCACTTTCATGCATTGGAGAAGGATATGGCAACCCACTCCAGTGTTCTTGCCTGGGGAATCCCAGGGATGGGGGAGCCTGGTGGGCTGCCATCTATGGGGTCGCACAGAGTCGGACACGACTGACGCGACTTAGCAGCAGCAGCAGCAGCAGTAGCTGTCCTGATTTCATAATCATCAGCCCTGCCTCAAAAGGCACAGTAGCCTCCTAGCCTCACACAATTTCCTAGTGGTTCTATTTGGTCAATGCTCCCCTTTTATTGATAGCCTATCTAGTAAATTTTCATGAGTTATGAGTAATCTAACAGAAGAAAACTTGGGAAAATATTCCACAAATTTAGAGAGAAATGAATTACATTCAAGATTGTTCAGTACAAATGGAAATGTTGGAAGATGGTTGGGAAAAGCTAAAAGGGAATAAGGAAATTAAAACAGAGATGATGATAGAACAAATAAGGTTTTCTTAAAGTCACTTCAAATTCTACCATATTTTCTAACTTCGACTTCTCAAGGGATTCATATGTTAAACGCAATTTACATTACTTAGGCATGGAAAGTGTAATAAACTTGTGAACATTAGTAAGTTTTTAATCTTAGAACTTATCAGCTGCCGCAGCAGGGTCCCCACTCTCACAAGTCTAAAGAACAGTTGTCCAAATGGAGAGTCATGCCAGTAAAAAGATAATAAAATGTACATATGGAATATATATGGATAATGGGGGAATGCTAAGATAACAGGGGAAATATTAACCAATATAAAAGGGACAATAAGTGCATACATTGAGAAAATATAAATCTCAGTTGTAGAATTTGGGCCCTTTTATATCTTTCCAATCCCCAAACTACTACATTAAACATATATTTGGAACTTTTATATTATTATTCAATGTGCTATATACTTTAAAGTAGTAAAACGAGGAGGGGAAAGTTCATTTATGGAGAAGTGTAAGTAATCTGACTTTAACCCAAGGCTCAAATTATCATGTTAGAAGCAATTCTAATTTTGCCATAGAGTCTCAGCTTTGTTACTTTGTACTCAAAGGGCAATTAGCTCAGAGAGTGGTTTCTGATATTTAAGCATTTTTCTTTTGTGCATCTAACCAAATTGCATTTGGAGTACTAACCTTCTCTGTCTCAATAGGTCTTTGGAAAAAAGCATGTGGGGGACTAGAGAGAATGGAGATGGAATCCTGCAAAGGACAAAGCAGTGAAGCTAATACAGCCCTTTATCTTCTCCATTAAATGGTCATGCAAATAAGGGCTCAAGTGAGTCAACCTTCTTGAAACTGATACGACTTCCTGGATGGGCTCAAGAAAACATAATGTGTGTAAGCTTTGAGTTGAAACCCTTAAATAAAGCACTAAATTGAAAAGATATATTTAAATTCAGCTGTTCACTGTCTTTTCAATTCTATCACTTTTCAACTTAGCATATTTTTTCTTTCTTTCACACATAATAAGCCTTAGTTATGAGAAAAAGAGACTGGCAGGAGAGACAACCCAGCCATTCAGGGTTTCTAATGGTCTCATCAGATAATCACAAAACATTGGTGCCATTGAGAGAGCACAGTCTGTAGGGAGGGAGCGTGACATGGCCACAGGCTCAATGGCTGGGCCGGGGTTGAGATTCTGCCCCCATCTTTTCTACCAAGCCACTCAATTGTTTTCTTTTCCCCCAAATCAACCAATTGTGTGATTGAACCAAGAAACAAGGGATTGTTCTGACATTAGGCTCTAGCCCAATACTAAACTGAAGTTTGCATTTTATCACAGCTAATTCACTACTAATTCAATTCACTACCAAATTGAGGTTCAGTTTGAGACACAAAGCAGCAACAAATTATTTCCTAGAGTCAGTAAATCACTGTTGACTTATTTTGCGGCTTTAGGATTACACTGAACATGTAAAGATAGAGGAAGTTAGACACCTTTCTTTGAAAAACCTAAGCAGCTAGAGATCCTCTCCTTGTTTTTCTTTCACCACTGCTGTTTTATTTGGTTTTGTTTGGGTTTTGATTGTGATGATACACTATCCCAGGATGAGTTGGTTCTGGCCCGTTTATTTTTGTTCACAGTCAGCAGATATATTTCCAAGAGCACCTATTTCCCTGTACCCTTTGAGGTGGTCCAACGTTGTGTGACATTCCTCCTTAACTTTTCCATTCTTGCCTCTACATCTAACAAAGGGCTTGAGTCTTTAACGACTGGCCCATGGAAAGATGGGAGCAAGCATTCACTTGGGAGATCTGAACTCATCCAGCTTCCCCTAAGGTTGCATGCCACCACCTGCAACTTGGACTTCTGTCTGTCGCAAAAGAGCTACAGAACTGCTAAGTTACCCAAATATCTAGGAGAAGGTTGGCAAAGGAGACTGTCATTCATCATGGTAATTTGGATTGGTGGATTGATGACAGTGGCATGACTAGCTGTGTCCAGGCCTGGTGGAAAGAAAAAAGTGCTTGACAGGCAATGTCCAACATGGGTGAGAAGCACACTAGATATTTGCCATCTCTCCCAGTTTTAAAGAATTATTCAGGCTCAATGCACTGGTTGAATCAGTGCAACCAGAACAAACCATAAACAGGTCATGTTCTTCATAGGTTCACTGGCACTCAGCACTCACCGGAGTCTCTTCCTTTCCCCACTCTCAGGGGTCAGAGAAAATTTCTTGTCAAGGTGACTTGTATAGCCTCTGTGACCCAGCAAAGGACCCTAAGCAAAGTCCTCTGACAAGGAGTCTGTAATGAAGTGACCAAGTCAGAGCGGCAGGGGGACCAGAGTACAGATTCAGGTTTCCTCCTCACTCCCATTAGCTGTCCCCATGTCACACTGAACACCTTGGAGGCAGTGAGGCTGGGAGATGAAAAATGGAAGCGTGACCCCTGCTCCCTGGAGCTGGTCACCCACTGACTCTGTCGCCTGTACTTGCCCCCAGTGAGCTGCCAATCTTGGAAAACCTTTCACCCAACTTGAGCTGGTTTTCATCCTGCTTTATGGGTGCTGTCCATTCTTTCAAATGCAAAGTGTTAGTCGTTCAGTCGCGTATGACTCTTTGCAACCTCACGGACTGCAGCCCACCAGTCTCCTCTGTCCATGGAATTCTCCAGGCAAAAATAGTGGACTGGGTTTCCCATCCCCTTCTCCAGGTTTGGATGCGATGCCCTTTCCAAATAAGGAGGTTCAAAAAAGTGAGTTCACGCTGTGTGTTTATCCAGGTGTTTCTTGTTAATGACAGTGTTTTGCTATTCTGAGATTAGGGCTGGGGTCACAAGTGATCTCATGTTTGTGGGTTTTCTCCCTTTTAGTTTTTTTTTCCTGAAAAAATGTTTGGATTCATTTTGGTTTTCAGTTTTAGTTCACGGTTCTCATTTTCCTTCTCAATCTCTCCTCAAGCCCTACCTACCTCATTCTTACTAATTTTTACTTACGTCTCTTTCTTTTTCATTCTTGGCCATCCCCTGTTAAAAAGGCATCTTTTCCTGTAATGAGCCCTGTAAATAGCACCACAACAAACACACACACCCTTACTGTGGATTTCATATTCTCTTTTGCTGAGTCTGAAGAGCTGGGTAGCTACTCTTTCCCCAGTGGAGTGAGGCATGGTGACAAGCGTGTAACCAGAGGACCTGGATTCTCCCATATATTAGGTGTGATTAGGGGCAAGTCAGCCTCTCTATTTCTTCATTTATTAAAAAAAAAAAGATAATTTTTCTTGCCTGCCTCACAGAATTTTTGCAGATAAATACTCATGAAATCTCTTTGTAAAGCATAAACTGCTATGCAAATATTATTTTATTATTGTTATCCTTTTGCACATCTGGTCACCCTGCTATAAGGTGCCAATTACATCACAGGAGGATCTGATTGTCCTTTGTGGCACCTGATCAAAGAATGGCAGCTTCTCAGCAATGCCCATCCTGAGCAATTCTCACTTATCTGGAATCCTCTTCATCATTCCCAAGAATGCTATGATTCCCTGACATTAACCATAATAAAGCCAAACTCAAGAGGGAGAAGCTACTTGAGTACCTTGAAAAGTCAAGGAAATACCATAGCCATCATCAAGATGCTTGCCACATTACTCAGAGACTTTTATCTTTGCCTTCAATAAACTTCCTTAGATGCAGATCAGAAATCAGATCTCTTCCAAGCCACTATAGATAAAGCTTGTATGGCAAAAATGTGCTTCCAGTTGTAGGGATTTCTGTTCTGACAGCCTTGCATTCGATCTCAACCCCAACTACATCTGTTTCCCTGTTGGATATTACAGATAATTGCTGCTCTAGTTTAATAAAACGGCAATTTGCATCTCATCTGGGCTAGACTGCTTGAGAGCATTTCCCTTAAAATCTCCTACATGCTTTTATTTTAAAAAATGATTTTCATTGAAAAGGTGATAATGATTTTTGGAAATGACACCTAACTAAAATCTCAAATATCTTATCATGTAAGCAGTCCATATTTTCAATATAATTCCCCACCAACTGTAGAAAATTTGATTTCTGAAAATCTCCAAGGTAGAAGAATTTATATTTGAGAAATGAAAGATCATGCAGAAAGAAAGAAAGAAAAAACAAAACAAAACAAAACCAGGACTGTAGAGCTAGGATTCACTATAAACCTTAAAAGTTTCTTACAAATAACCTTTCTATCAATTTCAATGAAGCAATTGCAGTAGCACGCTCTGTAAAGACAATCAATGAGATGATGTTTTCACCATTTGAAATTTGTGATGGTGTGTAGAGTACTTGTTTTGCCTCTCTCTCCAAAAAAGATATGGCAGGTAGGGACAAAAGTTCTCCTGGGCTGGAGGAGGGTGAGCATTTCCCGTAGACTTGGCTGTGGGAGGTGGGGATGGGATGGAAGGCAGGCTGGTTGCCTTTTACTTCCTGCCAGCCTGCATGAGAGCAGAGAGCAAATATAAAAATGATGCCCTGAAGCACTAAAGGGGAACCAGGGGAGTATGTCAAGGGAATATGGGGTGAGGTACAGGGCAAATTACCAAAGTTGAGACTTAGAGTCCACCAGATTGCTGAGGAAGGAGATAAAGAAGTAAAAATAGCAACAGCTCAGAGCAGAGAAGTCAGAGACAAGGCATATTATTATATTATATTAACTCCATTAAAAAAAAAAAGCATCTTTTCCTGTAATGAGCCCTGTAAGTAGCATCACAACAAACACACACATCCTTGCTGTGGATTCCAAGTTCTCTTTTGCTGTGAGTCTGAAGAGCTGGGTAGCGATTCTTTTTCCCAGTGGAGTGAAGCATGGTGGCAAGTGCGTAACCAAAGGACCTGGATTCTCCCACGTATAAGGTGTGATTAGGGGTAAGTCAATTTATTTCTTTATCTATTAAAGAAAAAAGATAATTCTTCCTGTCTACTTCACAGAATCTTTACAGATAAACACTCGTGAAATCTCTTTGTAAAGTATAAACTGCTATGCAAATATTATTTTATTATTGTTATCCTTTTGCACATCTGGTCACCCCACTGTAAGGTGCTAATTATATTTTAGTTTATTAGTTTGTTCATTCCAGATACACTATTGTGTGGACAAGCCAGTTCCATCTAAAAAAAAAACAAGAAAGAATAAGGAGTAATGCATTATTATTATCCCAATTATTCCCAGTAAGCAGAACTCACAATTTAGCTATACAAGAAATACAATTTTTCCAATTACCAAAAAATACATGGAAATTTTGCATAAGAACTTGGGATCAGGAATAATTACTATAATAGTTTCAAAAGATCTGTTTTCATAGATTGAATTTCCTTCATGCTTCATTTTAGATGTCCTCTAATCTGGTAAAAAGCAAAATGGTTCAAAGGATCCATTATTTCAAAGAAACTGAAATTTAGACTTGGTTTTTTAACCTGCCATAAGGCTGTTCTGCATCTGAATAAAAAGCTATTTTCACCAGCTTTTGTGATTTTTATTTCAATCATTATATGAATGATCAAAATTCCTTCTGATCCAAATATCACTATTTGAAGAGACTCAACTTCTGTGTTGTACTTCTACATGCCTTTGATCAGAATCCCATGAGATATAGAACCATATTCTTGAGTTGCCTAATTTCTCTAACCATTTACACGATCTGCCTTTGTAGTATTAGACAAATGTGTCTAACACTATCAAGTATGTTAATTTCCTATGGTTGCTGTAACAAATCACCACCATCATAATGGCTTAAAACAACTTTATTATCTTACAGTTCTGAGGATCAGAAGTCCAATATACATCTGGTTGTGGTTTAGTCACCAAGTCATGTCTGACTCTTGCAACCCCATGGACGGCAGCCCACCGGGTTCCTCTGTCCATGGCATTTTCTAGTCAAGAATACTGGAGTGAGTTGCCATTTCCTTCTCCAGGGTATCTTCCTGACCCAGAGATAAAATCTGGGTGTCCTGAACTTCAGTCAGATTCGTTATGTACTGAGCTACCAGGGAATTTCCGAAATGAATATGGTGGTGGTGGTTTAGTCGCTAAGTCGTGTCCGACTCTTGCAACCCCATGGACTGTAGCCTGCCAGGCTCCTCTGTCTGTGGGATTATCCTGACAAGAATACTTAAGTGATTTGCCATTTCCATCTCCATGGGATCTTCCTGACCCAGGGATTGAACCCAGGTCTCCTGCATTGCAGGGACATTCTTTACCAACTGAGCTATGAGAGAAGCCCAGTATAAGTCTAACTGGACTAAAATAAAAATGTCCATGGGGTTGTTTTTTTTCCTAGAAGCTCTAGAGGTAAATCTGTTTCCTGCTTTTTCTGGTTTTTATAGGTCACCTGCATTCCTTGGCTCATGGCCACTCTCCACCTTCAAAGCCAGTGCAGGTCAAATCCTCACTCCCTCACTAGCATCACTCTAAAACTAACTCTTTGTCTTCATCTTTCACATTTAAAAATCCCTGTAATTATGTGGGTCCATCTAGATAAGCCAGGATAATCTCCCTATTTTAAGGTCAGCTGATGAGCAAATTTAACTCCATCTGCAACCTTGATTCCCCTTTACCATGTAAAATAACATATTCACAGGCTCCAGGAATTAGGATGTAAACATCTTTGGGGAGGGAGCATTATTCTGCCTTCTATGTGAGCAGATAGTCACTAGGATCTTGTTCCAGGTGCATAATCTAATAAAGTCATCCACAGAGATTGTATATTGGGGTAGTTCTAAGAATTTTACTAAAAGAGGAAATAAAAAAATTCTTTTTCATATTATTATAATTATGTTGAATATGAAGAGAAACCAGAAGTGGTTAAATGGTAAAAGAAAAAAAAAATGGGGTCATTATTACATTGTTCACATGTTAGAATGATACCTATGGAGCCCTTTGACCTCCTGCAAAGGTATGAAACCAGCTGCAAAAGATGTAGGACTTAGACTTTCCTGTGTTTGGAGCCAAAGGAGCTTAGGTCCTAGGAGGGCGTGACTCTTAAGGATGGAGGGACACCCTACACGGTGTTTCTGATAGTGGGTCAAACGTCCCTCTGATGATCTATGTCTCTTTGTGCATCCTTGAATCAGCTGCTGCTCTGTAGATAACATCAGGTCTTTCGGGTGTTCTGCATTTTCAACCATCTTATGAACAAAACTAACACTTCATGCTGCTCACTTATTATATGGGTTGGCCCAGAAGTTCGTTCAGTTTTTCTATACCACCTTATGGAAAAACCTGGATGAACTTTTGGGCCAACTCAATAACTCCTTTACAGAAATATCTTTCCATTCTCACTCTCCTGCTGTTATAATCATACAGCATTTCTTTAATGAACAGCCTAACGTCTCAGCAGGTTGTGATGCAGCTATGTTCATATCTGTCACTTGATAAAACCAAACTTCCTGCTAGTCCTCATCTGTTCTAATCTCTGCTTACTCCCAAAGTTTATTTCACTGGGTTTACTAGCAATATATTTAGTTTCAGTTCAGTTCAGTTGCTCAGTCATTTCCGACTCTTTGCAACCCCATGAATCGCAGCATGCCAGGCCTCCCTGCCCATCACCAACACCCGGAGTTCACTCAGACTCACGTCCATTGAGTCAGTGATGCCATCCAGCCATCTCATCCTCTGTCGTCCCCTTCTCCTCCTGCCCCCAATACCTCCCAGCATCAGAGTCTTTTCCAATGAGTCAACTCTTTGCATGAGGTGGCCAAAGTACTGGAGTTTCAGCTTTAGCATCATTCCTTCCAAAGAAATCCCAGGGCTGATCTCCTTCAGAATGGACTGGTTGGATCTCCTTGCAGTCCAAGGGACTCTCAAGAGTCTTCTCCAACACCACAGTTCAAAAGCATCAATTCTTCGGCGCTCAGCCTTCTTCACAGTCCAACTCTCACTTCCATACGTGACCACAGGAAAAACCATAGCCTTGACTAGATGGATCTTTGTTGGCAAAGTAATGTATCTGCTTTTGAATATGCTATTTGGTTGGTCATAACTTTTCTTCCAAGGAGTAAGCGTCTTTTAATTTCATGGCTGCAGTCACATTCTGCAGTGATTTTGGAGCCCCCCCCCAAAAAGTCTGACACTGTTTCCACTGTTTCCCCATCTATTTCCCATGAAGTGATGGGCGGATGCCATGATCTTCGTTTTCTGAATGTTGAGCTTTAAGCCAACTTTTTCACTCTCTACTTTCACTTTCATCAAGAGGCTTTTGAGTTCCTCTTCACTTTCTGCCATAAGGGTGGTGTCATCTGCATATCTGAGGTGATTGATATTTCTCCCGGCAACCTTGATTCCAGCTTGTGCTTCTTCCAGTCCAGCATTTCTCATGATGTACTCTGCACATAAGTTAAATAAGCAGGGTGACAATATACAGCCTTGACGTACTCCTTTTCCTATTTGGAACCAGTCTGTTGTTCCATGTCCAGTTCTAACTGTTGCTTCCTGACCTGCATACAGATTTCTCAAGAGGCAGGTCAGGTGGTCTGGTATTCCCATCTCTTTCAGAATTGTCCACTGTTTATTGTGATGCACACAGTCAAAGGCTTTGGCATAGTCAATAAAGCAGAAATAGATGTTTTTCTGGAACTCTCTTGCTTTTTCCATGATCCAGAAGATGTTGGCAATTTGATCTCTGGTTCCTCTGCCTTTTCTAAAACCAGCTTGAACATCTGGAAGTTCACGGTGCACATATTGCTGAAGCCTGGCTTGGAGAATTTTCAGCATTACTTTACTAGCGTGTGAGATGAGTGCAATTGTGCAGTAGTTTGAGCATTCTTTGGCATTGCCTTTCTTTGGGATTGGAATGAAAACTGACCTTTTCCAGTCCTGTGGCCACTGCTGAGTTTTCCAAATTTGCTGGCATATTGAGTGCAGCACTTTCACAGCATCATCTTTTAGGATTTGAAATAGCTCAACAGGAATTCCATCACCTCCACTAGCTTTGTTTGTAGTGATGCTTTCTAAGGCCCACTTGACTTCACATTCCAGGATGTCTGGCTGTAGGTCAGAGATCACACCACTGTGATTATCTGGGTCATGAAGATCTTTTTTGTACAGTTCTTCTGTGTATTCTTGCCACCTCTTCTTGATATCTTCTGCTTCTGTTAGGTCCATACCATTTCTGTCCTTTATCGAGCCCATCTTTGCATGAAATTGTCCCTTGGTATCTCTAATTTTCTTGAAAAGATCTCTAGTCTTTCCCATTCTGTTGTTTTCCTCTATTTCTTTGCATTGATCGCTGAGGAAGGCTTTCTTATCTCTTCTTGCTATTCTTTGGAACTCTGCATTCAGATAGTTATATCTTTACTTTTCTCCTTTGCTTTTCACTTCTCTTCTTTTCACAGCAATTTGTAAGGCCTCCCCAGACAGCCATTTTGCTTTTTTGCATTTCTTTTCCATGGGGATGATCTTGATCCCTGTCTCCTGTACAATGTCACAAACCTCATTCCGTAGTTCATCAGACACTCTATCAGATCTAGGCCCTTAAATCTATTTCTCACTTCCACTGTATAATTATAAGAGATTTGATTTAGGTCATACCTGAATGGTCTAGTGGTTTTCCCTACTTTCTTCAATTTAAGTCTGAATTTGGTAATAAGGAGTTCATGATCTGAGCCACAGTCAGCTCCTGGTCTTGTTTTTGTTGACTGTATAGAGCTTCTCCATCTTTGGCTGCAAAGAATATAATCAATCGGATTTCGGTGTTGACCATCTGGTGATGTCCATGTGTAGAGTCTTCTCTTGTGTTGTTGGAAGAGGGTGTTTGCTATGACCAGTGCATTTTCTTGGCAAAACTCTATTAGTCTTTGCCCTGCTTCATTCCGTATTCCAAGGCCAAATTTCCAGGTGCTTCTTGACTTCCTACTTTTGCATTCCAGTCCCCTATAATGAAAAGGACATCTTTTTTGAGTGTTAGTTCTAGAAGGTCTTGTAGGTCTTCACAGAACCGTTCAGCTTCTTCAGCATTACTGGTTGGGGCATAGACTTGGATTACAGTGATATTGAATGGTTTGCCTTGGAAATGAACAGAGATCATTCTGCCGTTTTTGAGATTGCATCCAAGTACTGCATTTCGGACTCTTTTGTTGACCATGATGGCCACTCCATTTCTTCTGAGGGATTCCTGCCCGCAGTAGTAGATATAATGGTCATCTGAGTTAAATTCACCATTTCCAATCCATTTGAGTTCACTGATTCCTAGAATGTCGACATTCACTCTTGCCATCTCTTGTTTGACCACTTCCAATTTGCCTTGATTCATGGACCTGACATTCCAGGTTCCTATGCAATATTGCTCTTTACAGCATCAGACCTCGCTTCTATCACCAGTCACATCCACAGCTGGGTATTGCTTTTGCTTTGGCTCCATCCCTTCATTCTTTCTGGAGGTATTTCTCCACTGATCTCCCGTAGCATATTGGGCACCTACTGACCTGGGGAGTTCCTCTTTCAGTATCCTATCATTTTGCCTTTTCATACTGTTCATGGGGTTCTCAAGGCAAGAATACTGAAGTGGTTTGCCATTCCCTTCTCCACTGGACCACATTCTGTCAGATCTCTCCACCATGACCCGCCCATCTTGGGTTGCCCCACAGGCATGGCTTAGTTTCACTGAGTTAGACAAGGCTGTGGTCCTAGTGTGATTAGATTGACTAGTTTTCTGTGAGTATGGTATATTTAGTTTACTTATTAACAAATTTGAAGCTGGAGAAATCAGTTGTCAAAGAAAATTCTTGAACTTATCAAAACAGCTCCCTGACAATTCAGAATAAAGGAGTTTCTTAATGGAGTGCCTCTAGATTTCTGCTACCAAAGTTTTCAATATTTCAGATGAAACTTCAATGAGCAAAATGTCTAGTTTTAGAGTATGCCTCCCCCAGGCAGAGCTACACTCTGTCTGTATTAGTCATCTCAAGTTGCCATAACAAAATGCCATGGTCTGTGTGGCTTAAATGACAGACACTGATTTTCTCTCAGTTATGGAGACTGGACATCCAAGATCTAGATGCAGCATGGTCAGTTTCTGTGAAAGCTTTCTTCCTGATCTGTGAATGGCTGTGTTCTCCAATGGCAGAGTAAGAGTACAAGAGCAAGAGAGAAAGAGAAAGTGCAAATTTCCTGGTGTATCTTCATTTAAGAGTGCTAATGCCAACTCTGGGCTTTCCTGGTGGCTCAGTGGTAAAGAATCTGCCTGCAGTGCAGGAGATCCCTGGGTTCGCTCCCTGTGTGGGGAAGATCACCTGCAGAAGGAAATTGCGACCCACTCCAGTACTCTTGCCTGGGTAATCCCATGGACAGAGGAGCCTGGCAAGCTGCAGTCCATGAGGTTGCAAAGAGTCAGACACAACAGAGCGACTAAGCATACACACACACCATCCCATCCTAAGGGCCTCACCCTCGTGACCTCAGCGAAACCTGATTGTCTTTGAAAAGCCCAGTTTCCAAATACCATCACCCTGGAGCTGAGGACTTCAACATAAATGAATTTTGGGAGGACACAATTCAGTCTGTGTCATTATCTGAAGAGCAGATTGGGTAAATTCTAATGATTACAACAGAGCTTCCTATAGGCTTTCTATATCAAACCAAGAACAGTATGTGGCAAACAGTAGTTGTTAAATAAACACTTGTTTAATAAACTGAAAAATAAAAATGACTACCTTTACCACTAGATCTGTCCTTCCAATGCCGTAATGTCACTTAGGAATCAGTGTGCTTTTATTAGGCAAACAAATAAATTAATGAATTAATACTTATATGTGTGTGTTAGTTGCTCAGTTGTGTCTGACCGTTTGCAACCCCATGGACTGTAGCCCGCCAGGTTCCTCTGTCCATGAAATTCTCCAGGCAAGAATACTAGAGTGCATTGCCATTTCCTGCTCCAGAATTAATACTTAGTACCCACATAATCTAACATTGGAGATAGCTGGATGTATCTCAGTCCTTGCTGCCAAAATTTCTTCTTGCTTAATGTCTGTTAACTGGGTTCCTATTTCCTCTGTGGAGTCTTCAGTGGTTACCTGCCCTTGCAAGAAAAGGTGAGTGGGATGAGGTTTGAATGAGCTGAGCTCTTATCCCAAAGCAGGCATTTCATGTTTGGGTGAGACTGGGAGAATGACTGGATCACTTTGATAAACTTAATCTCTCTAGGGATACAAATATCTTCCAAGGAAATCAGTGAGGAGTTGATGATTTAAACAAAATTCTATTTCACCAGCTTGGAATAGTTTTCCAATAAATGTCTACTTTCTTCTGATAGTGGACAATTTTCATTTTCTACAAATTCTGTTTCATTTTGGAAATTTTTGGTCTAAAAACACTATGTTCAGCCTTGTTGCCAAAGATAATCCAGGTGTTCTGCCTTCTTGAAAGGTTCCTGAAATTTGTTCTGCCTGATCCTTCTTCTCGCTGCCTCAGTACATCCAAGGGGCAGGCATGTGTCCTAAGCTTAGCCAATCAGGTTTTCTTTTAAGACTTTCCTGAACAGACCAATGTGAAGACAAAAGAAACTGCTACCAGTTCATTAGTCCCAGGTGTTAAGGTGTTTCCTTAATGATCTGGCAATTTTTATCCTGGTTCCTGTCTTATTTCTCAGCCTGATTCTCTGGCCTTCCTTTTGACTATGTGAACTCTCCAGTGCCTTTCTAATACATGATTAAGTTGGCCAGAGTTGTAGTCTCTGGCATGCAATCACAAAATGCTAACTAAAACTTATTTTTTTTAAATCTTTAAAATATGACTAAAGGGCATGCTGCTGCTGCTGCTGCTAAGTCGCTTCACTCATGTCCAACTCTGTGCGACCCCAGAGACGGCAGCCCACCAGGCTCCCCTGTCCCTGGGATTCTCCAGGCAAGAACACTGGAGTGGGTTGCCATTGCCCTCTCCGGACTAAAGGGCATAAAAGTAACCAAATAAAAAGAAGTAGATATCTTATTCATAGGCACAGAGATTTTGATATTATCAATATAATGATTTTTTTTTTTAATAAAAATAACACAGTAGTGATTAAACCATCAAAAAGCTTATTCCCAACTGGAATTAAAAGGATGAAAGACTAATTCTACTAAAGAGTCAAAATGTACTATTATGCTCCAAATTATCAACACTGCAGTACTGAATTATTTAATTAAGGATACATTGATAGCTCTTTTGAAAAAAAGTAACTTCATGTATCAAGATAAATCTAGACATTTAAATACATAAAATAATCATAAAAACTCTATAGGAAAATAATATATTAATGTCCCTATGATCTTGGAGTGAGGAAAGTATTTCCAAGAGTGCTGCAAAAACTAAAATCATAAGGGGAAAATCAATTAATTTGACATGATATGTTTCAAAATTCTCTGTAGAGGAAAAATATCAAACATGATCACTCAACTGAACTGATCTTCAGTTTTCTCCTAGCCTTGTAAAATCACTTTTAATCTACCATTTAATCACTTTAACTGTTTCTTTTGAAATCATAGTAAAGATCCTATTTTAGCAGCTAGTTATGCAATATGGATCCATATTGAGGAATCTGGTGAGTCACCTTGAATTGAAATGTGCACTATTGAAATATGCTTAAAATAACAAAGACAGTGTTTTAAAACATATATGTCAAGGTAAGAAATGGAGGAAAACAACAGAATGGGAAAGACTAGAGATCTCTTCAAGAAAATTAAAGATACCAAGGGAACATTTCATGCAAAGATGGGCACAATAAAGGAGAGAAATGGTATGGACCTAACAGAAGCAGAAGATATCAAGAAGAGGCGGCAAGAATACACAGAAGAACTGTACAAAAAAGATCTTCACAACCCAGATAATCACGATGGTGTGATCATTGGCCTAGAGCCAGACATCCTGGAATGTGAAGTCAAGTGGGCCTTAGAAAGCATCACTACAAACAAAGCTAGTGGAGGTGATGGAATTCCAGTTGAGCTATTTCAAATCCTAAAAGATGATGCTGTGAAAGTGCTGCACTCAATATGCCAGCAAATTTGGAAAACTCAGCAGTGGCCACAGGACTGGAAAAGGTCAGTTTTCATTCCAATCCCAAAGAAAGGCAATGCCAAAGAATGCTCAAACTACTGCACAATTGCACTCATCTCACATGCCAGTAAAGTAATGTTGAAAATTCTCCAAGCCAGGCTTCAGCAATATGTGCACCGTGAACTTCCAGATGGTCAAGCTGGTTTTAGAAAAGGCAGAGGAACCAGAGATCAAATTGCCAACATCCGCTGGATCATGGAAAAAGCAAGAGAGTTCCAGAAAAACATCTATTTCTGCTTTATTGACTATGCCAAAGCCTTTGACTGTGTGCATCACAATAAACAGTGGACAATTCTGAAAGAGATGGGAATACCAGACCACCTGACCTGCCTCTTGAGAAATCTGTATGCAGGTCAGGAAGCAACAGTTAGAACTGGACATGGAACAACAGACTGGTTCCAAATAGGAAAAGGAGTACGTCAAGGCTGTATATTGTCACCCTGCTTATTTAACTTATGTGCAGAGTACATCATGAGAAATGCTGGACTGGAAGAAGCACAAGCTGGAATCAAGGTTGCCGGGAGAAATATCAATCACCTCAGATATGCAGATGACACCACCCTTATGGCAGAAAGTGAAGAGGAACTCAAAGCCTCTTGATGAAAGTGAAAGAGGAGAGTGAAAAAGTTGGCTTAAAGCTCAACATTCAGAAAACGAAGATCATGGCATCTGGTCCCATCACTTCATGGGAAATAGATGGGGAAACAGTGGAAACAGTGTCAGACTTTTTGGGGGGGGGCTCCAAAATCACTGCAGAATGTGACTGCAGCCATGAAATTAAAAGACGCTTACTCCTTGGAAGAAAAGTTATGGCCAACCTAGATAGCATATTCAAAAGCAGATACATTACTTTGCCAACAAAGATCCATCTAGTCAAGGCTATGGTTTTTCCTGTGGTCATGTATGGAAGTGAGAGTTGGACTGTGAAGAAGGCTGAGCGCCGAAGAATTGATGCTTTTGCACTGTGGTGTTGGAGAAGACTCTTGAGAGTCCCTTGGACTGCAAGAAGATCCAACCAGTCCATTCTGAAGGAGATCAGCCCTGGGATTTCTTTGGAAGGAATGATGCTGAAGCTGAAACTCCATTACTTTGGCCACCTCATGTGAAGAGCTGACTCATTGGAAAAGACTCTGATGCTGGGAGGTATTGGGGGCAGGAGGAGAAGGGGACGACAGAGGATGAGATGGCTGGATGGCATCACTGACTCAATGGACGTGAGTCTGAGTGAACTCCGGGAGTTGGTGATGGATAGGGAGGCCTGGAGTGCTGCGATTCATGGGGTTGCAGAGTCGGACACGACTGAGCGACTGAACTGAACATTTAATTCTAACAAATCTGTAAAATAAGTGCTATTGCTATATCCACCTTATAGGTGAAAAAAAAACAAGAGTTGGAGAGATTAAGTCACGGGCATAGTTATTAAATGTCAAAGTGAAGACTTGAACTCAGGTCTGTTTATGGAATAAATATGTATTCCTAATGGCTTCTTTGCACATTTCATTAGTGAAATGGAGATACAAGGTATGTTTCAAAGGCTTAGTACGGAGAAGACAAGACAGCTCCTGTATTTCTCCCTTTCTCAATAAAAAGCCAGCTTCACTACACATTCAAACACATTTTCTTTCATTCAAAAACCTTTATTGAGAGTGTACTATGTGCCAAGCATAAGTTCTAGAAGTTAGTAATCCATCAGTGAATAAATCAAAGTGTCTTCCCTCAAGGAAGGAAATGGGTAGTACAGAACAAATAAATACATAATATGCCACATGGCAATAAATGTCATGAAGAAAGAAAAAAGCAATTAAGAAGGTCAGAGTGATAGCAAGAAGGAAGGGTGCCATGTTATAATGGGTGGCCAGGAAAGGCTTCTCTGTTAAGAGGATATTTGATACTGGAGCAGATACTAGAGGCAAGTTAGGGAGCCAAGCACCTATTTAAGAAGAGAGTAATGAGGATGAGAAATTCAAATGCAAAAGCATGAGGCTGCTGGGCGTGCTTGAGGAACACCCGGGAGAGCAGTGCGGCTGGAGTGAGCATGGGGTCAGAGTGGTGGGTGGTGGGAAATGAGTTAGGGATACGGGAGGGGCTATCACACACCTACCACACTCACAGAAAGCACCACAAGTGGCATTGTCTACAGGATAGCTCTGGGCTGACTTCCAAGAAGAAGCCATTCTAGGCTCTCAAGCTCTCAGTAGAGATCCACACACTCTGACTACAGACTTGAATCACCCAGCCCTGCTATTCTCAACCAGAAAGACATGTCAGGCCCTTGGAAATCGGGAAGCCAGAAGATGTTTATGATTAACTTACACATCTGCTAGATAATCTCTTCCATTATTGTTTTTATCAAGCAGCATAGACTAAACAGTTGAAATGATCAACTTGCTTAATTGCGACTTGAAGCCATGTTCCCTATGGTGAAATGAATTATCTCTGTCCTGAGTTATGTGTTTGAGATTTACATGCGATACTGTTGTCATGATTTTGGCTTAAAATTACTCTGATTCCCCTCTTTCTGGGTTCCTGTTAAAAGTTCAACTTGCCTAGCACTCAGTAATCAGCACACACTGGGGAAAATAGTTTTGTGGATTCTGCAGATAAAATCTTTTCTTAATTCTATTCAACTATTGTGAGATGTCCTATGAAAGCTTGTGATTAGAACTCAAGTCTGGTCAAAATCAATATCATAATATGCTTTTTCCCCCCCCAAAGAGTAAGGGATTAGGAGGGGAACCTTTAAAAAGAGATTTTTGTTTTACCAGACTTAAGTTGTGTTTTACTAAGAAGCATTATGTCTAAAGAGCAGGGGTTGGCAAAATTTTTTCTTATACAGAACCACATAGGAAATATTTTCAGCTTTGTGGACCATCAAGTCTTTTTACAACTACTCAACTGAGTGTGAAAGTGTATGTAAATGGATAAACTTATCCAATAAAACTATTTACAAAAGCAGGTGGCAAGCCAGATTTGGGTCATAGGATGCAGCACGCAGACTCCTGCTGTAGAATCTCTGATTCTTATGCTTGCAAGTGTTTAGGGAAACAAATAGAGAGGTAGAAGAATAGCACTGTTCTTTAATTCCCCTGCTCATTAATATCCTATTCAATGAAATCATCAGAAAAATTAATGAAGCTAAAATAAATGTCAAATAGAAAAAATAAGTGGGGCTTGGGTTACAGATTACTTCTGAAGTCAAAGGGTGATGCAAAATATATTAATGCTCGATGATGGCAGGAACTAACCTACCTTTGCAATATGACATGGCAATTGTCTAATGAAGAGGAGTTTCTGGTCAGTCATAGTCTCCATCCCTCTTTCTTTGTTAAGTGTGAAATCTGATGAACATTCTTGGGGTCACTATAACACTTGCCTCAATATTCTATCATAGACTTTTCTATATGGGGCAGAAGAAGCTTCATAGCTCTTACTGGGCTCAACTTAGTTATCTTTCTGGTCCTGTCATGCTGGGACCTTCCACAAAGCATCTTCAGCATGTCACACAGAGTTCTATGGCTGAACACAGATCACCAGGAGTATGCTCTTTGAAAAAGAGTAGAGACAGAACTGCTTCACATAGCTGCTCAACTCAACTCTAAACCCTCAGAAGGTCAAGGTCATATGGTGTATTCCCTCTGCTCTATAGGAGGCTAACATGGGCCTGTACATAGAGGATGCTTGACAGTTCTGGTTGAAGGGAGATGCCCAAGACACCACTGCCATTTATCTATCCATCACCTGGGGCCTTTTGAGTCTCAATACTCAACAGCTTCACTGACCTCCTCATGGACCACCTCACACCAGCTGAGAAATAAGTCTAAAGCTGAGATTCTTAACATGTTGGAGAATCTCAGAATTTTGCCTCAATGGACCAGTCATGTCAGACTTTTTGTGACCCCATGGACTGTAGCCCACCCTGTTCCTCTGTCCATGGAATTTTCCAGGCAAGAATACTGGAGTGGGTAGCCATTTCCCACTCCAAGGGATCTTCCTGATCCACGTCTCTTGCGTTTTCTGCATTGGCAGGTAGATTCTATACCACTGTGCCACCTGGGAAGCCCAAGGACCATAAACAGTTAAATTTAATGATTCTGTTGCACTAAATCAGTCCCAATGGGTCCCCATTAACTATCACAAATGGCAAAAAAACAAAAACAAACCAAAAACCAAAATAGAGAATGGTAGGACCTTCAAAACATACATGTTCCCTTTTCCTCTTCACCAGTGGAGTTTCTTTTCCTTTAAGGTTATAGTAAGAAATTGTTCTCAGAAAAAGGCATTGTACCCCAAGTGCTGGAGGATTTGTTGTCTACTCAGCATTATTTTTTGATTGGGTTGCTTGTTTTTTTGTTGTTATTGCAACTCTTATTTTTTATTAACTGAAGACTCCACTGTGCCCATCAAAACCAGAGAGGCAGCTCTTTCCCACTGCAGAGCAGCAGGGACCTGTGAGCACTTACATGCTGGTAAATGTTTAACAACAGACTCTCCAGGAGGTAAACAAAGCCCTGATCTTGGCAGGTGCCCGTTTCTGTAAAGTAAATACTTAACCTGGCTGATTTCAAACTACCAATGTGACAGGACTGAACGCAGAGCTGGGAAGGTAGGAGAGCAATCAGCTCTCAGGGGCTGATACAAACGGACATCAGGACACCACTGCCTGTGTGGACATTTCAGAAATGGAGAAGATGGACAGACAAGAACTGGTAGCTGGAGTACAGGAGTACAATGAACACTAGGTCACAGGGGCCAACTTCTGCAGGTCCTGGAGCAGCTTTTTGTAAGAGGCCACCATCTCCAGGCATCCTGAGAGGTCACCACCCCAGCTCCATGGGCGCTGGCTGGGACAGGATCTACAGTGAAGATCTGATAGAAATTTCAATGTGCTTTATCATAGATGCTTATTTATTTTTTTTGGAAATGTGTTAGTCGCTCAGATGACTCTTTGTGATCCCATGGACTGTAGCCTGCCAGGCTCCTCTGTCCGTGGAATTCTCCAGGCAAGAATACTGGAGAGGGTTACCATTCCCTTCTCCAGGGGATCTTCCTGACCCAGGGATTAAACAGGGTCTTCTGCATTTACCATTTGAGCCACCACGCAATCCTGGAGATCTGACAAGGACTCAGATAGTCAATAAGGCTCAGCTGCACTTTGGGTAAAGTTCAAAGCTGAACCCTCCCCCCACCCCCTGGCCCCACAACAACAGCCTGGAAAGGTGAGAAGCAGCCAGGCTCCTTTTGCTCTGGCAACAGAGCTATGCCCAGAAGCTGCACACACAGGGGACCCTCTTGAACACGTGCCAAAGGAATAAAGGCACTCTGCTGTGACTGGCAGGTGGCCAAGCCTTCACCAGGGGAAGAGAGGGAGAGGGGCTGGTGGTCGATCACAGTTTTAGTTATCTTAAATACTCAGAAGCATCCTGGAGTGAGGGGGGCATTTAGTGGATAAGGAGGGCACAAATGGGTTCATGAACAAAGGAAAGTTTAGACTTGTTACCAGGAATGGTTAAATCAACCAGGTCCTTGAATTTTGCCTCCTTTTCCTTACCAGCTGGGAGAAAATTGTGAGTGGGCACAGAGGTAGTAGGAGAAAAACAAAGAGACTCTTTTTATCATAAAACAAAAGGCTGTGTTTCATATGTGTAAAACTGAAGCCCCTTCCCTTGACAGGCAAATATGGGGCCACCTTATCCCATCCAACCCCCTGCTGTTTATTCTGCCCTGGATGCGATCAGAGCATTAAGACAGGTTGTACACATGCTGAGAGATTCGTCATCACAGAGACTGGTACACAGATGTTTATGGTAGATTTATTTAGATTAATAATAGCCAGAAGGTGGAAAAACCCAAATATCCATCAACTGATGAAAGAAAACCAAAATGGAGTATATCCAGACAATGGAATGTTATTTGGCTATAAACAGAAAAGAAGATCTGACATAT
Organism: Bubalus bubalis; assembly: GCF_019923935.1. NCBI lineage: Eukaryota > Metazoa > Chordata > Mammalia > Artiodactyla > Bovidae > Bubalus > Bubalus bubalis. The sequence goes on along the minus strand of NC_059160.1, from coordinate 74,200,943 downwards.
GCCATAAGATGGATGAATCTTGAAGACATTATGCTAAAAGAAAGAAGCCAGTCACAAAGGACCATGTATGATCACATACGATTTCATTCTAATGAAATGCCATGTATGATCATATATGATTTTATTCATACAAAATGCCCAGAGCAGGGAAATCTATGAGACATAAATTAGGTCTCATGAGTGCCTACGAATGAGGGCAAGAGAAGAGGAGACTAGAGGAAGATTGCTAAAGGATTTTATGTTTCTTTTTGAGAAATGTTCTAAAATTGACTTTGTTGATGGTTGCACATATCTGTGAATATACTAAAATCACTGAATCATACACTTTAGATGGGTGCATTGTATGGTATGTAAATCATATCTTAATAAAGCTATTTTATATAAAGCTGAGGGGAGCTAATCAGAGTATTCAGATTGCCAGACTTGCTGTATGCTGGGTATAGGACCTCTTGGGATACAGAAGCAAAAGTCTTAGAACACACTTAAAGAAAGAGATCAAATGTCAATAGAGCTGTGCAGCCACTATCCCTCCAGCTACCCACTCACACACCCAGGGGTTATCCTGGACCCTCCCTTTCTCCCTGGTCCTCACCTAGTCTGTGCACATGTGTGTGGGGGAGGGGGGCAGTGTGTGTTAGTTGCTCAGTTGCTCTTTGTGACCCTATGGACTGTAGTCTGCCTGTCCATGGGATTCTCCAGGCAAGAATACTGGAGTGGGTTGCCATTCCCTTCTCCAGGGGATCTTCCTGACTCAGGGATCAAACCCAGGTCTCCTACATTGTAGGCAGATTCTTTACCATCTGGGCCACCAGGGAAGCTCTCTCCACTTCTCTCCATCTCCACCGCAAAGCTATCCTCTGAGAACCCCAGCAGCCTCCTAACCAGCTCCCGGTGTTCAATCCTGCCCTCCCGCCTTACTCTTCCTCTTGCAGCCAGAGTAAACTTCCTGAAACTCAGATGTGACCCATTCACAATCCCCAAGGACTTCCCATTGTTCTTAGGAAAAAGGACAACTCTTCAAGCTTGCCGGCAAAGTTCTGCATCATCTAGCCCCTGCCTCTGCCTGCCAACCACAGCTTTCCAGAGGCCTTTGCTTTCACTGCTCCAGCCACAAAGGTTTCCGTCCAGAGAACAATGCTTCTCTATTCCACAGGGCCTTTGCATGTGCTGTTCCCTTGGGCAGAAAAGCCAGTCTTTAACACTTCATTGTTCAGTGGCTCAGTCATGTCCGACTCTTTGCGACCCCATGGAATGCAGCACTCTAGGCTTCCCTGTCCTTCACCATCTCCCAGAGTTTTCTCAAACTCATGTCCATTGAATCAGTGATGTCATCCAACCATCTCATCCTCTGTCATCCCCTCTCCTCCTTCCTTCAATCTTTACAGCATCAGGGTCTTTTCCAGTGAGTCAACTCTTCACATCAGGTGGCCAAAGTATTGGAGCTTTAGCTTCAGCATCAGTCCTTCCAGTGAATATTCAGGGTTGATTTCCTTTAGGATTGACTGGCTTGATCTCCTTGCTGTCCAAAGGACTCTCCAGCACTTCACCTGGATCCTTTATATCCTTCACTTAGCTCTAGTGTCACTCCCAGAGGTTTCCTGACCAGTTATCAGAAGTAGCTATGTCCCCTCCCCCATACTACTCTCTGTCACAGTAATGTTAATTCTCTTTCTAACATTATCACAATGTGTCATTGGTTAGATGATGGATAAAGTCTCTACGGAAATGCAATTCTCCTTGCCTTGTCCCAAACTACCTCGTTACTCCCACACAGCCACTGCCACACAGAATAAATTCTCACACTAAATTGAAGGAATGTGAAATTCATTTTTAGCCGCCACCCTCCTCTCCTCTGTGCTCTTTCGCCTCTGCAAGGCTATCTCTTTGCCATCCCGGGGCTTCAAGGCATATCCCTCTGCCAGCCCGACCTATGCACAGTGACCTTCTTCCTGCCTTCTGCCCCTAGCTGATCCGTGTTGCCACTGACCTCAACTAAAATCTAAAGGAGAAATTCATATCTAACCTAATTTACTGACATAGAAGTGAGAGTGTGGCTAGCTCCTTGAACGATGCTTCCAGAAGAATACCTATGGAATAACTGCTCAAGCAGAGTGGGCAGAGGCATGTGAGGGGCAGGCCCAAGAAACTATCTAGCCAGACTCTTCAAGGAAAACCATCCTTAACTACTCAGGCTTGTCACCATTTCTTTCCTTCCTTTACTCCTGAACTTTTACATTTCTCTCTCTGCAGTTTCCATGGCATCAGTGACTCCCAGATGGAAACAGAAGATGGGGCAGTGGCATCTTCATATGTTTGGGATCTTCTTTTCTTTTTTTTTGTATTTGTATTTGAGGATATTTTTAAGCCCAGGTTCTGTGATTTGAAGACCATCAATATTGATTGATGTGATGATTTTTATGTAATTTCTCCTCAATTCCAGGCCCCAAACTTAACCAGATTAGTACATTGCTTCACATCAGACTTGTTACCCTAGAGCTGCCAAAAGAAACCACTGGGAAAAGATAGAAATGCACTATAAAATATGCAGTTACACAGTTGCAAAACTCCATAGCTAAACTAGTCTAGATCAAACCCTAACCCTAACCCTAACCCTAACTCAAGATTCCAGATCTTGAGTGCTTGCTGGCCTCAGTGTCAGGTCAAAGATTCAAGCGGGCTCCCCCAGGCATGAGTCCTTCAGGGCAGAGCTTCCCGCAGTTTCCCCATCTAAGAACCATTTGGGATACTTAGTACAAACGCAGGCTTCCCGGGTGGTGGTAGCATTAAAGAACGGGCCTGCCAATGGAGGAGTTGCAGGAGACGCCAGTTTGATCCCTGAGTCAGGATTCTCTGGAGGAGAGCATGGCACCCCACTCCAGTACTCTTGCCTGGAGAATCCCATGGGCAGAGGAACCTGGCAGGCTAGTCTGTGGAGTCGCAAAGAGTCAGACATGATTGAAAAGACTTAGCACACGTGCACGCAGTACAAATGTATTTTCTCAAGTTGCTGACCTTCCGAATTAGAACCTTCATGGGAGCGATCACTGGGTTTCAATGTTTTACCAGGTGCCCCACTATTGAAGATTACAGAGTAATTTTCTCTAGGAAGGGGTGGTAACAAGTATCGTAGGGGTTTGTCCTTGATAGTTTCAGTTCTATAACCTTTATGGTGGGTCCCACTGTCAGAATTTTTGATTCAGTTGGATGGAGCCCAAGACTGTGAATTTTCAAGATCTCAGATGATGCTAATACAGCTTGTCCAGATATCATACTTTGAGAATCGTTGCTTTAAAGCAAAAGTCCTTGAAAGAACTGTCTGTGTTGGCTGCCTCCGCTCCATTTCCATTCCCTCCAGAACCCAGTTCACTTGGTTCTGGATTCCTTATCACTCTTCTGGAACTGCTACTGTCAAAATCATTGGCGACATTGCCAAGTCCAGTTCTCATCTTCATGGCCCATTTGACATGCCTGATTGCTCCCTCATCCGCGAAATGGTTCTTCAGCAGATCTCCAAGCCAAGCCTCCCACTTTCCTGATTTTCCTTCTATTCCCTTACTTGGAGACAGTCTCCTCAGCTTGGGGACCTTTTTTCTTTATTCTCAGCACTCACTCCCTACATAATCTAGTCCCATAGCTTTTAAATACCATCTATGTGTTAATGGTTCTCAAATATATACCTCAAGCCTGGTGATCTCTCCAGAATGATATATGAATTGTACATGTTTTCACATATCTGACTGCTTTCTCAACACTCCCACCATTATTTCTATTCAGTAGGCACCTCAGTCTTAACACAAAATCTAACTCTCACGCTGCCTTGCCTCCACAATCCTGCTTCATTTCCCCATCTCACAGATTGGTAATCCCATCCTTTAGGCCCAAAGTATTTAGTCATCCCTGACACCTCTCTTTTTACCATAACCTATATCAGATCTATGAACAATCCTGTTGGATTTAAAGTCTCACCATTGCTCACAACCTGCATCACCACCATCTAGGTCCAAATGACTTTGGTCTCTTTGCTGGGTTATTACAATCGCCTCCTTATTGATCTCGTGACTGCTGTTGCCCTGCATTGATCTATCCTCCATGCAGCAGTCAGAGTGATCCTGCAATAAGAAGTCAACTTACATTCTGTTAAAAACTCTCAAGTAGGTTCTCATGCTGTTAGGAATCAAAAGGAAGTCAGAGCAGTGACTTGCAGAGCCTGTAGGGTCAGCATGTCCTCCTTGGCCCCCACCATCATCCATCACACTCCCCTCACTCATGCTGGTGCAGCCAGATGGGGCTGGCTTAGTATGCAGGACACCTCTGTGTCTTAACACTCGCTGTTTCCGGCCAGGAATGCTGTCCCCCTACATGACTGCTAGCTCCCCCTCATCTCCTCCCGGTACTTGTTCAACTGTCAGCCTCTCAGGAAGCCTTCCCTGACCAGGTCCTTCAAATTGGAACACCCCTCCCTGTCTTATCTCAACATTTTCATAGGACTCCTTCAAACACACCATTTAATCCTGGTATGTTATTTGTCTATCTACTTTCACTGGGATTGTAGGTCAATGAAGGCACAAATTTTGTAGATTGGTTTACAGCTGTATCTCTTAGGATAAAGTCACATAACTGGCACTTGAAAAGCAATTGCTGAATGAATGAGTTCTAATTTTGATACCAGGTGCTGTACATACGTTATCTTGTGCATCTTCATCTCCTAGCTGAGGAAACGAATGCTAATGGTGATTAGGTAATTTGTCTAAGGTGAATACAACCTTTGGGACAAGCCCCTGTATGTCTATGGGCTGGAAGGGTGATTCCATAACCTTCTTTTTTTTTTTTTACATAGGGATGATGGAATACAATCCCATCTTTTATTTTATTTTATTTACTTTTTGGCCAGGTTGACTGGCATATGGGATCTCAGTTCCCTGACCTGGGATTGAACTGCATTGGAAGCATGCAGTCTTAACCACTGGACCACTAGGGAACTCCCTGATTCCATAACCTTCTGGTTGATGTCTTCTAAAGTCTCATTAGACTTTGAAATTTGTCCCCAAGCGACAAATTATTCTGTTACGAGCACATCTGGACCTGAAACTAACACAACATTGTAAATCAGCTACACTTCATTTTAAAAATATATAAAATTTTAAAATTAAAAAACAAACACACACACACAAAACAAGTACCCTCTGAGACACAAATAGATCTATTTGGCTCCAAAGCTCCCTAATTTTTCCACAATGCTGGCAGTCCCTACAGTTTTCATTGTATGCCAGTCAATATGTTTAACTGAAAACATACTCAATTTACTGCATACTAAGTAACAGTTTTGGAGAAGGCAATGGCAACCCACTCCAGTACTCTTGCCTGGAGAATCCCAGGGATGGGGGAGCCTGGTGGGCTGCTGTCTATGGGGTCGCACAGAGTCAGACACAACTGAAGCGACTTAGCAGCAGCCGCAGCAAGTAACAGTTTGCTCCATCCAGTTTTTTACCCCAACATCCAATGCTTTCTACGTTTCCTAACTCCTGGGTCATTGATTCCCACTCAGAGGGCTTCTGAGCCAGTCTATCTTTAGAGCCTCCATTGCATTGGGCTGGAGATGGGGTTCACTCTGTCAGTCAGCAGGGAAATGGGTACATAAAAAGATGCCATCCTCAACAGTCTTTGCTAATGTCTCCTGATCTTGCTTTCACCCTGTTCTTTAGTATTTTTGCAATCACCGTATCAGCATTGGAACTTTCACAAAGCTAAAAGGAAGTCTTACTTTATGGGAAAAATAAAACAAACAAAAGGTTCTCCAAGGAAGCTGGCCTTCGCACTGTTTGTCTCCAACTACCTTACTGCTCCCACTTCTGGGCTTTTTTTAGTCTTTGGAGAAATAGTTCCTGTTCCACCATTAACAAATAACCCTAAATTGTAATATCTGGAATTTATTTCTTCTGTGATTCCTTTGCTTTTCCAAAACCACCATGTAAAATCTTTACTTCTCTGTCATCCCCTCTTCTTTCCTGTTTACAGGTCTTTTATCTCCTTTTAAGAAATTGTTCTTAACAAGAGTGCTTCAGATTTCATTAAAAGTCCATAAATTAAAAGTCTCAAAAATGCCTAAAACTATAGAGAGCATTCAAGTTGTATTAGGAAATCTCTTGATGGAGGAGGTGTTGCTGTCCTTGTCACTGAGAATCACATAGATTTGAGTGACAAATTTCCTATATTGCCCAAGGGATGAATCAGAGGGTTTCAGTGACACACCCTTCAACAAAATCAGAGACAAATAGGGACTGCTTCCCTGAGGAAGGGTGCAGCCAGGCAGGGTTTGGAGGGGAGACTGAAGTCATGATCCAGAAGATCCCCGTGACCATGGTCAGGGCTGCTGTTGTCCAGCTGCCTCCCCCAGGGATCAGAGATGTGGTTACTTAGAGCCATTCTAAAGTGACCCTGTCTACCCTAGGACTTCTGGGTCTGCAGAGTTCTGAATGAAAACAGGAAGAATAAATACAAAAGAGGAAGAAACTGCTCAGGAATCTGTCTGCCAACATGATCAAAATAACCACAGTACACAGGCACCAGGGAATAGCCAGTGGCCCAGGAGAAGGTACGGTTGCTGCTTAATTTGGTGGCCAAGGGCCCATCGTGGAAGGAGAAGATGCAGAGACCAGTTAAGACCCATAGAAGCCCTCAGCATTGAGAGGAATACAATGCAGTCTTCCACACAGAGTCAATGCTTAAATAAACAATGATAAGCCATAAAATAAGTATGAAAGCGTCCAAGAAGTTCTGTTTCTCCCCTAGGACATCAAGTAATTTGAAAATAAAAACTACAGTGCCTCCGAGTCACAGGTACCCTAAACACACACGTTTGGTCTTTCTTTGGGGTAATACAGCAGTTCACAGAGACATTTTTCCTCATCCAGGAACTTGCCTGAAAGTAGAGGACATTTAATTCAGATTCCTCTGTTCTTAATTGAGTGTCAGCTCTACGTCGATGCCATGCTCAGCAATTTTGCAAACCTCGTTTTCCAACCCTAACAACGATACAATTCCATGGTGATTTAAGGACACATTCCCGCCCTTCCATCCAAATGGGAGTAAAGCAAGGAGATTGTTTTACAGACAAGAAAACCAAATGTGTTGTCTGGGTCCACCAAGTAGCAGAATCCAAGACAGCTTAAACCTGCAAGTGATTTATTCAGGAAAAAAACAAGAGTAGGCAGGGAGAGCCTCAGACCCAATGCCAGTCTGACCCCCCTGAGAAAGAGTAGCAAGGAAGCAAACTTGAGTAGGAAGAGTCTAGGGCTGCAAGGCAGTTCCAAGAAAGGCTCGGCCAGGTTCAGCAAGGCCATCAAGCCAAAGTTGCCCTGGAGAAGTCTCAGTGTGTCCAGAATGGGTCTACCTTGATCTCCACTGTGCCTGTTGCTGGCTAGAAAGAGCCTGCAGGAAACTTGGCTGAGTTGAATCCGAAAGGGCAGCACATGGCAGGGGATGGAGGAAGGGGATGGGATGAAGGAGGGAAATGGGATGGAGCAGGGGGATGGGATGGAAGAGTGGGGTGGAAGAAGGGTGTAGAGGAAAAGGATGGAGCGGGGAGAAAAGAGGGGGATGAAGGAGAGAGAAAGTAGAGGGGGTGGAGGAAGGGGATGGGGCACCTGCAGCAGGAGATCTGAGTAGTGTGCTTTCTTTGCTGCCAAACCAAGGTATTAGAGAATTAAAACAAATTTCCCTATGCACTCAGCTTCTTTGTGGTGAAACTATGGTTCAAATCCAGGCTTTGGGGATCCATATTCCATATTTTTCTCCCTGTTCCAAGCAGGTCCCTTATTTGGGATGATGAAGTACTGTGGAATTTTCAGTTCTTTGAATTTATCTAAGTTTTGATTCTTTTTTTTTTTTTAAGTTCCCCTTTTATTGTGTTGCAGTCAGCTCACTTACAGGTTGGGGAGTGTTGCCAACTACCAGGTTGTCCAGTGTAGAATTTTATCCAGGTTTCTGGGTATAAGCTTGAGCCAAGAGAAAACATGACACCCCTGAAAAATACCCAGGCATCATTGTACCTCAGGCATCTCTGAGAGAGGACCTGCATTCTTGTTGGAGACACAGCATCCTGCCCTATAGAGTGTCTCTCCACTGGCTGATGCCCTAAGACAATAAACAGAAACACCAGCCTCTCACTGCGGCCAAGATATGCTTTTAGGCCCCACTCACCCTCTTCTTTCTCTCCTTGCTATGGAGAAGGTTTTAGCACAATAAGCCATTAGAGTTATGTTGTCAGTAATAGCAAAAGAAAGGTCTGTTAAGTAGATGAAACACTCTGAAGAAATTGTTCATTTCACTAATATTTATTGAGTACCTACCATGTGCCAGGAACTAGAAATGCAGTGTTGAAGGGGGGGACAGACGAGGCTCTGTCATCATGAAGTTTTCCCTCTAGTGGGAGCAGAAAGACAATGAACCCCAAACAAATGATATTAAATGGCAGTAGCTGTTGTGAACAATATAAAATATCACAAGGGGCTCAAGAGTAGTGGGGAAAGATGATGGTGCTTAAATAACCTGGTCAGGGAAGGCTTCTAAGCCTGGAAATGTAAGAAGGGCACCAGCCATGTGAGGATGCAGGGTAGGAGCATCCCAGGCAGAGGGAACCCGGGAGAGGAAAGACAGTGCCTGGAGGCAGGAACACGCATCCTGCATTTGAAGCACTGAAATGAGAGTCTGTGTAGCCGAAGCCTGGAGAGTACACGTTCAGCTTACTTAGGACTTTGTAAATCAAGGCAAAGATGGGATTTTATTCTAAGTGCAACTAGAGCTTTTTTAAAAATAATTTTATTTATTTATTTACTTGTTTATTTTATTGGCTGTGCTGGTCTTTATTACTTTGCAGGCTTTTCTCTAGTTGGGACAAGCGGGGGCTACTCTCTACTTGCACAGTGAGGACTTCTCATTGCGGTGGCTTTTCTTGCTTTGGAGCATAGGGTCTAGGTACATGGGCTTCAGTAGTTGCGCTCCCAGGTTCTAGAGCACAGGCTCAGTAGTTGTGACGTACAGTCTTAGTTCTTCCATGGTGTGCGGGGTTTTCCTGGATCAGGAATTGAACCCATATCTTCTATATTGGCAGACAGTTTCTTGACCACTGAACCACTAGGGAAGCCCACCACTGGAGAACTCTAAGCAGAGTAGTTCTAGGAGTCGATCTGCTGCTGTGGGCAGAATGCCTTGCAGGAGGCAGGGATACTAGGCGAGAGGCTGCTTGGCAGGGATTGCAGTGTCCTAGAGGGAAGATGACGGTGGCCATGGAAAAGGGGGTGAAATATGATTACATTCCAAAAGTCCTTGGCCTGCTCCTACAGAAGCTTATTGCAAACCAACCTTGTCTACATGGGACTGAGGCTATATTAATGGTCTTTTGGCTCTGACTGCCACTTGGGAAGGCAATGGGTCTTTTGGCCCTAACCACATGGAGTGCCACTTGGGAAGTCAGTGGGATACAGCTTATTGGACCTGGGGAGGCCCAGAAGAAAGCCAAAAGCACAGCCCCAACTTGACTCTGCATGGCTGCAGGGAAATCGGATTCAAAGAGCAAAGCCCAATTTCTTGGATTTGGGGTGCAGACTGAGGATCCACCATTGTTAAGATTATGTCCTTTCTGGTAATGGACTGTGGCCACACATCCCTGGAGGCACCATGAGACACACTGGTGAGTTATGTAAAACCCATAGTAGCTAACAATTACGCAGGACTCACTCTGTACCAGATACTGAATCCCTTACCCCTATTATCTCATTTAAATCTCATAGCTGTATAGTATAAATTACTATCTCCACTTTGTATATGAGGAAACTGAGGCACAGAGAGGCTAAGTTACCAAACATGACTATTCTCACTTCAAAGTCTCTCTTCTGCTAAATATGAGTAGGGCTCCAACGACTCCAAGGATGTTGAACCCTCACTCAGCAACCTATGGCTGTCCTGCATTTAAGGGCAGCTGGGCCAATCTGAGGGGATTCTCCTAAGATGTACAGCCAGCCATGTGGCTGATGTAGTCATTATGGAAGTGAACTTTCCCACTGTGGGCATTAACAATATGTCCTGGTTTTCAGAAAGACCCAACAGAAGACTAAAAGAGAGTGTCCGGCCCTCAACAATTTGACATCGCTGGTCCACCAATGCCATGGCTCAGCTCTAACCAACATACTGCTTACCCTCGTGGTGGAAACCCTTAGCAACAAATTCATTCAACAATTGTTTATTGTCTTACTAAGTGCCAGGTGCTAAACCAGCCGACTAAAGGTTTACATGGAACAAAGCCACTCTCTGCCTTCCGATTCTCACAGGTTAGTGTGGCAGCCAACAGGTAGACTGGCTAAAGTTCACAAAAGAAGAGAATTAACAACACAAAGTACTTTCGTAAATATTTAACCTGAAACTGCAGATCACAGAAGAGAAATGTGTTAGCTGAGTAGAAATTAGAATCTAGAATCCAGGTGGGTTGAGGCAGTCAGAGAGAGACAGATTTAAGAGAAGTAAGGGGGAAATTATTGAGGTTATTCTGGAGGAATTTGGAATATTTCTAAGGCTTCCAGACATTTCACTGTAAAAGGTAGCATCTGGCTGTAGTTCTGCCTGAGGCCACTGTCCTCTTTTGAGGCTGAAAGCACTTGCCATCTGCTTGATAAAGCTAATGTTGATACAGGAAGTTATTTTCTTTCTGACCTCTATTTTGCCCGGGAGAGATGGAAGCAAATCTAATAGCACACGGAATGGGGGAAATATGTTCTGGGGAAGCTTCCAGGCTAAAATCTGACTGCTCCTAAGAACTCTAAATTAGGCAGTGAGTGAGAGCTGCTTGGGAATCATTTATCAATGATTTGCGTATTGGGAAAAAAGACCAATCTTCTTTGGCAGGAGGAGAGCTGGGAATCTGAGAACTCCAGGGTCCTAAAAAGCCTCCCTCATCCACCTGACTTTCTCAGATATACGGAAGATCTTTGGGTCTTCAATGGAGAAAGAATCACTTGGATAGAAAGAAGAGAAAAACAGGGAAGATTTCTGGTAAATGTCCCACCCTTTCTTCTAACATAAAATTCCTCATCTGGGTCATATTACAGAGAGGGGGACAATGTTTCCAGAAGGTTGCACGAAAACATTTTCTGGAAAAGAGAATTGGAGGCTCCTGGAGTCCCTTTCTTCAACTCCTTGGCTGGATTATTAGTTCTTCGACACTTTGGAAAGATCGATGACTTTGGGGTGACAGGGAAAGGGTGGGGAGAGCCCCAGGTATTTAGAACAACCAACCAGAGCACACTGCTTTATCTTTCTGATGAATAAGAATTCTTCTATTCACAATATTGACTCTTTGCTATTTAAACTGCAAATACTTTAATCCTATTTGTTGTTACCTTTCAGTTCTGTTAATGTTCTTTTTTCCTTACTGAAGGATTTTATTTTCATTTGGTCAGCTTTACCTTGGCCTTTATAATTTTCACCTTGGGTTTTATACATAAAGAAGCCTTCAACAGCCACTACTATAAATTATTGATATTATTACCATAATCCAGTCCCTTTCTATAGTACACCTCCTGCAGGAGGATAAACTGTCCTGTTGAACTTAGATGGGGCCATATAACTTGTTGGTCAATGAAATGCAAGCAGGAATGACAGATATCACATATGAACAGGAGCTTCAAGAGTGCCTCCCATGCTTCAGCACCCTCTGTAAGAGTATTATTAATGTTTCTAGAGAGATATCACTGCGTCAACTAGGGCCCCAGGATGAAAGCCACACAGAAGACAGTTCAGCTGACCCATGATGGTACATAGCTCAAGCCAAAACAAGAACTTTAATGTAGTTACTCCTGTGATTTGAGAGGCGGTGTTACGACAGCACAACCCAGTCAGTCTATCCTGAATAAGGTGTGTTTCTAGCCTTTCTCTTATGCCTGCTGTTGTATTAGAAACAGAGTCTTAATTAGTAATTACCTAGATCATCCAACTAAGACTAAAAATAAGTATAACCTCTCATCTGAAAATCCTAAGAAACAAACAAACAGTATCAGAAATATACACAAACCACCTCCTCAAAGGTTTTAACATGTTTGCTATTTTCTTTGTAAATTCAGCATTCCAGAATGCAGAGTAGCAAATGGTGAGAATTGAAAAGGAAGAAAAGCAGAGAGTTGCCTTAAAACCACCTTGGAAACATTTGGCTTCAGAGTTTCAGTGTTGCTTTTTGTCCAGTCACACAAGGGCTCTGGAGCAGAGTGAGTTCTCCTGGGGGGAGTCTGCATCACCATTTCACCTATGACCGCCTCCATCAATTCCTCCATCTGCGTCTGACTCAAAGCTCTGTATCCAGTGGTGATACTGGATTGCCTGAAGAGGTGTGGAAAAGTGAAGGATGGAATTTTCCTGGGGGAATGCTGAAAGGTAGTGGAGTGCGAAGCCAGGAAACATTTGCCAAAATCCTATTTCTCCCAGCCAATGGATGCTGTTTATTCCTCATGAATGCAAGCGTGTCTGGAGAGGCTGCTGTGTCTCAGTCACCCTGGAAGGTACTGTGCCTTCTCCAAGGTGGCACTGTGACCTAAACACCCCTGGATTTGTAACAATCAGATGCAAAGGCCAGGAAGGATTGGGAAGGGTGTTTTTAAACACTTTGGTTCAAACCCAAAGGGGCTGAGGAACTCTAGGAGATGGCACGGAGATCCTAGAAAATGTTCAGAACTGCACCTTCCCAACTTTGAAAGCATCTTCATAGCCTCTGACTTCACCTGGTGGCTCAGATGGTAAAACGTCTGCCAGCAATGCGGGAGACCTGGGTTCGATCCCTGGGCTGGGAAGATCTCCTGGAGAAGGAAATGGCAACCCACTCCAGTACTCTTGCCTGGAGAATCCCACGGACGGAGGAGCCTGGTAGGATACAGTCCATAGGGTCCCAAAGAGTCGGACATGACTGAGCAACTTCACTTTCACTTTCATAGCCTCCGAGTTAGCCAGTGATGAGAATTGATGGATTCTAGTCAGAATCACATTTCTATATAATTAAGACCTAATTCTGCTCTTCTGCCCAAATTTTGGTGTTGAATGGCAGCCAAAATTTGACTCTTTTTTGAGCTTGAAGTCAGGGCAAATGGTACTGCTTCAACCCCCTCCACAACCACCTCCGCGATTCAGCAGAGATTCACAGATATATAAATCAGTGTTGGCTCCATTTAGAGGAGGATGGGGAGCTGGACAGCTCCCAGAGAAGTCGTATCCAGAACAATTAGTTACCAGCAAAACACATTCCAAACAGCATATCACAGAAACTGGAACCTCCCATATTTGAAGAACAGAAGCAGCTGGAAAAACAGGGGAAAAAAAATTGGTAAAAATCCTAACACAAGGCTACACTTTTGCTTGAGAGTGAATATATGTGTCCTCTCCAAATTAATGTGCTGAAACCTAATCCCTAAAATGATGGTACTTGGAGGGTAGGGCCCCTGGGAGGTGCTTAGGTCTTGGGACTCTGCCCTTGTGAATGGAAATCATGTCCTCAGGAAAGGGATCCCAGAGGCCCCATGCCTCTTCCCTTATGTGAAGAAGCAAAGAAAAAACAGCTAAGAACCAGGAATCTGGCATTTACCAGACACTAAGCTCCAGAACCTCCTCCAGAAGGATGAGAAATAAATATTTATTGCTTATAAACCACTCAGTCTGTGGAATTTTTGTTACAGTACCCCAAATGGACTGAGACAACTTCAAACAATGAGATTAAGAAACAGAGAAGTTGCTGAAGCTGTTACTGGAAGTCCTAACCTGGTGGGTCATTGGTGAAGAACCCACCTGCCAATGCAGGAGATGCAGGTTCGATCCCTGGGTTGGGAAGATCCTCTAGAGAAGGAAATGGCAACCCACTGAAGTATTCTTACCTGGGAAATCCCATGGACAGAGGAGCTGGACAGTCCACGGGGTTGTAAAAGAGTCGGACACAACTTAGAAACTAAACAACAATCATGAGAAAAGGACATTCCAAAATGGCACTGGAAGAATGCATCAGTGAATTAGATGATGGAGAGCAGGAAAGGATATCAACTGGACTAAATCAAAGGCAGTCTCATCACTTCCTTCATGGGAAGGAATCCAAAGGAACATATTGATACCATGTAGTAAAATTTAATATGATTCTTACTCCATAGCTTATGTGCAATCATTTTGAATTTATATAGATATTTAAACTCCCAAGGTAAAGAATCCTTTCAGGCTTTTTCTATTAACAGATAGGTACCTGACAGGTCTAGACAGATAGACCCCTCTGCGAAGGAAAGTCAGGACTCCAGTGCCCAGACTGGAGAGCTCAGATAACCTTCACTCCTTACATAACTGCACCAAGACAAGTCTTAGTCCCACCTGGGTGTGCTCCAAGGTACCCTTCACATCTGCCACCTCCTTTCATCCTCACAATGCCTTTGTAAGGCACATAGGGTAGATATTTAACAGATAAGGAACCTGAGGCCCAAGAAAGTGAAGGTCACGAAGTTGGCAAATGGCAGTGCTTTATCATTAAACCTGACCTTCAGGTTCTTTCCTCCAGCCCCTGCTACCTATTTGCCAAACCCTTCCAGAAAGATGCTGTGAACACAGTGTTCAAGCCAACAAGGAAATACATGTCTTAGATGCTTTTGAGTATGGCTTGCCAACTTTTTGAGATTTACCCTGAGCCCAGAGGTAGATCCTCGACAGACATATCTAAAACATTAGATCTTGCTGCATCCTGGCCTTGGCTGATGGGTCCAAGTGGATGCCTGTTCCATTCAGAACACACACACACACACACACACACACTCCAAATTCAGAGAGAGTCATTGGAGCTAGATTTTGTTATGGGAGATTTTCTGAAGCTGTTCTTCTCAGATGCTGGTGAAATACTTCAGTATCCATTCTATTTTTAATAGATTTTCTTAAAAAAATTTTGTCTAGGTAATCACTTTCTGCTACTTGCAATCAAAGATTCATAACTAGCAACACAATTTCTGAAGTCTCTCCCATTCTGCACCTTAAACTTGTGTTTTCACATAATATTTCTTGCTTTTACCCAAATGCAATTCTCTCTTCACTGATTACCTTTCATCCATTTATCTAACAATGACAAAGTTGGGGTACTTTCCATTTTGGCTGCATTTTCCTTGGACTCACCAAGTATTGACCTTCTCAGATGACCAAGGAAACAAATCAGAGGTTGGAGAGCAAAACCACACTTAGGCACTTAGGAGGGATGAATGGACTGGGAGAAAGCCAATGGGATTGTGAAATCCCTTCTAAATTAATAAACTCTCTGTCAAATGGCCTCAATTCCTCTGAACATTAAAGAGGTACGAAAAGTCTGTCTCAGGCCCACCAAAACCAACTGATTGATTCCCATTGCAGGCTGGGTCAGTTCAGTATCCTTAAATCACCTTTTTTTTTTGAGCAGAGTTTGCATTTCACAAAATACCAGACCAGCAGTCTGGTAGGTAAAATGACACTCAGAAGAAGAGTATTATGAGCTCTAAGCTTGTGAGTGGAGTTATACATATGTAAAAAAATCATTTAAACCGTAATCCCTGCCTTTGCTTGAAACGAGGGAGGCAAGGATGGACTTTCAGCGGCTCTTCCATTTGATAAGGCTGAGCACAGTTCAGTTCAGTGCAGTGCCATCACTCAGTCATGTCTGACTCTTTGCAACTTCGTGGACTGCAGCATGCCAGGCTTCCCTGCCCATCACCAATTCCTGGACTTTGCTCAAACTCATGTCCATCAAATCAGCGATGCCATCCACCCATCCCATCCTCTGTCATCCCCTTCTTTTCCTGCCTTCAATCTTTCCAGCATCAGGGTCTTTTCCAATGAGTCAGTCCAATGAGTCTTCACATCAGGTGGCCAAAGTATTGCAGCTTCAGCTTCAGCACCTGTCCTTCCAAAGAATGTTTAGGGTTGATGTCCTTTAGGATTGATTGGTTTGATCTCCTTGCAGTCCAAGGAACTTTCAAGAGTCTTCTCCAACATCACAGTTCAAAAGCATCAATTCTTCAGTGCTCAGCTTTCTTTACAGTCCAACTCTCACATCCATACATGACCACTGGAAAAACCATAGCTTTGACTAGATGGACCTTTGTCAGCAGTGATGTCTCTGCTTTTTACTATGCTGTCTAGGTTTGTCATAACTTTTCTTCCAAGAAGCAAGCATCTTTTCATTTCTTGCCTGCAGTCACCATCTGCAGTGATTTTGGAGCCCCCCAAAAATAAAGTCTGTCACTGTTTCCATTGTTTTCCCATCTATTTGCCACAATGTGATGGGAATGGATGCCATGATCTTCATTGTTTGAATGCTGAGTTTTAAGCCAGCTTTTTCATTCTCCTCTTTCAGTTTCATCAAAAGGCTCTTTAGTTCCTCTTCGCTTTCTGCCATAAGGGTGGTGTGATCTGCACATCTGAGGTTATTGATATTTCTCCCAGCAATCTTGATTCCAGCTTGTGCTTCATCCAGCCTGGCATTTGGCATGATGTATTCTGCATATAAGTTAAATAAGCAGGGTGACAATATACAGCCTTGACGTACTCCTTTCCCAAAGGCTGAGCACAAGTCGCTGTGAATTAGAAAACAACAAATGGAGCTGTGAGGCAGCATGGATGTGCCTTGAAGCCTTCCCGGGGCTTTCCAGGCTGCTCTACGGGGTTATGGGGAAAGTAGATCTGGCCTGCACACCAGAGAAGGGGCATGATTTGCACAAGTAGCTAAAGAACTGCACACAGAGCCCTTCTCATCCCTAGGTAGCATCAAGCATGGGTAACCAACAGGGTATTTTATGAGCCTCCAGAGTCTACTTCAGTGTGGCTAAAGGTACTTTTAATTGGTTTTCTATTCAGAGGCATTAAATTAACTTTACCTAAAAATATTGCTTACTTAGGTCAATGAAGGAAAATTGGATTTAGATTTAGAGTCTCTGCACAGCTGCAAAATAAGCTCTAAAACCTTTGCATTTGTACCACAGCATATGGGCAAAGTGAAGAGCAAATGACTTTGCAATTCCTGATTTGAGTGTAAGGACTATTATGTCTGACACCAACTACTTTTCCACTCTTTCCATTTGCTATAGGGGGAAGATAAAAAGGTTAAAGAAACAGAGTCAGATTTGGATTCTTCTAAGCTGTTCGTCACCACTGATAAGCTAAATCACCTCACTGAGGTGGAGGCAGTATCAGAGACAGGCAGTCAGGCCTTGCTCTGTTAGTCAGAAATATTTAGACACAGAGAAACAGCACTGAGGAGGGAGTCCTGAGACTCAGGTCTGAAGCCCAACTTAGACATGCAGTTTCTCCTGAGTGAGCCTGGAAAATAAAGAATCTCAAGATTCAATCATCTCTAAACTCCTTCCTGGTTGGAAGCATGCTTATAAATCGGCATTTTCTTTATTATATTTATTATCCTAAAATTTGGGTAAATTTAAACTCCAAAAGTTTCATGCAAAATCTGAACATTAAAAGCTCTTTTTTTATTTTATTGAAGTACAGTTGATTTAATGTTTTGTTAATTTCTGCTATACAGCAAAGTGATTCAGTTATATAAATGTGTATATATATATATATATATATTCTTTTTCATATCCATTTCCACTATGGTTTATCCAGGATGTTAAATATAGTTCCCAGTGCTATATGATAGGACCACATTGTTGTTTATCCTTCCTATGTATATTAATTTACATCTTCTAATCCGAAACTCCCAGTCCATCCCTCCCCCTACCTTCTCTTCCTTAGCAAACAAAAATATATTCTCTATATCTGAATCTGTTTCTTTTTCATAGATATGAACATAAATTCTTATTTATCTAAAATCAAAACACCTCAAAGTTCAAATAATCAGAATGATCCTTGTGAAAACATGTAATGTTCATATTAATGGTTACAACATTGTGCAATATCCTAAATGAGCTTCAAAATTATAACCGAAAGATAAATTTCTGTTCACTTCAGCTTTAAAAAGTATATTCCAATTCTCTTCCTGGGAAATTCTCAGGAGGTTAGAGACAAATCAGAAAAATTCAAAAAAGATGAAGCCTCTGCTATTACTCCACCAGATTGTTTAAATCTCAATAGTGAGGCTGTGGTTTGCACTGATATTTCCCCTCTTGTAAGTAAATCTCTTTTCATTTGAACTTGTCTCATTTCCATCAGTTATTCTTGGCATCCAGAAAAGGCATGATGGTTTTCAGGGCTTTGTTTGTTTGTTTGACTAAAATCAGAAAGCTGCCAGGCCAGCAACAAGAAGAGTCACAGATGGCTTCATTTCTTTGGATCTTGAAATGACTGACCCCACCTGGAAGAAAAGTTTCTCTAAATTCAAAATTAAGTAAGAGGCAGTTTCTTTTGTTTTATAGTAGAGAGCTAAGTGCAACCATTTAAGATGTCTATCTTTTCCCAGAGAGAGCACAGTTGTTCAGTCAAGATGCTCAGAATAGCACAGGCTAGGCACTCACCAGGCACTGAACACCTGCTGATGGCTGAGATGCCGTCCCCTCCTCAAGACCAGACCAGCTTTCTGGGTGACAGAGTCCACTGTGGCAAGTCCCTACCTTGGGAAAGCATAACATGCCATGGGACGCAGAAAGGATGGGAAGAGAATTCCCTCTGAGCACTATTTGCATTAGGGAAAAACTTTAGAGAGGGTTGACTTTACCCTTTCTTTACAGTCTTTTTTTAAAAAGGCATTGCATAATAGTGATCAAGACCAGCAGACTGTAGAGCAAAACAGATGGGGTTCAAATCCCAGTTGAGCCACTTACTAGCTGAGTGACCCTAGGTAAGTGACTGAACCTCTCTATGCTTCATATTTCCCACTGTTGAAGGAGATAAGGACCATGCCTGCTTCCTAGGGTAGCTGTGAAGATTTAAAGCCCTCAGACTCAGGCCTGGCATGAGCCACTGTGAAGTTCTTATTTTCCTTCAGTGTTTTAGGTTCTAATGTCTCACCCATTTATCCTCAATCTAACACCTTCAAGGTTCTCACATATAGCAGTTGTTGTTTACTTGTGAAGTTGTGTCCTACTCTTTGTGACCCTATGGACTGTAGCTCACCAGGCTTCTCTGCCCATGGGATTTCCCAGGCAAGAATACTAGAATGGGTTGCCATTCCTTCTCCATGGATCTTCCCAACCCAGGGATCGAACCCATGTCTTCTGCTTGGCAGGTGGATTGTTTACCACTGAGCCACCAAGATTGTAAATTCCTTAAAGGCAAGGCTATATCTTCCTCATGAGTCGTGAGCACAATGACTTTCACATAGTTGGTCCTGAATTTATTTCATACATAACTGTAAGAAGTAAAAACAAATAAACAAAACCCATAAAAACATAGAGAAGTAGAGGGTGGCTTCTGGAGTCATACAGACTTCAGTTCTGGCTCTGTTAATACTGTCTGTGGAATCTTGGACATTAATTCTATCTGTCCCTAATCTACTCATTAGTAAGAAGGGAAAAATCACAGGACCTCCTTTGTAGGGCTGTTGGGGGCTTAAATGAGACAATGTATATAAAGGACCTAAAAGGCACCTAGCATTTAGTAAAAGTTCAGTAACAGTTAGACATAGTTGCAATTGTCTTGTTCCCTCCATCTTTATTATAGTTGCTGCTTGCTAAGCTGCTTCAGTCATGTCCAACTCTTTGCGATCGTATGAACTATAGCCTGCCAGGCTCCTCTGTCCATGGAATTCTCCAGGCAAGAATACTGGAGTGGTTATTATGCCCTTCCCTAGCTGATCTTCCCAACCCAGAGATCGAACCCATTTCTGTTCCATCTCCTACATTTGCAGGTAGGTTCTTTACCACCAGCACCACCATTAATTTGGGGCAATTTTGTTTGTGGGGAAACATACCTCCACTAACCAATGACCTCTAAGGATAAAAATGTATCCTAATGCAATATGACCATTAAGGATAATGATTATGAACCTGAGCTAATTTAAAAAAAATTCTAAATATGCTAAGCATACCTGCTTAAGAATTCCAGGAAGTAAGTTTAATATTTTAGGAACTTGTCCCAAACATTTGCAAATGTCAGCACTTCAGAAGAGTCCCCTGGAGAAGGCAATGGCACCCCACTCCAGTACTCTTGCCTGGAAAATCCCACGGACACAGGAGCCTGGTGGGCTGCAGTCCATGGGGTCACAAAGACTCGGACACGACTGAGCGACTTCACTTTCACTTTTCACTTTCATGCATTGGAGAAGGAAATGGCAACCCACTCCAGTGTTCTTGCCTGGAGAATCCCAGGGATGGGGGAGCCTGGTGGGCTGCCGTCTGTGGGGTCGCACAGAGTCCGACACGACTAAAGCGACTTAGCAGCAGCAGCAGAGTCCCCATCTCTCATTTTGTCTCTAGCCATATGAAATATGATCTATAGTTCACCTGTGTAAAGGCATTGTAAAGGTCACTAGGTGGAAGGCCCTATTTTTCCTTAGTACAGCTAGGGGAAAATGAGGCATAGAGAAACATCTGGCTCCAAGATAATAGAATCAGTGGCAAAACTTATCAAAAAAAAACCCATTCATTCTCAAGGCCTCATCCAAATACCAGATGCAAAAGCAAATCTCCCCGAATTGTTAAGTATAACTTCTAGTATATAGTATACACTTCTAGTATAATTTAAGTTTATGCTTCTAAAAGAGCATATCATTAAACTGAACCATCAAAAATCCAAATCTTCAGGGGAGAGACTCAAATATATAGCATTCTGGCGGCCTTGCTTGTTGAAAAGAACTTCAAGTATGGCATCAATTGTGATCCAGTCAGGAGATAGAAATGATTCCAGTTACTTTAACAGAGAGAAAACAATATAAAAAGTTGTTAACTTGGAACTGAAACACTCAGTGAAAAGGAAGAGAGAATGCTATCGTGGAGGCAGCAGCAGCAGGAAGCAGCTACCAATCCTAGACCTGGAGGAGCAAAGGAAAGATGTTGGAACTATTAAAACCTACACTTGGAGGTGGGGTGCCATGGGGCTGAGACTCAAATGCCTTAGAAAGGGCATTAGACTAATAATCTTGTAATAACAGAGAATATAACTGCCAAAATACTGACTCACTATGCAGCACACCTGAAATGAACACAGTATTATAAGTCTACTATACTACAATACGGGAAAAAAGGGGGCAGCTGTTTGGCTGGTGCTGGTTTCCCTCAGGTTGGAGGGTGGGCCCTATGGACCTGGGACCCAGACCTGTAAAGAAAGGGCTTCACCCATCAGCTGCTGACTTCTCAGAGGGATGTGAGGAGGCTGATTCTAAGTGTTAAGAAAACTGTCCCCTGGATCGGACCGCTTCTCCGGGAATGAAATATGACTGAGGAGGTGGAGCTTTGCTCGGGTGATTGAAGGACAGGAGCCAAATGGAAAGAAGGAAGTCCCGTTACTAAACCCTCCTCCTGTCTTGTTTTTAGCACATGCAGTCCACTGAGCTGAACCTGAAAGAAGCTGGTGAAGCAAAAACATGCTTTGCAGAGTCAAGCGTGGTTGACATCACAAAGGAGTAGAGGGGGAAAAGGCCAGTTGGCACATGTGCCTTTTAAAATATTTTGTTTCACTTTATCATAATTTATACCCAATCTAGTGATCTGCCTCCTATATTTGGCTTGGCTCCTGTTTGCAAACTTCCTATCATAACTAAGGTAAGGGACTTCCCTGGTGGTCCACTGGTTAAAAATCCACCTTACGATGCGGGGGACATGGGTTTGATCTCTGATTGGGGAACTAAGATCCCACCTGCCTTGGAGCAACTGAGCCCATATGCCACAGCTAGAGGGTTCCTAATGGCATTGAAACATGTAAAATATCATGTATGAAACAAGTTGCCAGTCCAGGTTCGATGCACGATACTGGATGCTTGGGGCTGATGCACTGGGATGACCCAGAGGGATGGAATGGGGAGGGAGGAGGGAGGAGGGTTCAGGATGGGGAACACATGTATACCTGTGGCAGATTCATTTTGATATTTGGCAAAACTAATACAATTATGTAAAGTTTAAAAATAAAATAAAATTAAAAAAAAAAAGAAAGATCCTGTATGACACAGTTAAGACCTGATGCAGCCAAATAAAAAAATAATAATAACTAAGGTAAGAAAATTGTCTTACCAATCCAAATATGTTGTCTTTTTTAGACTTGCAGTCCATGGGGTCGTGAGGAGTCGGACACAACTGAGCGTCTTCCCTTTCACTTTTCACTTTCATGCATTGGAGAAGGAAATGGCAACCCATTTCAGTGTTCTTGTCTGGAGAATCCCAGGGACGGGGGAGCCTGGTGGGCTGCCGTCTGTGGGGTCGCACAGAGTCAGACACGACTGAAGCGACTTTGCAGCAGCAGCAGTAGCAGATTAAAATTAGAGATTAAAAAAATAATAATAACAGCAGATTTTTTCTACCCTGAAGCCCTACAAAATTATGATGTATCCACCATACTTATTTTCATAAATGCTATTTATTATCAGGAAAATGATACATATGAATCTGCAATTTGTAAAAGACCATTGAAACATAATACAGAAAACCTAATGGACTCTATAATGTTTCAGTAAATAATTATAAAGAATAACTTCAGAAATGGTGTTGCTAATGGAATCCACATATCACTGGAAAATGCTCGGTGCTTTTGTTGTTATTGGCTTTGTTTGAATTATTGCAAAGAATGAATTGTCCAAGACACATAATCCCTAACGCAACCTGTTAAAACTTGATTTTGTTTTGCTCAGAAGTAACTAAGGAGTTGCATTCAGATTCAATGGAGACCAACTCAGAGATATTTACCCAAAGAATATACTCCTATTCATTTAGGAGTGCTGTCAATTCAAGAAGTATTCTTAGGATGGCTTTAACAATGCATAAACATAACTTTGTAGATTAAGTTTAAAACAAGGTCTGTAATTCAAGCAACCAATAGCGCCTTTGAAAAGATACTCCTAACACATTGACAAGGGTCTGAATCTGAGATAGGGAGATGAGTGCCTCTTAGCAGTAGGGTATCTGGTAGCTCAGCTAAGCACATTTCCCATCCTCCCTTGCAGTAACCTGTAGTGACGAATTTCTCCATGACACGGTTGGGATGCTTGGGTCACGTAATATCTCACACTTGCCTTTCCATGTTTCTCCCCTTGCCTTGGGGTACAATGACAAAGACAGTGACTAGAGTGACATTGAAGCCTAGGTACTGAGGATAGCAGAGTGACATCACCTAAATGACTGGACAGGGAGCAGATGATTCCCTCCCACCTCCCCTCATCCACAGCCTGGAACTTCTCCCCTGGAATATAATAGGAGAAATAAACCTCTACCACAGGGGCTTCCCTGGTGGTCCAGTGTTAAGACTTCCACTGCAGGGGGCACAGCTTCCATCCTTGGTCAGGATCGAGGGTCCTGCATGCTGTGCAAGATGGCCAAAAAATAAAAATAAATTTGAAAAAAAAAGAAACCTCTACTACATTTAAGCTAATAATATACTTTGGGCCTATGGGTCATAAGAATTTAGTCCAATCTAATCGATATATTGCCTGGAGAATCCCAGGGACGGAGGAGCCTGGTGGGCTGATGTCTATGGGGTCGCACAGAGTCGGACACGACTGAAGCGACTTAGCAGCAGCAGCAGCAATCGATATATAAACCAATACATCGTCTAGAGGGCTTCCCAGGTGGTGCTAGTGGTAAAGAACCCACCTGCCAAAGCAGGAGACATAAGAGACATGGGTTCAATCCCTGGGTTGGGAAGATCAGCCTGGAGGAGGGCCTGGCAACCCACTCCAGTATTCTTGCCTGGAGCATCCCATGGACAGAGGAGCCTGGTGAGCTATAGACCACAGGGTCACAAAGAGTTGAACAGGACTGAAGTGACTTAGTGTAATGCATGCACACTGTCTAGAAGGATTTGAAGTAGTCTGGATAGAGTTCCTAGAAGAAATAAAACCAAATCTAGGCTTTCACTAACAGCCACGACTAATTTAGAATCTTTTTATGCCAGGGACTAGGTAAAGAACTAGTATTTTCTAATTGTATTTTAAAGGTGAGGAGGTGGACCTCAATGAGGGGAAGGTATGGACAGTGTTTCCAATGCTGCCTTTGACCTGACATGTTTAAACTGTCAGAACTGGTCTTTTTATTTATTTATTTAAATTTTATTTTATTTTTAAATTTTACACAATTGTATTAGTTTTGCCAAATATCAAAATGAATCCGCCACAGGTATACATGTGTTCCCCATCCTGAACCCTCCTCCCTTCTCCCTCCCCATTCCATCCCTCTGGGTCGTCCCAGTGCACCAGCCCCAAGCATCCAGTATCGTGCATCGAACCTGGACTGGCAACTCGTTTTATACATGATATTTTACATGTTTCAATGCCATTCTCCCAAATCTTCCCACCCTCTCCCTCTCCCACAGAGTCCATAAGACTGTTCTATACATCAGTGTCTCTTTTGCTGTCTTGTACACAGGGTTATTGTTACCATCTTTCTAAATTCCATATATATGCGTTAGTATACTGTATTGGTGTTTTTCTTTCTGGCTTACTTCACTCTGTATAATAGGCTCCAGTTTCATCCACCTCATTAGAACTGATTCAAATGTATTCTTTTTAATGGCTGACTAATACTCCATTGTGTATATGTACCACAGCTTTCTTATCCATTCATCTGCTGATGGGCATCTAGGTTGCTTCCATGTCCTGGCTATTATAAACCATGCTGCGATGAACATTGGGGTGCACGTGTCTCTTTCCCTTCTGGTTTCCTCAGTGTGTATGCCCAGCAGTGGGATTGCTGGGCATACACACTGAGGTCTTTTTATTTTTAACGGAGAACATTGATAAGTCATTTATATTGTAGCTGGTTCAGTGGCTCGGATTGACAGGCAAAAGTTAAATAGAGCCTTCTGCTCAGCCCACTGTTCTCTAAGACACCTCCATGCTCTATCCTCTTAAAGCCCTTCCTGGAATCCTGCAGCTTGCCTTAACTCATGGTAACAGTCAGAGACCAAAAAGGTTAAGGCCACTCAGACTGAGAGCACCAAACTCTTTCACTATAGAAGCATATCAATAGAGTCTGTGAATGTCCTAAGTGCTGTCTGCCCAAAATCCCTGCCCTCTGCCTTCTGGACATGTGATACAGCATGTCATGTCCTGGTCTCTAGGTGGTCAAGCGTGGCCATGTGACTAATTCAGGCCTATGAGTTAGAAGCAGAATAGACAGCACCACTTCCAGCCTGGAGCACTTCATTGTTGGTGCAAGACCCTCCAAAATTATCTTTCTTTCTGCCACAGTAACTAGCAGCATTTGAGATGATGGCTACTTCATGAGGCACTTGTAGCCTAAGCACGAAATAAATCTTTGCTATTAGAAGACACTGGGATTTTGCAGTTATTTGTTACGCTAACCTTGCCAATCCTGATAATAATAATTAACGATCACTGAGTGTTCTATGAGCTTCCCTGGTGACTCAGGTGGTAAAGAATCTCCCTGCAATGCAGAAGACCTGAATTCAATCTCTGGGTTGAGAAGATTCATTGGAGAAGAGAATGGCAACCCACTCTAGTACTCTTGCCTGGAGAGTCCCCATGGACAGAGGAGCCTGGCAGGCTACAGTCCATGGGGATCACAATTCTTACCACTTTATATATCCTCATTTAATTCTCATAACACACCTTCAAGATGGCTAGTGTTGTATCCTTCTGGCACAGATAAAGAGACAGAGGTACAGAGAAGTTATGCAAATTGTGTAACTAACGCAGAAGGTAGAACTAGTTTCAGGAACAGGAAGTCTGTCTCCAGGGCCTGAGATCTAACCACTGAGCTAGGGCACCTCTCGACCATACATTTAAAAATGATCGATGTAACAAGCTTTAATCAAATTGCTCATCCTTAAAAATATACACATTGAAAACTGAAGTAAAAACATACTGTTGTATCGAAGTCACTATATGCTACCCTCAAGTTTAACTCTTGTTTGCAGTTAATTGCAATTATTTTATAAGGTGAAAAAAATTGGCATTTAAAATAATTGCACCCCAGATGTCACTACTTGAGTCGCCAAGTTGCATGATAATTTAAAAAAAGTAATAGCACACCCATGAAATAAATAACATTTAACCATGAAGGCTGCACTTTCTGCTTGCTCTGGGTCTACACTCTTGAACCTGGTCTCCCTGAGTTAGAGAGATACTTTAAAAAAAAACAGGAACTGGAAACATTATCTATTTAGCGTGTTTCATTTTAGATTAAACAGATTTTACTCCCTGTTCCCTGGTAATTATATATAATTAAAAAGCACCAAGGAATGTGCGTAAAAGCACAATGAAGTAATAATCATGTGGATGGTGGCTTATTTTAACTCACTACTGAGGGGAAGTTGCTTTTATTCAGATTAATTTGTGGAAGAACTGATGCAGACATGACAATGAGATAGAAGGGAACATGTTCTTCAAATTGCTTAGCTCAGAAAACACGATTAATGAAGCACATCTAATTGCATCAGAGTTTCAGAAGGCATGATTACGGAGTACATGTTAAAGGTCACCCTCCTTTGGAACAGCTTTCTCTTTGGGGCAACCCTTCCTATTTTTCAGAACCTTTACTGAAGTTAGGCTGGTTCAGATCACTGCTAAAGCAAGACCTCGCTGAGTAGCTACAACAGTCGGAGGTTGTGTTCAAGCGTCATCTTGGTGTCATGCTGCCCATCCCTCACCCATATTCTCCAGAACAAAGTCAAGTATGGAAATGCTGACCAACAACTCAAGTCTTTCACTTGTTTAAAAGCAATGTATTGCCATACATTAACCACTACAACATTGTAAAGTAATTAGCCTCCAATTGAAATAAATAAACTTATATTAAAAAATATAATACATAAAAGCAATGTATTGAGCATTACTGCACTAAGACACTGAGCTGAAATTATTAGAGAAATAATCAAAACTACAGTGAGGTACCACCTCACATCAGTTAGAATGGCCATCATGACAAAGTCTACAGATAGCAAATGCTAGAGAGAATGTAGAGAAAAGGGAACCCTCCTACACCGTTGGTGGGAATGTACATTGGACAGCCACTATGGAGAACAGCCTGGATATCCCTCAGAAAACTGAAAATAGGATTACCATATGATGAAGCAATCCCATTCCTGGGAATATACCCAGACAAAACTATAATTCAAAGTGGTACATGAGCCGCTATGTTCATAGCAGAACTGTTCACAACAGCCAAGACATGGAAACAACCTAAATGTCCATCAGCAGATGAGTGGATAAAGAAGAAATGGTATATACATACAACGGAATACTACTCAGCCATAGAAAGGAACAAAATAACACCACCTGCAGCATCATGATGTAACTAGAGATTGTCATACCAAGTGAAATAAGTCAGGATAAAGAGAAATATCATACGATATCACTGAAGTGTTTAATCTAACATATGGCACAAATGAACCTGTCTACAAAACAGAAATAGACTCACAGACAGACAGAGCAGATCTTTGCTTGCCAAGAGGATGGGGAAGGGATGGATTGGGAGTTTGGAATTAGCAGATGCAAACTACTATATACAGGATAGATAAACAAAAAGGTCCTACTGTACAGCACAGGGAACTATATTCAACATCCAGAGATAAAGCATAATGGGAAAGAATATATATGCGTATTGAATCACTTTGCTGTACAGCAGAAATTAACACAGCATTGTAAATCAACTATACTTTTAAAAGAAACTTACTGAGCTGAGTACTATGGTGTGCAAAATATAAGGATGTGAACACATGCCAGGAGCTCCCTCTGTGTCAAACACCACCTTGTTTAATCCTCACAACAACTTGATAACATCATGACCATTATCATCTCTATGTTTACATCAGGTAGGAAATAAGGCTTATGATAATACCTGTAGAATGCTACGTAGTGATCTAGGTGTTAAGAAGAAGCATGGAAGGAGGGGTGGGGAGGGCCAGGGTTACCCAGCAATTTTAAATCGGGTGGTTAGGGAGTGTCATGAAAGTAACATTTGAATAAAGACCTAAAGAAAGTGAGGGGAAAACCACAGAAATCTGCGGGAGTGAGGGAAGGCACTCTAGGCAGAGAGGAGAGCAAGTACAAAGGGCCTGAAGTGGAGAATGTTGAAGGGGTGGCAAGGAGGAGTGGGAGGGAAGTAGTCGGGGATTCATCAGAGGGAAGGGAACCAGAGCATTACGGTGGTGGAAGTGACTGAGGGGCATGGGCTTTAAGTGACAGGGGACGTCCTTGGAGCATTTGGGGTGCAGAAGGGTCAGAATCTGACAACAGAGTCACTCTGGCCACCGTGCTGAGAAGAGACCAAAGGGCAGCAAAGAAGAAACAGGAGGCCCGCTAAGAGGTTGTTGTAGCTACCCAGGCAAAAGCGGACAGTGGTCTGGCCCAGGGTGGCAACTGCAGAATGTCAAAAAAAAAAAAAAAAAAAAGGAAAGAAAAAGGCCAGATCTTGGACACACTATATTTGTAAAGTAGAAACAGAATTTATGACAGATCAGATGGGGAGTGTCAGAGATAGTGGGTCAGGGATGGCCCCAGGTCTTTGGCCTAGCAACTAGCAACATGGAGCGGTCTTTTGCTGAGATGGGGAAGGCTGAAAGGAACAACTTTGGAAGCCTCAGTCTGGGGAACTTAAGTTTGAAGTACCCATGAGACAACCAAATGGAGGTGTCTAATAGGCTAACAGAGATGTCAAAGAGACAGAACAGAGCTGGAAATAGGCATTTGAACATCATTAGCATCAACATGGTACTTAAAGTCAAGGGAACAAATGAGGCCACCAGGGAGACCAGTATAGAGGAAAGCAGATGCCCAGAGGCTGAGTCCTAGGTCATGCCAACATTTCATGGTTGGAAGATGAAGAGGAGAACAGCCACAGAAGCAGGAAGAAAACACAGCATCCAGAAGAGTGACCTGTGAGTCAACCACACTGGAGGAAATAACTTATTCTGCTTCCTTCAGTGGGCTTTTGACATAAAATGGTTTTTCCAGTGACATGTATGGATGTGAGAGTTGGACTGTGAAGAAAGCTGAGCACCGAAGAATTGATGCTTTTGAACTGTGGTGTTGGAGAAGACTCTTGAGAGTCCCTTGGACTGCAAGGAGATCCAACCAGTCCATTCTGAAGTAGATCAGCCCTGGGATTTCTTTGGAAGGACTGATGCTAAAGCTGAAACTCCAGTACTTTGGCCACCTCATGCAAAGAGTTGACTCATTGGAAAAGACTCTGATGCTGGGAGGGATTGGGGGCAGGAGGAGAAGGGGACGACAGAGGATGAGATGGCTGGATGGTATCACTGACTCAATGGACGTGAGTCTGAGTAAACTCCGGGAGTTGGTGATGGACAGGGAGGCCTGGCATGCTGCGATTCATGGGGTCACAAAGAGTCTGACATGACTGAGCGACTGAACTGAACTGAACTGAAGAGGATAAATGGGAAATCCTTTTAAAAATTTGTAAAGCCTTCTGTGTCTCCAAGATTTCTAAGAACTTTACAAGTGTGCATGCAAACCAAGTATATTGATTTTAAAAACTAAGTGCATACACATTTATTATATTGATTTTAAATGTATCAATTTAAACAAATCAATCAACCAAAATATATGAGATAAAGCTCCCAGAATAATACTACATTTCAAAATACTCAAATTATAAAACCCATCAAGATTCTTTTTTTTTTTTACTTTTAATTTTGTATCAGGGTATAGCCAATTAACAAACAATGTTGTGATAGTTTCAGGTGAACAACAAAGGGATTCAGTCGTACATATATATGTATTCATTCTTCCCCCAGTTCCCCTCCAATCCAGGCTGCCACATAACACTGAGCAGAGATTCTTAAACAATGGTGTCTCCCTGCAACCTCCAGCCACTTGATCAATCCTTCAGTGGCTATGGCAAAGTGAAAGCGTTGCTCAGTCATGTCCGACTCTTTGCAACCCTGTGGTCTATAGCCTGCCAAGACTCCTCTGTCCATGGGATTCTCCAGGCAAGAATACTGGAGTGGGCTGCCATTCCCTTCTCCCAGGGATCTTTCTGACCCACGGATCGAACTCCAGTCTCCTGCATTGCAGGCAAATTCTTTACTGTCTGAGCCACCAGGGAAGCTATGGCAGCTAAAAGAGAAAAAATATTTGCTTCTTATGGTATCAGTGTCATTCCAGAATGTAATCTCTTGCTTCTCTGCCAGAGGCTACAGGGTTATCCCCAGAGAGTCAAGAACTAACAATAAGGCTGTGTTTTCACTCCTTTCACTCACCCATCATCCCCAACGACAGTAATGTCCTAAACCTAGTACTCTGAACCTTGTATGCTACCTGTCATACATTTAAAACCTATTTTTAGGATCCTATTGTTGGGATCATGACATTTGTTTATTGGACTTAGAGCTTATAATGAACCTAGGAATCTTTCAATATTAGTAATGACAGATGGCCATTCACTTCTACGGTGAAAATGTTAGAGAGGAAGTAGATTTTTAGGGCACGTGCTTTGGAGTCAGACTGCCCAAGTTCAAATCCTACAATACTTACAATCTCCCTCGTAGGCTTGTTGTGAGGATTCAATGAGTTTAATATTGATAAAGCTTTCAGGATGGTGTTTGACACGTGGTCAGTGCTTCATGAGGGCTCATTCCGAAACTGGAAGTATCTCACCCATGCTAACTGTGTGCTTGATATTGTCGTAAGCACTGGGGATATGATGGAAAACAGGACAAGATCTATGCATGGGTGGTGGGGAGAAACAAACAAGGAAACAGATGAATGGGATAATTATAGAGTGTGTGAAGTATTAAACAAAGACATGTGACAGTGGCTAGGAGTGGCGGGAGTTGAGGAAAGGCCTCTTGAAGAAGGGAAAATTGGAACCAAGTTCTGAGCAACTAAAAAGGCCCCAGGCATGTGAGGAGCCAGAGTTAGAGGATTCCCAGCAGAGAAAACCACAAAAGCAAAGAAATACAGCCATGAAGACAAAACAGCCAACTCGATCTCAGAAAATAAACCATCTAATTTAATGTGGGGAAGGCATGTGAGTCAGACATGTAGGGCCAAATTAAGCCACTCAGGAATCAGGCAGGGAACATATCCATAGGGGAATCCTTCACACCCATGGGCAAATGTCTCAGAATGTATCGATGAAGTATTGATCAAGCTTGATGCTGCAAGGGAAGGATACATTTGAGTTCTAATTTGATTGACCTGCAGATTTTTATTGCAGGTTTAGGAGTATCCTTCTTGGTAAAGAATCTGCCTGCAATGCAGGAGGCCCCGATTCAATTCCTGGGTCGGAAAGATCCATTGGAGAAGGGATAGGCTACCCACTCCAATATTCTTGGGCTTTCCTTGTGGACCAGTTGGCAAAGAATCCACCTGTAATGCAAGAGACCTGGGTTTGATCCCTGGGTTGGGAAGATCCCCTGGAGAAGGAAAAGGCTACCCACTCCAGTATTCTGGCCTGGAGAATTCCATGGACTGAATAGTCAGTCCATGGGGTTGCGAAGAGTCAGACACAACTGAGTGACTTTCACTTCTTCCTTTCACTCACCCATCATCCTCTCATTAAAATATTAATATAATTCCTTTTTTTTAGCCCATGGTGGCTCTAGTGGTAACGAACCTGCTTGCCAATGCAGGAGACATAAGAGACACAGGTTCCATCCTTGGATTGGGAAGATCCCCTAGAGAAGGACATGACAACCTACTCCGGTATTCTTGCCTGGAAAATCTCATGGACAGAGGAGCCTGGCGGGCTACAGTCTACAGGGTCTCAAAGAATCAGACACAACAGAAGCAATTTGGCACTCATGATCATTTTTAAAACTACTTCGAACCAAGGCAAAACAAGGGACCTAGGATCAAGCAGCTAAGGAAGGCTTTCCGTCTTCTGCTTCCGCAGCCTGATGGATGAGCTTTTGCCTTTCCGCCATCCCTGGTCTTTTACTTTGTTTTGCTTTTGACAGCTATGGACCTCGGGAGAAGCCAAACAGGTTTAGAAACCAGTTTGGTCCCAGCAGACCTGCCCAGTGGGAACTCACCTGTATACACACAAATCTGGGGCAGTGCCTGCCTGGGCACTAGGAAGTCAGCCCAGGTTCCCAGGGAGCCCTGAGACATCCAGTCTAAACAGATACATCAATCTGCTCACTGAGAAGAGAAAGCTGGCTCTCCCAATATAATTACAGGCTGGCTGGTTTATTATTCTGAACTTTGGTGCATGGCAGGGGTAGTGTTATTTGTGCCAGTTTATGGTTTGGGGCCAAAAGATGAAATACCAAGGTCGTCTGATTGGTTTCAAGAATCCATTTGCACCAACAGAGCTTCTGCATGTGCCAATGTGTGTTCGGGGATTATGACACGTGGCTTAGTCTCTCTGGCAAAGCCCTTCCAGGAAGGAAATTACAAGTCTTCATATATTCAGAACCATTTAATAGCTGGCAAGCTACTCCCAACCACCTATGCTATTGCCAAATTTCCTGAAATATCTTAAAGGGTTCATCCTTGTCAGGTTAGTTTTAGAGCTAAATAAACACACCACAGACAACACATGCTACATTCTCTCTAAAAGACAAAATGATTGTTTATCTCTAGCCTTGGTCCTTGGCAGTATAAACCCCAGATGGGAAAAGAACACTCTATATAAAAAATTGTGGATGGCCATGTGTAATCACGGTCTGGGGAACAGTCCATGAAATGACAGAGACCAGGGTTAGAACTATAGCTCCACCATATGAGAGCTTCATGTCCTTCAGGAAGTTTCATAACCCTGTCAAACCTCAGTGACCTCATCTGTGGCATGGGAATTAAATGTTGTTAGAGTGAGTGGTTCTAGATAAGTCACCTCACACAAGCGAGGGAGGCACTCAGTAAACACCTACTTCTCAAAATGGCAGGGTCTGAGGATGAGGCCTCTTGATGTAGAATTCGCTGTGAAACATTTTTACATTTGTGTTTACCTTTCAATCATAACTTGAAACTAATATAGCCATATTCTAGGTTAGCTGAAAGACCCATCTGGATTCGATTTTAGGCCTCAACTTGGAATCTGCATTTATAGATATCAATACATTGGCAACAAGTGGTATTACTTGAATTGTCATGAGCTAGGGAGGAGAGATGGAAATTAGGATCGATACAAGGAAACATCGATGCCAAATAAAGGCCCATGGTGCCTGTGGGTTGTGAGCACGAAGGTCCTGAGTTCAGAACAGAGGAAAGTGGAGGACAAATCGAGGAACCCCCAGCTCTAAGTCCTGTAGGTGCCAAGAGGGCATGGTGCTTGTATCCTAGCATTGAACAACAGTCAGACTCACACAACAATGGCTGTCATGTTTAATTAATATTTTTTTAATTTATTGGTTTTGTAGTTTTGCTTCTAAAATATAAAATTGCTTTGATTTCATGAGTACTGTGCAAGTAGTAAAGAAGTTTATCACCGGTTTTAGGCTTCATATATTTAAATAAGTAAAAATAAAAAACAATTCTTAGCAACAGTAGACATTCAGGCAAATTTTTGCTCCAGAGAATGATTGCATAGATTATTCAATTTCAGAAACCCAGTAATAACTGACCACTGTTAGTATAGTTATTATGAAGGAATTAAAGGGATTGATTCAAAGAATAAACAGCCTTATGTTAAGTGAAAAAGCAGACTGTCATATTGCATAGACATAATGATTAACACTGTGTTGAAAAAATTATGTCCAGGGAAAACAGCATAAAGGAATATTCTAAATAATAATTGTTACATCTAGGTGATAAAATTGTGAGTGATTTTTTTCTATTTTAAGACATTTTAATTTGTCCTTAAGGGACATGAATTTCATCATTTTAAAATACATATTTCAAAGGTAAGCAACCCCTACAGGCACAGGAAGACATAACTTGCAGTGAATTCAGGCTGACTCCAGACCAGTCACTGAAGGGCGGGGGACTCCCTCCCTTTCCAGCACTCACATCCCAAGCCCTCAGTCTCTGGTTTCAGTAGATTCCTTCAGATTTCTAAATATCCCCCTGGTGGCTCCACAGATGTGATTTACAGGGCAAGCCTCTCTCTTAAAACACCTTTCCGGGAACTCTCCTTCTCCATAATACTGGTGAGTCCAGGAACCATCTGGCTGCCCTGAAGGTGGCCAGCCCCTCCTCCTTCTCTCCCGTGGCGCCTCTCCAGGGCCCTCCCCTGGCAAACGGGGAAACAGGCCCCCGATGGCTTTCTTGTCTCTCTAGTACTCCTTTCAGCCACCTCTGCCTTCTTGCTGGCATTCTTCCTTGGCCTTAGTCATTGTGCCACACCTGTGCCAGGCCTTCGTTGGCTGGGCTTCCAGTGCTGCCTGCCCATTCCTCCTTCATACTGACTTCAGATTATGTGGTGGGAATTCCTGCCTATGCCAGCTGCACTCTTTAGTGCCCAAGGCTAATCAGATTACAACACAGATGCACAAATACATACATACATATGTATGTTAAACATACTACACACACGCACACGCACACACACATATGCCTGTGTGCTCAGTCGCTTCAGTCGTGTCCAACTCTTTGCGACCCCATGGACTGTAGCCCACCAGGCTCCCCTGTCCATGGGATTCTCTGGGCAAGAACACTGTAATGGGTTACCATGCCCTCCTCCAGGGGATCTTCCCAAGCTAGGGATCGAAACTGCATCTCCAGCATCTCCTTCATTGGCAGACGGGTTCTTTACCACTAGCACCACCTGGGAAGCCCCCTGACACACATATATATGCATATATTATATATATATATATATTATATATATATTAGGGTTAAGGTTAGGGTTATATATATATTATATATATATATAATACCCAGGCTATCCCAAAGCACATAAATTAGTATCTTTGGAAGTGGGTCCTGCCACTGGAAGTTCTAATATCCAGCTAAGTTTGAGAACTATCAGATCAACAATTCGAAGCTGAGGCAATATCTTGAAGGTCTGGGAACACACACTCTGAAACCAACTGCCTAAAACTGAATTGCGGCTCCATCACAAACCTGCTACCTCTATAGCCTTAAAGAATTTAATTTATCCCTTTCTCCCCTCATTTCCTTATTTGTAAAGCAGAGAGGACACTGTTAAAAGATTTCTGCCTCATGGAGTGGAGGCAAGGATTAAATCCCATAACACCTATGAAGCACTTAAGGCAGTCTGGCATAGAAGGGCCTCAGTCAGGCTGCTTCATATTGATAATTATCATTACTCACACTTCCCTAGTCACCTGGCTTAGGGGTGTTCAGTGTGGCAGCTTCAGAAATAAAGGACCAGAAGCTTTTCTTCCTGGCAGAATTGGATCTGCGCAGCAGGCTGGAGAAAGGGTTTGTGAATTCCTCCTTTACATCTGAAGGAGAGCTCCTTTCAGCTCCTTTGCTGGTCCCCAGTTCTCATCAGGTGCTGCAGCCAAGGATGCCAGTGGGTCATGTATATCAGTCACCTTTGTTTGGACCCCTCCCTTAGGCCCCACGAAGTTCTAAGAAGTGCCTGATGGGTGTTTTTCATATAATTAGGAAACTCAGACCTTTCTTCTTTTTTTTTTAATTGAAGTATAGTTGATTTACAATGATGTGTCAGTTTCTGATGCACAGCAGAGTGATTCAATTCTCTGTATAGACACATATTCTTTTTTATATTCTTTTCCATTACGGTTTATCACAGGATATTGGATGTAGTCCCCTGTGCTCCACAGTAGGACCATGTTGTTTATCCAATCCCAAACTCCTAATTTATCCCTCCCCCCGCAGCCAACTTTTCCCTTTGGTAACCGTAAGTTTGTTTTCCAAGTCTATGAGTCTGTTTCTGTTCCGTAAGTTTATTTGTATCATATTTTAGATTCCACATACAAGGGACCTGATTCTTAAAGGGGCAACTAGAGTCCTCAGAAGCCATCGGCAACCCTCCCAGCACCCCAGGCTTGGGAGATCCTTTGGGATGTTGCCCATGTCCATTTGCAGTCTATTCCCCACCTTCACCAAACCCAGCTCACCATCCTTGGTGTTAGAATGAACACCCTCCCGTGCTCCATGTGCTGCACACCTGTGAGTGTTTGTTTTTAGCTGAATGTGTTGATTTAGCATTAGGCCCAGCAGGGGATGTGGTTACAGGGCTATGATAAGACTCCGAGCCACTCTGCTCGCAGGAGGAAAATGCCAAGTTGGGTAATGAGCACTGAACCACCCCAGTGCTCTGGCTTAAAATATCTTTACCAAAATTATGAAAGCACCACAGAAACAAAACACAGCACCAACTGGCCTCTTTCTCAGGGTAATTTTCCCTCCCACCCTCTCTCCACCCCAGAAAGCAGCAAGGGTGTTGGAATTAGCACTTAACTCAGAAGGGAGTCCTGGGTTCTAACAATTCACTCCTCACCTGCCTATGTGAGCAGATTCACTTGTCTGTGCCTCAGCTTCCCCGGCAGTGAAGAGGAGGGTTTGAATGCTCTGATCTCTACCATCCTTTCCAGTGCTTTAGCTATCATGTTGGTGAATCCACACATCCACGGTGAATGATGCATTAAATTACTGAGCACAAATATGCATCAGGCAGCGTGGGAAAGAGGAGGGAAGAGAGACCAGAGCACCCTGGGAGCAAATGTGTAAACAAATAGGCACGACCAGGGGATTTGTAAGCACATGCTGGTGACGACATATGTTCAGGGAAAAACTGATTTTTGCAAACCAGGATCAGAAAATGATTTAAATTGAGGGCTGAGTGACGGTTAGTTGTTCGCCAGGGTGGGATGAGTTGGAAGGGCCCTGTCACAAGTAAATCTTCAATCAAGGCTTAGCTGCTGCAAAGCCTGGTGTCCTGGGGAATTGTAAGCCTCTCCAAGGGTCAGAAACCTAGATTGTGAGAGGGTATATGTGTGTGTGTGGGGGGGGGGGGGCGTGTCTGTGTGTGTGTGTACATGAGGGGGGATGAGATGGAGATATCAGCAGAGACAAATGCTGTTGGATATCAGAAGAGAGGAAAAGTGAGTAGGGGCCACATCAAAGATGTATGGTACAAAGTTTAGAGTTTAGCCTACAAACACAAAGGAGCCGATCATAACCAATGTTAAGCCAAACCCAAGTAAATTCAAGCCAATGAAAACTTCATGCAAAATAGTTATATATCCAAATGCTTAAGAGATTAGAATAGGTGCTTTGTTTCACTGGCCACATTTTTTTTTTTACAGTTAGATAACAAATGTGCAAGCAGCGGTCTAATCCTGTTTCCTTGCATGCTTCTTAAATGACACGACTTGAGGCTTCAGGATGTAAGTTTCCAATGTGTCAGCTTAAACTTGCAGCCTTCTTCTTAATGGCCCTTCCATTTACATAATGCAGATTGAGAAACTATCACTTCCTAAAAGCTTTGGAGAATAATTCCACTGGGCTCTTTCCACTCCCTGACTGCCCTTTCTTTATCATGCATTTTTCTTCTTTTTAGTGTGTACCTTGATTATCATCTGGGCAAAGGGAGATTATATCATGAACATTTCATAAGTGCATAGTGCCAGTGCAGAAGAGACTGTTAACAGCTGAATGACTTAAAAGAATATTCCCTTACGCCTAGCACATGCCTGGCACAGAGCGGGGGCATAATTAGAAGAAAGCACACAGGCTATGGGCGTCAGAGAGAGCAGGTGTTGGCCTTGACT
Organism: Bubalus bubalis; assembly: GCF_019923935.1. Lineage (NCBI taxonomy): Eukaryota > Metazoa > Chordata > Mammalia > Artiodactyla > Bovidae > Bubalus > Bubalus bubalis. The sequence goes on along the minus strand of NC_059160.1, from coordinate 74,163,257 downwards.
AGGTCACTTGATGATTAGTGGTCCTGAGCAACTCATTTCACTCTGACGCCCAATTTCTTCATCTGTACAATTACATTGTTAAAGGATCTTTAAAAAAAAATGAAATTATGACTCTCATACAGATATAAAAGGAACATGCTAAAGACTGTCTTTAACAGATAAATGTTAAATTATTTCAAAGGAGAAATAAAAGAAGCACGAATTTATATGATGTAAAAGAATGCTGAAATAGGTTTGCAAACAGAAACTGGCTGTTTCTAATGGGGGAAAGATGAATAGGTGGAGAGGCCAATTTAATTATATCGAACCAGTATATATTTGTATCCTATAGACGAGAATCATTTGTATTGCTGTCTGTTATCGATAGGGCTTCCCTGGTGGCTCAGTGGTAAAGAATCTACCTGCCAATACAGGAGATGTGGGTTTGATCCCTGAGTTGGGAAGATCCCCTCGAGATGGAAATGATAACCCACGCCAGTGTTCTTGCCTGGGAAATCCCATGGACAGAGGAGCCTGGCCGGCTACATTTCATGGGGTCACAAAGAGCCAGACACAACTTAGCAACTAAACAACAACTGTTTCCTATAACCTACAGAGTAGCAGAATAGCTTAAAGGCAATGAAAGCTCCCCTCTAAGAATCAGAATGAGATAACCTGAAACAGTGTACACTAAACAGTGCACCGCTTTCCACTGAGGCAGCAAATTTTCTCTAGAACACCTAGCTGGCATCCTCTTGTTGCCAGGAGGATTCTGTTTCACGAGTGTCGAGCACCTTGTATAGTTTTGAGAATATACCAGTTGCCCAGCAAGTGATCACTGGCTTCATTAGTATTAATGTAGGTTATAAAGAAAATTGCTTCTTGGGTAAGTTGTTGCTCATCCAACCAGAGTCTATACTCTTCCATCTCCTTTATCTAATGGCATCCAGTGGAGTGCTGGGCACTGGCTGGGTGCTCAGTAAATTTTTTAATAAGAAATTTATATTAAGGATAACACTCTGATGAGCTGTGAAATAGATTTTTTAAACAATTGAAGATTAACCTTCAGAGTTAGAAGAGACGGCAAGGGAATCTAAATGACTGTTGGCATCGTGCTCTCTTTCTGAAAGTCACTGGCCCTTGGTCCTTATTCATGTAAAATGATGGTGGTTGAACACTACTCTGCCCTGAACTCTTCCCACTGGAGACCAGTGTAAGTTGTGTTGAAAATGAGCTTTCTCCTGGTTCTAAGTCCTTGTCCAAACACAGCTCTCACTGTGCCGGCTATGACATCCAGTTGTATTTTCTTTGGGGAAGCAAAACCAAATTATGACGGCATCATTGTCACTGGCAATTGAATTCTTGTGGGAAGCAGACAAGACAAACACACTCTGCTTCCTGAACTCACTCCCATTTTAAACGATATGGAAGCAAAGAGAGAAGGGGAGCTTGGTAAAAGAGCATATATGTGTGTGCACACATGTGTGTGATTAAATAGTAATAACTAAATCAGTCATCCCAAATGTGATATGTTGTTCTTGGCATAAAGCTGAAATAATTTTTTGGTGGTAAAGAGGGACGTAGGGTTGGGAGGGGGATAACAGTTGGGTGTGTCTTGGAACTGTTTCTGGTTTTAGTGGTTTGGACCCAAAAGTGTTTTCATTTGCCTATTTCTTCTCCTCTTTTTGAAGGTCTCTCATTTTAGAATGGTAACAAGGAACCATTCAGTTTGCACTTAGCAATGAACTTGACTTTTCAAGAGCTAGAGAATAACAAAAAAGAATACCCTTGTTTTTCATAAGCTGGACAGAGTCTCTGGTTCCTCAGCCCACCTTGCACCCCTTCAGGCATCCTGCTTGAAATGTGGAGGAATACTGGCCTAGAGACCAAACTTAACTTAATCCTCCCGTTGCTACGAATCACTCTTCCATGCATAGAAAGAGATCTTTTAACTAGACAAAAAACTCATGTGAGGAGAGGAATGGGCCAGGGTGGCGGGAAAGGAATGAAGCCTTTAACTGGAGCGCAAAACTCACTTTAGGAAAAGACAGGGCTAGTCTTTTTTTATCAATAATGTATAGTCTTTTTTATAGATAAGATAACTTTTAAATTTATTTTTCTTGCCACATCACATCACATGTGGGATTTTAGTTCCCCTATCAGGGATGGAACCTGCACCCTCTGCATTGGAATGTCAGAGTCTTAAATACTGGACTGTAGAGGAAGTCCCAGGGGTAACCTTTTAATTGAGGGCTAACTAAATTATTTCGTGAGTTTCTAGTTAAAGGCCCATTCTGCCAAAAAAAAAAAAAAAAAAAAATCATGCTTTGCAAGAGAATGTCAGAAAGTCCGCAATTTTGAGCTTCAGTTCTGTGACTCAAGCATTTGTTAAGTTGCAAAGATGGATGTATCCAATTCTCTCTTGAAATCTCAAGGAAAGACATGATCATCTAATTGAAAGATTTTTAACCTTATATGGATTATGGATGCTTTTGAGAACCTGAAGAATCCCACACCTTAGAAGGAGTCTCCCATGCACATTGTGAGTTACACTTTTCGCCAGTTGCAAAGCACAGAAGCTGACTACTCTGGCTAATTTAAGCACCACAGGGATCTGGTGGAAGGAAATGGAGTGGGAGAGGAAACAGAGCTGTTTTGGGATCCAGGCAGCAGGACCTTCTAGTGGGCACGATTTCTTGTGTATTGCCAGTGGAATGAAGCAGATCAAGTCATTTCCCCCTTGCTGTAAGCACAGTTCCTGGAGAGGAATTCTGTTTGACCTAGATTAGACTCCGGGTCCCTCCATGGCTAAAGGATGTAAAGCTTATTGACCAGCAGCACCATCAAGATCGAAACCTATTTGGAGTGCATCAAGGTACTAAAGAAAAATCAAGTCCCTGATGTTACCAAGAGAGAAGAATAGGCAAGCTAAAACCACAAATGTCTGCTAAACACATCTACTCAGAGCGGTCTGCATGTCATAGGAATAGGGGAGCTATGAACCTTTGTCATGGACCCCAGCTCTAAAACCTGGGATCTAAAAATCCCTGACTAGGCTACACCCTACAACCTTTAGCTGCATGGTCAACACACTGTATTTCCTGAGTGCATGTGTATTGTTGGAGGACCTAAAAGCCAAGAAAATTGGGGGGACCTGATAGAAATAACCAGAATGAATAACAAGAAACAAAAAGCTGAAAACAGTAAAACCAAGTTTTTCTCAGACCAGATCCTAGATTAAGTCATTTCCATGTAAAGATGTAACTCTTATATCAGTCACAGGCTCTTAACCAGATAGCTGGTGTACACGCACAGATCCCAGTGCCATCACAGCGACTAAAGTCCCAGGGAGGATGACCAAGAGAGACCTTCTATGAAGAGTGATAACCTGGAGGGAGTGGTGCTACAGAATCAGGCCTTTGGGCTTGACTTCTGATTTCCATGGAGTGAGTACAGCACCAGAGAAAGAGTTTCTCCCCATCTCAGCAGGGGATGTGGCATGACCTGGATCTGAGGTGGCCTGGGACACAGACCCGAGGACCAGCGAACGCACAGAGCATCTCTAACACAGCTTATACATGGCTCTGGACTATGAGGAGAAACAAGCTTCTCTTGGATGACTTCACTATTTAAGAGCTTCGTAACACAGTTCCTAAACAGCTGCGGCAGAAACGCTGTGAGGTCCACTGTGATTTTTGTCCCTTCCCACTTCTCTAGGTACATCCCAAACTCCTCTCACCCTCATACACTAACCTTCCACATCCACAGGAGGTCACACTGGCCTCCTTTCCAACTCCTCATCCTCCCTAAGACCTCAAGGCTTCATCACATTGTACCCCTGCCAAATATGTTCTATCACAGTTCTGGCTAACTCCAAATTATTCTTCAGCCTAAGCTTCAAGTTTATTCCTCACAGAAATCTTCACTGATGCAGATTAGATCAGGCCCCCACCCATCAACCTGTACATGGCACTTCACATACTGGTAATTTACTTTGTGCTATTCTGTTATATTCCTGTCTTCCTAACCTGGTAAACTCTGAAAGGACATGGGCCATAATTGCCTTATTCACTTTTATAACCCCAGTGCCAGGAACATGATAGGTGACCATTAATATATGTTGAGTAAACTGTGCAAAATTATACTGAAGAAGAGGATCTATCAAGGACAAATAGTAAAAGGAAATTAGCAAATTTAGAGAATGATATAATACCTGCTAATGAATGTAAAGGAGCAAGCAGATATAAAACATAAGACACAGACAGAACTGTAGCATATCTTCCATTATTTCAACCTCACAAAAGAAGGGAATCAAGGAAGCATATGGAATGTAGCCGAAGAGAGTTAAGGTTTTAGTTACAGCTAAAAGCTCATGTATCACATTTGGTTGCCCTGGCAACAGAGCCACCGATACCATTTTATGATAATATTATAATACGAAAAAGCAAATACAAATAAATTAAGAACTTATCAGAAATGGAGCAACAGATGGTTCAGTTAGATTCACCTTTGGTGATGATCTAAGGTGAAATCTTGGAAAAGACTCTTGTGTTGCAAAGGATGCCATCCTAGAACTTGAGTTATATGTTAAAGGGTTAAACCAGGTCACAGAATTTGATAAATCAGTTTTAAACTCTATATGGGGAAGCACATAAGGCTATGATCAACTAAGATGGTTTTAAATAACAGACTTGATGCACATGTCAGTTATCTTTTAGCACAATTAAGGTGCAGAACCCACAATGACAAAACCTCAGTGGCAGAACACAATAAGCATTTATTTTGGCTTATAAATTTACATGTTGGCTGTAGAGTTCTGGTGATTTAAGCCAAGTGTGGCTATTTTGGCTAAGCTCTTTTGTAAGGGCAGCTGGTTTGCTGGCTGGGCACTGGCTGGTCTAGGATGGTCTCCACTTGGGTTGACTTTATCCTGTATCATGTGCTCTCTTATCTGTCAGCACACTATGTGAGTTTATTCTCACAGTGAGGGCAGAATTCCAAAAGAGGCAGTAGAAGCATACAGGGTCTCTTGAGGTCTAAGTTTAGAACTGGCACACTGTTGCTTACCACGCACTTGATTAGCCAAAGCAAGTAGCAAGACCAGTCCTGATTCAAAGGGTTGGGAACCAGGCTCAACTTCTTGATGCAATGAGCTGCAACGTTAGATGCTAAGGGCATGGGTGTGCTGTGTGTGTCCTGTACTTAGTTGCTCTGCTGCTACTGCTGCTAAGTCGCTTCAGTCGTGTCCAACTCTGTGCGACCCCATAGACGGCAGCTCACCAGGCTCCCCCATCCATGGGATTCTCCAGGCAAGAACACTGGAGTGGGTTGCCATTTCCTTCTCCAACTTAGTCGCTCAGTCATGTCCAACTCTTTGCAATCCCAGGAACTACAACTCGCCAGCCTCCTCTGTCCATGGGGATTCTCCAGGTAAGAATACTGGTGTGGGTTACCATGCCCTCCTCCAGGGGATCTTCCCAACCCAGGGATCAAATCCATGTCTCCTGTATTGCAGGTGGATCTTTACCAACTGAGCCAACAGGGACAACCACTCAATTCAATTAACCTACCATATCAGAAATCAACTTATTATGAAGCTGTAGTAACTAATTCAATATGATATTGGTATAGAAATAAACAGAATAATTATATGATATTATGATCCAAAATAGATGCCTATGCAAATAAAATATCATGAGAGGAAACACTGAAGATTCTTTATGAGGAAAATTATAGACAATTAAATAAAAGTGCTATGATAATAGATTACCCAATGGGGAGAAATGAATCCTTACTTCACATAAAACACAAAAATCAATTCCAAGTTTATTAAAGAGCTAAATGTAAAAAGTGAAACTTCAAAAATTTTAGAAGAAAATAAAGAGAATATATATACTTCTTGAATTTTGGGAAAGATTTCTTAAACAAGACACAAAATGTACAAATAACAATGAATATGTTGATAAATTTAATTATTTTATAACTTATATCCAAAGAAAACCTCCAAATATTGAAAAGACCCAAGTCTTCAGGAAAATATTTGTAAAGAAAAGATTAGTACTGTGGCATGGAGAACTAATTAAAAATCTTTCCAAAATCAATGAGAGAAAAATGTCAATAGAAAAAAAATGAATGAAAACTAATATGCAAAGGAGAAGGCAATTCACAGAAGAGAAAACCTGAATGACCAATAAATATATAATGAAACTATTGATCTCCTTAGATTAGTAAATGGACAAATGCATATAAATTAAAATCATAATGAAATATCATTTCACAACCATTAGCTTGATGAAGATGATGTAGATTAACAATAAAAAGAGTTTATGAGGAGCCACCGGAACTCATACAAATTGAACTCAGAATAACTACATTGAAGAGTAATTTGGCAATAACTAGTAAAATTGGATGTGTACATACCCCATAACCCAACAATTACTTATATCCTCCTATGGGGTTTCCCAGAGAAGGCAATGGCACCCCACTCCAGTACTCTTGCCTGGAAAATCCCATGGACAGAGGTGCCTGGTAGGCTGTAGTCCATGGGGTCACTAGGAGTCGGACATGACTGAGCGGCTTCACTTTCACTTTTCACTTTCACACATTGGAGAAGGAAATGGCAACCCACTCCAGTGTTCTTGCCTGGAGAATCCCAGGGACGGGAGAGCCTGGTGGGCTGCCGTCTATGGGGTCGCACAGAGTGGGACACGACTGAAGCGACTTAGCAGCAGCATGGGGTTTCCCAGGTGGCTCAGTAGTAAAGAATCTGCCTAAGTGGAGGAGATGTGAGTTCAGTCCCTGGGTTGGGAAGATCCTGTGGAGAAGGAAATGGCCACCCACTCTAGCATTCTTGCCATGAAAATTCTATGGACAGAGGAGCCTGGCAGGCTACAGTCCATGGAGTCACAAATAGTCATACATGACTTAGTGACTAAATAACAATTTATATATATCCTAGAGAAAATTCTCTTATTTTTGTCAACTTATGAATGAGAATATTCATTGCAGGATGATTCATAACAGCAATGTCTAATCCTAAATGTCTATAAATGAAAGTATGCTTACCTACATATTGGTATATTCATACAATGGAATACTATATTACAGTAAAAATAAATGAACTAGAGGTAATATATCAACATGGAAAACTCTCACATAGATTATATTGAACAAAACAAGCAAGTCTCAGAAAAATGTATACACTAGAATAGCAATTACATAAAGTTTGCTGTTGTTTAGTTGCTAAGAACTAGTAATTATATCTAGGGTGCAAGTGAGGTTATAAACAAGAGAGTATCTTTGGAAAAGAAACACAAGCTTCAACTAAACACACAATGTTTTATTTCTAAAATTTGAGTGATGTCACCATGAGTATCTTTTATGTTACTCTTCATATGCTCTTTGTATGTCTGATGTTTAATTGAAAAAGTGAACAGATATATAAGAGTCTTGCTGTGAAAGAGAAAAAGAGGTGACAAACTAGAAAAAGAGCTTAACTAATGTTAGGACGTTACCACCTAGGTATCCTCTTGAGAAACCTATATGCAGGTCAGGAAGCAACAGTTAGAACTGGGCATGGAACAACAGACTGGTTCCAAACAGGAAAAGGAGTACATCAAGGCTGTATATCATCACCCTGCTTATTTAACTTATATGCAGAGCACATCATGAGAAACGCTGGGCTGGAAGAAACACAAGCTGGAATCAAGATTGCCGGGAGAAATATCAATCACCTCAGATATGCAGATGACACCACCCTTATGGCAGAAAGTGAAGAGGAACTAAAAGCCTCTTGATGAAAGTGAAAGAGGAGAGTGAAAAAGTTGGCTTAAAGCTCAACATTCAGAAAACGAAGATCATGGCATCTGGTCCCATCACTTCATGGCAAATAGATGGGGAAACAGTGGAAACAGTGTCAGACTGTTTTTTTGGGCTCCAAAATCACTGCAGTTGGTGACTGCAGCCATGAAATTAAAAGACGCTTACTCCTTGGAAGGAAAGTTATGACCAACCTAGATAGCATATTCAAAAGCAGAGACATTACTTTGCCAACAAAAGTCCATCTAGTCAAGGCTATGGTTTTTCCAGTGGTCATGTATGGATGTGAGAGTTGGACTGTGAAGAAAGCTGAGCGCCAAAGAATTGATGCTTTTGAACTGTGGTGTTGGAGAAGACTCTTGAGAGTCCCTTAGACTGCAAGGAGATCCAACCAGTCCATTCTGAAGGAGATCAGTCCTGGGTGTTCATTGGAAGGACTGATGCTGAAGCTGAAACTCCAATACTTTGGCCATCTCTTGCGAAGAGTTGACTCATTGGAAAAGACTCTGATGCTGGAAGGGACTGGGGGCAGGAGAAGAGGGGGACGACAAAGGATGAGATGGCTGGATGGCATACCAACTCGATGGGCATGAGTTTGAGTGAACTCTGGGAGATGGTGATGGACAGCGAGGCCTGCTGCTGCTGCTGCTAAGTCGCTTCAGTCGTGACCGACTCTGTGCGACCCCATAGACGGAAGCCCATCAGGCTCCCCCAGGGTGCCATTGCCTTCTCCGCAGCAAGGCCTGGCGTGCTGCAGTTCATGGGGTCGCAAAGAGTTGGACACGACTGAGCAACTGAACTGAACGGAACTGGTCCTCATCCGTGGGTCTCCTTGCTCTAGCTTCTGTCTCTAGCCCATAGCATTTGTCCTGCAACATTATAGATCAACAGTATCAAAAAGATTCCATATTTGAGTAAGTTTGAAAAGTGCTGGGTTAAACAAAGTTCAATAGAGTTCTTTTCTACAAAACTTGGAGTATTTGAACTGTTTATGTGTGCCTTGAATCTCTGAGCAGGAGATAGAGTAAGCAACCTTTCTCCCCTTGAATACACTGGGACCATTTCTTCATATGGTGTTGACATGCCAAGAGTTTCCATGAAATGCATTTTGGGATATACACCCCCAAATTTGCATTTTCCTATTGTTGCCTCTATCCCTAGGTCTCAGTATGCTCACAAATTCCACTTCTTTTTCAATGTCCATGTCTTTGTCATTTCATTTTCACTTCTCCACATAGCTCTCCATGCTTTTGTCCTCCTTTGGTGAAGGCAACATGGCATCGTGAAAGGAATATTCAGTTTGAAATCCTGGTCCCAGTACTTTTTAATGGGGAACTCTGGTTTCTGTGCCTTGGGTTTTACCTCCAAAATGCAGAGGATATCAAATCCTTTACTTCACAGGAGAGTTGTGTGTATTCATACATATAAATGAATGAATTTACTAAATTCATTGAATTTAGTAAAATTCTCTTGAATTTACTAAACATTGACTATGATGTATATGAAGAAGGAAAATAATAGTTTATCTATCTTCAGAGACTAATTTTGGAGACCATATTAGTTTGCTAGGGTTGCCATAACAGGGACTTAAGGGGCTGAAACAAAACTTATTGTCTCAGTTCTGGAGGGAAGCAGTCTGAGATCACACTGTCAGCGGGTTGGTTCTCTCTGAAGACTGTGAAGGAGAAATCTGTTCCAAGCCTCCCTCCAAGCTGCTGGTGGTCTGCTAGCAGTCTTTGGCACTCCTTGATTTCTGCAGCATCTCCCTGATCTCTTCTTTCATCTTCACCTGGCTTCTCCCAGTGCAAATGCCCCCAAATTCCTCCTTTTTATAAGGACAGCAGTCCTATTGGATTAGGGACCCACTCTTAATTCAGTATGACTTCATCTTAGCTAATTTTATCAGCAACGACCCTTTTCCCAAATGTGATCACATTCTGAGATATTGGGGGCTAGGAATTCAACATATGAATTTTTAGGAGACACAATTCAACTCCTAACAGAGACTGACTAACATAACATCTATGAAAGTGTTATCTTCTCATAAGGAGTTATAAAATTTAAGAGTCTCTGCTTGTCACAAGTTACCACATTTTAAAGCACCTAGTAACCTACTTCATTGCAGCACACAGCCAGAGCTTGGCTTGGCACAACCTGGATCCTTTGGGGAATGATGTTAACAGAGCTTGCTCAGGGACTCTTTAAAGTGAAGGTTCTGTTTGGTTCTAAATCCATCCCCAGCTAACAGAGAAAAATCCATTCTGTTAAGAGTTACTAGATACTTGGGGTTTGTGTATAAAAGGAGATTCAGCAGTATGCAGAGAGATTAAATAATTGCTTGGGCAGGGACTTGATGAAATTTTGCTAAATTAGTTGGGCTGTTCCATGGTTAAACTGAATAGAGGATCCAGCCTTTCTTATGTGCCAGCTTGTGCTATGTTGGCTCACCCCAAAGACATGGGCTTTCTTAACAGACTACTTTTACAACATCATTTGCTCTAGAGACAGATTCAGAATGACATGAAGCCACCTCGAACCTAGCAAAGCTGTCATGCCAAAATGACCTTGCCGTTAAGGGGAAGCAGCTTCACGTGGTGGTAAAAAAGCATGAATTCTGAAGCTCAACTGCCTGGGTTTATGTCCTGGGTCTAACTGTGAGATTTTGGGCAAGAAACTTCAGCGACTTTCACCGAATAACCATACTCACCCCAGAGGGTGGCTCTGAGGATTAAAAGCACAAATCCATGAAACAGGACAGTGTCTGGAACGTACGTAGAGTGCATTCAACAAATGTGTGTTGCTGTTACTCTCGGTGTAATGGAAGAACCTCAAGAAATCACTTTGAGATCATTTTTCCTTTTTAAATTGTTAAAAGGGAAAATAATGATGTCAACCAACAGGGCCACCTTCATTTTTTGTGTATTAACTTCTTGTTCCTAGGACACTTAGAATGTGAATATAATTTTGTATGGTGCTCTTTTTAATGTAAGCTGTGTCTGTGTTCCTACACAGTTGTTCTAATTGGCTATATAAGATTCTGTTGAATGAATGCACCAAATTTTACCTAACAGTTCTCTTATGGTTAAATATCTGAAATTTGTGTTTTTGTTACATCAGGTACTACTGACTAATACTACTTTGTACAAACCGGTGAATTTTTTCTCATTAGGGCAAATTAGCCAGGGCAATCTCCCTTCAACCTCTAGCTCAGGCTCTTTGCTTCATTTGAACCCTCCTCCGTATTGCTCTGAGCTAAATTACCTCCCTCATAATCTACTCCCCCACCTCTCTGTTTCCCAAGCTCTAGTTACAAAAGCCAAATCTCCAACACTATTTCACTATTTCTTATTTTCCCTCTGCAGATCCCCACACTCCCCATTCTGTTCCTTGCTGGGTCATATCACCCTGGATCTACTCATCCCTCCCTCCCCTCATCAATCTATTAAGCTCACAACCCTCTTCCAGGGACATTAAATAGGGGGACCCCAAGGTGAGGGCCATTTGTCATATCCTGCTTTCCCCTTCTTATACTGTGAGCATTCTCAGAGTCTAAAAGGGAAACAATATGATTTTTTCCTAAAGCATCCCTCCTCTTATTCTGTTCCTGTCAAACTTCTGTTTACCCTTCAAGGCTCAATTCAATGCACTAATTCCCAGGCATAGCTCACTGATCCACCCTTACTGTTTCCAGGGCACTTGCTACATATCTCCATATTCTCAACAACCGACAGGGATTGCCTACGGTAGATAAATAGGCCAGTTAGTGGGCAGATCTGTGTATGAGAACTTAGAAACTGCTTAAGTTGCCTGTTTTGACGTGGCTGGATAGGAGTATGATAGTTAGCAGCAGGAACTTTAGAATCAGGTAGACTTCAATTTGAATATTAAGTTTACAACCTCTTTGTAAAATCACTCATCTCTTTACTGATCCCAGCTGCAAAATGAGACTGTTTCTGTCACCAGCTTTCTTGGATTACATGAGTTAATGGATGCAAAGCACACAACAGGCATATGGTTTAAATGGCAGCTGGTAAGACTACCCCCACCCCACTGGCCAAAAAGTCAAAGTCAAACAGGCCCAAAGTATTGCCCCTCCCCCCACCACAGGATTTTGTCAATGGACCCCAGGCTTTCACCTCAAGATATAAATGGGAGCAGTATCATTAGGGGGACTGAAGAACCCATGCTTTCAGTGAGTTTCTGGTAGTAATGTTGATGAGTATATTCTGCTCTGGTCTCTCCCTCTTTCTTGCTCACTCTTGTCAGGAATATTCATTTAACATTAAGGACTGTTAATAGCACACTGGACTCTATTCTGATCCAACTCTAGCCCATCTCCAGGTCTTTCCCACAACTGCTGTGTTGCTCGAGATCCATCTCATTTTTGTCTTTGAATAGAGGGTTGTCTCTAGCCAGTCCCACCAGACACAAGAATTCAATATGTAATTTGGAAGGACTGAACACAGCTGCCAATGCAGGAGATCTAAGAGATTCAGGTTCGATCCCTGGGTTGGGAAGATCCCCTGGAGGAGGGCATGGCAACCCACTCGAGCATTCTTGCCTAGAGAATCCCATGGCCAGAGGAGCCTGGTAGGCTACTGTCCATACGGTCACAAAGAGTCAAACACGACTGAAGCAACTTGGCACGCGTGCTCACACGATGTATCAAGTTATAAACAGCCATAACTCACTAGTTATGACCAATAACTATAACTCATATAAGATTGGGCTTCCCAGGTGGTGCTAGTGGTAAAGAACCAGCCTTCCGATGCAGGAGATGTAAGAGACACAGGTTCGATCCCTGGGTTGGGAAGGTGCCCTGGAGGAGGGCATGGCAACCCACTCCAGTATTCCTGCCTGGAGAATCCCATGGACAGAGTCTGGTGGGCTCCATAGGCTTGCAAAGAGTTGGACATGACTGAAGCAACTTAGCACAGCACAGTACAAGATTATTGATTCCTAAGAAAGGATTGCCAGGTGGAATTTTTATGCACAGAGGAGACTGAAAAACATAGGAGAAAATGGAGATCTATTGATAGATGGCATTTCCAACACATGCCCCTGAGCAGCAAGAGGGAAGTAGACTGTGGGCGTCTCCTAGGAGAGGAAGGGAGTGTACAGAATAGGTGAAAGGCGCACCGAGCAGGACTGGTAGCTTACTTCAGGTTTTGCCTCGGGTCAGCCTTTCTGTACCCAGTAATATTCAACATTCATTTGTGAAGTTAGCCAATGGGCTACAAGTCTTGAGGGAAGCTGAGCCTCTGGGTTGGATCAGCTTGCAGGCCTGGAGAATACTGTCAGTGCCTGCTGGTGCCAGGCGTACTTAACACAGGCTGCCAGCCCTTCCAGGAGCAAGTAAAGATGAGCTCTCTGGCCATAGGCAGGCTCTAAAGACTCAAAGTTTTGCATTTGATTAAGGTTCATAAGATACAAGATAGAGTATTAAAATGTAAAATGCTGCTAGGAGATAAAACCAAAGCAATGCCAAAGAATTTAATCTAAATGCAGACACAAAATAAAATCCTTGCTCTGTTTACTTGGCCCAGATGCCTGAAGCATTTTGAAAGAAGGCACATTTCTGCACCTGAAAAATGTTAATCTTGGATTTAGAAAAAGAGTGAGTATAGAGAATTTGGAGATTGCTGAGAATCACTTCTGATTACAATTAGATAGTCTAGAAAACCAACCAAATATTTATGAGAAAATGGCAATGTAGAAAATAATGATGATAACCTTTATTATGATAGTTTACAGTTGACACAAAGCTTTTTACATAGCGGAGGATGCTCCTGGATTTCCAAATAGCAAGCATGTGTGCAGTGTGTTACGAGGTGTCATTTTCTCCCCTAAGGAGCTTACAATCCAATAACAAAAGAAAGACATGTACACAATGTAATATAATACAAAGTAGATGATGAGCCCTTTACAGGGCTCTATAAAGGTAATACATTTTGATTATTAAGGAGTAGGCTAGATAAAGGAAGCACAATTTTAAATGTACTTTGAACTTTTGATAGGTGGAGGTGTGAGACAGGCACTTTAGCAAAGAAAACATCACGCACTAGGGCAGGAAATGGAAAATTGCAGCATGTGTTCAAAAAATGATAGGAAATGCGGGAAGCTTAGACTGTAGTCGACATCTGTTACATTTGCCTATTCATTATCCATTCTCTATTCTGTTCATGGTGGTAACTCTATTTCCTTTGGGGAAACCTATTTATTTTCAGTATCTACCAAGAAAGTTGACCCTCCTCCTGGAGTCAGGGCAGTCAGGGCCTGTGATCATCATTCAACCAATCACTACCTCCCATCTCCCTGGATCGAGTTAATACTTTAGAGTTGGGTACATGACTCAAGTTATCCAATGTCCCAAACTACATCCCAGGAATTTTATTCTCCTTCCACGAGGTCTGTAGCTGTAAGATTGATGAAACCCTGGCATTTCGAAGGGTCTCGCTGGACAGAGTGCCTACCATAGAGAAAGGCCAACACGTTTATACATGTTGGATCTTTTTGTGCCTAAAACAATCTGCCCTTCCCCTTTTCAGATACAGGAGACAACCCATTCCCCATTTGTTCAGCCAGTTTCTTTGCTTCCCATTGCTTGTATCCACAAGAATCATACTGCTTGGCTGAGGACTGACTGTAGAGATCCATGCCATATCATGGGACTTCATTCTCTAGCCAACAAAAGTCACGAGATGTTTTGGGAAAGAGATGGATTTTGCAATCCCATATCCAAACCAGTTTAAAGGTGATTTTATAGACAGGGAAACCAGGTAAGTGACTTTCACAAAGCCAAAGCCAGTGGGAAGCATCGCTAGCTGTATGTGAGTTCCCCTTGTGAATTGCATGGAAGCCTCATTGTCATCACGTCTGAAGCTTAGTGTGCTCTAGCACTTTTCTAACCACATGCACACACATTAACTCACTTGACACTCACATCAGCCCTATAAGAAATGCCACTTATTAACACTCATACCAACTCTATGAGGAGGGTCCAGCTATCATATGCCCCATTTTGCAGAATTGAGGCATATGGAAATTATGCCTCAATTTGCAAATTGAGGCAAGAAGGAAATTAACAAATCCCCAATGTCCCACAACTAACCAAATGGTAAAACTAAGATCTGGGTGTTGGGAGTCAGGTCCCAGAGACTGTCCTCAAAGAAGACAACTGTCTTACAAACATCAAATTCCCTTCCAGTGGCCCATCTTTTCCTCCCATTAGCCTGGATGTCTATATTTAGAATTACTTCTTTGACCTAGAAAAGGAAGTTGGAAGTGTTATTTATAGAATGCCCATTACATTGTTTCTCAAGTGGGAGATTAGGATGTTAGCCTTTTCCCATTAAAATGCTTACAGAGATTTAAAGGGGATAGGTAAGTTTCAAAGAGAAAAATGTGGAGAAATCAGGATGTCTTGGCACTACTCCAGGAAGTGGAAAGTTTTCCTGATATTGACAAAATGGCATCAAGTGTATGGGTAAGCAAAGAAGGGGCACAGAGAGAGACTTTGACTTCTGACAAAATTCCCATAAATCCTTGAAAATGCAGACTGCTGTCAAAATTCCCAAATGCACATTCTTGCAACAGTATGCTTACTTCCATAAATGGCCCTTGTCTGTGTTGTTTCAGTCAGTCCTTGGATACGGCGAGATGAAGTCTGGCCTTCCAAGTACTGTCACTGTCGAGTACCTTCTCTCTGCCAGACCTTCCCACAGCCCCAGATGGTCTAACTTCTCCTTCCTTGTCATTTCCTGAGCGGGTGGGA